>NC_059114.1:79263644-80623176 GCF_020740685.1 Jaculus jaculus
TGTGGTAACAATGTGTACAGTTTTGTAGTATTTTATGAATCCCTAGCATATTTTATAAGTTTAAAATATTTAAAATTTTTAAGTTTAGGGCACTAAATTTACATATAAAACATTGTCAAAATTATATATTAAATACATTTTATTATACAAATAAAGTTTTATTGTTACTATGCCTTTTTCTCCTTTATCATTGAAAGAATGTGCGCTACAAAAAGCAAAAGTCACTTTCTTTTTAAAATATTTTTATTTATTTATATATTTGATAGAGAAAGGGGAAAGAGAGAGAGAGAGAGAGAAATGAATGGCCATGCCAGGGCCTCCAGCTGCTGCAAAAGAACTCCAGACGTGTATGCCCTCTTGTGCATCTGGCTAACATGGGTCCTCAGGAGTTGAACTGGGGTCCTTTGGCTTTGCAGGCAAATGCCTTGATTGCTAAGTCATCCCCTCAAACGCCTTTCTACTTATTATTAGGATTTGCCATTGGGTTTACTGTAATTATTTTCTATAGAATGTTGCTTGGTTCATAACATAACATCATTGACACATACACCTGCATTCTCCACTGCTCTGTTTTTGATACAAATATCTCATACCCATCTTTATTGTTTTTTGCCTGTATCAACATGAATGGGAACTATTTTACTTTCCTTTGTTAACACACTTTTATTTTATGTTACTTATTATTCCTTAAAGTGAATCTTATATTTTATGAAAAAAATATGTAATTTGCATGATGTGATTTTTCTTTGTTGTATGAATTTGTTCCTGAAGGCCTACATTGAACAACATTGTCCCTGTCAAATCAAAATGGAAATATAATGACAGAGTAACTTTCTTTGAAACTGGGAAAAACCTAGATTTAGAAACAGTAGTCTCCATGAAGGCATTTGACAGTTGGTGAAATTAATAATGCATAAGAGGAGGCTAAGACACCAAGAGAAAGTTTTCTTGAGGACGGGTTGATCTTTATTGACCTATTTGTTTGTGATTGATTTTGTCCCCAGTTCAAACCAAGAAGCAGGGAAGCAGGACAGGACATGATCTATTTCTCCGAAAACATAATCACTTATGAAAAGACAAAATTGCATTTGTAGAATAAATTATTTTTAAAGAGTAGAATATCTGTGCTTTCTTTGAGAAGGGTATCACCATTTAAAAATTTCTCTTTTTTTAAAAAAAAGGAAAAAAATGAAATAGATATATTTGTGAAAATGTCACACAAGTCCTTTATTTTGATGCATGGGGTGGGATTTTCATGACTCTATGGTCTCCACCATGTGAGAACACTGCATACCTTTCTTAGAATCAAACATTACACCCAGACCATAAAATACATGATTGACGGGGTATTGACATATCTGAAAAGTCACAATAGTGACCCAAATTTTCACTTCTTCCACGGATTCTGAGTCCATATGTCTTTGGAAATTTAGATATGTCCTCTATCCTTCCAAATTACATCTCACTACTTCTGTACAAGTACATGTCAACTATCATCCATGGTGTTAATATACCTAGAATTCAACACATAACATAGAAAGCCTCGTTTCAGCTCCTCATCGCCTCTTTACTCCAGGGTGCAAGGGAAGGAAACAAGAGAGAGGGAAAGAGTTTCCCGAGTCCCAATATGCCCTTCAAGAGCACGATCCCAAAACACATCAAACCCCTTGTCTCTAGGAGCACGTCCTAATGTCCTGCTGCTTCCCGTGGTAGACCTTCTGCATTGTAGAACTGACCAAAATGTTGATTCATCCCAGATAGGACACAATTGACAGACCACAACTGAAAATTCAACTCAAATCTAGTTTGGTGCCCTAGAGAGTTTAATAAGGATTACTTATGGGATCGTGAGTGTGGGCTACCTACAAAAGAGCAGGGAATTTGCAATGCTGTTACACCACGAAGAGAAATCTTCCTTTAGCGTCCATGTTTGCTTGCATCCTCCCTTGAAGGCCCACGTGCTTCCCAATGACCCCTTCCTTCCCCACAAGGACATGGCTTTAATGGGCCTAGTGTGATGTGCATAATCATAACAGTTCAAGAGAGCAATGGGGTAGTTATTTCAAAACACCTGGGCTGCGAAGAAAAGCCTTTCATATATAGGTACCAGTGCGGCCAAGATATGCGAAGTGCCCTTGCTCAGCCTGGAGTTCCTGAAGTGTGCCTGATTATGACCTTGGTGGCGGCCTTTCTCTCTGCATGGGTCTATGAAAGGGCCACCAACTTCTAACATTATGGAACCTCCCTGGATCTGTAAGCTTCACATGAATCCCTGTTCCTCCCGGAACTCAGGCTGACATGGAATTCACTCTGTAGACTCAGGGCCTTCCTGCTAACTCTGCCTTCCCAGTGCTGGGATTGAAAGGCATGCTCCACCTCAGGTGTGCTTAAAGCATACCATCACCCAACAACTTCGATGCATTATGGTGACTATACCTTCTCCCTGAAAGGTTTTGTCCCATAAAAAATTCAAAGCCATGTAACTTTATTTTTTCTTTTCTTGCAAACTTTAAATATATTTTAAAATAAGGAGTAAGATTGTACCACAACAATTAGTATGACCCAGCTTATTACCCACATGAAGTTTTCAAGAATAACCACAGATTGTGATATGGATACAATATTCTGATAGAAAGAGAATTTGTCTAAAGTACCCTGGGTTCTGTTCCTCCTGTATCATGGTGACCTACCACATTTTTTTTTAATTTTTATTTATTTGAGAGTGACAGACACAGAGAGAAAGACAGATAGAGGGAGAGAGAGAGAATGGGCGCGCCAGGGCTTCCAGCCTCTGCAAACAAACTCCAGACGCGTGCGCTCCCTTGTGCATCTGGCTAACGTGGGACCTGGTGAACCGAGCCTCGAACCGGGGTCCTTAGGCTTCACAGGCAAGCACTTAACCGCTAAGCCATCTCTCCAGCCCGACCTACCACATTTTATGCAGTATGTCATATTTCTCGAATGGTACGAAACCTTGGCTAATATGCTTGAACGATACTACAGATGCTATGAAATACACACACACACACACACACACACATATATATATGGGTATAGATGATATAGATATGTACAGAGACATATTGATATACAGATTTCATATTCCCTCTTAGCTACTTAGCCTTGAGGGGAAACATAATCATGAAACACAGAGTTCTGCTATTCTCTAGGATCTAACTTTAGATAAAATGTCTCCCTACACTTGTTTGGTGAGTGCTTTATCTAACCAGATTCCTGTTTATAGTACAAATTTCAGTACAAAGAACAGTGGACTCATGCAGTAACCATTTCTAATGGACCCAATTCCAAAAATAATTTCTTTGGAACACCAGTAAAAAGTTTGAAGGCCTCTAACTTTAGTTTGGACCTTAGAGTACCATTCTGTATTTTTGTTTGTTTGTTTATTTGTTTGTGTGTTTGTTTGTTTGTTTGTTTAGTCTTGCTTTAACTTACGCTGACAAGGAATTCACTATGTAGTCTCAGGCTTGCCTTAAACTCATAGTGATTCTCCTACTTCACCCTACAGAGTGCTGGGATAAAGGTATGTGCCACCACACCTGGCACCACACCATATATTTTATAAACTAGAAAGTAATGACATACTTCTCTGTACATTTAATTTCAAAACAAGTTTTTATATGTCATTTATTATATATCATCTATCATCCATCTATCCATCTATGTACATATAGTTGAGCCTACAAAAGGCAGCTATAATTTTTTTAGGAACCCCATTTTTAAATTATTTGGATGGAATGGATTACATTAGAAAAGTGATATAATCTGAAAGTTATTAGTATGCTTTTAAAAGTCTCATTTATATTTAACATTTTATAAGATAATTGCATATTTTAGGTTTAAAATGTTCAATATTCTTTCTGCAATTTCTACATTTGAAAAACTTTTTACAAACACTATTTTATGTATATATGTTTTTGACAAGCAAGTGGAATAATACAATGAAAACTGTCTAGACAATAAAATAGAGTGGGTTTCACCAAGTGGTCAAATGTTTAATAGAAGCATTTCTACGGTCTCCCTACTGTATATAGTAGAGGTTTTGGCAAAATACAACCTGTAGACAGATTCCAGTCAGCCACCTGTTTTGGCTGATGCTTACTGGAACACAGCCCAACTCGTTCCTTTATTTACTGCCTATGACTGTTTACACCATAATAGAACAGTTGTGTAACTGTAAAGGAGACATATGGCCACAAAGCTGAAAATATTTGCTGTTTGACCTTTTGCAAAGCAAGTTTGTCAACTCCTGCACTAGCAGATGACATGGTTAGATTGTGAGAAATGGAAAGATGCAAGACTGTGTGACTACCTTGACCTTTCTAGAACATTAAAGCTAGTGAACATAAACCACATTTTCAAATATACTTCAGAAGTTTCTAAGGGAAACCAACACAGTCAAGCATTGAAACGTGATCATGAAGATTGAGAAATGCGTTTTTAATTGTTATACTGACTCATATAAGGCTGCAAATGTGAAATTTTACAATTCACTTTGAGAAGTTCCATCCAATCTAAAATTTTATTTTTTACACCCCCCCCCCTTACTACATTCATTTATTCCTACAGAGAATTTCACTGTTTTGTGTCACCTCAGAATTCTATTCACCCAAACATTTCCAGCAGGGACCACATTTCTCAGCAGTTGAGTTATGTGCTAATAAAGACATCTATTGAATATTATAATCATCTTCTCTGTTTTTATAATTTTGCTGGGAACTTTAATAAATGAGCATCCTATAAATGGACATATCCCAATCAGATTTTCCTCGCTTTTACTGGTTATGTAAAGAGTATGTATACAGCCATGTTGGTACCATCCTTAGCTTACTTCTTGTCCTCTGCCCTCTGCAGGGACCCTCCTGGTTGGGGTTAGTCATCAGTTATGGGTAAGAAGCAAAATGGGAAAAAGAACTGGCCAGAGAGTTCTCAGAGGAAGAACTACAAATGGCAAACACACACTTAAGAAAATGCTTGTCATCCCTAATCATCAGGGAAATACAAATTGAAACAACTATGAGATTCCACCTTACCCTGGTAAGGATAGCAAACATTAAAAAAATCAAATGAAAACAAATGCTGGGGAGGATGTGGAGAACTAGGAACCCTCATTCACTGCTGGTGGGAATGTAAGATGGTACAACCACTATGGAAACTCCTATACAGGTCAACTATAGAGTTGCCAACAGATTTTCCTCTTTTTGTCCTATTCCCCCAACTCAAATCCATGGCGCATCCTCCACGATTGCGGAGTGTCAGTGCTGACTAGGGTCGTGTGTCAACGCTTTCCAGTGGGGAGAGCTGTGCCTCCCAATAGGGTTTCCACCCTGCAACTCTTATATTCCTTCAGTCGCCTCTTCAGCAGTGTTTCCCGAGATCCTTTGGACATTTAATTTAACAATTAGTTTCATTTACATGAGAAAAGACAATTATTTGTGATAGTGTTTATTAAAAACTAACTGGTCTTGGTCACTTTTTCCTGAATAATGAGGATAAGCAGAAAAAAATAAAAGCACTGGACCACTGGACTGACCATGCAAGTGACCTCAGAACAAGATAAGGTACCTTAACCTCAAAAAAAAAAAGCATTAACTATGGGTGGTGGAGCATACAGAAATACTACTACTGTTTAAGTTTACACTACAACCCTTTACAAAACCTGAAATAATAGTGACCAGAATTTTTTATTGTCTTTTTGTAATTTTCTTATGAATCTTCAATTATTCTACTATTACTGGATAATAATACTGTTTAAAATAATTGTATGTGGTCTTGTGAGGTCACCTGGGTGGCTTTCTCACTCACATGTCTTCTAGTTTGTTCCTGGATCTTATGTAGAATTCCGTAATGTAGTTGTCAGCAATCAAACCTCCATGTGATAGCCTGGTTTCTTCCCAACATTTTCCATCCAAAGTGAATATTCTATGGATTTTCAAAATTAGCTCTGCTATCTTTTAGTAGCATATATTATGATCATACGCTGCTGTCATCTTTCCAAAGGAAGTTTGTATAAGCCATCACATAATGGCATAATGTTAAAATTCTGTATGTAACACAAAAAGCTCAAAATATACTGTTATGACAATGAAGGGAAAAGATAATCCACCACAGTGCAGGGAAGTATAATTTACTATTTATGTTAGCCCTTGTTTCTAAATCTTGTTGACATAAAGAAAATTATATATGGTTGATACTACAGTCTGTTGAAAAGAAAATAATTCTATGCAAAAGTTGAGAAAAAAATATATAAGGGAATATAAAGTGTTCTGGGCACCAAGTTAATTGTTTTTATTTTATTATATGACTTAAATCAATAAAATGAATAAAATGATGAATAAAATGAGTCTGAATTCAATGTGTAGTTGTTAATAACATAATGAACTGTCTCTAGAGAAGAGAGCTTTATAGTTAAGCAACAGAAGGATGCACTTAGGGTGGGTGCAACTATCAGCACATAGATACCTGGCTGAACACTTCCTTGCTAAATGTGTCCTTTGCCTTCATTTCTTCATGAGCAATCCTTGATGGCAAAAAATGTTCCTGATTTAGGTCTGATAGAATGATAACCTTTCTTTTATCCAGAATATCCTTGAGCAGTTCATGGCACACCCATTTTATCCAAGCTTGATCACTGGAAACATGGGAACAAGGGCTAATGCATCCACTGTACTTCGGAGTTCCCAATGAGATACAGTGGAGTTGTAGATCAGGGCCCTTTCATGCAATTCTCTTTCCGTTAAGCTCAGTTTGGACAAAAATGGCTCTTGCACTGAAACTAGGTCTCTTTGCAGTATTGCAAACACAATTCAAGTCATTATTTGTTATTATTTATACATACATAAATATATATATATATGCATATATATATATATATATATATATATATATATATATACATATATATATATTTTTTTTTTCCTGAAATCATTGCTCTAGTCTACAACAGCAAACACAGCAAGCATCCAAAGCCCTGGAGAAGCAAAATAACAGGCACACGTGGTGGTTCCCAGCAAGGTCTAAAGATGACCATGTTTCACAAGGACTTTATGAGCAGGAATGTGAGCAAGAGGAACTATAATGTTGGTAATAAGTGGTCATGGTACAATTTTGAGCACTTGGTCTTTGACTGGACTTGTAGTGTTAGGAATTTATTAAAAAGCTCTAGAAAATAGTACAAGCTTACATGAAGCACAGAAAAGTTAAAATTTCACTGCACTCTTACTTCATATTATGTGCTCCTCACTTCCATGCAGAGAATATATCCCTGTGTTATTACAGAGATGTCTGCTAGTTTTATGAGAGACGTAGATATGCAAAATTGATTTCAGTCTGCATCGTAAATTGCCATATGTTTTACCCATTCACAGCATTTCCTTACTTTTCCTTGGTAATATGCTAATCAAGGCCCTATGTGTGTCTGAAACTTATGGGAATGAATTTATCTCTAGTCTCATTAGAAGGACAAATGGGACATTTTTTTTCCAAGGAAACCAGTAAAATTATGAAGACATTTAAAAATGAAACATGTCATTAGAATCTAAAGAATCACATTGTTGTGTCTAGCACATAAAAATCAAGGTAGGAAAGGAAAAATCCTGTGGGGAATTACATGAGTGTTGCAGTATGGCAGTATTTTATGCCTAGTCTGCAGCATGATTTTAAGTTACCAAGGATGTTCCACAAACCAGTACTAAAATAAAGTCCAGAAATGCATGAACCACATATACCAACAGGAGCTGGTCTTGGCTCTGATACACCAATTGCATTAAGTTTGAATGTTGCAAGTGGTATATGTCTAAAAAAAAAGAACACGTTTTATATGTTGTCAGCCAAACTGTCTTGTGGAAGACAGTAAAGGGATACCCTTATCTATACTATAATGGTAGGTTACATACATGCTGCATTATGTTGTCAAAATAGCAGAGCTGCCAAAGCAAAAGTAGTGAGATATAACACAATGTTTCCCCTTCAACAAATGTTTAAAGCTGATAGGTGAACACAGTCAAAATGACATACTGGCAGAATACTAACTTCATTTTTGCTGGAAGTGGTAACATATTAAGGCATTTGTTCCACTTACTTTTCAATGTCATATCTCTCATAACTAAAAATATGTTTATGTATTTGTTAGAGGTTTTGTTATCTAGGCTTATGAATTGCTAATTTTCCTAGATAAAGAACCACAGGAACTGCAAAAGTGATCCAGTCATGAAATCCTCAGAATTTTTATTAGGATGCCAAGAATAATAAACTATATGTCTACATCCTTTGATCTGTTTGTGAGGAGAAGATGGTTTAAAAAAATTGACTGTCACTAAATATTTTAGTTTATCTCTATGGATCGCAGTGAAATCAAATCATGTAATAAAGGCTGAAACTTCATCTAGCTGCATAATATGCTTCTGTCACCTTTTATTAACATGACAAGGTTTAAGCAATAATTCATATGTGCAGGTTTGGTTATCATTATTCATGGATATTCTTTTGTCCTTAAGATTTCTAACTCAAAGATTCTTTTCAAAATTGAGTACATTAAGTCAAACTCAGGTAATTATAGTAAAGGCATTGGTTTGTTAGAGAATAATTTACATTAAAAATCAGTCAATCCTCCGAAATACTGTATGTGTTGATTTATATGCTATCTAAAATATAGTAATACATTCCTACTTTCACACTGGTATAGTACCATAAAAACCCATATTAACAATATAACATATTTAATAATCAAATTCAATATTACTTGGGTATCACATTTGTATTTTCTTATTCTATCATAACTGTGCTCTTGGGGAAGTGAGTCATCATCCCTATTTCCATGAAAATGTCCAATGAATTATCTTGTCTATATGAAAACTAATGATTTCATTGAATAGAAATTTCATTGAATAGAAAATTAACTATATAATAAACTGAAGAAAGGCTAACATGCTTATTACACTTTTTGAAGTGGATTGAGACCTCTATAGAACTGTTTTATTAGAAATATAAAGGAACAGACATATAAACTGTGTGATTTATCAGAAATTTTTTGACAGAAAAACCTAATGAAATAATAAGAAAATTCCCAGTAAAAGAAGCATTGGAAAATTTGTCTAATGTAACAAAAAGATAAATCATAGTTTATGTAAGGAAGATTAAAGGTAAAAATAATACTATCACTAGACTAAATCATTTGACAACAAAATACACCAGAAGTTCCAAAAATAGACTCAAGTGCAGCTCAAAAACTATTTCTTACAAAAGGGTGTCTCAAATAAGTGGTCTTTAAAAGGATGGCTTAGTGATGTGATGGTTCAGGTCTGTCATCCCAGCACTCAGATGGCTGAGACATTCACATACAAAAGCCAAAGCATTAGCTAAAGTACTAATTCTGGAATGGTGGTTTCCCTTTTATATGTTTTTTTGTTAATCATAAATATACTTTTACAGTTAGCCAAGAAATTTTATATATATATCACACACATACATATACATCATATATATGATGCAGTCAGGTTCACATTGCTGGAAGAAACCACCCTACCAGAAATCACCCTACCAAAAGCAGCATGTGGGAATAAAAGAGGTATATTTTGGCTTATAGGCTTGAGAGGGAAGCTCCATGATGGCAAGGAAAAATGATGACATGAGCAGAGGGTGGACATCACCCCTTGGCCAACATAAGGTAGACAATAGGAACAGGACAGTGTGTCAAACACTGGCATGGAGACACTGGCTGTAACACCCATAAGCCCACCCCTAACAATGCGCTGCTTTCAGTGGGTGTTAATTCCCAAATCTCCATCAGCTGGGAACCTAGCATTTATAACACCTAAGTTTATGGGGGACAACTTAATCAAACCACCTCATTCTGCCCCTGGCCACCATAAACTGATACCATACGTGATGTAAAATATGATGTATTCAGTCCAACTTTAAGAGTCCCTGTAGTTTTTATCAGCTCTAATGATGTCCATACAACCCCATAGTCCAAGATCGTTTAACTGAGTCATAATACCAAAAAAAAAAAAAAAAAAACCTCAAAAAACCCATAATGGCACAGAATAAACACTTACATTGCAAAATATGGCATTGGGCATAGCAAACAAATACTCAAGCAATACATGATTTAAACAGGGCAAACACCCAACTCTGTACCTCCAAGTCCAACAACTCTAGCCAGTGACAAATCTCCAAGTCCAATAATTCTAACCAGCAACAAGTCTGTGGAGTTCCCATTCCACACCTTCAGCTAGGCTACTCAAAGTCCTGGAACACTTCATCCAGGGCCAGCATCTTTCCTTATCAGCCATCTCATGGTCCCAGCATCTCCATTCAGTCTCTACTGTAAAACAAGGTTCATCCTTATGGCCCCACGGGGTCTCCATGCAGGCATCCAGCAAACCTACTTCACACTGCCCATGGTCATTTCCAAAACACAAGACCGTGTTGCAAACTCAACTCATGACCCTCTCTTTCCTGCATTTCTTATACTCCACAATACCAGGTAGGGTGCCAATTTGTTAGTCCAGGAGCAAATAAAGAAGACTTTGAAAAACAGGAGATTCCTTGAGCATTCAGACCCCCTACAAAAGAGGCTATATTCTTCCTGTTGCCTCAGTGCAGTCAGCTGGCCCAATCTCAAAATTGGTGATCTTTCAATTGCAGCTGAATGGACAGTATTTCACCCAAACATTTTTATTTTTTTTCCTGTGTCATATCCTTCTGCTCACACCAGTTCATTTCTGAGCAAAGCAAATCAGCACAGTATCTCGGTACACGGGCATAACAGCGGGCATAACAGCAAGCCTCTCACACAAACTGCTCCTAGCCAAGCAAAGCTCTTTCTCACCCTCATAAGCCAAACCTCACAGTCCATAGTTCTTATTGCATTCGGGTCTTTTAACTCTGACCAGAATAGTCCATCAAGCTGTACTTACAGCATTGCAAGCCATCTCTTAGGCCACAGTTTCAAATCTTTCCACACTCTTGAAAATCAGCTCCAAAAAGCCAAAGCCACACAATCAGGTTTCTAGCAGCAATCCCACTCTTTGGTACAACTTTACTATTGCAGTCAGGTTCACATTGCTGGCAGAAACCACCCGACCAAGAATAGCTTGTGGGGAAAAAAAGAGGTTTATTTTGGCTTAGAGGCTCAAGGGGAGTAAGCTCCATGATGGCAGGGAAAAAAAAAAAAAAAAAAAAACATGAGCAGTGGGTGGACATCAACCCCTGGTCAACATAAGGTAGACAATAGGAACAGGAGAATGTGCCAAACACTGGCATGGGGAAACTGGTTATAACACCCATAAGCCCACCCCCAACAATACACTCCCTCCAGGAGGGGTTAATTGCTAAATCTCATCAGCTGGGAACCTAGAATTCATAACACCTAAGTTTAAGGTGGAAACCTGAATCAAACCACCACAATAATCATATATATGGACAGAGAGAGAGAGAGAGAGAATGGGTGTGCCAGGGCCTCCAGCCACTGCAAACAAACTCCAGATGCATGCACCTCCTTGTGCATCTGGCTTATGTTGCCCTGGAGAATGAAACCAGGATCCTTTGGCTTTGAAGGTAATTGCCTTAACTGCTATGCCATTTCTCCGCCGCCCCCCTTTTTATTAAGAAGACAGTTTTATTCACATCATATGTGAATACCATCGTTTCCCTCTGCCTTGCCCCATTCTGCTGAGGGCCTTACAAATTAGAACACATAGATCTGTAAACAAAGAAAAACCTAAGGAAGTACTTGGAAGATTTTTTTCAAGCAATGGATAAAATTTTCTAATATGTACAGATTGCCAAGTAATATCAAACTGATAAAAACAATAGGAGAAATATACAAATGGTAAAAAGAAGCAATTCACAAAAAGTAGTTAAAATATGTGCATAATTAAAAGAGACAAAAATATAAATTACATCAGGGCATTATTTCTAATGTCAATGAAACATGACTTACAGATGTTAAAATGATTTGTAATAAGTTAATAAAGCTCAAACTAGAGAGAAATATTTAAGATAAAATTATAAATATATCCTAAAGAAACTTTCATGTGTACACGTTTTATAGACTTGTCTACTAGAAAACAGTTATTTTTGCAAAACAGAAGAAATCTACATGTAATCTTATAATATTTAATATTTGAAATTTAGTAGATGAGGAACATAAATTATGTGAGGAGGAATTAAAATCCTAGAATGTCCTGTTCTCAACTATCCCCTCTGTATCATTAGTTTTTGAATGTTGCTATTTTTATTTGTATAATTTTATTAATTTAAAAATACATAAACCAGTAGGCTGACGAGATTGCTTAGTCGTTAAGGCACTTGCCTGCAAAGCCAAAGGACCCAGGTTCAATATCCCAGGATCCATGTTAGCCAGATGCACAAGGGGGAGCACGCTTCTGGAGTTTGTTTGCAGTGGCTGGAATCCTGGCATGCCCATTCTCTCTCTCTCCGCTCTCCCTCTCTCTCTGTCTCTCTCTCTGCCTCCTTACCTTTCTCAAATAAATAAATAGAAATAAAATATTTAAAAGGAACACATAAACCATTGATATGTAACAAAAATTTGTTTAGATCCTCCCCAAACATCTGGTTCTTTTTGAGTAATTCCCTTGAGCAGAGGTGAGATCCTTAGATAACACTGGTCTCTACTTCTCTTCATAGATTTTTCTTGGTAAGCGTATACAAGAAATAAAATTACACCCAGTGGAGTACTCGTCTGATTACTCGTCTATTATTCACAGAAGTTCATGTAGTTTTCTGCTTTCATTGTTATTGTATTCTGATATAAACACCTTTAAAATCTAGAACATACCAGTGTTTTTAAAACTAGAAAAATTGCTATAAACATTCAAGCACATTTGATCAATCTGCCTTCATATATGGCAGCTTCAGTTGTTGAATGTGCTTTCCAACAGAGGCTATAATAAGATATTGCAAAATTTACCCTTTGTAGTATATGCTGCTATTAGTGAGCCATTGTTTGTTGTTTTGAGATATGGTCTATCAACAGAGTCTAGACTATTTGACAACACACTGTAAAGTCTACTCTGGCCTGGACTTAATATTCTCCTTCCTCAACCTCCTCAATGCTAAGACTAAAGTTCCAGGTTTACTCTGTCCTCTTAATTTGCGTTTTCTTAAAGAATAATGATGATGGACAAATTTTCATGAATCAATTTGTTAAGGTCGTGTAAATCATGTTTGTTTGTGTTTTGTAAGAATCGAGTAGTTTGCCTTTCCATTATAGAGTTGTGGCAGTTTTTTTTTTTTTTTTTTTTTTTTTTTTTTTATAAACCCTGTGTTTGCTTTATAAATATTTTCTCTCCATCTGTAAGTTGCCTTTTTCAAATGCTCTGTTCCTTTGATAAGAAAAATTTTGAACTTTTAATGAAGCAATGAAACACAACTTGTACTTTTCTCTTTTTTTGTAGCACTGTTTGTACTTTGTGTGTAGGGTAAGAAATCTTTGCCAAATTCAAGTTAGTCACTCTCCAAGGAATTCTCCAGCTTATTATTTAGTGCTTACTCATGATCCAACTAAAATATGTTCCACCTAAAATGTTTTCTATGTTGTAAAGAAAGAGTAGCTATTAATTTCAAATATATGCATTTAAGAAAAAATAAAGTGCTTTTTTTCAGTAAAATGTTTTGTTGTTAGTGAAAATGACTTGTTCATCAGTACATGGCCTATTTTTCTAGTCCAGTTATGTTTATTTCATAAATCTGTATTTCAAATGCAATTCCAATATTATACTGCTCTCACTGATGTACACTGATATTAAACTTGAAATTATAATATTTAGAACATTTATTCTTTATTTATTTATAAACTCATGGTATTGATTTATGCTAACCAGACTCATGAGATACCATGTATGGTTATATTCAATCTGGAGTACATGTGATGCACATAATGCTTCAGTGATATTAATTGTTCTTACCCCTGAAAATAGTTTGTATTTCCATTCTGGTAAGTTTTCTTTATTTCAGCAATGCTATGATATTTTTACTATGCTGTCATTACACATGATTTCTTTTGTTTCATCTAAATATGTTTATCTCTGAAAACCTCATATGTAATTATCCATAAATTACTTCATATTTAAATGTTATATTAATATGTAGCATGCTATTTTACAAAAGTAGCATATATTTTGCAATCCCTAGGAGTTACTATCATCTCAAATTTATTTGGAACCTGTTGTAGCATCTTTAGAAGTTCTTGCTTTGATGGTCATATTGTCTGTGAAAAAAAAAATAAAGCTTTTCACATTTCTTATGGCAGTTTCTTGTTGTTTATTTCCATTTTCTCCCACTGGGGCCTCTAGTCCCATTCTGAATAAAATGAATGAGAGTACAGAAAGCTTTGTTTTGTTCTTGAACCTTTAGGAAATCATCCAGTGATGGCACAAAATGTGATCTCACCTTTTTTTAAAATTAAGTGACCTTTATCAAGCTGAGGTTTGCACCTCTTTCTAATGTACAGCAACTGTTTAATTTTCCATGTTATGTTTCTTCATGTACTAAGTTATGAATGTTCTACAACTTCTATGTTCCTTAATTTAAGATAGTAGGCATTATATTGCATGCACAAACAGCTTTCATAACATTTCTATCTTTGGAGTTTACTTCACTCAGTGTTAGCTCTTCAATTTGAGGGCTCAGGTGTAAAATGCAAAGTAGATTCTTTGATCCAAAAGCATATAGTGTCATTAATTCTACTAAATTATGCAGCTTGTCCATTTCCCCTACTTCTTTATATATATCAGGTTGTTGCCTTTGTGTGCTTTTTAATTTTGTTTTATGGAGAGAAAATTTTCAGATTCCTAACACGACTCTTATAATTCCTGCTTACATTTATAGCAAATATAAGTTAAGAAATGGCTGCAGCATGTTGCCCAGGAAGTACTTGGACACATGTTTTATTTTAGACACATGGGAGTACCAAAGGCTGGCAAGATAGCTCCGTGGATAATCCCTGGCTGTGCAAGCATGACCACCTGACTTCAGATCTCCATGTACAAAGCCGATGCTTTAGTGTGCATTTTATATACCAGCATGGCTACATGGAATGGGAGGCAGACGAATTTGTTACAGCTTGTGGAAAGCATAGGCTAGCTAACAAAGCAGAGAACATCAAGAGCCCCTGCTTCAAACCACTGAGAGAACAAAAGCTGACACCTGACGTTGTCCTCTGACTTCTTCTACATGTGTAAGCCACCTCTCGCCCTGGCCCCCAGTTCTGTCTCTATCTCTCTGTCTCTCTCTCTCACAGGCACACGAGGCTAAAGATGAAAATATTTATCAAATCTATTTTGCTTCTTTCAGAATTTCCATTCACTTATTTCAGAGCTGAGAGAAAGAGAGTAAGAGACAGAGGAAAAGAGTGAGTATGGGTGTTCTAGGACCTCTTGACACTGAAAATGAACTCAACATGCATGCACCACTTTGTGCATCTGGCCTCAGGTGAGTATTGACAACTAGCAGGATATGTAAGCAAGTTCCTTGAACTGCTGAGCCATCTCACCAGCCCTATTTTACTTCTTAATATTGTGTACACTACTACAGCTCTGTGTGGTTGGATCGTCTATGGATATAGATAACTGAAATGGAGAGGCACTTTGGGCTGCTTTAGTTTTAAATTTTTGTGTCTTGATAAGTGTTTAGCCATCATCACATAAATGTAGGTGTGGAATATTAACCCTCCTGAGGCAGTTGGCACTCTTGCTTATTCAGTTACATCTGTGGACAGATCAACAGAGAACCTCCAGGGTCCCCAGCACATGCTTTGCAAAATACTCAGTGTGAGTACAAGACAGTCATCACTGACTTCCCTTCTGTTCATTTGGAATCTCACTGAACTTTCAGAATTCCCCAGAGTGCTAGGTGTCACATGATGTGCAAATGGAAGATGGAAGCTAGGTATTGTGTAAGTTATTTTTTTTTTAATTTTTTTACTTGTGTTAATTAGAAACTTTGTTTTATGGACAAATCATGAGTTGGTCCAATTCCCTGACTGTCCACCTCTATTCCACTGAGGGTCTTCCCCTGTGTGGTGTCTGATATTCAGCACAGGGTTATGGGCTATGAAAGCAGTGTCAGTCATGGGGGAGTGCCTCCAGATACTCCTTCCCACACGGAGCACTTACAATCTTTGCTCCTCCTCTCCCACAATGTCCGCTACGTATTGGAGGATGTGTTATAAATCTTATTTAGTGTTTAGCTCCATACAACTTCCAGTTTTCTTCTTTGATATGTATGCATTGAGTGTCCTCTGTGTCTATTGCTCTGTCCCTGGCACAGGTTGTCAGCCTTGGCTTGAGAGCAGCACTAAGGCTTACATGGCCATTTCCCCTCCGGTTTCCCCCGGGCCCTGGCTGAAGTACAATGGGTGGCTCATCTCACGGCAGGCAGTCAGCTAAGATAACTGTCATGTTGATGGATTTTGGCTCTCTCTGTTTTGGGCTGCCTTCTGCAAAAAGGGAAACAGATTCTCCAGTGGAGAGTGAGAGCAGCATGGGTTAAAGGGTTAATAAGCATAGTTAATTAAGAGAGGTTTTGGTGGGCAGAGCCTGGCGTTTTAGACAAAGACTAGAGGGATCTTTTCACTTAGCCTATGACCATCGTCCCTCTAGGATCCTGACTTTGCTCCCAGTGCCATCTATGAGTTTCCCCCTCTTGACCTGGTGGTCTCTTATCTAATCCTAGAGCCATTGTTTACCACATAGGCTGAGTGTCACTATTACACAGGTGTGTGTTCTAGTCTGGCGGGTAGATTTTTATTATATCTAGCAAGATCACCTGCTTGTATAAACGTTGGTTGACTACTTTTTTCTAGCAACCCCGGTAGCACTTCTAGCAGTATGAGGGCTAGCCATCAGAGAGAGCCGCTTTCTTCCGGATTCCAGCATGATCCCTCCATGTCCAGTGTCAGCAGCTTGCGGGGTCTTCGGAAATAGGGTGTTACCTTTTAGCTCTGAAGAGTAATCAAGCACTTTTACAGAAGCCTACCTTGTTTTGGCAACCTCATCATGTGCATTCTTGCTCCATGGTCATATCAATGTCTGCTTATTAAAAACAAGTACAAAAATAAAATTGCTAAGAATTTCAAGAAAACAATGTCATAACATGGAAACAAACATGAAAATGTTAGTCCACCTAGAGGGACATGAAATAGGTTAGGTTTCATGCATGGCATAATACATATATGTATATATCATATTAACATGTATACAAATTGCATGTCATTTTTTAAAATTTTTACTTTTTAGAGAGATAGAGACAGAATTGGCATGCTAAGGCTTCAGCCACTGCAATCGAACTCCAGATACTTTCTCCACCTAGTGGGCATGTGCAACCTTGTCCTTGCCTTACCTTTGTGTGTCTGGCTTATGTGGGATCTTGGAGAGAGATCGAACATGGGTCCTTAGGCTTCATAGACAAGCACCTTAACTGCTGAGCAATCTCTGCAGGACTTGCATGTTATTATGGTAATAAAACTGTAAACATTTATATACTTTGCCCCTCATTATAGATAATAACTCGTGTCTTGTTTCTTAATGTTTGTTCAATAATACATTACCTTTTATGCATTTAATATTGCCTTTCTTCATCTTTATCATAACTAGGGTATACTAGGATTTTACAGACTCAAGTAGCTTCAGTTATTATTATTGTTATTCATATTGTTTTTAACACTACTGAAAAGTTCAAATGACAGTCACAAAATATCTTTTACATTATAAATATTATCAATTATTAAATGTATATTTTCTAACCACAGTGTTACCATATCTAAATGTATGATTTTCTTTATGTTTTAGGGGTATGGGAAAATTAATGGTATTGAAGGTATTACATCAGGGAACAATGTGTAACACACATATTAAAAATAGTGGGGGTTGGTCATATGAATGTAGGTATGAGAAAATCACATAGATGTATGTACTTAGACATGCAGATGAATGGATGTGAAGCAGGAAATCTGAAAAAGGCTTTATTTATAATATAATTTTATTTATTGTGATACTATATTAAATTTGCAAGATGTTTGCATGAGAGAAAAAGTGGATGTAATGACTGTGCACACCTTATATTTACATTATTTCTTCTCTCTTTTTTATTACTTTATATTTCACTCTCCTTTTCAATCTTTTTTTATTGTTTAGTTCTGGTAGTTGACATTTAACACAGGGCTTTGTGCATTGCTCAATAAATGCTGCACGAGGGAGGTTCAGTATCAGCTTTCTCTTGTATCATTTTTTATTGCTGTGATTGAAACAATGATTTCTAATGGAAATATTGGTGCACTGGCTAAGCATGGTGGTACACTCCTATAGTCCTGTCACATACAGACTAAGTTAGGTGGACTCCAGTTGGAAGCCAGCTATTAAGGAAGTTTCTGGACAAACTATGCTATGGGGAGACTGTATATCAAAAAAGTAATGAATGAAATCAACATGAGAATACATGGTCATCAAAAGTACTTCTAACTGCCTTGATACTTAGGTATAATAAAAATAGAATGAGTCTTACTAACATTTGGGTTTACAATGATATTTTGCAATTACAGATGTACATAGTATTGTCCCCATATTTCTTCAAATGTTTTATCCTTAATCAAAACTTTCTATACAAGCAAGATTCAAAAACAATCTTTCTAAAGCCAGGTATGGTTGAAGATACCATTAGTCACAGTGCTTGGGAGGCAGAGGTAGGAAGATCGTGTACATTATTATTATTTGATGCAATGAAAATAGCTATTAAACTGTTTTTCCAGGTAGGCATGACAAGTAAAAATATCTTTACATACTCAGTAGTGGGAAAAATGAAACAGAGTATTTTAGTCTTCTTATTGTTTATAGCCAAAATTTTGGCTGGGTGTGGTGGTGCGGGGGGGCAAAGCCCAAGGACCTGGGTTTGGTAGCAACATTAAGCTAGATGCACAAAGGGGCACATGTATCTGGAGTTCATTTGCAGTAGCTAGAGATCCTGATAGGCTCATTCATATTCTCTCTCCATGTCTACCTCTCCATCTCTCTCTCTCTTCTTTTTCTTTGCTTATAGATAAAATAAAATTAAAAATTAAAAAGAAATGTTTCATAAATTGCACTAATGATTTCCAATCAGCAATCATGAAATAAAAATCATGATATTTTTTTCATTCTAGTACTAATTTCAAATATCATTTAGATTTACAGAAATATGGGAGATAGTAAAGAATTTATACTTTGTACAGTTCCTTCCATTATCATTGTACAATCATGCTTAATTGTTATCCCCTAAATTCTACATATTTGAAAATGTTAATATGATTTTTTTCCTTATGTTATTTTCTATTTCATAATGCTTTTCAGGTTATCACATACACTATTCTGTTTCCAGCATTATTATGAGCTCTGAAAATTTCTCAGAATGGATTACTTGATACACTAATATTTCTGATTTAAAAATGCTGTTTGTTTCATTTATAATTTGATGTTTTTCATTCCTTTTGTAGTTAATGGTTTTGCTTTAGCCCAGGCTGACCTGGAATTCGCTATGTAGTCCCAACTGGCCTCAAAGTCACAGTGATCTTTATCTCTGCCGCCTGAATGTTAGAATTAGAGGCATGTGCCACCACACCCAACCATTCTCTGTATTTTTATTCAAGATGCTTGAAAATTTCCTTATCTACCTAAAATTTTAAACTATTATAGTTTTTTTAAATTGCAAAATTATCATTGAAAAGTTTTATTTTTCCAATAAAACCTCAAGATAATACTAGATTCAACTTTATTTTATATTTTTCATGAGAGATATGATGCTAGTCTACAACTATATTAACATGAAAGCTTGATCTCACCAGATATTGGAAGGTAAACTGAGTCAGGCCTGGTTAATACTTGGATCAGAAAAATATGTTTGTACTAGAATTTTGCACTGACAATGTTATTCCTCTCCCATTAAAGTCATTACTTTGAGCTTAACAGCTATTTTATTAGTGTCACAAATAGGTATAAAAATTAATTGGTTCATTGGAGTATTTCCATGCACGCATTGTGCATATTCATTCTCGCACACTGCCTAACCCAGTCCCACTGACCTCTCGGTGGTCTTCTTGATCCCCTCAGACAAGCTGCCTACTGCCTTCAGATTTCACGACGCATGTATTCCACAGCCTTGTCTTTTCACCACTCTTGACAAATTCTAGCTGCCTTTCTCATGATCATATTTCTATTTTCATGAACTACACACACACACACACACACACATACACACACACACACACACAAAGTGTAGATTCTGCCTTTGAGAAAGTTTTGGCTTTGCAGGCAAATACCTTAACTGGTAATCCATCTCTCCAGTCCCTTAATTTATTTTGACATTCTGAAATCAAGTAATTCACTTCACATAGCTGTCCTAATATCTTTTGTGAATTTATTATAAGAGATTACTGAGTCTCTTATTATTAGTTATATTATCTATTGTTTTCATGCTGGCATTTTATTATTACAGTTATTGAATTCCAAAGTAAGTTATTCTGTACATGCAACATTGGGATTTGATCATAAGCACCCTACCTTGCATCATGTTTTGATCTACTCTCTTATTTTTTAAATTAATTTATTTTTTTTATAAATTAGTTTTGTACTCAGTGAATACAGTCAAGTTGGTACCATTGTTAGGCTCATCCATGTATGTCCTACCCCTCCCCCAGTCCCTCCTTGTTAAGGTATATGGGTCATGCATTGTGGTGTTAGCCCACAGTTATGGATAGGATAAATGTCTCTCTATATCATGACCCAACATGTGGTTCTGACATTCTTTCTGCCCCCATTCCGCAAAATTTCCCTTTACCATGTTGGGTTCATTTTTGGTCTGCTTCATTGATGAGGTGTTGAGGGCCTCTGGGTCTCTGGACATCTGATTTGGTAGCAGTTGATTGTTCTCTGTGAAGATCTCCTTCACCCTTGTGCTGGTACCCAGTTCACCAAGAAAACAGCACCCTTGCTTGTTTCACCAATTATTCTTAGTTTCAGCTGGTGCCCTTTTGAGGTATGATGGGGTGGTTCTCTCCTTAGGATCTGCATCTATCTGAAAAAGAGAAGCAGATTCTCCAACGGAGAGTAAAGTTAGCACCAGACAAATGGGATAACCCTTATTTTTTTATAGAGAATTTAATAGGTTTAGGCCCTCTTGTAGCCCACACTTTGTGGTCTCTTGATAATGGAGAGCCGGCTCATGTTTGGATATGGTTCTGACTTTTTTCCCTGCTCTGGATATGAGTCCCATTCCACTGAGGGGATCAGTTAGGCAAATCAAGAACAGTTGGTTTCCCACCATGACTGTGCGCCACTATTGCACTTGTGTGGGCATCAGGATAGGTTATTTGCTGCTAAGCAGGTTAGACCATGAGTTGCTTGGACAGATATTGGTCATTTTCTCCCTATTGCCCTTCTGGCACTAGTTGTGCTGACTGTCTGGGGACTGACTCTTTTCCAGCTTTCAGCCATGCCATTCCATTTTACTGTCAACTACACGTGGTCTCTTATTTTGTTCACTTTCTAAAAGCCTTTTTCCACCAGTGATGGTCTAAAATGGAAATAGTTACTTCAAATGAAAGGAAGTGTGGATGACCAATAAGCAAAGAGGAAAATGTTCTTTGGTATTAGCCACCTGAGAAATGGGAATCAGGAGGATATTTCTGTTCAGTTTCATCTCTGTCTGGTCATGAACAATGGAACACAAAATGAACATGTGTGAGTGTATCATACACAACTATGTTTATTTTTCACATTGGAGAGCAACTTGTAACACATGTACACACACACATATACATACACATCACACATACAGACATATGTGTGTGTGTACATGTTACAAGTTATATTTACAAGTATATTTAAAAGTTACAATATACTATATATATGTATATATATGTAGTAATATACTATATTTATATATATATCGAGAGAGGATTGTGATAAAATAAGTCTGCTTTTGTTTTTTTATGATAAAATTCATACTTTTTTCTATACAAGCTACGTACTAATTTAAATTCTTAGCCATGGCACACACATACATTGTGTTTCTCCACATTCTGGCTACTACTCTCATTTTTTTTTTTTTAATTTCTCTTGTTTGGATAAGTTGTTCTGATAGGGCATGATACCATATACTAATATTATTTTTATTTCAATTTTCCTAGTGGTTAATGACATTGGCACATTTTTATTTACTTATTGACCATTTGTACATATTTTAAGAAGTGTCTGCTTAGTGAATTTGGCCATTTTTTATTAGATTATTTACTCCCTTATTGTTATATTTTTTGTAACAAAGAGACAGAGAGGCCAAAGAGAAAGCAAAAGAAATGATGGGAGGGCAAATACTCAAGGATAACTGCAGATATAATGCCAAAACATATTAATAAAAATAAGTAAGAAAATAAAATGGAAAAGATAACTTTTCAAAACTATTATCAAAATGAATTTTGTAAAGTTCCCCATTGATGATAAACTTTTACCATAGTCTAATGTATTGAGAGAACTAACTGGAAGCAGAGAACAATAGGAAATAAGGAACTGGAGCTTATATATAATTAAGGGAAGAAAAACTGCATGATCTCTGCATAGTTGGTTTTTTTTTTTTCTATTTCTAAATATAAACATGAAACTTTACAAATTTTTATATTCTGTTTTCTGTGGATACATAGTTTGTTGTATATTTCTTATGGTCTTATTTATGAAATAATATTTTCAATTTATCAGAAACTTATTTTGTTAGTTACTACTATATTTTTTTTGCATTTTAGTTATTTCTACCTTGGCACTTGTAGTACTTTTTCATGTTTAATAGACTATCACTTCTGTGGATTAGTCTTTAAATGAACAAGTTAAGTTCACTAAATCATTCATTGTGAGAGGAAAATAAATACTTCAATGCATTGATATTTCTGGAATGAACTCATTATCAATGTTTTAATTTTTTTCATTTTTTTAATGGTAGGGTCTCACTATGGTCCAGGCTGACCTGGAATTAACTATGTAGTCTCAGGGTGGCTTTGATCTCACAGTGATCCCCCTAACTCTGCCTCCCAAGTGCTGGGATTAAAGGCGTGCAGCACCACAACTGGCTATTTTGTTTATTTGAGTAAATATATCTGCTTCTTCCTAATAATGTTTTTTAAAGCTAATATTCACTATCTAAATTTTAACTATTTTATTCAAAGCACAATAAAAAGTAGACAAAATAATAATAAATCCTTTACTTATAAATATATTAATGCTTTGTGTTTACAATTCTGTAAGTTTTCATATTTATTTCTTTGGTGTGAACCAACTATATATTATTTTCTAAAATTACATAGTTTCATAATTATCCTGCTAAAATGCTTCTGGAATTTATAACCTAAATCTATGCTTTTTTCTTATTATGAATCACATTTAACCTGTTGTCTTATTCACACTTAATTATTTTATGAATTTTCAAAAATATTGCCATTTATATTCTAATATATGTATAATTATAAAATAATTAATCCAGCATGTTATTATACCATATTTTTGGTCAGTAGTCCTCTTTACTGTAGAAATAGATATATTAATCATTTATTATTTTTGTAGTTCTGGGGATTATACTTGGAGCTTTGTACATGCTAGGAAGATGCTCTACTATTGAGTCTTATTTCAGACCCTAGTTCATTATTTTTAGACAGAATAATATCTTATATATGTATATTCAAATTAACAAAGTTAACATTATGGAAGGTAATTAAAATTTCTTTACTTTATTAATCAGGAAAATAATCTGGTTTTGAATATTCCGTACAGATTTACATGCACTCTCTTAGAAACATACGTACTTTCTCTACATTTTTTTTAACACTGATGCTCAGTAGATTGAAAGACCACTCTTCCACATGTCTCATCTTTTCCAGGTTGCAATGATGTGCTCCACCATGGCCTGCCAAAGAGAACAGCACAGACTACTGAGACAGAACATCAAGTGGGATTCCACCTCCTGTATGCTTTAGTTGAAGGTAGACAATTAAGTAATGCTGTGAGGAATATGTTCTATACGTGCCACAACCACAAACCAGTGAAGACATCGGTGTGTGAAGAGTGAACCTGGAGACATGAAGTCTTTCAAATATAGTGTGTGAAATGTCTGAACTGGTTAGTTTCAAAAGTGACTGGCTCACTGGAGTCAATCTAGCAGAATCAAAATGAGAAAATTGACATTTATTTAAAATCTTTTAGTATTTTGATCATGAGAATGTTGTGTCCTGCCAATACATAATAAAATTTATGTAAATCAGAATGGATGAGTCAAGCAAAGTACTTAGTCATAAAGTCTAGCCTGGATAATTAAGGTTCCTTTTCAAAGTTTTTTTTTTTATGGAATAAGCTATTAGAAATGAAGGTATAATGAGGTATTAGTAAGTGGAATGGCCTTGAAGGTAAAATATATTCTGCTTTGAGTAAATGCCAGTGGGAAATTCCAGGCAACTGGATAGGTTAGGAGGTCCAAAATGCCATAGTTACACAACCAATAATAAAATTCCTTCACAGATTTCTATGGTTATATTTAAAATCAATGAGTTATAGGTATCTAATTATGCTCTTTCATCCTAAATAAAACTTCCACCACATTCTAGCACAAAAGGGCCCATTAAAGCAGTCTTTGAGTTCATGGATTATGGAATTGCAAGGGAAACAAACTGATTAATATGTCTCCCATTTCCACTGCTGGTTTCTCATTTACAGTAATTAAAAGATTTTCAAATTACTAATAGCTAGTGTTTGAAAATGCAATTAATTTATCCTTTGGAATCCATGTGTAATGTTGATGTATGCCATCAACAGTTATTAATACACTAATAAAGGGAATGCATACCTGCTGTTATAAAAATTAAAAAGCATTCATGCTGTATGCAGCTCTGATCTCAGGGCTTTGCAAATTGGGGCAGGCTACGGAGAACACAGGCTGCAAGTTGCCACTTAGCTTTACATCCCCAAATGGAAGGATGGGAAGAATAATGGTAATTGCACCCAACTATACATAACTTTGTAAGAATATTTTGACACCAAATTTCCCCCAAGTGATCAGTGCAAGGATGATACCAGGCTTACTATAAAGCCAAAATGCCCCCTTGACTCAATGTTTTATTTATTTTTTCTTTCCTTGTGTATATGTTGAGCATATGAGACTCAAGACTTCATCCAAACTGAATTTGATCTCAGAGTCTGCAACTGGAGGAAACTCAGATCAACACCACATACAATAACTCATTTCACATTCAAACATCTCTCCAATGTGGTGACTATAAATGTTTCAATTTGACAGTGATAAAACATGTAAATACTTATATTTCTCATTAAAGTAGTAAACATTTATATCTGGTGATTTATTTAAATCAAACTTGCAAATCTCTATTCAAAACAGTTTCCAGAACATCTCAGTGAGCAATACCATGAAGGAAAAACCACATTTAGAACTTTTTCTATCCAGAAAATAAATAATAAATAGCATTGTTTTACCAGGGATCAATATTGCTTATCTTGTTGCATTGCTGTATTTTTTGTTTGAATTAAAAGAGGATCTCATTTTATATCTCAGGCTATTTATGAACTTGCAACCTTCTTTCTTTAGTCTCCTTCTTGCTAGAATTACTTGTGTGTGACACCATAAGATTCTACATTCTAATATATATGTGTGTATATATATTTGTTGCTGTTGTTGTTTGTTTGTTTGTTTTGTTTTTCAAGGTAGGGTCTCACTCTAGCCCTGGTGACCTGGAACTCACTATGTAGTCTCAGGATGGCCTTGAATGCATGGTGATCCTCATACCTATGCCTCCTCAGTGATGGGATTAAAGGCATGTGCCACCATACCCTGCTATATTTGTTTTTTTTAAGGTAGGGTCTCACTCTAGCTCATGCTGATCTGAAATTCACTCTGTAATCTCAGGGTGGCATCAAATTCATGACGATCCTCCTACCTCTGCCACCGGAGTGCTGGGATTAAGGGTGTGTGCCACCATGCCCGGTTTATATTCTAATAACTTTTGAAGAACAGAGTATCTTATACATCAAAGTGTCTAGACCTTGTCATTGCTTCCAATTTTAAATCTAGCTATGATTTGTTTCAGTGGGGTTTTGTAAGAACAAGTTTGCATAATTTAAATCATGTTCCTTGTTTCTGCCTACCATAAATGAAATCTGTTAGATTTAAGACTCAATATTAGAAAGACCTACTGTTTTTTTTTTGTTGTTGTTGTTGTTGTTTTTTCCCTATAGTTCCCTTGAAAGCCAGAAATTCGGGCACTTTAGAAAATTTTCTGTGGCTCTTTCTAAATCTGCCACAAGTCAGGAGCTCTTGAGTAGTTTCTTTCTCCTCAGTCGTTAGGTCATTTTGTGACAAAGTATCACTGGCCTTCCTATTAATCATTTTATTTTGCACGTTTTTTTATTGCAAAGTATAATACATGGTCATATTGTA
This sequence comes from Jaculus jaculus, assembly GCF_020740685.1. NCBI lineage: Eukaryota > Metazoa > Chordata > Mammalia > Rodentia > Dipodidae > Jaculus > Jaculus jaculus. Next base: position 79,290,138 of record NC_059114.1, read on the forward strand.
ATTTGATCTGATTTGCATCACAATGTTTTCACCCACCACTGCCCCATTCAACTGAGAAACCACTTCTTTCCAAGTAGCCTCCTCTATTTTGATGTCTCGATAATTTTGTGCTTCTGTGACTTCCATGTCAAAATATGGATGGAGAGGCTGGAGAGATGGCTTAGCCGTTCGGCGTTTGCCTGTGAAGTTTAAGGACCCCCATTCAAGCCTCGATTCCCCAGGACCCACGTTAGCCAGATGCACAAGGGGGCGCACACATCTGGAGTTAGTTTTCAGCTGCTGGAAGCCCTGGGGCACCCATTCTCTCTCTCTCTCTCTCTCTCTCTCTCTCTCTCTCTCTCTCTCTCTCTCTCTCTCTCTCTCCTTTTCTCTGTCTGTCGCTCTCAAATAAATAAATAAAAATAAACAAAATATTAATGTTGATGGGGTCAGAACATTGCAGAACTAGTGAGGTCATGGATTAACCAATCCATTCATGTTGGAGGGACAGTTCCCCACAGTGCTCTGTCCTTCCCTGCGACTCTTCTGTTCTTCCAGTCCTCTTCTGCAATGTTTGCTCAGGAATCGGAGGGTGTGATATAAAGTTCTCACTTGCTGTTGAGCTCTCATCAGCCTTTTCAGCACTTAGATGAGTTTTGGATTTCCTCAGTTTTTATGCCATCTCCATAGAAAAGTTTCTCTAAATAGCACCACATTTTTTCTTCATTGCTGCTATTCATAATTCTAGTTTATTTCCATTGAGTAACCAAGACAAGATGTGTCTTTAACATGAAAACTTCACTTAGCCAGCAAATCGTTCCTATCATTTCTTTCCAAATGTTCTTTTTTTTTTTTTCTGATGGTATTAATAATTTGTTTTGGAATTACACTGTATAGCAGTTGCCTTCTCCTTTCTTCTTGCTAAGACAAAAAGATCAGATCAGAATTAGTTTAAGTATTTTGTATGACTGGAAGAGGAGGAAGTATCATCGTGGTGAAGGGAGCAAGACATGCCTAAGCACGATGCCTGGGTCACATCTTAACATCAGCAAGAAGGAAGCAGTGTGAGTATTGGACTTGGATCTTATTGAATCTTACCCAAACCCTTCCCACATTAACACAACCTCCCCACAAAGACTCCACCAACCAAAGGCTCCATAGCTTTCTCAAGTTGCTACAAGCTGAGGATCTCATATTCAAAACACATGAGCAGATAGGGAGCATTTCATTTCAACTTCCATGAAAAAAGTCACTGCTTTTTCTATGAATAAGTGGTCAGGGAAGTATTGTATTCTGTGCTTCTTGGAGAAAACAATCAAGTGTGGATGAATGCTGGTAATTTCTATAATCCTCAAACTAGAAGAGCGCTATGATTAAATAGTGATTCTACGTGCACTATCCCAGCTCTCAGGAGACAGAGATAGGAGGATTGCAATGAGTTCAAGGCCAACCTGAGACTACATGGTGAATTCCAGGTCAGCCTGGGGTACAGCAAGACCCTCTCTCAAAAAATAGATATTAGTACATTAATATTAATTATCAATATTAACCAACAAAAATAATAGATTTGCATCATAAAAACAGAACACATTTTCTTCCTTTTTTCCATTAATATACTATTTGTATTGTGTTGTTAGAGGATCATTAGGTTATTATCAATGAGTCACAATGAATCAACTTGTAACAAAATTTCAGGGGACATTCAGTTGATCACATCTTTGCATGTTGGCAATTTTCTTTCTTTTACATGGTTCACTCCAACCACTCAGCATTGTCTGCCTTCTTCCCCTTTCCTCTCTACCAAGTCCCTCTTCTTTAATAGAATTTTCTTTTTTTTTATTGGTGTCTTATTTTTTTTTCCTTTTCTATCATTTATAACAACCTATAAATGGGTCCAATATCAAGCTTGTGCAGGGAACAACAGCTGTTGGAGGTCATGAATGCAAAAAGCAATTTGTGCCTGAAAGACAGCGTTTCAAATCACTCCCTCCTGGCATTTCACTCTTATCTTCTTTCTTCCACCCCTTCTACAATGGTTACTGAGCATCAGGAGCATGACCAAGATGCCTTGGTACTGAGCACTCAACTGTCACTTGCCAGCACTGTGATGAGATTTGCGTCTCCCCAGAAATTGCTGCTGTCCCAAAAGGGATTTTTTTTCTAAACAAAAGGCAGAACAGAGCCAATATATTCATATACACATTATTACTTAGAGGGAGACGTGGTGGTTATTTTATATATATATATGTGGCTGAGCAACAATAGTAACATCACTTCTTATGGTGGTTTATGGGCTTTTTAGCCATCGGTTTTGACTAGGTGTTCAGTAGTAGGCATGAATTCCATCCCAAGGTATAGACCTGAAATACAATTAGAGAACAATCGGTTACCCCTATATCAGACATGCCACTATTGCTGTAGTTGATGCATCTTGCCTAAGTGGCCCATTCTGTGGCTTCCTGAGTCCACTGCTGGTTAAGACTGCCAATGACTTTGCTTCCCCAGCATGATGTTTAGCACTTTCCAGTGTTATGGCTGCTAGTCAGTAACTGGGACCATGCTGTTTCTTTCCTCATAATCTTTTGCACATTTCATAATGCCAGAAACAAATAATAGTTTGAATATTAACTTTTCAACAACTTTTAAAATGTTAATTATATTGCTTTGCCTTTTAAAAGATGGATAAAAGTTCAAAATATGTGTTGCCTTATCTCAGATTCACATTAGCTTTCCAATGAAATTAATTCTCAATTGTTCAACTTGATTATTAGAAATAGTGGTCATTTGGGGAAAATGGACTTTGAGTATGAAATTTCCAGGATTAAAAATATTCAATTCACTTCAATATAAATATATGTCAAGTATGTGAAAGCATAAGGCACCAAGTGTCTATTAAAATATATTATATAAATTATTGTTTTTCTTTAAAAACAATTAACTTTCAAAAAATAATTAAATTTCAAGAACTCAGAGGAAAACTCTCTAAATTGATATGCTCATATAAATTGTACCTTCTATTCACAAAAATATTTAAAAATTGAACTGCTACCTTAATTCTCTAATGGCTACTTGTTATTTGTTGTATCTAAACTCTAGCTAGTGGCACCTGCATCTCAAATGCAGACAGAGATGGTGGATGTCTAGGGACACTTTTAAACTACCACAGTTCTATGATTTCCACAAACCATATGTCTGGCACTAACTCGGGTTTTTCTCATGTGTCAAAAGATGCCATGGGCACTTATATTGCATGTTAAAAATTTTATTATCAACTCAATTGTGGACCATTTGTTTTTAATTGGCCAGGAAACTTTGTATCCAACATGCTTTGCTTTATTTCCCTCAGTTGAGGGACAAAAAAATATGTCTATCTGATTATCTTATAGAGAAGGCATTTATGTTATGCTGTTAGCTCTAATCACCTTACCTATTGAATAAAATTGACCAGTAATATATGACTTCCTACTTCCCAGCTAGGCTATGCCACTGTTTCTCCTGTGAGGGTATGGTTCAGGTATAGTGGGTAAGTGCCTGAAATCTTCTGTTGAAGAGAAGTGATATCAATGTGTAGAAGTAAAAGCTTCTCCTGGAAAATGATACCCCAGAAAAACTGACAAAAGGATCCCAGTAGCTCATAATGTGTTACTGGAGTTGTGGTAATGTAACTAAAACTAACACAAAAGTAAAAATACATAAATAAAAATACACAAACAGATATATGTCCAGAGAAAAGAAGCTTATGATTGGTCAGCAGTGATTACTTCCAACCTGTATTCCTTTTAACTGCATTCTATTCCACAAGGTAAATTAAAAACTAAGCATGCATAGATTGATATTAATTCATAAACATCTGTTGCAGACTGGAGTCACTATATGTTTGGTACATGTTTAATCTAAATATGGAATTTAAAAGAACAGCTGAACATGTTAATGGATGCTTCCACAAAGACTCCAATATTTCATTTTGCTTTCATATATTAAAATTGACAATATAGCTGCGAAGATAATTATCAAAATCATTTGGTTTATTACCATCTTGCATAAGCCTTATATCTCTTTAGACTCTACCAACAGTGTGCTCTGTTTAGAGCTACCAGGGAACCATAGCCTGGGGATATATTCTAGGAGGATAGCCACAGTGCTGTCTGTAATTGGAAGAATGTTGATGTTGGAAACAAAGTTATAAGAAAAGAGACAGGTGAAAATTGACAAACGAAAAAAAAAAAAAAAAACGCATGGAGTTACTGGCAGCACAAGTAAAATACAGGACTGAATGTCCTAATGGCGATGTCACAGATGTACACAGTGCCATTAGGTACAAGAGGGACTTTAGAAAGAAGATAGCTCAATTCCAAGTTCAGACCCGTACCCACCAAGTTCACATGCGCCTGGGGACCTTGCTGTGAATTACTTCACAACTAGTAACTTTAGAAATAATAATTCAGTTTCCCTTCCTATGTTTTATTGATGTATTTCATCACCACAAATATTGAGTGAATCTGTCTCAACCAACATTGGGTGAGTGAGCCACGTTCTCATACATGTGAGTCCCTTATCTGAACGAAGGACATGAAAGACACAAAATTTTAGAGTCAGATATACAACATTGGCTGTAGAATTTACAACAAATTTGTAATCATGTAAATCCTGTCTATGTTATTTGCTAACAGATAATAACTGTTAGAAAAGTATATTGCAAATACATACATGAGTTTTCTTGTCTCCCATTTCTTTTTCTTAAATTAATTAATTAATTTGAGAGAGAGAGAGAGAGGCAGATAGAGAGAGAACAGGCGTCCAGCCACTGCAAATGAACTCTAGGCACATGAGTCACCTTGTGCTTCTGGCATGTGTGGGTACTGGGGAATTCAACCTGGGTCCTTAGGCTTTGCAGGCAAGTGTGTCAACTGCTAAGGCATCTCTCCAGCCCTCCCATTTCTTATTGTTTTCTACCCTGCACTCACAAGCACATATAATCATCATTATCAACAAAGTTGAGAAGTTGAATGCCTTTATATGTTTTTATATTCTTAAGTAAATGCTTGCTAACAATACGGAAATTATCACCGCAGTTATTAATCTCAGTATATTTCCAAGTAGTAGTTCATATGATTTACTGAAAATAATGCATATTGTTACTAGACTCAATGATATTTGGTTTATTATTAGTCATACCTATATTGGACTTACCCTAAGAGTGTGTAATATAGAACAGTATGATGAGATAATGTGGGATTTGGAAACTGAATCAAGTAGTCCTCTCCTTTGCTTTCCATTTTACAGCAGTCACATTTTTATTAAAAACACACACACACACATTATGGGCAGGAGAGATGTCTAAATGGTTAAGGCACTTGCCTGCAAAGCCTAATGACCTGGGTTTGATTCCTCAGTACCCATGTAAATGCAGATGCACAAAGTGGCACATGCCTTGCAAGTTTGTTTGCAGCAGCTAGAGGCTTTAGCATGCCTGTTATCTCTCTGTGTCTCTCTTGGTTTGCAAATAAATACATACATAAATAAAACATTTTAAACATACATTGTATATAGATTGTAACAACATGAGATTTGAGTAATGTGAGATGCCGTCAAATACACCGCACTATGTTTTTCTAATATTTTAAGTGTTATTATAGAATATAGAATACCTGCTGCATATAATATACAAGATATTTGAAATTACTGACAACAGTATGCTTGTTTTCTCTGCCAAAATGTTCATTATCAATATTCATACTAATTATTATGCTCATTTTTAAAGCACATTTTTAAGTTGTCATGTTAGGAATATATGAATGAACATACAGAATATGCTCACGATTAAATTGGTGGTAGCCCATAACATCAAGTCAAGATATTATAAAGAATATTAAATAAAAATAAATGTATTATAGTAGTGGAAATTTTATTATCTTATTTGCATATGATTTTACAAGCCTCAAGTACACAAAATACATATTAAAATACACATAATAAAATGTCTGTAATAAATGTCCTATATTATATAAAAATGATTCCATTGATAATTTTATTCATAGTAAAAATAAGCCCTTTAGTGTTTAAGCAGACAAATTAATTACACGCTGAGAAATATAAATCTGAATATAGATTTGAAAATGGAATATTTTTTCTCCATTGGTATCATGGTAGCTCTGTCTCTGGCCTCATCTCCCCATTTCACCACCTCTTAAGCCATAGCCATATCCTCTTCAAAGTGCCTTTGCAATAATTCTTGTCATTCTCTTTTTCTTGCCCATAAATGACTGACCCTTCTGAGTTCAAAAAGATACAATATAGCAGAAATGACAGCATAAAAAGCCTCACCCAAACTCCCTGAGATAGTGCATACTTCCCTCTCTCACGTGGACGCCTTAGATCATCGGGACAGATGTACAGGGCAGCCTGCTCCATAATCACATACATGAAATATGACTGGTTGTTCAAGGATCTGACACAATTGCTTCCTAAGCTCTTGAGTTTTTTTTTGGAAACACTGGATCTTTCTTCCCACAATGTATGCTCAAAGAGTTCCCCAGCACTCTATCTCAATTTCTTGTATGTTGGATTTCTGGTTTTCATTATCTGTCTTTCACACAGTGGCTCATATTTAAGATATTATGGACAGCTTTCTCTGTTTGAAGTCTAAAAAGGGGTTCTGAATTATGACTACAGATTTATGACCCATGTCATTGATGGGAATATAGTTAACATGATAGTAAACTTTGATTAGCAACTTAATTGGACTCAGCTCCACCCACAGGATTAGTAAAACATACATCTGAGTGAATCATGGCTGATATTTCTTACACATTAATTAGATAATTAAGTTCTGGTGGCTCTGATGTTATCAATGGATTAATGTCTAGATCCATTCATACTATGATGGCATTATAGGAAGTGGGACATGTAGAAGGCGGTCCCAGTTGCAGGATATAGGTCACGGGGGGTCATGATCTTGGCATGTGTGTGTTATCTGTGCTGATTTGACTGTAAATGTATGTCCCCCATAGCTTAAGGTATTTTTGATTAAAATTAAGCTTCCTGTTTAAGTCTCCAGCAGCCAGCTGGAAGTTGTGTCTCTGGATCCTGGAGTCCAGCCTTAAGGTGTGTTTAGAGGCAGATCTGATTCCAGCACAAAGGTACGGAGAAAACAGTTTGAGCTCTGATGGTTCCTGCTTGCTTTTGGTGTTTGCTGGCTGTTTGGTGGGTTCATCCCTGCTGGGACCTATAAAAGGGAGCCAGCTTCTTCTTCCATTGATGAAACTTCCTCCCATCAACTTTGTCTGGTTGGATGCTTGTCCCAGTAAAGAAGAGCTGACTATATCCTTGTCCAAGGACATTTCTTGTATTTTATGATCTAATACATGCCTGCCAAGGATAATGTCCTCCACCACATGCTCCTGGCCCAAATAATCATAGGATGAAACCCTGACATTATGAGACAATATAAACACTTCCTCCCTTAGCTTTTTCTCAGAAATGCTGTGGTAAATATACCTGTTCAGTTAACATCCCATTAAGTTAGAGTTATTTCATTCTATGATTACCCAAAGGATACAAACTTTCTTTTTTGAACATTTTATTTATGTTTTTATTTATGAGAGAAGGGGACAGATACAAAAAGAGAGAGAAAGAGAGTGAGAGAGAGAATGGGCTTGCCAAGGCCCCTAGCCACTACAAATGAACTCCAAATGCATGTGCCACCCATGTGCATGTGGCTTTATGAGGGCACTGGGGAGTTGAACCCAAGTCTTTAGGCCTTTCAGGCAAGGACCTTAACTACTTAGCTATCGCTCCAGCCCCACAGACTTTCCTTTTTATAAATGTTAGAAGGTATCGAGATCTCATCCCCCAAACAGAGATGCATAGTCCAATGGCTTTTTAACAAGTTGTGTCTTATAGCTTGAGGATGGAATGTTCCCACAGGCTATTGTACGTAAAGTCTTATCTCCAAGTTGGTAGAATTATTGCGAGAAGTTCTACAAGCAGGAGGAGAGCTTCGCTGGGGAGCCCAGTCAGGTAAGGCCTGCCGATGAAAGTGCTTTCTCTGTCTTCTTGTCCAAACCTAACACTTTTATTCCTGAACCGTTTAACTACAAAACCATTTATTTTACATTGTCATACACGTTTCTATACTTTTATTATATGTTTCACTTATAATGAAAACATATTATCTTATTATGATCATCATAATTGATTCCTGGTCCACATTACCAATTTATACTAGTGTTCTTTGAGTCATTCTGAGTCATTTTGAAATCATATAAATCTCTTATTCAGAACCTTTATTTATGCCTTCAGCAACTTACCAAATGTAGGGTATAATGATTGATAATACAGGTTTAGTGGAAACACACACTACATTTTTTTTTTTATTTTTCAACATAAATTTCCTATTTTTATTTTGACTTCCAACACCTTTCTTGTGATAATTAACCAGTAGTCAATATGTTTATATAATAAAGTTCAATTAAAAGTGATAAATATGCTCTCTACTTCAATGTATGAATGCCTACAGTAAGAGTACGAGAAAGGAAAAAAATAAATAAATAAAGTTTGGAATTCCATGCTTAGAAATAGGAAGGAATACTTGTATCTCACCCAAGTTCTGTCAACACGAGTTAAGATTCAACGTAGTAAGCAGCTTTGTTCTGTGATGCTAACCTGTAAAAGCTCCCTGGTATGGTCCAAGTCCTGTGTTTTCTTTGTGTTTTTACTTTTGCTTTAGAGCCTGACAAGGGAACTGAGAAATCATAAAAGTATATTACAATGTGATATTAAGGTATTTTTAAATCCAGAATTGCATATTATAAAATTTAAATTCATTTGCCTTTAAGTAATTATTGTTGTTTTCAATAATATAACAAACCTTAATGGTTATTAAAGATCATGATAAATCTCAGTGTAGCATATTCAAAGCCCAGACTGGAAACCCATCCTTGGATTTGAGTTCACCTTGCCTAATACAAAATAATATTCTCAGTTCTGCTTCTTCTCTGGGAATATTTATTAGTTATCTTAATGTTATAAAAGAATGGTGGGCTGGAGAGATAGCTTACTGGTTAAGCACTTGCCTGTGAATCCTAAGGACCTTGGTTGGAGGCTCAATTCCACAGGACCCACGTTAGCCAGATGCACAAGGAGGCGCACACATGTGGAGTTCGTTTGCAGAGGCTGGAGGCCCTGGCACGCCCATTCTCTCTCCCTCCCTCTATCTGCCTCTTTCTCTCTCTGTGGTTCTCAAATAAATAAATAAAAATAAATAGAAAATTATTTAAAAAGAACGGCTACTTGGGATGCTTAGGTAGGAGGATTACTTGGGTTTGAGACCAGCCTGGAACAACAGAGTGAATTCCAGGTTCTGGGTCAGCCTGGGGCTAGCTAGTGTGAGCCCCTGCCTCGAGAAAACCAAATTGGGTATGACACTTAAAACGAGTGCTAAATCACCATGATATTCTATATATCACTATTTCAATTTTTATTAGTCAGATTTTACAGAAACATGAAGTTAGTTGTTTTACATGTCTGTTTGGATCTGGGGGAAAGATCACAGTGCAGTAGAATATACCTGTAACGGATATCATGAGTGCCAAATATAATGTATGGCAAAGGAATTTCTAGAGAAGTGACAAGGCCTTGGGATGAATCTTTGCATAATTCCATAGGTGGGATTGACTGGAACTAGAAAAGAAGAAAATTAGTATAACAAGATATTCTCATTTACAAGTACGTGAATGATTCTAGATGTGTAGAAACAAAAGAGCGAGGGAGAAAAAAAATATGATCTGATAACACTAAGAATACTAAGATAATATTAAGAATTTTGAAATGCTATACATGATCCCAAGCTCTGTAAGGACCTACCTTAAAAATAATAAAAAAATAAAATTACATTGATAGAATTACAAGAGAAAATTATAAAGGAAGAATTAGGGGCTGGAGCAATTTTAAACAGTTAAGGCATTTGCCAGCCAAGACAAAGGACCTAGCTTCAATTCCCCAGTACCTACATAAACCAGATGCACAAGGTATCTCAATGTTGTTTGCAGTGACATGTCCATTATCTCTCTCTCTCTCTCTCTGCTTATTTCTCAGTCTTTCTTTCTCTCAAATAAATAAATAAATACTATTTTTAAATAAAAGAAATAAAAAAACTAGAAATTAATGCATTTATTAAAACTGTAACTCAATACATATTATATACTGAAATTCCAAAGTACCTATGAAACATATAAACACTATGCACATATCACCATGATCATCTGAATTTGTTACAGTTTAAACCAGTTTATTTATGAAAGCATATCACAAAAGTAAGTTAAAATGTAAAACATGTCTTCAGCATTATGGTGCATTTAATTAAATTAATTTCAAAAATTGATGCAATTTCGTAGAGTAGCCAGTTGTCTCTGAAAAATATTTGGGTGAAATTTAAATACAGTATGAATAATGACTTTGATTATTTTGAGTCATCACAGAGGTCACCACTCACCATCTTAAAAGAGAAGTTTCACTAACCCAAATATGACAGTAGCATTAATATGAGTGTGAACATTAAGAGAAGGGTTTACTGGGAAGTTTGGTGAACATAATATATGCATTTAGCCAGACAACAGAGGCATTGCATCCCTATGGTTCATGACTTCCCTTGCCATAGGTTTTCAGTAGTAGGCATGTGTTCCTTTCCATGGAGCAGGCCTCCAGTCTAATTAGTGAGTGGTTGGTTTCCCCCATAACAGACATTCCACTATTGTACCTGCTGGATCATTTGGCCTGGCTGGCCAAACTTAAGGCATATAATTGTTTCTCTCCACTGATGAATTCTCTGTCCCATAGGGCTGCATGCAGCATAGATTTTTTCCCACCTTCTGTCAGCTGGTATACAGGGAGGAGGTTTCCAACTCAGCCCCAGCTTGATTTTTCAGTGATGGCACAGCAGCCCGAGCATGGAGGAATTAAACAATAGGGTCTTGCCATCTATTCCTGCTGGGAAACCAAGAGCCTTGGTGATTGCCTGTAATGTTTTTGGGCATCAGAGACCTCTCTGGCCAACAACTTACAGGAAGATACCCCATCTCTGGCACTGAAATCTTTCTGTAACAATCTGTGGGTTCTAGGTGTGTCATTGTCCAAAAAAGTAGGTTTCTACAAGACTTATTCATACCCTGTTAAATTTTGCCTAACCCTCCATGCACCCTTCCCTTACTCAAACATTTCTCTTGGCATCACTTAGAACAGTCCACCCCTAGTAATATGTTTATTTATTTTCATATATACAATACCATCCCTTTAAGTCCTCCCCTCTCAGGGCCCTTATAGCTCCTTTCTAGCTCACTGTCCTCTGCTACCAATTTTTACCCCAACTCATACAAAACTCTAAACATTTGTAGCTAGGCTCTACATAGGAGAGAGAACATGTGATATTTGGCTGTCTGGGCCTGGGTTATCTCATTTAGTATAATCCTTTCCAGATCCCCATTTCCCTGCAAATTTCATTTTTCACTACCACTGAATAGAACTCCATTATGCAAATGTACCACATCTTCCTTATTCATTCTTTATATGTACCCAAACTTTGTATGGTCACACCATTTGTTTGTACTATCATTTCCCTCCTCCCTGCCCCCTTTCCACTGAGGGCCCTCCCCAGGGGCATTGCTGGTATTCACCATGTGGTTGTGGATTATGAACTGCGAGAGTAGTAGTCAGTCACTGTTTGGGGGGGGGGGTGAATTGCCTCTAGACATTCCCTCCCATTTTGTAGCTCTGGAAATCTTTCTGCTCCCTCTTCCATGAAATTCTCTGGGTCATGGTGGGTGCGCATTAAACTTTATTAGTGTTGTGATCTCTGCAGCTTCTTGACTTCTGCTTTGGTTTGTGTTGACTATCCTCAGTGACAGTCTTTATCAACCTGGAGCTGGCTGTCAGGTTCACCACAGAAGCAGTACTGTTATCCAGCTTGCTAGCTCCTCTGTGGTTTCACCTGGGCCCTAGCTGACATGGGAGAGGTGGTGGCTCTCCTACCAATGAGTCAGCTATCTTGTCTTGTCTTTGTAGATTTTGGAAGTCCTCCATTCTAGCTGCCTGAATATTTTTAATTCTAGTTATTGGCAAAATTAATATCTTAAAAGGAATGGCAAAAAATGGATTGTTGCAGTCAGCTTTATGTTGTTGGGGTGAACTTCCAGACCAGAAAGAGTTTGTGGGAAGAATGGGATGGATTGATGCTTACAGATCCAGGGGAAGTTGCATAATGGTGGAAGAAGTTGATGCCCTTTCACTGGTCCACACACAGAGAAAAGTGACCAGCACCAGCACCAGCACATGAAGCACACAGGTAGTGTGTACTCCAGAAATCTGCATATCTTAGGCTGGAATTCCCCAGGATCAGCCCTCAGTGGCCAGAGGCTAGAGATCCAAGAAACTTCAATAAAGCTAAATCTAATGGGGGACACACATTCAAACTACCGTATAGCTTCAAGTTCCAATGTTCAACATATAGATTAAAAAGTGTTAGTGCTAAACCGAATAAATATTTTTTCCAAAGGATAATTGATAATAAAAGAATGTCTTATGAAATTATAAAACTCCACCTGAAATTGAGAGATAAATAATGCCATAGAAAAAAATATTCCAATTAACTAGACATTGGGTAAAGATTGAAGCTGGGACTGTTCTACTTAATCAGCCTCGAATATTATTTTAGTGGCTAATATAAAATTTACAAGAAAGGAAGTAGAAATGCCCTGTCTACATATAGCAAGATGATTTCCTTAGAATTCAAGAGATTCAGTCTAATCTGAGAGTTGATTATACAACATATCAATTCTCCTGTGATTATTTTCAGTTATGACATAATTTATTTAAATGTAAAAACCTTCATTTGACATATTTACAATTTTAGTACCTAGTAAGAGACAAAGAATTCAGTTATGAGATGATTATGTTCTGATTACCAACAGCAGGGAATAAAAAGAACAAGTTCTTAAGTATACTGAAGGGGAAAATTGAGTAAAGGTAAATAATAATTATAACAAGAAAAAACAACATTTGATGAATAGAAGAAAAAACATGTTTTCTAATAAAAAGTAAAAAAAAAACTAAGAAATACAGATGGCTTTTTATTGACAAAATATTTTACAATAAATTCATATACATGTCCTATAAAATGCATACAAAAGATGGTATCACAATTTTTGAGAATTAAAAGGCTAAAACAATATTGAATAAGTCAGAAGACTAGTTTTGAACAAAAAGTAGTTAAAATAGAAATAAACAAACCACATAAATTGTGTTTTACTCTGTTGTTTCAAACAAAACCATAAAGTTAGTGGCTTCAAACCTTAGTGTCATATTTGACTCTCGGGCTCACATTCCTTCAGCTAATTATGGAGGGCAGGTGCCATGTTTCTGCTGAACGCTGGGGTACAGAACACATTCCTTCTTCTTTTCCAGGATCTCACTGCTATCAAGAAGCAATGGCACCAAGTTATGTGTGACTTTGGCCACTGCTTTTGTTTTCATGTCTCTGTATTTGGCTTTGAAATTTCCATTTCTCTGTTCTAAAGACCCTATTGGTTACATTGGTCACATGAAGATAATCCTAATTAAATCCTCCAACTGAATTCTTAATTTTATTCAATTCACCTCTAGTCATGAAGTAGCACATTCACAGATTTTGGCAATAATATATAAACATCTCCAAGTGACCTTTATCCCACATGTCTTATCTGTAAAAATAAACATAGACTGCAATTTCAAAGTTAAATATAAAGATGCTATAAACACATACTTATATTTTGACTGCAGAGATCATTCATCAGTTAACAAAATAAAGCATAGTCAAGAATTTTAGGTTGTGATAGCACAAAATTATAAAGATGTGATTCTTAATATCAGAAAATATTCCTCAATCATTAGTATAAACTACACAGTCTATTAAAATAACAAATGCAGTAGAATAAAGATTACAGAAAATATAAATTTGCTAATAAATGAAAAAATCTTATTGTTAGATTTTAAAAATTTTAAAGAAAAATATTCATAAATTACTAAAAGTTAAAATTCCTTTTCTTTATCTGCCTTTCTCTGTCTCTCAACTAATTTGTTTTACAAGATATGAAGAGATTGATGGATCAATAGTTAAGGCACTTGTCTGCAAAGTCTACTCAACCAGGTTTGAGTCTGCAGCACCCACATAAAGCAAGATACTCTAGCTGGCACATGTGTCTGGAGATTATAGGAATGCTGGGTGACAAGACTCTGATAACTGTTAATTAAGAATGATCCAGCCAAGATTTCCAGGACCAAAGTTCTGATACATATCTCAGAGAGAGTTTTCAGTAAGTGTAGAAATCAATCATGGGATACTTTTGTCTAACAAAGAAGCTAACATGAGTTGCAACGATTGAAATGGACTCATGGTGGCGATCTAAGTGTTTTGGACCATTGCTTGACCACATCTTCCCTAGAATAAGATTGGAACTCTATTAAATGAATATTTCCTTTAAATGTATATGTCCACAAGAAATTCAAAATTCAATAAATTAATTCTGAATTGACAGGCAAGAATTACAATTATGGTGAAGTATGGAGAATTGTGACTTAATTCTCCAACTGTCACCAGGATTTCAGTCAAACCAGAGACATGGTACTTGTGCAATTTATATGCCAGAATGTATTTTTCATCTACATATTTAACATATCTTTCTACTTGGCCTACGCCTACCCATCCTTACCTATCCTTCTCTCTGTGGGGAGACGATGAGGACATGGTTAAAGTAATACTTCCCATGGTGCAACCCTTTACTCCCAGCACTTGGGAAGCCGGGGTATCATGATTGTTGTGAGTTTGAGACCGTACCCAAAAACAGCAAAAGAGAGACATTATCATAGCTATAGTTGACATTTCTGAACCAAATTTTCAAAGACATTTCTGGTTGTATCTGTGTTCTCCTGCCTAATAAAGTATCATGATTTGTAAAATGGCCTGACACCTTGTGTTTTATTCCAAAATGAAGACACCAGGAAAACCAGAGCCACAGGTAATGTGAAATATGAGAAAAATAAAATAAAAAATTGTTGTGAATCCCCGTTAGGTTTATAAATTGTATGATAATGAAACATAGCCAACTGAAATTAGACGGATTTGCGAGGATTTGGTATATGTGAAGAAGGACTATGCACCTATGCTTCAATCAGTATTGCTGGGTGTATTTATTCTGGATTTATTTGGTTTTGCTATATAAATGTATACCAAGAAAAGAAAACCAGAATTTTCTGGTTATTCTTATAATAGCCCTGAATTATTAACTCATGGAATCTTAAAGTAACTATTGACAAAGCATGGATTCATTGAATATATTTCTGATGTAGCATTTTATCTCAATCTGATTCATAAGTATCCCTAAACAAACTCAAATATCACTATGTAATTATTTGTAAGATATCTTTAACTAACTTTGGCAATTTTACACAGGTGTGTGATGTATTTTCATCATATACATACCCATCACCCTTTTTTGATTCCCCTCCCATTCCACTAAACGTCTGTTTCCCAACAGGTTTCTGACCTACTTTCATGTTATTTGTTTGTTTGTTTGTTTGTAATATTCATGCAATTTCTAAGTCCAAAAATCAGAATTATTTGATCAGAATATTTTACTATGGATCTCTTGTTCTACCCCCTGGCCCAGACATGGCAGTGAGAAAAGACAGGAAGAGAATGTGCTGAGGAAGTAACTGAGAGTGCTGCTAGGTAGGTGTTTTCCACATGAGATGTCAGGAAGGATCTACAGACTATGAGAAGTGTGGGCAAGGAAGACGTACAAGGAGGTAACCTCCAGAGCGTGAGTCAAGCCAATACTGCCGGCATCGAGGCATGACCATTTTATAACAGGAAGGAGAACTCCAGAGCAATCTAAGGTTATGACTTCCTGTTAAGTACTATAGACATGTTAGAAATCTGTTTTGTAGTTGCTATCTGGTTTGAGTATTCAGATGAACAGAACAACTCCAGATGATAAAGGGTGAGCACAACACTGCTCCAAGACAATCCCTCCTTTCATGCTGGGAAAACCGTATCTGCATGCTTGATTAAAATTGCAAGTCACAAAGAAGTGAAAAAGGGAAATACAGATATTATAAACACAAAAGACCGAGATATGGCAGTAGGTTTGTTAAAAAGGATAAATGAAAGAAAGGTAATAATTGAAATTTGAGTTTCTAGACGGGCATGGTGGCACTCACCTTTAATCCCAGCACTCATGGGGCAGAGGTAGGAGAAGCACTGTGAGTTAGAGGCTAGCCTGAGACTACATACAGATGTCCAGATCAGCCTGGGCTAGAGTGAGACTCTAACTTGAAAAACCAGTAGCACGAGCTGGGTGTGGTATCACATGCCTTTAATCCCAGCAATTGGGGAGCAGAGGTAGGAGGATCACCATGAGTTCAAGGCCACCTTGAGACTACATAGTGAATTCCAGTTCAGCCTGAGCTAGAGTGAGACCCTACGTCAAACAAACAAACAAACAAACAGACAAACAAACAAACAAACAAACAAACAGAAGCGTGGGGGCTGGAGAGATGGCTCAGTGGTTAAGAAGTTTGCCTGCAAAGCCAAAGGATCCTGATTTGATTCCCCAGGACCCTCGTAAGCCAGATGCACAAGGAGGAACATGCATCTGGTGTTCATTTGCAGTGGCTGGAGGCCCTGATGATCCCATTCTCTGTCTCTCCATCTTTCTCTCTCACAAATAAATAAACAAATAAATAAAATATATTTAAAAGAAAACCAGAAACAACAACAACAAAAATCTTGAGCTTTTGGATGAAAACTTCAAAGGATTTCACTTCTGTGGATGTACACACACGAACTCTGCTGTTATCCCTCCGTGGACACAACTGTCCTCCATATTTTATGTCAGTCTTGTATTTTTCTGAATTTATAATATCACCTCGAGCTTACCAGCTGAAATTGGTTGCTTTCTTCCTGGGACTTTTTTTTTTCTCTCAATTTTAAGCATCTCATTGAATATAAGTATATATAGAAAATCCTAAGGGGACAAGCTGATGAATTTCCACACACAGAGCCCAGCCTTGTAAGCAGCAGCCAGGTCAAGAGGCAGAACATTAGCTGTAACCCCGAAGCCTCCCTGAGCCGCCTTTCATTAACCACCCGCGGCCTCAAGGGTAATCACTATTCTACCTTCCATTAGCCGCAGAAGTGCTATCATTTTTAAACTTCATATATGTTGCAAAAGGTGGTGTTTCAGGTTTAAACAGGTTTTTCCTGTTTGCTTTACAGTATTTGTAGTCTTTACATTTCCTGTAGGATAGTTACTTACTTAATTCCATCCCGTTCTATTCGTGTGCATGAAGTTAAAGGCAGAAGACTAATTATCTCTTTGAAAATAGTCACTGGAAAAAGGAGAGCGAGTCTACTACCCGAAGCCAATTAAAGGCACAAGGAAAATGTAAAATCATGTATATAAGGGAAAAAAAAATCAAGTTAGATTATAAGTCTTCTAAGTTCTAAAATTTGATTGCTTTTGTAATAAAATTATAATCTGTCTTTACTGAGTCTGTTAATATAAAATAGCAACTCATGGCAATATATAATTTATTTTTAACCATGACTACAAAAATTGATGGAAATATCAAAGGGAAATTTTAATATTTAATGCTTTACCAGTAGGTGATTCTAAGTTCCTGTATGACTGATTTCAGTTTATAGTTACAGCATTAGACAGATCCACCCCCCCCCCCGCCATACTGAAGATAGAACAGCAAGCTTTTAAACCAGCAGGTTGGGTATAGGACCAATTAAGATTCTTTCTTTTGCAGTTCAGGAGATCCATCCAGATATACTCATTTATTCTATTTATGAAAACATGAGAAAGAATATCTCTAAGCAACTTTATGTAATCTGTATTGCCTGAATACTTGCAATTGAAATTTTAAAAAGTCTATTCTAATATTCATTATGCTAATTAATGTTGTCAAGCTTAGCTATTATAAAACATTTTGTCCAGTGTGTAATTTAGTCAGGTACTTGAATGAAATGACACTATAAAGAAAGATAGTTCATAGCTTAGTCTATCTCGTGACTCTTTCTCTACAAAGTTACTTGACTCCCTGCAAAACGGACCTGTTTCATGAAACGCTCACTCCTTCCACACTTAGCATCAACTTAGAAGTGATGGACAATTACATGATCAATTCTGCCAAGTGACAGGAATTGCATTCTCTCCATGAATTCTTGAAAATGACACTGTTAGTGGATGGAATAAAACATACTCAACATGGAGTTCCTTATAGTCACAATATTATTTCCATGTAATGTCTATTTGACAAAACAGAATTTTTACTAGAATTTTGTGAGCATAGAGTTCAAATAAAATTTATCAGACACTACATATAAATCATTTTAAGAAATCCAAAATATGCCTTAGTTCTCACAACCAGTATTCAAATTTCAGAAACCAATGAACGTTACAGACTTGAGAGTCAATTATAACTGTTTTAAACTGCAAAGAGAAAATTGATGAGGATAGCAACTATCAAATTTATTATTATTAGCATGTAGTGATTTGTGATGTAGAGTTTTTGGCTATTTTATCAGCATATTCAAACACTAAGACAAAATTTAGTGAACATACTGCTTTGAATGATTTATGTTAATCTGAGCAGTAATCCTTCAGTCTTTGGGTAGAAAAATCACTCATTGATTTTGAGATAGAAAACTCATATTCCTCCATCTCTTGCTGTAGTGGTTTGATTCAAGTGTCCCCCATAAACTTAGGTGTTCTGAATGCTAGGTTCCTAGCTGATGGATATTTGGGAATTAATGCCTCCTGGAGGGAGTGTATTGTTGGGGGTGGGCTTATGGGTTTTATAGCCAGTTTCCCCATGCCAGTGTTTGGCACACTCTTCTGTTGATACTGTCCATCTTATGTTGGCCAGGGGGTGATGTCCACCCTCTCCTCATGCCATCGTTTTCTCTTGCCATTGTGGAGCTTCCCCTTGAGCCTGTAAGCCAAAAGAATCCTCTTTTTCCCAGAAGCTGCTCTTGGTTGGGTGATTTATACCAGCAAAGCAAACCAGACTGCAACACTTGCCTTCAGATGTGGCTCATTCTAGAACTTTCATGCAAACAATCACAAAGGTCACAGTGCATTTTGAGTGGTCTCCATTCACATGTTCACCCAGGCCAAACATGACAACTATAGAAGCTTTTCTCAGGTTGTTTCCTCAACATGGGAGCCATTTCTCACTCTCTTCTTTCAATTACCTCCTCAATGATATGTTCAAAAATGTCCCATCTTTATTCACCACAAATTCTCCTTGGACATGGTCCTTTCTATATATAAATGTAGACATTTATGCTTATTTATGTAGTCTTTATTCTACACAAGATACATGCAATTTGACATTGGTCATTCTATAATTTTGTTTCCCAGAGCTTTGTGCCTCAATGTCCTTATTGCATATATGAAGATTTGCACATAAATAAAAGGATGGCTTTGAAGATATAATAAGCTGGTTTCCTCTTGGGAAGCATTCACTGAATCTCCCTGCGTATACTGTTGTGATTATTCCTTGTAACATGAGCATTTGTCCTGTGGCTTGTTTCTCTTCACTTAGATTGCCAGCTCTTGAAGACTTTCGGCATGTTTATCTTTGTGTCAGCAAGCATAGAGCAATGACAAGGACACACGTAAACTTACACACTCAAAACTTTGCTAAGTTAAGGAAAAGAATGAATAGATTATTCTGAAAAATGCGCAACATTTTTTACTATTATAGCAATGCGTGTTTTATGCAAATGAATATACATGAAAACATTTAAAATTATATACAATGGATATATTATCTATGAATTTTACTAGCAACTCCTAGGAAGAGTGCTTTGATTAAAGAAGTCAAAGCTACCTTAAAAGTGCTTATGCAATGAAACCTGAAATTGGATCCTTACAGATCATATCTGGTGCTTACAGTGGCTATGCTTCAGGCTTTAGCAATTTTCCTTCAATGTCCCCTCTGTGATCCAAAAGCTTAAGGCACCTTTAATCCCAGCACTCGGGAGGCAGAGGTAGGAGGATTGCTTGGAGTGCAAGGCCACCCTAAAACTACATAGTGAATTCCAGGTCAGCCTGGGTTAGGGTGGGACCCTACATCAAAACAAACAAACAAACAAAAATTTATATGCCTTACAAGCTGTAGTCCTGAAGAGGAACCCTGGGGAAACTGGGAGGGGAAAGAATACTAAGTGCATTGCCTTTGTTATTTACTCATGAAAGTGAATGGTTTTCGTTTGCATATGTTTTGCTGAGATCTGCAAACAGCACAGCCAGGGTGACTGTTTGACAAATTGGCCAATCTAGAGTATATTTTAAACTCTTGTGTATTGTCTGAAAGTTTTATCCTCCTTAACGTTTAGAATTTTTGAATATATCATTATATACATGAATAAAAGAATTGTCTATAGAGGGAAGAAAATGATGGTTGGGAGAATGTAACTATAAAACAGTACACTTTTTTATTATATAGCAATAAAACAAAATATGTTGAGAAAATTTTTTTTTTTCATTTATCACTATGTTTACTAAAAATTCTTTGAAAATGGACGTGCTATAGTTATCATCAGATAAACAACTTTGGCTAAAATAGACTTGATTTATGAGCTCAATACTTTTAAGGATGGTGTCAGAAATAATTCATTAAGTCTTTTAAACCTTTTTTTTTCTTCTTTCTTTTTTCTCTTTTTCTTTCCTGTTTCCTTTTATTTATGTATTTATTTTTTGAGGTAAGGCCAGGTGGACATGTATCAGAAACAGAGGATAGAATTACAGACATGAGCACCATGCCAGGCTAAATTATAACAACTATGGAGTATAAAGCAAAAAAAAAAAAAAAAAAAATCTTTTGCTTTTGCTTTCATGTTTGCAGAGAAAATATTGACATCTGCCAGAATTACTTCTTCTATGAAGACAAGTGAGCAAGGGTAATTTATGGAACATTTTTACTGATTTTCATGCCAAAATTTCAGAAGGCAGACTGTGCCCCAGCAGTGAAGATTATGGGAGCTAACTGAGAAGGGAGAAGAGTGTGATTGGTGTGCAGGTACCGTCTCTAGTAGAAGGGAGGAATATTAAATGCACACACAGACACAAAGTATATCCTAGAACGTCTTGGTGCTAGAGAGTAATTTCTACAATGCTTAATTTCTGAGACGTGACATGACAAAGACTGAAGAGAAAGTATATTAGTAGCATCCAGTCATGTGGATAGCAAGATTTTCGCCCTGTCCTATCATGCTCTCTTATTGCTGATCTGCTTGGAACCTAAATTCTATTAATCATGCTCCTTGAGATACTAGGTCCAAGTCATTTGTTAGTGGGGCATGCTGGGAAATAAAAAGTACTTATAGATTTAATATAATAAATATAAGATTGTGAAATATTAACTTATGTTTGCTTTTATCTTCTCCATTTTATTTATACAATAAGATCAGAATTTCAGTATTTCCAAGAATGAATTCTCATAGGACAATCAGAGAAAAGGGATAATAAGAACAGCAACTTTTCATATAACAAGGAATAAAATGGCTATGAAAAAATAACTTTGGAAGAGATTTATAGGTTTTAAGAGGACATATTTAATGTCGTAAATTTTATATGTTATGATGTAAGAGGGAAAAAGGGAAGAAGAAAGTTAAGGAGAAAAGGGTCTATGGAAGATAGGTCAAGGACTAAAAAGTTAGAGATCAGAAAAAAGAGGGCAAGACAACTGCCCGTTTTTACTATACCCCTAATGTGAGCTAAAAGTTTAAAGGAGTGGCCACTGTTGCAGCTTTCTGCATCTCAATAGAATGGGAAAAATATACACAAATATTTGAATTGGATATGGAAGAAATATGAAGTCTTAATGCTATAATATATTACTTTTGATGTTGTATGTACAATAGAAAAGAGATTGAAACAGTGTTGTGACTAGCTACCCCAGTGAATGACAGCAACGAAGAGAAAGAGCATCTGAAACTCACAGGATGTCACCGTGAAGACGGGAAGAAGAGACAGATGTCTTTTCTTGATGGCACGATTTTACATAAACAACCTAAGCTTCAGAGGTTCTTCCAGCTTGAAGACCCTGTCTATGTATTTGCATATGAAAGAGATTGTGAGACAAGAAGGTCACAAAATAAATTTAAACAAGAAACAGTATTGACCTGGCTACTTTCTTTTATGATCAAAATGTCTGAAAATTATTTTCTTTATACAGAACATGATACAGATGAAAACTTAGCAAGTACTCTGCTCTTATCAAATATGTTTCCCCAAACTCCTTTCACAGAAAGTCCTTAGCCGGGAATCACAGGAGATCAGTTGGAATAACTGGGAGTGCAGGGTGTGCTGCTGGGGTCCGGGGTGCTTCCCACGCTGCTGTGCGGAAATAAATGGTTCTAGAGGAACTCAGCTAAGTATAGAAGCTAAGGGTTACTGCAGCTTCCAGTGCACCTTCTTTAAGGAATCTTATTTGTGGACTGGAGAGATGGCTTAGTGGTTAAGGCTCTTGCCTGCAAGGCCTAAGGACCCAGGTTCAATTCACAACAACCCACGGAAGCCAGGCCCACAAGGTGACAATGCATCTCCAATTTGTTTGCTGTGGCTGGAGGTCCTGGTGCACCCATTCTTTCTCTCCCCCCTCAAGCAAATAAATAAATTAATTAATAAATAATTTTTTTAGGAAGAAATATTGTTTGAAATGTACTTCACTGTATTGATTGTCTCCTCATTGCTGGAATAAATCACCCAAACAAAAGCAGCTCGTAGGAAGAAAAGGTTTTTCTGTTGTTGTTTTCTTTTCTTTTCTTTTGCTTTGCTTTGTTCTGTTTCACTTTTTATTTTGGCTTATAGACTCAAGGGGAAGCTCCATTAGAGCGTGTGGAAACATCGCCTGAGCGAAGGCTAGTCAATACTGCTGCCACCAGCGGTAGAAAACAGCAGCCCCACAGTGAGCCAGCCTCTGGCAAGGAGCCGCTGGCTATGATACCTCTGAGTTTGCCCTCAACAACACCCTCCTGTGGCAAGGCTTCACCTCCCAAGATTGCAGAAGCTGAGAGCACCAAGTGTAAAACAAACACAGGAGCTTATAGGGGACATAAAATCCAAACCACCACTGGCCCCCATAAACTGCTGACCATCAGGTAAAATTCAATGCATTTGGTTCAACTTTAAAAAGCCCCATAGTTTTTGTCAATCACAACACGTAATGGCACAGAGGAAATATTCACACTGCAAAAGATATCATTTCAAGGAAAGATTGAACCAATGGCTATATAATACTCCTAAGGCCTCCCACGATAGCACACATCGATCAAAATAGTCCATCTCCCAAATTGCCATGGGCTAAGGACCAAGTATGCAAAACATAGGAGTTTTGGGGGGATATATTATCCACACTACCACATTCACCTTCAAATTACTTTAATGAGAAGCACACAATATATGAATAACCACTAAAATTCAAAATTATTGTCAATTAATACTGAAATGATTTATGCCTTTTTTTTCTTAATTTAATATAGCAAAGTATATATGGGTAGTAAATTCAATAAATTCAGAATTCTTAAATTTGTGAAGCAGATTACCATGTCAGAACCCAGAATGCCATTTGTCTAGAGCAGTAACACCTCTCTGTAGAAATATACTTAGCAGCCTGTTGGCAATGTGCCATGGCCACCTGCATCAAATCACATAGGCAACTCAATAAGAAAAAATAAGTCTCCCTGATGAACCTTTAACAACTCTCATTTGGGGGTCAGTTTGTTTTTGCTGTTTGTTTTTGTTTTTGGAAGTATGGTTTCACACTAGCCCAGGCTGACCTGGAACTATGCAGTCTCATGATGGCCTTGAACTCACGGCGATCCTCCTGAGTGCTGTGATTAAAGGACTAAAGCCGTATACCACCACACCAGGCCTTGGGGTCAACTTTTATAGAAGCATGTTCTGGCATGTATCTGGGATAAGTAGGTCAGTGTGGCCTGGACTGGTTTTGCATGTATGCACAGTAAGACCAACTATGTCCTTTAAATGAAATTGGAGGGGGAAAAAATAAAACTAGTATTTATCTACTTTTGCCTATGCATGGTTTAAAAGAGACATATTTGATTGTCTAGAAACTTTACAATTTTGAACAATGTTGGAATCATTATGCATATGGAGACTTTCAAAGCTGGTTTGGAATACTTTTGCAACATGAGGTGAGCATGAGTGGCCAGGGATGTAGTGAGAGGTTTTATATGACTGGCCCCCACAGGCTCATGTGTTTGAATACCTGGTCCCCATCTTGTGGCACTGCTCAGGAAAGTTGTGGAACAGTTAAGATACTGGATGGAGGAAGTATGTCACTAAGAGTGAGTCTTGAGGTTTTACAGCGTAGGCTTAGCTCTTCATCACTCTCTGTCCACTGTCCATGGATGGGAGTTAGCCATTCCCCCTCCTTTCCCCTGTCATACCTTCCACGCTGTGATGGACTGTACCCACAGAAACTGTCACCTTAAATAAACCTTTCCTTTCATAAGCTGCTTTGTGCCAGGTTTTTGGTCACAACAATGAGAAGAGTAACTAATACAGTAGCAGATAAAGATTTAGAAAAGTAGAAATATGACTTTAAAATTTGAATATATTTGTTTATGATGCTACACATTTTTTTTCTAATTTACTTGTTCCAGAAAATAAGACATCTCATAAATATAGAAGTATGTGACATAAACAAAAATAAAATGATGGATGTGCTGTAGAATTCTACATGGTGTTTTTATGATTATTATGTCATTGATCTTCCTTTTTTGCTTCCCAAAAAAGACATTATTTATATAATACTTGAAAGAAAAAATGTCTTAAAAACAGTTTAACTCAAATAAAAACTCTTTTATACTCACTTTCTGATTATTTACATTCCTTTTCTCATGCTCACTATCCCTTGCTTTTAAGTTGGCTATTATTTCATCTCCATCAGGGCCTCCAGGAGTAGGAAGTGGAGGAAGAATTCTAGTGCTGCTCTCCCTGCAAGCCAGAGAAGCTTCTCTATAGAAATGGTGGTACACATTGAGGAGACACAAAGCTCACCAAAGCTTAAAATAAGAGGCAGTGTGAGAGCTCAGCCTTAAAGGAGGCATTTCTATTATACCCTCAATGGCTCAGGGAAGATTCTGGAAGATGGGGTTAAAAAAAAAAAGGGAAGAATAACAGGGTGGAAAGATGTGCTCTGAGTCTTGCCCAGCCCCACAGAGACTGGTATATTTGTGATCACACAGGAGGGCCTTCAACAGAACAGGGCCAGGGAGAGTAAACATAGATTATAACCCAATGGAAATATTACCAATTTGCAGTAGGTTCACATTATAAAGTTCTCAATCAAAAAAAAAATACTTTTTATTCAAAAGAACCCTATTATCCAAATTATTAATTATGTTTCTGAATAAGTTGCATGTATAATCATAAAAGAATATGCATATTTTTAAGTTTTTTTGTTTATTTTTATTTATTTATTGGAGAATGACAGACAGAGAAAGAGGCAGAGAGAGGGAGAGAATGGGCGCGCCAGGGCTTCCAGCCACTGCAGACGAATTCCAGATGTGTGGGCCCCCTTGTGCATCAGGCTAACATGGGTCCTGGGGAATTGAGCCTTGAACCAGGGTCCTTAGGCTTCACAGGCAAGCGCTTAACTGCTAAGCCATCTCTCCAGCCCTTTATTTATTTATCTATTTATTTATTTATTTATTTTAAGGGTTTTTTTTTTTTTTGAGAAGATGTAAATTTTTAAACTGTGACACTTTGAAACAATTTGAAACAGGAAACAGATGACAGATTATTTGAAATCCATGTGGTAAGTTTCCATTATATTTTTTGTGCCTTTTGCTTAAGAAAAGTTGGTCAAAGATTGTCTATAGATGCTATTACGGCAAGTAGAGAGAAGATCCAGATAATTTTCTGCCTTGAATTCCTCTCATGGTTAATGGTTATGTGCAACACATTTCTTTCTTTTTTCTTATTTTGCGTGTAAATAGGTTTAAAATGCTAGTTTGTCACGTAAAGTTGGAACTAAATACAATGAATATTTTGATAATACTTAACAGGGAAGGCTTTTTGGAATAATTAGGAGAAATTATGTTAACAAGAGTTGTAAAACTTCAAAATAAATAAAAAATAAACATGATCTTCAGCATTGCAGTGCTTTTAACAGTCATGTTTAGTAGAAAATCTTAGACTTCACGTGTACAAGCAGCTATAAAACCATATACTCCTTATTTATTGCTGAAAGATAATAAACACCATATGTATATGAAGGTCGAATAGCACTCTACTCCAGTCATCATGGCTTCTGTTTATTTTGTTGACTTAGTTAAGTATTCATAGTTTTGGAAACGCTAGCCAAATTGTTCTTTTTCGATTTTTATCAGAGCCATTCTGTCACATCAACCATTCAGATCAATTTACATTCCACTTCACCCTGAATTTCTTCATCTAATCTACTTATTATTCATAGAAATGATATATCATAATAGGTAACCTGCTTATCTTTTTGTTTTTCTTTTTGTGAGGTCGGGTTTTGTTCCAGTCCAGGCTGACCTGGAACTCACTATGTAGTCTCAGGGTGGCCTCAAATTCACAGCAATCCTCCTATCTTTGCCACTCAAGTGCTGGGATTAAAGGCATGCACCACAAGAACCTGCTTTTCTTATTTGTTGGTTTTCAGTCCATTATGAAGCAAAGGTTATAGAAAAAATGATTTTTGATTTTTGATGATTTGTATGTAATGTCTTGTTTTCTTATTTTTTTTTTTTGTTTGTTTTGTTTTATTTTCTCAGGTAAGGTCTCATTCTAGCTAAGGCTGACCTGGAATTCACTATGTAGTCTCAGGGTGGCCTTGAACTCAAGGTGATCCTCCTCTCTCTGCCTCCAGAGTGCTGGGATTAATAGCATGCCCCACCACACCCAGCATGTCTTTTTTTGTTGTTGTTGTTTAATATAGAGAGGGAAAGAAAGAATGGGTGCACCAGGGTTTTTAGCCACTGCAAACAAACTCTAGATTCATTTGCCACCTCATGCATCTAGCTTATGTGGGTTCTGGGGAATCAAACTTGGGTTGTTGAGCTTTGCAGGCAAGTGGCTTAAACTCGATGCCATCTCTCCTGCCCCTATATTGTCTTGTTTGATATCACTGTACTGTACCCAAAAGTAATACCAATATTTGTCAAAATGTGGGGCCAATAAAAGCAAACTGAATCATCTAGTGATTATTAATATATGTTAAATAATATGTTCATGGGTTTTATATCCCCCCTCTTCCTTTCATTTACATTAATACATTTAAAAGTATAATAATTTAATATAGAATTGGAAGAAAACTTAAAAAGAAATAATTAGGAAATATTTCAGAAAGTAGTTAAGAATTAAAATTATCATTTAACAGTTTAAAATACTTATGGGAATAAGCAAAAGGTATTGTATAGGTATGTAAATCAATATTGCATATAAGTGCATTGGTGGATGCAATAAATAAAAATATGAGTATAAAAGGGGAAAAAGAGACAGAACTTAGTATTTTAGTATGTTTTATTTTTCCCCTTTTTATTCAGTTATGTAATTCAGAAAAAAGAGCATTTATATCTCCCTTGTCTTTGTGATAAGGTTCATATTATAGCCATCTAAAAAAAAAAATCACCTAATCTATGAGTGGAGTTTAATAGCTAGTACTAGTTATCAGTGAAGATTAATAGCTGCTTCTTAATCAAATGAACACACAGTCAGAGAAAGGAGACATTTCTTTACAGAGGTCCCCACCAAGGGCTGCCTTAGACAGCACAGTGAGCAAGGGGAATGCTTGGAGCAGACAACGTAATAACAATGGAGAGGATAAGGTTAACTCATCTGAATAATTCTAGGCTTGGGGGGTAACTGATATCCACTCTTCTGGAATCAGTACTCAATGCACAGACTCTGTGAAAAATAAGATTGTGTGAGCGGAGGCGGAGGGAGTATTATAATTAAGCCACTGAAGGCTCCTCTGATTTTAACAATATCAAGGCAGTACATTATGTTGAATCAAAGTTATTGAACCATGAGCTGATGTTGACTGCAAAGCTTAAGTGTTGGAAGTGAAAACTCTTCCCTTTTGCATGTGTCTGTGGTACGTAACGTATGCTTGTGTGTATGATCCAGTGCATGGGTGTGCTGATGTGAGCAGCTCATATGCCCTGAGTCCAGGGGAAGACTTAGAATGTCCTGTGTCAATCACTCTCCTGCCTTATTTCCTTACGACAGTTGCTCGTTGAACCTTGAACTTGAAGTGGACCTCAGTGATCCTCTTGACTCTGATTCCCTAAGCACTTGGGTTACAGGGAGGCCTAGGTTTTCTTTTCTTTTCTTTTTTTTTAGATGTGAGTTTTAGGATCAAACTCAGGTTCTCAAGTTTTCTCAGCAAGTGCTCTTAACCAGGTAAGCCATTGCTCCAGCCCCATCAGAGATCTGAACAGGCTCAAAAGGAAGTGCATAAGTTGGAGTGTGAAGACTTGAGATGAAATGTGATTCCAATTATTAAAAGTGGACTTTAATCAAATCCACGATAAACTCAAAGCGTTCTACACTGAGATGTTTAACAGTAATCTGAGAGCTAAATTTAAGGATAACAAATAAGTTATATGGTTCAGGATAAGCATTATTATTTACACATTTTTGATCATGAAAAGAACTTAAGGGCCCACTTTCCTGGTCCCAGTAGGTTCGCCTGCCGCTGGCTCTGGGCAGCCTTGCTGTGGAGGCAGGTCCCTTGCTCCCCTTAGCTGATTAAAGTGCCTCTGGGTCCCAAATTCACAGATGTCCTGCTCCAGAAAGAGCTCAGAGAGAGTGAGTAGGCCAGTTCTCCCTCTTCTCCACCCTGTCCTCCCAGTTCTATGGTTCTGTTGGTATATTCTCATGCTTCTGCCTTGGGCTGCTTGGACCCTGCCAGCTTGCTGTGGAAGTGGGAAGTAGGCCTCGTAGTCTGCCCTCTGATTGAAGTTCTCCGAGCCCTCAATTATTGTATCCCAAGCTCCAGAGGGTATTCACATGAGGTGTGTAGACCAGAGCTCCTGGTACATTCCCCACCTCCCAGTTCCTTGGTCCTGACACCCCTGCTACTTCCTTGAAGAGGCCCAGGCCCTGTGTGAAGCTGTGAAAGCAAACCTTTTGCTGTGGTATCTTCATTGGCCCTGGGTACCCAACTCCCTGTTGTCCTGAGTCAGAGGGTACACAGGTCATTGAAGAGGCTGGCCTCATGCCCCTAGCTCTCCAGATTTCTGGTTCATGGTTCCCCAACCCCTAGACCAGAGCTCCCAGTTCCCCCTCTACCTTTGATGTACCTGCAGTGTCCACAATCTGTACATCTATGGTTATCACCCCATAGTACACCAATCTGGGCCACATTTAAAAACAGAACATCTCTGAAGATCTTTCAAGGACAAACACTTTCTTCCTCCTCAATAGAATAAACCAGTTTCTGGAGCTGGGTAGACCACAATGCAAAAAAAGCCAATAAAAATCAGAAAACTGAGAGATCTCCACCAATGATGCCTAGTCCCACAATTGAGGCCTCCAATGAACTCATAGAAAAATCAACAGCAATTCAATCCCCAAATAAAAAAATAATAACCAATGAGACCCCAATCAAAAGAATTGCTGAATTGGAAGATAGCCATCAAAAAACTAACAATTGTATCAATGAAATTGAGAAGAATCATCTCTTAGAGCATTCAGC
Source organism: Jaculus jaculus (assembly GCF_020740685.1). Taxonomy (NCBI): domain Eukaryota; kingdom Metazoa; phylum Chordata; class Mammalia; order Rodentia; family Dipodidae; genus Jaculus; species Jaculus jaculus. The sequence continues at coordinate 79,319,916 of NC_059114.1, forward strand.
TTTTGACAGTAGGCTTAAATTGATTGAAGAAAACATTAGAACCCTCAAAAGCGACATAAATGAATTGAACATGAGTCAACAAATGGAAGATCTCAATAACCAACTGATTAAACTTAATGAAGACATGATCAAATGCAGGAGTGAATTCCAGGAAGTATCAAGTAAATCAGAATACAAACTGAAACCATACCTCAAAAAGAGTAGACCTGGTTCAAAATAGCACAACAGAAACAAAAATGAAATAGAGCATATAAAGATCTCTCTATAACTGCTCACAGACTTACTCATGTGGAAGACAGAATCTCTGACCTGGAAGACAAGACAATGAATTGATCGGGAGGCAAAATCCTTTGCTAAGTTCAAAAAATAGAATGAAAAGTACAAGAGGGTACCATGGGATACCCTTAAATGACCAAAGATACAGATCATGGGTATACCAGAAGGAGAGGAAATCCAGGCCAGAGGCATAGAGAATATATTCAACAAAATTATTGAAAAAAAATCCCCAATCTCTCAAAAGAGAAGCCCATCCAGATGCAAGAAGCTCACAGGATGCCAAACAGACAGAGACAAAGAAGAAACTCTCCAAGGCACATCATAGTTAAAACTCTTAACAATGAAAACAAAGAGAGCATGCTAAAAGAAGCAAGAAAGAAACAACTCATTACATACAAGACCAATGCCATTATAATCACCTCAGATTTTTTAATGGAAACACTGAAAGTCAGAAGGACCTGGAATAGAAAATCTCAAAGTCTAAAAAGCTATGGCTTCCAACCCAAGCTACTCTCCTCAGCAAATGTATCTCTCATAATAGATGGAAAAAGAAAAACTTTTTATGAAGAAAGTCAACTCGATGATTATAGGAACACAAAGCCAAACCTACAGATACTATTTCAGGGACTTCTTCACATAGAAGAGTCAAACAACCAATCTCAAGAGTGAACAAGAAGAAGATCACAATAACCAAAATTAGACCAGGCTCAAAAAGTATGAAATACAAGAAAACACCAAACTTCATAAAGCAACTCATTATGGCAGGGGTTAAATGGAACCTCAGAGTAATAACCTTAAGCATTAATGGACTTAACTCACCCATCAAAAGAAACAAGTTAACAGGGTGGATCAAAAAAACAGACCTTTATATTGGCTGTATTCAAGAAACCCACCTCACCACTAGAGGGAGACACCCTTCAGGGTGAAAGGCTATAAAATGATATTCCAAGCAAATGGAAATAAGAAACAAGTAGGTACTGCTATATTAATATAGGATAAAATAGACTTCAAACTAAAATTAATCAAAAAGCACAAAGAAGGCCACTTCTTACTCATCAAGGGAATGATCCAACAAGAGGGCAATCATAAATATATATGTGCCAAACATAGGTGCACCACAGTTTACAAAATAAAACCTATCGACAACAAAACAGAAATAGACACCAACACCATCATAGATGGAGATTTCAACTATCAACAATAGGCAGATCATCCAAGCAGAAAATCCACAGGGAAGTAAGACAGCTCAACAGCACCATAGATTAACTAGACCTAGTGGACTTCGACAGAACATTCCACCCCAACTCTACAGAATGCACATTTTTCTCAGCAGCTCATGCAACCTTCTCCAAAATAGACCATATATTAGGCCATAAAGCATGCCTTCATGAGTTCAGGAAAATTGAAGTAACTTCCCACATCACATCTTAACACAAAGCTTTAAAGCTAGAAATGAACAACAAGTGACACACCAGGAACTCACCCAGCTCCTGGAGACTAAACAAACCACTTTCAAACAATCAAAGGGTTGTGGAAGAAATAAAAAAAAAAAAAAATTGTAAAGTTTCTAGAATTGAATGATAAAGAAAGTACAACTTGCAAAGCTATGGGACACAATGAAGGCAGCCCTAAGAGGAAAATTCATAGTGCTAAATGCCTTCATAACAAAGACAGTGAGGTTCCAAATTAATAACCTAACTTTCCACCTAAAGGCATTGTAAAAACCAAGAACAATAAAACCCTAAGAGCTCCAGATGAAAAGAAATAATCAAGATCAGAGCTGAAAAAACTTCAGAATAAAAAAAAAAAAAAATCAAACAACCCCCTCCACCAGTGAGGCAGAGAACTGACCAGGGAGTTCTCAGAAGAAGAATTACAAGTGGCTAACACTCTTAAGAAAATGTTCAACAACCCTAGCCACTAGAGAAATGTGAATTAAAACAACCATGAGATTCCACCTTGCTCCAATAAGGATGGCAATCACTAAAAAAAATCTAACAATGATGAATGTTGGTAAGGATGTGGGACAAGAAGAGCCCTCATACACTGTTGGTGGGAATGTAAACTTGTACAACCACTATGGAAATCAATATGGTGATTCCTGAAAAGGATGTCCAGAGATCTACCAACAGACCCAGTTATTCCCTTACTGGGCATTTATCCTCAATGCTCCATGCATCAATACAAGATATTTGCTTAACCATGTTTACAGCTACTCAATTCATTACAGCTAAGAGCTGGAATCAACCCAGATGTCCATTATTGAAAGAATGGCTAATTAAGTTGTGGTATTTTTACACAATGGAATTCTACTCAGCAGTAAGAAATAATGCTACAATGAAATCTGTATAAAGATGGACAGACTTGGCACATATCATAATCTGTGAAGTTACACAATCACAGAGAGACAATTGCCTCATGATGTCACTTATCCGTGGTCCCTAACTTGGACCTGCTTGAGTTGCTAACATACATAATAGGCAACTCAAGGCCCAGCAATAGGAAAAGAAGGGTTTGTGGTGGGGAAAGGGAGGGGGAAATAAACAAAAAAATTAGATCTAAAATGAGCAGATACCATAGAAACCTTTATCTTAGGAGTTTGCCTAAAAAATATCACCCTCAAAAGGATTAAGGGGGAACACTTGAAAAGCAGGACCATGGTAAGGGAGAGATGAAGCCTAAGCTTAAAAGAAAAAACATAAAGAATTTCTGTCTCTGGCCTGTAATTTCAAACACTACCCACATTGAGCTATTGATCAGTAAGGTCTATGAGGTCCCCACATCAAGACAGCCTTCTGTCAAAGCATTTGCTTACCCATCTGAGTCAAATACTAAGACCCTTTTTGCTGAAGACCCTATGTGCTGCTGACACGAAGCATGAAGAGATCTGGCTGGAATTCAGAAGAAAGCCAGTTCCCAGACAGCCTGTCTGCTGCTGGAAAGTGCTACATGAGCTCCTGGGGGAAAGGGGCCAACACCCGTCTGAGCAACCAGAGGTCTAAGTTACTGAGAAGCAAACACATGACAGGATGTACATGCCAATACAGTAGTGGCACACAGCCTCAGTAGGTAACCAATAGCTTTCCGACTGGCTAAGTGATCTGCTCAGTGTAAAGAAACCCATATCTAGTATTGGGAACCAGATCAGAAGCCTATGGAGACAATTATGCTCTCCAGTGTCAAGCTCTCACTAAAAGAGAGGCTGCATACATCAAATTCTCCCAAAATTAAAAATATTTATCTTATTTAAACTATGCTGATTTCACTCTCCACTGGAGAATCTGTTTTTCTTTTTTTAGAAGGTAGTGAGACAGGAAGAGATAAACTACTCCTCACACTCCAGCCAAGCCACAGCTGAATCCACAGAGGAATGAGATGAGCAAGAGCACTGCTTCCCGGCTGTTCCTAATAATCAGTGCCAGGGTGTAGGAGGCAGACCCTGAGGATACTCAACACCTACCAAAGCAGAGATCCAGAGACGCTTAAGAGCTTATCACTGAAGTACACTTAAAACTCACCTACCACAGCTCAGGGAATTTTGCGGAAGAGGAAGCAGAATGATTGTAAGAGCCACAGATTGAGATGTCATGCCCAGAGAAGTTCCCATCCCCAAATATAACTGACTACTGTTCCCACAATGCACATAGAACAACCCCACACGGAAAACCTGCAAATGCATTCAGGAGTATCCCCAATGGAATGCAGGCAGAGACAAGGGAAAAGAGGGTACCAACACATGATGTATCCATATTAAATATGTTTAATAATAATAATAATAAATGAACTTACAAAAGAATTGAAGCCTCTTAGGATACAGCTCAATGGGTAAGAGCTATCCTTGTGCAAGCATGAGAACTGGCATTTGGTCCTTAACACCCACATAAAAAACAAGATGTGGCAACATGTGACTGTAACTCCAGTGCTGAGGGTTGGGTAGAGGAAGATTGCTTTGGTTCATTGATTAGCCAGTCTAGCCTAGAAATGGAAGGATCTGGGTTCAGTGAGCGACTGTCTTAGGGAAACAAGAAGGAAAAGAAAGAGGAACACACCTGAAATTTTCCTCTGGCCCCTGCACATGGACATGGGGTGAGCAAATATACACACACATGCATAAAACACAAACCCACACACACACTCATAATGCATGACCCACAATCTCGACGGGGTTGATCTGCATCCCCAACGAGGAAGGCCTCTTCATAAAAAGGGGCAGGGAGGAGGGAAAGGATGGTACCAACACATGATGTTTACATACAAGTTATGCCTATTATCTAATAATAAAAAAGGAAAAAAAAGTACAAATCAAAGAATATGTTTCTGTCCCTCTTAGGTTGTCAAGACTGTCGTACATACTCTCACATGCACACAGAAAAAGAAACTTCACATTTGTGTTCGTTGTCTTATGAATAAAGCTATTGATATTGAAGCCATCTGAAAACTGCAGCAAGTAATCTGACAAAATTCTAGCAACTCACTAAACATTCCCACCAAACCAACTCCTATAGGAATTTCATTTTAAATATTGATAGCATTTACCCAAATTAAAATTATCACCCATAGCTTATTAACTGGAAAGTAAAAGTTCCCCAATACTAGAAATAAGAGGACATGATATGGGGAAAGTCAAGGTATTTTTAATGCTCTTTAATGAAAGGCACTAACAACTAAAATTGGAATAGCTGTGGGAGTGGGTTTGGGAGACATATGAAGTAACATATGTCAGACACTCTGCTAGGGAGTATATTGCCATTTGTTAAGTAATAAATCTAAAAATGTGAATGCTTATCCAAACTTAAAATGAATAAGTGTTACAAATATCATTTACCCAAATAATTAATGAAAGCACTAGAAATGAAACCAGTTTGCAGAACATCTTAGTAACTAACTCTTTATAGAAAAAAAGTAAATGAAGGCTACACTTAAATTAGGGTATATATAAAAATAGGCTAATATCATTTAGAAAAAAAAACAATGTATCTTTTAGAGTTGTTCTTTATTTAAGCAAGTAAAACAGGTTCAGTCAATACAAACTCAGTTAAAGATGTAAGCTTCTACACTGCACTGAAAGAACACTCAGGAATTACTTTGCCAATTTCTAAGTTTAGTGTATTTTTCCTGACACTTACAATCTTTTTAAGGAAAGCATATAAATATATTTGAATATATTCTCTTCATCACATATATGAAAAATGAAACCCTATAATGTCTAACACCACAGAAAATCATAGCATGAATAAGATTAAAATAGTCAACAAACTTGTATTCTTTCTATCTTTGACCTGATTCTCCTTCATGTATTAAAAAAAAAAAAAATCTGCTTAACTTAAGCCTTCATATTGGATGATCAGTTGGTAGGTAGTGTAGAAAGACCATTATCATTTGATTGATACTTAACTGAAACATTTTAGGGCTGGAGTAATGGCTCAACTTGTAAGAATTCTTGCTATGTGTGTGAAGATTTAAGAGGGCCTGAGATCATCTGAGTTGAATCTCAGTCAGTAGCTGGTCATAGCCACATATTTCCATAACCCCAGGATTGAGGGAAGCAGAATTTAGAGAATCCATAGAGCTTTCGAAAACTACAGGTCTGCACTCAAAGAGAGTCTAACTTAAGTAAAAATACTCATTATCCATACAGGGAGCCTAAGGATGTTTCTCTAGCCTCCATTCACATAGGAGTGCATCTGTACACACACAGACACAGACACACACACACACACACACACACACACACACACACACACACACACACACGGCCCTAACTTTATAACTCCTGCTTGATAAAATTGTGATAAATCAATGAAAAACACACCATAAGAAAACGCTTCAGAGCTCCTAACCATCCAATTGTCCTCTTTCTCTTATCTACTCAACTACACTCCAACCATTTTTGTTTGTTTATTTGCTTTTACTTCCAACACAGATATTGTGAAAAAAAATAACCCTTGCTCAATCCTTTCACTTGGGATATGTGGTGGTTTGATTCAGGTGTCCCCCATAAACTTAGGTGTTCTGAATGCTAGGTTCCCAGTTGATGGAGATTTGGGAATCAATGCCTCCTGGAGGGAGTGTATTGTTGGGGCCGGGCTTATGGTCTTTATAGCCAGCTTCCCCATGCCAGTGTTTGGCACACCCTCCTGTTGCTGTGGTCCATCTTATATTGGCCAGGGGGTGATGTCCACCCTCTGCTCATGCCATCGTTTTCCCCTGCCATCGTGGAGCTTCCCCTCGAGCCTGTAAGCCAAATAAACCTCTTTTTCCCAGAAGCTGCTCTTGATTGGGTGATTTCTACCAGCAATGCGAACCGGACTGCAACAGTCAAGTGGTACCGAGGAGTGGGGTTGCTGCTAGACACCTGACTGTGGCTTCAGCCTTTTTGGAGCTGATTTTCAAGAGGAAAGTGGAAGAAGTTGAAACTTTGGCCTAAGAGATGCTTTGCAGTGCTGTAAGTACAGCTTGATGGTCTATCCTGGTCAGAGCTGAAAGACCTGAAGGCAGTAAGAACCACGGACTGTGATTTTTGGCTTATGAGGGTGAGAAAGAGCTGTGCCTGGACTGGGCTAGCAGTTTGTGTGAGAAGCTTGCTCTTGTGCCCATGTCCTGAGAAATTGTGCAGGGTTGCTTTGCGTAGAAATGAACTGGTGTGTGCAGAGGAATATGGCACAGAAAGAAAAATCTTTGGGTGAACTATTGCCCGTTCAGCTGCAACTGATAGATTACGACCTTTGAGAGTGGGCTAGCTGACCTGCGCTGGGGCAACAAGAAGAATGTAGACTCTTTTGAAGGGGCCTGAGTGTTCAAGGAGTCCTGTTCTTCAAAGTCTGCTTTATTCCCCCCTGGATTAACAAATTGGCACCCTACCTGGTATTGTGGAGTATAAGAAATGCTGGAAAGAGGGTCATTGAGTTTGCAACACGGTCTTGTGTTTTGGAAATGGCCATGGGCAGTGTGAAGCAGGTTTGCTGGTTGCCTGCATAAAGACCCCATGGGGCCATGAGGATGAACCAAGGATTGCAGTGGAGACCCAGTGGAGATGCCGGGACCATGAGATGGCTGCTGAGGAGCTGCTGGCCCCGATGAAGTTTTCCAGGACTGTGAGTAGCCTAGCTGGAGGGGCAGACTTGTTGCTGGTTAGAATTATCGGACTTGAAGATTTGTCACTGGCTAGAGTTGCTGGACTTGAAGCTATAGAGTTTGATGTTTGCCCTGGTTATTTTAAATCTTGTATTGGTTGAATGTTTCTTTGCTATGCCCAATGCCATCTTTTGCAGTGTGAATTCTGTGCCATTCTGGGTTTTTTGAGGTTATATTTTGGTATTATGGCTCAGTTAAAAGATCTTGAACTATGGGGATGTATGAACATCATTGAGATTGATTAAAAACTATGGGGACTTTTAAAGTCAGACTGAAAGCATTGTATTTTACATCATGTATGGATATCAGTTTATGGGGGCCAGGGGCGGAATGTGGTGGTTTGATTCAGGTGTCCCCCATAAACTTAGGTGTTCTGAATGCTAGGTTCCCAGCTGATGGAGATTTGGGAATCAATGCCTCCTGGAGGGAGTGTATTGTTGGGGCCGGGCTTATGGTCTTTATAGCCAGCTTCCCCATGCCAGTGTTTGGCACACCCTCCTGTTGCTGTGGTCCATCTTATATTGGCCAGGGGGTGATGTCCACCCTCTGCTCATGCCATCGTTTTCCCCTGCCATCGTGGAGCTTCCCCTCGAGCCTGTAAGCCAAATAAACCTCTTTTTCCCAGAAGCTGCTCTTGGTTGGGTGATTTCTACCAGCAATGCAACCGGACTGCAACAGGATACAATTTCTACACTTTATTACATAAGAAAAAGTTAATCCAAGTTCTTCCAACTTCTTTTTCCATGTTTACTTTTCTCAATCACACTGACTCCCCATTGCATAAAGATATTTCCTAAAAATAGTTTTCTGAACTGACTGCACTCCCACTACGAATCTGTTTCTCCTCTTTCCTTGATAGAAAATATGCACATGAAAATAATGTCTATGGTACTTTATTTTCAAATCATTGCTAAGGTTTTTCTCATTTTTAATCTTAAATTGCCAAAGTTATAAATCGTGTCTCCATACAAATCCTTCTTGACAAAGTAACAAATAATGTCTCACTTGGGAAATCCCTACTGAATCTGTAATCTAGTTTTCATTTTATTTGAAGCACTGAAGTTCCTTGACCTCTGGGTCACAATGATCTAGTTTATCTTCAAATTCACTTGCCTCTTCTCCTCGCTGACTGCGTTATGTCATCCTCATGTACCTCATCTGCACACTTAGATAGACTGAAGATGTCACTTTTACAGCTGCATCAATAAACTAGTTTCATATGCCCCATTGCATCCTCAAGACATGCAATCCCATACCAAGGCATCTGCTGCAATTTATTAATGCCAAAACACAGTTCTACTTCTCCCCTTTGCTTGTGAGCCTGCTATCATATCTATCTGAAAAGCAGTAAGCAAGACTTTTAGAGGAATAAGCAAAATGACTGGTCAGCACTGGCTTTGATCTATTTCATTCATGCTATGTACTTAACCAAATAGTGTGTCTCTTTGGTTTTCCATTCAAAGTAGTTCCATAACCCAGCATACATTATTCTGATGGCAGAATACTGTCCAAGGCCTGATCACTTATACACTGGATAATTCAATAAAAAATAATCTTATAGCATCTCTTGTTTCAATTTTCTTTCACAATAATTTATTATAGAATGAAGTGATCATGGAAGCTTTTTTTTAAACATATAAGCCATCTTTTTTTTTTTTCTGTTGACAACAACAACAACAACAACAACATCCTCATAGGCTGGAGATATCCCTTAGTGGTTAAGGCATTTGTCTTTAAAACCTAAGGACCCAGGTTCAATTTTCCAGGACTCATGTAAGCCATATACATAGGGTGGCACATGTGTCTGGAGTTCATTTGCAGTGGCTGGAGATCCTGGCATGCCCATATACTATCTCTCCTCTCCCTCTCCCTCTCTCTCTCTCTCTCTCTCTCTCTCCGGTATCTTTCCCTCTCTCTCTCTCTATCACCTATCTATTCATCATCTATTCATTATCTATCTACCTATCATCTATCAAAGTATCTATCTGCCTCTGTCTCTCAAATAAATATATTTAAATTAAATCTAAAAAACTTTGAATTTCTATATCACTTGCCATGGTTGTTTGATCATACATAGACTGACCTTCATTTATGTCCCAGATAACTTTCTTTATGATCTACTTCTCATCTGCCCAATTTTCCTCCTAATTGAGTCTGAATTCTACTAGAAAATTGTAGATATAAGTAAATACAATTTAAAATATTAGCATACTGTTGTAATGAAATTTTATTGTACTACTTCCTCTTCTATGCCTATATGTCCCCTTTAGTCAATTTATAAATTTATTAGTAAAGACTGTGGTATGTATTTTCACTTATATATACACACAGGCAGAAAAAAATATCACTTTTTTATTTATTGTCTTATGTATAGGCTTTTGACATTGAAGCAATCTAAAGCACACAAAACATCTAAAATATTACCTTTCCCACAGAAAGCTATACTGACTATTAAAAAAGAAACCCAAATTTCCTATGCTTCTTTTAGGTAACTTTTAAATATCTTTTTTGTTCATTTTTTATTTATTTATTTATTCGAGAGCAACAGACACAGAGAGAAAGACAGATAGAGGGAGAGGGAGTGAATGGGCGCGCCAGGGCTTCCAGCCACTGCAAACGAACTCCAGACACGTGCGCCCACTTGTGCATCTGGCTAACGTGGGACCTGGGGAACCGAGCCTCGAACCGGGGTCCTTAGGCTTCACAGGCAAGCGCTTAACCACTAAGCCATCTCTCCAGCCCTTAGGTAACTTTTAATTAGTAATAATATATTATGCATTTTATGGGGCTACGGAGAAATTTCTGCCGTTAAGATGCTTTCCTATAAAGCCTAATAACCCAGGTTTGATTCCGCAGTATCCACATAAAGACAGATGCACAAAGTGTTGTATACATCTGGAGTTTGGTTGCAGTGGTTAGATACCCTTGTTCACGCATATTCATTCTCTCTCTCTCTCTCTCTGCTTGCAGATAAATAAACATATAATGTATTTTCATTAATATGTTTTAATATCTTTCTCACAATCAGCTATCTGTTTATAAAAGCTGTATTACAATCATGTATAAAGTGTCTGAGTGTGTAATATATAATAGGCAACCGATATATAAATATATGTTTATATAATTAATAAACAATGAGTGGTGAATACCACCTGAATCAGTATGCAAAAAGATGCTTACAATAGTCTGACTTTCAAGAAAAGCCTGACATTACGTGTAACTGTAGCATTATATAACCCCACCAAAGTTTGCCAGTGTATTATTCTCACTGATATGTATATGCAACAAAATTCTCCAGATAGATAGATGAAAAATATAATGAGACTATTCTTAAAGTAAGTTAAAATATTGTAACATGTTTCCTAGGACACTGACAGTGTTGAAAAATGAGAATGTGCTGCAGATTCTACTGCATTTTTACAGCAGCATATTGAGGAATACAGATACGTTACCTAGGTTATTGGTATAATTTCAGCTTCGTGATATAGATGATAGGTAGAACACTTCTGGATCCAGAACCTCTTGGAGATACCCATACCCTCATTCACTTGAAAACAGACAAATAGACTGTGTTGAAGCAACCATCTACAGAATACATATGAACATAAATGAAGAAAAATGATAGTCCAAAACAGAATATCGGAAATTGCTAGAATTTATGGGGAAAAGGCAGAATGAAGTAGAGAGAAGTTTTATCACAGGAGAGACAGAGGAAGCATGGGTTTCTTTAGAGAAGACATAAGGCAGCAATGGGAATGGAGAGAGCAGATGTCATAGTAGAGAGAACACATATTCTGCAGTTATTTCTAGAATGAGTTTCTTCTTCCAGTGTCTGTTAATGAAAACCATTATGGAAAATAAACAGATTATATAAATGCACTATAGGAAGCCATAGTGATGATGATGTTTCCTTGTCAATTGATTATAAACTAGAAGAAAATCATTCATTTCCATAGTTACAGTAAAAGTTGTACACAGGGAGCTGGGCATGGTGATGCACCCCTTTAATTCCAGCACTCGGGAGGCAGAGGAAGGAGGATCACCATGAGTTCAGGCCACCCTGAGAAAACAGAGTGAATTCCAGGTCAGCCTGGGTTAGAATGAGACCCTACCTCCAAAATCCAAAACAAACAAAAAAGTTGTACACAGGATTCACATATTGACACCATAATTAATGTTTCCCAACTCTGACAATAGCAACTAGCTTGTACCCATTTCAGATAAGACATAGGAAGAATTGCAGAAAGACTGAAAAGGTCATGCCAACTTCCTCCATTAAGGGATCTTCGAATGATTCTTACCAAGGGTAGTTGATGAGGGCTCCATATAGAGATCACCACTCAGGCTACTGTACCAATAAGTATGGAGCTTCAATATCTAGGTGTGTTGACAAGGCCTGTAAAATATTGCATTCACCCTAATTATTCAGAATCAAAGTTGATATGGCACGGTCAAGGACTCTATGCCTTGCCAAATACCCCAGGTTTTTCTTTAGAAACAAAATTATCAATGACTTCTTTGTTGAATTAATTGACATCCTAAAGCAAAATCATTAAAATTGTTATGTATGCGTGTTTCTTCAGCCCTACTTTCCTTAATTTTGTAACATGATGAAATAAACGTTTATCCCAGTTTCTGTACCCTTTCTATCCCACAATTTGTAAAACATTAAATTGATTCCTTCTGTTCTTACCCTTCCAGGGATGTGACTCATTTCCTTACATTCAATCCAAGGGTGCTGTATGTCAGTACTTAGGGAAAATAAGAAGTAGCAAGAGAGCTGGAGAGATGGCTTAGCCATTAAGGTGCTTGCCTGAGAAGCCTAAGGACTCACGCTCAAGTGTCCAGATCCCACCTTAGCCAGAAGCACAAAGGTGATGCAAGCACAAGGTTACACATGGCCACTAGGTGGCGCTAGCACTTGCTTGCAGTGGCTGAGGCCCCGGTGCCCCAATTCTTTCTCTCTGTGTCTCTAAAATAAAACAATAAATTTAAAATGTAGCAAGAAATTCTTTCATAGTTATATTACTGATTTCACTTGCCCAGATACTGGTCTTGCCATTTACATCATTACTGCAGGCATATTAGAATGTATCCTCATGAACTGTAGCAAGGTGCATGAAGTTTTTCTCTCTAAACAGTGCAAGACGCCAGAACTAAATAATATATTAAATTATGGAAATGATTTTTTTAATGTTTGACAAGAATGCTACCGTTTATTATATAAGCTAATTTATAAGATCATTACAAAGAAGATTTTGATTTTAAATAAAGTGAAGAAATAAAATTGTCTTCCTGTTTTGACACTTCCTCTCATGTTATCTCATATTTACTATTAAATTAATTTCAGATTAGATGGCATTATTTCTCCTTCAAACTGTAGCAGACACAGATTTGAATCTGTCCTTGAAGGTATATTAATTTGAGTTAGTTTTCAAAATAATTTTTATGTGTCAGAAAGAACAAGATTGAGGTTCTGCAGGACCCTGTGTGAAAGAAGTGCCAGTGGCCAGTGTGCATCTAAAGCCTTGTCTCCCTGTGAATTCTACTAAACATTAAGCCACACAGTATCTCCTACTATTCCCCCAGCTGGCCAAAGAGGATATCCTTAAAATTTCTGGAAATCCCCGGGATGATCTAGTACTCTGAGCAAGAGTGTGAGACACAGCTACGTTTGGACTAATTCAACACTGTCATTATGAAGCAAAAGCATGCCTCGATGGACAAGAAGGCTTACACATTAACCCACTAGGAGTCAATCCATGTACTATTGCATTCCTTCAAGAAAGATGAGGTCTCCTGTGATACCTGACGATTAAATTAATCATATATTATACACTGAATATCCTTAGCTGCTTTCTGAGGAAAGAAAAGAAGCACCATAGCTAAACTGAGGATATAGTTAAGCCAGGCTCATAGACCATAGCATTTCTCACTGCAGGATTATAGAATAGGAGGTGATATAAATCAGTGGCAGAGCAGGTGCATTACATGTGCAAAGCTTTCATTGTGATTCTCAGCACATTAAGTGGAGATAGCAATACTACTGCCACTACTGATAGACTCAATTTATCTAGTTTCCACTGGCACAAATATTTTCCTGGTGTAAATTTATCTTACTGTAGATAGTAACTTCATTCATTGCTTTGACACAATACTTGGTCAGGAGTAACTCAATATAAGAAGGGATTATTTTCTCTTACAGTTCAAGGAGATATGGTCAGTCATGGCAGGCAAGGCATGGCAGTAGAAGCAGAAAACAATGAGTGCCCAGGTCTCTTTCTGCCTTGTCTTCAGTCTAGGATATCAGCCCCTGGAATGGTGCTGCCAGGAGTTTAAATGTATCTTTTGCTTTGTTTTTCGAGGTAGGGTTTCACTCTAGCCCAGGCTAACCTGGAATTCACTACGTAGTCTCAGGGTGGTCTTGAACTCACTGTGATCCTCTTACCTCTGCCTCTGGAGTGCTAGGATTTAAGGAATGCACCACCACACCCAGTTTAAAATGCATCTTTTTTGGGCTGGAGAGATGGCTTAGCGGTTAAGCGCTTGCCTGTGAAGCCTAAGGACTCCGGTTCAAGGCTCGGTTCCCCAGGTCCCACGTTAGCCAGATGCACAAGGGGCGCATGCGTCTGGAGTTCGTTTGCAGAGGCTGGAAGCCCTGGCGCGCCCATTCTCTCTCTCTCCCTCTATCTATCTTTCTCTCTGTGTCTGTCACTCTCAAATAAATAAATTAAAAAAAAAAGAAAAAAAATGCATCTTTTTCTACTGTATTACCCCAATCTTGAAACTCCCTACAAACATGCCCAAATGATTGTTTCTGAGATGTTTCCAAATCCTACCAGGTTGACAATCAAGATCACTTAACACAACTCCACCCACTGTCAACCCCACACCCAAACACAGCACTTTGAATTATGGTATTCCACTCCATCTCCACATAGGCTCATGGCCATGTCTCACTGGAAAATGCATCCAGTTCAACTTCATAATTTCCCAGTCTTTAACAGGCTCCAAATTGTTCTAAAACCCAAAGTTTCTTCGAAGGTTCAAATCAGCTGATTAAATGTGAGTGTCTAAAATAAATGAACAAGTTCCAGTGTATAATGGAAAAGAGTAAACATTCCCATTTCAAAAACTAGGTGTACGGGAGTAGCAAGAAACAACTGGATGAATGCAAAATGAAACTCAGCAAGAACCCACATCCTGCAGGTCTGTTCTCAACATCTGGGGCTTGAGATAAATTCAGCTGCAGTAAAACGGGCTCCAGGGGCCCTGCAGCCCCTCCACCTGCTGCACACAGCCTCGCCCTTGGGCCAGCTCCACTCTGTACTTTCCTCAGCCAGTATCATATGGTCCTGGCATCTCACTCATCCTGGTGCCTCCATTACAATTTACACTTCCCTTTTTTACAGTCTCAAATAATGTACTCTGGGGCCTCCTTGCAGGTTATTAAAGCCTGCCTCAATTTTGGTGGCCTCATCAGTTTTCCAGAACTGAGTGACATTTCTCCATGACATCCCTACTCCTCATTGCTCTTGCCTATAATACAAGTTCCAAGTGGCCAGTAATGCCATGTTCTGCTGACAGCTCTAGATGGAGCCTGGCTCCAGCAAAGCAGTCTCATCAGCTTCTGCGCACTTTCCCACCAAGCTGTTTTCCAACACGGAAACTCTTAAATACCTTTAGTTTAGGCTCTCTGCTTTTAAGTGAATTTACCACAGTGGACTAGTTCTGCCCTAAAGATGCCTTTCCTAATGTTTAAAGCAGAGAGTAAGATATCACTTAATAGTGCTAATGACATTTGCAAATGTATACTCCTCTCACAGGGGATTTTGACTTGTTCTTATGCCATTTGCCCTTTCCAACCTGCTCTTTTTTTTTTTTTTTTTTTTACATATTTTGCTCTCTCTCTCACTATCCATCTAAATATGATCAGTGGGTAGCAATCATGTCACAACATGAAAGTCAAAGGGTCTTGTATTTTCCACTGCCAAAGAAATTAATTCTGTACCTTTAAATTCAGCTTCATTCAATTTCTCAGGACGTGAGCAGAATATAACCAAAATATGGCGAGATCTAGCCAGTTCTATAAGTTCCCAGTACAGTCCTAGCTCCCCTCTGCGACTCACAAATCACGCGGTTCACATTTCCCTTGGTGCTTAGGTGCTTGACTCTTCCACCAGAATGGCCAGTTAAGGTCTACTCAGAGCACACTAGGTCTCCTCTCTTCCAAAGTTACAGTCTTTACCATAGTCCTCCTACAAACCAGTTCCAAACGCATCTGAGCCACATACTGAAGTTCATCACATCAATAAAAATTATCTCCACTAGCCTTTAATCTTCTTGCATAAGAATGTCTAAGATTACCTAGTTATTAAAATAAAAAGATATAGGCTATTTACTGATTAAAGTTACCTCCTTGGCCAAGCAAATTGCTACCCTGCAGGGGAGCTCACCAGTGTGATTCATCTGTACCTTCTCTACCCTTAGAGAGTGACCTTAGATTTCTTCCTTCTTTATCTGACCCTTGTTCTGTAAAGGGTCTGAGAGTCGCTGAAAAGACCCATGATGCAGATAGTATGTAAATACAAAGAGCGTTCATTCTGCAGAATCAGCCAGCATGTGGGGTCAACAGTTCATACAAAATGGCGACCCTGAGAGGAGCACGCAAGACCCTTTGAAGCGCAGCTAGGAGGGTTCTAGGAGGGTCAAGTCATCTTCTAATGTGGTTGGCTAAGCAAGCAGCAGTTACATTTGAACACCTTTTATTGGCTGTGGTCCAGATTTTACCATCCTTGGCCATGTTTAGACATGTTTCAGAGACTTGGCAGGAACTGACTCAGCACTGGAGCCTGCTATGTGGGCAAGTCCTTTTTATGGGCATAGTCCAGAGCTATTGCAAGAACTGACTTAGGCCCCCAGGCAGCAATTTTCCCCAGCCACATGTCAGGGTTGCTGTTGATTAACATCCCTCTGTTCCTAGTTTTTCCCAGAAATCTTGCCTGCCTCTTTGGGAAATTGAAAACTAGTCCTAGCTGTAAACTGGAGCAAATTTGATCCCCTCAGTTCTTTCACTGTTTCTAACTAAAATGGCCATGAAGACTTCAGCACCAGGTCACCGTCATATTTCGGCTGCTCTCCCTAAAGCTCTGGTGTCTACACGTCTCAGGTTGATGAGAAATGTATGTGTGTGCAGTGTAAATCTTTTCATCTCTCTCCTGCCTCAGGAGACAATTCAGTACCAAAATTCTGTGTTTGTTACTTGTCTGCTTTCTGTGACAAAACTTCTGACAAGAACAACTTGAGAGGACTGGGAGATGACTCAATGAATCAAGTGCTTGCTGTGCAAGGATGAGGACCAGTGCTTCTCTACCAGTAAGAACATACGCATGGTGGGTGCAGGGCTATATACTTCCAGTGCTAAGAGGAAGACACAGAGCGTCCCTTGGAGTCACCCACTGGCTAGACCAGCTGAATTGGTAAGCTCTACGGTCTGCAAGACACCCTGACTCAAAGGATAAGGTGGACTGAAACCTAATAAGACATGTGACACTTATTTCTGCCTGTGCACTGTGAACACAAGTGCATACTTGCTCACACATGCACACAAACACACCACCCGTGTGCGTGGAAAATGAATCAAAACGAAGAGCCATCTTGAAGGAGAAATGATTTCTTTCAGTTTAATGTTTTCCAGGATACTTAACCTCATGGCAGGAAAGAAGTGATGGTGGGAAGATGAAGTCAGTGGTCCCACTGTATCCTCAGCAAGGAAGCATAGTGATAAATACTGGTGTTCAGCTGGCTTCTTTGTTTTGGTTTGTTTCTGTTTTCATTGCTGTTTTAATTTTCAGTTTTCTTTCTTTCTTTTCTTTTCTTTTTCTTTTTCTGCTGTGGAATTCTGTTCTAGCCCTGGCTGACCTGGAATCTACTATGTATTCCTAGGGTAGCAAAATAAAATAAAATGAACATGTACAAATTGGAACACACACACACACACACACACATATATATATATATATATATATATATATATATATATATATATATATATATGATAACCCTTCCTTTCTTTCTTTTGAGGTAGGGTCTCACTTGAGCTCAGGCTGATCTGGAATTCACTATGTAGTCTCAGGGTGGCTTCTAACTCATGGTGATCCTCTTACCTCTGCTTCGCAAGTGCTGGGATTAAAAGCATGTGCCACCACATATCGTAGGAATTTATTGATTTTTCTAAACATGTAGAATAAACTGAAAAGCCATTCCTTAATAGGTGGCAGAGACATTTCCCACCAAAGACCATAGTAGCACTCACCTTCTCATTGCTGAGGCAAAACATCTGAGTAGGAGCAGCTTATGGATTTAAAAAAAAAAAAAAAAGTTTACTTCTGTTTATAGTGTTGAGGGGAAGTTTTATTATGGAGTTGGAGAAATATCAGAGCAGGTTGTCACAACTTTTCAAAGCAGCAGGAGGAAGCAGCAAGTACAAGTGAACTGACCACATTGTGCAGTACAGCTGGTGTGATAAACCTCAAGGCCCATGCCCAGTGACACTCCTCCTCCAGAGAGTCTCCAGGTCCTAAATACTCTACCACATTCTGAAATTGTCTCCAGGTGCTGAAGAACATGCAGCACACTTCAGGCTGTAAGGGTTATTTCACATTCAAACTATCATAGTTATCAATAGTAATGCAAATATTTTTTTCTCTAAAAATGATTGGCTATTAAGATGCTAAGAATATTAATGCAATATCTCCATTTCAAAGTAAATAAGAATATTGTTTCTATTAATTCTACTCACTTTCAAATTGAAATATTATTAAGTGGTACCACTCTGCTCATTATCCTTTTGTTAAATTCTACAATGCATGATTTGATAGGCAAGAGATTCATTTTTACTATTCACTTTTATTATGAGAGTGAGCAAAATGGATTACAGGAAACCAATATGGTTAAGTTCATAAGTGACAAAGAATTATCTACATGTAAGATCAAGAGGGAAGGGAAATAATATTATATTTTGGGGTATTTTAAGATAATGAAGTATATTTATATACCATATGTTATATAAATATATCATAACTTATGTCTCACATAAAATGTCACTTATTTTTTTCAATATTTTATTAATTTACTTATTTGGGAGAGAAAGAAAGGAAATTAGGTAGAGAGAAAAAGAAAGAGAGATGGAATTCCAGGGACTATAGTCACTGCAAACCAACTCCAGGCGCATATGCACCTTGTGCATCTGGCATACATGGGTACTGGGGAATCAAACCTGGGTCCTTAGTCTTCACAGGCAAGTGCTTTAACAGTTAAGCCTTCTCTCCAGCCCAATGTCACTTATAAAACAAAATAGTTTTCATTGTTCCTAGCCGTGTGGGTGTGTGGGTGTGTGGGTGGGTGGGTGGGTGTGTGTTTGTGAAAATACTGTTTCTACTGGGATTTATACTGACTCAAGCTTTTAAAATTTATTGTGGAAACTTGGGCTGGAGAGATGGCTTAGCGGTTAAGCGCTTGCCTGTGAAGCCTAAGGACCCCGGTTCGAGGCTCGGTTCCCCAGGTCCCACGTTAGCCAGATGCACAAGGGGGCGCACGCGTCTGGAGTTCGTTTGCAGAGGCTGGAAGCTCTGGCACGCCCATTCTCTCTCTCTCCCTCTATCTGTCTTTCTCTCTGTGTCTGTCGCTCTCAAATAAATAAATAAAAATTAAAAAAAAAATTTATTGTGGAAACTTATTCTACATGAAATATTTGTAAATTAACCACATGGCATTATCTCATTTACAGAAATATAATGTTTTATATCAAAACAAATAAAATGTTTTAACATCTTCATTTTCCCCTGATTATCAGGATCTTGCTATTTAGGGACAGAGAGTGAGAGAAAGAGAGAGAATTGGCTCTCAAGGATCTCATCACTGCACTTGAACTCCAAATGCAGGTGCCACCTGGGGTGCAAGTGCGACCTTGCCCTTGAGACACTTTGTGCATCTAGCTTACATGGAATCTGGAGAGAGACTGAACATGGGACCGTATGCTTTGTAGGCAAGTTCTTTAACTACTAAGCAATCTCACCAGCTCAGGATCTTGATATTTTAAGGTTATTCCTTGGCCAGACAACATTTAGTCTACCCAGAAGTTTGTGAGAATGTGAACAACATTCTGTCTTCCTTCCTCCATTCCACACCTGTCTTATTTTCACTTCATTTATTGTAAAATGACATGTTTTAAGATGACAATTATTGATTTTTTGGTAGCTTTCATGGACCATGTTTATTTTGGATCATAATGCTTAAGTTTGTTTCCAATAAATTCCCCATTTGATTAATTAATTTATTTATTAATTTATTTATTTGACAGCGACAGAGAGAGAAAGACAGATAGAGGGAGAGAGAGAGAATGGGCGCGCCAGGGCTTCCAGCCTCTGCAAACGAACTCCAGACGCGTGCGCCCCCTTGTGCATCTGGCTAACGTGGGACCTGGGGAACCGAGCCTCGAACCAGGGTCCTTAGGCTTCACAGGCAAGCGCTTACCGCTAAGCCATCTCTCCAGCCCAAATTCCCCATTTGAATAGGGTTGTTGTTAATAAAATTCAACTAAATGCTATTCATTTTCTCATGTATAGAATAAGTATGCCTTCTTAAAGTTGAATTCTTTGTACTTGAAATGCTTTTAAAATCATACAGTAAATTAAGGAACACATTCTTCATTTCCCTGGGTTAAGGCATCTATCATGCATAACATAGAGCAAAAGATCAGGAAGAAAGCCAGAATGAAAAATTTGCAAGTACATTTTGTGAAAGGAGGTTCAAAATATGTAAGCAATGCTGCCATATCCTTATACTATACTGAGCCTCAGTTCTTTGTTCAGAGTTAACAGTCCATGAAAAATTGATAATATAATAATGGTAATTATCTTCCTATCAGTCTATCATTTTGCTAAACCCTCCAGGGCACTGACAGAGTCACACAGAGGAACAAGGAGCAACAGGATGGATGGAGGGGAGGAAGAGACCAAGTCCAACCCAAAAACCTGTTAGTGAAGGCTCAGTTTGTCAGGGTCCATTGGTATGCACATATGAGATTAATTATATGGACCTAAATTATGTCTGGAGTATCCAGTGGGAAATTTGGAACCAGATAATAGAGATGTTCAGTTTAGCAATATCTGTGAGGAAAAAATAATTGTAAATCAGTTTACTTCTTAATATATTTAATATTACCAAAAATTATAGAGTATTTGAACAAAGAAAATTAATCATCAAGCAAAAGATAATTTTAACTTATTATTACTCAACTCATATGCTTAGAATTGCCAAGTTACATGCTTAAAGTTGTGTTATTATTTAGAAAAAAAATCATACAAATTACTATCTATATCAAGACCAGTGTATTTAGAGGGAGGAGCCCAACTATTTTTATATTGAATATAGTGATTCTTTGGTAAAATATTCTGTAGATGTACATAGAGAAGAGAGAAGCTTGTAGTAAAAGTGCCAGTGACAAAGACTCTACTAAAATTTATTTCTCCTGAGATTTACTATAATAATCTTAGGCAATGATATGCTGTGTAAATACATATCATATCTGAAATTAATAGACACTCTCTTATAAATTAACTTAGTAAAAGTCATGATAGTCAGCTTTAGTACATGTATTTCTATTTGCATGAAATTTTACTTTGATATAGAAAAGAGCAAAAAACAATCAGGCATATATATTTGGGTATAAGTAGGTATCTATAAGTCCACACGAATACATAACCAGTCTTAAGTACTGGCTTCCATACAATCATATTAAGTGATTTTAAGATATAAGTCAGAAACAAGATGAGACTAACAATGGACCAACTTATTGCTGATTGAATATTTTCAGACCACACAGTTGGAAGTGACACACTTGGAGCTAGATAGGATCTCCTCAAATACAATAGGGGTCTCAGAGTTCAAGAACATAATGCCTTGAGCTTTTCAAGGTAGAGTATCAAAGCAAACTAAATAAATAAACAAATTGAAATTTAGAGTTCCATAAACATCTTAAATGTATAGCAGACTATGGGTAAATGTGTATTTTTTAGAGAAATAATCTGGTCTATAGAAACAACAAGTTGTCAGAATGATGGGCCTGAGAATAACTAATGATTTGTGGCCATGAGGTGGAGTAATGAGAAAGACTTTACAAACAACAAACTTTACACAAAATTAGCAAAAAAAAATCTATTTTTAAACATCTTGCTGATATATCAAACAAAATAATTCAGTATTTTCAGATATTAAAAAAATGCATACTTTATCTAGATAGGTAAAATTTACATCGCATGATGTTTAAATAACTTATTTACAAAATATGAAAAAGAAGAAAGAAAAACTATAGAACCCAAGTACAGAATAAGACAAGTCATTGGAGGAACATTAAACCAAAAAAAAATTAAAATATGATATAAAATAAAAATGTACATGATATTCTCAGAAAAATTAGATAAAAGAATGAACATGTAAATTTATGAACAAAAGATATAGCACCCAATTAAATTAGTAGAACTTCAAAGTACAGTATGTGAGATTCAAAGGAATCCATTTCAGTTAAGCAGAGGGACACTGAAGAAGCCAAGAGGGGGATTATCAAAATGATGTAGTTGCTTGGCCACTCCAAATAAGTGACAGAAAGAATAGAAAATAATGAACAGCACCAGGGAGCAGTAGGCCATTTATTCAAGTGGGATAAAATATGTGTATAATTAGAATCTCACAGGAAAAAAAAAATAAAAGAGCTATAGAATCAAACTAGTTCCTAACCTAGATTTTAATATCCTATTATTATAAATTACTATTGATATTTCACAGGAAACATTGATATTTTCTACTGGTCATATGTTGATAGGAAGGAGATAGAATTATTATTTTTGCCTATCTATCATCTATCTATCTTTCTTTCTATCATCTATACGTGTGTGGGGGTATAAGTATTTTTCTGTGTGTGCAGTTATATGAATGCGTGCAGGGGAACATTCACATGTGCACCGCTGCATGTGTCGACCAGAGAACAGCCTTGGGTGTTACAGTGAAAATCAAGTTCTACTAGTTTCTGAGACCTGGTGTCCCATTGGCACAGTGCTCACCAATTTGGCTAGACTGTCTTGTTCAAAAGCACAGGGCATTCTCCTGTCTCAACCGATCCAATGTTCATATTACAGGGATTTTGCCAACATGCCATGCATTTTTACATGGCTACTGGCATCACAAACTGATGTTCTTAAACTTCTGAGGCAAACGCTTCATCTTTTATTTAGACATTTCATTTTTTTTCCCCCCTTTGGTGAAATTTTCATTTCAGTTTTACTTTATTCTTTTATTTAGGGCAGTTCTCACTATCTGAATACTCTAAGATATTAAAAAAAAAATCTGTTGAAAAATAAAATGCAAGAATTGAGGTCAATATTTCCAGAAGCTATACAGGAAAAAGAAAGATACAAAAATTACAAGAGCATTGAATTTATGCAACTTCCACCAACAGTGAGCAAAATAAATGGTACTTCCACACATGTCTTATCCATCTCCTTCTCCAAACAGCGTCTCGGGCTTGCGTGCATCCCTGCGGTTCGAACTGGGGTCCTTTGGCTTCTGAGTCAAAGGCTCTAACCGCTAAGCCATCTCCCACTTCCCCATCTCCAAGCACTGTAAGGCTTGTTCACGTGCTCTTCTCCGAAGACACCCTGTTTGGCTGAGTTCTTCCCAGTGCCACCTGTCAACATTACCTTCCACTGCGCCCCTTGGCCCCATGACTTCTTCCTTTGTTCCCTCGCACTTCATTCTGGGCTGGCATCTCTCCGTGAACACTGGCATTTAGTTCAGCGTCATCTGTGAGTTGGAGTTTATTTGATAGCTTTCAATGTTTCCTCATCACCCTTTGTTGTCTTGTTTTATTTTATTTATTTATTTATTTTCCTGAGGAGACATGTACACAGATCTATGTACCATAGCGGGCAGAAGATGGCACACTGCTGCAGTTACCTTCGTGTTGCTGGTCGGTGCCCAGCGCCCAACCTCAAGTAGCTTGAGAGGAAAGGGCTGGTTTGGGCTTAAAGACTGAAGAGGAAGCTCTATGATGTCAGGTGAAAATACGGCATGACCACAGGATGGTCATACAAGTCACGTTCAAATTGTCACCAGCTGGGACCTAGCATTCAGAACACATGAGTTTATGGGTCACGTCTAAGTCAAACCACCACTCAGACCAAGAAGCAATTGTGCCCAAGTGAAACTTAGTGAAGCATTGAGTTTATTTGGAATGCTTCCGGGAGTATGGACGAGGGCTTACTAGTAAGAACAGGGATCAGTAAAAGCTCGCCTCAGCATACACCATGATTCCTGTAAGCCGCATCCTGGGATGTGACTGCACAACATACTGTTAGCTCAGCTCCTTCCAGAGACG
The DNA here is from genome assembly GCF_020740685.1 of Jaculus jaculus. Taxonomy (NCBI): domain Eukaryota; kingdom Metazoa; phylum Chordata; class Mammalia; order Rodentia; family Dipodidae; genus Jaculus; species Jaculus jaculus. Next base: position 79,343,758 of record NC_059114.1, read on the forward strand.
CCTCTCCCAGCATTTGTGAGAGCTCATGTAATCTCTGGGAGAGTTCTTGTGAATCCTGTAAATTTCAGAATATACTTGATCCTTATAAGCTTTATTTAGTTAAAGATAAGCTTCCCTAGCCACTTCAAGAAAGAATGCTTCAATTTGGAGAAAATAGCCACAAAGCATCTGTTTATGTTGAATATTATTATACTGTCTTTCCTCCAACTATGTTCTAAATAACTACCTCTAAGCTGGGAGGTATGTTGAATTATATAAGATATATATAACTTTTATGGGTGGATATATGGGTGTAAGTACAATATCTATGGTGACAAGTATGATATGTGTGGGTGTTAATACAGTATGTACGTAAAACTACGAGAATTAGGAGTCTGCTGATTTATATTTTATCAAATACCTGGCTCTTCAGTGTAAATATTTCCCTTATTATCAACGTTGATAATATTTTCATTATGTTCTTTGCTATAATTTCCATATGTAATTCTTGATTTTTAGTCCTTTTAGATTTTCATCTTTAAGCCAGCTGTAAAGACTTTGTTATGAAAAATTTGTCCTATTTTAGTGTCGAATATAAAGTTAGGGAATATAATAATGAAAACATAAATGTTTGCTCTCTTATAGGAGTCACTATAAAGCATACTACTAGAGACTAGATTGCAGTTACTTTTTTGTTGTTGTTGGTTTTCATCTTATTTTCTTTTTCTTTTATTTTTATTTTTTTCTGTTTTATTTATTTATTTGAGAGAGAGAGAGAGATAGAGAGAGAGAGAGAGTGGGCATGCCAGGGCCTCCAGCCACTGCAAATGAACTCCAGACACGTGCGCCCCCTTGTGCATCTGGCTAACATGGGTCCTGGGGAATCGAGCCTCGAACCAGGGTCCTTAGGCTTCACAGGCAAGCGCTTAACAAGTAAGCCATTTCTCCAGCCCTGCAGTTACTTTTTTAAAACTTTAACACACTCTTATTTTAATAAGGAAAGCCACATTCTGTCTTTTTTAATACATCTAATGCTTACAATAAGTAGCATATACCTCACCTCCAAAATGAAGATCAGAAAATCACTTGGGTAATTTTTTTTTTTTTTTTTTTCCAAAAACCAGTGCTCCCTCTGAGGACCTATACAGAAGAAATTTCCACCTTCCACCTCGTTGTGTTTGCAGGCAGGTGTTGTATAGCACATCCCTCCTACTTGAAGTAGTCCCTCCTGGTGGGTAGAGATGGCTGCGGAGGCTCAAGAGACTCAGGAGATAAAGTCTGGGAGAGCTGAAATTTAAAAGGTTACATAACCACTAACCAAGGTTATACTGTTGAGGGGCAGACCAATGCTGTGTGGCAATTTTCTCTGAATGGAAACATTCCCTCCTGAATGGTGAAGGGAGTCAGGTCAATAAGTCTAGGAAAACAGTTACAAGACCCCACCCTAAGGTAATACAAATGTTAAACACTGCTTAGGAGGACACACTCTAACCAGCTCAGCTGCCTGGCAAAGGGCTACAGAAATGTGGCTTCTACGAGTCTCCACTTATGCTGGGGTGGGCTTTCTGGTGATGAAGTTGCCTTCGAGCCATCCATTGCTCCTGTAATCAACCCTTAACTTTGCTCTGTACGTAACACCAATAAACTCACTGGCTCATTGGTCAGTCATCTGGGTACTATGTGAGGTAAAAAGAAAAATGATTCACTCAAGAGTGCAGTAGTCACTTTAAGTGTTTGTGCATGCTATAACACCTCTGTCTGCAACCACTAACTTAGCTCATTGTCTTAGGATAGCTTGTTGATTGATGTCCTAAGCTTATGGAGCAGTAGGGTGATGATTGCGAGCCTTTTCTTGTAGATAGTGCATAAATGGCTTTCTGTAGGAAATGGTGATGGCCTTTTATTTATTCCTTTGCTTCATGTCTCCCTCTTTCTTGATGTGCCTTGTAATTTAATCACAAAATGCACACATTGGAATAAACATTCAACTCTCTCAGTATTTACAGAAGAAATCCATATGTTGAAAGTTCTGCATTATTATTTGTAATAGGGAAACTGGTTCCCCTTCAATTATTTTCTGTAGGGTCATTTTTTGCAGACTTATTCATATAAATTCCCACCTAGGAGTATTTGCTAATCTCTATGTCAAGAGTTCATAATCTTTTGTTCATTTGATATCTGTGGATCAAGTTCTACCAAACAGCCTCATATCACTCAGCTCTGTTCTTAGAAACTCTTGTGTTTCCAAAGAAGACATTCTTCTACAGTTCTGAAGAGAAAACCTCAAGAAAGAAATTGGTCCATTGGCTAGCCATTTGCTTGAAACAATATTCTCCAACCTTTCACTGAAGTTAGCATTATTCTTTTATGGAGAGATATGTTTGTTGGCAGCAACACACAGAAAAATCCTGCCTTTTCATCTGTGCCTCTACTCTGTGTCTTCTGATTAGGGAATTGAGACCATTGATATTCAGACTCATTACTGAAACATGTGTGTCAGATTTTGCCATTCTTGTTGATTTTGTAGGGCTTTGTGTTTTTTCTAGACCTTTTTATTCCACTTCTTTGCCTTTTCTTTTCCAGTATTTGAGTTTTTTTTTTTTTTTTGCCCGTATTGCTATTTCCTTGGTTATACCATGTTTTATGCTCCTTATTTCCTTTAGCTAGTTTCCTGTGTTCTCTTGGAATTCCTTCAGGAATTTTTTTCCTCCTCCTCCTCTCCTTCCTCGTCCTTCTTCTCCCTCTTCTTTGATTCTCTTTTTAATTTAGTTGAATATGCTTATAATCATTCTTTTGAATTCTCTGTCTGGCATTACATCTTACTCAGTATCACTGGAGGACATTATTGATGCCTTGATTATTTTGTGTTTCATATGTTTCTGCCTAGGGACCTTTACCTCTTGGGTTTTTTATTGCTTGAATTTTCTGTTTGTTTTACTATTTGCATTTTTATGAATGTAGTTAAGATGATATATCCTTAGTTTTGGAGATCATGTTACCTGGTATATCCTCTCTATTACTTCCACAGTAGAATACTAATTTTAAGTTTGGCCAAAGCTGGTGGATATGCTTACTGTAGGATGTCCTAGTAGAAAATTAACAAAAATGGCAAATTTACTTCAAAAAATTGTTGGTGTAAAAATGAGCAAGTCCTGTATTGGGTGAGATAGGATTTTGGTCACTGAGAAGTAAGAGAGATGATGTGGTGTGGCTTGCTATGGGGAATGATATAAACTTTGAAAATGGAAGAGGAAAGTTAGGATAGTTTTAGGTTCCCTTGGTATTAGAGGTTAGTGCTGGAAGGTTGTAGCTACAGTGAATTAACAAGAAAGGTCATGGAGTAGAGAACGTGGAAGGAGTGAAAAGAGAGAGAAATGTATGAGCGGTGCCTGTAAACAGAAGAATAGAAATCACAATAGTAGAGTAAGTGGTGAAAAATATAGACTAAAACTAAAATATAACTGAGTAGCACATATATAAAAACAAAAATAAAAACAAGAGTGGAGATTTTTTTTTTTTAATTTTATAAGCAGAAACGTGAGGGGTGAGTTTCTACTGCACCTATGCAGAATTATAAAGCCAGTCCTCTCTTTCCTTGTGCTGTCTCTGCTGACTGATCAGCCATTCTGGATGCTGAGGGAATGGGGAGGGGAAATAGATGTCTTTAGGTTCTTACAATCTCCAATGTTGGTATCTTGCAGCTGGCTTATGGGGGAGGTACTGTCCAGACATGTTCTTGAAGAGCTCAGCATGTCCCCTAATTTATTGTCACCTTTTAAAGGTTCTTTTGAGTTTTCAAAGCTTGTGTAAGAAGAGACAATCCCTCACTCACAGTTTCCACAGAGTTTTCTGGAGCTGGCTGGGTGACGGTGAGTGGGGAAAATCACCTCCCTGCTGACCTGCTTGGCTACATAAGAAAATTCTCATTGATGTCTGTTGTGATCTCTCCTTTTTCATTCAAGAGGTTTTTCAATCTTGTTTATTTTTTGCAAAGAACCATTTCTTCATTTCATTATTTTAAAATTATTTTCTTAATTTCCAATTCATTAATTTCTGCTCTAATCTTGATTATTTGGTTCTATCTGGAGCTCTTTTGGTTGGCTACTTCTTGTTTTTCCAGTGCTGTTAGGTGGACAGTCAGTTTATTGATTTATGATCCCTCTGTCTTTTTAATGAAGGCATTTAGGGCTAAAAATTTTCCCCTTATGACTATCTTCATTGAGTCTCATAAGTTTTGGTAGGTTGTGTTTTTATTATCATTCATTTCTAGGAATTTTACAATTTATTTTATTTTTTTTTCCACAATCCATTCATTGTTTAAAAGTGTGTTGGTTTTGTCTGCAGGAGTTGGTGGATTTCTTGATGTGTCTCTTGTTGTTAATTTGTAGCTTTAAAGCATTTTGATCTGACATAATGCAGGAAGTTACTTCAGTTTTCCTGACTTTATGAAGGCATGCTTTATGACCTAATATATGGTCAAACTTGGAGAAGTTTCCATGGCCTTCTGAGAAGAATGTGTATTCTGTAGAGTTGGGGTAGAAACTTATGTAGATATCTGTTAGGTCTAGTTGATTTATGATGTTGTTGAGCTCTATTATTTTCCTTTTGATTTTCTACTGGGATGATCTGTCTACTGATGATAGTGAAGTATTGAAGTCTCCAACTATGATGGTGCTGGTACTTATTTCTGTTTTATTGTTTTTGCAAGATTTGGAAATTTTCTTCAATAATTTTGTTGAGTATGTTTTCTGTGCCTCTGGTGTGGATTTCCTCTTCTTCTGGTATACCCATGATCTAGATGTTTGGTTGTTTCAGAATGTCCCATAGTTCCCTCCTATTCTATTCACTTGATTTTTTGAACTTAGTAAAGTTTTTGGTTTCCCAATCAATTTCTTTTGTCTTATTCTCCAGGTCAGAGTTTCTGTCTTCCACCTTAGTAACTCTGTTGGTGAGTGGGTTTAGAAACATTTATGTAAATTCCATTTGAGTTTTGTTTTCTGTTATGTTATTTTGTATCATGTCCATTCTTTTTTTTTAATTTTTTTTGTTTAATTTATTTATTTGAGAGGGAAAGACAGAGAAAGAAAGGGAAAGAGAGAGAGAATGGGCATGCCAGGGCCTCCGGCCACTGCAAATGAATTCCAGATGCATGCACCCTCTTGTTCATCTGGCTAACATGGGTCCTGGGGAATTGAGCCTTGAACCCGGGTCCTTAGGCTTCATAGGCAAGCACTTAACTACTAAGCCATCTCTCCAACCTATGTCCGTTCTTTATTGAGGTATGATTTTAATTTGAATTCTGATTTTCTTGATGCATCTTGTAGTTCATGCTTGCATTTGACCAAGTCTTTACTAAGCTTACTAAACAGGTTGTTGAGGTCTTCCATTTCTTGAATTACCTTAAATCTATTCATATGTTTTTGCAGGGTTCTAACATTTTCTTCAATCAAGTTAAGCCTATGGTTAAAGGCTGAACATTCTAGGAGATTATTCTGTTCAATTTTATTGATATGACTGTTGGTTCTTTGATATTTTGCTTCAAGCTCAGTGATTTTTATTTTTTTTAATCAGGGTCTCATTGCTTGTTGTGTTTTCATTTTGGTAATGAATTTCTGTTGCCTTCTCTATGATTTCATTGGAGTCTTCTGAAGTAGGACTAGGCACTCTTGGTGAAGATCTGTCAGTTTTCTTAGTTTTGTTGGCTTTTTTGCATTGTTGTCTACCCATCTTAGGAAGACACATTGAGTGTGCAAGGAACTCAGACTGGGGAAGAGGTGGGAAGAGCCCAGAAATGGGTGCAGCCTGCTCACTCCAGACCATGGAGCCTGCCCTCACACTGGCCTGGCAAGGAACTCAGACCTGGGCTGTGGAGGAGTCCAGAAATGGGTCTGGAGGTCACTTAAGACCCTAACCCTAACCCCTTGTCATAAATTCTTGAACTGAATGAATTGTTTATTTATTTAAGCCAAAGCACATTTTCTTATCATGTTGCATTATATCTATTTTAATGTCCTTTACCTCATAACCTTCTTGACTCACTCTATAGGATTCTCACTGGGAAATGATCTAATTTTCACATTTAAAGCCAGCTTCTTAACTTGTAAGATGTTAGTATTTTTTTCTTATACTGACTGATAAGTCAATCTGTCTGTACCATAATTCTTTGTATTTGACAATGATTAAAGTTTTTCTGCATTGCAGCCTCTTAATTTTATTTTCCATTATTTTATAATTTCAAAAATTTACCAGCACAAAATATCTACATTTATATAACCATTTGTATCTCATAGTCCTGTGCCCATGAAGGTGCATGTACATTTTCCAGGTTCCTAATCACATTCAGGTTCACTTAACTGGTAAGGAGAAACTATATGTTCCTAGAATTCAGGGAATTGAACTCAATGAAATGTAATGAAATCCAAGTGCACAAGTGGATGATAATAAAGCCAACAAGTGATCCTGTTTCAGTTTCATTCATTACAAACGAGGGTCCCTATTCTAAAGTCACATTTACATATATAAAATATGAGGCTAAGCCAGGGGTGGTGGCACATGCCATTAATCCCAGCATTCGGGAGGCCGAGGTAGGAGGATCGTCATGAATTTGAGGCCACCTTGAGGCTTCATACTGAATTCCCAGTCAGCCTGAGCTAGAGTAAGACTCTATCTCAGAAAAAGATTTTAAAAAAAGATGCTAGTAAAAATCATGTATAAACATGTTTTTAGTTTTGTATCTGGCAGCACTGTACTTTTTGTTTCTGTTCATACAAGTTACTCAGCTTACGTGTGTGGCCAAACAGCGTGTGTGGTACCTGTGCATATCTATGCCGGTTCAGTTGGAAGGCAGTGGTTGACATTCCGTGTGTTAATTAATCCCTATCCAACTTACTTGCTTAGACAAGTCTCTTGCTCTGAATGCCAAATGTACCCCACAGCCTCATGTGTTTTGTAAGCTTGAACTGCAGCTGATGGCACTTGTGGGGCCTGGGTTTAGTGGAACCTTCCCCAAGAAGGTGTCCCTGAAGTAGGCTTTGGCACGTTACACTTCAGGCCCCTTGCCCGTGCTAGCCTTCACAGACTACTTCCTTCTGCTTCTGTGAGGAAACGTGGTGGCCAGGGGCCTGCTCTACCATGCTCTTCCTACCATGGTGAAGTGTGCCCTGAAACTGCAAGGTGCATAAATTCTCCATAAGCTGTTTCTGCTTTTCCCCAGTAATGAGGAGGTGACTGCCTCAACTACCCAGGCAGCAAGACCCCGCTGCCCTTCTGCCTCCAAGTCCTCAAGCACCAGAATTATCACTCACTACTGCAATTGGCTTTTCCATGTGCACTTCAGAGTCAGGCCCTCATACCTGCATGGTGAGCAATTTGTAGACTGAGTCATCTTGCTGGCCCATATAATAATGATTTTTATTCACAGTGATATGTTCTAAATATCTGTACAGATCTGTTTATACTCAGAGCAATCTTTTATGTCTACTTGCGATTTTTTTTCCCTGAGAGCCTCAAATGAAAGTCATTTTTATCTTTTGTGGTAAATAGATCTGACAACATGTTTAGCCACAAAGTCTACAAGATTAATAATATCTGTTAAAGGAAAATTAAAAACATTCTTTTCCATCTAAAAAGAAATAGTGAATAACTCCAACAAATACACTAATGCTGTTAATCCATTACACTTATAGATTCCATTATGTAAATTCATAGATTTTTATCCAGCATCATTTGTACAAAATAATATAATTTTAAAAGCTATAAATTGATGCTTGCTAATGGATCCACATACATTCATAATTTTTAAGCACTAAAGCATAGAAATGCAAACACAATTGGACCACAGGTGACTCAGGTCATCCATCCATGAATAAAGAAAAAAATCAATCATAGCCATAAAACAGCTATTAGCTATTATTAAAATCAGATTATTTCTTCACAGGAGCATGGGTTTCTAGTAGATTTTGCCCTTAATGTCAGTAAATAAAAAGATGCTTAAGAGTTTACTGTGAGTTTATCATTTAGCCAAGTCATATCCTTGCTTATTATGAATGGCTATCAAGGTTTTCCCTACTTTCTAGGTTTAATAGTTAAGATTATTACTGAGCTGATAAAGGTCATATAAGATCCAAGATGAAGGAAATGGCAAAGCATTGTGGCACATGCATATATCCCTTCTTTCCTGGGAGGGAACCTGAGGCAGGAGGACAACAAGAGTTCAGGAGTTAAAGCCAGACACAAAGGGGTCCATTAACCTATAACCCCAGAGGCCTGACAGTGATAAAAGGAGGACCCATGGGAATGCTCAAGCAGTGGGGCCAGCTGCACTGGCCTTCCCAGTACAAATAGCAGAGAGATCCTGTCTCAACGGTGGTAGATCCCGAGCGCTGACACCAGAGTTTGTCCTCTTACCTGTTCATACCATGAGCGCACCCACTCACAGACACGTATGCACAAAGAGTCTGAGAGTATGAATCAGTCTTGGGAAATAGAGAACATGCATTTCAAAAACGTTTTAAGCTGGGCATGGTGGTGCACACCTTTAATCCCAGCACTAGGGAAGGCAGAGGTAGGAGGATCACCATGAGTCTGAGGCCACCTTGAGACTACATAGTGAATTCCAGGTCATCCTGAGCTAGAGTGACACCCTACCTCAAAAAACAAAACAAAACAAAAAACAATAACAAAGCTGAATGTCAAAGCAAAATAAATAAGAGGATTCATTTTTATTTTTTTTACAGTGGTATTGAAAGTTTATTTTTTTAATTACAATTCTAAAATAAACATACATTACCTTTATAATATGTATAACTTCACCCACATACAGTTTAGTGATGGAGTGGAGTGAGAAAGCATTATCTGAGAATTAAGAAGTACAAATACAAATGATTTTTTCTTTTTTTGAATATTTTAGAGAGAGAGAGAGAGAATGGGTGCCCCAGGGCCTCCAACCACTACAAACAAACTCCAGATGTGTGTATCCCCTTGTGCATCTGGCATCCGTGGGTTCTGGGAACTCAAACATGGGTCCTTTAGCTTTGCAGACAAATGTCTTAACCACTAAGCCATTCCTGCAGCCCAAGATTTCTTTTTTTAAAAATTTACTGTCTGTATGAGGGGTGGGCATGTGAGTGGAGGTCACAGGATAACTTTGAGGTGTCAGGGCTCCACCTTCTTTGAGACAGAGTGTCTTTCTGCTGCAAACCAACTGACAGACGGCAAACAGACATCAGAGCTGCTGCTCGAGAGAATCAGGCTTCTGGCTGACCTCCCTCCTTGGTGGGCATTTGGGCCTCACACATGCACTACTTTGCTTTGGGCTTGAGGACTGAGCCTTTCCCAACAACCTCTGCAGTCAAATGCCTTTACCACTGAGCCATCTCCCTAGATTTACAAATGAGTTCTTAAAGGAACAAAAACACCATGCAGAAATCAAAGAGTGGAAAGATTAAGCTTTTCTTTTCTCACTCACAACATGAAGAACAGAAAGAATAGACATGTCCCACAAGAGGTATAAGAAAACCGTGTAGTAATTCTACTGAAATATATTCTCTTTTTAAAGTTACAAGATCGCACGTTCAGTGGGATTCCACTTTGAATAATTTATGTGTATTCATAAAAACTTGAAGGTAATTACAGTGGTCGTCTCTGAGTGGATGATATTTAGAGGTTTTGTGATGCTTTGCTTTTTGCTTGCCTTCAATTTCTAAAGCAAAAATAAGTTGCTTTTAATGTGTAATAAAATCACAGTTATTAAATCTATCTCAGGAATAAATGAAGTTACATATAATTTTAAGTGTTTACTTTTTAACATTTAATGTTTCTATAGGCAAAAAAAATATGCTTAGGGTAGATAACATGTCCTGAAATATACATTGCAGTTGACTAAGCCAAACTACCTGGGCTCCTCTCAGTTTTGATTTGTGGAATCCAATTTTTAATTTTACACTTCAATCAGGCCACATCAGCTTCATGAGTAAGACCCTCTATTAGTCTAGGTAGCGTCTTCACGGTGTGAATATTTGTGAGATTTTGTAGTCTGCAGTGTAGTAAATAGATTCTGAAACCCTTAGGGAAATACTTTACTGATATAAAATAGTATTCACTTAAAAGTATAAATGATTGTGTAATATTCAGCACACCGATAGTGTTAATAAATGGTATCTTATTTGTTTCCAATGAACATCTAACCTCATTTGACCTTGCTATTTAATTTCTAGCAGCTCTAGTCAGCTGTCTAGAGAAACATGTATTGTATGATATGATTTATATCATTCTTTTTGAAGTACTTTTTATTTGAGAGAGACATAAAGAGAGAGAGAAAGAATAAATATGAACATGAGTATGCAGGGCCTCATGCCACTTTGTGCCTTTGACTTTCTGTTGGTGCTGGGGTGTTGAGTAGGGGCTGTCTGACTTTGCAAGCAAGCACTGTCAATGGCTGAGCATTCTCTGCAGCCCTGAAGCTTGGTTTATTGCAAATTTTCATACATGAACGCATTGCAATTGAGTCATTGCCACATTCCATTGCCATTTTTTTCTTTTTGCCCCCTCACAGACCTGTTCCACTGAGGCCCTCCTCTTACCAAGTAGTTCTTCCATATTGATGCTGCTTTCTTTTTTCCCGCACCCATGTCAAGATGTTGATGGGATCAATGTTGTGCAGGTCTCATGGACAGACAATGGCCAACAGCTAAGAGCTTGTGAGTGCGTCAGTTAAGTCATGTCCAGTTAAAAGTGTCCCAAAATTCTCCTTACTACCCTCCAGCTCTTACATTCTTTTTTTAAAAAAATTTTATTTATTTATTTATTTATTTGAGAGTGACAGACACAGAGAGAAAGACAGATAGAGGGAGAGAGAGAGAATGGGTGCGCCAGGGCTTCCAGCCTCTGCAAACGAACTCCAGACGCGTGCGCCCCCTTGTGCATCTGGCTAACGTGGGACCTGGGGAAGCGAGCCTCGAACCGGGGTCCTTAGGCTTCACAGGGAAGTGCTTAACTTCTAAGCCATCTCTCCAGCCCTCTTACATTCTTTTTGATCCCCATCTGAAGCATTCCCTGAGCCTAGGTAGGTGAAATACAAGTATTTGATTTAGCATTGAGTTCTCAGTAGTCTCTTGTTCTTAGAGCTTGCATGAATTTTGACTCCCTAGCCATTTATAAACCGAATATCATCTGGTCAATGACAAGGACAACTTTTAAAAATATTTTATTATTATTTTTTATGAGAGGGAGAAAGAAGCAGATGAAACCTGGGTGGGGTGGTGGAGAATGGGTGCACCAGGGCCTCCAGCCGCTGCAAATGAACTCCAGACTTACGTACATCACGTGCATCGGGGCTGCTTGTGTCCAGGAGAATAGAACCTGTGTCCTTTGAATTTTTAGGCAAGTGCCTTAACTGCTAAGCCATCTCATCAGCCCTGAGAACAACTTTAATATTGTTTATCCCACCTACTCTGTGATACTATCTGAGTTCTGACGAGTTTGATAGAGCTGTTTCAACCAATTCAGAGCAGTAAAGTGTCGCTTCTTGGGGTCTTGATGAGTCTTGGGCTGCCCCAGTCGTCACTGCCTTTGAAAATGAAAGTGGTTTTTTTTGTTTTTTGTTTTTTTTTTTTTTTTTCCTGACCAAAAGTAAGAGCAGCACTAATATACGGGCATATCATATATACTTAAAAGGCCATTAGACAGTCACAACATATTCTTTTATGCAAATAACATTACCAACTCCCCTCAGGTGCCTAGGACTTTTAAAAATATTTTATTTATTTATTTGTTTGTGGGAAGAGGGAGAGAGAGATAGGAAGAGAAAGAGAGAGAGAAAGAGAATGAATGAGCATACCAGGACCTCTATCCACAGCAAATAAACTCCAGATGCATGTTCAACTTTGTACATGTGGCTTCATGTGGGTACTATGGAATTGAACACAGGTCTTTAGGCCTTGTAGACAAGTACCTTAACCTCTGAACCATGTCTCCAGACCCACCATTGGTATATTGAGTAGGCTTTTAGTACCAAGCATGAGCTCCCTTCCCAGGAGCATTCATCATGTCCAAGCAGAAACACTTCATTATCTCCATCATTGGCATGCCTTTATTGCACCGGTGGGCTCAGACTGATGGTGACTTTTCTCCCTCATCAGCCTGTACAGCACTTTCCAATACTGTGGTACCTCAGCAGGGAGGAAGCCTCCAGCTCAGTTCCAGCTTTCGCTTTTTCAGTGCTCTGTGCAAAAACATGGGGTGTCTTCAGCAACAGGGTATTGCCAGCCATCTGGATGGGTTACAGGAGTACAGAACACTGCCTGTATTGCTTTGAGACTTCATGCTCATTCCCCTCCCCCAGTCAACACATCATTAGGAGTTTTGCCATCTTTGGTGCTGGGCTTTTTCTTTAACAACCTGTGGCTTCTTGAGGCAGCATTTGGTACCTTCTTATTATACTTTTGCCCAAACTCTCTTTCCTTAATTACATTTTTAATTAGCTAATGACGGAGTAGGTTTCGATATGGCATGCTCACACAGTCTTGGCTCTTGGGCAGCTCTCTCATACCCAGGCGTGCCTACATCCCCCATCTTTACCACAACTCTTTCTGTTATAATCTATGTACTGACACATAGAGATGGCTAGTTTAAAGAGCATGTCACTAAAACACTCCGCAATACCATTTTCAGTCCCTCGTGTATGAACACACGGAGTAAAGTGTGTATGGCATGCTAAACCTGTGGCAGGAACCATGAAGTGGCACAAAGGCATTCTTTTAAAACTTTTTATCTGGACCAACAAAGTATAATTTATATTATAATTCTGCACAGAATTCTATGTTCATTAAGTAAGCACTCAAATAATTTCATCTTCTTAGGTTAAAAAAATGGATGACAATTCTTTTTTGTTTGTTTGTTTGTTTTGTTTTTTTCAAGGTAGGGTCTCACTCTAGCCCAGGCTGACCTGGAATTCACTATGGAGTCTCAGGATGGCCTCGAACTCACAGCAGTCCTCCTACCTCTGCCTCCCGAGTGCTGGGATTAAAGGCGTGTACCACCACTCCCGGCAAGGATGACAATTCTTATGACAAGCATGAGGACCTGCGTTCGGATCCTCAGCACCCATGTTCAGCCCAGATGGGCTTGTCCATCTACATGAATTCCAGCCCTCAGGAGTGAAATAGAAACAAGGGATCCAAGTGCATGCTGGTTACCTATACTCAGGCACATACATCTTTACTTGTGATCCTACATGCATCTCAACATGCATAGCCATCACATTCAAGATAGGAGCCCATCTAAGGAAAAAAAAAATGTTTTTTTTTTTTTTTTTTAGATACTGTGTACTTATATATCTAAGAACATATAAGATTAAAATAAAAATAACTGAATGTACATTTGAAATATTGTATTCAATTCAGAGAAGGTATGGCCACTTTGATGCTTAGAAAGGTGGTGTTTTCTCATACACATGTGGTCCCTGAAAATTCTCATTCTATTGAAGAGATGGAAATTTTTTTACTCTAGGGAAAGGTTCTTAGATATAAAGCATGGAGACTATTTCTAGTAGGCACTACTGTACCGAGTGAACAGATCCCTTATAACATGACTGCATTCAGTAGAACTGCCCTAGTTCTGAAAACCTACCTTCCTACATCAGTAATGCTAGATGAATTATGTGAATGTCTCCATGGTATACACATTGAGTTGACAGTATATCTGACTGCCTTTAATCACTGAAGAAATAGACACTAAAATTACATACATGTGTGAGGAAGTTACAAAATGAAAACACCTTTATCTGGCTGGCAAGTGTGTAAACTCACTTGTATTCTGACCATGAAAGAAGATGGCCAAAACAAACCGTTAGATGTATGAAATAACAACAAATCGTTGTGTCAATGCAAGCCAAGAACGGCTATAAAAAAAAAAATTTGTCTAGACTTCCAGAAGGGGCCTGGCACAAGTGTGACTATAGAACTCTTTCAGAGCGAGGAGCAGCCCAAGCAGAGCCAGTATTTGGCATCAGTTCATAGGATTTCACAGGATTGACAGCTGGAGTCTACGGTGACTAGACTTCCCGCAGGTGGAGGCCATTGAGAGGCATCCTTGTGGTCACCATTTTACCTCATGAATATGGAAACAATTTCAAAAGCATTTTAACTACTCAAGAGTGTGCTCAATAAATGATCTCTATTATTCAGAGTGCTGCATTACCTTATAATATAATTGCAAATGTTTTGGGCTTTTGAAGAATAATACTTTTCAGAAGAGCTAAGGCATATTGTCCTGGTACAAACAAAAAAGATACATATTGTAGAGAAAAGACTGCCTCATAGAACTGTTCCCTAACCTGTCTGCAGTATCATCCACAGTGAGATCAACTGTTTTGGTAGAACATAAGGGAAAATTGGGTATTTCAGCAGTTTCTGACAAAACACATTCGCCAATTACAGAGAATTTATTGCATTGAGGCCAGGCTGACGAGATTCCAAGAGCCATACTGCCTTAACTCAATTTATAGTAACTTTCCTGAACTGTACAAATGGCTACAACCAACAAAGGGATAGATGCAGAAGAATCTTGTTTGTAAATAGGCAGGGCACCCAATTCCCAAGTTCTGACTTCATTAGAAGTTTAAATTAGCTTGGCGAAGCAATGCATTATTATTATATAACATACTAGATAAGCATTTTTGTCTTAGGGTTTTGTGGTGGTTTGAATGCAGTGTCCCGCTGAGGTGCCTATGTTTTGAGTACTTGGTCCGCAGCTGTTAGGGAGCGTGTAGGGACATGAAGCCTTGCTGGGGGAGGTGAGAACTGGGACAGGTGCTTGGTTCCGGTGGTTATGGCCCTAGCTTCCTTGACAGCATGAACTCCTTTAGACTACTTTCTTCCTGCTCCTACGTGATAAGATATGACACCTGTGCTATCTGCATATGATATGCTTTTCTTGTCATGAAGAGATATCACCTTGAAACTGTAAGCCAAAATGAACCCTTTCTGCCCATAAGCTGTTTCTGGTGGAAAGTTCTGTCCCTGCAACAAGGAGGGAACTGTGAATGGCATTCTGTCAGTGTTCACGGTTTTCTTATGGCCTCAGACACAGTATTTGTATATGAGTCAACAGCATAGATTGATATTTCTCAAAGTGTATTTATATTAAAAGATGGCTTTATCATTCTATTTTATGATATTCTTATTAGCACAAATACAATATAATTTAAAATATGCTTATAATGTTACATTTAAAAAGTACACCCAGAGCCAGGAGTGGTGGCACACGCCTTTAATCCCAGCCCTCAGGAGGCAGAGGTAGGTGGATCACAGTGAGTTCGAGGCCACCCTGAAACTACATAGTGAATTCCAGGTCAACCTGGGCTAGAGTGAGACCCTACCTTGGAAAACCAAACAAAAACAAAATCAAGGAGCTACGGCTTAGTGCATACAATTCTTGCAGTGAAAAACTGAGGACCTGAGGTCAAGCCCCCCAAACCCATAGGATGTTGGGATCAAGTAGTGTGACCATCTATCATCCCAGTGTTTCTACATCAAGAGGGATGGTAGTGGCAGGAGACATTCTAGAAGTTCACTAGCCAGCTACCCTGGCTAATACAGCAGTGAGCATGAAACACTCCCTCAAAGAAGGTGGAAGGCATGCACTCAAGGTGGACTTCTGACCTCTCCTCATGCGCTGTGGAGTCTGTGCTCTGAAACTCACATACAACAAGAAAACAACACAAAAGTTAAAAAAAAAAAAAAAAAAAAAAGACATGTTTTCTGCTCCGGGGAATCTGGCTTGGTTCCCAGAGGCAGCTATGCATTCACCCCCACTGAGCAGGTCTCATGTCCAACCATGAGCAGTTGGTTACCTACACTGGCTGTGTGCCACGCTTACCCAAGTGTGTACTTCTTGCTTGGCTGGATGATGATTTTATAACCGACAGGATCTCCTGCTTATCCAGTGAGTTGGCAGCTGTTTCTCTCTAGCTGTTCCCAAAGCACTTCCCAGCAATTCAAGGTGGCCGGGGGGGGGGGGGGGGGGGGATGTCTGGGGGGGAGCTGGGTCTCCTCTCAGTCCTGGCATACTCACTTGATGTCCTGTGGCTTCAGGCTGTGGTGTCTTCAGCGATAGGGAATTCATATTCAGATCTTGCAGGAAACCACGTGTTTTGGAAATAGCCTCTAGGGACCTCATGTCTCCCTGACTAGCAGCTCACTGTGGAGGGAATCCAATTCTGGCCCTGGGAATTACCAGCCAGTGCCCATGGTTTTAGGGTAATGTTTTCTCCATGTTCTATAGAGTTCTTCTGTTCAGATTCTCCCTCCCCTTTACTGAGGGTCATGACCTGTAGAATGATATTCTAGAAGAAGGTTTCTATAAGATTGATCCACATTGCCATTAGTTTGTGAATCCCCTTAACACCCCTTCCTCTGTCTCCTAGGCATCTCCATGCCTTCCTTTTTTTTTTTTTCCTTTTTGCTGATTGTGGACTTGTTGAACAGCTGCCCTACCTCCCTTGCCTTTCTGTTTCTGCCTTGTCTGATCTTTATAATGCCGTGCCCATATTATAAATATTTACCATGGCTTACAATTAACTGACACTGGACCAGGAAAAGAACTGCATATAAGAGAGGTCAAGCAACATTTGTCTTTCTGAGCCTCCGTGGCCCTACTCAGTAAGGTGTTATGCAAATCCTAATAGGCTCCGAGAGTGCCTCCACTGCTCACTAAGAAGATGGGATATACCCCTCAATATACCTTTCTAATGACTAGCTCTATCCCCTTTCATTCAAGTTGTTCTCACTTTGGGGTAGGAAATCTGTCCCATCTTACATATGGAGGAGAATACGGGGCAGAATAAGGACATATCCACACACCAAGAAGAGAGGGCAGACGTCCACTAGCAGATGTGTCTCCTCTACCTCATCTGCCAGTGCCCAGAAGTCTTTATAGGGGGAGCAGTAGCATGAATCCTGCCTGCATGTCTAGCCTGACCACCAGTTCCATGGAAATGACAGACACTGTGGTCACTCAGACTGCACAAAAACAAAGATTCAGAGTCTATAGAAAAAGAAACGCTAAGTTAAATTTCTATCTTGCCCACCATGGCTCACTGAGCATTGTGGAAGAGGGGCAGAAAGATTGTTAAGAGCCTTGGGGGGGGTGGGTTGGAAGAGCTGAGACACTATGTTTTTTCCTTCCTCATAGAGTCTCACTGAGGCTTGGGGTAGGGGAGAGGGGGTCTATGGGTGCAGTATTTTTACGAAAAAGGATTCTGCCTGAACTACATACAGAGTTTCCGTTTCAAAAAACCAAACAAAGGGGCTGAGAAGATGGCTCAGCTGCTAAAGGCACTTACTTTCAAAGGCACCTGGACCTGAGTTCAATTCCAAGCCACCCATTTAAACTGATACAAAAAGTAAACAAAGTTCTACTATTTGTTTGCAACACACACGGTTAAAACAACAAATGCAAAAAGCAAGCATTCTACAACCTGCAAATTATCTCAGTACTGACAGTGTGGTGGTTTGTTTCAGGTCCAGCTCAGGCTGACCTGAAATTCACTGTGTAGTCGCAGGGTGACCTCGAACTCACAGCCATCCTCCTACCTCTGCCTCTGGAGTGCTGGGATTAAAGGCGTGCACCACCACACTGGTTCCATGTACTTTATTTTAGTATTTTAACTCCGGGAGCAGGTAGGAGGCAAATAAGGTATTCTGCTATATAAATTATGAATATGACTTATATTTACTTTCCCAGTGGAAGTAATTTAATGACCATTGTGTATTGTGGGGACACATGCTGAAGCTCTCCATGTGGGAGGGAAGAGAACTTTTTAAAGGTAAGAGAAAGATAGGTTGGGACCTCTAGTGTCCTTTCCTACATTCTACACGAAATGAAGTCACAGACTGCAGGTCCTTTCATGGCTGCATTGTTTCATTTGACATGCTATTCTCAAGGTTCATGAGCAATATAATGTGCAAAACATCCCAAACAAACCTTATTGTATGAATGCCAGAGTATTTGGATTGCTTTCATTTTTTTGAATTGTAGGAAAATGCTGCCATGATTATTCATGTGTACATTATTTATGTAATTTTATTTATTTATATATTTACATTGTTTTTCGAGGTATGTCCTCTCTCTGGCCCAGGCTGACTTGGAATTTGCTATGTAGTCTCAGGGTGTCCTCAAACTCATGGTGATCATCCTCCCTCTGCCTTTCTGGTGCTGAGATTAAAGGTGTCCAGCTATTTATGTAGTTGTATGTAGGTAGGAAAGGATGCGATTTAATTACAGAGAAACTCTACAATAGATAATTGAGGAAGTACTGACACACAAGCTGAACAGAAGGCATCGTTTCCTCCTCACACACCAGTCACTGGCAGTCTGTTGAATTAATTTTTCTGCGTCCCAGCTGAGCTTGTCTTCACTTACCATTGTGTGTCAGTCTTGTAAGGGTGGAGGTGGTAAAACAGACATGAATGAATAAATAGATAATTCTCATTTTTTTTTGGCTTATATGGTTGTAACAACTGGACATGAGCCCTCTATTAATGTTTTCTAACATTCTTGGTTTATCTTTTCCCTTGCTGTGATCTTTGAAATAGGACATTTTTCAATGTCATGGCAGTGCTCATCACTTTAGCATAGTGTGGAAAAAATAAAAGACCATTCCAAAAATATCCTTTCTTGTTTTTTTTAAAGTTTTTATTTATTTATTTGAGAGCAACAGACAGAGAGAGAAAGAGGCAGAGAGCAAGAGAGAGAGAGAGAGAATGAGGTGACAGGACCTCCAGCCACTGCAAACAAACATCAGATGGGTGCGCCCCCTTGTGCATCTGGCTAGCATGAGTCCTGGGGAATCGAGTCTCGAATCTTCACAGGCTTCATAGGCAATCGCTTAATCACTAAGCCATCTCTCCAGCCCCTTCCTTGTTTTTTTAAGTGGTTTATAGTTTAGGTGTTCAGTGCCAGTCTATCATCTGGTGTGTACCAAACTTTGTAATGAGGAAGGGTACAAATATTATTTTATCTATAGTTTTTCGTGGATCTTGAATGATGTGGTCCATGCTGGTTCAGGTTAAGTGCTAACAGTTTTGGCTTTATCCTGTTCAATTAGAATGTATTTTACCTCATTGTTTTTAAACTTAAGTTATCTTGATTATGTAATTCTGCTTTCTTTGGCATAGACTGTAAAAATGAACATCATGATTGCTCTACAACTACAAATATTAGACTTTTTTTTTTTTTACCAATAAGTATGATTACTTTCTTTTTATCATGTTTTAAAAATATTTTATTCAGTTTTTGGAAAGAGAGAGAGAAGAAGAGAGAACGGGTGCATCAAGGCCTCCAGCCACTGCAAACCAACTCCAGATGCACATACCACCTTGAGCATGTGGCTTATGTGGATTCCGGGGAATTGTACCTGGGTCTTTTGACTTCATAAGCCAGCACCCTAATGACTAAGCTATCTCTCTAGCCCTATCATGATTTTTTTTCCTTCAAAACAAGACAATGTTAGATTTTGTTTTCATTACTTGCCTATTTATCTTGAGCCTTTGCTAATGATTTACCTTTATTTGTCTACTTAACATTACAATTTATAGTGATTATTTTAACTTTTTTTTAAAATATTTTTTTTGTTCATTATTTATTTATTTATTTGAGAGCAACAGACACAGAGAGAAAGACAGATAGAGGGAGAGGGAGAGAATGGGCGCGCCAGGGCTTCCAGCCACTGCAAACGAACTCCAGACACGTGCGCCCCCTTGTGCATCTGGCTAACGTGGGACCTGGGGAACCGAGCCTCGAACCCGGGTCCTTAGGCTTTACAGGCAAGCACTTAACCGCTAAGCCATCTCTCCAGCCCGATTATTTTAACTTTTAAGTACATCCTGTCTTCCTGGCATAAAGATCACTGGCTGTTTGATTTGTGTGTTTCTAAATATGTTTTATTTACATATTTTGAGAGGGACAGAAAAAGAGAGAGAGAGAGAGGATGTACCAGGGCCTCTGGACAATACAAACAACAAATTCCAGGCACATGTGCTTACGTGGGTACTGGGTAATTGAGCTTTGGTTGGTAGGCTTCACAGGAAAGTCCCTCAACTGCGAAGCTGTTTCTCCAGCCCTTGTGTTGCTTGTAAATCAAGGCAGGACTTCACTCTGAAGATCTGGCTTGTCTGTGCCTTTGCCTTCCAGTTGTAGGCATGTGTCGCCACACCCAGCTCCATGGATTTGGATAAAATTAGAAACAGTTTTTTTTCTGATACAACTGCTCCTCTGTTCAGTAAGATCAATTTTATATGTCATTTTCATATGTCATTAGTTCTAAAATTAAGATAATTATTTTCCAATAAAATGAGCTGGGAAGTAAACTTTATTCCCATTTTCAAAAGATTGTACTGTATTTTACAGAAGTTTAATTTTATTCTGAGCTTTAAAAACATGTGTTGGGTATTTATGAGCTATTTATTTGGAAATAAAATAAGCTTCTTATTCTCCTACTTATATTTTCTACTATTATTGAATTAATTTCAGTAGTTTGGATATTTCTTAGCCTTTATTTTCTATATGTAACTTATGAGTTGCTGTATGAGATGTATGTGCTGTCCATGTATTATTGTTCAAAGTATTTCCTTGAAATTTTAATTATATTCTTATTTATTTTAAATCAATAAGCTATTGAAAGTAAAAATAGAAACTATAAATTCATTACTTGATGTCTTAAAATTATTAGTTATTAATGCACTTGATGTCTTAAAATTATTATTTATTAATGCCAGTATGTAAAGTTTTGATATGTTCAGGTAATCTGTATTTTTGTTTTGCCAGTAGTTTCATTCATTTCTAAGTATAAATGGGACAAAGTAAAAATGTGTTCAAATCACTGAGTTGTACTCATTTACTTTAGGTAGTGTGCAAAAATCCAGGCGTTAGCATGCTTTAATACATATCACTTATGTCTGATGACTATGTTTAGCCCTTTAAGTGACTTTGGTTTGTAGACTTTTCCACTTCCTCCCCGCATTGCTGGCCATTACCAGCAGCTCATGTAGCTTTCCAGCTTACTCCCATTTTCCAACCAGATCTCTTGACATTCTGAGTCAGCAGCACGTGGTGTCTTCAGCCATAGGCTATTACCCTTTTAAGTGTTTCTTGTGTGTGTGTGTGTGTGTGTGTGTGTATGTGTTCATGTGCTTTGTTTTAACATTTAACAGCATTGCCCTTGGAATTCCCTTTTATTCAATAAACTAAAAAAAAAAAAAAATAGCATGGTCCTGGGCTAGAGAGATATTGCTTGTTAGGGTGCTTGCCTGCCAAGTCTAATGACCTGATTTCAATTCCACAGTACCCCCATAGCCAGATGCTCAGAGTAGCACATGCACCTGGAATTCCTTTGCAGTGGCTAGAGGCCCCGGTGGCCCATATTCTCTATCATCTATGTATCTGTCACCTATCCTAATCTTTCTATCTGTCTTCTTGCAAATAAATAAAATATTTTTAAAAATTAATATGGTGCTAATATTGACATAATTTTCCTAGCATATTAATATTTTGCGTCTGTATTACATCATTCCTTTTCAATGTTCAATAAAATGTATATGGTTATACATTATTAATTCATTAACAAGAAATTTAAAGGATGTTTTTTGAGTCTTTATTTTTATGATCTATGGTGGCAAACTATATATAAATAAAATTCATGGTATTAAATAGTTGTACAGTTTACTGGTAGCTTGTAGAGTCACCTTTCTGTGGACTTACGAGGTTATCCAGCACTGTGATGTTCTTAATGCCTCCAAGCCATATGATTTACTAAAAAATTAAAATGCATGTTCTTTAAGTCAAATTGTAGATTGACTTCATAAACTTACATTCTACAGAACTTATCATACTAGTGGACTTGTATAATAATTGTGCTCTGTGACTTGCTTTTTACATTAGCATAGTGTCATATATTTATATTTTTAATATAAATCATAATTTACCCTAATTCTTAAGAAGTCATATATTATACAGTGATTCATAAAAGCATACATATTAATTATACATAATGATACATTTCATTATAGTATTTTTCACACATGTACCTACTGTAATTTGATTAAATTCACTATCTACTTATCTAGACCCTCTCTCTCTCACATAACTCCCTTTCCAAAATAGTCCCCATTTACTTCCATATCCTTTTTTGGACCAATGGGTTTAACGGGGGTTATTTATAAAAGCATGGATGAGGGACAGTTTATCAATGGCTATATAACTAAAGCAAAATTCTCTCTTAGCCACTAATTATGTATGAAACCTGAGAACAATTTAGGATCGCAGCCCATTTCCTCTCCATGACAGAATGCTAAGGGTCCAGTCCTTACTCAAGTGCTATGCACATAATCACAGCTGCTGAGAGTTCAGGATACAATGGCCAGTCCTCCAGCTTGTCCATTCCTATCTCATTTGTTTTACCCAGTACGCAGATGCTGGCCACTTCTGGAAATTCTCACAGTCACACCCAGAAGATATTTTTTTTTTCAGCTATCTCTGAATTCTGTGTAGTATAACTGACCATAAATTAGCCATTACAATAAAGAACAAATTTCGCTGGTCACACTGATTTGTTCAACTCAAGCTAAAATAATCATAGCAAAATATAGTAGATCATGTAAAAATAATTTTGAAGTTTGGATCTTGATCATTCAAGAGTTTTTTGCATACATACTTTTACTTTTATTTTTATTTTTCTCAATTTTTATTAACATTTTCCATGATTATAAAAAGTATCCCATGGTAATACCTACCCTCACCCCCTCCCCACTTTCCCCTTTAAAATTCTATTCTCTATCATATCCCCTCCCCATCTCAATCAGTCTCTCGTTTATTTTGATGTCATGGTCTTTTCCTCCTCTTGTGATGGTCTTGTGTAGGTAGTGTCAGCCACTATGAGATAATGGATACCCAGGACATTTTATGTCGGGAGGGAGCACATTGTAAGGAGTCCTACCCTTCCTTTGGCTCTTACATTCTTTCCACCACCTCTTCTGCATTAGACCCTGAGCCTTGGAAGGTGTGATCGAGATGTTATTTAGTACTCCAGTCACTTCTTTCCAGCACTATGATACCTTCTGAGTCATCTCAACTCAAAGTACTTGCCATCTGAAAAGAGAAGATTCTCTACCCAAAGTGAGAGTAGCATTAATATAAAGGTATAAATATTAAGAGAAGTGCTTACTGGGCAATTTGATAAGCATAATATTTACAATTTTCCAGACATCATCAGATGTTATACCCCTAGGGCTCATGACTACCCATGTTTTAAGTTTTCAGTATAAGGGATGTGTTCCCCCCCACCCCCCATGGACTGGGCCTCCAGTCCAGTTGGAGGGCAGCTAGTTTTTACCATGACAGATGTGCCATTATTGCACCCGTTGGCTCATTTGGGCTAGCTGACCAATTATAAGGCTTGCAGTGTCCACTGTTGAGTATCTTCACTGGTAATATCACTTTCTCCCTTTGAACTGCATGCAGAATGGCTTCTCCCAGCTTTCTGTCAGAGGGTCAACATGGTGGAGGTTATCAGCTCAGTTCCAGCAGGACTTCTCAGTGGCCTTTTAGCCCAAGTATGTGGAGTCTTCAGCAATAGGGTCTTACCATCTATTCCTGGTGGAAAACCAAGGACCTCACCAATGGCCTATAATGTTTTGGGGGCATCAGGGACCTCCCTGGCCAACAACTGACTGGAGGTATCCTATCCCTGGCACTGAAAATTTTCTAACAACTATGTGTGGCTCCTGTGTGTTCCATTGTACAAAAACCAGAGGATTCCATATGGTTTATTTGCATCCTCTTAGATTTTGATTAGTTCTCCCTCCACCTTTCCTTTACTCAAACTCTTCCCCTGACCTCACTTTGGGCCTTTTCACCCCCATTAATCTATTATTCTACTTACATATATACAATACCAACCCATTAACATACTTTTTCTGAGAAACCTGAAGTTATTACTTATAAATTTCTGTCCTATGAACCACATAAAACCAAATTATATAAATTATGAAGCTGGGCAGGAGATATGGCTTAGCAGTTAAGGTGCTTGCTTGCAAAGCCTAAATACCTGAGTTTCACTCTCCAGTATCCACATAGAGCCAGATGCACAGGATTACATATGTGTCTGGCGTTCATTTGCAGTCGCTGGAGTCCCTGGCATGCCTATTCTCTTTCCCTCCCTCCCTCCCTTTCTTTCTTTCTTTTCTTTCTTTCTTTCTTTCTTTCTTTCTTTCTTTCTTTCTTTCTTTCTTTCTTTCTTTCTCTTTCTTTCTTCTTTCTTTCTTTCTTTACTTCCTTCCTTCCTTCCTTCCTTCCTTCCTTCCTTCCTTCCTTCCTTCCTTCCTTCCTTCTTTCCTTCCTTCCTTCCTTCCTTTCTTCCTTCCTTCCTTCCTCCCTAAAATAAATAAATAAAATATTTTGAAAAATTATGAAGCAAAAGTATTTTACTAAATGGAATAGCAATTCCATTGCAACATATATACATCTTCACTATATGCATAGGAACCCTATAACAGAGTTGTCTGTGTATAAAAGACACTTGTTTGTATCAACCAACAGGCTGTCTAATTTGTCAGAGTTGAAAAAAAAATCACTTTTAGATGTCCTTAACTGTAAATTTTTGTTCAGATAAAATACTTAATAACACACTTAAATAAAGTGCAAATAACTAGATTTATACATTAAATTGGTTCAACTGTTACTGGTTCTTTTATCACAGAAGACATGACTACCACTTGCAATAACAGCCTGGTGTCTGAACTCATTATGCTTTCTGTCTGAATCGCGTTGCTTGCAAGAGCCCTTCTGAAGAAATCAGTCCACTTGCATTTGAAGTTAGCAGATGCACTATTTTCATTGCTTTCATGTCTGTCTGTTAGGAATTAGCTGGTGCTGACACTTGGTCGAATCTGATATATGCATTTTTTTTTTCCCTTTCTGCTTCTGTTAGAATTTCCTTAGGGCTGGTACCTGCCATGTTATTTGTAAAAATTATTCACTGAATGAAGGCAGACTAAATATATACTTTCTGCTTTTCAGTGTGTTCACATGGATTAGGTTTTTGTATTGCCATTTCTGATATATATGTTTTTTTTTTTCAATTTATTTATTTAAGAGAAAGAAAGAGGAACAGAGAGAAAGAAACACACACACACACACACACACACACACACACACTGAGAATGGGTGTGTCAGAGCCTCCAGCCATTGTAAATGAACTACAGATCTATGTGCCACATTGTGCATCTAGCTTTACGTGGGTACTGGGGAATTTAACCCAGGCCTCCAGGCTTTAGAAAAAAAAAAAAAAATGCTTTTAACCACTGAGCCATCTCTGCTGCTCTAATTCTGACTTTTTGTTGTTGTTTTGCTGAGTTGATCATTTCTTATGCATTGGTCTCTTGTCAACTTATATGTATTCACTATTATTTTTATACCCTTGAAATGTTTCTCATTTCAGAGCCAAAATAAATGAAAAGTTGAATGCTTTACTAATGTTTTGATTTTTAGTGATTACCAACTGTTTTCCTTAATTAAGAACTAAGATACAAATGATTTGTATTTATTTAATAAGCTGATATTAACTATTGTAACACTTTTTAAAAGTTATTGTTATGTTACAACTTAATTTTCCTTTAATTAAATCCTGATTTAAAAAAGTCTATTTTTATTTATTTATTTGACAATGACAGACAGAGAGAGATAGAGGCAGATAGACATTGAGAGAGAGAATGGGTGCACCAGGGCATCTAGCCACTGCAAACAAACTCCAGATGTCTGTGCCCCCTTGGGCATCTGGCTAACTTGGGTCCTGGGGAATCAAGCCTCAAACCAGGGTCCTTAGGCTTCCCAGGCAAGAGTTTAACCACTAAGCAATCTCTCCAGCCCCTAATTACTGATTGTTAATAGCATACCACACAAGGATTTTTTCTCAAAAATAATTTATTTTTGGTTTACTTAAAGTACTAACTATATAAAAGATAAATTATATGTTCCTATTTCTTATGAAATAAGACATGGAATCATTTTTATGTTGTGCCTCAAAGTTAATACACCACCAAAATTATATTCAAAATTTAGACTCAACCATTAAATTTATATTTCAGTTTAATTCTACACTTCTTCCAAGTTTCTCTATGTCTTAGAGCTAAAGGTCTGAGAATAGAAGTCATCTTCATAGTTTAATTTTGCTTACTTATTTTAGAAAACATGACATGGCTATTGATCAAAACAGAATTGTGTCAAAAGTTCACTTGCTCATTTATTTATACTGCTTAATTTAAACAAATATAAATCTTGATTTCTAGTTTATATGTAAAAGTTTTGTTTCAAGGTATGTATTTAATTACCCATCAATTATTTTTCAGGCTTAAGGATAGAACTAAATATTATAAACTTTTTCTAAAATGTAAAACTTATAATATAAATTGACTATATCATATATATTAATTATTTTGAGTTGGTATTTGATTAATGGTTTGGTGTAAAATTAACAATGAATTATTTTTGACATTATCCTGGAATTCTTTAAGACTTTTTTGAACATTTTGTATCACCTGTAGGCTTGAAGTTAGAAGACAGATAATATTTATTAGTATATAACTCAGTCTTTATATCATAATTTATTTTATATTACCTCATATGAAAAACATAATGGTATTAAGAATATAGTGAACTTAGGAAAATACTGTAGAACATAGATGTAAGCAAATCTTCTGTTAGGTATTTTATGTTACTAATATTAGGCCTAATATTTTAATGGTAACAAGGAAAATCTATAATAATGTAAGTGATGAATATACACCCTTCACTCTTTAAAAGAACATGACTATTTTACTCAGAAATCTCTTCCCATTTGTGGTATATTTTTTTGGCACAAAGAGACAGGAAACATATAAAATATAAGGTTCCCGGGAATATTATCCTCTCTTATTCAATTCAAATTCTTTGAACTCTAAATCTAACTGGGAGCCAGGTATTGACAGCAAAAGAAAACATTTGCCTGAGAAAGTCTGTTTAGAAATATATATATGCATATATGTGAAAAGTAAACTGATTGCCACAGTAAAAAATCCATCTAAACTCTCAAAAGGAAAGCAAGGCTTTAGAATGTAGTCATGAATGTCTAGAAGGAAGTTCAAAGTTTTAATTCTCTCTTTCTCTCTCACTTGCTCTTGCTCTCTCTCATAAAAAGCCAATATGTTGACCTTTCCTCAAAAAAGAAAAAAAAAAAAAGTAGGTACTTTCTTTTCTAACCTTCATCACTTGTGAATCTATTATATTTATAAAAGTAACTAAATTCATTTTGTACCTTAGATAATACTTCTATGAATGCAAATAATATTTTAGGCCATTGTTAGTAAAACCCCATTATAGTTAATTACTAAAAAGGACAGCATAATCCTCTTTAAATATAGTAACAAAAGTGGACAAATGGTTAGTTAATAGGTATGTGCAAGTGATTATTTAAAATAAATTTATTTTTATATTATGATTTTTAAAACAAATTTCTTAGAGGGAGAATACAGGCAGCCAAGAGGAGCAGTGTGATGGAGAAAAAAATTGCAAAAGTAGGATGATGCATTGTTGATTTTATAGAGGAAAATGAAAAGAAAAGAAAAGAAGGTGCTTGTTTTTCCCCTCCTTCCCCTCCCCCTCCCCACAAATATGTGTTTCTTTTAATTAAAATAATACTCGTAAGATTTGTTTGATCAAATGTACTCAGAGACAGAATTTTCCTTAGGCTGTGTTAAAAAATGATGTTTGTTGTTAGGGCTTGGGAACTTTTACTTATTTATTTTTGTCTTTTACTATTTTATTTTTACTTAATTATTAGAGGGAGAGGAAGAGGCAGAAAGAGAGAACGGGCACATCAGGGCCTCCAGCCACTGCAAACAACGTGAGTCATGGGAAGTTGAGCCTGGGTCCTTTGGCTTTGCAGGCAAGTACCACTAAGCCATCTCTCCAGCCCAGGAACTTTTATTTTAACAATATATAATATCGTCATGTGTATGCTCATACAAAAATAGAATAAAAGAAGAAAGATTAAAATAAGAAAAATGAGAATCTTGAAATAACAAAAGTACAACAGTTTTGAAAGTTATGGTTGATGTCATTGTAAATGCTTATGAAAACAAATATGCTTTGTTTTTAATAATGGTAAATTTTGCACTAAGAGGCTTCATAAGCTAAGAAACACTACAGCATCCATAAAAACAAGTATAAATGATTCTCAATGAACATTGAGAACACTGAGTATAATATAATTTGAAAGAAGCCATATGTAAGGAATTATAAGTCAACATAGAAAGTGAACAGTTTTTCATATAATGAGAAATCTAAATTACCAAGCACAAATTATTTTTTAAAGTACTGCAACATGAGAAAGAATATGAAGTGATTGTCTTTCTGAGCCTGTGTAACCATAATTAGTATGATTTTTTTCTAGGTCCACCCATAATGCAAGTTCATAGACCCCAGTTTCCACTAATCTTTATGCCATCAGGAAGTCTGCTACATATCCATGTTTAACCAGTATGAACTGTGTTGCTCACAATCTTAGCTGGAGAATGTGCTATTTATACATCATATAGAAAACCAGAAAGACACAAGACCCATCAGAGTGACAAGAAAAGAAATCAGGGGCTAGAGAGCTGGTTCAGCAGGTAAGGCTCTTGCCAGTAAACTCCACTACTGGAGTTTGATTCCCCCATAGCTGCCTAAAGGCAGATGAACAGTGGCACACACATCTGGAGTTTGTTTAGAGCAGCCGGAGGCCTCTAAATGCCCATTCTCTCTATCTTTCTGTGTTTCCTTCTATTTTTCTCTGCTTGTAAGTAAATAAAATAAGGAAGTAAGTAAGAGACCTGACTGAATACCACAGAAGTCATCTGCAAGGGCCCAGGAGACAGTACCAAGAAAGACAGGTTAGACACACGTGCCGCCCTCACTGCTGTCCTGACAGCCCCTCCCGGTGACGGTGGTAGACACCATGGAGGTTCAAAATGCATCAGAGCAGAAAACGATAGGCTGAAGAGAGCACAGCACTAAAATATGCTCTTCAAGGCTCAAGGAACATTGTAGAAGAGGGGGCAGAAAGAAGGTCAGAGCTACATTCTTTTAAAGAAGTATCTCAGAAAGATGTTTCCTGCCAGAGACTGGTGCAATGAATGACCCCATAGTGAATATTCATTACCCCACTGAAGAGGGCACTCAGTGGGTTGGGAGTGGGGGAAGAACATAAGAGCATAATCCAATGGGAATATGATCAGTATGCTGTATGTTCATACAGCAAAGTTCTCAATAATAAAAGAATGATGACATAAATGAAATGCCTTTGAACTAACATTCATAAATAAGAAAATGCACAATGACAGAAATTTTAAAACATGAGCTTTGAAAATACAATTATGACATATAAAATAATATGGTCATATCAAGATGAGAAGAAAAAATATTACAAAAAGCCTACAACATATGAAACACAGAAAGTGAAGGGAATTTAAAAAAATTAATAATAAACATTAGAAAGTAAAATATAATAACATAGAAATTGACACAGCAACTATCCTTGACCTTGATTCAAATATAATAGGTAAATAGAATTTAAAAGAAAATGGTAAAAGATTTAAAAATAATGACTATTATTTACTCTTTAGTCCATAAAAATAGGAATAAGCAAAAATATCCCCATTTACATAGTAAAGAAGATGAGGTCAACATCAGTTCATTTGACAATGTGCAAAATATGAGCAATTAAGGTTATTTGAAGAAGCAAATCAGAAAACAAGATGAACATCTTAGAATTATGCCAGCAGCCTTTTAACTATAAAGCATACAAAAATAATTATCCACGAATTCACTTACAAGTCACTTCTCTTGACTCAACTAGATAGGTAAAGAATTTGATCTGATAATGTTTAACAATAAAATATTTTAATATATTTATAACAATCTAAATAAAATTGGCAAAATATTCTGATGATACTTAAATATAAGTTCTATAAAACTGGCACAAAAAGAGAAGGAAACCAAAAGGGAAAGTAAGATTGTTGATATTATATTAGCCATAGGTGATAATCATGTGTGCTATACAATTTTAGTATAAAATTACTAAAGTAATGCAAAAAATGTTCAAGATGTGATTAAATATAAGAGTGGCCATCTTAACAGAGGCATTAAGAGAGTTCATAGTAAAAACAAGCAAAAAATCACATTAAATTGAAGTGTACTTAATTCATAAATAAAGAGACTTAATATTCTGTGAAATATAGAGCTATCATGTCAAAATTATAACACATCTTGAATCATGTGCATTTGAATTTGATCATTAATGAAAATATATTTGTCTCACAGAATGAGTTATATAAATCAGAGAGACTTATAAAGTCCAAAGAGTTAGTCTAAATTATGTTGGACAAATATGAACAACATGAGAAAAGACTATAATATTAATAATAGACAAGGTTCTACACTATTTTTGTAGTGCAAGGTTTTGCAATAGATTTTTGCTTAAGAGGATAAGAGCTCATGTCCTCTAAAACTCTTCCTATGTGAAGATAAATAAAATATAAATAGCCAATCTAGATTTGCTTACAATAAACTGAATTTTTTATTGATTGGATGAACCACGTTTAGAACTCAAATACAGATTCGACAGGCATAAAGATGCTTGCAACATTTTTAATGATTAGGAAGAAATTTCTACTGAGCTAAGTTATCTCCTTTGTAACAGGCATCTAAAAGTGTTTTCATTAAGAGAGAGTAAACATGATGAAGTATATAAATAAACTGATATAGGGAGATTGAAGCAATAAAGAAAGATTAAGCATATGGCATTTTGGAAGGTACAGGGATAGTTATAGTATATTTTCTGTTTTTTTTTTAAATCTTGGTAAGATGTTATAAATGAGAAATATTACTGATATAAAAGATAAAATGATTATGGGGGCATAGAACTGTTTTTTATTACTGTGAATTCATGGACACATTGGTATATATATATATATATATATATATATATATATATATATATATATATATATATATATATATATTTCTGAACAAAATCTATGGCGAGCATCACACAATGAAGGGTCATGTGTAACATGCATCCAGGAGACGAGTCCCTGCAGTAGATAATGGCTGAGAGAACTGCACAACGAAAACATCACGGCGACCAACTCATTGATGGGAAGACTCAGGACAGAGAGTAACTGGTAACGCACATGTTGCTGGTGGGTGTGTAGGAAGGGTATTAAATAAGTGAAAGTAGGCAGGAGAGATGGCTTAGTGATTAAGGTGCATGGCTACGAAGCCTAAGGACCCATGTTCAATTTTCCCAGGTCCCACGTAAGCCAGATGCACAAGGTGGCCCATGCGTATGGAGTTCATTTGCAGTGGCTGGAGGCTCTGATATGCCCATTCTCTCTCTCTATTTATTTCAAGTAAATAAATAAATCTTTAAAAAAAGAAGTGAGATTAAGACCTCACTCTGCAAAAATACCTTGAGATTGTTCAGTGTGGCTACTCACATTGGATTCCTTCATGCAAAATAACATTTAAAGAAAGAAAAGCTGATCAAAGGTACACAAGGAATTCAGGTGGCTCACAAGCACATCATACAATGAAAGATTTATTAATTCACAAAACAGAGGCATATTTTGGATATTTACTACTCTTGCCTTTATCCTTGCATAATTTAAATACATTTTTCTATAAAAAGTAGTAAATTATAGGGTCTCAAGGGAGGAAACAAATGAGCAAATAAAAAAAAAGAGAGATGTAGCGGAGATACAGCTGAGTACTCTGGCTGTAGAACTATATTGCAAGCTGGATATAAGCCCCATGGTCTAAGTCATAACGTTTTATTTTTGCAATGTTCACTACCTAGCATACAAAATCAATAGAATTTTATTTTTAAAACAATTCTATGTTCATGGTCTAATAAAACCAGAGAAAATTTCTATGCTGAAAAAAAAATCAGTAACATTTCACAGGTGATTTCTCTCCCGGTTTCCACTGGATGACATGTGAATTTTCAGCAAATGCCAGGTGTTCAGTGGCCTCTACTAAGATACTGAATGCATAACTTCAAATTTACTAACTTACCAACCGTACATAATGACTAAATCTTCTAACATTCACTCATCGTGTTGTAAATAATATTACTCTCTATGTTTGCGCGCCTAAAATTTCATGTATGCTATGGAGTCAAATTTAACTTGGTAAATACTAATGCTTGAATTTACTGATGCCTGCATTTACTGTATGAGATTGGAAATAGATGGAAATTTGCATATATGTACATATCTATGGGAATATGAGTTCAGTTCTATATTCATATAAAATTATGGTCAGTTTTTCTGATCATATTTACCACATATTTATAATATATTTTCATATGCTTCATCTGAGATCAATCACCTTTATGAAGTTATGGCTACAGGCTTATATGTTTCAGAATAATTTATGATTGATCATTGCCATTATTATTATTTACTTCCCATTGTTGATGAATTTTCTGTTCCACATTAGTTTCAGAGAAGCAATCTAAATGTCTCATATATTTTTTTTTACATTGTGTCTTCTGATTTTGAAAAAAAAACAACTTTAATGTTTGATGATTAACATTGCCATTTATTCTTTTACTTACTAGAACTATGACTATTTTCCAAAATTTTTTTGATAACCATAACTATAACCGTAAAACATGGTGGCTAAGGTGATTAAAAACAAATTGTGAACTATAAATGTTAAAATATGATTTGAACACAAAATTGAGAAGCACGTGAGCTAATGGATAGGTTAGGTCAGTTATTTCACAATACATGTATCTTTCAACAGCATGTTGTACAACATGAATATAAATATTTATATTTTTATTGATTAGCGACACGCAGAGAGAGACAGAGAGAGACAGAGAGTGAAAGATTACCTCTTGCTGCTATAAATAAACTCCAGACACATGTGTCACTTTCAAGTGTGTATTTACATGGGTCCTGGAAAATTGAACCACTGCCGACTAGCTTTGCAAACAAGTGCCTTTAACTTTAACCCCAGAGGAATCTCTCCAGCCCCTAAAAGCATGAAATGTCATCCATTAAGATTAAAAATAAATAAATAAATAAAGATAAAGATGAGCTAGTTGGATGAGGTTAGCTCAAGGAGAAAATCAAATGACTAAAAATATACTTGTAAAGAGACAAAAGATATTGACAAATTTGTTATCAGGCTTGTATTTGTTTATCAAAAGTGAAAGATCACTTCCTGTGGGAAATATGAGTGCAAAATAAGAGAGAGGAACATTACAGGTATCCCTGACATCAAATGCTGAAAACAAGAACTAGAGTATTAGCTACAGAACAGAGTAAAAGAATCATATTGGTTATGTGCAACAATTGTCTCTATATTTCCTGTATCAGTGCAAAGAAAATCATTTGCTTGTGTGTTGATGAAAAGTAAGACATAAGCTTAAAACCTCTCCACATGGGATCAAATACCACCCACTTTTTCCTCTTATTCCTAGAAGTCTAGAATCAGTAGGTTCTTTAGAAGTTTTGTACACTTGCAGGGAGACTCACATGGAAAGTGAAAACAGGCCTTAGCATCGTAGCCCAGAGAACTGGGAGTTCTTTCACTTGTGTTGTTCTTACAGCTCATCGCTCACCTTGGTGAACTTGCTTGGCGTCATTTTACAGTTGGTCTTGGAGTAGTTAGTCCTAAACACTTAAACCAAGAAACAACTCTGATTATTCAACAAAAAATTCTGATTAAATTAGTAGTGAATGGAAAAGTGTAGAAGATAGGGCAAAATAAAAGTTGGCAAATGTAAAATTGGCAATGTCAAAGTGCCGTTTGAACATAAGGTACTTTAGCACAAAACAGAATATTTCAGGGTTAGGTTTGTTTTAGGATAACATAGCTGAGTTTTGATGTGCATTTTTGTAAGATTGAAATGTTACTGATATTACTAAGTAGGCAAAATAAAAATTTTAAGTAAGATTTTGATTAAGGACCATGGAAATACACTGGCCTACTTGGTAGGAATCTGTAAGAAGGCTCACCACAGCTACAGTGAGGAATAATACAAGTAGCCTTGATAACAATATTCACAGAGTGCTCCACAAAGTCTAGATGGCAAAATGACATGAGGTGCATCAGCAAATAGACCTTAGGGAAATTACAATACATGGTGCTTAAATTAAAAATATAAAAATGAAAGAACATAGGTCAAATAAAAACTCATTATAAATATTGACTTCCACATAAGTGATACATAGTATAATATTTTAATCAGTAAATAATTTTAGTTCATGACTTCAAATGATTAAGGAATATTGGGAAAAAGAAAGTACTGAAAATGAATTAAGGTGTTTGAAGAATGGACACAACTGTTATTCTAATTGTAAGAACATATAATTATATAAGAAAACATTGAACTGATATAAAAAATTTCATCCATTGATAATTTGATTTAGCTGCAACAATTTTAGTTTTATGTTTATATGCTGGGACCATAAAAATCTTAATTTGTAGAATTTTACTAGTTATTACTCATTCAGAGACAGTTCGATCGACATCACCCTAATATATTTTTAAAGAAAGTTGATAATTATAAAACACAAAAGAGACCAATTTACAAAGGAAACAATAATTTGACACAGATTAACCACATAGGAACATTACTCAAGATATATATTAAAATATATTTTAGTCACACAGGGAATAAACACTTTATGAAGGGTGCTTTTTTTATTTATGAGAGAGAGAGAGAGAGAGAGGGAGAGAGAGAGAGAGAATGGGCACAATAGGACCATTAGCCACTGCAAATGAACTCCAGGTCCATGCACCACCTTGTGCATCAGGCTTAGTTGGGACCTAGAGAATCGAACTTGGCCGGGTGTGGTGGCGCACGCCTTTAATCCCAGCACTTGGGAGGCAGAGGTAGGAGGATTGCCATGAGTTCAAGGCCACCCTGAGATGACAGAGTTAATTCCAGGTCAGCCTGGACCAGAGTGAGACCCTACCTCGAAAAACCAAAAAAAAAAAAAAAAAAAGAGAATCGAACCTGGATCCTTAGGCATTGCAGGTAAGTGCCTTAACCACTAACTCATCTCTCTGACCCCATAAAGGACATTCTTTTTTTTTTTTTTCTCAAGGTAGGGTCTCACTCTAGCCCAGACTAACCTGGAATTCACTATGGAGTCTCAGGGTGGCCTTGAACTCATGGCGATCCACCTACCTCTGCCTCCCATGTGCTGGGATTAAAGGTGTGCACCACCATGCCCAGCGAAGGACACTCTTAATATCATCTTCACAATGTGTCCATAGAAATGTGGAGCCAGCTTGATCTTGAAATAGAATTGAAGATATGATGCAAGAATCAACGTTCTAGTCCAGAGAAGAGTGTTTAGAGTGATTTAAGAAAGTGCTTAAGCAAAGAACAGAAAACGATGTTGACTTAAAGCTGACATTGTTATAGAGAATTTGTATGACTCTTACTGACTTAAGCAGATGTATATGATATCGTAAGATTACCACCCAAAAGGAAATATAATAACTAATTGTAACTATCATATTTATGGTGAAATATTTTATAAGTTAAATCCTCTTTATCAACCATAAATAATACTCAAGGCCATTTCTAAGTATGCCATTCAAGATTCATACCTCTCTCTGCTGCTATAAAGAATAGATTGAACTTTGGTTTGTAAGATTATTTTTTTTTTCTTGTTGTTTGTTTGTTATAAATATTTGAATGCCTGCACTTTTCCTGATCTTGGCAATTCTTTAAGAGTTAGACACATATGATCATCAAGCACGAGTTTCACAATTTCCTGAACTTACTGCCGATACTAAATGTAGGTTTGTAACATACCTTAGTGTGAGGCTGAACTGGCATCAGTCTAAAGGAAATCACCTGGGTTCGAGTTCATCCTGGTGCATGCTGATGGATGGGAGATGAGTGAGTGAACAGGACAGCATCCCTACCTGCTGAGGCTTAATTTTAAAACATAGCTGTATTTCCTTCATTCAAAGGTTTTCAAGAGAAAACACAGTATTATCATTATGAATAGAAATATGGCAGAGTGAGATCAATGAAGATGACATCTTAGAAAGTCTACCAATGAAATATGATGAAAGAAAATAGTCAAAATAGTAGACAGTAATCTCTATTCCTGCATGAGACAGTACTTGTAAATGAAATTATCTCTAATATTTTATTTTTATTAATTTGACAGAGAAAGAGAGAGAGAGAATGGGTGTGCTAGGGCCTCCAGCCCCTGCAAACCAACTCCAGATGTGTGAGCCCCCTTGTGCATTTGGCAAACGTGGGTCCTAGGGAATTGAACCTGGGTCCTTTGGCTTTGCAGGCAAATGTCTTAGCTGCTAAGCCATCACTCCAGCCCTGAAATTATTTTTTAATACACTTCCATGAATGTTTCCATAAAATCTCATACTAGGGCTGGGGAGATGGCTAAGATATTAAGGAACTTTCCTAAAATGCCTAAGGACCCAGGTTCAATTCCCCAGTACCCACATAAAGCCAGATGCCCTAGGTTCATACATCTAGAATTCATTTGAAATGGCTTGAGGGCCTGGTGTGCCCTTTATCCTCCCCTCTCTCTGCCTTGTTCTCTCTTCTCTCTCTCTCAAATAAATAAATTAATTAATAATTTTAAGAAATATGCTAACACTCAAAAAGTTTCTGAGAGTATTTCATAGAACTAGTTTTGAATATAGGTTATGTTTGTCGTATTGGATGCCATGACATGGGCAGCATGCATTCATTTACTTTTATTGATTGCTAGTATGCTTGCATTTCTGGGGAGCAACACCTGTGTGTTACGTATGCTGGACAAGCACTGTAGTACTGAAGTACTCATCAAATCCACAGCAGAAAACTTTATATTACAGGCATGCACAAGTGAAATAATTTGTTGATAATTTTCTTATATGTATATAATGTTTGCTAATAATCTTAATTTATTTTATCTGCCTCCATATATTTACTACTTAACCCCCTCTTTCCAACTAAATCTTCCATCAATTAAAATTACATACACTTTGTGTTTCTTGTTATACTTTACATATGATATGTAAATTTTCCTTTGTGTTGTTTTGTGCACATGAATGTGTGTAGAGCATTTGTGTGAGACGGATTGTGCAATCTGTGGGGTATGCATGTGTGTTTGTAGTTTCATTTGCCTCATGCTCCTGCATATGGATACCAGAGGATAATTTCAGGTTCCTCTCATCAGCCATTCATGTATTTCCTTTAGATGGGATCTCCTATTCAACCAAGTCTGCCAGTGAGCCCCAGCCCCGGTGATTCTCTTGTCTTCACCCTCAGTCCTCATATGGTCTGTGTTTACCAATGTGTGAGTCCACACCCAGCCTAGCAGTTCGTTGGAATCAAACTTGAACAGTATTCATCCCCAGTGGCCATCATGGTTAAGTGGAGAACACTACTAATCACTGAATCATCTCCCCATTTCCAAGAATTTACTATTTTAAGTTAATAAACAATTAAAAGTTGCTACTGTTAAACCACAGCATAAAAATGGGTTAAAAATCCCTAAGTCTATTTTTCCCATCATTTTCTCAGGGGGCACTGACCTCTACCTCCCAGTACCAGCATGGGGTCACATTCACAATGAGCTTTTGATCAGAGAAACCTACAAGGCTTCCTAAAAGAATGACAGATTTCTGCCAGAGTACTTGATGACCCACCAAAGGTTAGTGGTAAGACCCTATGCTGAAGACACCATATGCAGCTGACACGTAAAATGGAATGGCATGGCTGGAAGCCAGGAGAGAGTCAGTCCCCAGATAGTCAGTGTATCTAGTGCCAGAAGGTGCTACATGGGCGACTGGGGGAAATGACCAGTATCTGCCCACGAAACTCATGATCCAACCTAAGTAGCAGCAAATAACCTGTTGTGATGCCCACACAAGTGAAATAGTGGCACACAGCCATGGTGGGGAACCAACTGCTCTTGATTCAGCTAACTGATCCCCTTAATGGTACAAGACCCATAGCTGGAACTGGGAAATAAGTCAGAACCATATCCAAACATAAGCCCACTCTCCAATATCAAGCTACCATCAATCATGGGCTACAAGAGGGCCTACACCTATTAAACTCTCTATAAAAAATTAAGGGTTATCTCATTTGACCTGGTGCTAACTTACTCTGCTTTGGAGAATCTGCTTCTCTTTTTCAGATAGATGCAGATCCTAAGGAGAGAGCCACCTCATCATACCTCAAAAGAGCCCTGACTGAAACTAAGGAAAATTGGCGAAATAAGCAAGGGTGCTGTTTTCCTGATGAACCGGATACCAGCACAAGGGGGAAGGAGACCAATGCAGAGAAAAATCAACTCCTACCAAATCAGAGAGTCAGAGCCCCAGACACCCCCAACACCTCATCACTGAAGCAGACCAAAAATGAACCCAAAGTGGCTCAGGAAAATTTTGCAGAAGAGGGTGCAGAAGGAATGTCAGAGGCACATGTTGGGTCATGATATACAGAGACATTTATCATACCAATAACTGTGGGCTAACCCCACAATGCACGACCTATATACCTCAACAAGGAGGGGCCAATGGGGAGGGGGTAGGTCATGGATGAGCCTAATAATGGTACCAAACTGCCTGTACTTGCAGAATAGAAAACTAATAAAAAAAAATTTTTTAAATCCCTAAGTCTAGAAAAATTCCATTAGATTTTCCCAGTGATACAATCTAAGTACTATTTACAATTTCTTAGTATTTCCCAGTTTTGAGTATTACTGACATCCTCCTTCCTCCTATTTGCATCAAAGTTATCATTTCTGGGCTAGGGAGATTGCTCACTTCCTCATTACCCATTACCCCTTAAATACAGATGCACAAAGTCTTGCATGCATCTGGAGTTCATTTGCAGTGGCAAGAGTCCTGAGTGTGCCCATTCTCTCTCTTTGTCTCTCTGATTGTAAATAAGTGTATATATATATATATATGTGTGTGTGTGTGTGTATGTAAATAAGTACATATATACATATGTATACACATATATACACACATATATATTTATTATTATTATATTTTAATTGATTTACATATTTATGGGGTACTTGTACACATAGGTTAATGATCAAATCAAGGCAATTAAAACTTCATTGTGATAAAATTCTTTGTGATAAACTCATCACAAATCCCTTTTTGTAACTATTTGGAATACATTAGAATCAAGTATAAATACTCCACTATAATATTACAGAAAACTGTTCCTGATTATTTGCAATGGATTTTACTCTTGTTATTGAGAATGGTTTTAAGATTAGACTAATATAAGTAGAGAAATTTCTCTAGACTCTTTTAACTTATTCCTTAATGGGAGAATGCTTTTGATATTCCTTCCTGTAATCATATTTAGTCTCTCTCCTTAATTTATTAATTTTCTCTTTGCTTTGTAGTTTCAGAAGGAACTTTGGTTACAACTATTTCAGTTATTATTTCCCACTATATTCTTCTACTGTGGTTTTAAAGCTTATTCCCTCTGGAATATCCTTGAAATTTTTCTCTTATTCAAGTCTCTTTGCAGGCATATTTGAGTACTATTTTCTTCCAACTTCTGCATTTCAAACCTTATTTCTTCAGACACTGTTCTGGTTAATATGTTCAAATCAAACAACATCCTTTTTTTTTGTTCCTGGTGTTTAGTTGGTTGTTGCCTCTTTTATCAGGACAGGAGCTAATGCTGTAGCTCAAGCCATTGTAGAATGCAACTTGTATTTCTACCTGTTCTTAAACCCATGGGGATCCACCTGCCATAGTCAATCAAATGTTGTGGTTACAGATGTGAGTCATCATGCCTGGTTTTGTTTGAATTCATTTTCATATTCAAATGATGTATGTTCATTTTCATTTTTCCCTGAACATTAATTCTTGTTTCATTTTGAAACTATAAAAATTTGAGAATGATTCATTTCATCAACAATTCACTGTTTATTGGCTATATTAGTTCCTGGATATAACAGCCTGTATTACAGTGTGGTTACTGAATAATGCCTACATCATCATCAATATGTGATTTAACTCATTCATGAGAATTGATCAATATTGGTATTTTATTTTCTTTTGTTTTAGTGTGTGTATGTATGTGTGCAAGCACAAACCCATGCAACCTACCATTTTATTGATATTCTTTATTTTATTTTAGTGTTCCCTGTACACCCATCCACAAATGCCAGAGGAGAACACCATGTGTTCTCCCTTTTCATATTTTCAATTTAGTTACTCTTGAGACAAGTGTCACACGCAAACTGGAGATGCTATTTTTGTTGTTGTTTTTCCCCATGAGGAAGAGACTTTCTGACCAACAATCTCCAGTGATCCTCCTGTCACAGCTCCCATGAACACTGGGTTTACATGAATGTTTGGCCATGTCTGGATTTTTTTTTTTTTTTCTTTTTCGAGGTAGGGTCACACTCTGGCCCAGGCTGACCTGGAATTCACTATGTAGTCTCAGGTTGGCCTAACACTCATGGCAATCCTCCTACCTCTGCTTCCCAAGTGTTGGGATTAAAGGTGTGTGCCAGCATGCCTGGCTTATGTCTGGATTTTTTTGTGGGTTCTGGGCATCAAATTCAGGTCTATACTTGCACAGTGAGTATTTTTACCCATTAATCAATCTCCCAACCCTATGGCTAATTCTTAAGTCAGAGAAATCCTACCCTTTCTCCTTTCTATTTCCTGGTAAGTATCAGGAATGACAATAGTTCTTAATAGTTTTTAAAAACCTACAGTGACTTTCCACTAAACTGAGTTTTATGTCTATGTCTAGTTCACTGTTTTTTATTTCTATCTTTTTTATTATTAATGGACATACTCAATATGTACACAGCATATGTTGATACCATCCTTACCCTCATCCCTGCCTCCCCCTCTGAGGGGACTCTCTTCTTTGGGGATGCCAGCTGGAGATTGTTGGTCATGCATTGTGGGGTTAGTCATCAGATATGGGGAGAGGCAATGTCTCTATGCATAATATCCCAACTTGTGGCTCTAACAATCTTTCTCTCCACTTTTCAACAAATTTCCCTGAGCCATGTCAACTAAGAGTGACTAGGGTTTATCCAGATCTCAAAGTTGGCACTATCACTCATGATTTCTTCTAAAATTTGATCACTAATTAATCAGTCTACCACTGGAGCTATTTCTCTCATCTCGTGTTTTTACATATGGTTTTTGCATTCTAGTCAAGGCCACTAACACACCTATTTTGCAATACTGATTTAGCATTTTCTCATGCCCTGGTGCCAATACATTCATCTGGAATTTGTTTGCAGTGGCTGGAAGCCCTGGCATGCTCATTCTCTTTCTCTCTCTCTCTCTCTCTCTCATAAAGAAAAATAAACAAAAAAAATAAAAAGGAATGATGCAGGTATTTAGTGAATGCATGCAAAACTGGGTAGCTATATGCTGTCTCAATTTCTCCGTTCACCTTCTTCTGCTTGTATAAGACTGTGCACATCTTTCATGTGTGCATGTATCAGTTACTTTCTCATTGCAGGGGCAAAGCACATAGCCAGAAACAGATTATATGAAGAAAGGGTTTATTTTCATTTTATAGCTGCGAGCGGGGTCTGTCATGGTGATGAATGCAGGCGAGAGGGGACAATGGGAGAGGCACTGTGACATCAACAAGGAGGAAGCAGAAGAGACTTCTGGACGTGTAGCCAGCTCTAACACTTCTAGGCCCACCTCTAGTGACATACGACCTCCAGCAAGGCTCTTTCTCCTAAAGGTTCCTCAGTCTTCCTGAATAGCACTAACAGCTAAAGGTTAGCATTCGAACATGATTTAAACCACGTCAGTGTACGTAACAATTTTAATGAACTTCAGAGACAATGGAACACATATCTTCATGTTATTTTTCCCTGAAGTCTTCAAAGTTGTAATTTTTATACAATTATTTTCTCATTTTATTTTCCTTATTGCTATGTTCCCATGAAACATCAATGATAAATCCATAAGATATTTACATTAATACTAGTGCTTTGCATATAATTGAATTGAGTCTTATCGAGGCCGCATAATAGCATTATCACAAAAGACAGAGACAGCTGCAAAATTTTACTTTTAATAATCTTCTTTTTATTTTTTTGTTAATTAGTTTTATCTATTTATTTGAGAGAAACAGAGAGAGAGAGAGAGAGAGAGAGAGAGAGAGAGAGAGAGAGAGCACTCCAGGGGCTCCAACCACTGCAAACGAACTCCAGAAGCATGTGCCTCCTTGTGCATCTGGCTTACATGGGTCCTGGGGAATTGAGCCTCAAACCAGGGTCCTTAGGCTTCACAGGCAAACACTTAGCCACTAAGCCATCTCTCCAGTCCTTATTTGTAATTATCTTAATTTGAAAATTATAACAAGTTACAGTTAAATGGCTACAAATCTATTTATCTCTATTTATGGCAGAAAATGGTTTCAAATCTATTGACATAACATTGTCTCAGATTCCACTTTTTTTGAGTCTCAAAACCAAAACAGTGCATTATTTACATTCATAATTTGCTTGCTTTTGAGGAAAGTGACATCTGTGCAATTTTTCTTTCCAAAATACATTAATTTCTACATAAGCTGAATTTAGAACTATGAAAGCTAATGTAGAATAACATTCATATTTAGTCATGTATAAAACACTAAACATTAATATGCACAGAGATATACATGTATGCATGATACACACACAGACGTACACAGACCTACAAAGACGCACACAGACATACACATATACATATGATTTGCATCTGATAATAAAAGACATGCTCTTCAAACATAAACATAGATCAATGCTTTAGATGATAAATGTCACTGTCATATTCAAATTACTCAAAATATGTCTAATTCCTTAATTAAAAATGAAATGATTCCTGCTTGTTAGTGGCAATTCCGCATTTCAATAAGTGCTTGTGTCCATACGTCTGTCATGACAATTGCTCATGCTGTCTTGTCCCTCTCCAGTCAGACACATCAACCCACACTCTGAAAGTGCTCTGTCTTCATCATTCTCCATAGAACTTCCTTGATTTCATACTTCATCTTTTTGAAATTCATAGAAATAAAATAATTCTTATAAATAAAATAATAATTTTTATAAAATAATGCACTTGTACTACTCAGGTACACTTACGTTACTTAGCATAATGTAATTTATAGCTTTTTTTAAATGTCATTGGCTGTACCAATGTTTTCTTCATTTTCTTTACTGAGTAGCTTTCTACTGAGTATATGAACTCTAGTTGGTTTGTTTACTCCTCTACTGAATCATATTTAGCTTAGTCACATTTTTTTTTTGCAATTAGATAAAGATTATTAGCATTTGTGTAGATTTTTTCATTGCATTATTTTTTTTTCCTAAGTGGCAAAACTGAGTCATATTCTACATTTGGCTTGGGAAGAAATGCAAATCTGATTCCCAACTCATTTATATCTTAATTATGCTCACTAAAATAGTGTGATTTATTTGCACCATAACTTTACCAACATTTGGTAACATTTTGCATTTTCAGTGTAGTTTTAGTTTGCTTTATATATTTTAATAGAGATGTAGAACCTACTTCCTCACTAACAAGCACACTTTCCAGCACTTTTGTAGGTCTTAGCCATGCACTGTGGACCTCCCACTGACTTCAACCATATTCTCTGTTTATTTTCTTTGGTAAACATACCTGGCTTCCCCTCACATTTTTATTGTTTATTGAATTTACATTAATGACTTTAGAGTTTTATTTATGGTAAGCAGAGTCTTTTGTCTTATATGCAAGTGTCTTCTTTAAGTCTACCATGTGTCTTTTAATTAGCTTTTTAGTCATAGGGTACATGTTGATTAAGGATGATGCAATGCTTCAGAGCTGATAAAATTAGAAGAGATAATTTTAGAAGAGATATTGTTCTGCATTTTGTGATTTAATTTATGTAAATACCCATGTCTAATGTATTATTTCAGAAATATTACCATGCAGGTTGAATTTTATCTTTTTTTCTTGAGTACTAAACGATAACTGACTTAATATCCTTTAGTCTTAGTTAACTTATATGCAGAAAAGAAGAATAATAGCAAATCAAATGATGAAATTAGTAGGTTGGCATAATAATGCCTGTAAAGACATTTAATATAAAGCATGGCCTATAATGAGACCTTAAAGATTTAAATATTAATTAGTAGTGAACTTTACACGAGTTCAGGGAAGTAAGGTGAGCTTGGCTGCTCCCAACCTCACATGATGAGTTAGAAAGTTTCTCTGCTTCCATTTGTACATCATTGCTACTTTCACCTCCTAGATGCCTTAATTTGGTTTAATATGTCTTTTTTTTTTTTTCTATCCCAGACATTTATTAAGGCTTCAGTCACAATGTTTCACTAAAACATATAGTTATAACTCTGTGTGAAACAGCATCTCAGATGTTGGAAAATCTTAGTCCACTCAATTACTTTGCCATTT
The DNA here is from genome assembly GCF_020740685.1 of Jaculus jaculus. Lineage (NCBI taxonomy): Eukaryota > Metazoa > Chordata > Mammalia > Rodentia > Dipodidae > Jaculus > Jaculus jaculus. The sequence continues at coordinate 79,388,263 of NC_059114.1, forward strand.
CCTTTTTCATCTCTTTTTAATGCCAGATGGAGCAAACTGCATTTCAGTGTTTACTGCTACCAACAATAAGACTCAAGTATGAAGAGTAATCTTCTCGATGGTCTGGTATGTTTTTCTATTAAAGAAAGTATGGGAGAGAATAAGAAAAGGTGAAATGTAACAGAATGGACCAGGTCAATGTTCACATCCTAACTCCAGTATAGCAAAATCTACCCAGGGGTGATTCTCGTGGTGAGTGTTCTCCTCAAAGAAGTTCCTGTTGTGAATGACAATGAAGAATTCCTTTTCTTTACTGTTGCCTTGAGTGGTTGTTGGTTGGGAAATCCTTGCTAAAACAATGAATGCAGCTCTCAAGCCTAAGAAGCTTCTAAGTATATCCTATGTGCTGATGTCTGTCTTAAACTCATTCTTCATAGTTTTACAAATAGCTTTTATATTGCACGGATTTCAAATAGTACCCCTGCTTCTCATAGTCTGCCTCCCAAACAATGACATAAGGTCTGAATTTTGCTTAATTATTTATTTATGAGGGAGAGGTCCTCAAAGCAAGACGGACTTCTTTCAAAGCACTTGATTACCTGACTGAGGAAAAAGGTAAGACCCTGTTGTTGAAGTCATCACATACTGCCTGTGCAGTACGAAAAGAAGCCAGCTCCCAGACATTAGTCATTATAGGGCTGAAAAGCACTACATAACCTGCTTTGGGAAAATGGCCAACATTTTAAGGAAGCAGGGCACCCTGCTGTATAACAGTACCAGCCTTACAAGATGTACACATCTGTGCAAAGTTGCACACATACTACGTGGGTAACCAATGGCTCTCTTATTGGTGAAGTGATCTGCTCAGTGTAAAGGAACACATAGCTGGAAGGGGGAACTAAGTCAGAATCATATGGTGATGAACTTTATGAACTCCAATTAGGAGATCCCACTAGTTTTTGGCCAAAAGAGAGGCTACAACCATCAAAAGATGTCTAAATAACAGGGCTCAGCTGCTTTAGCCAATTCTGATCTCACTCTCTATTGTAGAATTTGTATATCTTTTTCAAAAGCAGTAAGAACTGAGGGCAACCGAAATCTATCAACAAGACAATCAGTAGCCGACACCCCCTGTCAGCAGATGAGCCACCCCTAGCACAGCAGCCAGGGCCCAGGTGAAACCACAGCATATTTGACAAAATGAACAAGGGTACTGCTTCCACAGCAAGCCCGAAAACCTAGGCCAGGATGATGGAGACAGACGGTGAGGCTATTCAAAATGCATGGAGGCAGAAAACAGATGCTTTTGAAAACTCAGCATTAAAGTAGACGCAAGGCTCAGCTACCAATTCTCAGGGAATTTTAGGGGGGAGTGGATGGAAAGAATGTAAGTGCCATATGGTGGCAGGGAATATTCACAGGCAACCCACTTCCCAATGACTGACTGCTGCTCTCACCACTTATAACCCACACTCCATGGTCAATACCGGCAATCCCACTAACGAGGGCCCTCAATGGAGTAGGAGCAGGAAAGAGGGAAATGATGATAGCAACATATGATCATCCATACAAGCTTTCAACTTAATAAAAAAAGACTGTATAAATATGTATGCATATATATGTATGTATTTATATATAAAATCTTATGAATATACACACTTTTTCTGTGATTCTATGTAATGAGAGACAAATGCTGAACAAAAATACACTCAAGAAATATATACCTACAAGTGAGCAAATGCATATTATATGAATATTTTATAATTTCTACCTGAAAGCCAATTTAAGTAAATGTTTTGTTATTATTTTTATGCACTTATTTGAGAGTGACAGAGAGAGAGAAAGAGGCAGATAGAGAGAGGGAGAGAGAATGGGCATACCAGGGCATCCAGCCACTGCAAACAGATTCCAGACGTTTGCGCCCCCTTGTGCATTTGGCTAACGTGGGTCCTGGGGATTCGAGCCTTGAACCAGGGTCCTTAGGCTTCACAGGCAAGTGCTTAACTGCTAAGCCATCTCTCCAACCCAATTTAAGTAATTTTAAGCACATCATTTTATATGTGATAAAATAGTTGATATATTTTTTTTTTCTTAAGCCAAATGGACCACATATTGAAATTATTTTCTAAATTTGCTTACATTCCTCACAAAGAGTAATTTTCAATAAAGAATGTGATTATATATTTACAGGTTTAGAATTATCTAAGCTTTACTTTTCCACATATTAATAATTCATGTGTGCTCATATTCATGTGGATGTCGGTGTATGTGTGTATGTATTTGCATATATTTATATGCATATGGAGGCAGAGGTCTATCTCACCGTCATTCTCTGGCACTGTCAACCTTACTTGGAGACAAGATCTTCCACTGGGTGCAAGTAGCCAATGTATGCTAGCCTGTCTTCTTCCCCACTGCCCAGTGCCAGGATTATAAGTGAGCCAAGCTATGTCATTGTTTACGTGGGCTCTGGGGATAGCATTCGGTAACCCCAACCTTGTGAAGCGGCACACTGCCTAGGAACTAACATCCTGGCCTTATATCACTTTGGAGAATCTGAAGCTGTAAAAATGAACTTTGTATCTAAATTTTATTGAACAGTATTATTCAACAGCAAGAGCAATTTTTCATTTGTGTATGATCAATTTTTGAAAGTCATATTCCTTTTTGAGTACTTCTGTTTTGCTCAAAAACAATCTTGGAAGAAGAGGTTTGTGGGTGGCCGCCTTCTGACCCTCCTGACCATTTGGAGCACATGTTATGCTCTGACCCCAGCTTGCTGGGCAGGGTCTTTCTGGGCTGTAGCCATCGTTCTTGCAGTCTTTTTTTGTTTTTTTGTTTGTTTTGTCTGAAACTTTAGGTTTAGACATTGCAGATGCAACAGCTGCCATCTCAACCTTAACAATAGGGGGTGTGCATTTTTGAGGGGTTGCCTTCAGGATAGCTGTTCCCTGAAGTTATTAACTTCATTCTTGATTATTCTGTTCCTCATTTTGTTTTTCTTCAGAATTTAGATGAGTCAAAATCAGTGACATTTGCTTTGTTTTCTCTGGCTTCAATCTTCCTAGGCCACATTGTAAGTGTCCATTTTGGAGTGATATCTGTCTTCTTCCAGGCTCTTCCCATGTACCTCTAGCAGGGACTCTGGTCATTTGAGGATAAAGTCTGTCAGCTGCATGAATTTGAAATGTACTGTAATTCAGTGCAAGTTCCAACCATCAAGGATTTCTGTACTGATCAATAACATCTAAGATGAGCACGAGCCCCAGAGGAAACATAGGCCACCAGGCTAATCTCCACCGAGCATCTGAAGTGTCGTGTTGGCAGCATTCTGGGAGAAGGAGGAAAATAATTCCGTATTTTTGAATTTGGAATTTGATTCTAAGACAAAAGAAGAATGACCCACCTATGATAAAGTATGAGGATATGGACTCTATATATTTAAATGTATATTAATGCTTCAGTGTCATGGCTTGCAACACTGATTAGGTTTGAAATAAATAAAATCTATGAAATATAATAGATAATATTCATATCTGCATGTTAGTGTTTCTCTTCTTCAACTGATTTTAATTTTAAACTTTCCATTAAGCCAACCACATTTTAAAACACAATATATGCAATATACATATGCATAATACAGACAAAATCTTAAATATAATTAGACCAAATTAACTAAGGCATTTAATCTCATATATGTAACCCAGAAAAGCCAATATCATTTAAGCCTACTGCACAAATATGAGTTAAATACTCCTTACAAAAAGTACAACAGAAACATTTTGTTAAATATTAACAAATTGAACTTGAAATGTACAGGGAATACTACAAGAAATAAAAGAGGCATAGAGACATAATTTTGAATGTTGTAGAACTATGTTTGCATAACACTCAAACAGAATTAAGTTCAAAAAATGGTTGGGCAGAAATGGGACAACATTTGTAATGATAGATACATTCTACAACTGTCTATGATGCAACAGAAAAACCACTTTTAAATGCAAGGCAGTTAGACAGTTATAGGCTTCATGTTCCTCATGAAAGGGAAGATGTTAAGAAAAAGAACAAGATAATTTGTTCAGCCACAGCTGTTCCTTAGTGAGATGGGCTGCCCACTGAGGCAGCTTTCCAGCATATGAGGTAATAAAAATATTTCTGTATAATTACCTTTGGAAATGTTCTCAAAGAGAAAATTAAAGCCTAAATGTCTGTAGAGGTTAGTATAGTAATATAAATTAATGGATCAAGCAAGATGTAAGATTAACATTTCAAAAATCATAAACTGAACTTTTGCTGTGTTTGGTTTCAAAAGACCATGGTTATGGTAAAACTAAAAAAAAAAAAAGAAAAAAAATTAAAAAGAAGACTTGCTCCCTTTTTTGCAGTACACGGAAAAGCACAAAAGAGGGGGTGATAGTTGGTGGCATTGGGCCAGAGTGATGCAATACTCGTAGGGACAGGGAAAGGGCAATAAACTCCTGAGTACACTGCTCGAGCTTATGAGCAGCCATTATTTTCACCAGCATGTTAGAAAGGATAAAACATGGACAACCTTGTCACATTGTTTGAGTAGAATATGTAAAGTTATATGTAAACATGATTCTGAGAATTAAATTTTTAAAGTGTTTATTTATGTAAATTTTTAATTTTAAAAAATTATTATTAACAATATATTTTGTAGGTCTACATCATGTCTTCACACGCTCTTTTCTCTTGTCCCTGCCTCCATTCTGCTGGGGACTTTCCTCGGGGGGGGGGGGTTGCAGGTATTCCCTATGGAATCATGAGTTATGCGTTGTGGGAACAGCAGTCATTTTAGGGGGGTAGCAAATGCCTCTGGGCATGATGTTTCTACCTGTGCCTCTTACAGTCTTTCTATCCCCTCTTCCACAAAACTCCCTGAGCCATGATGGATGAGATTGAAGCCTACTTCAGTGGTGAGCTCTTAGGAGTCTCTGGATCTCTTTGTTAAGTGTTGAATATCCTTGGTCTGTCTCCTTCACCCTGGCGCTGATTGTCAGGTTCAGCATGGAAGCAGCCCTCTTGCTCATCTCCCCATTCCTCTGTGGGTTTAGCTGGGGCTTGGCTGAAATGCAAAAGGTGGATTATCTCCTCTGGTCTCGCTACATTCTAAGAAAGAGGAATAGATCCTTCAGTGGACAGTGAAGTCAGCATAGTGTAAATTGGATGGGCAATATTAATTTAGGGAGAATTTTGTGTATGTAGCATAGCCCCTCTTTCAGCCAAAGACTAGTGAGAGCTTGACACTATTGGCCACTTTCCCCCAGTAACTCATGTAGTCCTTTGTCACGTTGTTTTAGAAGAATTGGCAAAGTTTTATGTAAACACAGTTCTGAGAATTTAATTTTTTAAAAACATTTATTAGTGTAATTATTTAAGAGGGAGAATAGGCATGCTAGGGTTTCTCGCCACTGCAAGCAAACTCCATACACATGTGCCACTTTGCACATCTGCCTTTATGTGAGGAATCAGAGCTGTCAGTCAGGCTTTGCAAGCATGTAGCTTTAACCACTGAGCCATGTCTCCACCCTATCTGAGAATTAATTAATCACATCAAACATAGATATGCACACCCATGTATCATTGTTGTACAAATAAAATAAAACTCTGCAGCATGTACGGGAGTTTGAAAACACATAGAATACATAAATTTAGCAGAGTTTTCAAATGTTACTAGAAATATCTGAGAATAGTGTAAATTGTCTTATTCCAATTATAAAACATGAACAATTATATATAAAATTTTCAGTCTATGATCTAAATGCAGACTATATTTTAAGCTAGAATTTTAAGACCAGTGCATTTCTTGAAAGAAGGTCTGTGCCAAACATATTTTATAACATGTCTGAGAGTTACAATAGAATTCTTCTATTTTATGAAATTAATCAATGAATATGCAAATTGGGACAACTTTCTAAACATGCCACATTTTTGTTTTCATTTTCTGAGGTAGAGTCTCACTCTAGCTCAGGCTGACCTGGAATCCACTATATAGTCTCAGCGTGGCCTCGAACTCATGGTGATCCTCCTACCTCTGCCTCCTAAGTGCTGGGATTAAAGGCATGTGCCACCATGCACAACTTAAATATGTCATTTTTAACAGAATAAATGATAAGGGGTTTCCAGATAAAACACTAAAATTATCTTTCCTTGTTACTTTTTATTATTTATTTATTTATTTGAGGTAGGGTCTCACTCTAGCACAGGCTGACCTGGAATTAACTCTGGAGTCTCAGTGTGGCCTCGAACTCATGGCAATCTTCCTACCTCTGCTTCCCGAGTGCTGAGATTAAAGGTGTGCATCGCCACGCTCACCTATTTTCTTGTTACTTTTTAATGTCAGCTTTACAAGTGCATGTAGGGGGCCAGTAGCTGCTGGAACTGTACAAAGCATCTGTTACAGACATAAGAGTAAAGGAAAATGAGTCTCCACAGACTACTCCTTCTGTAAAGTGAATGCCATAAATAATTCATGTCCATTATCAACAGATAAAGTAATGGTATAATTCTTGAGTTAAAAAGCATAACCAAAGGACCAGGGAGTATTAAATAATTGTTCCTTTTGCAAAACTATTGCAATTTGAAGATTTTATGTGTTGGAACATTACTTTTAAAACTTTTATTGGGACCTTCCACATGTGGCTGCCCTATAAATTGGTCGTCTTCCCATTGGCTGTTTTCTTTCTTTCTCCCTCCCTGCCCCATTCCACTGAGGACCCTTCTCAATGTGAGCATCAGTAATCACTGAGCACATGCTTGAGCCAGTCAGCTGCCATGAAAAGGGACTCACAGGACACTTTCTCCCCATGTGGCTCTTTCTTTCTGTTGGCATTTTTAACAGAATAAATGATAAGGGGTTTCCAGATAAAACACTAAAATTATCTTTCCTTGTTACTTTTTATTATTTATTTATTTATTTGAGGTAGGGTCTCACTCTAGCACAGGCTGACCTGGAATTAACTATGGAGTCTCATATTTGGCAATGTTCCCCGGACCTTGGATGACTTGTTAGAAATCTCCTTTAGTGTGGAGCTCTTCGCAGTGTCTTATTTTCTGCTTGGATGAATTTGGAGTCTTCTCAGTGTCTACCATCATCTCTCTGGAGAAGGTTCTCTGGTTATGATTGAAGACAACACTCTTATTTAATCTACCACGTACTTCCTCCATAACGTTTCCTGGACTCTGTCAGGTTTGACAGAGATCACTCATCCTGTGCTATAAACCCAGCATTCTTTTCTTGTCAAATAGATGGGTGCTAGGTATGTGAATATTTTTTTAACTAACTACTGTTTGAGAATTTCAATTGAATGCAGATGTGAGGTGAGTATTGATATAGTGATCTTACTTTAATATTTTAGAGAAAATTGTTTTCCTTTAGTTATAATCTCTAATCTGATTCTACTTCAAATTTCTACAACTAAACTTTGCTAATCCCCAGATTAATTTTTCTGTGTGTGGATTTCAAACTGGGGTATTAATGCAATTGGACTTTGTGCAGAGTAGTCTCATGCACTGGCATCCACAGAGGATGTGACTGGCAGTTCTTTTTTGACAAACTAAACAAACATGACAACACGCTTCCTCTAAAAACCTTGCGTGTAGAATTAATCAAACCATTTTTTTCGTGGTATATAATACCAGAGATTTGTCTTGTCACTGCTCAGATAGTTATATGTTCAAAGCATGTTGGCTTTGGTTGTATTTGTGGTTAGCATGCACTAATTGTACATTTAACATGCAATCATGCATGGAACATCTGTTATCAAACCCAAACCACTTTATTTTCCTTCCACCTCTACCTTTCTCACCTCCAGTGTCCTCTATTGCACACGAGTGTGAACTCTTCAACTTCCCTAACATGCAACAGTGAAGTAATCTTTTTGAGTCCAAGTTATTTCACTTGACATGAGGTATGTACCATAATTTTTGTATGCATTTCATGAATTACTTTCCTAATTTCTGTGACTAAATACCTAACAAAAAGCAAGAAAATGAAGACAAGGTTAATTGTACAACATTTCTTAGTAAGAGGGCATAAATTCCGTCATGGTGGAAGGCATGCCGATGGGATGAGGAAGTGTCTGGGCACGTTGTAGCTGCAATCAGTAAAGAGAGAAAGACGAGTGCTGATGCTTGGCTCTATTTCCACATTTTCTTTATTTACTCTAGGATTCCAGGCCATGAGATGGTGCCGGGCATATTCAGGATTCTTATTTTCCTCAGTTTTGCCTGTCCAGAAACATTTTGACAGATATGTCTCAACCTGTGTCTTCTAGGGACTTTTCAATCCAGTCCCCTTGACCATGAAGTTCCCCAGTATGTGCATGACTTCTGTCTTGGGCATGCAAGTTAATCTTGTATCTTAGCTACTCTGAATGTTACCACAGTAAACATGGGCATTGAGGAATTGCTTTCTTATGCTAATTTAATACTTAGAAGAATTTGCTGGGTCATGTGGAAATTCTACTTTTGGACATGTAGTTACTTCCACGATGCTTTTCATTAATGATTGTACTAAATTGCATTCTTTTGAACAGGGAATATTCTCTATTTTTTTGTACATCTCTGCCAGCAGTGTTTGTTTACACTAGCCATTCTCACTTCAATGAGGGGTTACTATTATTGTATTTACTAAACATCTTTTTTAATACCTTATATCTTACCTTAAGCAAATACCTATCTATTAAAATAAGATTACTTCAACTAAAGTGGCTCTATCATTGTTGCAGCTAGTGCTAAATTTCTCTTATGTAAAAGATGGAAGTTATGGCCTATTTTTTTGTTGTCATATTACTATTTACAAAATTAGATTATTCTACTAAATTCAGTAAGTTTATCATTCCTTTAAATTCTATACCCTATATCCTTTCCTATAAAATAAATTTATGTGCTTTCATGATTCTCCCACAAATTAATTGCCAGCAAAAGAAATACATCCTATTTTAAAGTGCTACTTCAGTAAGTTCACTGGTAAAATAAAAATCATATTTTAATATATTTTGTAGTGAGATACTTGTTCAATGAGGAAAAAGTATTTTGAAGGTATTTTCTATAAAACTAGGACAAAGTATTAAGTATATTTAATGCATTTTATGATCAAGATAAATGGAGAATTCTTCTCTGGCAATCCTTAAGAGTTCAAAGAACGAGCGGTTTCTTCAGAGCAAGTCCTATTTCCTGTAATTCCTTCATTACCCGAAGATTCAAATAGTGTGATGGACTGAGATACATGAAATATGGATTTTACTTCTTTGAAGTTTCAAAAGTCTTTACATGTTGTTGTTTCTTATGAGAAAACACACCATGAGCAATGACTAAATAAAAATATCACTAAGAGCCATTTTCTGAAGCCAATAATGCAAATCATGAATGGATATAAACAAATTGTTTCTGCGACTCAACGGATAAAATTTTTTGCTGGGAGCAATGCAAAGAAAAAATATAATCAACAAGCAAATTAATTAATCGCTTGAAGCTTCCTTCCAGCAAAAGCTTGGAAACTGCCTTAATATGCAAAATTGGAAACCTAGATAGAAAGTGGGTGTTCTCCAGTGGTATGTCAGGGAAAAGTGTTGGGCTCTGAACAAAGTGACTAGAGCAGTCTTCCACAAACATGTATGTTTATAAGTATTTAAAGCTTGTTTGCCATAAATAAGTCGAGTAAGATTATGGAATTTTTACAATTAGGTCAAATAATGGACTCTAACCACTGTGTTCTAGATTGTGTGACTTAAAGGATCAGAAACTATGTGAGTGTTTTAAAAGAAACTTGAATTGAATGTAGGGAAAAGAGCGACGGTGTCAATAGGTATAAAATTTCAGGTGTGGGCTGGAGAAATGGCTTAGCAGTTAAGTCTTGCCTGTGAAACCTAAGGACCCTGGTTCGAGGCTCGATTCCCCAGGACCCATGTTAGCCAGATGCACAAGGGGGCACATACGTCTGGAGTTCATTTGCAGTGGCTGGAGGCCCTGGCGTGCCCATTCTCTCTCTCTCTCTCTCTCTCTCTCTCTCTCTCTCTCTCTCTATTTGCCTCTTTTTCTCTCTGTCCCTCAAATAAATAAAAATAAAACAAAAAAAAATAAAAAAAAAACTTCAGGTGTGCAAAAAGTATTAATAGTTTAGCAAACCTATACCCATTCCATTTCCTTCATCATTATGTATAATGAAAAGAAAAAAAATAATGATTCATGACTTGGACATTAAATTTTCTATTAAAACATAAAACTCAAAATACTTTTTAGAATTTGTGACATGACTTAAAATCAAATTATTTACATATTTAATACAAAATCCTGTTGTTTAGCCTTTTAAGAAGTTGGCAAATTACATCATATACTGAGGTTGAAATAAGCTAATAACAGCTTTAAATACCTAATGCTATATAGTACTCATCAAATACATTTAAATTACACTTAATTACTATTTTAGATTTGGCATAACTAAAGCTTAGGAGTGTAAGTTGCCCTAGTTGTCACTGAGTAATATCAATATTTGAACCTCAGTCCACCTGATAAGCAAACAGATCTTGACACCATTACATTAAGCTGATTTCTTGTGGAGTAAATGTGGCAATCTTAGGTTTATTGAGAAATTGTTGTCATTTCTGAATGGCTTTTCATTACTTGATGACAGTTGCAATGGATAGAGATCTCTGTAGAGGGATTATGTTTTGAGCTTAAGACAGATAACACTAGAGAAATAAACAGTATCCTTGTTATTGTTTGAGGGTCACATGTGGAAACCATTTCATAAATGTTTGTGTTATTTGCCCACAAGGGAAAAATGTGTTCTATTACATATCCATCTTAGCTCCTTCTAAGTGATGACATTAGCATCTAGTTTTCTGGTGCCATATAGCTCACAGTTTATAGAAGATTGCCTCTCAGAGGAATCCTAGACTTCTGCACAGCACCAAATGCTAATTCTGTTAGAACTGCAAAAGTACTATGTGCCCCATAGCTTTAAAAACAATCAAAAATGAGATCTACCGCTTGTATTTAGCAAATGATCAAGTGTGAACTATGTGTGTATATATATATATATATATATATATATATATATATATATATATATATATATATGTGAATCTAGTGTATTCAAGAGGGGATATGTGTACATATACTTATGTGTAATAAATATATGCACACATAATATAAGTTTTTATTTTAAATAGATATGTATATCATATATAAGCCTATGAATTTATTGTCCAAAATAAATTAGTGACAAATTTCATATCAAGGATTTAGAACAAACCATATTCAGAAGTTAGAATGCAAAGGAACATTATATACAAGAATTATGATAACCCCATTTGATCAACAAGTTGCAAGGAATATATATTTCCAAAGTTACTCACAAAATAATCAACCTGTTATCTTCAAAAGTAAGACAGCTGTGTTCTGAGTCTAATATGACCACTGAATGCATGAATTCTCAGCTATTGTGGCTGCCAACATTACATCAAGCATGGGTGTGCTGCTCCTGAGGCCTCACCCACTTACAAGAAACTGGCAGTTAATAGCTTCTACAGGATGGGAGTCATTTCCTTCGTTGGTGAAGCCACTGCTAAGCTGGCCTTGCCCCAGCCAATCAGCACTACCCATCCTCATTTAGTAATCCCAATAAAACTCAGCGGGTCATTCCCAGGGAAAAAGACATGAAAGCAAGAGGCAAGTCTTTGGAAAGATGAAGTGTGTGGGGGGGGGTAATAGAGGGTAATGTGTGTGAAAATGATCAAAATGCATTATGTACACATAGGAAATTTTCAAAGAATACATCAACATATTTAAAAGAAAAAAGGGTACATATTTAATATCAAATACTCAATTACAAATATAGAGAACTGGCACTTATCATTTTAAAGGTTTAAAATTCAATGGCTGTCTAATTTGTCTTTGAAATGCAGATATATGTAGGTGATTTTTTTTTCAAAAGACATCTGGCATTATGTTTAAATTTTTGACAATGTACTTTTCTAAAGTAGTCATGATTGATATACAATATACACCCCAAAGGGGTTTTTTAATGTCTGTTGCAAAAGAATACCTACCACTGCATTTAATAAATAAATATTTATGTACTATTAGATTTTGGAAAAATCATAGTATTCTTCTTAACTGTAATGGAAATGCACATTTGGATCCTATCATTCCAACACCCCTTTTGCCTTATCCTACTTCACAGATTTTTGTATCTCAGGGTAAAGCATAAATTTGCAATTTTTCCTTACCCAGTGAATACACCTAAGATGGATCCTCCCAAAAACTTGCAGACTGTAGGAAGCGCTCAGACGTGGAGAAGCTGAATGCTGCCCTGGTCTGTCTGTTTTGCCTCCATGAACTGTGTGTGCTCCAAGCACCTTCTTCATCTCATTGGGCAAAAATTCACCTTACCGCTATGTTAGAAAACCAATTACACTTGAAGAAAATATACTTTATGGAAGGAGTTAAAACAATATGTCTCTCTGGCATTGTGTCAAAATCCAAGAACATTTTTTTTACAGATGTTGTATAAAAGAACTAACTAGTCTCTATTTTTACAATTACTGTTTAGAATAGATGAACTTTTCCAAGTAATTATTTTATTTATTTATTTATATGTTTGAGAGAAAATGTCAGACAAAATCAGAGAGAGAGAGAGAGAGAGAGAGAGAGAGAGAGAGAGAGAGAGAGAGAGAGAGAGAGAGAATGAAACAGCACACCAGGGCTTCTAGCCACTGCAAATGAACTCCAGACACATGTGCCCCATTGTGATTCTGGCTTACATGGGTGCTGGGGAATTGAACCTGGGTCCTTAGGCTTCACAGGCAAACATTTTAACTGCTAAGTATCTCTCCAGACACGGGATGGGCTACTTAATGGCAGTTTTGAAATTGTCAGCCATTTTCTCATTCATCAGATATTGATGTTGAAAGTATTAAGTAAGTTTCATAGAACAATAAATGATGAATATTTGAGGGAAAGTAAAGTGAGGTAGAAAGTAAAGTGAGATGGAAGTGATTGAGTTACAGGGTATGGTGGGGAGGGATGTTGGTATTTCTAGACTGTAGCTTCATTACTTAATACTAGTTTATACTCAGTCTGAAGGGAGATGAAGGCAATGGTCAAAGGAAACTTTCCATATATATCTTGCAATGAGCATGTTCCTTATTTAACAGTGCCAGAAAACATGGAAGAGAGTATTAGGTCCATGACCAACTTATTGATATATATATGCATATATATTACATATATATATAATACATAGATATCATGTGGAATATATATATATATATATATATATATATATATATATATATATATGGCATGTTAAGGTATTAATCTTTCACTAGAAAAAATGCAAGTAAAAGACTTGATAGAAATTCAGTTAACTACAGGAACTTCTGAATATTGTTTGAATTGAATGTAGAATATAGGAAGAAACAATAGCAAACAGCTGCAGAGATGGCTGAGCAGTTAAAACTATTTGCTGGTAAAGCATGCCAGCCCAGCTTCAATTCAAAGTACCCATTAAAGCCAAATGCACAAAGTGGTACATGTGTCTAAGTTATTTTGCATGAGCAAGAGCCCGTGGTACACCCATACTCTTTCTCTCTGCTCAAGTTTTGGTTATTTGTGAATAAAATGGTAATTTTATTCACAAATAAGATATGATCAAAATAATAGCAAGGGGAAAATTGTTTTGAATATGTTGCTTTTCCTGTAATTAAGAAAAAAAGAAGTATTTGACACAAGTTGAGTTAGTTATAGACACTTTTTAGTCATATCTCCTTATTTTTACCATATGGTGCCATAGTACAATGGTAGTTATATCATTTCTCCTTTCTGCTCTCTTAAGAGTTTAGTTCTTTCTTGATTTTTGATGAAGAGAATTACCAAATAATTCCTTAAGCACTTTCAAGTTATGAGAACTTTTCTCACCTGTTACGTTTATATGGTGAAGCAAATGTGGCCATTCCATGCTTGTATGAACAAGGCCTTTTAAATATGTGGCCGAGGGCCCTCCTGAGCACAGGAGGCAGCCTGTCATACTCATAAATAGGTGGCTGTACTTCTTTGTATTGTTTTTGAAATTTTCCATCAATGTTATCATAGAAATGAGCTGTAGTGTTCATTTCTACTGTGCCATTAGCTTTACTTTGGTTTGCATATAAAAAATGGACTACTAATTATTTGTCTTCTATGCATTCTCTGAGAACACTGCTATAATTTTGGAATTATGTCATAATTCCTATAAAACAGTTTTTGCTCTGTTGGCAAGTTTCTCAGAATGGCTTGATGTCATTTGATGTCTAAGTTTCAGAATTTATTTATGAGTCAATTTTATTAAACTATATGTGACATTTCTTTGACTGAAAATTATAAACCATACTAATTTATGTTGAATGTATTTTGTTATATCTTAAAATCATGTTGCCTTGAGCTGAAGAGATGGCTTAGCGGTTAAGTGCTTGCCTGTGAGGCCTAAGGCCCACAGTTGGAGGCTCGATTCCCTAGGACCCAAGTCAACCAGATGCACAAGGGGGCACTCATATCTGGAGTCGTTTGCAGGTGGTTGAGGCACTGGCATGCCCATTCTCTCTCTCTATCTGTTTCTTTCTCTCACTATCTGTTGCTGTCAAATAAATAAATAAAAATTAAAAAAAAATCATGTTGTCTTTCTGATCACAGGTTCAACTATGTGTTGCTTTGAATGCAAATGTGTGTCCCCTCAGAGCCTCGGGAATTTTTTGTTTTTTAATTAAGGTTAACTTTCCACTTAGCACTGGCCTTGCTTGCATGTGGTGCTGTCTGCTGGTGTTGGTGATTGGTTTCGATATGTGGATGCAGCCTCTTCTGCCATTGGTGGATCTTCCCATGGATTTATTAGCTGAAATAAATCTTTTTCTCATAAAGTGTGTCTGGTTTGGATATTCTTCTGAGCAATGTGGAGCTGACTGAGACAATGTGTTTTTAATTTTTATTGAAACACCTTCCATTGTTTCTATTTCTTCATCTCCATAGATGATTCATTCTTTCCCCAAATTTACTTTTGTGGCTTTTACTCCTGTCTTGGTTATCTCCAACCTGTTATTTGCCCAGTGACAACTTTATAATCTTAATTATGTTTTAAAATAATTTTTCCCCATCTCTAATTTTCCCATTTCTTGATCTCTGATATAATTTTTATACATTCCTTTCAATAAGCAAGGATTTGAATAGATTCTGCTGTGTCTTTAATTATTGTTCAAACTAGTGTATTGCCTTCTGTGTTTATTGAGCTTTCCTCTGAATCAATGTTGCTTTGTTGTTTTTGTTGAAAATGACTTTGAAGACATTTTCATTCAGGAATGTTTGTCATTACTAACTTACAACCAGAGTATGCAATGTTGTCAAATATTTTTTTTTGAGCATTAAAATAAAATAAATTTAGAAAGTACCCTATTTGTGCATTTCACAGAAATTTTCATTGTTTTTTTCCAAGTCCCTAAGCCAATTGAGTTGTATGCTCATTGAGGAAGGTAGAGAGTTATTTTTCTTCAATGTTTACATGCAGCATTCTTTTTCAAGCATTTAGAGACCTCAAATTTGGCCTATGTTTTGTTTTGGTCCCCTGTATAGGCAGATAATTAAAACCCAAGGCATAGCATCCAATGATTATGAAATACCCCGTGGCAGGTACCAACTTCAAAGAAGACTTTCCTCTTTGAATTCATGCTTTGCCATCAGTTTCAAACCCGCACGTCTCCCTTACATTCTTGCCTGCGGTGCGATGTGCTTGAAATGAAGTTTTCATGTAATTTTTTTCCTTTGGTTTTGGTGTGTTACACTGTAAGGTGAGTTCACATTGTTAAGATAGCCAAATGTTCATTACCGTAAATACTCCAGGATCTACATAATTTATTTTTGAAAATTGTAGGGACATGCCATTTGAAACACAATTTTTCCCCTTTCAAAATGTATCTCTGTGCTTTTCACTCTATTCTATACTTTAGATATTAAATACAACTAAGATTTTGAAACACAGAAATATTTATTATAAAACCATCAACTTTCTAACTTTATTAACTATTGTGCATCACTTAATATAAATTCACATTTTTCTTATTATACTTCTGTATAACTTTTTTTTCCCTTCTGGTGTTATATTGTCAGAAATCTAAGCAGAATTTTTCATACCATAACTAATTCTTACTGTGGTTTCTAAATATGAGCACTTCCATATTACTTAAGGAATGCCTAATCATCCTAATCATTCTTGGTTCCAGCTTTACAGTAGTTATAGGTGATAAAGTTTATGAATTTCCAAAAATGGCATAAGGGCATGAGTTATGTTTCTGCTCTGTTGATGATCACTAGTAAATTGTTATTCCCTGAGGCAGTTTTGTTTCAAAATACTGATACTGTGGCATTTCTTTTTTATTATTTATTTATTGGTTGATGGATTTTGGTTTTTCGAGGTAAGGTTTCACTTTAGCCCAGGCTGAACTGGACTTCACTCCAAATTCTCAGGGTGGCCTCAAACTCATGGCAATCCTCATACCTCTGCTTCCTGAGTGCTGGGATTAAAGGTGTGCACCATCACACCCAGCCTGATACTAGTATTTCTAGGAAAATGGAATTAAAGGAAATCAAATTTGGTGACAAGGTAATTCATGAATATTTATTTAAAAAATTTTTTTAATTAGTTTTGTATTCAGGAAATAGTCAGTTTGGTACCATTATTAGGCTCATCTGTGACCTACCCCTCCCCTTTGGCCTGTCCTTACTGAGGTATATGGGCTGTGCATTGTGGAGTTAACCCACAGTTATAGGTAAGATAACTGTCTCTGCATATCATGACCCAACATGTGGTTCTGACATCCTTTCCGCCCCCTCTTCCACAAAATTTCCCTGAGCCATGTTGGGTTCATTTTTGGTCTGCTTCAGTGATGAGGTGTTGGGGGCCTCTGAGGCTCTGGCTCTCTAATTTGGTAGGAGTTTATTTTTTTTTTTTCTATGTTGGTCTCTGTGGTGGTTTGATTCAGGTGTCCCCCATAAACTTAGGTGTTCTGAATGCTAGGTTCCCAGCTGATGGAGATTTGGGAATTAATGCCTCCTGGAGGGAGTGTATTGTTGAGGGTGGGCTTATGGGCTTTATAGCCAGTTTCCCCATGCCAGTGTTTGGCACACCCTCCTGTTGCTGTGGTCCATCTTATGTTGGCCAGGGGGTGATGTCCACCCCCTGCTCATGCCATCGTTTTCCCCTGCCATTGTGGAGCTTCCCCTCGAGCCTGTGAGCCAAAATAAACCTCTTTTTCCCAGAAGCTACTCTTGGTTGGGTGATTTCTACCAGCAATGTGAACCGGACTACAACAGTTTCCTTTCCCCTTGTGCTGGTATTCAGTTCATCAGGAAAACAGCACCCTTGCTAGTTTCACCAAGTTTTCTTAGTTACAGCCAGGGCCCTTTTGAGGTATGATGGGGTGGCTCTCTCCTTAGGATCTACATCTATCTGAAAGAGAGAAACAGATTCTCCAATGGAGAATAAGTTAGCACCAGGAAAAATGAGATAACCCTTACTTTTTTTATAGAGAATTTAATAAGTATAGTCCCTCTTGTAGCCCATGATTGATGGTAGCTTGATATTGGAGAGTGGGCTAATGTTTGGATATGGCTCCAGCTATGGGTCCCATAGCACTGAGGGGATCAGTTAGCCAAATCAAGAGCACTTGGTTCCCAACCATGGCTGTGTGTCAGTATTGCACTTGTGTGGGCATCACAACAGGTTATTTGCTGTGAAGTAGGTTAGACCATGAGTTGCTTGGACAGATACTTTTCATTTTCCCCCAGTCGCCCATGTAGCACCTTCTGGTACTAGACGCGCTGGCTGTCTGAGGACTGACTCTCTTCTAGCTTCCAGCCATGCCATTCCATTTTACTTGTCAACTGCATATGGTGTCTTCAGCAGTAGGATGTTACCACTAACCTTTGGTGGATCATCAAGTACTCTGACAGAAATCTGTCTGTCTTTTAGAACCTTTTAGGTTTCTCTGATCAAAAGCTCATTGTGGATGATAGTCCCATGCTGGTACTGGGAGTTACAGGTCAGTGCCCACTAAGAAAATGAGGAAAAAGATAACTAATATACAAGCGTTAGAGAGAAGAGAGAGAGGGAGAGTCAGGGAGGGAAGATGTAGAAGATTAAGGTTAGACTTGATCCTACCTTCTCCAGTGTCTTGCGGTTCTGGTGTTCCCCATAAGGGCCTGGTGAAGGTTCAACTAAATGGTTTGCCTTTTAGGAAGTAGAATTTGGTGCCAAGGTAATTAATGAATATTTCTACATTTAAAGAGAATATCATTAGGTAAGAATTTGCCAAAAAGGAAAAAAGAAAAAATGAGCTTGCCATCCCGTTATGATACTTCTGACATAATTGCTCTGCCTGAACAACAATAACCAATAGTCTGTCAATCACAAAGATTGACAACAAAATTGGCTTAGTGGTCAATAACAATGATAATAATAGGGAACGTCTCCAGATGTATTTCTATTATTTTGGATCTACTTACACCTAAATGTACTAAATAATGACTAAGGCAACAAGTTGGACATCCATTATGTGAAAAAAATATTTTGTTCTGTTTTCCATGAAAAGCATTCCATTATACTTCTTAAGAGGGAAAATTAAATATGTTAAACTTTATATTAAAGCTAAGACATTTGAATGCTTAATGAAACTAAAATCTAAGGTTAAGATATGGCTTAATTTGTAAAACACTTGTGGCACAAGTGTAAGTATGTGATCTTGAATCCCATTGTCCAAATAAATGCAGTGAGGGCATGGTGACACACCTGTATTCCCCATGCTTGGAGGTGGATGAGGGAGTCCTGGATCAAGGTGGCAATCTAGACTAGCCAAATGGACAAGCGCTCAGTTCAAATGATACACCCTGACCAAGTAAATAAAGTTGAAAGTAACAAATGAAGACACTGGACATGTTCCTCTGGCTAACACACACACACACACACACACACACACGCACACACACACACACACACACACACACACACACATGTATTTACACACATTTGATCCCAGACAAATGCAAATGTTCATATGTCCATTTATAATATACATAAGCACACATAAAAGTATGAGAAATAAAGTCTTGCAATTTAATACAGGGGAATAAATCAATGTCAGTCGTAAATCCCTGTCATGCACCAAACATGGTTTTCAAACCTCTAAGGATTAAAGGGCCCTATTTTCACTATTTCCATTTTGATAATTAGCTTTTATTTGACAACATGTTGAAGTAAGGGAAGAAATTTCACCACCACTTCATATTCAGAAACCTAAAATAAGATGAAGAAAATAATCTTTTCAGTTCTCTAATATTTTGATATTCTCATTAAACCAATGAGAATGGACAAGCAAAGGAGATTTTTGCCTTAAATTTAAATATGTACCATCCTGATTGTGGCTGTAGGGTGAGTTTTAAAAAGTCATCTTAATTTAAGAAGGTGGGGATGAAAGTATTCCCATTATTCATTGTATCTGGCAAGCTTATGGGTCATATTATAAGTAGGCTAGAAATATCTCTACCCAGATTTAAATTTGTTCCAAATTCATTCATTAGAATTATAATGATAACCATATAAAATTTAAATATGAAATGACCATTCAGAATAAAAAAATAAAAACAGTTGCCATGGGCTGGAGATGGTTTAGCAAGTAAGCACTTTCCTGCAAAGTCAAAGGACCTCGGTTCGATTCCACAGGACCCACATAATCCAGATGCACAAAAGAATGCATATATCTATAGTTTGTTTGCAGTGGCTAGTGGGCCTGACATGCCTATTCTCTCTCTCTCTCTGTGTGCGTCTGTCTGCCTCTATCTCTCTTAAATAAATGAATAAATAAATAAATAAATATTTTAAAACAGTTGATGTAGCAAAGATAATATTATACATGCAGATCACTATTTAATTGATGAAAGCAAGCTCAAAGGCTAGCTTCAATGTTAACTTTTCCAGTGCCCTCCTAAGTTCACATACATGACTGCATATTCACCAAATACTGTGTTTCTCTCAGCTGTTGAGTATTAAATAATAAAAATTATGGTGAGCAGAAAAGAGTAAGTAAAAGTAAATGAAAACTTGCCTTCAAGAGCTTCTATTATTAGAATGAGGTATCAATCAAAGTGAGACATTGCATTAAAATTCTAATTATTTGTTGTCACAGAATGAAGAACAAGATGTGTGTTCTTTTCTCCATGACAGTGATTGGGGGAAGTTTCCTTAAAAGGGAATTCTTCTGGCACAAATCACAGGTTCAGTAGGTAAACATGGTGAGAAACTCTGATGAGCAAAAGCTCTATACTGTCAGGGTGATTTGCAATGATTGGGAAAGGAGCAAAATGTTTGCCCAGGCCAGGAGCAGAAGAGGCATGTCTTTCTGAGATGACACTGGGCTGAAAAGTTAGGAAGTGGTTTTCTCCCAAACACAGTGGGAAGCCAGAGTTATTGTATCACAGTGACATCAGCAGATTCGAGTATTTCAATGATCAACTCTTAGCTGGGTGTGTTGGTGCATGCCTTTAATCCCAACACTTGGAAGGAAGAGGTAAGAGGATTGCTGTGAGTTCAAGGTCACCCTGAGACTACATAGTAAATTCCAGGTCATCCTGAGCTAGAGTGAGACCCTACCACAAAAAACAAAAACAAAAACAAAAACAAAAACAAAAACAAAAACAAAAACAAAAACAAAAACAAAAACAAAAACAAAAACAAACAAACAAAAACAAGATCAAATCTTAAGCGTAGGCCCAGGGTGTACTAAATGCAAATATTTATGTGAATGACTCTCAGGTTCCTCATGTGTTGAATGAGGAATATATTTTTGCCTCTCCTTGGGAGAGTAAGAATAAATATTCATATTTTTACCTTGATAAGGTTTCAACCTATAATCTGAATCATAATAATATTTGGCAAAATCTCAAAAAAATACATTATCCCACCCTAAGTAGGCACATAGGATTTCAATACTTTTGACTCACAATTTCAGGAGACATAAAATGTCTCACAGGATTATATTCTATTCTGAGTAGATATCCAGGCGATCCCCCATTTCCTGGAAAGTCAGAGAATGTCTTCCTGAAAGGCATGTACTGTTGCATGGGGGTACATGAAATACTTTGCTTTACCCACCCAAATCTGGAACACTGATGTTGTTGCTAAATGTCACCTGCTGTGACATTTCTAGATCTCTGTAAATAACCAGGGGTGTATCTTGAAAAATATCACTGTCAGATGCACATCTAATCCAGTGACAGTCAGTGTGTTGCTTAAATTTAAAATGTTGTCATAACCTCAGATGTTTATGATTAAGCTGGTTAATGATTCTCCTGCTGAAGGACCCTTTGAAAGGTGGAACCTTGTTATAATAAGTGTGTAACTGGGCATGGGCCTCAGATTTATTTCTTCAGTCCACGGGGTGTTCAGAGCTAGCTAGATCTTGTCATCCACTTCCCCTCTGATGTTGGAGCTGGCTGTTATACATTCTCCACCACGATGAAAATTCTGCTGGAAGATGTAAACCTCCAGTAAACCCTTCCCCTTTTGTTCAGGTGTTTTGTGCAAGCAACCAGAAGCCAATGCTACAGTCAGAATTTTAAGACTCTGGAAGAGGGCATGGCAGTCTTAGTAGGTTCCCAATACACTAATATGTAAAGAAGTATCTTCCTAATGCATGAAAGACAAATATTTCTTTCGGCAGAAGTGAAAAGAAGCTCCGATAGTGTGACATACTCTTTTTAACTCCTTTTAGAACCTATCAGTATTCCTTAATGATCAATAGGATAAAGTGGAAAACATCAGAAATGAGAATATAATTAAATGTTATGCTAATAGTTGCACTAAAATATATTCTGTGAGTACCAGATTATAAGGGAAGTCTTAAAATATATGTAAAATCGGATGGATGTGGTGGCACACACCTTTTATCCTAGTACAAGAGAGGCAGAGGCAGGAGGATCACTATGAATTTGTGGCCACCTTGAGAGTACATAATGAATTCTAGTTCACTCTGGGCTAGAGTGAGACCTTACCTTGAAAAATAAAACAAACAACAACAACAACAAAAATAAATAAAACAAGAGACAGAGAGAAAGAGAAAGCATAAGTTCCAATCTTCACTGAAATCATAAATTCCTACAAGTTATATGTTAGAATTTGTGTAGTAATCATCTGTTTTTCCTAGTGTGTACATACTTATGCTTCTTCATTTAAAGAAATACAAAAGTGAAATCGGCTAAAATTTAACCAGAAAGTTTTGACTGCTTCCTATTGTGCTGTATCTCATTTTTGATACTTTGAAAGAAAATGGTGATTACAAATGTAAATATTGTGGTGTACCTGTGTTTGGTGCATATGGGACATTATGCAAAGAGCCATTGCCTCTCCCTCATAACTGACAGCTGCGCCCATGATGCCTGGGCCACAGTCCCCAAGAAGTTGACCTAGATCCCCAACAAGGAGGGCCCCTTTGGAAAAGGGCAGAGATGAGGGATAGGGTAGTCCCAAAATGTGTTTTTTTACATACTAAGCATGATCATAACTAATAAAAAATAAATTAAAAAGAAATGCAAATATTAGTTTAAATATCATACCTTAATGTACTGTTACATCCATCATGAGTTAATGAATTAGCCAAAAATGAACTTTGTAAGTAAATATTTTGGATTTCCTGATATTATCCTGGAAATATTTAAGGAATATCTCTGATATTTCTATCCTGTCCTGAGAGGCCAACAGGAGAGTTGGAAATAATCAGTTTGTCTTCTAACTCAAACTCGCACAAAATATTAACTGTCCTTCCCCTTTCAAATCCCTTTTAACAGCATGTCTAGGATGCATGGAAGAGTGTAGTAAATTAACAAACAAGGGGAAGTCATAAGAAATGTATGATATACTTGTAAAAAACAGCTGTTTCATCCTATCACAAAAGCAAAAGAAAAGACTTGCATAAATTTTCATTTTTATTTATTTGTATTTATATATTTAGTTATTTTGCTTTTTTTTCCCCAGGCTGACCTGGAATTCTCTATGTAGTTTCAGGGTGGCCTTGAACTCACAGCGATCCTCTTACCTCTGCCTCCTGAATGCTGGAATTAAAGGCATGCACCACCATGCCCAGTTCCCATTCTTAATTTTTTAAAGAAGTAGTGTTACATACTTTATTTTCTTCTGTTTTGTAAGAAGAAACTTTGTCTGGATACACCATGTGTTGGTTCCATTTTCCTCCTCTCTGACCCCATTCCATTGAGGGTCTTCCTCAGCTGGATTGCTGGTGTTCACCATAGGGCGGTGGGTGTAAGCTGTGAGAGCAGAAGTCAGTCGTTATGTGGGTGGGCAATGCTTCTGGATATCCCCCCTCACCCTGTAGCTCTTACAATATCTCTGCCCCCTCTTCTGCAAAACTTCCTGATCCTTAGTGGGTGTGCTTTAAGTCCAGGTTAGTGCTGAATTCTCAGAGACTTATGAATTTCTGCTTTGGTGTTGTGGTGGTTTGATTCAGGTGTGCCCCATAAACTTAGGTGTTGTGAATGCTAGCTCCCCAGCTGACAGATATTTGGGAATTAATGCCTCCTGGAGGGAGTGTATTGTTGGGGGTGGGCTTATGGGCTTTATAGCCAGTTTCCCCATGCCAGTGTTTGGCACACCCTCCTGTTGCTGTGATCCACCTTATGTTGGCCAGGGGGTGATGTCCACCCTCTGCTCATGCCATCGTTTTCCCCTGCCATCATGGAGCTTCCACTTGAGCCTATGAGCCAAAATAAATCTCTTTTTCTCAGAAGCTGCTCTTTGTTGGGTGATTTCTACCAGCAATGTGAACCTGACTGCAACAGGTGTGTTCTGAGTATCCTCAGTATCTACCACCAAAACCCTGTGCAGTTGTCAGGCTTGCTGTGGAAACAGCTCTCATGCTCACCCTGCCAGCTCCTCTGTGGTCTCACCTTAGCGCTAGCTGATGTGAAAGGGATGGTTCATCTCATGATTGGGAGTCAACTAATGATTGAAATACAGGGTTACATTTAAATATCGTTTAGAATATTGTTTACAAAAATGAACGCTAATAAAAATTAAAATACCAGGTTCATCATATATTATCTATTTCTTTTATATATACTTCCTTCCAGATTTGTTTTGAAAGTAACAAACTTAGAAAATTATTGAAATATTCTAAGATCTTAAATGTAAATATTTGAAAATGAAGCAGTGGAAAATGTTATTTCTTCTAAACAATATGGGCACGGAATTTGGGGTACAATTTGGCATTACTTTGAAGGCTACCCATCTTGATGTATGAATGCCCATCCTACCTGCATTATTATTATTATTATTATTATTATTATTATTATTATTATTATTATTTTAGGACTATAACTTAAAGTTCCAACAAAACTGAACAGAGGTCTGGAGAGATGGCTTAGTGGTTAAATGCCTATGAAGCCTAAGGACCCCGGTTTGAGGCTCGATTCCCCAGGACCCACTTTAGCCAGATGCACAAGGGGGCGCATGCGTCTGGAGTTAGTTTGCAGTGGCTGGCGGCCCTGGTGCACCCATTTTCTGTCTCTATATATATCTGCCTCTTTCGCTCTCTGTCTGTTGCTTTCAAATAAATAAATAAACGAAAAATAAAAAAAATAAATAAAAACTACTGCAGAGAGCAGAACACTATATGCTTTTAAATGCGTTGCTGTGTCTCACACCATCTGCGCCGGTGTCTATGGTGAGTCGCCCAAGGAAAATGTAAGTGCAGTTGGGTAAAAAGATAGCCTACAAAGATAGAAGAAAGCTCAACTTAAAGCAATTTGGCGTAGCTACTTACAGCTGGGAAGTGAAAGCAGCAGATGGGTTATGCTGACTTCCTGAAATCAGAAGTGAGAAGCCTTACATCTAAGGAAGCATTTGCATAGCCTCTAAGGGAAAGACACTACAAGTTTCCAAATGATAACCAGACAGTACTCAGGTTGCTTCCAGAACCTGCTCAGGACACCTGTACAGTAGGCGATAACTATGTACCTACAATTGTCAATATAACTACATTTTCCTGACAAAAAGTTTCCATAAATGAAAAGAAAGTTCCGCTTTTAGTTTACAGAGTTTTTTTTTTTTTGTTTTTTTTTTAACAAATGAATTTTCTCTTCCATGTACAGGCTACAGAGACATTTGCAATTATACCACTAAAATGGAATTATCAATAAAGTATGATAAAATTCCAGACCAGAAATGTGTAGATTTTTATATTTTTCCTCTTTTTGTATTGAGCCATGTTACAAACATATTTGACAAGTTAAATTCACAAACTCATTTAACAATGCATTCTTAGAAACCTATGAATGTCCCCTAGAATTTATCTCTTCAATATTGATACAAATCATGGCACAAAAATGTTTTAAAAATTCTTATTCCTCTAATAAAATATCCAGTCATGGAATTGTCATTATTTTTATCTGAGCATTGTGTCAAATTAAACTAAATCTATAATTTCACTAATTCTGAGCATATGCAATTGTCCTTGAAGATATGAAATGTACTGTGCACTGTCAAACGGCTGAGATTGTAATGGTATATGCTTAAGATGGCAATGTTATCTTTAATTCAGTAGTGGGTTAAATTTATAGACAATCATGTAAAACAATTTTCAGAGATGAAATTCAAGGGATCAGGATGTGCCTATCTCATTACTCGGTAGCTGGTGCAGTGCAGCTTTATACGTCATCTAATTTCCCCTCTTTTGTGTGTCGACTTGACTTTCCGTCAGCGGCTGAGGCGTCTGAGAGCACCCATGTGCCAGGGGCCAGATGCTGAGTGCTTTCTCGAGCTGACCATTTCCTCGCTTATATCATTCGGGCTTTGTTGGTTCTTCATTGGTGACTTGAAAGTCTATATGGATGAGTTTTCCTCTTTAACTCTCTTTTCATTTTTTTTATGGCAAGAATAACTTTTTTTTTTTCCATCTTGAGAAGGAAAAGTGGAGTGTATATGAGCACTTGTAATAAAAATGTCAAAATACACATTTCTCAGATTAGTTTCATATTGCACAACTGCCCATCATGATTTTAATGGTAATTTGTCTGTCTAGAATCAGAATGTCAGCCCATTTGAAACTGTTTAGTCCTTGAAAAAATTGCTCCGCTGTCCTTTCTCAAATGGTTCAAATGGGGCGATCATTGTCAAGGTGCTCTTAAGACTGAAATAGCAAAAAGAAAAAGACAAAGTTGTATTTTCTGAAGAGCTATCAAAAAAGAAAACACACACTTAGAAGTGTCAAACATAGCTTTTCTCTGACGGAAGCATACTTCTTTGTCCAGATGCTGAGAAACTCTTCTGATTTTAATAAGATGCAAGCACATTGATTTTAAAAAATAAATTATATGTTTTTTATTATAATTAAAATGGAAGTTTTATAAAGTGGACAGAATAACAAATAATGCCTGAGGCCTAAAAATGTCTAAAATACATTGTACCTCAGGAATATTTCTTCAATTATTTATATTCATTATTATTTTGTGTCACTCTTTAATGTAGTCATTAAATCACTAATTATATCTGTGAAATACAGGAATGTGTTAAAATAAATATTCCCCTTATGTATATTGCACATTATATTTTTCCTAGTCAATAAATTTGCACACAAACAAAGGTTAGAATTTAAGAGAATCACATTGATTGTAGAAAATAATTTTAGAATAAAAATATTTTTAGTGCCTAGAGGACATTTTGAAGATGGAAAAGAAATAAAGATGGTCAATGAGAGTAAGTTCACTGTGTTCTCAGCTGGGGAAATGGCTCAGTGGGTAAAGGCACTTGTGTAAACACAGCAGTTACCGTTCTGATGCTCAGAACCAATGGCGGTTAAGGCTGAGAAATCCCTATTCAGTTCTCTGCCCCAGTTTTTTTATTTTTTTATTAACAACTTCCATGATTATAAAAAAAATACCCAGTGGTGACAACCTCCCTCCCCCGTCTGCCCCGGTTTTTTGAGTGGGTTGTTTGATTTATTTTGTCCTTATTTACTGATTCCAGATATTAGATTCTCACAATTAGGCCTCTGTCAGTGGTGCGGCTGGCAAAGATTTTCGCCCACTCTGTGAATAATTTATTGGATCTGTTTACAGTACGTTTGTCTGTGTAAAAGGTTTTTAGCATCATGAGATCTCACTGGCTGAGTGACTGTTTAATTTCCTGGGATACTGGCTATTGTTCAGGAATTCTTTCCCCACTCCTATACCATGGAGCAGTCCCCTTATTGCTTCTATCATTTGTTTAAGAGTTTAGGTTTTAAGCCGGGCGTGGTGGCGCATGCCTTTAACCCCAGCACTCGGGAGGCAGAGGTATGAGGATTGCCGTGAGTTCTAGGCCACCCTGAGACTCCATAGTGAATTCCGGGTCAGCCTGGACCAGAGTGAGACCCTACCTCGAAAAACCAAAAAAAAAAAATAAAATAAATAAAAAAAATAATAATAATAAAGCAAAAGAAGTTAGATTTTAGATTGAAATCTTTCATCCCTTTGGCGGTGAGAGGAGTGTATCTAGTTTCATTTTTCTACATGTGGCTATCAAATTTGTCCAGCGTCATTTGCTGAAGACATTGTCACTTCTCCAGTGTGTGTTGTTGGGACATTTGTCCAAGAACAAATTGCTTAGTTACTTGAACTACTAGCTGGTTCTGCAATTCTGCTTCATTGGTCTGTGTCTGTTTTCATGCCACTACTATGCCGTCATTACTATGGATTTGGGGTACAGCCTTAGGTTCCGTGTGGTGACACCTCCAGAGGTGTGTCTTTTGTTGAGGGTTTTCTTTTAGTGTCTCTGTGAAGAATGATGCTGTGATGTTTTATTCCTATTCATTGAATGTGTATAGTGCTTTTGGAAGACTTGACATTTTCACAATGTTGGTTCTAGGTGAACATGCTTGTGCAAGCTCTTTCCACCTTATCATGTCCTCCTCAATTTCTTTCTTGAGCATTTTTATGTTCCCATTATAAAGGCCATTTCCTTCCTTGGTTAGACTTTTTGTAAGTTATTTGATTTTTTTTTTTTTTTGTGGCTATGTAAAATGAGACAACTTAGCTAATGTCTTTTTTTTTCCTGTATGTTTGTTCTTTGGGTGTAGGAACATTATTGATTTTTGTGGCTTTGTTCTGTATACTGCTATTTATTACCATTGAACTTTTATGGTAGATTTTGTGTGTGTGTGTGTGTGTGTGTTTGCGTTTAGAGTCAGGGTCTCACTCTAGCTCAGGCTGACCTGGAATTCACTATGAGGTCTCAGGGTGGCCTCAAACTCATGCCGATCCTCCTACAGCTGCCTCCCATTTTGTGGGATTAAAGCCATGAGCTACCATGCACAGCTATGGTAGATTCTTTATGGTCACCTATATATGGGAACATGTGACCTGCCAACAGTGCCAGTTTTACTTCCTCTTTTCTAATTTATATCCATTTCCTACCTTTCTCCTGTCTTCTTGCTTAGGCCAGGTCTCCTAGTACTATGCCGAACAGCAGTAGAAGGGTGGGCAGCCCCATCTCGTACCTAATCTCAGTGGGAACTCCTCGAGTCTTTCCACATTAAGTATGATTTGGGTTTCAGGTGCTTTGTACATAGGCTTTATATTGTTGACACATAAACCCTCCATGCCTATTCTGTACAGCATTTTGGATCACAAAAGTGATGTATTTTGTCAAAGGCCTTCTGTGAATCTGTTGAGATAATCATATGGTTCTTATGTTTAAGTTTACTTATTAAATTAATCTTCTTGTGTATATAAACCATGCCTGCATTCCTAGGATGAAAACTGTTTAGTCAAAGTGGATAATGCTACTGATGTGCTGTTGAATTTGGTTTGCAAGGATTTTGTTCAGGATTTTTGCATCTAAGTTCATCAGAAATAATGTCTATAGTTTTCTTTTCTTGTTGCATCTCTGGCTGGTTTTAGTATTAGCATGGCTGCTTCATAGAAAGAGTTGGGAAGTAGTCCCTGTTTTCTGATTATGTAAAACAGATGGAGAATAACGTGCTTTCAGTTCTGTGATGAAGGTGTGGTAGAATTTGGCTGAGAATCAATCAGGTCCTGAACTTTTTTCCTTCAATGGAAGGTCATATAATAGGTTTGTTGAGGAAATTTATTTGCTCTGGATTTAGTTTTGACAGATGGCATGTGTAGACAAAAACTTCCATTTCTTCCAGATTAGCCAATTTTGTGGAGTACAGGTTTTGGAAACATGCCCTAATAATTCTTTCAATTTCATTAATGTCTGTTGTGACCAATCCTTTTTCATTTTTAATATTTTTAAATTTTTATTTTATTTAATTATTTGCTTATTTAATAAATTGGGAGAAAGACAGACAGACAGACAGACAAACACACACACACACACACACACACACACACACACACACACACACACAGAGGGGGGGGGATGGGTATGACAGAGCCTCCAGCCACTGCAAACAAACTCCAGATGCATGTACCATTTGTCCATCTGGATTGCATAGTACAGGGGAATTAAACCTGGACGCTTAGGCTTTTAGGCAAGTGCCTTAACTGCTGAGCCATCTCTCCAGCCCTCATTTCTAGTTGTAGAAAAAATATCCTGATTTTTCTTCCAATTTCATTGATGTCTATTGTAACTTATCATTTTCTTTTGTAATTTTGTCAATTTGGGACTTCTCTTTTTTCCTTTGATTAAATTGTTTAGTTTTTCAAAGTATAAGCTCTTGTTTTTACCAGTTTTCTCAATTTATTTCTTAGTTTTCAGTTTATTAATTTCTACTGTGATTTTAATGTGGGAAGCCATGCTAGCTTTATCAGGCTTTGCTGTGTCAGCTACTGTGGGAAGCCATGCTGGCTTTATCAGGCTTTGCTGTGTCAGCTTGTTTACTGCTTTTGTATCCTAATTGTCTGTGCATGAGCACATGATGTTATCCTAACATGGCTGCTCACCTATCCCGATTGGGTGATGCATAGTCAGCTGATGAGACTTAAGCCAATCAGACGACACTGCACAATCATCTGACCACTAGTATATAAGCTTGGGGCTCTGTAGGGTCAGGGTCCTTCTCTCTTTCAGTCTGGAGCTCCCAATAAAGTGTGCTTGAGAAGAATCCTGTTGTTGTTGTTCTTCCTGCTGGCGGGAGGGGCGCAACATTTTAATTATTTCTTTTTTCTAGAACTCTTAGTATTGGATTGTTCTTATTTTTCCAGTGCCTTTAGATGGATGGATAGGTTATAAATTGGAGATTTCACTCTCTCTTTGTTATGAAGACATTTAGTAATAATTTTCCCCTTAACACACCACCCTTCTTGTATCCCATAAATTTTGGTATTTTCCATTTTCATTATCATTCAGTTCTAGAAGGTTTACAATTTCCCTTTTGTTTAGTTTTACTCTGTTATTTATTCATGTGTGTGATATTTTATTCCAGATAGAGTTCATAGGCAAAAATAGCATCTCCATTCTCCAAATTTTATTTTATAAATATGAAATTGTTTTATTCATGCTATATGCATCATGCTGCATCAAAGGTAAATTTTTCTGAGATAGTGAATGCCATGGCTTGTGGTGATGCAACAAACTCCTTTTGGATTTTAATATATTTTTATAGTTCAGACATAAATGAAAGTACATATGAAATACTGTCAAGAAAATTGCATCTAAAATGCAGCTATGTGCTGTATTTTGGGTCTTGTATTTGGGTCTTGCTTAGTATATGGTGGTGATTTGATCTGAAATTTCTTGTTTCTGTGTAGGTGAGAAAATGTTCCTTCTTTCTCCTCTCATTTTCTTTTTTCTCTCTCTTTTTTCTCATTCCATCTTTTCTTTTGTTATGCATGGGTGTTTTTTTTTTTTTTAATTAAGCACATACTTTGAAGGGATATATCATGTATTGGTACTATCTTTTCCCAACCGTTTTGCAGGGGGCCATCCTCAGTGAGGTTGCTGGTACTCCCCTTGGAGTTCTGGTTTATGCATTGCGGAAGCAGCTCAGGAGAGGTAATGCCACTGGGCATGACATCCTAACCTATGACTCTTACAGTCTTCCCCTCCTCTGAAAAATCCCCTGAGCCTCGGTGTGTGTGTTCTAAATGTACTTCAGTGAGGAGCTCTTCCAAGCCTCTGGATTTCTGCTTTGGTAAGTGTTGCTATCCTCAGCGCCCATCTCCTTCACCCCTGCACTGATTGTCAGTCTCACCATGAAAGCAGCACTCTGCTTGCCCTCCATTTCCTCTGGTTTAATCTCCTGGGGACTCGCTACTTTTGAAAAAGACAAAGCATTCTCAAATGGAGAGTGAAGTCAGCATAGGTGAAACAGGATAAGCATTATTCATTTAGTGAAAGTATGATGGATGTTGCCCATGTTTTAGCCAAATATTACTGGGAGTTTGACATTGGAGAGCATAATCCTGGTTCCCAGCTCCAGATATGGGTTCCTTTCTACTGAGCGGATCTCTTAGCCAATCAGAAAGACATTGTTTATCCACCAAGGCCATGTGCCACATATGCACTGGTGTGTCCTTATCAGGCTGGCTGTTTCTGAGTGGAAAGACCCGTTTTACTCACACCATTGGTGGCCACTTTCCCCCAGCGGCTCATGCAGCACTTTCCAGCATGAAATGGACTAGCTGGGGACTGGCTGTCTTCTAGATTCCAGCAAGGTCTCTCCATGCTCTGTGCCAGCAGCAAATATCTTCATCAACAGAGTCTTCCTCTTACCTTTTACCTCAGGTGAGTAATCATTGGTGCATTGATAGAAGCCTGTCTTATTTTGAATACCTCTAGCTAGGTCTCTCCTATCAACAGCCCAATTTGGGTAGCACCAACATGAGGTACTGTGAGTTACAGGTCAGAGCCTTTTTTTTTTTTTTTTTTTTTAATGATAGGCTTTTGCTCACCTCCTCCAGGGCCATTAATTTTCGTTCCTTCTCCTATATTCCTGTTGAGAGTTACATATTTTAGTCAACCTTCAAGGGTTTCTGTGATACCAATTCATTTTTGGTTGGTTTTTGTTTTTAATCCCCCTCACACACACACTTGCCCCTTTACCTTCCCCTAAACTTTTCCATCCCTCATGTTTGAGCCTCAAGTTGCATATCTGGTATGTCAACAAGTCAAGCTGATCCTGACCCAAGTTAGGAACTCCAGATGAGTGAGAACACGTGGCATTCAATTTTCTTTTTGATTTTTTGCACTACCCATGTGTTATTTATTAGTATGGCATTCAGTCACCAGGAAATGGTTTATTTTCCATTCTTTTGCTTGTTGTTAACTTCAGCTTTACCACATTGTGGTCTGATACGATGCAAGAAGTTACAACATTTTTCCTTTATTTATAGAGGTGTGCTTTATGCCTTAATATATGATGTATTTTGGAGAAGATTCTGTGGGCTGCTGAGAAGAATGTGTACTTTGTAGAGTTGGGGTACAATGTTATGGAGATATCGATTAGGTCTAGTTAATCTATGGTATTGTTAAGCTTTATTATTTTCCTGTTGATTTTCTGCTTGGATGATCTTTCAATTGATTATAGGGAGTTATTGAAGTTCTCTACTATGATGGTATTGGGATTTATTTCTGGTTTGTGGTCAAGTAGGTTTTGATTTATAAAATGGGGTGCACCTGTATTTGATGCATATAGATTTATGACTATGATGTCCTCTTGTTTGATCTTTCCCTTGATGATTAAAAAGTAGTATTCTTTTCCTTTTCTATTTTTGTTTTAAGTCTCTTTTGCCAGATATTAGTATAATCACACCCACTTGTTTCTTATTCCCATGTCCTTGAAAAACTATTTTAATCCTTTCACCCTGAGGGGGTGTCTATTCTCAGTGGTAAGGTTGGTTCCTTGAATTTTCAGCTTTGCCTGAAATGTGTTACATGAAAAAGAAGTCACAAAGTTGTGGGAGTGATGGAGGACAGAGGGGGATTTTTAAATATTACTGGTTGTTAGTTTTATGCATAGAAGTGATGTCGTTGTTGCATTTTTCCAACTCTACAAAGTATAGCAGATACAAGGATCCATTTTACTAATCCACCCTGTTAACTTGTGTGTTTTGATGGGTGAGTTAGCACAACTAATATTTTATGTTGTAACTGTGAGATTCAATTTTATTCATACAATCTTGAGGCTTTGGTGCTTTCATGGGCTTTGTGTGTTTTTGTGCTTGCTCTAGATTTGGCTATTGTATTCTTCCTTTCATAGTGTCTTGAGGTAGGTTGTTGACTCTTTTATGTGTAGTATTTCCTGAAGTATTCTGTGTAGGTTTGGTTTTATGTCCATATAGTCCTAGAGCTGGTTTTCATCATGCGAGGTTTTCCTTTTTACCATCTATCATGAAGTATACTTAAGATGGATACAGTAGTTTATGTTGGTAGTCATAGTTTTTTAGACTTTGAAGTGCTCTATTCCAAGCCCTTCTGGCTTTCATGTTTTCTATTGAAAACGATGAGATAATCTGATGGGATTACATTTGTATGGTATGAGTTGCTCTTTTAACACTCGTTCTTTGGTTTCATTGTTTAGAGTTTTAACTATGATACATCTTGGAGAGTTTCTTCTTTTGTCCAGTGTGTTTGGTGTCCTGTGAATATCTTGTATCTGGATGGGTCAACTTATCAAGAGGGTGGGAAAGTAATCTTCAGTAATTTTGTTGATATATTTTCCTTGCCTTTGTCATGAGTTTTCCCCTTCTTGTACAGCCATGTTCCACAGTTGTACACCAATGAACCACAGGATATTCCACAGTTTCTTCATGTTAGGTTGGCATGATTTTTTGAACTTATCAAAGTTTTTGGACTTCTGAACCATTTCTCCTGTCTTGTCTTCAGGATCTGAGATTCTGTCCTCCACTTGATTAACTCTGTAAGTAAGGGCTTTTCAGGTAGGCTTTTACAAGCTCTATTTGATTTTTTTTTTTTAAATTTATTTATTTGAGAGCGACAGACACAGAGAGAAAGGAAGAAAGGGGGAGAGAGAGAGAATGGGCACGCCAGGGCTTCCAGCCTCTGCAAACGAACTCCAGACACGTGTGCCCCCTTGTGCCTCTGGCTAATGTGGGACCTGAGGAATTGAGCCTCGAACAGGGGTCCTTAGGCTTCACAGGCAAGCACTTAACCGCTAAGCCATCTCTCCAGCACTCTATTTGATTTTTGAATTTTGTTTTCTGGTGCACTTTTCTGCACCATGCCCATCCCTTTGTCTGGTTCTACTTTCAGGTCATTGTTTCTTTCTTTCTTTCTTTTTTTTTTTGACTTTTTTATAATTAGTTATGTACACAGTGTGTTGCATTTTTTTGCAAAGCGAGACAGAACATGACTCATTAATGCCACTTAGGTAAAAAAACAATGCAATGAAAACCATACACACACAAACGCAAACAATATTGGACTAATAATGTTTACTTACATGTTTTGTAAAATATGGATATTATAGAATCTCCTGACTTCCTTTACTACTGAAGATGTCAATAGTACCAATTAATACAAATGGATAAATGTCTTATGATCTTATGAAGTTTAAGCAGATCTTTAGAACTTTTATATAGGCAGTCCTTGTAAATGTAGGAATGATGACATCACTTCTACACATTATACTAACAACCAGTAATATTTAAAAATCCCCCTCTGTCCTCCATCACTCCCATAACTTTGTGACTTCTTTTTCATTTATATGCTTCTTTGCCATTGTGAATTCTGCAATTTTCACTCACATTTTATATGTTGGTAAAAGTACACTTAGTTCTGTAACGAATTTCCTAGTTGTCCTCATGAAGACATTGACAAACATATATATATATATTGCCTTTGACATTGTGTCCTCTACAGTGTTCACACTCAAGAAATACACAGCTCAATTCCAAACAATATCACACACATTTCATAACATTTTCAGTATATGTTTTCTTTGTTGTTAGACGATATTTAATTGCTATTCTTGCTGAATGCATACATATGTGGAACATGGGCCACAACCTGGAAATATATGCTAGAATTTTCTATCCATATGGAATGTTTCTATAGGAAAATTTATATCTCTTAAAGGATTTAGGGTCAAGATTCTATCTTCTCCAATCCAGGACAATAATATCCACAAGTATATTAACATTTTTTCTCCTTTAAAAATAAATCCCACTGTGTGCTTGGATCAGGTGAGATGCTGGCAGCTTGAGGTCTGTGTGCTTAGACAAGAAGAGGGACAGGTGTGTTTGGTTCCTGTATTAGTCAGGGTTCTCTAGAGGAACATAATTACTAGAATGAATTGTTTTAAAAAGGGGATTTATTGGATCAGCTTACAGTAGTCCAATAGCAGTTGCAGGCCCGAGAATCACCGAACCTGGTAGCTGCTCAGTCCATGTGGCTGGATGCCTCAGCAGTCCCGACCCTGCACTGCAGATGGTGTCGGAAAGCCTGGAGGCTTCCTGAGGAGCCGCTGGGTTTTGATCCACGTGCGTCTTAAGTTGAAGTTGGTCTTTAGTCCGTATTGGTCTTCAATCCACGCTAGAAGGTAGGGAGCAGCTCCGGCAGCCAAGTGGAAGGAAGGAAGGAAAAAAGGGAACTCTTCTACCCAGAGCTTCCTTATATCAAGTCCCTCTCTGAGCGGGGCCGCCCACTCTGGGGGAAGGGCTCACCCTGGGAGAAAGACCTCCTCCTTTAGTTGATCCTTCCAAGAAGCAGCCTGTGGATTACTAAACAGATCAAGCTGGCAACACCTTAACTATCACAGTTCCTACGTACCTGAACCAAGGAAGGTGCCTGGGTGTTTGAGGTCTGAGCTTTGTTGGGGGCCTGTGACTCATACCAGGTGAGGTGCCGCTGTTCTTGGAGAAGTGTGCTCAGAGCAGGCAAGGTATAGGTGTGTTGGGGACCTGGGTGCTCAGATCAGGAGAGATATGGGCATATGTGGGGCCTGTGGGGCAGGAGAGTGTTGGGGAATTGTGGCTCTGAAAAGTAAATGTGCCAGCATACTTGGGCAGGTGAAGTCCTGCTTTGACTGGGGCCTATGAACACACTTGGGGGAAATATTTCTGGCTTGATTGGGGCCTGGCCTGCTGTGGTTTAGGAAGTCCTGGATATAGGTATATTTGGACTCCATACATTAGGTTCCACCAACTTCCACAAGATTAGACACAACACATTAGACTGGAATACCCAAGCTGCCAAGCTGCCAGTCCTGTGGCTATAGACCTAGTGCCCACACACTCTTGGGGCTGGTGGCACTTGAAACATACGCAACCTGCACATCTGTGGATACAACCACCCTCCCTCTCCAAGCTGGTTCAAAACAAAAATAGATAACTCACTGAAGATTGCACAAGAACAAATTCTTGTTTCTTCATCAGTAAAATAAGACTTTTACTCCAAGATGGGAAGATATACCATGCAATAAATAAATAAATAAAAACATAGCAAAACAACAAGCAGAAAATCCCCACCAAGATTGCCAAGTCCCCAAATAGAAGTCTCCAAAGAAAACACAGAGAAGACAACAGAAATAAAATCCCAAAGTGAAAGCACCATTGGATATGTGACCCTGACCAAGTGAATCGCTGAACTGGATGCAAGTCATCAAAAAGCCTGCCATCACATACATGAAATGTGACAAAATAATTTCTTACACCACACAGATTTCATCATTATGCATAACTTACTTGAGGAAAACTAGATACCTCAAAAAGAGATAAGTGAGTTGAGAATGAGTCCAAAAATAGAGGATCTCAATAATCAGCTGATTATGCTTAATGAAGACATGATTAAATGCAAGTATGAATTCTAAGAAGCATCAATGGCTGACTATAGAGTTTCCAATAGATGCAGTTATTCCTTTACTGGACATTTACCCTGAAAGTTCCATGCCTCAGTTCGAAGAGATTTGCTTAACTATGCTTATAGCTACTCAATTCATAATAGCTAAGAGCTGGAATCAACCCATCATTAGACGAATGGATAAGCAAGATGTGGTATATATACACTATGGAATTCTACACAGCAATAAGGAAAGAATGGCACAATGAAATTTGCAGAAAAATGGTTCTCAGGGAACTCACCCAATAACAGAAAGGTAATTGTCACATTGTCTCACTGATCTGTGGCTCCTAACCTGAATCTACCCAAGATGCTGATATACCTAATAAGCATCTTGAGGACTGGTCAATAGGGAAGGAGGAGTAGGAGGGGAGGGTAAGAGTGGGGGCGGAGGCCACAAAACTGGACCAAAATGGCAACGGTACCATAAAATTCTACATCCTAATAGACAAGCTAAATGGTTGAACCTTCATCAGATCCTTAGAGGGAACACCTGAATTGCAGGGCCCTGGAGAGGGTATGATAAAGACGAACCTTAATCTTCTCCTGTTTCTCTCTCCCTTCTTCTGTCTCTTCTTTCCATCTCTTTTATATTACCTATCCTTTTTTTTTTTTATTCCTTCTTTTCCTTGACATTGTCTTATAACTCCCAGTACCATCAGGTGCTTAACATCCACAATGAGCTGTTGATCAGAGGGACCTACAAGATTTCCGAAAAGAAGACAGACTTCTATCAGAGTACTTGTAAACCCACCAAAAGTTAGTGCTAAGACCCTACTGCCAAAGACACCATATGCTGTTGGTATAGAGCATGGTGTGACCTGGATGATATCTGGAAGAGAGTCAGTCCCCAGACTGCTTGTCTAGTGCCAGAAGTTGCTGCATGAGTGATTGGGAAAAAATGACCAACATTTGTCCAAGCAACTCGTGGTCTAAGCTACTCAATAGCACACAACCTGATGTGATGCTCACCCAAGTGCAATAGTGGCACACAGCTATGGTGGGTGACCAACTTCTTTTGATTTGGCTAATGGATCAGCTCAGTGGAATATAACCCATAGCTAGAGATAGGAAACAAATCAGAACCATATCCAAAAACTGAACCTGCTCTCCTTTATCTAGCTCCCACCAAACATGGGCTACAAGAGGACCTACACCTATAAGATTCCCTCTAAAATAATAGCGATTTCCCCATTTATCTTAGTCCATTCACTCTCCACTGGAGAATTTGCATCTGTTTTTCAGATGCATTTTTCTGGAGGAATGAATCAGCCCATTATACCCTCACCTGGTCTTCAACTGAAATCAAGAGTAATTGGGGAAATGAGCAAGTGTGCTGCTTCCTTGGCAACCTAGTACCAGCACAAGGGAGAAGGAGATAGACACAGAGAACAATCAACTCCTACCAAACCAGATATCCAGAGAAACAGAGGCTTAGAAGACCTCATCAATGAAGTAGACATAAACTGAACCCATCATGGCTCATGGAAATTAGTGGAAGAGGGGGTGGAAAGGTTGTTAGAGCCACATTTTGGGACATTATGCACAGAGACATTGCCTCTTATCCATAACTGATGGCTAACCCCACAGTACACAACCAACATCCCCCCGTGAGGAGGGTCCCAGTGGAGGTGGGAGGACAAGGAGCAGGATAACAATGGCACCAACATGGCTGTGTACACACTGTGCACGTAAGTAATAAAAAAGGAGGAGTAAAAAAGTATTCACTATGTTTTTATATAAAACAATTACACTGTGATTAGTATATTCAAACGTTACATATTTTTGTTTCACTGTAACCCTAATATAGTTAAACATAAGATTTCACAAGGATTGAAAACATAATTATAAATATTTTGGCTGTCATTATTATAAATATTGGTAGTACATGTTTTTTTTTTCCTTTTTATTTATTTATTTTTGACAAATTCCATGATTGTATACAATATCCCATGGTAATTTCCTCCCTCCCCCAACTTTCTGCTTTGAAACATCTCTTTCCATCATTTCCCCTCCCCCTCTAAATCAGTATCTCTTTTATTTTGATGTCATCATCTTTTCCTCCTGTTATGTTGGCCTTGTGTAGGTTTGTACAGACACTGTGAGGTCATGGATATCCAGGCTATTTTGTGTCTGGAGGAGCACATTGTGAGGAGTCCTACCCTTGCTTTGGCTCTTACATTCTTTTGCCGCCTCTTCTGCAATAGACCTTGAGACTTAGAAGGTGTGATAGAGATATTTCAGTGCTGAACACTCCTCCATCCCTTCTTTTCAGCACCATGGTGCCTTCTGAGTTATCCCAAGGTTACTGCCATCTGGAAAGAGAAGATTCTCTAATCAAAAGTGAGAGTAGTATTAATATGTAGGTATGAACATTAAGAGAAGTGCTTACTGGGCAGTTTGGTGAGCATAGTATATACATTTAGCCAGACAGCAGCAGATGTTACAACCCAAGGGCTCATCACTACCCCTGTTGTAGGTTTTCAGTATCAGGGATGTATTCCCTCTCATGGAGCAGGCCTCTAGTCCAATTAGAGGGCACTTGGTTTTACCCATAATAGACATGCTCCTATTGCATCGGTTGGCTCATTTGGCCTGGCTGGCCAAATATAAGGGTTTCAGTCTCCAGTGTTGAGTATCTTCATGGGTAATGTCTCTCTCTCCCATTGAACTGCTTGTAGCATAGCTTTTTTGAGCTTTCTGTTAGCTGGTCTACATGGAGGAAGTTTTCAGCTCAGCTCCAGCAGGATTTCTCAGTGACCTTGCAGCCAAAATATGTAGAGTCTTCAGTAATATAGTCTTACCCTTACCATCTATTTCTGGTAGGAAACCAAGGGCCTTGGCAATAGCCTGTAATGTTTTGAGAACATCATGGACCTCCCTGGCCAACAACTCACTGGGAGATATTCCATCCTTGGCACTGAAAATTTTCTCCTAACAATCTATGGATCCTGAGCATTCCATTGTCCAAAAAAGGTTTTCAAATGAATTATTTATAACCTCTTAGATTTTGATTAGCCTTCCCTCTACCTTCCCTTTACTCAATCTGTTCCCCTGACCTCACTTAGTAGCAAAGCAGTAAAATAGAAAGGAGATATAAAGGGAATAGAAAGGGATGGGGGATTTAGTAGGATAGTGTTGTATTTACATAAGTAGAAGAACTGATTAATGGGGGTGAAAAGGCCTAAGTACATATTTTTATTCAAAAAATTATTTATTAGGAATTTGATAGAAAACAAATAAAACTAAGTACACTATGAAGATATGGCATATATTTTTGTTGATATACTAGAACTGTGTTTTGCCATCTTAATGCAAACTAATGGTGGATTAAATATCTGACATCTGTTACAGCGTACTTATTTATATGTAGGCCATGAACTTTGAACTTTAGATAACCTAAGTATCTTCATATATACTATATATTTCTCCAAATCTTTAGTAGTGAGAATGATAGTTATGCTATGAGGTTTTTAGATACTTATATTC
Source organism: Jaculus jaculus (assembly GCF_020740685.1). NCBI lineage: Eukaryota > Metazoa > Chordata > Mammalia > Rodentia > Dipodidae > Jaculus > Jaculus jaculus. Next base: position 79,428,584 of record NC_059114.1, read on the forward strand.
TGATTTAACATAGACCATATATGTATTTAATTTTTATGTATTTATTTGAGAGTCACTAACACAGAGAGAGAGGCAGAGAGAGAGAGAGACAGAGAGAGAGAGAGAGAGAGAGAGAGAGAGAGAGAAAGACAGAGAGAGAGAGAGAGAATGGGTGTGGCAGAGCCTCCAGCCAGTGCAAATGAACTCCAGATGCGTGCTCCCCCCTCTTGTGCATCTGGCTAACGTGGGTTCTGGGGAATCGAGCCTCGAACCAGGGTCCTTAGTCTTCACAGACAAGCGCTTAACCACTAAGCCATCTCTCCAGCCTAACATAGACTTTTATGTCTAATACTATATGAAGTACATTTAGTTTTTCTGGGAACAAGATTTTAACTTGTCATTTGGCTTTTTGTGTGCAAATATTGTAATGATTATAAATTTACATGGCAAATTTAATAATTATAATGTAATAAAAAATTTTGCATACATAATTTATATAGAAATTATCTTGACAAAAAATTCCATCAGAATGAAAAATTACAAGCTAATATTGGAATACATTGACCAGTATAGTAAAATAAATTGTCTAGTTTCCTAGCATATTTACAAAAATGAGAAAACTTTAAAATACCAATAAATCGATAAAAGTAGATTTTGTGACTTGAGTATAAATTATCCCTTACATCCCCGTGTGTTAAAGCATAATTACCAAGAAGTGATGCTATTTTATATTTTTAGAAGACGGAGCCAAATTGGAGATAGTATTTCACTGGTGTTGTTCTTGGGATTAATTTTCTCTGCCTTTTTATTTTCTTATCATTCTGTTTGCTGACAGAAAGTATATTTTATGCTTTTTAATGTATATAACATTTTCTGTTTTATTTATTTAGTTATGAGATAGAGAGAGGCAGATAGAGAGAGATAATGGGCATGACAGGGCCTCCAGCCACTGCAGATGAACTGCAAATGCATTTGCGACCTTGAGCATCTGGCTTACATGGGTCTTAGGCAATACAATCTGGGTGCTTTGGCTTTGCAGGCAAGTGCTTTAGCCACTATTCCACCTCTACAGCCCTATTTAATACTTTTTATATGAAAAAATGCTAGAAAATATTTGTGACCCTAGGGGAAGCTTTTAATAAATTAACCAATGACTCAGTAATTATGTTTCATAATATTTTACACAAATTATTTTTGCAGAAAATTATGTTAATGACTTCTAATGTTACTGGTGTCCAGACAAGTCAATTTGTAAAATTTAGTTAAATTATTGGATGTCAGTGCTGTATGAAGACACTAGAGTAAATCCAAGCATATTTCAAATAGGCCTTCTTTTGTACACCACTAGATTTTTGGCATCATACTCTCATGGTTTATAAGAAGACATATTAACGTATTTCCATTTCCTAATAAGTTTATTTTTATTCAATGAGAAAACGTTCTTATTTCTACACCAGTGAATGTATTCCATGGTTGCTAACCTTTGAACATGTATAAAACCATTCACAGAAAATGAACAAATGGCTTCTAACTCACCCCATTCCTCTCAGTTTCTGTTGACAATAGTTTTTCTATGAGGCACAGGAATAGTGTTATCATCACAATGTCAGTTCAACATTTAACGTCTGTTATATTATTTTCTTTTCAAATTTAAAAGAAAATTGAAATCAAATATTAAGGAATTTCATGTGCATGATTTTCATTATAGCTCCTGGTGGATTTCATAAGACTAGCAAGGGTGATAGTGTGGTTGTCAGCAGATAACATGAGTAGTGAATTTTATTTCACCCTGTCAGGCAACATAATTGAAATGTCAGGAGCAATCCCCCGAACTGAGCCATTGTTCAGAATTTTGTCTACTTTACACTAACAACCACCAACAATAAATAGTAAGATGGAGTGCAATAAAAGCAACAAAACTTGTGACAAAATCCTGTATTTGTCTTTATACGATCTACTGGTTATGACTAACAAACTCTTTTTAAAATATTTTTTGGTTTGTTTTTTGAGGTAAGGTTTCACTCTAGTCCAGGCTGACCTGGAATTCACTATGTAGTCTGAGTGACCTCGAACTCATAGAGATGCTCCTACCTCTGCTTCCCGAGTACTGGGATTAAAGATGTGTGCCACCGCATTTGGCAACAAACTCTTCAAGTTTACTTCAAATTGACCAGAACTATAATAGGAGACCAATAGTACTGGGAAGGAAATGTTGAGCCATTGAAAAAGATAGTGGTTAAGGTCAGATTTCATGTCTAAATAATTTATTCTAAAAACTCACATAAGTGCTTGAACCTTTCTTTTTTTTTTCTTTTTCTTTTTTTATCTTTCTTTTTTTTTTTTAATACAGTGGATCTCCATTGTAGTAATTGAAAGGTTGTTTGTATTATTGTTGTTTGCTTCCATAGAAGCCTTGACTTTCCATCAGAGAAGTAAAGTAAGTAAAGAAAACTGGGTGAAGGGAATTTAAACCATGGGGCAAAAGTTTCCATAGCCTGTGAGGCCTGCCTGACCACTCATCTAATGAATGGTATCTTATTTCATGACAAAACACAAATTTTCAGGCTGCTCTAGGAAGTTTGAGATCACTATTTTAAACTTTTCATTATTACACAAAAAATATGCTTTATTACCTAATGACAAAACTCTGCTATCCTGGAAATTGAATCATGATAAGATTTGTTGTAACAAGAAGGGAGAAAAAAAACACACCGAATTAAAGATCTTAGCTCCACATATTCAGCTAGCAAAGTGTCAAAGCAAGATTAGGAAACAAAGGGGCAGTGAAAGGGAAAGGGTGACCTAACCCTGCCTACCCTGGCAAACCTGCGCCAAAAATACTGGACAGTTCAGCCCCAGAACAATGAGAATGGATGAAAGTCACACTAAGAGCACATGATCTCATACTGAAAACTTAATTTAAACCCAACCCAGTCATATTTCCTTGAGGTTTCCAAAAGTTAGAAGTCCAGTGAACTTCAGCTGAGTTCACTAAGTAAAAAAAAATCCCAAGAGGGCTGTTGAAATGATTAAATGTTTGAACTTCTATATGTAGGAAATGTATCCTCTAATTTTAACCCCAGAGGTGAGGGCCATATTTTACTAATCTAATTATCAACGTTCAGGAGGCAGTTGTGCCCCTGAGGTGACATCCTAAATACTGATATAAATCCCCGGCAGATCTATTCCATAAGGATCCAAGTAAGTGTATTTCCTTCTGAGAAAACACATTGAACATTGAAATATTATAGATTAAAAATTGCTGATGAGAGAATTGGCTAAGAAGGAAAAAGACTTTTGAAACTGCTTTTAAAATTATGTAAACTATGGATATCACAACACAAAATACTTCAATATACAAACAAGTGATATTTAGGTCAAAACCACAGACTTACATTAAGGGATAATATGAAATCTCAAAAACAAAATGTTCTCAAGATTTGTTCTGGAATTTATTTTTAATTTTTTTGTTCATTTTTTAAAATTTATTTAAGAGTGACAGAGAGAGAGAGAAAGAGGGAAAGAGAGAGAGAGAGAGAGAGAGAGAGAGAGAGAGAGAGAGAGAGAGAGAGAATGGGCGTGCCAGGGCCTCCAGCCACTGCAAATGAACTCCAGACACATGCGACCCCTTGTGCATCTGGCTAATGTGGGTCCTGGGGAATTGAGCCTTGAACCGGGGTTCTTAGGCTTCACAGGCAAGCACTCAACCACTAAGTCATCTCTCCAGCCCCTGTAATTTATTTTTAGCCAGAAGTTTCAGAGTAGAAAGACTCAGGTTTCTAATGGATTTTTATATTGTCAGCTCACTACTGTTTGGTTGATAATTCTAAAACTATGAATCATGGCTTCTGCTAAATATTTGACTCTATGCCTATTACACCATATATAATTACCACTGGGAAATGTATAATTTCATATATTTATAAATACTCTTTAGAATTATATAGATAGATAGATAGATAGAATTATATATATACATATATATATGTATATATATAATTCTAAAGAGTAACAGAAAGTAACAGAAATGCTTAAAATATTTTGCCAGTAGTGTTATGTATCAAACAAAAGTGTTCATTTCAAAGAAAATAATATAATGATAATTCTATTTTAAAGTGCAAATAATAATAATAGGAATTTAACTCAAGATTGTAATTTTTATATATTTAATTAATATACCAACTAAATTAATGAATTTATTTATTTGGTATATATTTATAGATTCACATATATATTTATACATATATATATATATAGAGAGAGAGAGAGAGAGAAAATATGAGTGAACCATGGACTCCAGCCACTGCAAATGATCTCTAGATGCATACATCACCGGTGCATCTGGCTTTATGTAGGTAGTGGGGAATTGAACCTCACCCTTAAACTTTGTAAGCAAATGCTTTGATCACTAATCCATCTCTGCAGCCCAAGCTTGTTATAATTTTTAAATCATCTTACAGAAATAATTCCCGTGTCTTTTGAGGATACACAGTCCTCTTGGTCTGTTACTACCCCAATCTATTTCAGTTAAATTATTCAACATATACAAGGGAAAAATATTTCATATGTGCTATAAACAAAACTTCAAATTTGTATATGCTCAGCAAAGTAATCATATTGAACATAAATTCATAACCAAATCTTGGCATATAGGTCAACTAGTGTAAATACAGCAATAGCAGAATTATGTACCATTGTGACCTCAAAATGAAATAATCAGACCCCAGGCAAATTTTCAAATCTTGACTTACTTAATCTATTATTTTTATTTTAAATGTTCTAATAACTACAGTTTTATTTACATGAGAATTATACTCATTTTCTAACTTTGTTTTGCATTATAATTCTGTCTTTGTGTTATAATTTATTAATTAGAAAGCAAACCTAGCTCATTTACTAAATTCCACTGATTGAAAATATGATGTGTTAAATTTGTATTACGATATTTATCAGATTAACTAAGGATGTTGTTATGAGTACTAGAGATTAGATTCCCTGCATACATCGTGTGGTGGTTTGAATAAAATAGATGGCCTCCAATATATTCAGTTGTTTGTTTGTAGTTTGCATCTGCAGACACCTGGCTGGAGGCGGTATCACTGGGTGGATTTAAGGTGTGGTGGTGGGTTTCAGATTTCATTCTAAAGGTATGCAAAGTGTGCCCAGCAGGAGTTCCTGAAGTGTGCTGTGTGGCTTTTGGCTTTTAGGCTTGTACTTCTCTCTCTGGTTGGTCCTGTGAAGGCAGGCCAGCTTCTTCTGCCATTTATGGAACTTCCCCTGGATCTGTAGGCTTCAATAAATATCCCTTCCTCCCTAACTGTGCCTGGTCTGGAAGTTCATCTCAGTGAACCTGAATCTATCTGCTACACATGGGAACCATAACAATGTAACTGGGTTCTTAAGTGGAAGCAAATCTAAAGCGCCTGTCTAATGTCAAATTCTTCAGAATTAATGAGGACTGTTTATGAATAGTTGGCACTAAATACAGCACCAGATATGTCCTTTGCAGTGTGGCTCATGCATCCAGATCATGTTATTTTTTATGCCTTCATCTAAAACCAATGACAACCAACATAATAGGATACAGAATAGAGAGGCATTAGGAAAAAAAATGAATTTTACTGTGCAGAATATTTCTCAAGATATATATAATTTCAAATGGCGTATATAGAAGATGGGTATACCACTGTCTCAAGCACTTGGCTTACCCATAAGGTGTTAGAAATAATACTGTATTAAATTAAAGCATCAAAATGTGATCATGGTATTCAAAAATCATTCAAAACACAGAAAAAAAGAAAATCAGGAGTCACAAAATCAATGACCTACCTAACCATCCCATTGCGTGATGGGGACATACTAGGTCAAAGTTAACAAAATCTGAAGAGCTGAATAACATTGAAAGGCAAAACGAGGAGCTCTACTCTGCTAAATGCTTCTGTGTGGGCAAACTTGGCTACTGTTTTCGTAGTTCAATTCAGAGTATGAAGATGATTCTGCCCAATCTCTCCTAGCAATTTTTGAATGTCTACTCACTACAATTTAAGCTTAAACATGACGTAGACTTTGTGAAAATAAATTTTATTCCTTGTTGATGTTAGAAAATTTTTAAATAGAATTTAGTGATGAACGTATCTGCCATGACAAGGAGGATTCTTTGAAGCTTATATTATAAATGTAATTATTTTGTAATCTAAAGTAAACAAATGGAATAAATTTTACTTTTAAATGTGTCCACCCTATTCAATCTATTTTCATTTCATTTCTAACAAGATGTTTAAGCTTTCAACAAATAATATATTAAAGCAATATAATAATTTTCAAGAGGGAAAAGAATTTCCCATGAGATGCACCTATCTATGGAGAATAATTACTTTGAAATGCCTGTGCTAGAGATTGTCAGTCTTTAAATGCTTTGAAACTTTTCAACATGTTACTTTCTGAAAATATTTGCTCTGATTTCTGCCATTTCAACGAATAACACACAATTGTGAAGAAAAATGTTCATCCTTTCACTTATAAGCTTGCTTTTCTTTACTTTTCCTTGCTTGTGCTTTTTTACAATGCAAATTAGCAGGAATCCTGGTATGCTCTGCCACTAGCCATGAAACCAAATTAGAAATTATCACTGCCAGGAGACCTGAAAAGCAACAACATTTGGTAATTTCATATGCATTTTAAAGAATGATGAAAATTGACACATGCCATTCAGCCATTCTGATTTCTGAAGGATAGAAACCAATTGGCTCTGTATGAAACTGATGTGCAGGAGCTCACCCTCTACTGTGGACATGGCACTCCTGTGTCTGAATTTGTATTTGAAAGGGAGCAGAAGAGCTTCCCCACAGTCTAACACACTGTGAGCTACATTGTTACTCATGGCTGATACCAGGTTCTGACTTGAGAATGGTCAATGACAGAGTAGCCAGCAACTAGTTGGAGTATAGGAGCAGCAGTCTGATGAAGTAGGCAACAATATGTCATAGTGATCCAGAACTGGATAACATAAGCAGTATAAAATGCAATAAATTTGTTTTCGGAAATCAGTATCTGAATTCTGTAAGAGTCTTGTGTGTGAGGGACACTCACCTGTGCTGCTTTGTGAATTCTTAGAATAACATAAGGTTTACATTACATATATAAATGATTCATCAATTTTATGGTATGTGAAAAATCATTCCTATAATATTTTCTTTCTGATGATGGTGACAAGGATCATTCCAGTCATTTGCAGATGACAAATTTGATTAAAATGTGCTTATTTAGATGAATGACAGGATTAGAGAGTGGACAAGTAGGGATTACAGATACTAGATACCCTTAACTCTTGCTTGAGTAAGCCTAACATTCAAAGATTAAAAAAACTCTGCTACCATGGACCCTTGAAAGTTTATTCCATTATTGACAACTATACAAGTGAGTTTTGAGCTACCTAAGGGGGAACATCACATGGTATGGTACTAACAGCCATTTTATTAATATTAAACAACATCTACTTGTTTCAATGAAGGCTCAAAATAAAACCTGTCTTTGGTTAGTTAATTAGTGTGTACTTTTTATCTAAAAGGAAAATATATTTTTTCATGCATGGATCACACTAAGTCATATGTGTAATAAAAAGACAATCCCCTAATTTGATTTTTTGATGGTTGTCATTCTGACTGTAGTGAGACAGAATCCCATAGTCGTCGTAATTTTCATTTACCCAATGAGTAGAAATGTTGAACATCTCTTTAGGTGTTTAATGACCATTTGTATTTCTTGTATTGAAAACTCTGTTCAAATTTCTGCCCCATTTTTTAAATGGAGTACTTAATTTTCTATTATTTAGATTCTTTGAGCTCTTTGTGTCTCTTCTCTCTTTTTAGAGGGGTCAGATTTGCTAAGTGTTTATCAATCTTGCTTATCCTTTCAAAGAACCAACTGTTTGTTTCATTGATTCTTTGTATTTTTTGGTTTATATTTCATTAATTTCTGCCCTAAGGTGTATTATTTCTTTCTGTCTACTGATTCTTGGTTTGCCTTCTTCTTCTTTTTCCAGGGCTTTAAGATGAAGCATTACATTGCTTACATGACCCAAATTTATGTAGTGTTCTCATTATCATTTGATTCTATGATTTTATTTATTTATTTACTTTTGGTTTCCTCCTTGTTTTCCTCATTGACCTATTCATTATTTAGTAGTATATTGTTTAGTTTCTATGATTTTGAGTATGCTCTGTGGCTTTACTTGCTGTTGAAGTTTAATTGCACTGTGAGAGCAGCTGGATAATAACTGTTGCCACTTGACTGACTAAGTAGGAAATTCTGCAAGTTACAAAAATCAGCCAGTAAAGCAAGAAATTCACACCTGTGCAATAGTGACACACAGCGGATATAGATAACTAGCTGCTCACGGTTTGGGCATGAGACATGCTCAGTGGGGGTGAACACATATCTGACTCAGGGAACAAAGCCGGATTCTCTAGAACCAGAAAGCAATAGGCTCCAGAGAGAACCTCCACTGCTCTCTAAGAGGAAATGATATGCATACAACGTATCTTTCAAATAACCAGAGTTATCCCCTTTTATTCAAACTGTTCTTACTTTCAGTTGGACAATTTCTTCTATTTTACAGGTAGAGGAGAATATGGGGGAGAACAAGGATGCATCAATAAATCAAGAAGAGAGAGCCGACTGTCTACCAGGAGATGGGTCACCCACACTCAGAAATCACTACAGGGGAAGTAAGGCTATGAATACTGCTTTCATGGCTATCTTGAAAACCAGTGCCAGGGAAATAGTGAGAGATGCCGTGGTTGCTCAAAGCCCATAAAAATGACGATCCTGAGTCTGTACTAAATCAGATGTCTAACTTGCCCACCAAAGGCTCAGGGAATATCACAGAAGAGGTGGCAAAAAGATTGTACAAACTACAGTGTGGGTGGAAATAGCCTGAGACACCATGTTTGCCCCATGCCAGCAGAGATGGATTGAGGCCTCTTGGTCCCCACAATGAATACCAATGACCCCATCAAGGACCCTCAACAAACTTAGGAAGTGTAGAGGTTCTCTGTGTGCAACCTTTTTATATTAAAAGAAAAAAATCAATACATTTAAACAAACTGCTGGGCATCATGGGCCATGTCTATAATCCCCACACTAGGGAGGCAGACAAAGGAAATTGCTGGGGGTCTCATTCTAGTTATTCTAGCCAAATTAGTGAGAGATAGACTCAGGTCGAAACTGTTCCCAAGAATATGGCGAATGTTGAGGTGTCTCCCAATGTCTTGCATCCACAAACACATATGTACAATCATACATGCACACAATGCACATTCAAACCCACAGAGAGGAATGTGCATATGCACATGTAAACCTACTAAAAACTCAAACACACTAAATTATATAAAATCAATTTTATATAGATTCATGTCTGATCCCACTAAATTTCTTTATAAAATTTTATAGGGTTTTATTCTGCTCCATTTATTAAACAAACATTTTTAGATATTTTATTTTTTATTTTATTACAGACAACAATTTGTCTTCAATGGCATGAAGTACTCCCTCCTCCCCTCTATGATTTTAAATTCAAAATTTGCAATTTGTATAACTTGTGTCTCCTAATTTATTTCACCTAAAAATAAAATATTTTAATAGTTTTATTTTTAAACAAATAAAAATAAAACTATATATATATATGTTCATATATGTATTATATATATATTTTATTATATATATTAAATATATATATGTATGTACATATATATATATATATATATATATATAATTTGTAAGTACAAAGAGACACAGAGAGAAAGGCAGACAGACACAGAGAGAATATGAGTGTGCTAGGGCCTGCAGTCATTTCAGCGGAACTCCGGGAGCATGTGCCACTTTGTGCAGCTGACTTCACATGGATACTGGGCAAACGAACTCAGGTCACAATGTTTGACAGACAAGTGCTTTAACCATGAAGCCTTCTCTGCAGCCCTTTATCGACTTCTTACTGTACAAGTGCAATTGACGATTCCTCACATGTTAAGGTCTGAGAATATACTTTAGGTTAAAGTTTGTAGGGGAAAAATGGTTATATTTGACCTAAATATGTTTCTGTGCTTGGGAGACTGGTCTAAAGCAAGCACTATACTTGGTGAAGTGTATTTAAACGTGATATGAGAACAAATTGTATTGTAATTAATATCACTTGTCACGTACAACTCTCAGTCAATGATAACAATAGCATCTCCTACAAGCCTGATTCTCAAAGCTGCAAATAAAGACCATACCAAAATATGCTAACTGAGCCAATCATGCTGCGTGTGCTATTCCCTTTGCTGTAGAAAAATACAGGTTTCACATATTTTGGGCCAGAACATTATGAATTAACTTTGTTGAGGAATAACTCTGCACTTTATAGTCTCTTTCTCTCTTTTTGCTTAGCTTCTTATAACATGGACTCCTCTCAGATTAGCATTACAAGGCAGCAAAAGATGATGTATGAGGCCCAGGTCATACCTTAAACCAGCAAACAAAAGCAGGACAAAGTAATGCCGGTGTGCAATGATTTGAAATGTTTTATATTTGTTCCTTTGCGTAGCCTTCAAGAGTTAACTTGTGAGCTGGGCGTGGTGGTGCACACCTTTAATCCCAGCACTCAGGAGGCAGAGGTAGGAGATCACCATGAGTTCAGGGGCACCCTGAAACTATATAGGGAATCCCAGGTCAGCCTGGACTGGAGTGAGACCCTACCTAAGAAAGAAAAAAAAAGAAAAAAAACAGAAATAAAAAGAGTTAATTTGTGGCCCAGACATGCTAACACACTTCTGTAATACAAGTACTTGTGATGCTAATAAAGGAGTTTGGTGAGCTTGGAGCAGTCTGGGCCACATTGTGACCCCCTGTCTTTAAAAAAATAAAGTAAAAAAATAACAAAAAAGAATATGTGGTCTGCTGAACTTTGAAAACCAAAATCTGTGTGGAAATAAAGTGTTGCTTATTAAACAAATAAGATAATCAATACTGTAAAATGAATGGAATGAACATCTTAGATATGCAACCTGATGGGACAAGAAGGGAAAAAATTACCTAGAACACATATGTAGAGGCAGTAACTTAATGCTGTGCAGAGACTGTATGAAAATGTCTTCTAGAAAGATGATGAATTCTTGCTGTGTGGTTCCTTAGTGTTAAACATTTAGGTGAAGGCCAAGCACACAGCATACTTGCCCTAAACCCGCCTGCTTTGCATATTAAAGTGAAACTTAACAAACTGCCTGTACAAAGGCATGTTCTCATGAAAAATGGAATATAAGCTCAGCTAGTTAGAAATAGCCAGCCAATTTGAAAGTATTAAGAATTTGGAATCTTAGCAGGAAGACCAAAGGTGACAACTTCACAGTCACAATCCATCACACTTTCACGTCTCCACATTCCCTCTGCAATGGCCAGGACCCTAATCTTCAACAAGGCACTGGCTGAAATTAACTGCTTTACAGCTACCTACTTCCTGAAATACGATGCTCAAACAAAACTTTAAATTGGATGAGACCTCAGTTTTTCATTTTATGAATCAAAGGTCAGTTTCGCTTGCACTGGCCATTATATTTTAGGAGAAGTTATTGTTCTAATATACATGTGCTATTTTGTGTAGAATTTTAATATCTGTACCATATGAAATTGCACAAATTAGAAAGATTTGAATTTGAACTGATGACGTGTTTGTTCTCAAACAGCCCATGTTAATTAGGTATTGTAACAGAGTGTGGGGGATTCAAGAAAGTTCTTGAATCCAAGATCCATGTTTACAATCAATCGAAGAATTGAATAAATAAGACTGAAAAGAACAATTATTTTATTTATTTAGGGAAGTACAGATCTAAGGAAAGATATGCACATGCCTTGGGGACCCATGTGGAGGGACCTGGAAAAACGATGGAGAGAAAAGAAAGAATATAAAATTCAAAGATTTCCTGCCATGTGGGGAGCTGGAGGGAGCAAAGAGCCCATGTGTAGAGTAAGGGCCAGGGGCTCTCTCTTGCTTTGGCTGGCCGGCTGGGCCTGTGCCTTGCCAAGGGGAAAATCATCAGAAGCTGGTGGTTCCCCTGTGGCCAGGCATCTCAGAGCGCATTCCCTTCCTTTGCAAATGTATTCATAACCTTATAACCTCCTTCAGGCTCAGGTGAACTAGAGGGATAGCTGGTTGGTGACAGTTAGGGGCTGTCTCAGGAAGTGGTTAGCCATGACACCAAGTTTCTGACATTCAACTTGACCAATCACAATGTTTAAATCCTAGGAAAGACCTCCCTCCCAGGATGGGCCCAGATTGTTTTTGGAAATACAGACCTGGACAATAAATAAGAAGTCAGACTATATTTGTTGCTGTGAAATGTTATCCAAAGATAGTCCTGCTTTTATAACTTTAAGGAGCCTAGTCACCCTAACTATCTAGAAGAGCTACTTGACCCCTCTCCACCCCAGCATATTTTTCATCTACAATAGGAATGACACCTCTGTTTCTTTTTTCTCCTTCTCTTACTTCACTTCTTATCTGTTCTTCCTTCTATTCTTCCTCATCCTTTCCTTCTTCTCCCTCACCTTGAATTCTTTATTTTATTTTTTTTAAGATTTTTATTTATTTATTTGAGAGTGACAGAAAGAGGCAGATAGAGAACAAGAGAGAAATGGGTGCACCAGGGCCTCCAGCCACTGCAAACGAACTCCAGACACATGTACCCCCTTGTGTATCTGGCTAACATGAGTCCTGGGGAATTGAGCCTCGAACCGGTGTCCTTAGGCTTCACAGGCAAGCGCTTAACTGCTATGCCATCTCTCCAGCCCTAAATTCTTTCTTTTCTTTTACTTTCTCAGTCTCCTCTTCATGCCTTTTTCTTCCATTTATTTATGGTGTCTTTGAGAGTGTACGTCAGGGCATCTTTTCCATGGCAAACAAACTCCATATACACATGTCACCTTTTGAATCTGGCTTCATGTGCGTTCTGTGAAATTGAGACCTGGCTGGGAAGCTTTTAAGGAAGCACATTCAACTGCTGAGCCATCTCTTCAATGCTATGATGTTATTTTAATGTGGGACCTATTTATGCTTGGAGGATAGAGAACACAGCTTGATTCCACGCAATTGTTTGTGGTGATGAATGTTTTGGATTTTGGTAACATGACTTTGAACCACTGACAGGTGGGACAAGACAGTGCAATGATCTTGTTGCCAGTTGTCCCTAAATTGTTCAGTTTCTATTCTTCAGTGTGGTGTTGTAAGAAGCAAGACTTAGTAGGATACAAATAGATCATTGGCGATGATGAGGTCATGAAGTGAATTAGATTCTATGAGTGGTCTGTGATGGAAAGGGAAAGACTGTCTCCTGCTCTGCCTCTGGTTTACTATCTCACCATGTAATACATTAGCCACCCTTCCCCTATCTGTTTCTGTGCAGAGCTGTGAGACAGCTACAAAGTCACACCTCCAAAATTATTTGAATCTCCCAAAAAGCAGAATCTTGAGACAAATAAGCCACTTCTTAAACCACTCACAATCAAGTGTATTGTCATAGCTACAGAAGACACACTAGCAAAGAAAGAAAGGGTGATGGCTTAAGGCTACCTAGAACGGACAATGTAATCATATCAGAATCCACTTGATTCAAAACACTGTTGATACTTTCAAATTACGTAGTACATAGAGAAAGTAACTTGATAATTTATCTATGGATGGAAAGTGATCCAAGTAGTGGTCCATAATAGCATCTCAAGCTGGACATAGTGGCTGACCACCTATACTGCCAGCACGTGAGCAGCTGAAGTAGGAAAATCACATAAATTTGAGGCCAGCCTGAGCTACAGAGTGAATTCGAGGTCTGCCTGTGCTAGGGTGAGAACCAGCCTCAAACAAATCAACAAACATACAAAAAAAAACCCAAAAAACAAAACAATGAATAGCTTCTACAGGGAGCCATAAAATGCTCTAATGAAGAAATTCAGAATGGAAAGACACTGGTTTGAAGAACCAAAAATCGAAATACAAGGTAGGAGAAGAGGGGTACAAGGAGATGATTGTAAATCAGAACTGTTTATTGAAAAAGGAAAGACAGCACTGCACTGGTTTTCATGCAGATTCTTCAGCATAAGCAGTAAAGTACTTTCCTGCTTCTAATCCAGTGATTATAAACCAAGAATTCAATTGAATTCACCTGGGAAAACACATAAGCCCTATAAGGCCTGAGACCTATTTCGGATCAATCACATCAAAATCTCAGAAGAAGACACTGTTACTTATAAAAGTTCCCCAGCTACTTTTCAAATACACCAGGATTTAGAAGGTATTGATCCAACAGATTAAGAAAGTTTACGAAACTACTAAATCTCAGGAGTATTAGCTAAGAAATCCATCTCCATTAATGCATTTGATGAGATGTCCCTAATATTTACACTATGTGTGCTTTAAATGTGTATTTTTTTTTTCTTGAATGAATAAACAACATAAAGGATCAGTAGAAAAATAAATGTAATAGAACATTTTGTGATGAATATTACAGATAACTCAGAACAACAACAACAACAACAAAAACAAATGCCCATAAAATTATCCAGCAATGTTTAACCACACTGGGAAAAAAAAGGTATAATAAAATTTAACTTGTAGATGTTTTACTTTCGTAGAGCTTGTAAACTTTTAATGAATATTTATGTTTTAGTAGGAATAGGGTATAAAAATACATTTGCATACACAATAGAATGCACACTGTTGGGAATTTTTTTTAAATAGTGGGAAGTTATATCAAAACTTACCCTTCATGCACCATAAAATAATTGATACTACTCCTAGCAATGTGAACGTTGGAAATATTAAGTAAGTTTACCAAGTGTTTAAATATTAAGTATGCTGTAGACCAACATATGTGAAATAGGGAAAATCTGCAAATAACCTAAATTATTTTAAAATGAGATAGTGATAAATATTTTATTGGTATTACAGATAAGTTATATGAACCATGTGTGAGTGTGTGTGTGTGTGTGAAGTGTGTGAATATAGTATTGTCGAGTGACTGTATTCAGGAGCTCTGGCATATTAAAGTAGAAAATAGCATGTGAGAGAAGGTCTTTCTGGCATAGCAGAGTAGAATGTCTGTGATAGCAGAGCCGTGCACCAAGAATAAGCCCAGAAGACACATCTGTAGCCATAGTCATTTGTTTATTGAACAGTACAGTAAAACAGTTCCTGCAAGGGTATGAATCTTCATTTTAGCAAGAATATCTGCATATTATTTGTTTCTCTTTTTGAATGTATATAATACAGTGTGTCTTGTGACTTGTAATGGAAAGGAAAGTCATGATCAGTACCGTTTATATTACAGGAGCAATAGCCTGAGCACCGAACACAGCACTTCTTGCATAGTCACGAACATCAACGTGGAGGCTGAGGATAAGAGCGCCAAGATCACCTGTGTAGTTTTTAATTTCTGTAATATATACTTAATTCAGATATAGTGGAAATTCCCAATAGAGTTGACATCCGCATAGAGAGGTCTACTCACCATTTACTTAGTGCTGTATCACCAGTGAGTATATACACTCATTCTCATTCACACTTGCCCTAAACAATTACTTAATGGACACAGAAAGCATTTTATTGTGTTGTTGTAAGTTAAGGATAAGGACCATGAAATATCATTCAATACATTGTTTTGCATAACAGGAAAATATATGAATTAGGTTATAGTAACAGTATATTTTGCACTAAGTTTATTAAGATTGAGAGGTGAGTACACATTTCTTCCAAACAGCCTCTAGAACATCAATGCCCACAGCTGTTGTAGAACCTACGGTCAAGAGCAGCTTACTCTGGTGAAATCTTCAGGAAAGACAGGTGGTGGTGTAGGAGGATTCCGCTTCCTGTTCTCTAGCCGACCACTATCACCAAGGGCAATATCTGAAATGATTCCAGTAGCAAATACCATGCTAGCAGGTGTGTGTGTGTGTGTGTGTGCGCGCACGTGTGTGCATGCGTGTATGCACGTATGTGAGCACACGCACATGCAAAACATAGTGAGCCAAACTGACTATGCCATCTCATTTTTCTATATTCTTTCATTTGCAGCAGTTAAATTCATATAAACAGGACTGATCAAATAAAGAATGGAATTTTCTGTCTTTTAAAGTAGTAATTTGAAAATGATCATACTATATGTAGGACAATGTTATAGGAATGTGGAATAAACTATGGACAAAACAGATGAAAATGATCAGAATATAGAGTTTCCTCTAACACATATGGCAATCATACTATCCATATTTACTTCACACTTGCAGAATCAGAACTATCATCTGATCTACAGATTACTCAATTATTGGAAGCAACCAAGCAACAAAGTCACCTAAACTTAGCTTGTGTTTTGGTTTATGTTTATTGCTATTTAGATGAAATTTGCTTTGGAATGAAGACGAACTAATACCAATAGCATTAATTGGATAACTGCTAATTATTGTGAGCAATGAAAATTACATTGTTGCCTTTTAACTTTGGAAGACTTGTGTTATGAAATGATCCTAAGTAGCACATATAAATGTGAGATTTCTTCAGAATGTACATTCCAACTGCTCAGAGTTTTTAAACAATCTTGGTGTGCTAATTATCTAATTAACTGGGATAGACAGTCCAATTATAAAGCTGAAGTTCACTGTGGATGTATAATTATTTTTGTAATCATTAACTTGGCTTAATCACCTTTAACACTAGTTGTGTAGGTCCTCAACTAATGAGTTTTACCAGCTAATTACGGAATACAGAGAAATTTCATTTTCATTAAGATCTGATAAGATCTATTGTCATCTAAGTAAGAATGTGAGGACATTGTATGCAAGACACTAAATAAAGTTCACTAAAGGTCAATTCTAACTCAAATATGCTAACATATAATTGATTTATAGGAACTGAAAATAGGCTTCCATTAGCTTCTAATAGAATCTTCGATTTTTAGCTACACATAAACTCTTCTTACATGTAAATTAAGTAATGTGGAAAGGTAAATTTAGCTGCTTCACCAAGGACTTTTGACAATGTTAAATACTTAGGGAAAATATGAATGTACAGAAAAAAAGTGCTACATTTTAAATAAGCCCAACTTTTAATGGTTTGGTTCATGCTAAAATTTTAATTATTATTATAAATTTTTGGTATGATATATTTAAATTTCGTGTTAAAATATATTTAGCATCAAAAAGTGATATAACCATTTCTGTGTGTGATATGATAGTCACTTTGAAAAGTCAGACTCTGAAAGTCATTTACTTTGGTAAATTAGATTCATTATAAATTCTGGAACTAAGTTCAATAGATATTTGTTCCCTTTAGATCATTATTTGGATGAAATACACAGATTTGGTCCCCAAAGATGAAACAAAATATTTACATATTTATGAAAAATAAGTAGTCAAATGTATCTGAAATTATGCATATGAATACCCAATGGCACACACACTATAATTTATATTTATAACTTTAGAAATGTTGCCATCTGTCTTGTAAACAGCAAGAGACCAGCTTAAAATATCTCTGTGATTCATTTATATTATATTTTATTACTTGTACATTAAAATATGCAATAATTCACATAAACTGTGCAAAATAACAGAATTAAAAATACATTGTCTTTCTTTTAAGATGATTTAACCAAGAAAACAATGTTGAAGAGAGTTTAAGAAATAGTGAATGTATTTATTAATGTCAAACATTACAAAGTCAAAGCAATTAAACATCAAAAATGAGTAGACTAAAATACAACTAGGGAATAGAAATAGTCAACCAACCAGTGATTGATAGATACTTTCCTCTACTCCTAGCCTTCAGGATGAAGATATTCAGGAAAAAAATATACATAAATTAAGTTTCTCTATGTCTTGAGGACTTGTGACACCTCCAAACTGATGACCCTTGTTGTACTTCTACCATTTTAGAATGCTTGTCACTCAAGATACATTTTAGATGACAAATTGTAACTGATTTTACATTAAAAATAATTGCAGTAAATATCCCTTAAATAAGTAAATTATAATGTAAATAGCAATGTGAATTAGTATAAACACATGGAACTGACGATCAAACACGTGAAGGTAAAAATTTTGTGTCATTTTCCTACTCTATAAAATACAGATTATCGGGCTGGAGAGATGGTTTAGCGGTTAAGCACTTGCCTGTGAAGCCTAAGGACCCCGGTTCGAGGCTCGGTTCCCCAGGTCCCACGTTAGCCAGATGCACAAGGGGGCGCACGCGTCTGGAGTTCGTTTGCAGAGGCTGGAAGCCCTGGCGCGCCCATTCTCTCTCTCTCCCTCTCTCTCCCTCTGTCTGTCTTTCTCTCTGTGTCTGTCTCTCTCAAATAAATAAATAAATAAATTAAAAAAAAATACAGATTATCTTAACAAAGAAATCCATAAACAAAGAAAATACATGGGAGAAAGATCCTGGAAATCCCTTCCTAGTTAGAAATATTATATGATTGCACACTACTAAGTACTGTAGGGCTGGGGCACAAAAGTAACCACAAATTGTCATGTGAAAAATGGGTATATGTTATATACTGAAATACATAATGCATTTATATGGCCCATTTCAAAAACATTTCAGGGTATAGTATATTTTGTAAGATTGTGAATACTACATGTACTCAGTAATAGTCAACTACCCATTTTCATACTTAATTTCATTTAATTCAAAAATCTAAGTACATGTTTATTTTTTAAAAGTTATGTCAATCCTGATTTGTATATTTCCTCTTAATTAGTTATTTACATATGAATATTTTTCAGTATTAATATGTTTACTGATTGAATATTTCTTGTCCCCATTTTCATTCTGATATCTACACTGCATGCAAGATTCCCAAAAAAATTATGCAAATTTTCCTCTACTGATATGTAATTTTTATTGTAAATGTTTTTATCTCCACAGAAGGACAGTTAACTGAATATTATTATGGCTAGATAATTTCCTATATGTTCAAATATGTTAATACGACCATGTTCAATTCTCCAGGTCCCACGTAAGCCAGACACACAAAGTGACACAAACTCTCAAGGTCATACATGAGCACAAGGTGTTGCACGCATCTGGAGTTTGATTTCAGTGTCTGGAGACCCTGGCATGCCAATTTTTGCTTTCTCTCTCTCTCTCTTGCACTTGCTCATTTGCATTAAAACAAACAAACAAAAAACAGGCCAGTCTGTTGGGCTGCCTCAAAAAATAAAATAAAAATAAAAATATATGGAGTCAATGATTATTCAATTTCATATTTTCTTTCCTGAGATGGCTGATTGTTAATTGTCCTGACTTCATTCTTTTTGACCACAGTAAATGTCTCTGTTACTTTATATTCTCCTATGTTTCTATTCTTTGGAATCAGGTGTTCAAATTCGTCTCGTTAAGGAGGTTTAACTTAGGGTTGAGAGTGCCTGTCTGATCCTGTAGTCATGGATTCAATCCTCAGCACTGCAAGCCAAACAGAAATAGGAATTTATCCTTTGTGGTGGTTTGATTCAGATGCCCCCCATAAACTTAGGTGTTCTGAATGCTAGGTTTCCAGCTGATGGAGATTTGGGAATTAATTCCTCCTGGAGGGAGTGTATTGTTGGGGGCCAGCTTATGGGTATTAAAGCCAGTTTCACCTTGCCAGTGTTTGGCACACCCTCTGGTTGCTGTGGTCCACTTTATGTTGGCCAGGGGGTGATGTCCACCCTCTGCTCATGCCATCATTTTCCCCTGCCATCATGGAGCGTCCCCTCGAGCCTGTAAGCCAAAATAAATCTCTTTTTCCCAGAAGCTGCTATTGGTTGGGTGATTTCTACCAGCAATGTGAACCTGACTGCAACAGTAAAGTGGTACCGAGGAGTGGGGTTGCTGCTAGACACCTGACTATGTGGCTTCAGCCTTTTGCAGCTGATTTTCAAGAAGAATGTGGAAGGAGTTGAAACCTTGGCCTAAGAGATGCCTTGCAGTGCTGTAAGTACAGCTTGATGGACTGTTCTGGTCTGAGCTGCAAGACCTGAATGCAGTAAAAACTATGGACTGTGAGGTTTGGCTTATGAGGGTGAGAAAGAGCTGTGCTTGGACTGGGCTAGCAGTTTGTGTGAGAAACTTGCTCTTATGCCCATGTGCTGAGAAGTTGTGCAGGGTTGCTTTGTGTAGAAATGAACTGGTGTGAGCAGAGGGATATGGCACAGAAAGAAAAATCTTTGGGTGAACTCTTGCCCATTCAGCTGCAACTGAGAGATTACAACTTTTGAGACTGAGCTAGCTGACCTGTGCTGGGGCAAAAGAAGAATGTAGACTCTTTAGAAGGGGCCTGAGTACTCAAGGAGTGTCCTGTTCTTCAAAGTCTACTTTATTCCCCCTGGATTAACAAATTGGCACCCTTCTTGGTATCGTGGAGTACAAGAAATGCTGGAAAGAGGGTCATTGAGTTTGAACACGGTCTTGTATTTTGGAAATGGCCATGGGCAGTGTGAAGCAGGTTTGCTGGTTGCCTGCATAGAGACCCCATGGAGCCATGAGGATGAACCGTGGCTTGCAGTGGAGACCCAGTGGAGATGCCAGGACCATGAGATGGCTGCCAAGGAGCTGCCGGCCCCCATGAAGTTTCCCAGGACTGTGAGTAGCCTAGCTGGAGGGCGGAATTGTAATGCCAAGACTTGTTGCTGGTTAGAATTATCAGACTTGAAGATTTGTCACTAGTTAGAGTTTCTGGACTTGAAGCTACAGAGTTTGATATTTGCCCTGGTTGTTTTAAATCTTGTATTGGTTGAATGTTTCTTTGCTATGCCTAATGTCATCTTGCAGTGTGAATATTTATTCTGTGCCATTATGGTTTTTTTGGTATTATTTTTTAGTATTATGGCTCAGTTAAAAGATCTTGGACTATGGGGATGTATGAACATCATTGGAATTGATAAAACTATGGGACTTTTAAAGTTAGATGAACACATTGTATTTTACATCATGTATGGATATCAGTTTATGGGGCCAGGGGCAGAATGTGGTGGTTTGATTCAGGTGTCCCCCATAAACTTAGGTGTTCTGAATGCTAGGTTCCCAGCTGATGGAGATTTGGGAATTAATGCCTCCTGGAGGGAGTGTATTGTTGGGGGCCAGCTTATGGGTATTAAAGCCAGTTTCCTCTTGCCAGTGTTTGGCACACCCTCCTGTTGCTGTGATCCACCTTATGTTGGCCAGGGGGTGATGTCCACCCTCTGCTCATGCCATCATTTTCCCCTGCCATCATGGAGCTTCCCCTCGAGCCTGTAAGCCAAAATAAATCTCTTTTTCCCAGAAGCTGCTCTTGGTTGGGTGATTTCTACCAGCAATGCAAACCTGACTGCAACATCCTTCTTTCTCCACTCTTGAGTGTTTAGATTAGAAGGCGTTTGGGATAGGTATATCTGGTATATAATTTATGACAATCAACAGTTCACTTCAATTCCTTTTATTCTTTTTTTTTTTTTCTTTTAACCTCTGCAATTAAAAAAGTGGTTTAAACACTACATACCTTCTTGTTACTTCACATTTTTCCTCCTGTGGGTTTATATTCCTTTGTGAATGAGAAGGCAATTTACAAATTTTCAGGAAGTTAAATATAATCTATGTGACATATAAGCTATGTCCCTAAGCATAAGCTCTGTTGGAGGCCCAAGGTCAAATTTCCAGGCATAGTTCCCTGAAAGTAATGTGTAAAAGTCTGTGTGGAGAGTAGATGAACACAGAATGTGATTTATGCATATTCTCCTTTGCTTAGCTTATAGCTCCACCTCATAAGGTCAGTGTTGACTGTGATTCTGGAATACATGTTATGAAGTCATACTACTCGAGCGGGAACTTGACAGTGACCATGAAAGAAAGGCATCAGCAGAGGGGGCGAGCAGCTGTGCTCTATTTACCAACAGGTTTACCTGTGGTAAAGTACTAAGATCTCTGATGGCTAGGGTCAGCCTCTTTGGCACGCCCTCTGATGTACACAACAGGAGGATGTTTACATATTAATTTCTAGGTTTTATAGGTTCGTTTAAAGTTAATGATATATACTTTGAACCTTCTGCTAAGACTGTCCATGTGAGTTGTGGGTACGCCCCTTATAATATTTAAAGCTTTGAACCTGGGTTTTCATTTAACAGTAGAAATGTTGGATGAGGAGGAATACGAATGATATGTATGATAAATATAAATATAATAGATTGACTCTTTGTAGCGATGTGTTTGCATAAGCTAGGAGAGATTTCCAGGAAGGATGGAGTAACCACATCTCTGTTGAGAAAATGATACCTCACTGATCATACTAGTAAGATTTGTTTAAAAAAAATTCAATAAGATAAAACTCAATTGTTTTAAATGTTTAATCAGGCTGAAGAGATGACTTAGTGGTTAAGGTGTTTGCCTGCAAAGCTGAAGGACCCTTGTTCAATTCTCCAGGTTCCATGTAAGCCAGATGCACATGGTAGCACATGCATCTGGAGTTTGTTTGCAGTGGCTAGAGGCCCTGGCATGCCCATTCTCTCTCTCCCTCTCTCTGTTTCTAATAAATAGATTAATAAAAATAAAATCTTTAAAAAATGTTTAAACAATAAATAAGGTAATATGAATCATCTTTAATAAAAGTGAATGAAACAGTGAGTTCAGAATTCTAATGTAATAAACTCAATTAAAACCAAGTACTGTGTAGCAAATTCAGTTGGAGGATACCTTTCTTATCCACCATGTCACATTTTTAATTATTTTAAAAATTTTAACTTAATCAAAACATCCTTCTTCCTTTTATTTCCTCTTAGTGTTAATGTTGCTCTGTGTACCTTGACTATTTTCTGGCTCAAAGTATTTCCATATATTATCAATCCTATATATTTTGTAGTCTTCTCTAATAAGTTTAATCCTTCACAGATATCAATATTAATTTATCATATATTTTTGGAAACAAAATGAACTTGAACATTATGAAATAAGCATATGGCCAAGTATAAGAGCTATTACATAGTGTTTGTTTTAATCGGTTTCACAACAAAACTTAGTCACTTTTATATGTTAGATTTCTCATGAGGAGGGCTAAATATAAATTTCAATATCTCACTCACTCTAACAAGTAAGAATTAATGAAAACTGATGACAATGTAAACTTATCAAGACAAGGAGAGTACTAAGAAAACGTAGCCCTGATTTTTAGAGTTTAAAGATAATAAAATTGAATTTAAAGCAGTTGCTTTGTAAAATGTAAGTCTGTGCCCTTAAATTATATCCAATCAAGAAATTTTTTGCATTTGGAAATGAGAAACATTGCTTATCTATGCAATAGAACAGCAATTAGCATCTTACAGATGACCGACTTGTAGAATGGTGATGGGGGAGCATTTCCATGGTAGAGAAATGCTTCAGGAAGACCTCTTTTCAAGTTTTAGTCCTCTTCTCCTTTGAACTGTGTGGAAAATGGAATCATACAAAATACATGTCAGCCAGGCATGGTGATGTATTCCTGTTATCCCAGCACTTGGGTGGCAGAGGTAGGAGGTTTGTAACAAGTTCAAAGCCATTTTACTGTACATAGTAAATTCTGGGCGATCCAAGGCTATGCAATTATGTAATTAGTCTCTCCTCTCTCTCTCTCTCTCCGTGTGTGTGTGCGTGTCTTATGGCACAATCCTTAATTCACCAGTATTGACGAGGAGGAGAATCTTTAAGACATGATAGCGCCACTGCTGGGGGAACGTGATGCTATGGTGAGAGTGGATTGGATGCATTTCAGCTTGAGCTTCTTTTTCTCTGCTTCCCCTTGCCTGTGTCTCAGGATCTCTCTGTGTCTCTGTCCTCTGTTCTTGTATCTCTATTTTCTCATGTGATTCTTTCTCCCATGTGAGTACACAATATGAAAGCCAACACTGGTCTTCAGTTTTCATTAATATAACAGGTAAATCTATTCTTCTTATATTACCTATTCTCAACATTTCAGTTGACATTTTTGAGAATGGAAATTGAAATCACCTATACGCAAGAGGCTAAGATTTGATTCTATGCAGCTTAATTTTCCAGTGAAACATAGGTTAAATGAATTCTAGTGGTAAATGTTTAGGAATGCTGAGCTATTTACAGTGTTGTTTTCTCACTTTTTTATATAACGTAGAAGCAGAGACCGACACCGACACCTACACTTAACAAAATAGCATGAACACTTTTGTTTACTAAGTTTCAAAATGGAAAAGGAAAATAATAACTTATGTAATATGCATTCATGCAGAAAACCTTGGAGACAATATTCAGACATAAAAAATTAATTATAGGCCAGTAGTGGTTTTGCACACTTCTAATCTAGCTCTTGTTAGGCAGAGATAGGAGTATTGCTGTGAGTTCAAGGCCACCCTGAAACTACATAGTGAATTCCAAGTCAGCTTGGGCTAGAGTGAGACTACCTTGAAATGTCCCCCACCCCCCAAAAAATGTATATTTTATTTCCCTAGCTAGAAAACATCATTCATGCTCACAAGTAACAAGATAATCCTGTCTGTGACACACGTCAGGCTATTTTATTCTATTAACAAATATGTGATTAAAATTGGTGTTATTGATTGCTTGACTGTTTTACTGCCTTAGTGAATAACAAACAATACAAATTGTCGAGGAAATATAACTCTACATTAAAGGCTTTCTTTCCATAGAGACAAAAAAAAATACAAATGGGGTCATATATAAATACTAGTATTGCTAAAATGTTTGCTTCAAAAATGTTGTCTTATAAATTATTATTGCACTATATCAATAAAACATAAGTGGGTCATATTATGTTCAACATGATAACAATTCAAGGTTGAGAACCAAAAAAAAAAAAAAGAAAATCATACGATGGTCAAGACATGAAGAAATACTACACAAGTTACTGGTTACTGGGGGGAAAAAACGTCTAGAAATTGCAAAAGTTTACAGAGATATAACCAATCCTTATTTTTAAAAAAAATGTTATTCACCTCTACATCTCCTTGTAAATTTTTTGAATTCTAAGTAATAAAAAGAAATGGAATCTCTCAAGCTTTGTGACATATAAGTTACTCAGAAAGTAAAAGATTCAAATATATTAAACTTTTATCTCTAACACCAGAAGCTAGAAGAATATATGAAAAGACTTTGCACTCAAAAGTCATATAGCAAGTTAAGATGACACTTTTTACATATGTTTCACCTTCTCAAGGTGGAAGAACAGTTTTAATGGCTTTTCAAGGTGAGGAAGTCAGTACATAAATGCACCTCACATACAGAAAGCACTTAACAGATGACTTTTTAACATAATCATAAGTTAACAAGCAAAAGAATTCATTAATGTATAGGAAATAATGAAGAGGATTGTGTATGGTGAATAATAAATATAAAAATACACAAGTGAGACTATATATGGGTGTGCATGCATATTGAGTCCATAATGAATCGGTTTCCCTATGTGAATTAGAAATTACAGCGCTAATGCAAATAGAAAAACATCATTTAGAAAAATTTGTTACAAAAGGATACTCAGATTATAAATGAAGTGAATATGATACCCTTTTCAAAAAAAAAAGATAGAAAGTGAGAGAGCTTCAGAAATAAAGTACTTCAAAATATTACATGAGGAAATCTGATGATAAATTTTATCTTTAATTTTAAAAGGAATGGTTTTATATAGTTCATAAATGCTGTCTTTTCTAAGAAAACACAGTCCCTGTGATCTGAAAGCTGGCATCCTGTGGAATCAGCCATGAGGACCATGAACATGAAGTTGAAAGACTTTAATATTTTTGTTGTTTAATTTTATTTATTTATTTGAGAATGACAGACAGAGAGATAAAGAGGCAGAGAGAGAGGAAAGAGAGAGAGAATGCTACACCAGGACCTCCAGCCACTGCAAACAAACTCCAGATGCATGTACCAACTTGAGCATCTGGCTTACATGGGTCCTGGGGAAGTGAGCCTCTAATCATGGCCCTTGGCTTCACAGGCAAGCGCTTAACTGCTAAGCCATCTCTCCAGCCCAAAAGACTTATTTTTTTTTAATTTTTATTTATTTATTTGAGAGTGACAGACACAGAGAGAAAGACAGATAGAGGGAGAGAGAGAGAATGGGCGTGCCAGGGCTTCCAGCCTCTGCAAACGAACTCCAGATGCGTGCGCCCCCTTGTGCATCTGGCTAACGTGGGACCTGGGGAACCGAGCCTCGAACTGGGGTCCTTAGGCTTCACAGGCAAGCGCTTAACCGCTAAGCCATCTCTCCAGCCCCCAAAAGACTTATTTTTTAGTAAAATTGAAACAGATCCTGATTGGTTTTTATTAATTCTACAGTTTCCATATGAAAACTGGTTGTCTGATATCATGCATAGTATGTAAAATGGTTGAGTATACACCATGTTCTCTGACATATATGCATATACTCCTTGCCTATTGTTTCTTATAAATGCATCTGTAATATTGGGTGTTTAAGAACATTATGCAAACTGAGACTTCTGGTTAAGATGGCACGCCAAAGCAGCATAGGGGGGAAAAAGACCGAAAAATCTCGGCAAAATAGACACTTTTAGTAAAAAGTGAGGTGTATAGGAAATCGAAATGGCAGTGGAGAAGTATAAGAGATCCAGAGCCCACACAGGCCGGCAAAAGCAGCCCAGCAGGTCTGCTGACCGCGGCGGTGGCAGCGCACCAGAAAGCAGCCAGGCTCAGCTCCAGCCTTAGGAAAATCCAGGTGCAGGAGCTTGCACTCACACTGGAGTTCTCCGCAACTCAAGAAGCATGAAGGGAGAGCAGCAGTGAACAACAGAGGAGCAGACCACGAGGTAGAAGAATGAATGGAAGAGCGAAAGAACCAGAGCAGCTGCAGCTCCCTCCCCTCCCCCATCGCTTGTGCTCAGCCCCAGAGAACAGAGCAGCGGTCCTGGGACCCAGCCACGCCAACTTGAGCCGACAGCGGGATCCAAGCAGGAGCAGAGTCCAGCAGCAACATCAGCAGCTCCTGCACCAGCAGCGGCAAATCCAGCAGCAACAGCATCAGGAGCAGCAGTGGCAGTTCCAGCAGCGGGGTTGCCAATCTGCAGGACCACATTTGCCAGGCTTGGTTTTCCCTGCAGGAGAAGCCAGTGCCCAGCTCCAGAAAACAGAACAGCAGGCCAACGACCCAGCCAGCAACTTGACTGAGACCAAAATCATCCAAAAAGGTAACTGGGATTGCATCAGGGAAGGTTCTTACTTGGTCACAAGCTGCCTGGGATCCCTGAACAGATGAGAAATCTTAACCTCTTTGTTGATAGAGGATATGGTTGTTATAATAACTATTCTAGCATAAATACTTGGTGCTGTTTTTGATTGAATGTGTACAGCGTTTAGTTAAATTTTAGAATCTACCAGTATTTTATTCCACTCAGCCTACTTGAATACTCCCATAACAGGGAAACTCAACCCCTAGGAACACATTTGTAGATACTCTGAGAGTCTTTTTTTGTTGTTGTTGTTGTTTTTTAATTTTATTTATTTATTTATTTGAGAGTGACAGACACAGAGAGAAAGACAGATAGAGAGAGAGAGAGAATGGGCGCGCCAGGGCTTCCAGCCTCTGCAAACAAACTCCAGACGTGTGCGCCCCCTTGTGCATCTGGCTAACGTGGGACCTGGGGAACCAAGCCTTGAAGTGGGGTCCTTAGGCTTCACAGGCAAGTGCTTAACCGCTAAGCCATCTCTCCAGCCAGCTCTGAGAGTCTTAAGAGCCACACCTAACACCTTAAGCTCCTACCCTGAAGATATATAGCATCAAATCAATTGATACAGCTAAGAATACCCAACTAGCTAGAAAATATAAGCATTAACTTAATCCAAGATGCAAAAATATATACATTATAACACAAGAAACACTAAAAAGCAAGGCTATATAAATCCACCTAAAAGTATTAATGCATCAGAAATGACCTCCAGTGAGAACGAGTTAGAGAAAATGCCTGAGAAAGATTTCAAAAGAATGATTGTAAATATGTTCAAAGAAGTCAAAGAACAAATCAAAGGAATCAAAGAAGAAATCAAAGAGGAAATCAA
Organism: Jaculus jaculus; assembly: GCF_020740685.1. Taxonomy (NCBI): domain Eukaryota; kingdom Metazoa; phylum Chordata; class Mammalia; order Rodentia; family Dipodidae; genus Jaculus; species Jaculus jaculus. Next base: position 79,456,620 of record NC_059114.1, read on the forward strand.
AGGAATCAAAGAGGAAATCAAAGAAGACGCAGGACACCAATTTAAGGAAATAAAGAAGGCAATGCAAGACATAAATAAGGAAAGAGAAATAATAAATAAAAACCAGTCAAAATTACTAGCAATGAAGAACACAAAGTTAATGAAATAAAAATCTCTGTAGAAAATCTCACCAGTAGAATGGATGAAGGAGAGGACAGAATATCTAAGCTAGAAGGCCAGGTGGCAAATCTAATACAGTCCAACAAAGAGAAAGACAAACTTATAGAAAAGTATGAGTGGAAATTTCAAGATATTCGGGACACTATGAAAAGATCAAATATAAGAATTCAGGGCATAGTAGAAGAAGAAGAATTCCACTCCAAAGGCATAATAGGTGTCTTCAACAAAATCATAGAAGAAAACTTCCCCCAAATTGGGAAAGAGGTGCCAATGCAGATACAGGAAGCCTTTAGAACCCCAGCCAGACAAAACCTGGAAAGAACCTCTCCTCCTCATATAATAATCAAATTACCAAACATAAAAACCAAGGAAAAAATATTGAAAGCAGTTAGAGAGAATAACCAAGTTACCTACAAAGGCAAGCCCATCAGGATTATAGCAGATTATTCGACACAAACTTTAAAAGCAAGAAGGGCTTAGAGTGATGTATTCCAAATTCTAAAAGATAACAGCTGTCAACCAAGGTTACTTTATCCTAGAAAGCTATCCATTAAAATAGACAGAGAAATAAGGATATTCCATGACAAAAGCAGGTAAAAGGAGTATTTGAAGACAAAACCAGCTCTACAAAAATACTTGATAGGATCCTCCATGCTGAAGAAAAGGAAAAGCACTCATATAAGGAACTTGGAAAAAACAAGCCATACTCAAATGATACTTAACACAAGAGAGCGAAGGTAAAACCAGAAACACACACACACACACACACACCAAAAAAAAAAAAAAAAAGGCAAACAAATACACACCTTTCAATAATATCTCTTAATATCAATGGCCTTAATGTCCCAACCAAAAGACATAGGTTTGCAGACTTGGTTAAAAAGCAGCATGCTACAATTTGTTGTCTCCAAGAAACTCACCTTTCTACAAAGGATAGACATTATCTTAGGGTGAAAGGTTGGAAAACGGTGTTTCAAGCAAATGGGCAAATAAAACAAGCAGGGGTTGCTATCCTAATATCTGACAAGGTAGACTTCAGTCCAATGTTGGTCAAGAAAGATAAGGAAGGTCACTTTATATTGATTAAGGGCACACTCCAACAGGAGGACATTACAATCCTAAACATATATGCACCTAACATGGGGGGCTCCCAAATTCATCAAACACTATTAGAACTAAGGTCAAAGATAACACCCAACACAGTGGTGGTAGGTGACTTTAACACCCCACTCTCATCAATTGACAGGTCATCCTGGGAAAAAGTAAACAGAGAGGCACCTGGACTAAATGAGGTCATAGAAGGAATGGACCTAACAGATATATACAGGACATTTCATCCAAAGGCTGCAGAATATACATTATTTTCAGCAGAACATGGAACATTCTCTAAAATGGACCATATATTAGGACATAAAGCAAATCTTAACAAATTCAGGACAATTGAAATAATTCCTTGTATTCTATCTGACCACAATGGAATTAAACTACAAATCAGTAGCAAGAAAGGCTATAGAGCTTACACAAAATCATGGAAGCTAAGCAATACACTACTAAATGATGAATGGGTCAATGAAGAAATCAAGAAGGAAATAAAAAAATTATATAGTCAAATGATAATGAGAACACAATATATCAAAACCTGTGGGACACAATGAAGGCAGTTCTAAGAGGTAAATTTATAGCCTTAAGTGCCTATATTAATCAATTAGAAAGGTCTCAAGTAAATGACCTAATCCTTCACCTTAAAGCATTGGAAAAAGAAGAACAAAGCAAACCAAAAATCAGTAGACAGGAAGAAATAATAAAGATTAGGGCAGAAATTAATGAAAGAGAAACAAACAAACAAAAAAATCCAAAGAATTAATGAAACAAAGAGTTGGTTCTTTGAAAGGATAAACAAGATTGATATACCCTTAGCAAATCTGACCAAAAGAAAGAGAGAAGAGACACAAGTTAATAAAATCAGAGATGAAAAAGGTAACATCTCAACAGATTCCAGAGAATTTCAAGAAATCATAGGGACTTACTATAAAAGCATATACACCACAAAGTATGAAAATCTGAAAGAAATGGATGATTTCCTTGATTTATATGACCTACCTAAATTAAATCAAAATGAGATTGATCACTTAAATAGACCTATAAGAAACAAGGAGATCCAAACAGTTATCAATAATCTCCCAACTAAAAAAAGCCCAGGCCCAGGTGGATTCAATGCTGAATTTTATCAGACCTTTAAGGAAGAGCTAACACCACTGCTTCTTAAACTTTTGCAGGAAATAGAAAAAGAAGGAATTCTACCAAACTCCTTCTATGAGGCCAGCATCACCCTGATACCAAACCCAGGCAAAGATAGAACAAAAAAAGAAAATTACAGACCAATCCCCCTCATGAACATAGATGCAAAAATTCTCAACAAAATATTGGCAAACAGAATACAAGAGTATATCAAAAAGATCATTCACCCTGACCAAGTAGGCTTTATCCCAGAGATGCAGGGATGGTTCAACATACGCAAATCTATAAATGTAATGCATTACATAAACAGGTTGAAGGACAAAAATCACATGATCATCTCATTAGACACAGAGAAACATTTGACAAAATCCAACATCCCGTCATGATAAAAGTCCTACAGAGACTGGGAATAGAAAGAACATATCTCAATATAATAAAGGCTATTTATGACAAGCCTACAGCCAACATATTACTAAATGGGGAAAAACTGGAAGCTTTTCCACTAAAATCAGGAACAAGACAAGGGTGTCCACTGTCCCCAGTTTTATTTAATATAGTTTTTGAAGTCTTAGCCATAGCAATAAGGCAAGAGACACACATAAAAGGGATACAAATTGGAAAGGAAGAGATCAAGTTATCATTATTTGCAGATGACATGACTCTACCCTAAAGACTCTACTAGCGAACTGATAGAGGTGATAAAAAACTACAGCTATGTAGCAGGATACAAAATAATTACACAGAAATCAGTAGCCTTCATATATGCTAACAAGAAACACACAGAGGATGAATTCAGAGAATCACTCCCATTCACAATTGCATCAATCAATCAATAAATAAATAAAGTACCTTGGAATAAACCTAACAAAGGAAGTAAAGAATCTCTATAATGAGAACATTAAAACACTTAAATTAGAAATTACAGGAAACATTATAAAGTGGAGAAACATCCCTTTTTCCTGGATTGGAAGAATCAATATTGTGAAAATGCCAATCTTACCTAAAGCAGTCTACACATTTAATGCAATCCCTATCAAAATTCCAAAGGCATTCTTCATGGAAATAGAAAAAAACAATCAAAAAATTCATTTGGAATCACAGAAAACCTCAAATATCTAAAATAATAATGAGCAACAAAAATGAGGCTGGTGGTATTACCATACCTGATTTTAACTTATACTACAGAGCCATAGTAACAAAAACAGCATGGTAATGGGACAAAAACAGACATGTAGATCAGTGTAACAGAATAGAGGACCCAGATTTAAGTCCAACTAGCTATACCCACCTGATATTCGATAAAAATGTCAAAAATACTCATTGGAGAAAGACAGCCTCTTCAGCAAATGGTGTTGGGAAAACTGGATATATATCTGCAGAAAGAAGAAAATAGATTCTTCTTTCTTTCCATGCACAAGAATTAAGTCCAAATGGATTAAAGACCTTAACGTCAGACCTGAAACTCTAAAACTGCTAGAGGAAAGAGTAGGGGAAACCCTTCAACATATTGGTCTTGGCAAAAACTTTCTGAATACAACCCCAATTGCTCAGACAATAAAACCACAGATTAATCACTGGGAACTCATAAAATTACAAAAATTTTGCAATGCAAATGACACAGTGAAAAAAGCAAAGAGGTAATCTACAGAATGGGAAAAACTCTTCACCAGCTATATATCTGATAGAGGATTAATATCTAGGATATACAAAGAACTCCAAAGTTAAATAATAAGGAATCAAACAAGCCAATCAAAAAATGGGCTATGGAGCTAAATAGAGCATTCTCAAAGGAGAAATACGAATAGCATATAAGCATCTAAAAAATGTTCTACGTCACTAGTCATCAGGGAAATGCAGATTAAAGCTACATTGAGATTCCATCTCACTCCTGTCAGATTGGCCACCATCATGAAAACAAATGATCATAAATGTTGGCGGGCATGTGGAACAAGAGGAACCCTTCTACATTGCTGGTGGGAATGCAATCTGGTCCAGCCATTGTGGAAATCAGTGTGGAGGTTCCTAAAACAGCTAAAGATTGATTTAACATAAGACCCAGCTCCAGCACTCCTAGGCATATATCTGAAGGAATCATCCCATTTCCTTAGAAGTACGTGCTCAACCATGTTTATTGCTGCTCAATTTATAATAGCTAGTAAATGGAACCACCCTAGATGTCCCTCAACTGATGAGTGGATAATGAAGATGTGGCACATTAATACAATGGAGTTCTACTCAGCAGTAAAGAAAAATGAAGTTATGAAATTTACAGAAAAATGGATGGATCTAGAAAGGTTTATACTAAGTGAGGTAACCCAGGCCCAGAAAGCCAAGTGTCACATGTTCTCCCTCATATGTGGATCCTAGCTACAGATGATTGGGCTTCTGCAGGAGAAGGAAAATACTTACTATCAGAGGCCAGTAAGTTAAAAAGGAGATATAAAGGGAAGAGAAAGGAAGGAAGGAGGGTACTTCATATGTTGATACTGTATAAATGTAAGTACAATGATTGAGATGGGGAGGTAATATGATGGAGAATGAAATTTCAAAGGGGAAAGTGTGGGGGAGGACGGAGGGAATTACCATGGGATATTTTTTCATAATCATGAAAAATGTTAATAAAAATTAAAAATAAAAACAACGAACATTATGTAAACTATGACTGCATGTCTTAACATATTTGAGCACATGTGGCATACTTATGGAGTATCATGAGTCAAGAATCCTAACTTCAGCAACACCCTCAAGCTTACCCTTGATGGCACATGCTCCATCTTGTAAGCATGTGTGATCTTGCACTCTTGGAACACCTTGTGCATCTGGCTTATGAGGGATCTGGAGAGTAGAACATGGGTTGTTAGACTTTGCAGCCTAAGCACTAAGCAATCTCCTGGCCTAGCTATCTAACTTTTTATCCACACTTTCATTCATCCCATCTAGTATGCAGTGACTTAGGCACTAAGAAGCAATCTTCAACAAAACAGGCATAGATATAAAAAATCCCATGTATTTAGGCTTTCCCATTCCATAGCCCTTATCTGGGATGATTTCACTTAACTTTCAGTAAAGGTCAAATTAAATACATGGCCACTTCTAGATAAAATATTTAGTCATAGCTTACAGATGTCCATTGTCTACTGAAAAATATTCTAAACTCAATATTTTCTTGCCAATGTCCATGAGAGAGTGTTCTATGGTTGAAATTTCCATAGTAAGTACTTGAGCATTCTAATTGAAAACTGTAGGACAACGTATACTCCATACATTTATGAGTTCATTTTGCATGTCTATGAAAACATATGTGAACAGATCAAAATTACTAAAAGTAGGACAGGCTCAGAAAAGTACAAACCTCAAGAAAACACCAAACCCCTTAAAAAACTGCAACATGGAAAGGATTAAATCAAATCTCATAGTTATAACCTAAAACATTAACGGACTTAACTCACCCATCAAAAGACACAAGTTAACAGGGTGCATCAAAATTGAATTCTATCTGCTTTCTTCAAAACCCACCCCATCAATAAAGACAGACACCTCCTAACAGTGAAAGGTTGGAAAATGACATTCCAAGCAAATGGAAATAAGAGACAATATATATTAATATTTGATAAAATAGAGTTCACATGAAAAGTATTCAGAAATGACAAAGAAGGCCACTTCTTATTCATCAAGGGAATGACCCAACAGGAGGAAATCTCAATCACAAATCTATGTACAACGAACAAAGATGTACCATGACTTATAGAACAAAACCTACATGACAACAAAGAGAAATGAACACCAGCACCATCATATTTGGGGACTTCAATATTCCACCATCATCAAAAGAGGGATCATCCAAATAGAAAATCAACTAGATCTTACAGACATCTATAGAACATTTCATCCCAATTCTACAGAACACAAAGTCTTCTCAGGAGCCCATGGAACATTCTCCAAAATAAATCACATATTGGTAATAAGCATGCCTCCATAAATTCAAGAAAATTAATGTAACTCCTGGCATCATATCAGAACTCAATGCACTAAAGTTACAAATTAACAACAAGACACTTATCAGGAATTCCACCTGCTCCTGTAGACTGAAGAACACACTTTTAAACAATGAATGGGTAGTGGAAGAAATTAAAAAAGAAAAAAAAAAAAGTAAAGTCTCTAGCATTGATTGACAATGAAACCACAACTCACCAAAATTGATGGAACACAAGGAAGGGAAAAAAAATCACATTGGTCAAAAAACTTCAAAAAAAGACAAAGAGAATTCAAATTAATAACCTAAACAACCACCAGTGGTATTGAAAAAATAAGAAGAATGAACCCTAAGAGCACAAGATGGAAAGAAATAATCAAGATCAGAGAAGAAGTTAATGAATTGGAAACTAAGTAAACAATGAAAAAAATTGATGAAACAAGAGCTGGTTCTTTGAAAAAATAAATAATAATGATAATCCCCTGGCCAATCTGATCGAGAGAGAGAGAGAGAGAGAGAGAGAGAGAGAGAGAGAGAGGTGTCTCAAATTAAAAAGATCAGAATTGAAAATTGAGAGGTCACAGCAGATATCAATGAGATTGGAAGAATCATCAGGAGATACTTCCAAAACCTCCACTCCACAAAATTGGTTAATACAGAAGAAATGGAGGAATTCCTAGACACATACCACCTACCAAAACTAAACTCAGAGTAGATTAATCTCCTAAAGAAACCTACCACATGCATGGAGAGTGAAAAGCTAATTAAAAACCTCCCCCAAAATAAGAGTAGAGGAGCGGATAGCTTATCAGCTGAATTATGTCAAAAATTTCACTGAAGAAATCAAACCAATTTTTTTTCCCAAACTATTTCAATGAGACAACAGAGAATACTCCCGGCCCCTTTTAAGTATCTAGCATCTGGGGAGGGGATAAGATGGAGAATGGAATTGCAAAGGTGAAAGTGGGGGGAGGGTATTACCATGGGATACTTTTTATAATTATGGAAAATGTTAATAAAAATTGAGAAAAAAAATCTAGCATCACCCTATTACCAAAATCAGACAAAGATACAACAAGAAAATAAAACTATAGGCCTATGTCCCTTGTGATCTTAAATACAAAGATCCTGGACAAAAATCATCACAAACTAAATTCAATAGCACATCAAAAGCTTTATCCAACTTGACCAAATTGGCTTCTTCCTAAGAATTCACAGATGTTTCAACATATGGAAATTGGTCAAGGCAATAAATCACATAAGTTAATTTATTCACAAGTACCACATGATTATTTCGAGAAGACCTTTGACAGAATACAGTATCACTTCATCATCAAAATGCCAGAAAGAAATGCCATGCAGAGTTTATGTCTCAACATGATAATGTGATTTCATCACACCTGGAAATTCCTTGACATACCGTATGTCTGCCTTGCTAATCTATTAGGCATTTCCTAATCCAGTTAAATTGGCTATCAAAAGCAATCATCACAGTTTGTAGCGTGAACTGTAGGATATGCTAAGTGAGTTGTCAAAGCTAAAGAAATCCTCAAATCTAGAATCAAACTCTAAGAGATTTACACTTCCCAGATAAGTTTATAGATGGCTTTATTGAGAATGTCAGGTCAGAAGTAAACATCAGTCATTTTAATGTTGGCAAAATTAGAAACACAAGAGAAGTGAAGACTGTAGTCTCATTGCAGCTATCCAGTGAAACGTCAGGCCATGCATGACCCTTCAAATGGAGATCATAAACAGCGGTTCTTCACAATAGCACATTTTCAAATTGGTTCCAAAGAGACTAACGTCCATAATTTCAGGATTTTATATTGTACAATAGTGAACCCAACCTTAAAAGCAATATAACACCCAAACTAACAGTTGACTTATAAAGTTAATCATGTTATAGTGAAAATCCTAATGAACAGGTTGAATAAAACTGGCAAATACGATGGGCAGAAAGAATGTCAGAGCCACATGTTGGGCCATGATACACAGAGCCACATGTTGGGCCATGATACACAGAGCTATTTCCTCCTACTCACAGATAGGGCTAACCCCGCAATGCATGACCTATGTAACAAGGAGGCCCGGCGGGGAAGGGGGAGACAGGGAAGAAGCTAACAATGCTACTAACTTTATTGCACTCACTGAATACAAAACTAATTAAAAATAAATAAATGAAAAATATTCTTGAAAAAATTATTTTTTATACAAAAACCTGCAAAAGACAAATTAAATAAATTATATAATTGTTATGTAGCCTTTATTGGTCTTAAGTTTTTGCTTTTTGCCTTTTGATAGTATTTCCAAATGACAAAATTTAAAAAGAAAGAGATGAAAAAATATGCCTTATGGGGCATTAGATAGGGCTCAGCAGTTATGACAGTTGCCTGCAAAAATATGCATTATATTTTCTGACCAAATGTTTTCTGTTTTAAATACTTTATTTATTGGACAGAGAGAGATAAAGAAACACACGCACACACACACACACACACACACACACACGAACGCACATATATATATATATTCACTGTTGTTCTAGTACCAGGTTCACCAAGAAAACAGCACTCTTGCTTCTTTCCCCTATTCTCAGTTTCAACTGGGGCCCTTTTGAGGTATGATGGGGTGGTTTCTCCTTAGTATCTGCATCTATATAAAAAAGAAACAAATTCTCTGACAGAGAGTAAATGTAGCACCAGGTAAATGGGATAACCATTGTCTTTTTTTTTTTTTTTTTTTTGAGAGAATTTAATAGGTGTAGGCCCTCTTGTAACTGATTGGTGGGAACGTGATAATGGAGAGTGGGCTCATTTTTGGATATGATTCTGACTTGTTTCCCAGCTTCAGGTATAGGTTTTGTTCCACTGAGCCGATCAGTTAGCCAGATGCAAGTATAAAACCAGATAAATGAGAACTGGCCACTTAAGTTATACCAGGCCTATGGATGCACTTTATTATATATGCTAGATAACTGACTCATTACTAGTACTCAAACACATGATATTTCATACAAGAAATTAAAACATATGCACTGACAATCTAAACAATGATTATTAAGAACAACATATATGAGGCTGGAAAACTGCTAGTTCTTATGAAGGCTGGAAAAGTGGCAAACAAATGACTCCTTTTTCAGATCAAATCAGCTGATATCACTTAAACACACAAGACAGGAATTTTTTTTAGATATTACTATAATTGGCCAGGTGTGGTGGTGCAAGGCTTTTATCCCAGCATTAGGGAGGCAGAGGTAGGAGGATCATCTTGAGTTCAAGGCCACCCTGAGACTACAAAGTGAATTGCAGGTCAGCCTGAACTAGAGTGAGACACTACCTCAAAAAACAAACAAACAACAACAAAAAGAACTACTATCATTGGATACATTCAAAGTTAGAAGTAGGAAAAAAATCAAAAGAAACATATATTTTTAAATTACACATTACCACAAGGAAGTTATAAAATAATATTTTGAATAATGGCACCTCTGAGAAAAGTTATATTTTAAGTAATCTGAAATTGTCTTACAACATTAATAACTGTAATTTAGATGTAGTATTCCTGGTATCCAAAAACAAGGCTACTGCTAAACATGTGTACAAGCAGGGGAGAGAGATTAAAAATAGTTTGAGCAAACAATCACAAATTTATTCAGCAAGGTAGATTTATACTACTTATTTTTATATTCCAAAACAATATTGCTCTGCCCAATCAATAATGTCAGAATGAATTTACAATATTTACTCAAAGTCACAATGCTAGGTGAAATGAATGCTGTCTAAGTATTTGTTAGAGATGAGTGACTTGATTTGAGAAACTGCCATCCAAATGATCAGATAGTTTTGAATTATTGGACATAATGATCTACTTCTATAAATATGATCCCATTAAATATTGTTGTGTCAATAAATGTCATAGGACTGCCTTTTAAAATCTGTTTTGGCATACATTTGTTTTCAATGTACACACAAGCCTCACCAACACTTTAGTTACCAGATAGGTACTTTCATAAATTACATATGAATAGGGTATCAATATTTGGCTAACTGAAATGTACAGTGTATTTCTTTTAGGTGAGCTATTAAATCTTATTGGGTTCCCTTTTTCTAGATCACTTCACAAATGGATAGGTGTAACAACATATAGAATATGTTCATGACAGAATAGGATCTCTCATGCCATGCCTGGGCTTTGGATTTTGATTAATCAGAGTTATGTTGGCAATATCTAGCCCAAATCAGAGATTAGGAGGAAATAAGTTTATGTAAGGGAGGGAAATCATCTGGTCAGTTAGGCATTCCACAAAGCATAGTCACTTCTGGCTCTTCAACAGATTCTGGTGGAAAATGGAAATCCATAGCCACCTGTAAAACCAAATATAATTCCCTGATAAATAACAATAGCTTAATGACAGCTTATATAAAATTAAAACATGTAACTAACTCTTGGCCTATGAGGAATCATTGTGGAACGTTAATAATGTCTATGACACAAGTGGCGTCTGCTAGGTGAAACGGCAGGGGTAGTGTACAGGAACATTTTTTCCTCTTTCTTTTGATCAAAATAAGCTTGATATATTAATAAGTTAGGGATGTATCTGAGACAGATGGTATGTGATAGATTGTCAGTACATACATGGATACATATGTACATGCATACATACATACATACATGTACCAACAATGCATCGATGAACAAATGGAACAGTTAATGTATTCATTTCTCAGGTTGATGTATAACAAGTTGCCACAAAATATGTACTTTAACATAACAGAAAGTTCACCACAGGTCCGGTGCCTGGATGTCTGGACTGAAAAGATTGGTCAGGTTGATTACTTCTGAATTTGGTACAAGAGATGCTGTTATTTATATTTTCTAACTTCTAGACAATCAGGGACAATCTTTAGAATTACACAGTGTGTGTATTCATCCTGCAAGTATTCTTAGTGTTACATTCTCTGAGTCTTTCATGCAGATCTTTAATCTGTGAGTGTTCCAGCAAACCACATTTCAAAATATGATACTAAAATAAATTTAAGTTGATTACCTCTTGAATCAATCATCCTGTTGACAAATACAGGAGAGAAACATCATAATGAATGGTTATTTGGCTCAGTTTTAAGTATTTCAAGAAAAAAAAAATTGGCTCCTTCATTTCTGGGCCTTGGAGAGGAGATTCATAGTAGTAAGTAGTGGAAAACTTTTCTTCATTTAATGACATCCAAGAAGCAAAGTGAGATAGATGTCAAAGTTCTCTGAATAGACTAAACCCTCCCAAAAGCCCACAGTGACTCACTTCCTTCAATTAAGCCTCATTCCATAACAGTATTTTAGATACGTGGTCATCAGTGATCTGATCCATCAGAGAAATTAATACCTTTATAACCTCTCATTACCACCACCAGATAATAGCCAGACATTCAACACATTAGCCTCAGAGGATACTTTTATTCAAGAGACTGAAAAGATTTTCATTTCAAAGAAGCATACATTCTGTGAGATTAGGGATAGAACTTTAATATACTGGATAGAATTAAACCCATAGTAGGTAAGTACATATATAGATAGGTACAGTTAGGTAGATCTACAGTATTAAAAAAGATGGAAACAGAGATTGTGTTTGGTCTTCTTTACCAATGATTATAGTCTGATTATATCCACTCTGCATTTATTTAACATAGTGCATCTCTGAATAAATGAGGAAATGTTAAGTTTCTTATTTAATATATGCAAAATGTTGAGCATTATAAGTGAATATAAAAGTATATTATCCTCAATTTATCCAGTAGAGGATGAATTTATAGAACATTTCTAAAATTGCTCCACTATATAAAAGTTTGTGATAGATCTTAAAGCTAACGTCTTGATTTGAATATGAAATTCTTTGAAAATATGAAATGCTATATTAAGAAATAATATTAAAAATGAATGAAATAGATATACTACAAAAGAAAAGAGACAACCAATATTTCAGCATGAGATGCTTATGACTTTAACATCTACCATACAAGCTATCAAAGGCTGAGGCTTTAAATGGGAAATAGAAGTTCAAGCAAGTAAATGTGTATTTAAGAAAAGTTTAAGCTGATTTTCCTCAGAATTCCTACAAACAAAAAAATAAAAATAGGGCTGAAGAGATGGTTTAGTAAGTTAAGGCATTTGCCTGTGAAGCATAAGGTCCCAGGTTCAATCCCTCAGGACCCATGTAAGCCAGATGCCAGATACATATGGTGATGCATGGATTGGAATTTGTTTGCAGTGATTGGTGGTCCTGGCATACCCATTATGTTTATATGCCTGCCTCTCTCTCTCTTTCTCAAATAAATAAATAAAATATATATTAAAAGAAAATTTAAAAAAAATGCCTAGCATGGTGGTTGTGTTAAGGAAAGAAGTGTCATGTGTTTGATGCCACCCTGGGTTACATGTGAGTTGTAGGTTACCATGGGTGATAATGTGAATGATAACTTATCTCATAAAACAAACAAACAAAAAACTTAGTGTTTTTGACACTGTCTGTGTCTAGGCAAGAAGTAGTTATGTGCATTTGGCCTTGACAGACTATGGTGACTGACTGTGGTAGTTTGGGTAGTTTGAATGGATGCCCCCCAGTATATACAGGATTTTATTAAAGTTTGTAATTTATATCTGCAACCAACTGACTGGAGGAGCTGTCACTGTGGATGGATCCCAGGATCAAGCCCTATGGTATGGGGGTGGATTTGGAATTGTAGTGTCAATATGTGCAAAGTGCTTGAGTTCTGCCTGGAGGTTCTCAGTGTGCTTGCTTATAGTGCTGCTGTGGCTTATGGCATTTGTGTCTCTCTTTTGGGATCTGTAAAAGCAGGCCAGTTTCTTCTGTCTTTATGGAACTTCCACTGGATCTTGAAGCTTCAAATCAATCCCTTCTTCTTTCCATAACTGTGTCTGGTTTGGAGGTTCAGCTCAGTGGCCTGTAGCTTTGTACTACAGTGACACTGTAGGAAGAAGCAACCAGACATGTGTGGACGAGACTAGCTAAAATTTCAGTCAGCTCTTAATTGAATGTCTAGAAGATTGTTTTGTTTTATGACTAAATCTAAATGAAGTATGGAATTCTAGAATATTAAAAAAAATCATTTTGTTTCTAAGGTTTTGTTGAGACTTGCTGTTTGTGTTGTTATTTCTGAAAGAAAGGGGAAAGAAATTTGAAAATAAAATAAGGAAACCTTGAAGCTGTGTCAAATAGAAGATTTTGGAAGGTTTAGCATATCCCATGAGAAGAAGAAAATATGATTTATGTGGTTCAGATTGCCTGGGAGAGGGGATAAACTGCACTTTAAGAGCCGGTATAACAAAAGCTATAGAAGGGAGAAGAAAGATCGACGAAAAAAGCCTTATTTTTTATAAAACACCTAAGGTGAGAGGTAGGAGGAGGATAAAGAAAAAGGCTTGTGACCAGCCGCTGGATAGATGTGATTTTAAAAGGCAAGTCAAACAGAATAGCAAGGGATTCAGTTTAGGTTGGGGAGTTCTTTTGACTTTTACTTAAATTGCAGTTTGATTTTTTTTTTTCAAAAAGTTTGGTTTTACTGAAAGATATATTTAAAAAAATATTTCCCCCAAACCCACGGGTACACAAAGCCTCTTCAGGATTAATTATTGACTTAGATTAGTATTTTTTCAGTCAGTACTAAAATCCATGAACCTTTGAAAGAAAAATGAAACGGTTGTGCAGGATACAATTTTAACTCATAACCAGACTCAGTTAAAGAGTCATCTCACACTAGTTCCTTGGACTTTGAAGGGATAGTTATGATAGTATGTACAAGCACCTGGTAAATGTTTTTTGTTGGTGGTAAAGACTATAAAAGTAGGTGCTTTGACATATTGACGTTTTGACTTTAGTAACTTGCTTAATGAATGTTTACCTCTGAAGTTGTTACCATGTTGGTGATTTGCACATGTTTTTGATATAGATCTATATAAAATTCATCCTTCAAACAAGTGCAAGTGAAGGGAAATTTCTCATAGCAAACCAAAATGTTATGGTAATTCTCCACCTTATTTTATCATCAGATAGGCAGGATCCCAATGTCACCCCAGATTCCCAAGAATTGTTTAACCTTTGGGCCCTTCAAATATAAACTTTCCTTAACCTGAAAGGAGAGCGTGAGGCAGAAGTCTTTCTGCCCGCCCCCACCCCACCATCCTAATTCCATTTCCTGAACCATTTCCTTGATAATGATTTCCAAGTAGCTGAAATATACTCATTGAGGAGATTTTAATAAAATCTCTTTCACAATGGCCACTCATCACAAGCATAAACCTTAACTATTTCCCTCATTTTTTTTCTTTAGAGAAAGTGTCACCAAGCAATAAATACCATGCTATATTTATATTTTTACATAGAAACATAATTTTATGTATTTTTTATGTTTTTGAAAGTCACAATCTCAAGGTTTTTTTTTTTTTTTTTTTTTTTTTTTTTTAGGATTTGGTAAATGGCACCAAATTATGAAATGTTGCTCAATACAAAACTGAATTTGAGAGATTTATCTATGGTGAAGAAAGGTTTGTGCAGTTTGAGAAAATCTATAGAATACCTTCAGAATATAGTAGTCAGTCTTAATTGTTGTGGGTCAAGTGAAAAAGGAACCAACCCTCTGACCCATGTGTTTTTACACTTGGTCCCTAGATGGTAGTATTTTGTGAAGTCTGTTCAATCTTTAGTAGGTGCCACTTGACTGGGGAAGGAAGTATCATGTGGAGCATGACTTATGCTTTGATAGTCCAGTCCCATCTCCTGCTAACCTGCTGCGATCTAGCAGTTTGCTTCAGGAACATTCCTGCCATAACTTCCCCTCCATGAAGGGCTATATCTCCTTGTAACGTTGGAAATTCAATAGGTCTTGAATCCTGAAATAGCATTGTTCTCGCTGGAAAGCAAAGTTGAGGGAATTATTCTGCCTCCAAGCTCTTGTCATATTTTGCCTTGACTGCTAAGCCGTCTCTCGAGCATCTTCGTCATATTTTGAATATCAGCATACGTGGATCTCTGTTGGTTGAAAAATGCCCTCATATGAGTCGTTGAAATAATTGCACAGCAGTGCATGCACACTCAGTGCACTTGCACTGCATGTATGGAAGTCTAAGTGAGGTACTATGTGTACACTGAGAACAGTACAAGGTAGCATTGTGCTTGCTATGCAAATGATGGCTGTGGATGTGACCTTTGGCTTCACATAACCCAGGTTTAATTCCCTGCTTCACGATGTGTTAAAAGTCTAAGCCAAAAAACCAGTTTTCTGACAAGGTTAACTGCATATAGAAGAAAATTCAAAAGACTAAATTCGTAGCACTGATTCCTATAAATAAAGGTTTGATAATGAGTTGTTTAAATTCATAATAAAAGCCATGATTCATACAACCCTATTAAGATATGTGTATGCTTAGTTCTATGATTTGCCTAAAACTGTCTACAAAACCAAATTTATTTGTTATTGTTGCATTCAACTACTTCATAACATCACAGTAAAAAGTAATTAAAATGATATGTGCTATCATAACCACGTTTTGCAAGATCAATGTCTGTCTGTCACAGTATGTTATAAAAGAACTCTTAAAGAAATTCTGTTCATTGTATGTTTACTTAGCTATCAGAAGAAATTAGACAACTTGGAATACCCTTTTATATCTGAACACTCAACAGTCTTTTAGCTTTTGTATTTTGTTCATGATTTCCATTGGGCTGATGCAAGAAACATATTAAGTAGCCATAAACTGAAGACAATAATATACAATATTCATGAACATAGAAGTTATTAAAATGATAAGATATTAAATTTTGTTTGAATTATAAATATTCACATATTTCTGCTTTTACCACATTTGATAGATTGAAAGAGAATAGAATATGATTTGCATAATGTTTTAAGTACTAACGTAAATAATGATTACATTGTAGCACCTGAATTTTTAATATTAATTTTAAGTTGGCATACAAAGTAAGCAGTTTCATTATGGCAATTTAATACTTACTTTGTTCTTTTTCATCTTCCTTCTCTACTGTCCTTCATAGTGTCCTTGTCCCCTTTTGCTCATCCTCCAGTTTCTCCCCAAAAGTTTTTTTTTTTTTTGTCTTGCATTTCAAATAGATTCTGATAATCTCTGTCTTTCCCCCGTTCTATCCTTTTTAAGAACTTCTCATTATTCCCTTCCTGTTTCATGAGTTAGAAACATACACAGTCACACATAACTACATACCAATTTAAATACTCTTTTTATATGTGAAAGAGAACATGCAACATTTGTCTTTCTGAATCTTACTAATTTCAATTAGGATATTGATTTCCATTTTAATGTATTTTCCTCCAAAAATCATAGTTTCATCTTCATGATGGAATAGAAAATTCATTTCATATATGTGTTACATTTTCTTTATCTACTGATCTGTTGATGAGCAGGTAGTCTTGTAACATTTCTCAGCCATTGTGATTAAGTGCAATAATAAATATGGGTACACACAGATCTCTGTAACAGGAATTTGTGTCCTGTGGTTATATACTCTTGAATGGCACTGATATGATAGCTCTATTTGTCAGTTTTTGAGAAATCTTCATACAAGTTTTCATCAGAGTTGTACCCATTTAAACTTCCTCCAGGAGTGGACACAGGTTCCCCTTCATCTTCGTTCATGGCAACAATTAGTTTCAATACTTTTCTTGATGATAACCATTCTGGCTGGTATAAAACCAAATATCAGACAGTTTTGATTTGCATTTCACTGATGGCTAAGGATGTGTAACAATTTTTCAAATGTTTATTAGCCATCTGTTTCTTCTTTTAGGAATTTTTTAATCAAATCTTAGGTCACATGATTGTTTTGGCAAGTTGGGAACTTGATGTTTAATTTTTTACAGATATTCATGTATTCTAGATATTAATCACCCATGTGATGTTTACTTGGCCAAGATTTTTCCCATTCTGAAAGCTAGCTCATTACTCTAGTGATCATTTCCATTGCTGTGCAGAACTTTTTAATTACATGCAATCTGATTTGTCCATCCTTAAGGGTTTTTCCTATGCTAATTGAATCTTAGAAAAGTCTTTCCTATGCATATATCTTGAAGTGCTTTGTCTAGGATTTGAAAGTTTCAACCTCCCCCCCTTTTTTTTTCTTTTAGGCACAGTGTCCCTCTAGCCCAGGATCACCTGAAACTAACACACTCTGTAACCCAGACCTGCCCCCAAATCGCAGTGTTTCTCAGCCACCTGTGGAGTGGAACTGAAGTTGTGCCACATCATGTCTGGTTACATTCAGATCTCATATTAATGTATTTGATTGACTTGAAATGATTTTTTAAATATTTTATTTATTTATTTATTTATTTATTTATTTGAGGGGGAAGAGAGAAAGAGAGAGTGAGAGAGAGCATTCCAGAGCCTCCAGCCACCACAAATGAACTCCAGAAATATGGGCCACCTTGTGCATCTGGCTTACTTAGGTCCTAGGAAATTGAAACTATGTCCTTTGGCTCTTCAGGTAAGTGTCTTAATCACTAAGCAATCTCTCCAGCCCTTTGAAATGATGTTTGTGTATGCCCAGAAACATATAAATAATTTCATTGATGAGTGAGAAGATCTAGTTTTCCCTGCAACATTTGTAAAAGATTCAGCCCTTTTTCCAATGTGTGCTTATGAAACTTTTCTCAATAAGTTTTGTTGACATCCTAAGGCTTTAGCAATCCGGGTTTAATTGCGAGTCCTCTATTCTATTCTACTGACCTATGCGTTTATTTTTGTGTCAATACCTTGATATTTCTTTCTATTTTGTTTCTCTATATAGCATTGCTTAAAACCAAACATTGTAATAACTTCCCAAATTTTTTGCTCAGTAAATGATTTCGTTCTCCAGGGTATCTTACATTTCTATCAAAATTTTAGGATTTTTTAAACATTTTTCTAAAATTTTTGTGAGGGTTGCACTGTATTTTTAGAACATTCCAGGTAATATATCCATTTTCTCAATGTTAATTCTTCCAATCCATTACCATGTAATGTCTTATATAGTGTCTGTTTCACTTTTGTCAGTGTCTTCAAGATTTCACAGTAGAGTTCTTTCACTTTTTAGATAAGTTTATTATAAGGAATTTTTCAAATATATAGTGTGTGGAATAATTTTCCTAATTTCTTTCTCAGAATGTTTGTTATTGATATATAGGAAGCCTACTGGTTTTGTGTCTTTATTTTATGTGCTAACTATGTTGCTGGAAATGTTCATCAGTTAAGAGTTTTCTATTATTGTCTCTGTGTTAATTTCATATACTATTTTGTATTCTAAAAATAAGGTTAAATATTTTTGCTTTGTTGCCATAGCTGAAATTTCAAACTATATTGATCAAGAACTGAAAGAGTAGGTCACTTTGCCACAGAGATAATCCAATTTTACCAAATTTAGTACAATAGTGTCTATATACACTATTTGTGAATATAGCTTTAAGTTGTTTCCATATGGTCCTTTAACTTTTAGTTTTTGTATTTTTTTAGAAAATATTAAGAAAATTATGTATTATGGCCAAATTGGTTTCATTCTAGGGCAAGGTTAATTCAATGTTGACAACATGATGAATATTCTACAACACATTGTTAAACATAAGAAAGAAATCACCTGAAGAAAATGAAGTTATAACATTCAACACTTTAAGGTAATGGGGGTGGAGATGTATTAAACAAAATCTAAAATGAATTGTTACCATAGAAACCTTCCTCATGGGTAGCAGACTAAAGGATATAACCCACAATAGAATCATGAAGGGATCATCTGGTAAGAAGGGCGCTGGATAGGATGGGATGATGCCTAATTCTAAAATATTTGACTCTGGCTTGTAACTGTACAGAGAATGGTTACAAGCTATGGTGAGCTGTTGATCAGGCAGACTTACATGTCCCCTAAACAAGACAGACTTTGGCCAAAGCACTTGCTTACCCACCTGAGGTAAAAGGTAAGACCCTACTGCTGAAGACTACACATGTTGCTGACACAGAATATTGAGAGAATCAGCTGGATATGTGAGGAAACCAGGTCCTGCATGGTTTGCCCACATAGTGCTGTAAAGTGCTATTTGAGTTTCTGGGGAAAATGGCCAACAATGTCATGAACCAGCAAGGGACACTTCTATATGAAAACAAGCCTGACAAAGGATACACACCTGTACAATAGTGGTTTACACACTAGGAGGGTAATCAATGGCTGTCTGACTGGCTATGAGAGATTTGCTCAGTGGAAAGGAACCCATAACTGTAAGTAGGAACCAAGTCAGAATCCTATAGAGACCAAAATAATGGACTCCAAAGAGAATGTCTCACTAGCCTTCATCCAAAATGAAGTGACACCCATCAAAATCTCTCTAAATTAACAATGATTTAATCTTTAAGCTATCCTGAACTCAGTCTATGTTAGAGAATGCTGTTTTTTTTCAGAAAGCAATGAGAACTGAGGACAACCATAACCGACAAGACAAGAATAGGTGGCAGCTGACTCCCTGTCTGGAGCTGAACCACCCCTCACACAGCGCCCAGGGCCCTGGTGAAACCACAAAGGAACTGGTGAGATGAGCAAGAGTGCTGCTCTCATGGAGAGCCTGACAACTGGGCCAGGATGATGGAGACAGACACTGAGGACACTCAGAACACACCCACCAAGGTGCAGGGAAGTTTGTGGAAGAAGGAGCAGGAAGAATGTTAGAGCCACAGGGTAGGAGGGAATATCCAGAAACATAGCCCTTTCCCCAATGACAAACTGGTGCTCTCACAACACATAACCGGCAACTCCAGGGAGAATACCAGGGCACTGAAGGCACTAAACGGAGCCCTCAGTGGAATGGGGGCAGAGAGGAGGGAAATGATGGTACCAAGAGTTGATGTATCCATATAAAGTTTCTAAATAATAATATTAAAAAAAAAGAAATAATAACAACAAAATAATCTTAAAGAATGACAATCATATTTTCCTTTTTCATTCTTTTTTATTTCAATTTAAAAAAAAAATATTTGAGACAGTGAGAGAGGTAAAGAGGCAGGGGGAGAGAGAGAGAGAGACAGAGAAAGAGAATGGACATGCCACGGCCTCCAGCCATTGCAAAAGAACTGCAGATACATGGACCACCTTGTATATCTGGCTTATGTGGGTCCTGGGGAATTGAACCAAAGTCTGTTGGCTTTCCAGGCAAATGCCTTAGCTGCTAAGCCACCTCTCCACCAGGGGCCTTCTGTGACGGGGCGGGGGGTTGTCTTACGGGCTGTGGAAGACCTCGTCGCTCTTGTACTTACCTTGGCCGGAGGGTGGTTCCCCACTCAGCCGGATGCCACTGGGATCACTTGTTTTGCATGTGTCCAGTTCAGCACACAGCCTGTGCTGTTGCGTTGTCACGCACCCAGGCAGTGGTGGGCTGACGTCTCCTCAGGCTGTCCACTGTGGGCTGCTCTGGAAAGGGGTCTGCAGCACGTTCCCATGCCACACTTCTGCAGCAGCCAACATGATGCCAGCTTTCTCTCTGCTCACGCAGCTTGCACCCCCTTGTCGTTTCTCTCCTGCCTGGCCCGTCTCTTGGAAGCTTGCCATCCTTTTGGAGCTGGTTCTTGGGGACAATGACACCTTCCTAGTAGATAATGCTGACCTGAGTTCAGAGTGGTTACTCTTCATGTAGCCAGGAACTGCTTGGCTGGTCGTGCGGCCTGCCTCTTCACAGATGTTGTGGGTCTTACTTTGCCTTAGCTTTTTGTTTTTCAACTCCGTCGTAGATGATAATAGAGTCTATTTTATTCTTTTCTGATTCTTGCACTTCTCAAAGTCATGAAGAAGAATCTTATATTTCATATTATCCATGAATTTGTAAATGATAATTCAACAGATTTTGCACAATTTCAATGAAAGTTAACATTAAAAATTTGAATTTTTATTAAGACTGAAATATCCACAGGCTTAAACACTTTTTTAAATCTCTACCTAAGTCATTAAATTCTAAAATAATATTATGTGCATGTATAATAGTACAAATATCTATCTATCTATCTATCTATCTATCTATCTATCTATCATATATATATATATATATATATATATATATATATATATATATATATATATATATATATATGTGATTGTGTCTATGCTTACCAAATTATCAAGGGAAGAACCTGGCTTACGGCTAAGCTAGTTTGGTCAATCAATAAATGGTCTTATGTATTCTCTATTTTTTTTTAATATTTGTTTATTTGGATGCATATTTGTATATTTGTGTGTGTGTGTATGGACAGGCAAGGTCCTCTTCCTGCTACAAACAAATACTGGAAATTTGCACCACTTTTTGCACCTAGTTTTAGATGACAAACATATGAATTAAGTCTTGGCTGGCAGTCTTTGCAAGTGTCATTAACCTCTGAAGCATCTTCAAAGATACGTATTCTTTTCTTTTAATACAACCTGCATAATATTTATTGTTGACCTATTGATATTGATCCTAAGTGAGAGCACTATAACTCATATCTTTAGGAAGCTTATCTTACATATATTGAAAAGCAGATAATAGGCACCTTGTGCTAAGAAATATTAAAAAAAAAAAAACCCTTCACAACTATGTTTGGTGGTCATTTCACAATACAGAAAAATTATTACAAAACCTTTAATAAAAGGAGGAAAAACAGACACTAAACAGACCATGAAAAAGATAATTGATTGCAGTTTGTGAATAAAAACAAAAGCAAAGTATATTCATGTTCCACACATGCTGGGAATATGTGTTTGCATGGTAACAGATTCTAACTGTCGTGCATAGATTTGCAAATGGATAGCCTTATAGGTATTGTAAACTTTGATTTGGTGGTTACAAATTAATTTTATATATGTATTATATATTTGTTTTGAGATTTGGGTAGGTCGTCAGTCTTTAGCAATATTCAATATGACAATATATCCCATAAAAAAATAAAGGTAGGGCATTGTTATAAATAGAATTATTTTGCTATAGCAAATTATGCTGTGCCATGTAGAACCCCTTCTAAAGTTAACGAATCTCCAGATATTTAATTATCAAGAGCTAAATACATATATGCATATATATAGTTATATATATATATGATTTTTTTTAAATTTTTTGTTTATTTATTTGAGAGCGACAGACACAGAGAGAAAGACAGATAGAGGGAGAGAGAGAGAGAATGGGTACGCCAGGGCTTCCAGCCTCTGCAAATGAACTCCAGATGCGTGTGCCCCCTTGTGCATCTGGCTAACGTGGGACCTGGGGAGCCAAGCCTCGAACCGGGGTCCTTAGGCTTCACAGGCAAGCGCTTAACCGCTAAGCCATCTCTCCAGCCCTATATATGATTTTTAATTTAACTTTGTTTTTTGAAGTTTTTTTTTGTGAACCAAAGCATTTTTATTTTTTATTTTTTTTTATTAGTTTTCTATTCATCAAATAAAGGCAGTTTGGTACCATTATTAGGCTCATCCATGACCTACCCCTTCCCCATTGGCCTCTCCTTGTTGAGGTATATGGGTCATGCATTGTGGTGTTAGCCCACAGTTATTGGTACAATGTCTCTGCATATCCTGACCCAACATGTGGCTCTGACATTCTTTCCGCCCTCTCTTCCACAAAATTTCCCTGTGCCATGTTGGGTTCATTTTTGGTCTGCTTCAATGATGAGGTGTTGGGGGCCTCTGAGGCTCTGGCTCTCTGATTTGGTAGGAGTTGATTTTTCTCTGTGTTGGTCTCCTTCCCCCTTGTGCTGGTATCCAGTTCATTAGAAAACAGCACCTTTGCTTGTTTCTCCAATTTTGCTTAGTTTCAGTCAGGACAAATGAAATAACCCTTACTTTTTTTTTTTTTTTTTTTTAGAGAGTTTAATAGGTATAGGCCCTCTTGTAGCCCATGATTGTTGGTAGCTTGATATTGGAGAGAGGGCTTATGTTTGGATACGATTCTGACTTGTTTCCCGGCTCCAGCTATGGGTCTCATACCACTGAGGGGATCAGTTAGCCAAATCAAGAGCAGTTGGTTCCCCACCATGGCTCTGTGACACTATTGCACTTGTGTGGGCATCACAACTGGTTATTTGTTGCTAAGTAGGTTAGACCGTGAGTTGCTTGGACAGATATTGGTGATTTTCCCCCAGCTGCCCATGTAGCACCTTCTGGTACTAGATGCGCTGACTGTCTGGGGACTGACTCTGTCCTGGCTTCCAGCCATGCCTTTCCATTTTACGTGTCAGCTACATATGGTGTCTTCAGCAACAGGGTCTTACCACTAACGTTTGGTGGGTCATCAAGTACTCTGACAGAAATCTGTCATTCATTTAGGAAACCTTGTAGGTTTCTCTGATCAAAAGCTCTTTGTGGATGATAGCCCCATTCTAGTACTGGGAGTTACAGGTCAGTGACCACTAAGAAAATGAAGAAAAATATAACTAATATACAAGATGCAGAAAAGGCCTTTGACAAGATACAACATCACTTCATGGTCAAAACATTGGAGAGAATTGGCATGGTTGGTTCATATCTTAACATAATAAAGGCAATATACAAAGCTCTGAAGGTCGAAATAATACTTAATGGAGAGAGACTGGAGGAATTCCCATTAAGATCAGGAACAAGACAGGGTTGTCCTCGTTCACCTCTGCTTTTCAATATAGTACTGGAAGTCCTAGCTGTTTTTTGAAGTTTTATTATAGAAACTATACATTAACATTTACTCAGCATGCTGGAAAATTTTAAAACATTTATATATGTTCAATTAATTTAAATAGAGTTTTCATTTGTCATGAGAGGCATACTTGCTACTTAATGAAATAACAATACTGAAATTGAGTGTAATTTTTAAAAGGAAAATTATATCAAAAAAGAACATATTCCGAGGTGAGTTATTATTCTTAGCAATAAATAATATTCTACAATTCAGCCTGATATATATTCAGTGAAATTTTAATAAACATTAAAAAGGATGTGGCTCCACCAAATTCCACTTTCTCACTTTGTCTTTTCATTAACACATTTAACTGAGTGGTGGAAAAAATATTTCTAATAAACAACACTTCAATTATTTCAACACTTGCTTCATATAAACATGTCTGATATATAATTTAACAAGTATTGATAGAGTCAGGACAAGAATTATAATTATTTGAAATAAAATTACTCTAAACAAATGAAGACTTATGAGATAATTATAAGATATGCTTCCAAAAAGAATATGAAAACCTTAAACAAATAATTTAAGTCAGATGAATATTTTGGAATTCGAGATTTATTAATACACAAATGACTATTTGATGAATTAAGTAATAGCTAATCAACTTAAATATTGATATATCATTGCACTGTAAATGCACAAAATAAATACTATAGTAGTAATGTTATATAGAAGAGATGGGTAGTCCAAAAGCGGGTGTGTTGTCTGTATACAAGAGAGGAGGAGAGCCTGGTACCTTCTAATTCAAGGAGGCTGGATGACTCAGGTCTTCAATCTGGCCCCAAAGGCCTGGTTGACTCCTGGATAGCTACTCGTCTTTAGCCCATACTGCAAGGCTGAGGAAGCCAGGTTTTGATGTCCACAGAGGAATGCCGCAAGAGAGCTGATACACTCACCAGCAAGTAGCAAGAACATTCAGGCAAATGGCCCTGCCTTTCTCTGGAACCTCTCTATACATGCACTGCCCCTGTGTTTCCTGACCACTGACCACTGTTTCCCATAATCCTTCCCTGCTGGCACTCCCTAACACACTTCAGATAACCCTTCCTGGATATGTCCTGACAGATCTGTCCTAGAGGGATGCCTTTTGCTTGATTCTTTTTTTTTTTTTTTTAACTTTTATTCTTTATCAGCTTTGTACTCAGGGAATACAGTCAATTTGGTACCAGTGGAAGCCTCCTCCCTGTTCTTTTCTCCACAAGGACCCTTCTCGTTGGGGGATATCGGTTGTGCATTGTGGGGTTAGCCATCAGTTGTGAGTAGGAGGCAATGTCTCTGTGTATCATGACCCACTGTGTGGCTCTGACATTCTTTCCTCTTTCACAAATTTCCCTGATCCATGTTGGGATCATTTTAGGTCTGCTTCAGTAATGAGGTCTTGGGAGGCTCTGTGTCTCTGGATATTTGGTTTGGTAGGAGTTGATTGTTCTCTGTGTCTATCTCCTTCACTCTTGTGCTGGTACCCTGTTCACCAATAAAATGGCACTCTTGGTTTATTTCCCCAAATATTCTTAGTTTCAACTGGGGCCCTTTTGAGGTATGATGGGCTGGTTCTCCAATGAAGACTAAAGTTATCACCAGATAAATGTGATGACCATTATTTTTTTGGAGAGAATTTAATAGGTGTAAACCCTCTTTTAGCCTATAATTGGTGGGAGCTTGACAATGGAGAGTGGGCTCATTTTTGGATATGATTCTGACTTGTTTCCCAGCTTCAGCTATGGGTTCTGTCCCACTGAGCAGATTAGTTAGCCAAATAAAGAGCAGTTGATTTTCCACCATGTCTGTGCACCACTATTGAACTTGTGTATGACTTCAGGTTGTTTACTGCTAACCATGAGTTGCTTGGACAGATATTGGGCATTTTCTCCCAGTCTCTCATGTAGCTCCTTCTGGCACTAGACATGCTAATTGTCTGGGGACCGACTCTCTTCCAGCTTCCAGGCATGTCATGTGCCAACAGCATATGGTGTCTTCAGAATAGGGTCTTACCACTAACCTTTGGTGGGTCATCAAGTACTCTGACAGAAATCTGCGTGATTCCTTCTTCATGTTATTGAGTTGACAATACAGATTAAATGTGAGCAATTATAATTAGTTAATCCATTTTAAAGACAAGGATTAGTAATATGCTTTTTCTCCTAATTCTGAATCATTTCTTTTAGAAAAGTATGAAAGTTAGAGAGTGTATGTTTTGTAATAAAGTATTTATTGCTGCTAGAATAAGATACAGGAAAAATGAAAGAATATAAGATTCTGAAAGTCAAGTACAGACTTCCTGACTGATAAATAAAACAAAACCAACAAGAAAAACTACAAATAAAGGGTTCTATAATTTTCACTTCATACTGAATCAAAAATGCTATAACACCTTTCTTATACAGAGAATTACATTATACATAGTGCTATTTCTAGTTTTCTAATTTTCACAAAAAGTTCAAGATTTGTACATAGAAAGGAAGCTTGCAATTCCACAGTACATCTTTAGTTGACAAAACTTTTTCTCTTTCTGGAGAAAAGCCAGTATATCAAACAGTGAGACAACTGATTTCATGCACTGGTCACGGCAAACTCAACAAATTTCACAGTTTGAGAAGAATTAATGAAAACAGCTGCAAAAATACAAATAATGTCCAATGCTTTTTAGATGTTTCTAATGAACAGAATGAAGAAAAGTAAGAGTTCATTTATATGTAGAACCTGACATTTCTGTTCTGTTTCACAAGGTCATACCAAACTGTAGCAAGTCTTTCTGAATCTTACTATTTTGCTATAAATTAGATTCTAAAATGATATTTTCTTCAAAAAATAGATTAGGAATGAATAGTTCATATGTGTGTGTCTCTGGAAATGGTATTTTTGTGTCATGTACATTTCACTTCAGTACTATTGAGAAAAAAAAAATTGTCACATTATTCATTAATTTAAATTCTCCAAACACAGATAAACAAACAAAATCTAAAGTTAAAAAAAATGAAATAGTCATTAATCCTATTCTTGTGAGAAAAAGACAAGAAGAGCATGAGCATACCAGGACCTCTTGCTGCTGTGAACCAACTCCAGATTCATAAGCTACTTTCTGCATCTGGCTTTACATTGGCACTACAAAATCAAACTCAGTACACCAGACTTTGCATGCAAGTGCCTTTAACCACTGAGTAATTTCTCCTGCCTTTTTTAATGTTCTTCTTAATTTTAAAAGTAAAAAAAAAAGTTGAAGTTATTAACAATACAATGACTGTTTGCAAAACAATAATGTGAATCAATGATAATAAAAATTATAAAATAGTATACAACTACAATAAAAAAGAAAGAAAATACTGATATATGTGACAACATGGATGGACCTTAAAAATCTCATTTTAAGTATCAGAATCAGTCAACAAAACCCACATATTGTAGTATACCATTCATTTGATATATATATATATATATATATATATATATATATATATATATAACATCTATCTATCTATCTATCTATCTATCTATCTATCTATCTATCTATCATCTATCTATCTATCTGTTGCAGTCCGGTTCGCATCGCTGTTAGAAATCACCCAACCAAGAGCAGCTTCTGGGAAAAAGAGGTTTATTTGGCTTATAGGCTCGAGGGGAGGCTCCACGATGGCAGGGAAAACGATGGCATGAGCAGAGGGTGGACATCACCCCCTGGCCAACAGAAGGTGGACCACAGCAACAGGAGGGCGTGCCAAACACTGGCAAGGGGAAACTGGCTTTAATACCCATAAGCCCGCCCCCAACAATACACTCCCTCCAGGAGGCATTAATTCCCAAATATCCATCAGCTGGGAACCTAACATTCAGAACACCTAAGTTTATGGGGGACACCTGAATCAAACCACCACACTATCTATCTATCTATCTATCTATCTATCTATCTATCTATCTATCTATCATTTATATACCTGTGTAGGCAGAAAGTACTGTAAGAATAGGGGGAGAGTATGAGTCATGGAAAAGTGAGTTAATACTAACAGTGGTGAGTTTTTCTAGGGCAGTATATCACTGAAAATGTTCTAAAATTGTTTTTTTTTTAATAATTTAAAAAGCTCTGAATGGGCTAAATTATTAAATTGTGTACTTAACATAATAAAATTGTTTCTGTGAAGACTTATATCTCAATTATACTGCTAGATTTGACTAAAGAGTATATAATTATGAGTTTTTGATTAATAAATGCTGAAAAATTTTAAGTTAAATATAGGGTAATAATTTGTTACATTCCTGGTGATAACTAAATAGAAATTCACAAGGTTATTCACATGATAACTTAATATTGTCTGTGCACCAATTAGACTGAATACAAAGAGAAAAACGGATATCACAAACTGGAAAAGTCAGTAACTGTAGACTAGACCTTAGCAGATACCTAGTAAGTTATATAAGTGTGGATGGGCATGGTGGCACATGCCTTTAATCCCAGCACTCAGGAGGCAGAGGTAGGAGGATCATGATGAGTTTGGGGTCACTCTGAGACTGCTTAGTGAGTTCCAGGTCAGCCTGAGCTAGAGTGAGATACTACCTAGGAAAACAAACAAACAAACAAATGTGTGTGTGTGTGTGTGTGTGTGTGTGTGTGTTTGTCTATATGAGATATTAACACATTATGTATTATATGTTTTAGTCATTTAAGAAAAAGAAGTCCATCAATCTTACACCTTTAGTAAAAATAACACTTAATGTGTTATTTGTTTGTATTATCATTAAGCATATTTCCCTTTCTTTCAAAGTTTTGGCTATTTTTAATAAGCCCCTTCTTGTTTTGTTATTCTATGACATTTATTAAGATAGTTTACTCTATATGAATTAGAGTGCTCCTGAGAAATATACAAACAGTGCATCTATTGGTTTTAATGATGGATTTTTTTTATCAGAATAAGTATATCCAGATATGAACATGAAGGCCAAGAAATTCTACAGTAGATCATCTAGTAGCTGAAGGACCAAAAAAACTTGTATTATTACACAGTTCAAGTGTAAATCCTTAGCAAAAAATAATAGTGGGTCAGGTCAAGTTAAAATCTAAGTCCAGAGACTCATAAGCAAGAGCTTAATACCCGAAAACAGAAGAAGATGAGGCTGAGGGTGAGAAAGATAGAGATAGATGATGATAGATAGGTAGACAGATAGATAGTAGATAGATAGATAGATAGATAGATAGATAGATAGTAGATAGATAGGTAGACAGATAGATAGTAGATAGATAGATAGATAGGTAGACAGATAGATAGTAGATAGATAGATAGTAGATAGATAGATAGATAGATAGATAGATAGATAGATAGACAGTAGATAGATAGATAGATAGACAGATAGATAGATAGATAGTAGATAGATAGATAGTAGATAGATAGATAGATAGATAGATAGATAGATAGACAATAGATAGATAGATAGATAGATAGATAGTAGATAGATACATAGATAGATAGATAGATAGATAGATAGATAGATAGATAGATAGATAGAAGGATGGAGAGAGGAGAGATTGAGAAGTAAATGGAGGAGGAAACAAGAAAATGATTGCCACATTCCCATTTCTCTATGATTGTATTTTAAAGATTCAACTGGATTGCATAAAGTTAGAATTGTATATGGTGTCATTCTTTCTCAACTCTTTATTTTAATAAGATGATACTGTTTAATATTTTGGTATACTTTATTTGAACAAAATTATTTTCTTCAGATTTCTAGAAATTCTCTACTAGACTCATAATTTGTCTTTACAAATAATTTAGCATTTAAGTGTTTTTTTGTTCATTTGTATTTATTTATTTGAGAGTGACAGACAGAAAGAGAAAGAGGCAGATGTATATAGAGAAAGAGAATAGGCACGCCAGGGCCTCCAACTACTGTAAATGAACACCAGACCCCCTTGTATATCTGGTTAAGGTGGATCCTGGGGAATTGAGCCTCGAACAAGGGTCCTTAGGCTTCATAGGCAAGTGCTTAACCACTAAGCAATTTCTCCAGTCCAGTAATTTAGCATTTTTGAAGCAGGCTTTCACTTTATTCCTGGCTAACCTGGAAGTCATGTTATAATCTAGGCTAGCCTTGAATTCAAAAGATCCTCCTACTTCAGCATTACAAATTCTGGGAATAAAGGTGTGAGCCACCATGGCTTTTAATGGAATCAAACTTGATTTGGGGAATGCTGTGTGAGTTTTTCTGAATTGATACTAACCAATGTGTCTTCATTCCAGAGAGGACATGGACAATTAACCAACATACGAATGCTTCCTCCCTTGTCTAGTTTGGTGAAACAGTGAGTTTACAGTTTACTTATGAGATCACAGAGGATTCAGGCAGCTGCATCACTGAAAATGTGAATGAGACCTGTGTTGTTGGAGCTTCCAGTCCCCAGGAGCAGTCCCTTACAAAGCAGTAGTTTCCCAAGTCATTCCCACATATATTGCAGGAAGCTACCTCATAGAAGAGACTCTCCTCTAAATTGTTCATAGAAAATAATTGTCCCACAGGGAAACTCAAGAAATAATTTACTGATATGCTTCAAAATTAGAACAAAATTCCAAACGCAGCAGCCCAGATGTTTCATAATTACATATATGTGGATGTGTACTCCTTAATCCATGTTTAGATACAGGATGGACTGAGACATAAGCTTCCCTTCTTCACATCCTAAAGTGCAATTTAAATATCATGCTACTCACAAAATAGATGAGCACATCACTAAAAAAAAGGTACTAGCACTCCACTTTTATATCATATCTCTATCAAGAGAATAGATATTCTCATGTACAATGGTTATAGACAAACCTGTGTTGATGGTCTTATTTTTTTGTTCAGAAGGAGAAGTGATGACAAAATTACCTCTATTCAAAGCTAATTTCAAACTGGAATAATTGGGACAATGTTTGGACACACATGGCAGACAGGACTGTGATCTCTAATAAATGAGAATATAAGGCCTGCTTACCCAGATCACCTGAAAGCCAGTCCCAAGGCATGGAATGAGGGCAGATGGTTTTCCAATGTCCTTCAATCTCACCCTGTTAGCACAATGGACAGTGTGAGGTTCATGGAGGCTTATGTGAGGAAAGTGTCTCGCAGGTTTATAGTAGAATATTATAATAAAGTCATAGGCTACAAACATCTGCTGTAGAATCTCCGGTCATTTCCAATGGTTGATTTTCATGAGTACTTATCTGGAGAATGATTCATGAACATGGTGACCAATCAATATGTGACCATCCTACTACCAGTGTCTGAATCTCACACATGTCAGATAAAGATGGAGTCCAACCATCAAGTTGGCAGTCCCTGCAATGTAAAGAGCTTTGTTTTATAGGGACCATAAAAATGAATTTTACAGTCACAAAATCTAGTTTAGAATAAACATTGCAAGATACTCATCCTAAGGAAGTTTAGAAGTGATGTGCAGATATTAAATATACCCCAGGGAACTTAATTTTATGTCAGAATAAAATCAAACATTTCTAGAGCTGAAGAGATTGCTGAACAGTTATGGCACTTGCCTGAAAATCCTAAGGACCTAGTTTCAAGTTCCCAGAACCCTCATAAGTCAGATACACAAGGCGAAATATGCACAAGTTCACACATGTGCACAAGTTGGCACACCATCTGGAATTGGATTGCAGTGGCTAAGGCCCTGGTGGGCCAATTCTCTCTCTTTCTTTCTCTCTCATAAAAAAAATCAAACACATTGACATATACAATACAATTCAACTCCCTACACTGTGGAGTTCACTTTGCTCCTGAAGACAGTGTTAAGAATGTAGAAATGGGCTGGAGAGATGGCTTAGTGGTTAAGCGCTTGCCTGTGAAGCCTAAGGGCCACGGTTCGAGGCTGAATTCCCCAGGTCCCACGTTAGCCAGATGCACAAGGGGGTGCACGCGTGTGGAGTTCGTTTTCAGTGGCTGGAAGCCCTGGTGCGCCCATTCTCTCTTTCTCCCTCTATCTGTCTTTCTCTCTGTGTCTGTCGCTCTCAAATAAATAAATAAAAAAATGAACAAAAAATATTAAAAGAAAAGAATGTAGAATGGTAAGTTATAAACAGAGAATAAGATTTCTTTGAAAATATATACTTTTATTTAACTTATTTTAATAATAAAGAACTCATAATGCAATAAGAGAAAGAAAATCCAATCTAAGAGAATAAGATCAGTGGTATAAAAATGTGTCAAAGAAAGTATATATGGATGACAAATAAGACCATAAATAAATATCAAATACATTACTCTACAGAAAAGCAAGTTAGTCATGGTGAGATGCAAATTCACCCCTGTATAATAGCTAAAATTTAATTTACAACTCTATAAATAGGGAATAAGGCAACAAGATAATAGGAAAGTCATTTTATTTGAATAAGCTAGGTCATGCTCATAGTTTACTTGGAACCATCTAAAAGAATATCTTATAAAAGTGTAGAAAAGAGCCAGGGAAGAGCTGAATAACTTTTGAATATAGTGTAAGGTAATTTGGAATACCAACGTAATTTTTGAAATGTAATTAAAATATGAATACCTGTAACAAAACTCAAACAAACAAAGGGTTCCATATATTTATGAACAACATGGGCCTTAAATGAAGAAGTAATCACACAAAGAACCTTCTGTCCTGGTCACTTAAGTAATAACAACACCGATTTTTAAATAATGAAAATAAAAGCAAGGAAGATCATTGAAACATTAGCCAGTAGCAACATCATTTAGCTTATAAATGATCAAAGAGTCAATTCAAAATTGGAAGTATTGAATGTGTTCAATAAAGGTATGAAAAGTGATGATCACTTTGTAGATTAGGTGAATAATACCTTACTGAAGAATGTAAAGAGATCCCGGCAATATAGAATGCTATGCCCCTTTCCCATAGACATTAATAAAATTCAAAAAGAATTGTCTGAGCCTAATTCAATACTACAAACAGTAAAACAGGTACCAAAAATGTTTAGTTTGGTTTCGGAGGTAATCATAGCATTATCAAACTTATCTGGAAGAGAAAATGCCGGTGTTATTACGTAATGCCATAGCATCACTGTAATGAATGTCACAGATGATTGTAGATAATATTGACGGAGTCTGTAGTTAATCTGATATTGAGAGACTGGCTCATGTAGGAGCCTGTGAAACATTGCAATGCAGAAGTAATAGGTAGGAAAGTAGAAGTGGTCAGTAAGGTTGCATTTTTTTGTATATGCTAGGAAAGAATGGTTGAATGTTTAAAGATTTCAAGAATCCCAGCATTTCTTCACTCATGGTCTCACTTCTTTTAAAATATAGTTTATTTTTTATTTATTTATTTGACAGTGACAGAGAGAGAAAGAGGCAGATAGAGAAAGAGAGAGAGAGAGAGAATGGACTTGCCAGGGCCTCTAGCAACTGCAAAGAGCTCCAGATGTGTGCACCCCTTAGTGACACTGGCTAACGTGGATCCTGGGGACGAAGCCCTGAACCTGGGTTATTTAGTCTTCACAGGCAAGCACTTAACTGCTAAGCCATCTCTCCAGCACATTCTTTTTGTGTCTGGTGCTTTATTTCTATTTTTATTGACAATGTCCATAAATATAAACAATATCCCATGGTAATTCCCTCCCTTCCCCCACTTTCCTCTTTGAGACTCCACTCTCCATCATATCCCCTTCCCATCTCAGTCAGTCTCTCTTTTATTTTGATGTCATGATCTTTTTCTCCTATTATGATGGTCCAGTGTAGGTAGTATCAGACACTGTGAGATCATGGATATCCAGGCTATTTTGTGTCTGAAGGAGCACTTTGTAAGGAGTCCTATCCTTCCTTTGGCTCTTTATTTATGCCACTGCTTCTGCAATGGACCATGGGCCTTGGAAGGTATGATAGAAATATTTCAGTGCATAGCACTCTTCTGTCACTTCTCAGTACCATGGTGCTTTCTGAGTCATCCCAAGGTCACTGCCCTCTGAAAAGATGGTCTCTTTTCATCTTCTAAGACATCATTCCTTATTGGGTCTAAATCCCAGGATCACTTCTGACTCTCTCCTCTCTCTTTTCTAATATATAGGAGCCTCATACAATTTTATTGCATAGCATTCCATGCAGATATCACCCACATTAGGGCCAAGTGATTAGCTTCCTTAATCCCATCTGAAAAGTCATATCCTCATCATGCTACATAAAATAACATATTCACACACACAAATTAGAATATTAACAAATTTAGGTGATCATTTATATGCCTATCAAAAAATCCAAAAGTAAATACAGGAGAGGAAATGAATCTGCAGTCTATCTTATTCCTGTTGATAAAGGGTGATGAGGTGAAATTCCTTTATTGAGATGGCAAGAATTCGGTGATAATGTCCTCATTAGCACTGTAGCCTAGGAAGCTAGGATATTTACTGGCTGCTCTATGAAATTATTCACCATAATATTGAAATATGTGTTTATGAAGATGTGCACTTGGAAAAGTAGGACACACTAATTACATCTGGAGGTGGGGATCTAAAATAAATGATTCCATGAATTCTATGGGAGATGTGCTATATCTCAAGTGAGCAAAAACCTGGAACCAAGCGTGCATTGAACTGGAGGCAAATACAGGCTGAAAATAGTCCATCTCAGCCAAAATGAGTGGACTGTGAAACTGATGGGAGGCGCAAGCAAGTTCTTGGAAAAGTGAAATGTTCAGTGTTTCACTCTATGTCATATTTAATCCTGAAACCTTGGTGATTATAGGTTCAGGTGACCAATCCATTCTTTTAATATGAAAATATCTCTATAAAAGGGACTCTGTAAATGGATAATTCATGACAGCATGGTAGGTGGTAAAATTCCATAAACATTTTCACTTGGAAGTTTGTCAAGCAGGATCCTCAGCATAGTGCTTCCTCATAGCCGCTTATGTCATTCATTGCATTATGTTTGCTTTTCAAAAAAAAGTTAGATTGCCTTTGGAACTTAGGCAGAGAAATCTTGAAGTTATTAAATTTAATATCATGTTGCTGTTTTATCCTAGTTTCTATACCATAAGACTGCCAATTTATTCATTATCAGGTCAGGGAGGAAATATTTATGCTAGAGAAATGATAGACAATAAGTGTCACAGTTACCTCAGAGTCATATTGAACTTGAAAGCAATCATAGAACAGATGTATTTAGGTGTGTTCTGATTAAATTAAACAGATGTATTTAGGTGTGTTCTGATTAAACTAAGCAAGGAAAGCAAAGCTTAGGGATGTACTTTGCTCAAAGATGAAATTTGCAAACACCTTTGTAAAGCCATATGTATTTTAGGTAACTCACAGGTAAATAGCGCAGCATGTAAAGAATAAGCACTAAATCACGCGGACCCTTTTGAAAACATTGAGGAACATTGCAATTATCCACAAGCAAGACAGGAAGAACAAGAAGTTTGTCCTTTGTGTTTCATCATTCACACTTCAGTCTAAAGGGATCGGGACACATGGGAGCGCAGACACATGCGAATGTCACTTGTAACTCGGTCTCTGCTTCCCGTTAGTATTTGCCTGCTGACAGAGCAGCTTGATGCAAGGTTGTCTGGAGAGAATCATGAGTCACACGTACTGTACACGATTGTGTGACACCCATGTACAATGCGTACTGGCATTCAACATCAGCGGTGTCTTACTTTTTACTCTCGAATTTTCTTCACGTTTCTTATTGCCTTGAAATTTTATTGAGTTCCATGGCTATTTTGCAATGATTATTTTTGCTTATATTGCGTTATTTAGTGAGTGAATTTTAGACTACTTTCTGATGTAAAAATAACTTCAGGAAATTTAATATCAATATAATTCAAACCTAAAATGAGTAATTAAATAGGGGATTATATCCTTAAATATCTCCCAGACAGATAAAAATGTGTTCATTAGCACATTAACAACTATATCAGGTTAGTTATGGTATGTAGTAAGCATTGTTATGTAAAGCAATTGGCAGGTAATTGTTTGAAAAAGATATATTTATCTTATAAAGGCAGACATTGATATTTTATGCTATGTCTAGTATTTTTATACTATTACTTTTGATAATGTAATGTAATGTAAGTTTTGAGAGCAACAGTCAGTCATTGTGTGTGTGTCTGTGAGGGGGGAGTAGACTGGGGGCAGGAAAGAGGGAAATGATGGTACAAATACA
This sequence comes from Jaculus jaculus, assembly GCF_020740685.1. Lineage (NCBI taxonomy): Eukaryota > Metazoa > Chordata > Mammalia > Rodentia > Dipodidae > Jaculus > Jaculus jaculus. The sequence goes on from NC_059114.1 coordinate 79,492,857, forward strand.
TGATGTAGCCATACAAAATTTCTACTAAATACAAAAAGAAAATTTACACATTATTATTCATTTTCATGGAGAGAGAGGGTGAAAGAGAGAGGAGAGTTTGGAAGGGAGAAAGAAGGAGATCTAGGGCTTCATTCCAGTACAAAAGAAATCTAAATACATGTGCCACTTTGTGCATCTGGCTTTATGTAGGTATTGGGCAATCAAACCCAGGCCATATTCAAAACCCTTTGTGTTAGAGAATGTAATCATACATTGGTGCAAAGAAAATAATTTCTCACATCTCCTGTTCTGCAAAATTTAGCTATGTAGCATGTATTTAGGTTTAAAAAAATACTAAGACTTACAGAAAATTGAGCTGTTTTGATTTGCGAAATTCCTTGAGTTCTAAGATGGAATATTCCTCTCAGTTACCTGTTGACATGTAATTGGCCTTAGTCTAAATTTAAAAATAAACATTCTTGGCAATGTAGAAAATGTGTGAAATATATAAATATGAAATTCTTTATTCTGTACCCAGACAATGTCTTGCCAATATTTAGTCAGGTGACACAGAGAAGTAGCTATGTAAGATCTGCAAGTGTAAACCTTATTCCTTACAGGAGTATAATAAATAAAATTATATTGCATTAATAGTTTTTATTAAATACATCATTGTATAATAACAAAGCCAATCTCTTTTCATAAATATCAGTTTTATAAGTTATCAATATTACTTATATTTGGTTATATATGATACACTAAAACTATTATGCTCAGATTCATTAATAGCAAATATTGATTTTTATAAATAGCCAGTTATATATAACCCATAATTTTATGAAAAAGAAAATCCATTTTTGGGAACTGATAGCACTTATTGATTCATGTAGATTTATTTGTATCAATCTAGTTGGAACTTTTATGGAACAGATATAATTTCACAAATTTATGACATTGTTTCACACATCTGACATATATTAGGTAAACTCATTTCAGAGAAAAATATTCCTTTCTTGTTTTTTAAAGTTCTGCCATAACCACTTGGAATTTATGTAAAAGTCATTTTTATGGCTTCATTTCTGTGCTTTGATTTTTCTTTGGTATCTAGTACACCATCTGAAATATATTTTGCATGCTATAAAACCATGTTGTTTAACCAATAACCAACTATTTTCCAAAACATTATGGCAAATACTGAGTATTGAAAATGAGTTTTACTCTGTATAAAAGAAATTTAACAAAATCTTATTCTTTATACTGTAAAAAATTATATACATGATCTGTAGCTTTCAGGAACACTGCATGTCAGTGTAGAAAAGCACAACTTAGTCAGATTTTTATAAAGACCGTCATATCCAGTGGAAGGCACAATGTTCTATACAGCAGTAAGAAAAAAATGACACAAAAAATTTGAGGAAAAATGGTTGAACCTGGAACAGATCATTCTCAGTGAACTTACCCAATCACAGAAAAAAAAAAAAAAAAAAAAAAAACATAGACACATAGTCTCACTCATCTACAACACCTAACCTGAATCTACCCAAGATACCTTACATACCCAGCAAGCACCTCATGGACTAGACACTAGGATGTATGGGGAGGGAGGGGAGGGCATCCAAGGGGTGGGAAACACTAATCTGGACCCAAAGGGCAATGGTACCATAAAATTCTACTTCCTAAAAGGCAGACCAAATGACTGAACCTTCATTAGACCCTTACAGGAAACACCTGAACCACAAGACACTGGAGAGGGTAGGATCAAGTCTAACCTAAATCTTCTACATCTTCCCTCCCTCCCTCTCCCCCTCTCCCCTCTCTCTCTCTCTCCTCTCTAACTCTTGTATATTAGTTATTTTTTTCCTCATTTTCTTAGCGGGCACTGACCTGTAACCCCCACTACCAGCATGGGGCTATCATCCACAATGAGCTTTTGATCAGAGAAACCTACAAGTTTTCCTAAAAGAATGACAGACTTCTGTCAGAGTACTTGATGACCCACCAAAGGTCAATGGTAAGACCCTGTTGCTGAAAATTTCATAGGCAGCTGACACGTAAAATGGAATGGCATGGCTGGAAGTCAGGAGAGAGTCAGTCCCCAGACAGTCAGCGTGTCTAGTGCCAGAAGGTGCTACGTGGGCTACTGGGGGAAATGACCAATATGTGTCCATGCAACTCATGGTCCAACCGACTTAGCAACAAATAATCTGGTGTGATGCCCACACAAGTGCAATAGTAGCACACAGCCATGGTGGGGAACCAACTGCTCTTGATTTGGGTAACTGATCCCCTCAGTGGTACAAGACCCATACCTGGAGCTGGGAGACAAGTCAGAACCATATCCAAACATAAGCCCACTCTCCAATATCAAGCTACCATCAATCATGGGCTACAAGAGGGCCTACACCTATTAAACTCTCTATCAAAAAAGTGTTATCTCAATTTTACGGGTGCTAACTTACTCTCCGTTGGAGAATCTACTTCTCTTTTGCCGATAGATGCAGATCCTAAGGAGAGAGCTACCCCATCATACCTCAATAGGGCCCTGACTGAAACTAAGGAAAATTGGCGAAGCAAGCAAGGATGCTGTTTTCCTGATGAACTGGATACCAGCACAAAGGGGAAGGAGACCAACACAGAGAAAAATCAACTCCTACCAAATCAGAGAGCCAGAGCCCCAGAGGCCCCCAACACCTCAGCACTGAAGCAGACCAAAAATGAACCCAACATGGCTCAGGGAAATTTTGCGGAAGTGAGGGTGGAAAGAATGTCAGAGACATATGTTGGGTCATGATATGCAGAGACATTTATTGTACCAATAACTGTGGGCTAACTCTACAATGCATGACCCATTTACATCAACAAGGAGGGGCCATTGGGAGGGGGTAGGTCATGGATGAGCCTAACAATGGTACCAAACTGCCTGTATTTGCTGAAAAAAAAAAAACTAATAATTTTTTTTAAATTCAAAATTAAGTGTCTGTAATGAGATCACTCTATAAATTCAATACAATGCCCAGAATCTACCTGACTCACTCAATTTAGTAAGGATGGAGAATAGGGATCCTTACTCACTGTTGGGTGAAATGGAAAATGATATCATAAATCATCATAAAACTTAACATAGGCTTTTATCACATGATACTCAATCACACCCCTATGTTTTTCCTCATATTAGTTTACAGCACACGTCTCCACAAACCGTTTAGATAAATGACTATGATAGATATATCACTATTAAGATAGTCTCCAACAAACATGTGGGTAGATCACATGCTGCATGTATCAAATGGGATACTTTTATGTAATGAAATATAGAAAATATAAAAGTGTAAATGCATATTTAGATGAAAAAGAAATCAGCCTAAAAGCTTGGATGTTCTATGATTTAAACTGTATGACATTTTGGACCATCAAGGATCCTGTCTCATGGGATACTGTGGTCAACATTTGGTTAGTTTTTCCCTCCACGATCACCTAATCTGGAAATTCCCCCACAGATGTGCCCAAAGGTTTGTTTCCATTGTAATTCTAAATCAAGTAAAGTTGTCAAAATTAGCCACAGCACTTCTTTTCTCATTACTCACTTTGAGTTTTACTATATTACATGGATGTGGTACACTTGTTTCATTTTACAAAATAAGAACACAACACTATTAACTGACATACTTTCATGTAGTTTCACACTGTGTCAAATAAACCACATCACATGACATGGTACCAGTTAATGGCCTCTATGTGACAATACCCTATGCTTTGTGACATCCATGAATTTTTCTTATTTTCTTTGATTCTTAAATCTGCCTTGTTACTCATGTTATCTAAAAGGATATAACATGCCCAAATTCAAGCAGATAATGAAGACAGGGTTTCCTTATTACTGTATTTCAGAGAACAAACTGCCATATTGTTCAAATATGAGAAACATGGACAAGACAAATTCAACTCAGATATCCCATTAACTATGTAGGAGGCAACTGATCTGAACTGGTCTCTATCATTTGAATATTTATTTAATAAGCAATAATCTCATTTAGTTGACAATGTGAAACATAATCCAGGACTATTTTTGTTTCTTATTAGATATGCTGCCATATTATAGTGTTTTAACATTTTTATAAAATATATTAATTTGTTTATTTGAAAGAAAGTGGGAGAGAGAGAGAGGGGGGGGAAAGAGATAGGGAGGGAGGATGTACCGGGTCTCCAGAAACTGCAAACAAACTTCATACACATGTGTCACCTTGCACAACTTGATTCCATGGGTACTGGGGAATAGAACCCAGGTCCTTTGGAAAGTACCTTAACCACTAAGCCATGTCTCCAGCCCCATCTTTGAATATATTATTAATGACAATTTGTAATCTCATTTCCATAAAACGTTCATAAGTATTTTTTACAATTTGATATTTTAGAAACATAGAACCAATACTTTCCCTACATTTTACATGAATCTTATTTTGAGTGGGTAGAAATCACAACCTTTGGTTATTATTTTGTAGCAAATGTAAGCACAAACTCTCCTTTGTACCTTGCTCTTTTGTGTGTTTACTTGTTTGTAGAAAGTACAATAGAGTGGTATATGCCTATTGTTAAGCACCCTGGTTATAATTTTCTTTGAATGGGTCTAATGTTTGAGCTTACTGATGCTCAGTAGCCTTAAAACCTCAGGGCATGCTTTGAACATAGAAATCAAAGTCTCAGATAAACATAATTTCATACTACTGTATCTTCAGTTTGTTACTTATATCAATATATCTGGTTCTTGTCATAGAAACCACAAAGATATTTTCTGTGACTGTAGCATTCAATGTCATCCATGAATTTTTTAAAAAAGGGGGGTGGGGCTTTATCTTGTGTAGGTGGAGCCCAGATATTCAAAGCTATGAGCAATTATTTTTTTCATAATAAATACTGTAAGTGCAGTTGTTCTTCTTATTTTTTTTTTTTAAATCATGATTGATGACAAGTCAGGCTAGCTAAGTGTGTTTTCACAATTAGAACTCTCTGGACCACCTCCACCATGAAGGACAAAGACCACTGCATTGAATGACTTCTTACACTTTTTTTCATGCCTTTGCCAAATGTGCAATGTATTAATTATGTCATATCAAACAACAGAATGTACTCCAAAGACATGAATTCAGAAAATCAAGATAAGTACACATATGTCTTAATAATACTTACAACTTGAAGTTTTTATGTTTGTATTTACCCCCTCTTTCTTTGTGTGTGCATGTGTGTGTGTGGTTGTGTGTGTTACAAGGATTAAATCTGGTGTCTCTCACATGCTATGCATATGTAATCTACTGAGATACTAAAACATGCTCCCAGGTCCTGCAAAAATTATGCTTTACCTCTGAATTCACTCACAAATCTAGAATTTTCAGGTGATAGAGAAAAACAATTCAGTCAGCATGGATCAAGACCATTCCAATATCCACCTACATATTTTTAATTACTTTTATGTTTTAAAGATTATACTCTTATATTTTCTCTATTCCACTCCCGATCCACTGAGGGCTCTCTTCTCTGTAGTAATTGATATTTACTATGGGGTCCTGAAGGCTTCAGTTTGTCTCAGTAAGTCCCAAGGGGGTAATCCTACCAAGCCTGTGGCTCTTACAGTCTTTCAGCTACTTCCTTCCCAGTGTTCCCTGAGTCCTGACAGGCATGCTAGAAATCTGATGTAGCTTTCAATTCTTTGTTTGAAAGCATCTACTTTTTTGCTTTGATGACATTTGGTGACCACAGTGTCTGTTGCGATTTCCCTGGGTCTGGTTGTCAAACTAGCGGTGTGAGCAGTATTTGTGTTGCTGCTCCCTCTGCAGAGCAGATGTGAAAGATGTGATAGGATGTTCATTATCTTCTATTGTTTTATGTATCCCCAGGAAGCTCTGGCATTTGTAAGGTAAAACACATTCTCCAACCAAAAGTGAGAGCAGCTTGAATTAAAGGAGTTAAACATAGTTATTTGAGAAACACTTTTTTGTGTACCCACTTTTCTAAGCCAAACAGTGTTGGGGGTTTTCTCTGGCATCTATGAGTTCCCTATCTATGGGATTACCAAAGCACTTGGCTACCAGCAAGAGTTAAAAGGTAAGACATTTATTCCTGAAGGTATCACAAAAGACATTGAGAGACCACACTGGATCTGAGAGGGAAACTTTATCTCATAGGTAGACTTCATAATGCTGCAAAGTGCTATAGGAACTGCTTTGGGATAGTGGTTACCAACAGTGTAAATAAGCAGGAGGTCCTGCAAGTTTTCAAATAAACCAGCTAGATTTATTTGATGACTTGACAGTCATTTGGTGACAATGTTGAATCTGGCTTTCGTATTGCAAACAATGATTCCATTTCACTAGAGAAGGTGCCTCATATGACCTCTGTGCAACAGAGGCACACATCCTCTATGAGTAACTAACTCTTCTCAGATTGGACATTAGATTGACTCATCTGGAGAGAACTTATACCTGGTACTGGGAAACAAGTCAAAGGGACCCACATATTTTTGGGAAAAACAAAACAAAACAAAACAAAAAAACTAATCTCTATCTATTTGACTAGAAAAGGTAGGGTATTTTTTTTTAAGGCTGTTTGCTATATGGTCTTTATTTTCCAAAGGAGGAAATCAGTGTAACATGCCACTTGCCTGTTGTAGTTACTTCTTTCCCTTCCCTGGACCAAACAAAGCATAATATAGTCTGATGGGAACATTGTGAGTTCTGAGATTTGATCGATGCTACATGTGCCTTGTGGTCTTTGTAAGCCTCCTTGAAAACTCAAAGCAATGAAGGGAAGATGTGTATCTGTCTCTAGTTCAAATCCTACAGTTCAGAGTTTTCTCAATGTTCACATGCTATCTTCTCTCCATTAAACACGTGGTAAATGGATTGTGGGATAAATCACATATAGTTACACTGGTAATTTTGAACTCTTGCTCAAGGAGATACGGTCTTGTAAGGTGTTCTAAAAGTAAAATATCCTGATAGATTCACAGGCTTAAATACTTAATCTCCGGTTTGGTGGACTTGATACAGAAGGGAATATAAACCTTTTCATTATTTTATTTTATTACTAACACCATATTTCACATGGACGCATCATGTGTTGGTAGGCACTTTTCCCTTGTCCCTGCCCCCATTCCACTAGGGATGCTCCTCATCGAGGTTGCAGGTATTCCCTATGGGGTTTTTGTTTATATACGTAACACCCAAATAATAGTTAATGGGGAAAGACTCAGAGAGTTCCCACCGAGATCGGGAACAAGACAGGGGTGCCCACTCTCAGCACTGATCTTCAACAAAACACTAGAAATACTATCCCAAGAAACAACAAGAGCAAGAAATGGGGATACAAATTGGCAAGGAAGCAGTCAAGTTAGCCCTATTTGCAGATGACATGATTCTGTACATAAGAGACTTGAAAGTCTCCATCTCAAAAGTATAGAAACTTTTGAAGGCAGAGCCTTCCTGGAGAAAGTATTTTTTCCAGCGGAGGCGAGAGTGGTGAGCAGCAGACAAAGCGGCATTATAGTCCAGCCACCTTTCTCTTCTGTTTCCATTTCCTTCCTCCTCATAAGACAGGAAATGATGCTTACTTTCCTGCTTTTGTCACATTTTCCTCATCATGATGGGCTCTCTGACGCTGTGAACCAAAATAAACCTTTATATTCCCTATGATGGTGTGGTCAGATATATGTTCATAACAATAAAAAAGTCTGTCCTTAAGTTAATAGCATCGAGGTATTTTAACTGACTTATTCCAGGCAACATAGCAAGGAATGTCAGTTTTTCTGCTTGCCCTCGCCCTGTTTGGTCTTAGGGAAGTCTGTCAAGATCTTCTTGAATTTGCCTTGGCCTTGGAAGCATTGCAAGTTAGTTCTCTTTGCCTCAAGCTTCTGCTGATCAAGACACTGTGTTTATCACACTGGACTTATTCCCCATTATAACTAAGAACACTTTGCCTCAGGCACCTAAATCTGATTATTGGGCTCTTTCATTCTCATTTCCTGTAACTTGCATTCACAGTAATGATCTTGGATTCATGAGAATATGTATTACTTTCAGAGAGTCTGACCACTGTGTTCTTAAACATATCTCTTACTTGCCTTGCTACTGTATTTCTATGATTGAGGCTGCTCTGGTATTTTTTCCCTCCCTGAGGGCTTCTCAGTTCTTGAAAAGTACACTAATAGATGTCTGACTTCTTAATGTTGAATGGTCAGTCATTTATCCACCTAAACCTCAATGAAATATATCAACAAGCTATTATGAACTTCCCAGAGACGTTTTATTTTTTAAATAGAAACCCAATTCAGGGGCAGGTGTTCCATTGTTTAAAACACGTTAGATTTTCCTACTCCAGCCTCTCGAGTCTCCTGTGTCACCTCTGCCAACATCTCACCGTCTACTTGCGATGAAGTTCCTTCTGTTGCTGCTCTCACCCATCAGCCAGATTTCGTAATTTCTTTGGCATTCTTGACGTATGTACTCTGGTGTAGGGACTTTAATTTCTTGTTCACATTTAGTTGACATAGATAATTAGCTTGGGCAGGTTAGGAGCATGAACAGAATAAGTTTTATGTTAAGGTGAAATAAAGCTATTGTACTGTGCTTGGAAAATATAAGGCTGTTCCAATGAGCTTTTCATCTCAAAACACATTAAGTATAAAAAGGAAACTTGACATACAGTGATTGTAGGAAAAATTAGTCAATGCTTTATAAACAATATATTTATATTATTTAAATAAATAAATAAAATAACATTTCTTAAGAAGGGAACATCAAAATAAACCCAGACTTTCTATTTAACTTGAATAAGACAAGTATTTTATTTATTTATTTATTTATTTATTTATTTATTTTGGTTTTTCGATGTAGGATCTCACTCTGGCCCAGGCTGACCTAGAATTCATTATGCAATCTCAGGGTGGTCTTAAACTCATGGTGATCCTCCTACCTCTGCCTCCCGAGTGCTGGGATTAAAGGCGTGCACCACCACACCCGGCTTCAGACAAGCATTTATGGTTAATGGTCATATAGTCTTGGGGGAATTTGAATGTTTATCTCAGACATGAAAGGTTTTTTATTTAGTATTTATTTCCTAAAATTAAATATAGCTATAACACAACTGCTAAGTAAGATGTGAATGTAAATTACCTGTGTGTCCCAGAGTACCAGAGTCATGGAGACAAACACTGAAGATAGTAAAACTGACCAAAGCAGAAATCCAGAAACTGCTTCGAGCTCACCACTAAAGTATACTTAAAACACGCCCACCATGGCTCAAGGCAGTTTGCAGAAGAGAGTGCAGACATTATAAGAACCACAGAGTGGAAAGGGATGTGAAGAGGCATCGCACCACCACTTCCAATGACTGACTGATGCTTTCACATCCCATAACTCACGACCTCAGGGGGAAGTACCAACACATGATATGTCTGTACAAAGTTGCGTGTGTGTGTGTGTGTGTGTGTGTGTAAGAAAAAGAAAGAAAGAAAAAGAACCTGAAAAGGCAAAATGTAGCATTGATAGACTATGATGAGAAGAAAAAGGCTGAACATCTTTGCTTTCCCTCTGCACAATGCAATCAGGTCTGATGGATATGTGCCTTGGAGAAGATTGACAGGGAAGAAATGGCAGGGCTTTCTAATTAGTGTCTCTCCACCAATGCTTCTGCTTCTGGTCTGAGCAGCTTCATTTTAAGTTATGCCGGTATACTTCAGAATTTCATCACAGCTCAACAAATACATATGATCATTCAAAATCAAATATGATTTCAGTAGATAGCTACAGCACATCTGAGTAATATCATTTGGGGCCATGCACAAATTAATATTAGGTGATTCTTATTTTCCTCTTCGTTTTCTACTTTTGTTTTGTTTGGACCTGGGTTTTCTGTGTGCATCTGACACATGCATGACAAACCTGAGGCACAAGTTTAGATGTGTTTATTTTGGGCATCTGTACACATACTAATCACCATCTTTCACACTTTGTAAAACTTTTTAATTGCCGCTATACATTTTCAGTGGCAAACTGTCAAGTGCTGGCATTGTTTGACCAAGCTAACACACAATACTCAAATTACTCAAAGAAATCAGGTGTGAGGGCATGTTTAGAAATCTTAACTGAAACGGGATAATTCCATTTAGTGAAGGGCTGGAAACATAAAATAAAAATTATTTGTATTACATATTATGGTGTTAAGGGAAGATAACATTAAGTAAAATGAATAATTGTTAGAGGTAATTTTATACATTCAAAATATTTAAATTTGAAATATGAACAAGGTCTAGAAAATTGATTGACAGTTAACTAGAGGATTCTTTTAATTTTTTATTAGTTATGTACACAGCGTGTATACAGCCATGGTGGTACCATCATTAGCCTCCTCCCTAGTCTTCCCTCTCTCCCCTCCTCATTGGGGAATGTGGGTCGGACATTCTGGAGTTAGTCATCAGTTTTAGATAAGAGTCAATGTCTCTGTGCATAATGTCCCAACATGTGGCTCTAACAATCTTTCCACCTCCTTTCATACAAATTTTCCTGAGCCACGATGGGTTCATTTTAGGTCTGCTTCAGTGATGAGGCCTTGGGTGCCTCTGTATCTCTAGACATCTGGTTTTCTAGGAGTTGTGTGTTCTCTGTGTCTCTCTCCTTCACCCTTGTGCTGGTACCAGGTTCACCAAGAAAGCAGCAGTCTTGCTCATTTCCCCAATTCCACTTGGTTTCAGTTGGGGCCCTGGTGAAGTGTGATGAGCTGATAATCTCCTCAGGATCTGTGTCCATCTGAAAAAGAGAAGCAGATTCTCCAACAGAGAGTGAAGTCAGCACCAGATAAATGGGATCACGATTATTATTTTAGAGAGAATTTAATAGTTTTAGGCCCTCTTGTAGCCCAAGATTGGTGGGAGCTTGATTATAGAGAGAGGTCTCAGATTTTGGATATGGTTCTGACTTGTTTCCCCGCTCCAGCTATGGATTGATTCCACTGAGCAGATCCGTCAGCCAAATCAAGAGCAGTTGGTCACCCACCATGGCTATGTGTGATTATTGTACGTGTGTGAGCATCATGCCAGGTTGTTTGCTGCTGAGTGACTTTGATCATGAGTTGCTTGGACAGGTGTTGGTCATTTTCCCCCAGTTGCTCATGTAGCACCTTCTGGCACTAGATGAGCTTACTCTCAGGGGACTGACTCTCATCCAGATTCTAGGCAGGTCACTCCATGTTCTGTACCAGCAACATATGGTGTCTTCAGCAGTAGGGCCTTACAAATAACCTTTGATGGATCAAGTACTCTGGCAGAAATCTGTCTTCTATTAGGAAACCTTGTAGGACTCTCTGATCAACAGCTCATTCTGGATGTTAAGTACATGCTGGTACTCGGAGTTACAGGCCAGCACCAAGGAAAAGAAGGAAGAAAAAGATAGGTAATATACAAGAGAAAGAGAGAAGAGGAAGAGAGAGAAAGTGTGTGTGTGTGTAAGAGAGAGAGAGAGAGAAACAGGATATTAAGGTTAGTCTTCATCATACATGCGCCAGGGTCCTGTGGCTCAGGTGTTCCCTATCAGGGCCTGATGAAGGTTCACCCATTTAGTCTGTCTTTTAGGATATAGAATTTTATGGTATCATTACCATTTGGGCCCAGTTTTGTCTCCCCCATTCCCACATTTACCCTCCCATCCTGCCCCATTCTCCCTTTTGTCTGGTCCTCTTAGTGGGAATGTAAGATGGTACAATCACTATGGAAAGCAATATGGAGACTCCTAAAATCATTGACTATAGAGTTACCAACATACCCATTTGTTCCCTTACTGGCTTTTTATTCTAAAAGCTCCACACCTCAGCTCAGAGAGATTTGCTCAACCATGTTTATAGCTGTTCAATTCATAATAGCTGAGAGCTGGAATCAACCCAGATGTCCATCATTAGACAAACAGATAACCAGGATGTAATATAAGTACATGATAGATTTCTACACAGCGGTAAGGAAACATGACACAATGAAATTCGAAGAAAAATGGCCAAACCTGGAACAGATCATTCTCAGCAAACTCACCCAATCACAGAAAGATAGTTGTCACATGTTTTCACTCATATGTGGCTCCTAACCTGAATCTGCTCAAGATGCTGACATACCTAATAAATTTTGTTATGATGGCCCAAGAGGTCCTCATTCTCTGAATCATTCAGTAACCTCCTCAGCCCCCTGAGGTATCTTTATTCAACTTTGTAAAAGAAAATTCTAGACAAGGACTATCTTTCTAGCCCAATTCAGAGGAAATGCACTCATGAAGATTTTGATTAGTCCCAATTTTTGTTTGTTTGTTTGTTTTTGAGGTAGGGTCTCACTCTAGTCCAAGCTGCCCTGGAATTCACTATGTACTCTCAGGGTGGCCTCAAACTCATGGCAATCCTTCTACTTCTGCCTCCCGAATGCTGGGATTAATGGCATGCTCCACCATGCCTGGCTATTCCCAATATTTCTTTAATTGTTTTGTGGTTCAATGGATTTAGTAATAGAGCTTTTAGTAAGTGCTTTTCAGAGGAGTAGTTTAACAGAAAAATGTCATTGTGGAGGCAATAAAATGGAAGAAAAAGTAATCATAGTTCAAGGAGAACCTAGACATAAAAACAAACTAAAAAAGTAACATCAACTTCCTTTGATAAATGGGAAAGCTTTCCTTGAATTACCAGCTGAACTCAGAATTAAACCTATATGATTAAACAGTGCCTGTTTATTGAAACTGAGAGATGATTCACTGTAGTATTACCATTTGATTTTCTCAGATATACTTTCATTTTATTAGTTTGAAAGTTCAATGTCCTTCTCAAATATACCATGAGTTTTACACTAGATAAATCTGAAGCATTGAATTTATATGTAGACATATTTAATTATTATAGAAATTATGAATGTAGTACATATTTAGAAAAGTAAATTTGACTTTGAATAGGGAAAAAGTTCTGATTTAATTTTTATATTTTTCTTTTATGTTAGTTAATTTTATATTTTCATATCTAGGAGTTAGATTACACTGGAATAAAAGCTCCTTCTATATTATAAAGATGAAATAAAAAAAAACTTCAATGGCTTGTAGATCAGTGACTTTGTAAAATAAAATAGCTATAATTATTGAAGCAGAAAATAATAAGTTAAAATTCTTTAAGTCACTAAAGCTTATCTTACATAAAATCTATTTTGGTTCAAGTATGCTTAATAAAAACATTCTAAAAATTTTATTAGAAACTAAAACTTAGATACCATAACAATTATTTTATTACCCAAAATCACAACTTCAGCAAAAATAGACAACAATTGGCTAGGTCTCTCATGCATCTAAACTTAGTCTCCTAATCTATGCTTAAAACACTGTTCATGTTAGCAGATGTCAGAACACTTTAAAAGCTATGCTTGATTATGAAAACTTGTGTCATTAAATTTTGCTGACCTTTATGTTTTGAAGTTTTATATCATAATTAAACTAAGGGATAAGTTATAACATTGGTTTCCAGCTCTCAGAAGTAGAATGCATGATCAAATACAAATATAATGTCATTTTTTAATGAAAAATAAGTATGAATGGTGGAGATGCTCTGGAGAAATGTATGTAATGGAGAAAAATTAAGGTGGAAATACTGAGAATTATTATACAGTTTTGATACCCATCAACTGGTGAGTGGAAAATAAAGATATGGCACATATACAAAATGGAGCTTTATTCAGCTGTAAAAAATGAAAATGTTAAATGTGGAGGAAAAAGGATGGATTGTACCTAGTAGTCAAAACTCAGATTTACAAAAGAAATATTAGTGACTCAAAATGGAAAAAAAAATAATTATAGCATTATTTCTTGGCTACTTCTACCAAAAATCTTAGCATTTTAAATTATTTGTTTATGGATTTTCACGTTTTTGTTAACAATATGGTATTATCTTGATTACAAACATTAATCTGTATTCTGTATGTTGGGGGTAGATATAAACATGTTTTTAAAGTATATCATTATTAGGGTCTGGAAAGTTGGGTTAGCAGTCAATGTGCTTGCCAGCAAAGCCAAAGGATTAGGTTCATGTCCCCCATACCCGCATAAAGCTAGATGCACAAGGCAGCACATATGTCTGGAGTTTGTTTGCAGTGGCTAGAGGCTCTGGTGCACCTATTGCTCTTCTCTCTCTCTCTCTCTCTCTCTCTCTCTCTCCCTCTTTCTCTCTCTCAAATAAAATTAAAAGATGTACAGTACACCATTACTATTCCTGCTAATCACAATATACATCTCATCCACTGCAAATCAAGGCTGGGAAATCCACAGGAGATGGAACCTATGTTGCCGCTCACATGCTGAGCTCACAATTTCCTCGGTCAGCTTGGAGGCATTCGTTTCAATGTCTTTCTGGTCGTGGCTTTTCCAGGCCCATGGATGGGGACTTGCCACCGATGTGTTTATTCACAGGACTGATCTCAGCCCAGCCCTACCATACTTTGAGTTACACAACGAGAAGCAGAAAGAATTTTGATAGCATAAAACTGAATTGGCAAAAATTATAAAACACAAATATTTATGTAGACGTAGCAATTATATTTCAAAACTAGTTGTGTGGTTTAATTCAGGTGTCCCTCATAAACTTAGGTATTCTGAATACTAGTCTCTCCAGCTGATGACAATTGGGAATTAGCGCCTCCTGGAGGCAGTGTATTGCTGGAGTCGGGTTTATGGGTGTTATAGCCCGTTTCCCTATGCTAGTGTGTGGCACACCCTCCTGTTGATATGGTCCACCTTATGTTGGCCAAGGGTGATGTTCACCCACTGCTCATGCCATCATTTTTCCTGCCTTCATGGAGCTTCTCCACTGAGCCTGTAAGCCAAAATAAACCTCTATTTTTCCCCACAAACTGCTCTTGGTTTGGTGATTTCTACCAACAATGCAAACCTGACTACAACAATAATATTAAATGTAATTTTAAAGCCACTTTATATCAGTCCAACGAAGAATATTTATCTAATTTTTTTTAATTAAAAATCGACGTCATGGCTGGAAGCCAGGAGAGAGTCAGTCCCCAGAAAGTAAGTGCATCTAGTGCCAGAAGGCTACATGGGAGACTGAGGGAAATGACCAATATATGTCCAAGCAACTCATGGTCCAACCTAATTAGCAACAAATAACCTGATGTGATGCCCACACAAATGCAATAGTGGCACACAGCCATGGTGGGGAACCAACTGCTCTTGTTTTGGCTAACTGATCCCCACAGTGGTATAAGACCCATAGCTGGAGCTGGGAAACAAGTCAGAACCATATCCAAACATAAGCCCACTCTCCAATATCAAGCTATCATTAATCATGGGGTACAAGAGGGCCTACACCTATTAAACTCTCTATCAAAAAAGTGTTATCTCAATTTTACGGGTGCTAACTTACTCTCTGTTGGAGAAACTGCTTCTCTTTTTCTAATAGATGCAGATCCTAAGGAGAGAGCTGCCCCAACATACCTCAAAAGGGGCCCGCATGAAACTAAAGAAAATTGGCGAAACAAGCAAGGGTGCTGTTTTCCTGATGAACCAGATACCAGCACAAAGGGGAAGGAGACCAACACAGAGAAAAATCACCTCCTACCAAATCAGAGAGCCAGAGCCTCAGAGGTCCCCAACACCTCAGCACTGAAGCAGACCAAAAATGAACCCAACATGGCTCAGGGAAATTTTGTGGAAGAGGGGGCGGAAAGAATGTCAGAGTCACATGTTGGGTCATGATATGCATAGACATTTATCATAACAATAACCGTGGACTAACTTCATAATGCACGACCCATTTACATCAACAAGGAGGGTCCATTGGGAGGGGGTAGATCATGGATGAACCTAAACAATGGTACCAAACTGCCTATACTTGCTGAAAAGAAAACTAATAAATTAAATTTTAAAAAATCAATGAAACTTTCCAGGTTTTTATGAGAATAATGCAATTTCAAACAAACCTATCTATGAATATAAATCATCTTTTATCAGGTTTAAAATCTTTTCTAATTAAAACTTGCCAGGCCAGACATGGTGGCACATACCTGTAATTCCAGCACTTGGGAGGCAGAGGTAGGAGGATTGCTGTGTGTGTGAGGCCACCATGAGATTACATAGTAAATTTTAGGTCAGTCTGAGCCAGAGTGAGACCCTACCTCAAATAACAAAATCAAAAATACAAACAAAAACCTGTCAAAATTATATTTGAATTTTAGAAACAATTTCTATACAGAACATATCATATTTTTAAAATTTTTTTTTTGTTGTTGTTTTTATTTATTTGAGAGCGACAGACACAGAGAGAAAGACAGATAGAGGGAGAGAGAGAGAATGGGTGCGCCAGGGCTTCCAGCCTCTGCAAACGAACTCCAGACGCGTGCGCCCCCTTGTGCATCTGGCTAACGTGGGACCTGGGGAACTGAGCCTCGAACCGGGGTCCTTAAGCTTCACAGGCAAGCGCTTAACCGCTAAGCCATCTCTCCAGCCCCAGAACATATCATATTTTATGACTACTTTTATTCACAATTTTACTGAAATCAAAACTGATAATTTTATAGTTTTTATAAATCTCATTATGAAATTTTTTTTGAAATTAAGTATGAACATTTTAAAAATAAAATTAGAGTTTTGTTGCTGTATTTACATTGACTTTTTAGTATAATACTAAAGAAATCACAATTACAACATTGTCTTGGTATCACATTTTAAAGTGTCATTTGGTCAAGGCATTCTTCATATATATATATATATATATATATATATATCTTCTTTTATGCTTAGGTACTGGTAAAGCAATCAGATTGTAAGTGGCTTTTGTAAGCCCTAGCCAGGACAGTGAACTTTGTATGACATCTTTCACAGACCTCACCATCATTTGTTTATGGCTCTTCTGATTTTCTCCAACTCATAAGAAGTATGCTTACACATTTGTATTCTGTCCATAACCAAATTCCAGTAAAGGTCAGCTTTCCCATAAAAAGGACTATAAATAGTGCATAAAGTGATGATCCAAGCTAGCACATCAAGAAAATAAAAGCATAAAAGTAAAGGTCACTTTCACGATTCTTATCTTGCCGTACCATGAAAAGTACATATAGTGTGAAAAATTGTCAAAGTTTTCAGCAGAAGTTTCGAGGTTGAAGTTATTCATATCTCCTTCAATTTCCTGTGATTTATTTAGAAATTATAAACAAATTGCATGCAATTGAGACAAATATCTTTGTGTAACTTTGTTTATTTGATTCACTGCCACAAGACTTAACCAATTATCTAAGTAATGCTAAAACTAAAAGTGGCCTGAATTCAGGGTTCCAAACAATATGAAGAAAAGTGATTTAGTTCTCCAACTGATATAATGATGGCAAGAAACTGTCAAGCTATCACACATGAGAGTATGTGCTCTGTAGCTCACCTCTCTGGAACAATAGCTAACCATCTACTTTCCAATCATGTCAGCATACACGGCTGCTTTTTACCTACTCTCCTGGTCTCTACGTGACTTGCAATTATAAATATGTATGCCTGCAGCAAAATTGTTGGCTCCAATGGGCAGGAACTACATGTCATAAATATTTTATAATCTGAAAACATAAAATGGTTACTCACCCTCAAAGCACACTTATATTTTTTTATTTAATTAAAATACGCAGACTTTAAATATGTGGAATTATTAACAGATGACAGTTTCAGACAATGCATAAATGCATAAAACCAATGATCTTTTTAGTTTCTAATATCAAAAATTTTATTTATAGGGGATATGTACACCTACTTAAAAAAAAAATAAAAAGGAGATAGTGGAACTGAAGAGATGTCTCAACAGCTGTTTGAAAAACCTTCCAGATTGGACTAGGTTCCCCAGTGCCAATGTACAGGCAGATGCACAAAGAGGTACATGTGTCTGGACTTCAGTTCTTGTGACAATAGTCCCTGGCATGCCCATGCTTTCTCTCTCCCATTCATTTATTCTCTCTCTCTCTCTCTTTGTGTGTGTGTGTGTGTGTCTTTCTCTCCCTTTCTCTTTCCAAAAAATGTAAATAAATAATAAGATACAAACAGTGAAGGAAGTGATACATTTAATCTAATGTTCTACTTGAGACTCACTGAAAGAAGGCGTAGCGTTTGACAGGAAGAAGGCTCAAAAGTCATTGAGTACACAGCAGTAAGACCATAGCGGAGAACATGAAAGCAAGGTAGGATAGTCTGAGTCTTTCTATATGTACTTGCTAAAAGTTTAATACAATGCTGAGCAAGACCCTGTTCACATTGTGGACTTTTATTGATAGAAATATAGTGGTTATAAACAATGCTTTGATCAAATGTAATTGAACTACTTTTCCTTTGAGTACCATAATGAAGGTGTTCGTAATTCCACATGAATACTTGGAAAAATACCTAACACTGCTTTAAAGAATTATAGCTATATGTCACTATCATTGCCTCATTAGAAATGTGCAAGATCTTTATTTTCCAATTCATGATACTTTATAAGTAAGTAAACACATTATAAAGGGGAAAGAGAGGTTCAAATTCAGCCCAGAATTGGATATCATTATAACTCCTTAGTGGAAAAATCTGTAAAACATGCTTAGCCAGATTGCTCATTGGAGAAAACAATCAAGCAGGAGTCTTTGAGGGCAGACTCTCAGGATCCATGGAAAGCCAGACACTCTAGAGCTATGACTGGTAATCCCAGAGTGTCTACGGCAAGGGCCATGAGAAAAGAGATGGGGACAGGAGACTTCCTGGAAGTTGGCAGGTCAGCTGAGCTGGCAAACATAGCGGTAGTGGGCATCCACATGAGAGCCTTGAGGAGCCATGCTCACAGTCTTCTTCTGACCTGCACTTGAGCTCTGTGTCTCCTTTGTGCCAGAGCTCACACACGCGCGTGAACGGATACTCACGAGCCCACACACTCAAAACCAAACCCCTCAGACTTCTTCTGCTTTTGTTGTAAAGCTATCCAAATGATATCAGGAGTCTGCCTAGTTTTAAAATCCTCTGACGTAATGGCGAACTGAGGAACAGTGTGGCCTAAAGGTTAACACAGACCGACTCACGCTGCAGTGAGTCATCATGTTCTTCATGAAAATGCCTCCGTGATGCGGTGCAGCTGGCTGGAAGCTTAGCACAAAAGGGAGCTGATTACTTTTATTATTTTGATTTTCTAAACAGATGTTTCCTTTGTGGTAAATTGCATCTTAATAATAGAGGAAAAAGTGAAAAGTATAATATTTCAATATAAGTCTATTATTTACTAGAACATTCTGCCCAAATCATTCTCATCATTTCAAAGGTTTTACCTTGAAATTCACTCATTATACAAATGTTTGCACAGTTACTAATCATCATTATCAGCTTACAGAGCTATCTATTTACATTTGAATTAGTCATTAATTCAACAGCTAATCATGATTAACATCAGGTCCTTTATGGGAGTCATAAATCACAAGACATATTAAAGCAGTTAATGGAAATTAAATGAAAGGGCCTGAAAAATATCCCAATAAAGAGTAACACGTAATTCAGTTAAAAGTTTTCTTCAATATACATTATATTTCAGGTATTGGTTGAAAAATAAAGATGCCTCAAAATGATAATTCTATTTCTGTGGTGGTGTGATTCAGGTGTCCCCATAAACTTGGATGTGCTGAATGCTAGGTTCCCAGCTGATGGAGATTTGGGAATTAATGCCTCCTGGAGGGAGTGTATTGTTGGGGGCGGGCTTATGAGTGCTATAGCCAGTTTCCTCATGCCAGTGTTTGGCACACTTTCCTGTTGCTGTTGTCCACCTGATGTTGGCCAGGGGGTGATGTCCACCCTTTGCACATGTATCATTTTCCCTGCCATTGTGGAGCTCACCCTCAAGTCTGTAAGCCAAAATAAACACCCCCCACCCCCACCACACAGACACACACAAGCTGCTCTTAGGAGATTTCTGCCAGCAATGTGAACAATTTCTGACTGCAACAATTTCTTTACTTTAAAACTATTATAAATAATGAATAAAAAGAATCTTTTAAGAAGGAAACATGAAATACATTTGACACCCAAATAAAATATAATTTGGATGTATGCCTAGAAAATACAGAAAAGGTAAACCTCTACCAGCCCTCTATTTACTGGGCAGTAACAAAAAAAAAAAAAAAAAAAAAAAAAAAAGTTCAAATGCAGATAATTCAATCCTGGAGCTAAAACAATTTAAATGTTTCTTGACCTAATCAGCCTTATATCAAAACCTTTGGTTAAGCTTTATTATTGATTATTCCTTAAAGGTCAGCAAGTTTATAGTTTTTATGGAGACAAATAATGACTTTTGCATGTTCATTCTTGTTATACATTTGTATTTCTTATAATGTACTCTTAGGGCATCCAACACAGTGTGTGACAGATTTGTAAGTGTTATTATTGGTGAGAAATTCTTGTTAATGCCTCATGATCTTTGGCTGCGGTCACTCCCACCCAAAGCTACATAAGTGTCCACGTTACTGACATAGAACATCAGTAATTCATGGTCACCTTTATTAACGCTCATGATACATGTCTACTTGCACACACTATAACTAACATTTGACCTCCTGGAAGCATATTCCAGTTTACTGGTATTTCTATTTTGTTTGTAGTTAGTTTTGAAACCCCTTATTTTGTCTTGATTTTTCATGAACTATTTTATTTTTTAATTTCTGGATCTAGTCATACTCATTGATAAACTATGCTTTCGTCTTTTATTTTATTTTATTTATTTATTTATTTGACAGAAAGAAGGAGAGAAAATGAACATGCCAGAGCCTCCAGTCACTGCAAATCAGCTCTAAATTCATGCACCCCCTTGTGCATCTGGAATATCTGAATATCAGGATAAAATTATTTATTATTTTCATAATCATTCCCACTAACTTTATCAGCTTAGTCTGTCTTTTTTATGTCTATAGTAAATTTTGAATGTTTTTTTTTTTTTTTTCCCATTCCACATTTGGTAGAGATCTCCAGTCTTTGAATGTATGACCTCATAAGAAAAGCAGACACTCAGGAACTTTCAAAACTCTTTGTTCCTAATCAGACCCCTCTGTGACATGTTAACTCATTTTCCTCTCTACTTTTTTAAGAAGAAGGACAATTTTCCACTACTAATTTTAATTTCCATGCTTCTTTTTCTTCAGGGAATCTGCACTGTGGATGTCTATTATCTTGGCAGGCAATTATACTGGTCCTATCATTTTATATAAAAAATAGCTTTTGTTCTCACTTTTTCTTTTTACTTCTTTCTTTCTTGGTTGTGCTTCTTTGCTTTGACTAGGATAACTAGTATCTTACCATGAAGAGGCATTTTAAAAGAACATCTTATTTATCTGCACTAAATAAGGATACATGCAATATTTATATAGAAGATATGACAACATGGATATTTCATATAACATTAGAGTCCAAGGTATATAAATAAATGCTTGACAAAATTGAACAAAGTGTACATATATGGTTATAAAAGTCAGGAGTTTGCTTAAAAATATATATATGTAGAACAACAAAAGCCAAGAAAGGAAATATAAAAAAAAATCAGTCTATAATGACAGGGCTTGAGTACTACTATAAAAATATGAAATCAGCTTTTTTCTTTTGTAAACACCCTAACAGATAGACCACATATAAGGCTATGTCACTTATTTATTGATTGGTTGATTTATAGTCATTTATCTTAAGAGAGATTGAGAAAGATGCAGATTTAGAGAGAGAATGGACATGCCAGGGCATACAGCCACTGCCAATGAAGTCCAAGCACATGTGCCACATTGTGCATCTGGCCTACATGTGTCCTGGTGAATCGAACCTGGGTCCTTTGGCCTTGCAGACAAGTGTCTTAACCACTAAGCCTACTCACCAGCCCCAGGCTATGTCTTAATAAGGTTTGAAACTTCCAGTGTAATGACTGCTATGGAAAACAAGCAAGCATGGGGGAAGGAAAAAGGCTCAGCAGCAAAGAAGAGAAGCTGAAAGAAAGGCTGATGTGTTCCGGGTGGAACCTGAACCAGCTCAGTTGCTGTGAAGATGACATGAAAGTTCTCAGAGAATAAGCAAAGAATTACTGCACAGCACTGCAATATTCCATTCCCCACACGAAAAAGAATTGAATGAGGGATTCAAACAGGTATTTCCATGCCAATTTTAGAGCATTGCATTGACAAAAAAGTCAAAGGAATAATCATGTAGACAAACCAGGTGTCAGTCAAACAATGAGTAGATAGCCAAAGTATGGAAACAATCAGTGATTATTGTATGGGCACCACACACTGAAACCTGAAAGAATTGCTTTAAGCAAAATCAGGCAGACACTATAAAATACTGCATAATTATGTGTACATGGAATATATGGGAGTCAATTTCTCCCACAAATTTTAGAATAGAAGTTACCAGATGTTACAAGCATGGGGTGTTAGTGAAATGCTTTAAAGTTAATGCAGACACTTTGTTTAAAATATTCAGAAAGTTCTAATAGCCGGGTGTGGTGGTACATGCCTTTAATCCCAGCAGAGGTGGGAGGATCACCGTGACTTCAAGGCCACCCTGAGACAACATAGCGAATTTTAGGTCAGTCTGAGTAAGACCCTACCTAGAAAAGCCAAATTAAAAAAAAAAAAAAAGAAAGAAAAAAAAGTTCTAGAAATGGGTGGTTGTTTTACAACATGTGAATAACCAATGTTACTGAAAAGTTGCAATTCTGGTTAGATAGTTGAAATGCATAAGTTTACATGAATATTTAATCACAATAAAACAGAAAAAAAAAAAAAAAACATAAAACAAGTGAACTTTCCTAACAGTAGTAAGTGACTTTGGCACTTCTATTAAACTAAGCTGGGACAATTTAAGACATTTCACAAATCTGTGTTCAGTTGTGGGTTTTGTTCTTCTGCAATGTTGAACGAGTTTTTTGTTTTTTTTTTTTTTAATTATAATTTAATGTTTTGGGGTTGGGGAGGTTTCAAGGAAGGGTCTCACTCTAGCCCAGCTTCACCCATAATTCGTTATATAGTCTGAGGGTGGCCTCAAACTCACGGCAATCCTTCTACCTCTGACTCCCATGTGCTAGGATTGAAAGTATGCACCACCAGGGCTGCTAGATGAACATTTTCACAGATGTGGAATTGTGTTGTGTATACTAGGCTGATGTAGCTAATGTTCATGTTATCTTTCCTACTCTAGGAAGTTAGTGGGGGATGTTGGTGTTTATGGTATAAACAGTGACCCAAGAGATTATGTATAAATATAAAACCATTTTGAAGATTACTTTCTGAACTCACACATCAATTCCACTGTGATTGCTGTCAAAATGAGTCTCAAGAGTAAACATCATCAAAAGGACAGGAAAAGGAGCAACACTGTTGCAATACACAAGAACACAGTTACATTTCAACTAGAATTTAGCAATAATATAAAGTTGCTATCAGTCTCCCACAAGAACACTATATCTCTACTTTTTTAGAGTATATTCTAGGGTTTAAAAATAATGTGACTAGATAACACTATTATGAAGCATATAGAATGTCTTCCATTATATTTTTTTTCTAATTTTACCCTCACAATTTTAACAGCTCTATATAAGGCAATTTTATTGTCCTTATTACATTTACATTTTTCACTAAGTACTACTGGTATACTTAGGATTGCTATTTTTTTTAAATTCATTAACTGTATTATTTTTCCTTATTTTGTGGAGTTACTTCCAGAATTTTTATAGAAATATTTCATGTCATATAGTTATTTTAAGGATATTGTTGAAATTATACATATTATTACCTTTTATTGGCCATTTCTTATGTTTATAATTTGCTGAACAAAGGAAAATTATGGGATGGCAATTTTCACATATGGTTACTATTGAATAAACTGTCTTAAGAACAGTGACATTTATATATTTTTTTAAACATTTAATTTATTTATTTGCAAAGAGAAAGAACAGGCACACTATGGCTTCTTTCCACCACAAGCAAACGTCAGACACAGCCGGGTGTGGTGGCGCACACCTTTAATTCCAGCACTCAGGAGGCAGACACAGGAGCATTGCTATGAGTTCAAGCCTACTCTCTAACTAGAGAACCATCAATCCAGCCCCAAAGTGATATATATATATAATGCAAGTTATAAATAGTGCATTCTAAGTAAATAGGGTAGATGAATTTTTGTATGCTCTAATAAATGTCATAATAATGATAATATACAGTATAAATATATTATAAAATGATGCCATGCTGATATGCATGCATATTAAAAATAAATTTTATGTCAGATTCATAAGGAAAATTCAGCCTTCTAATACCATGGATATTTTTAATTTTGTCTAATTTTCTGTTAATTTTACTAGGTGATATTAAGAACATGAGGTATGTAGTCTAAAATATAAAAATGAAAAATACAAAACTTGAATTTTCTTCATTCTTTTGACAGTTTTACCCTAACTGTCCAGAATATAATAATTCTAATCTAGAAAATATTCCTTCAGAATATTGGAGAAGCACCTCAGTTGTTAAAGGCACTTACTTGCAAGGTCTGAAGGCCGTGGTTGATTCCCCAGTAGCCAAGTAAAGCTAGATGCATAAAGTGATACACACATATGGAGGTTGTTTTCTTTGCAAAAGGCCCTATAGTACCAATTCTATCTCGTTCTCTCTCCTTCCTTCCTTTCCTTCCTCCTCTTCCGGTCTTTCTATGCTCACAAACAATAAATAAAATATATTTCAGAGAAAACTGTCCTTTAGATGACTATTTGCAATTCTAAAAGTTTGTTACACACTAGGGACAAAATTTGAAGGAAACAAGTCACAGTCTCCATATATAACCTGTTTTCTAGTATATTGGAACATTTCAACATCAATCCACTTTCAATTTTTTCCATATAATTCGAAAAGTACAATGTGATGCAGA
The DNA here is from genome assembly GCF_020740685.1 of Jaculus jaculus. Taxonomy (NCBI): domain Eukaryota; kingdom Metazoa; phylum Chordata; class Mammalia; order Rodentia; family Dipodidae; genus Jaculus; species Jaculus jaculus. The sequence goes on from NC_059114.1 coordinate 79,517,771, forward strand.
TTTCTCTTCACTGATATTATATATCTTACTTAGCCTGTTTTGGTCCACATATTTGAACTTGACTATAACTTCTTGCCACCTTCATTTCTATTCTGAATGAATGTACATTTACCTATTACTCACTTTTTCTGTTCTTTATTATCTCTTAATCTCAGAATCTTCTTGCTCATATATATGTATACCAGAAAGCTCCCTAATCATAAGCTGACTCATATATCAACCTTCTCTGTTATCTTTCCAGCTTGTATTTGTTTTTCCTATATACTATATTCACCTGTACATCATTGACTACATATGGATGAATAATATGTATTTGGTACTCAGCATGTCCAAAATTTAACCTTTTATTTTATCACCATTTCCATATCAGACAGTGCTAATTTCAGAATTCCAGTTTCCTTACATATATGTATCATTCTTTTTTTTGGGGGGGGGGGCTTTTTATTAGTTATTTACACAATGTGTATAGTCATGTTAGTACCATTGTTAGACTCCTCCCTATCTTCCACCATTTGCAGGGACCCTCCTCATTGGGAAATATGGGTCATGCATTGTGGGGTTAGCCATCAGTTATGAGTAAGAGGCAATGTCTCTGTGCATAATGACCCAACATTTGGCTCTGACATTCTTTCTGCCCCTCTTCCACAAATTTCCCTGAGCCATGTTGGGATCATTTTAGGTCTTCTTCAGTGATGAGGTCTTGGGAGCCTTTGTGTCTGTGGATATCTGGTTTGGTAGGAGTTGTGTTCTGTGTGTCTATCTCCTTCACTCTTGTGCTGGTACCAGGTTCACCAAGAAAGCAGCATTCTTGCTCATTTCCCCAATTCTTGTTAGTTTCAGCTGGGGCCCTAGTAAGGTGTGATGGGCTGGTTCTCTACTTAGATGGTTCTTACTTGTTTCGCAGCTCGAGCTATGGGTTCTATTTCACTGATCAGATCAGTTGGCATCATGTCAGGTTGTTTGATGCTGAGTAGCTCAGACTACGAGTTGCTTGGACAGATATTGGTCACTTTTCCCCAGTTGCTCATGTAACACCTTTTAGCACTAGACAAGCTAATTTTCTGGGGACTGACTCTCTTCCAGATTCCAGCCAGGTCACTCCATGCTACATACCAACAGCGTATGGTGTGGTAGGTCATCAAGTACTCTGATAGAAATCTGTCATCTTTTGGGAAAACTTGTCTCTCTGATCAGCATCTCATTGTAAATTTAAGCCACATGCTGGTACTTCAAGTAACAGGTCAGTACCCAAGAAGAGAAGGAAGAAAATAATAAGTAATATAAGAGAGATAGAGAGAAGAGGGAGAAAGAGTGAGAGAGGGAGACAGGAAAAAAAAAACAGTAGAAAATTAAAGTCAATCTACATTATACTGTCTCCAGGGCCTTATAATTCAGGTGTTCTCATTAAGGGCCTGATGAAACTTCAATCATTTATTCTATCTTTTATGGTGTAGAATTTTATGGTACCATTGCCATTTCGGTCCAGTTTCATGTCCCCCATCTCCCACCCTCACCCTCCCCTCCTTTTCTACCTACACTATCGTCCAGTCCTCAAGATGTCTACTAAATATACCAGCATCTCGGTTAGATACAGGTTAGGAGCCTTAGATGAGTGAGACTATACAGTGATTGTCTTTCTGTGACTGGGTGAGATCACTGAGAATGATCTGTTCCAGGTTTGCCCATTTCTCTTCAAATTTCACTGTGTAGTTTTTCTTTACTGCTGTGTAGAATTCCACCATGTAGATATACCACATCTTGGTTATCCATTCATCTAATGATGGACATCTGGGTTGATTCCAGCTCTTAGCTATTACGAATTGAGGAGCTATAAACATGGTTGAGCAATTCTTTCTTAACTGAAGCATGGAGCTTTTAGGGTAAACACCCAGTAAGGGAATGATTAGGTCTGTTGGCAACTCTATAATCAACCTTTATAGGAGTCTCCATATTGCTTTTCAAAGTGGTTGTACCATCTTACTTTCCCACCAACAGTGGAAGAGGGTTCCTATTTCTCAACATCCTCACCAGCATTTGTTTGCATTTGATTTTTTTTTAATTTTAATTTTTATTTTTTTTAATTTAGAGCGACAGACACAGAGAGAAAGACAGGTAGAGGGAGAGAGAGAGAATGGGCGCGCCAGGGCTTCCAGCCTCTGCAAACGAACTCCAGACACGTGTGCCCCCTTGTGCATCTGGCTAACGTGGGACCTGGGGAACCGAGCCTCGAACCGGGGTCCTTAGCTTCACAGGCAAGCGCTTAACCGCTACGCCATCTCTCCAGCCCACATTTGATTTTTTTTAAAGGTTTCTATCCTTATTGGGGTAAGGTTGAAGCTCGTAGTAATTTTAATTTTCATTGCCCTGTTGATTAAGGATGATGAGCATTTTCTTAAGTGTGTGTTTGCCATTTGTATTCCTTCTTCTGAGAACTCCCTGTCCAATTGTTCACCCCATTTTGTGAGTGGGCTGTTTGACATTTAATTGTATAGGTCTCAGTCTATCTCAGGGTGACCTGGAATTCATTCTGCATTCTCTGGGTGGCCTTGAACTTTCCGTGATTCCCCTACCTCTGCCACCTGGGTTCTGGGACTCTAGGCATATGCCACCACACCTGGCTCAATACTGCATAGCTTAACAATGGATTCTATTATATAATGTCATCCTGGTTTCTCCAAAATGTGTGTGAGTTCATGACACAGATCTGAGTGGCTGTTTTACTTATACATGCCAACACAGAACCAAGAAGCTCATCTAATGTTGGATTGTAGCTCAATTAGTCTTGTTGTGTCTACAATTTCTTGGAGTGAAATGAAATATGCAGTAGGACTAAATTAATGAAATTCAACAGGGGCTTACTATTTCAAGTCAATGGATATTTCTAGTTTATAATTTATTTTTGAATGTGTGTGTGTCCAGGTACATATGGATGCTCAAGATCAATGTTATATATTTTTCCACTCACCTTCCATGTATGTATGTATGTATGTATACATGTATATATGTATGTACATATATGTATGTGTGTGCAGAATTTCTTGCTGAACCGAGTTTATCAACTGAGGTTGACTAAGTATACAGCAAGCTCTAGACCTCCTCTAATTCTCATCCTCCCACCACTGAAATTACACGTGCTCTTCCCATGCCTGACATTTTAAGCAGGTGTGGGAGATTTGAACTCAGGTCAGCATTCTTGACTAGCGGGTACTTTACACCCTGAGCTCTCCTTCATCCCTAGCATATTCCTTTGGGTAAGTCAAAACTAGTAGCAATAGAGAACTTTCTATGTGTCTGCCTCTTCAATTTCAATTGTGGCCCTCTGATAATCAAAACTCTGAAGAAGTCAGTTGAAAATGTAAAAGTGGCTTTTTAAGATTCAGCTGTAACATCAGATGGTCTAGAAACAAGAAATGAGTCTTGTGCATTTGGAAGGGGAGTTAATAATATAATTTCTGAAGAAGTTGAACAGACCAACAACTTAAGCAACCAGAGTAAATAACATATAAGGAATTTAATAGAAATAGAATGTGGACATGAGTGTAAATGTAGATATTGGGTGACGGTGTATTGTAATGGTTCATCATGATTGTCAACTTGATTTGTGTGAACTGCCTAGGAAATCAGTGGAACACACTTTGCTGTGTTTCTGGGACAGTGTTTCCAGGTAATTGTCATGAGGGACATCAGAGGAAGAAGGGTGTGTCCTGACTGTGACAGTACTGTTCTGAGATGGTGTCCTGGATGCAAAACCTGTGGAGCAAGGAATGTTTCCACCATCCCGGTGTGTCAGGAAACCTTTGTGTACTATCCAAACATCCGTTAAGGAACATAAACTCATTTAATAATTTATGTATTGTACTCATTCTGATTCTCCAAGATGACTGATGAATACACAAATCTAAAGTTAATTTTTTCCCAGAGCACTTAGCAGATACTGCAACTGTATTGTATCTGTGCTATTTTTCTGTTCCATATATTCATATTACAAGTCACTGTTAATTTTCAGCACATTGTAAAATGCTATGGACTGTAAGTTAAGGTTTAATATCTCACTGTATTTAAATATTATATTTGTGGAATACATTTTTGTAATAATTAGCAGTCTTTTATCAACAAGCTTTAGCTCTTTCTACATCCTATTCAGAAGAATTTAAAAACTGACAAATACTGCTGTATAACAGTTCTGAATATATAATTATAACAGAAATAATTGATTATAACCAGATTACCCTACATTACAATTAGTTTCTTTAGTGATTTTAAGAAAATAGAGCAAAAAATTTCCATAATTCTAAATTCTGAATTATATTTAGGAAAAAAAAAAAACTATGTTACACAATGATGTATTACTATTTCCAGTGCAACAAATTGAAGTTGAATTCCATGCAGCTGGAGTGTGGTGAGAGCATTATCCTCTGGTTATTACTCAATGTATAACATCATATTGTTCTATCTCTATCATCTAAGCACTGCATTTTCATGTCACCCTTTTCTACCAAAAGTGGTTGATAACAACCAAATACACTAAGAGAAATTTTGGATATCTTCTGAATGGTTGAACAATCCACTTCCTTCTTAGAATGACATAAATACACCTTGTCACAGCATAGAAATGTTTTCTAGTTTTCAGAATACATTTGTAATTAATATAATTTGTGGTAGAATTCTTAGAATGTGCTTTTATTTTTATACCCTGTATCTGTTTCTTGGACAAAACATACAACCAGAATCAGCTCATGGCAGGAAAAGAAACCATGGTAAGAATACATACCCAGTTGCCATAACTTCACTCCAGCAGGGTAGAAGCAGGAGAGCCATCAAACAGGGCTATACTAGAACACCTCAAAGCCAACCGCTAGTAACACATTGTTTTTCCAGCAAGGCTCCATGTCTTATAGGAGCCACAAACTTCCCAAAACAGTCCTATCAAGTGACAATAAAGTATTCTTACACATGAGTCTATAGGAGACATTTTATATTTAAGCTGCTATATATAACTTTATGTAATAAGCATAATTATAGTTCATATTACATATTGCATGGAATGAGAACTAATGTGAAGCTCAGAAAAAAATAATTTTAAATGTTTCTCATGAATTCTTACAATACAAGGAATGTTTGCATACTTAAAAATAATCATTATTGGGCCTGGAGACATGCCTTATCAGCTAAGGCACTTGTCTGCAAAGTCAGAGGACCTGGGTTTGGTCCCCTAGTACCCACATAAAGCCAGATGCACAAGGTGGTACATTTGTCAGGAGTTTGTTTGCAGTGGCTGGAGGCTCTTGTGCACCCTCTGTCTCTCTCCAATAAATAAACTATTAAGAAATGATTATATATGAATATATATGTATATTATATAAATGATTATATATAAATCATAGAGATGTCATTTGTGAAAATATATGCTCTTAGATGCCAAGTAATTTACTTAGTTATATAAGTAGATTATTAGAAAATCAAGAAAGGATGAATATTTTCTCTTATTTTCTTAGGTAATGTTGAAAAATTATATAGTCTCCCATACATGGCGTAATAAGTTAGTAGTCAGTGTCTACCTTTATAACATGCCTTAAGCATTTGTTGATTTGGAAGGAAAATAAATTACACAATTCACATGCATGCAAAATAAGAAAGCAACTGATTTTAATATCATAATTTTCTTTATTATTTATTTATTCATTTGACAGAGAGAAAAAGGGACAGTGAGAGAGAGAGAGCGAGAATGGGTATGCCAGGGCCTTCAGCTGCTACAAATGAACTCCCTCCAGACATATGCAGACATATGTGCTTCTTTGTGCGTCTGGCTGATATGTGTCCTGGGGAAATGAACTTGGGTACTTTGGCTTGGCAGGCACACACTTTAACTGCTAAGCCATCCCTACAGCCCTGATGACACAATTTTTTAGAGTATAAACTCTTGTCCTCTTGGATGTTTTGTTTTAGATTGATGCATAAACAGATTTAAAGAAAATGATAATATGTAATTATAGGAATTTTGCATATGAAGACAATTATATCATCGTTGTATCTGATCAGACCAATAATGCAAATTCATGTTTAAACATAATTTTTATCTCAACTGAATGAAGAGATGAAGTAGTACCCAATGAACTGACAGAGAGTGCTTCTCACTGGCGAGCGGCCTTCCTCACTGCTTCATAACTAGAAGTTTCGATGGGCCCTGTGGTGAACATTGACACCAGGTGCAGTTTAGGCCAAGAAGAGGTTTATTTCAGCTTGCAGATCCAAAAGGAAGTTCATCTATGCCACAAAAAAAATTGCTTTTTCCATAGATCCAAGCAAAGAGAAAAACTGCTAGCAGCCAGCAAAATACCAAAAAGCAGTAAATATCAACTGACATCAGGCAGAACCACAGAGCTCAGACTTCTCTGCATATCTTGGGACTAGAATTAGCATCTACCCCCAAAAAACTTTTAGCCATGACTCCCAGGATATGATTCTAGTGACACCTCCTCCAATCAGAGATCCAAGTTATATTTTTTAATAAAACACCTGATTCTATGGGGAACATACATTCAAAGTACCACAGTGATCGGTATCCAAATTTTGTTGGTACCTGTCTTGTCTCTGTCTCATCTTGTATCACGTGTGATAGAGCATGCAGATGATGCCACCTTAATATTGAACTTCCCACCTTCCAGGAGTTGACTCAATAAGTTTTGTGGTTGATTCAACTACCCTCTCTCAAATACCCATCTATTGCAGCACAAAATACAGTAAAGTGGTAGGCAGCAGCGTTCTGATAAACACAGTAGAAATGCAGCAGAAACCTTAGGAGCAGATAATGGGTAGAGCAGGAAGAACCTGAAAGATCAGTCTACAGAAGGCTTAGGTTGTAATAAATGGTATGTGAAGGATGATTTTGTGCAGGCGTAAGAGGAAATGGGAACTTTAAGGAAATCCTGACATTTCTTGTATTTTTTTTTTTATTTTTTTATGAACGGTTGGTAGCAATTTGGACAGTGATGTCCATGCTGTTGATTTCTGGGAATTGGGGAATAAGGAATTGAAACAAGAGAAGATCAGTCATCTCATCACAAAGTTGACGTAACTTGGCTTTGTGCCTCTATCCTAAGACATTATTTAAGTCACATCTCAAAGTCCAATACATTCACATATAGGGAAGAAGAAATCTTTCAGTGGTAAGGACAAACAAGTTTTCATGAATTTCCTTAATTCTGTGATACAATTAGAGAAACTATGTAAAGACAGAATTGAGGCCCAGTGTGGTAGTGCAAACCTTTAATCCCAGCACTAGGGAGGCAGAGGTTGGAGGATCACTGTTAGTTCAAGGCCATCTTGAGACTACATAGTTAATTCCAGGTCATCCTGGGCCAGAGTGAGACAGTACCACAAACAAACAAACAAACAAACAAACAAGCAAATGAACAAACAAAGAAAGATGGGATTGAGCATTCAAAGGGGAAACCGGGCTTAAAGATGTAGGAAAGCCTCAATTTGTCAATGGAGAGATTAAAAGGCCCTCATGAAATGTCAGATGAGAGTCCTCTGTGCTGTCTACACATGCTTGTTGTATTAGATCGCCAGATGCAAACGGTGTGGGCTCACAGCTTCATGCAGGTTGGTACCTGATCCTGTGGGAGGTTATGGCAACCAGATCAGAAGTCTGTCAGAGGCACAGACCTCAGTGTGGAGAACTTTCACTGAAGTAAATCTCAGCAAAACTCTGAGATCAAAGTGATGATTCAAAACGTCAACAGGATAGGGTCCAGGGATATTTTTTATAATCATGAAAAATGTTAATAAAAATTGAGGAAAAAAAGATGATTTGTCTATGTGGTTCTAATGTGATTAATCTCATCTAGGCTCTAGTCTGCCCTTTTCCCTAATTCCAAGCAATGATTTAATAGTAATCACCTTATACCATGCAATGATATGTTGCCTTTCACCTTATACTCTCAAATAATGCAATACCCCTCACCTTATAATATGAAATTATGAAATACCTCTTACCTTATACCAAGCAATCATGTAAATACTCTTACCTAATACCATGCAATGATGTAACACCTCTCACTTTACATCATGCAATAGTGCAATGCCTCTCACCTTATACCATGCATTCATACACCAGTAGTGAAAGCTCTCGGTTACTCAACCTTAAGTCTTCCGTAAGTGTGACTTTTTTTTTCCCCCACAAATGACCAAGTCTGAAATATTCTCTTACTCCAGCACAATAGCTGCTAAAATAGTTCTTGTAACTGCTTTCTTCAGAACATCTAATAAACGGGTAGCGTATAAAAAAAATTCCACGTAAATGGTTGCTGAATCAGTGCATTTTGTTGGAGAGTGTAAAGTCTGCCTGACTTAAGATTTTATGTAACTTTGATGCTTCCTTTTCAAAGAATTCCCCCTGAATTCAAAAATATGACACAGTCTTCCTGTAACTCCCCAATGAAGCAATTTAAATGTTCCTATGTCATCCTTTCTTCAACTCGGGGCTAGACTCGGGGCAGTCTGGTATTGACCCACTTTATGGAGTTCATTCTGTTTCTGGTCATTTTGTCTAGACTTATCTGGCGTTAGTCTGCATTTTAACTTTTCCAACAGAATCGTTATTCATGCTTATATTCTCATTTATTTCACTAAAATCATAAATACACAAGCAGTATTATCAAAAAGATAATGGGCAGAGGACACCTATGTATCAAAACTTGCACAAATATATCAACTGAGGATCAAAGTGGATTTGCTACATCACCAGAAAACAGTTTTTTTTTTCCCCTAAAATTTTTAAACTGAAGTCATATTTACACAAATTTATACATGGTTGTGACTAACAGCAAAATGTTTATTCTATTCACTTCTTTCCCTGAGAGCTATGCTCACTCTATGTAATTCATTTTGAGTAGTGAGTGTTTAGACCAAGTGTCAGTGGGGCACTTTCTGTGATGAATCTTTTCAAGCAGTTTGACCCAGCTCGATGCTCCTGTCCTCTTTCATAAAAGCAATGGGTTCTAAGTGTATTTTCCTTTTTGTACTATAAAATGAAGAAGAGACTTACAGAAGTACTCTGGTAGGCATATTCAAGTGTAAGGAAGAGGTACTAAATCTTTGTTGATATAAGTGATGGTTTGTTGTGATTGTTAAAACCAACAAAATCAACATTGGTATTTTAGCCATGTTTCAGAATCCCAGAAAATTTCCTTTAAGTTCAATTAAATAAGTTTTAAAGTAAAAATTAGAAATAATTCAACTCTTATTGCTTATGACAATTTACAAAGCATAATGTTGGACTTGTTTCTATAAGAAAAATAATGAAGGATGTATGCATTCTGTTTTCCTAAGTTGTATGAAAACATTATATTCAGTTTGATTCATGTGTTTCTGTCTGTAACTTCTGTATTTCTAACACTTTGTAGTTGAGCTTTTACTCATTTTGCAATAATAATTATAATTTTATATATTTATAACATAGAAGATGATGTTTGTTACAGGCATATATTTTTTAGTGATTAAACCTAATTAGAAAGTCAATCCCTCACCATTTTTGTGAGATTATTTAAAATCCACATTATTATCAGTTTTTGTGTGTACATTTTTTCCCACTGTACTCATGATTCTATACAATCACTATCTAGAGCTTGGTTCTGTTGTCTAAGCATAATTTTATATCCTTTGATCAATATTATGGTTTGGACATGAAGAGTATAAATAGTCCTGATTTAGGTGCTGTGGTGGTTTGAATAGATGTCCCCCAATATATTCAGTTGTTTATTTATTTATAGTTTGCATTCTGTAGCCACCAAGCTGGAGGTAGTGTCACTGGACAGATCTTAAGGTGTGGTGGTGGGTTTCAGATTTCAATCTAAAGATATGCAAAGTGTGTCTAGCAGGAGTTCCTGAAGTGTGCTGTGGCTTTTGACCTTTAGGCTTGTACTTCTCTGTCTGTCTGCTTGGGCCTGTGAAGGCAGGCCAGCTTCTTTTGTCATTATGGAACTTCCCCTGGATCTGTAAGCTTCAATAGATATCCCTTCCTCCATGACTGTGCCTGGTCTGGATGTTCATCTCAGCGAGCCTGAAGCCGTCTGCTACGGGTGCTCATGTGTAAGGAAGGGTTCGTGACCCTGTCAATGTATTCATGCACTGTTAACTACAGCAGCTGATCTGTCATTGTCAAGTTCACTGTGTTAACAATCACCTAGGAGATAAAGAGGTGCACATCTGCTTGTACCTATTAGAATGTTTGAAAGGTGACATGCTCACCTTGAATCTTGGTGAAATTGTCCCATAGTCTAAACATATGAAATCAAAGAAACATAGAGTAGCTATTGCCAGAAAAAAGAATAAGAGCAAGAATTTAGCAAGGAAAATAGAGGATCATTTCATAATGAGTATATGTTCAAATATATATAAGAATATTGGAGTATCTATATTCTCATTTATCTTGAAACATTGTCAGAATAATGCACTGCATTTGGTCAAGTTTTGTTTTAATTTGGATTAAACATTAATACCTTGAAATGTTACCAATTTGCCTTTGTTTTGTACAGACTGTGGTGGGAAATATATTATTTTGTTAGTCATCTTTTTTGTGTGTTTGGTGAACCTGGTTGACTGATTTTGGGCACATGGTTAAGAAATCCTCTCTCATTTATCATGCCCATATTTGAGTAAATTTCTTAGATATGGGGGTTTATGGATTTCATCAATGTTATACCTTTAAACATTATTCATACATCTACTAGTTGATTTTAACATAAAATATGTGTTTGTTTTTTCAGAATAGTCAGAATAAAGGAGAAGATGAATACACATTCCACTGGGCATGTTTCTAACTCTCTTCTAGGACACACTCATTACTTTTACACATCAAATGTGTGGTAGCCGGGACTTGAATTCTAGCCAGTTGATCATTTTAGCTTTTTCCATAAGTGTGTCTGTCTCACGGAAACTTTTCCTTGAGAATAAGCTGTAATATAGCCATCCATCTCTAGTGAAAGTACAAGTTCGCTGATCTCTGCAGGCACATAGAGGTATCCTGGCGTACTGTAGAACAAATGAAGTCAGCAGTTGACTAATCCATTTGCTTTCTTCATAACATCGGGTCCTTTGCTTCCTCGGGTTGTTGGCACAGTCACCGTTTTGTAATGAAGTGCTCTCGTTTTATGATAGTATTCACACACAGCCCTCATTTTATACTCAGTTTGGGGATTCATCCCTGAAATTTTTGACTAATATTGAAAAAAAATTTAAAAATGTATACTATCCATAGATACATTTTTTCCACTAGTTATGAAATTTTGATTTGTTTGCATGGTAGTCATGAAGACCAAACAGTCAGATTCCTTTAAAAAAACTTCTTCATAATACTCACCTTGTCACTGATTGTTCACCTTCTTGTGGACAGGTAGCAGTTGTTTGCCGATCCTCCTGGTTACTAACCCTACATTCTTCAGTACCGGCAAAGTTTCAAATTGCATTAGCTGACTCCTGAGAAACTTGCAGAAAATTATGAAAGTTTTCCTTTGCATTTCCTTATGTTTTTATATCCTAGCTCTTTGACTTCATCACATAACTGTCAGGAACCGTAAAGGGATTTTAGATTTTTACTATCTTGCAAGTGTATATTGTATCTTGTCACATTTTAATAGACATGGTAAAAAACCTAACACTTTCCAGGTGGGGCGATGCACACCATTACTCCCAGCACTTGGGATGTAGAAGTGGGAGGATCGCCGTGAGTTTGAGACCACCCTGAGACTATGATGTGAATTCCAGGTCAGCCTTGCTGAGAGTGAATGAAACCCTACCTCAAAAGAAAATAATAAAAATAATAATACTTCTTTGTCATACTCAAAGAAAACTTAGAAACACCACACAAAATAATTGTTTTATGATAGTATTCACACACAGCCCTCATTTTATACTCAGTTTGGGGATTCATCCCTGAAATTCTTGACTAATATTGAAAAAAATTTTTTTATATGTATACTATCCATAGATACATTTTTTCCACTAGTTATGAAATTTTGATTTGTTTGCATGGTGGTCATGAAGACCAAACAGTCAGATTCCTTTAAAAAAAAAACTTCTTCACAATACTCACCTTGCCACTGTTACACTACACTAGTTATCCAAGCTTCCTTGCTCTAAATAGTGACAAGAAGCAAGGTGCTTCCTGTACACACATTAAGTCACAGTAACAGCTATGCAGAACTGCATCTTCATGAAAGTTTCAGTAGAATAGGCACTGCTATCTCCCAATTTTGTTCAGGATGAAAGAATTCCAGTAAAGAAGAAAGAGCACTCAGGTGATTGTTACAACTGTCGGTCCTATAAGAACAAAGTACAGCTAGTTTGGGTTAGTCAGAGGTGTCCCTTCTCCCTAACAACTCTTTCAATTCACATAATTTTGGGCCACATCCTTATGAACCTTCCAATTTTTTCAGATTAGTAACTCTCATTACCTTCCTAAGCCTTGTAAGCCTCATTTATTTCCTGAGTCTAATTAGCCTCCTTCCTTCCCCCAGGAGGGAAAATTTCACTTCTGAGGAAATAGGTAGATAACAGTAGGAATAAATTAAAGACCCAAGTGAAATATGCCTACAAGTAAACTTATGCATCATCAATAATAGAAACTGAATATAACAATAGCACACAGAAATTGCAAAGTATATCCATTTGACAAAAGGAAAGTTCTAAAATTAAAAAGCAATATTTAAAGAAACCTGAATGGCCAAAGACATTTTCTGTGAAAGGAACAAAGAACGAGACACTAGTCTACATGTAATTATAATATACTGGAAAGTTGTAAAGTTGTAGTAATCTCAGCATGGAGGCATTAGCCTAAAATGAAACATTGAGCTATGTTACGGACTAGAGTATCTAAAAAACACACGCGAATCTAGATGCTATCAATATATCCTGGTGAAAGAGGACTATTTTGATGAAATTGTGTATCTGCATACACAAGAATGAAATTGTTGTCAATTCCTCACTAACACAGACCAAATCAGAGTGCAGTAAGTAGCAGCAGGCTAGCCTTCGAATAATGAAAAGACCAGAAGGAAGCTGGAGGAATTAGTTCAGGACATTGGGATGGGCGAAGATTTTTGTTGGGCAGACTACAAAAGCACAGGAAAAATGGAATTACAAAATAAAATAAAACAAAACAAAATAAAATAAAATAAACCTTCTGCACTACAAAATAGAGGATAGAAAGAGCCTCCAAATGGAAAAAGAATATTTAAATGTACACATCTTCACAAGGGTTTGATATCCAGAACATATGAGAAATTACAGAAATCAATGAAAACAAATCAGCTAAAAGTTGAATATTAAATCTAAATAGAATCTTCTAAAAAGACTTAAAAACAGCCTCCAGGCCAATGCAAACATGTTCACATTCATTCATTATACTATTATACATTATACTATTCATTGTAGAGAGGAAATTAAAGCCATAATGAGATCTTACCTGACCATAGTCAGAATGAGCATGATTAAATAGACTAAACATCACAATTTTCTGCAAGGATACATAGAGAAAGAGGGTCCACGCACACTAGTGACTGGATGCGATTTTCTCCAACTATTATGCCAAACAGCACAGAAGTTAGCGTACACTCACACAAAAGAAAGAAAATATCACATGACTGCAGTCATGTATAATCTAAAAGAATCAAACATTTGCCAAGGACAGTGGGGTAGAGAGGAGAAATGCTAGAGAAAGGAACAAAATGCTTGGAGCACTTTCCAAGTACGCCCTGTTTTAAATAGCAGCTATCCCCCAGAACCTTACATGTGTGTGACTGAGCCTCAGACTTAATCCCAAACTGCCAAATTGGTGCAGCCTTTGCTAGGCGGAGCCTTGCTGAAAGAGGCCTGTCGCTGAGGGTGGGCGTTGCTGGTTTGTCACCCAGCTGCACTGCAGCGAGGGCTAACTTCCTGTGACTATTTCCTCCTTGCTGACATATGAAGATGTGAGCTAGTTTGCTGTTCCTGCAATGTTTTCTCCACCATGATGAAACTTCTCTCAAAATGATAAGATGAAAATGTACCCTCTCCACGGTTGGTTTGTGTTTTGTCCCATCATTAAGGAGATCACCACACTGGGCTAGAGTGAGACCCTTAGGTAGCTGCTTTATATGCTAAGTACCATATGCTTGCTACAGATAATACTGACATATTCTATCATCAAGTTTTAATTTTTTTTTTTTTTACAACAATGAGCTACTGTTTGAGCCAGGCATGGTGGTGCGTGCCTTTAATCCCAGCACTTGGGAGGCAGAGGTAGGAGGATCACCATGAGTTCGAGGCCACCCTGAGACTACATAGTGAATTCCAGGTCAACCTGAGTTACAGTGAGACCCTACCTCAAACAAAAAAAAAACAAAAAAAAAAAAAAAGCTAATGTTTGAGAATATAATTGTGTTTAACCTGGTCCAACCATTATGCAAAGTCTATATGGATCAAACAACTTTTTTTTTTATCCTGTTGACATATATGACTGTTATCAAATAAACAATCACAATAAAAATGGAATAATTAACATTTTGAATCATAATTTTAGTAAGGCTATTACTATGGTGGGAAAGTTTTCAGACATCAGAGTTACAACTTTGGATAAACTTCATGCCTATTAAATAGGTTAGATATTTTTTCTTCAATATTGTCATTTAATTTTATTTACTCAGGACAAAGATGACTGAAACAACTTCTTGCAATCAATTCGCTAAGAATGGAATCCACAAATATACTTCAAAATGCACATTACCAGCCAGTTCTTTCCTCCTGACTGTGCTGAGCAATGAAATATTAAATGGAATATTATGAACAACAATTAAAGGGCTTAGCTTTTAAGCTGTCTGGTGGTGTGTAGGACTCAGTTCTTTACTGGCTATTAGGAAAATTACCAAAGATTACTTTCGTTATTGTAGGTGCATACAGATCCACCTGAGCAGCAGTGGTGACAGGAAATTCTTACTAAGAACTAATAATTCTTACCTTTCAGTGTTGGAAAAAATTACATTTCAGGTTCTCAGAATAAAATTTATTTGCTATGAACATATTTAAAGCAGATCTTTACAAATAGCCTGCCCCTTCTTTAGAAGCATTTGTAAAGTTTTTCCTGATGCCTTTCTCCAGGACACTCAAACAACAAAGTGCTCTTTGTGTAAATCAAAATATGAATGGGAAGCAGACTAATAAAAGTAAGTGTATTGTGAACAATTTGGCTGTTATAAACAAGGAGACATGGTAAAAAGCAGTGGTTCATTATAAACAAACTGGATTCTTTTCAATAAATCACATTTAGAACATAATACTAATATAGTTTCTTTTCCCAATGAAGGCGAGGTGATTGAAGGGAGAGGCTTTGAGCTATTGTTGTCTTAGCTATCTGGGGCAAGAAAGAAAGATAAAATATTAAGAAATGAGAAAAACAACAAAAATACCTCCATCCTGGTTAATGTCAACCCCTGTCTGCAGGAGCTGCATCACATCAGAGCCTTTCCTTCAGTATGTGTGAAATCTCTCTTTAAAGCACTTAGTAATCTTGACTCTTCAGAAAATAGCACACCACTCTCTGTGGTAACACAGCCTGCTCTTTTCTGACTCCTAGTGAAAGAGCACTGGCATCAAGGTGATGAGACTCTTTATGGAGTGTTTTAGTAGTATGAGAAATAACCGTGGCCCTCCAGGAGTGTGGCGGAGGGGAAGTGCTCGGCTCCATCAGCTGCATTGGATGTACTTTACTCGGTTCTTGTTTCAGTAAGGTCAGACAATGGCAATTTGCTATGTGGGTCAGGGCAGGTCCATTCTTCTGAGCTCTACAAAGAATTATTCTTTTGTCAATGTAAATACATCCTAATGCATCTCCTCTTCTGCAGACTATATTATACACTTGAGAGACCTGTGGTTCCAAACCTTGGAACTCAGCATTTTAATACATTTTATACTGCTTTTCTTTTGATTATAATAGGATAGAACACACACACACACACACACACACACACACACACACACACACTAAACACAAGTAAAAAGCCTGGCTCACCCTAACTTATCTCTCACATTTAATTTTGTACATATTATCAAGAATGAAAATCACACAACAAGCAAGCTGACAATGCATTTCATAAGACAGGAATCTAAAAAAAGAGAAGGTTCATCATTCATTCCATTCATTCATGCTTTCATTTTTTTAATTTTCCCCACATTTTGTTTCTACAAATCATCATTTTTTAAATATTTTTCTTTATTTGTTTGAGAGAGGGAACAAGGCAGAGAGAGAGACAGAAAGAGAGAGAGAGAGAGAGAGAGAGGGAGAGAGAATGGGCACATCAGGGCTTGCAGCCACTTCAAATGAACTCCAGACACGTGCACCCCCTTGTGCATCTAGCTTATGTGAGTCCTAGGAAACTGAACCAAAGTCCTTTAGCTTTGCCGGCAAGCGCCTTAACCACTAAGCCATCCTGCAGCCCCAAATCATTATTTTTTATTTTTCTTTTCTTCATCCATACAGGCATCCGTCTGTAAATCCCAAAAGTTGGAAGTAGTAAGTTCCTATCAAAATTCTAGATTGTGGCAATAAAATAAATATTGATTCCAGTCGTAAGCCATTCAATATAGATATGTCTTTCCATTTTACTAGTTTTATCACTCTAATTTTTTCATCTAAAAATTCTTTCAGTTCCCACAGCGTTAGATTCAAATAGTGAAATTCAATCAATAAGCACACTGCGAATGAATGTGTGTTTGAGGAAGAGCGCTGTGGCTCTATATGCACTGGGTCTTGGCTGGCAGCCTCCTCTCACGCATCAAACAGGAAATGCTCTCTGCTGTCCCTTCCATCGTCAAAATACCAACTTACTCGAGAGATTATGCAGGTATAGTGTGGAGCCTAATTTGTGTATTGTATTCATTAACAAAATTTCCACATTCACTTCCTCTCTTAAAATGATTAAAAAAAAAAATTAACATTTTTCCCAGTGTGGAAAGTAGATGAATTGGAAATTTTGGCCTTCACATCAGAGGATATGTTTCTTTTCTGGTTGTTCTGTGAAAAGGAGATTTAGGGTCAAAAGGTTAGGTTTAGAAGTCTTTGAGGGCTTCAGCTTTGGGAAGAAGGTTAAATTATACAAACTGTGAAAAAGTGCTTTCCTCAGAAAAATATGTTTAAGTAGAAAGGAGAGAAAGAACCCTGCTCTCCACGGGGCAGAATATGCCTAAAGACAAAAACCTTAGACATGCTGTTAAGCAAAGGTCACCTGTTGCTTTAAGGTTCAAAGCTGCAATATTTGTCTTGCTTTCTGAAACATGCACTAAATTTTAACAGGTCTGGTATATTATATGAGCTTTTACATTCACCATGTGTCCCCTACAGACAGCACCAGAGAGCTACAGTTCTGCACTTTGGGGACGTGCTTTAAAGAACAAACTGCTTTTTCTCACGTGCTCACTTTAAAACAATCATCATTACCAAAACTCTGAGCTTTGAAAAAAAATTCTATAGCAACAAAATCATCATTATTTATACTCAACATATGTCAAGAACAGAGCTAAAATCATTGTAAATATACCTTGCCTATCGGCATAACAATTTTTGAAATGGAAGAGCCTGACACTTAAAGTTCCACATTGCTCAGACGCTGGAATTGGCTGACTCTCCACTCGTGCCGAATGGAAGATGGCAGTTGGGCTCTCTCTTTCTCCTCCCTTTGTACAGAACGATCTTGAAGTGTATTCCAAGCCATATCGCAGAGGGTCCCCAGAAGAGAGAACTCTGTAACCAGGCAGGATAGCCTGCTAGTAACAGAACTGTCGAACTGTTTGGCTTCTGTGATCCTTTTCCCTCTTTCATCTCTCATTCCGTCATGATTTTTAATGGCACTACATGCAATGACCGTGTATATAAGCCGCTGGACATGTAGCCCTTGACCAAGACACTAGCACCCTAGCTTCATGGGCTGTGATAGCATACAAATGGAAGAAGAAACTTCTGTTTATGCTCTCTTTAGCAAAGGACATGACTAAAATGAAAAATACACATACTATTACGTTGGACATTTTTCACTCAAACTTTAAGGCATATTGTTAAAGACAAAATATCACCAAACAAAATCTTCATATGAAGCAGATTGTAACTTTGAATAGGTGAATGACAGAGTATCTTCAAATTCCTTTCACAATCCAACCCAGTTGTTACCGAGATCAGTTTCACAGGATAGCCAGTGGCCTTGCTCTAAAGTCTCCAACTTAAGGGTGATGTTTTCCTGCCAACCGGATATCAGCACAAAGGGGAAGGAGATCAACGCAGAGAAAAATCAACTCCTACCAAATCAGAGAGCCAGAGCCTCAGAGGCCCCCAACACCTCAGCACTGAAGCAGACCAAAAATGAACCCAACATGGCTCAGGGAAATCTTGCGGAAGAGGGGGCGGAAAGAATGTCAGAGTTACATGTTGGGTCATGATTTGCAGAGACATTTATCATACCAATAACTGGGGGATAACTCCACAATGCATGACCCATTTCCATTAACAAGGAAGGTCTAATGGGAGGGGGTAGATCACAGATGAGCCTAAATAATGGTACCAAACTGCCTGTATTTACTGAAAAGAAAACTAATAAATTAAATTAAAAAAATAAAATAAAATAAAGTCCTGGTGTAGGCAAATATGCTCAATGTCGTTGAGGAGCATGACTCTACATACTTGCCTGTAATTTCCTAATCAGAAGTGTCAGCATCAAACCTGAGGAGAAGCTGCATCCACATGCTGTTCTTTCTAGACTAATAATTATCAATATGCAACAAAACTCAACTTGAAAGATATGTCTCTGTCATGGATTGAAATTTGCATATTTCAAACAAACCATGTGGCATAGAATCTTGCAGGAATAAACATCACAATAATGACAATGGCTCTTAAGAAGATAAGAAACTGTGCAGAGTTCACCATTGCAGAATAAAAATAGGAGAAAGCCACGCTAAATGATAAGTTGTTACTATACATGGAATACTGCTGGTTATTCCTCAGTCATTCAAATTATGACATCTGAGCAAGGATACTGACACCCAACTTAAAGTAACACTTAAAATTCTACATGAAACACAGAAAAATAATGTGACCTGCTGTAAATGAGGGTGATATGTCAGAATTACTTTGTTAGGATTTTTTTTTTTTCTTTGTGGTTTTTTGAGGTAGGGTTTCACTTTATCTCAGGCTTACCTTGAAATTTACCATGCAGTCTTAAAGTGACAATCCTCCTACTTCTGCCTTCCGAGTGCTGGGATTAAAGGTGTGCGCCACCACACCCGTCTTGACTTAGTGTTTTTAAAGGCTCATCAAAATGTCAAAAAGCCTCCTACTTATAACTGATGGTTAACCCCACAATACACGACCCATATTCCCCAACCAGGAGGGTCCCTGCAAATGGGGAAAGACAGGGGGGAGGCTAATGATGGTACTAACTTGACTGTATATACGAGTACAAAGCTAATGAAAAAATAAAAGAAAATGTAATAGCTGAAAAAAATGAGTCAGATGGTGATAATAACTGAGGGATTATAGATAACCAGACTGTGATTATTGAGCAGGAGCATGTCCAGAGTAGCTTAAAAGTCAAGCCTTTGTGGCTGGAGAGATGGCTTAGAGGTTAAGGCACATGCCTGTGAAACCTAAGGTCAGGTTCAAATCTCCAGGTCCCACATAAGCCAGATATACAAGGTGGCTTATGTGTCTGGAGTTTGTTTGCAGTGGCTAGAGGTGTGCCCATTCTCTCTCTCTTTCTCCCTCTCTAATAAGCAAATAAAAATAAAATCTTGAGAAAAGAAAAAAAAAAGGACAAGCCTTTTCCCAAAGCAAGCAGAAGCGTGTTGTGTGCGCTGAAGCTCCCAGCCAGTCCCGCTCTGTACGCTGAGGCTGATGGATGATTGGAGAGCATGTTCTCCTCCCATCCAAAGAGATCAGCCAGTGGCTAGAGGAGACGGGCAAGTGAAAGATCATCTAGACCACCGAGGCAACCGGGAAGCCTTGTTCTTCAGGGATTTTGATTCTGGCCAAACTGTCAATGTTTTCTGAATATGGGTGATATAGATAGCCAGTGAGAGTATGGTTTACTCATACAATTTTTTACAGGAGTAGTTAATATCATCCTCTTACTCAGTTTCCAAAAGTGAGGTACTTTTTAGGTTGTAATGTCACTTTTTTAAGTGTTCTTGGCTCCAGAGAAGCATCTCAAATGACACAGAAACATATATAGTATTTATCCTCAGCTCTTCTCAAGTATTTCAGTAAGATACCCGGAAGATGTAATAGAATAGCCATGAATGAACATATCCTGTTCAGAGTGGTGAGTGGGAAATTCATAATCATGACATCAGTGTAAGTCCAGAGTAGAGATAGCAAGTGCTGGGAAATTCTGAGTGGATGGCTTTGTCAGGACTCTCTCTCTCTCTCTCTCTCCCTCATCTAGATACAGGTTCACAATATGTAGCCCAGACTGACTTTAAGTGGTGGCAGTTCTCATTCCTTAGACCCTGTGATTGCAAGCTGCATGACACTCACTTCTTCTTTGACACCTGTGTGCATCCTTGTGATGAATACCAAGGGGATACCTTCACGTTTGTTTGTAGGAAGAGTCAGTGAGAAACTGAGCTTGGTGCCATGGGCCGATAATGAACGCACTACAAGGGTGAAGCACAGGAGGAGGAGGTCTAGGTCATCTTCAGTGACACAGCTTCCTTGAAGCTAGTGTGAGATATCTGAAACCAGAGAAGAAAGAGGGGAGAGAGAGGGAGTGAGAGCGAGAGCAAGAGGAAGAATGAGAGAGAGAGAGAGAGAGAGAGAGAGAGACAGAGAGAGAGAGAATATGTTCTATTGCTACTTCTTGCCAGCATGGTGAAAAAACAACATTTACATCCTAAGGAGCTACAGAGATAGATAGGTTCCATCCACCAGGAATTTGACTGCCATCTCATTTCATGGCAAATATATTCATCAATATGCTATAAAAGAAGAACTCTAATAGAAGTGTTTTGTTTTTTTTTAAATTTTATTTGCATTCAAATCCCACATGTCACAGAAGAAAAGAAACCTAGACTTTTCACTTGGGTATGTGGTTATTGATATGGAAACCATATTGGTTTCAATATCTCTTGGAGATATACACACACACACACACACACACACACACACACACATATATTGGCTCATGGGTTAATTGTACTACATTGTCACAAAATATCTCAAGGGTTCCTCATCATTTTCACATGTTATCTTACCATCCATTAGATAGTACTTTATTTTTTAAGACAATATTGTTTTTTTTCATTTTTTATTAATTAGTATTGTATTCAGCAAATACAGGGAGTTTGGTACCATTATTAGGCTCATCTATGACCTACCCCCTCCCCATTGGCCCCTCCTTGTTGATGTCATGCATTGTGGAGTTAGCCCACAGTTATGGGCAAGATAAATGTCTCTGCATATCATGACCAAAAATGTGGCTCTGACATTCTTTTAGGCCCCTTTTCCGCAAAATTTCCCTGAGCCACTTTGGGTTCATTTTTGGTCTGCTTCAGTGATGAGGTGTTGGGGGCCTCTGGGGCTCTGGCTTTCTGATTTGGTAGGAGTTGATTTTTCTCTGTGTTGGTCTCCTTCCCCCTTGTGCTGGTATCCGGTTCATCAGGAAAACAGCACCCTTGCTTGTTTCACCAATTTTCCTTAGTTTTAGCCGGGGCCCTTTTGAGGTATGATGGGGTGGCTCTCTCCTTAGGATCTACATCTATCTGAAAAAGAGAAGCAGATTCTCCAATGGAGAGTATGTTAGCACCAGGGCAAATGAGATAACCCTTACTTTTTTTTATAGAGAATTTAATAGGTATAGGCCCTCTTGTAGCCCATGATTGATGGTAGCTTGATATTGGGGACTGGGCTTATGTTTGGATATGGTTCTGAGTGGTTTCCCAGCTCCAGCTATGGGTCCCATACCACTGAGGGGATCAGTTAGCCAAATCAAGAGCAGTTGGTTCCCCACCATGGCTGTGTGCCACTATTACACTTGTGTGGGCATCACAGCAGGTTATTTGCTGCTAAGTAGGTTAGACCATGAGTTGCTTGGACAGATACTGGTCATTTTCCCCCAGCCGCCCATGTAGCACCTTCTGGCACTAGACACACTGACTGCCTGGGGACTGACTCTCTTCCAGCTTCCAGCCATGCTATTCCATTTTACTTGTCAATTGCATATGGTGTCTTCAGCAGTAGGGTCTTACCACTAACCTTTGGTGGGTCATCAAGTACTCTGACAGAAATGTGTCTGTCTTTTAGGAAAACTTGTAGGTCTCTCTGATCAAAAGCTCATTGTGGATGATAGCCCCATGCTGGTACTGGTAGTTACAGGTCAGTGCCCACTAAGAAAATGAGGAAAAAGATAACTAATATACAAGAGTTAGAGAGAAAAAAGAGGGAGAGAGAGAGAGAGAGAGAGACAGAGAGAGACAGAGAGACAGAGAGACAGAGAGGGAGGGTGAGGGAGGGAGGGAAGTTGTAGAAGATTAAGGTTAGCCTTGATCCTACCCTCTCCAGTGTCTTGTGGTTCGGATGTTCCCAATAAGGGCCTGGTGAAGGTTCAGCCATTTGGTCTGCCTTTTAAGAAGTAGAATTTTATGGTACCATTGCCATTTGGGTCTAGATTTGTGTTTCCCACCCCTTTGATGCTCTCCCCTCCCTCCCCATCCATCCTTGTGTCTAGTCTACGAGATGCTTCCTGGGTATGTAAGATATCTTGGGTAGATTCAAGTTAGGTGCTGTGGATGAGTGGGACTATGTGGTGATTCTTTTTCTGTGATTGGTTAAGTTCACTGAGAATGATCTGTTCCAGGTCCAACCATTTTTCCTCAAATTTCATGGTGTCATTTTTTCTTACTGCTGTATAGAATTCCATTGTGTAGATACACCACATCTTAGTTATCCATTCTTTTTAGTGATGGACATCTGGGTTGATTCCAGCTCTTAGGTATTACGAATTGAGCCACTACAAACATGGTTGAGAAAATCTCTCTGGCCTGTGGTTAGAAGGTTTTAGGGTAGACGCCCAGTTAAGGGAATAATTGGGTCTGTTGGTATCTCTATATTCAGCTTTTTCAGGAGTCTCCATATTGCTTTCCAAAGTAGTTGTAGATAGTACTTTATATTAAAAGAAAAGAATTGAATAATGAAGTAAATGACAAAATAAAAGCCATTCACCGAGGAATAGGTGACAGAGCAATCAGGCACCTTGTAGAGAAGAGCCATTTTATTACTAGTTAGTGACTGTGCAACACACTTGACTTGCTAATAACATTTTCATCTATGTTTACATATTATTTTTAACATATTTCTTTCTCTCCTATCATTCCACCCAGCTCTGGGTGGTCTCTATCCTCCTCTTCCAAAAATCCAATACACATTCCACGTTTATTAAACAAAACTGAAACTAGATCTCATATTGATAAGTAGATCAACAATATTTTAAAATAAATACTAGAAACAGCATGCTTTTACTATTGATTTGGGTATAGCTGTCCATTTTAATTTCATGATAAAATTTCAGTTATATCAGTCCTTAAAGATGCATGCTAATTGAAAGTTCTTGGTATGTAAATAAAACACAGCTCTATTATCTGGAGGCAATTTTGCCTTTCTATGTTTCTATCATCTATCTATATCTGTATCTATTTCATTTTGACATGATTTTATTTGTAATAATGCAGAAGTTTGTATGTAGAGTTGCTATTTACTTCAAATCTAGCTTCCCATTGTTCATCTTACCATATGATGGTGCATTTTCAATCTTCAGAAAAGATTAATGTAATATGCTGTTAATATAAAACTTAACACTTTATTGAAATTTTACTAGTTCAATCACACAAGTGCCTATCATGTTTCCCATTGTCCCATTTCGTAGACTGCATTGTTTGAAGTTGTCATGAAAACATAGACTCTTCTTGGCTTTGCAGATTCCTCAGGCATTGGATATTTCTGGAAACTTGGATTTCTTGAAGGCATTCATAGCTGGCAACTTACATAGAGGTCATTCTTTGAAGTTTTCATGTTTTCTCTGCTCATCCAGAGTCATGGTTCATGGACACAATGCTACACGTGTACCAAACCACAGCCTTAGTGTCCTGTGAGAGCAGAGTCTAGCTGCAGTAATTTTGACTCACCCCTCTGGGGATAACCCTTATTCTGTGAACAAAGGACAATTTGAAAGGTTTCCTAGCACTCACATGAGACAGTAACCATAAACATTTCTTGTGTGGAAATGTCTTTAAATGATTTGAAATTACTTCCTAAGGAAGATTTGTCTCTTCCTGCATAGTGATTGCAAAAGTAAAATAAAATAAATAAATATAAAGATTAAAAAATAACCAATTTAAGAAATATTACTCCAAATTATACACTGCTGAACAAGAATTTTAAATTTTGCATTGTCGAAATATGATGTGAAAGGACTCATAAAATAAAAATAGAGTGATATGCTGTGGAGAGTAACGAAAGAGCCTACACCATGCTTAATTAGAGAATCTTAATCAATAACAAATAAGACAATACATAGAATAAAAGGGCATTGAACATTCCAGGATTGAGTGATATCAACTGATTATTGCAAGTAGCTAATTAGAATGGGTATAGTAACAATTGGAATAAATTTATACCAAATACATTTTAATAAAGTTCAGCATACTATAGCCAACATCATTGGGGAAATGTGGGGTAGGGTAAGAAAGTCAGATTGTTATCTCACAAATGAAAATTAAAAGGAGGGATCATAATTCCAAGGCAACAATATCAGGCAGATGATTTTTCTTCTAACTTTCTTTAAAAAATATTGACTATGAAAAGTATGTTTTATACAGTACTAAAAAAAAACTCTAAAATCAAATTTAGAATGTACTATTGAAAATAACAATGGTAAAATAATCTGACAAGCATGAGTAATTTTAATAATCATAAGACTATGCTGAATTAAATAGTTGAGAATTTGTGTTTATGTGACAATTTAAAAGCTGGATTCTGGGGCTGAGGAGATGACTGAGTGTTTAAGGAGCTTGCCTGCAAAGCCAATGGACCCAGGTTTGATTCCCCAGTACCCATGCAAGCCAGATGCACATAGTGACATATGCATCTGGAGTTGATTTGAAGTGGTGGGGGGCCCTGGCATGCCCATTCTCTTTCTCTTCATCTGCCTCTCTCACACTCTCATAAATAATAAATAAATAAAATACTAAAAGCTGCATTCTGCTGTAACCTGTGGACCCATGTTTATTTCCCTCAGTGTTCGTAGTTTTAACTTTTACAAGATAATCCTGTCTCTCTTTTGTTCATTAACAATTTTCTTTATTTTGGAAGCCCTATGTGTAGATCTAGTCTAGCTTTTAAATCTCCTAAAAGACCCATTGTACTTCCTGGTATCATGCATGAAATTCCATGCCTTTATTCCTAATTTTGATTCACTATTTGTGAGAACATAGTTTTATCCTGACTAAAACAAGGTTCTATATTTTATTTAACAGAGCCCTCGAACTGTACAAAGAGAGCAAAGTATAAACTTTTAAGTATTAATCAGCTATAAATCTCTCTCATGTGTTTAAAAAGTGATATGATGGCAGTATACAGACTTCTTACTTGCATAATTCATTGATTATTGCCACGTGTAAAATACTAAGAAGATAGCTAGAATGTTAATTACACAATTAATAATTTGGAGTTCTATTTTTGCTCAAATTTAGAAAGATTTAACAAGGAACTATCATATGATATAGCTTTTGTGTAATCCAACTCCATAGATTACTCTGCAGATCCTGTACAAAGCATATTTTTTCCTGGTACGTTGTTGGAGGTCCTCCAACCAAGGGTCCTCCTTAGCACATGAGAAAAGGTGATTAAGAAGAGAAGATTTGCACACTAGTTACTCTAGTCACCTTGCTCTACATCTCTCCATAACTCCCTGACACCATCTCCCAAACAGATCCGTATCTTGGCATCTACATTTCACAATCTCATACTGTCCTCCTTTCTTTACAGATAAACCATTATCATTTTTTAACATTTGGATAACAGTGATAACTGACAACTTGCTTTAGCAAAAATAATGATTATTGATTTTTTTTTTCTCAGTGAAGACTAGAACAAAGAACCCTGAATTATGACAACATGCTCTGCTTCCTCCTTCTACCTACAAAGGTAATTCTCCACCAATGTGATGGAAGGTTAGTTATTATTATGGAAAGGCCAAAAGCTGCACACTGACATTACTCTTTAATGCCAGCCTGAACCCGAGGAACCCGGGGCTCCAGAATATTAGGAACTCATTTCATAACTTTTCTCCAGTATGTCACCCCACCAACACCTTAATCTTCTCCTCACAATGGTGCATGTCCAGCAGCGATTGCCCTTTTAGAACAGGAGGGGATTGGGTAGCACAAGATAAATTACAGTCTTGGTGTGGTTTATTTCTTTTCTTTTTTCTTCCTGTCAGAATTATGCTTAAGCTGTTTCTTGTTGCACACCCTTTCTCCTTCCCCATCCAGGGGCTGGCCCCAGGAGGCAGAAGAGAACAAGCTTTGTTGCAACTAATTGGAGAGGGCGAATTCCTGGGAAAATGGCTAGAGCATTGAAAGTAACTCTTGAAAATTTCATACTTAACAAACGTTTACCAAAAACCTTTGTTATGTGTAGGGCTCTAGCCTAAGTGCCCCTGTTCTTTATTTGAAAATTTGAGGAGTCATTTTAAGAGCTTATATGATTATGCCTATTAAACACACGCCTATACACAATCCAACAGAATTGTAATGTAGCACTGACAAACTACTACTTACCATAATAAAGATGCCATTTTATACATTGTTTTCTCACTGTGTACAGACATACATCTACATACACATACAGAGCATGAATATGTACTAAATATATGTTTGCACAAATATATGCATATACGCTTGTGGTTATTTACAGAATGTGTGTATAAAAATACATACACCCACACACACTTGTATGCACTTGCAATACTCATGCCTTAGTGTATGCACTTACTGTATTAATAAAACCAAACATTTTCAGTCATGACAAATAACTCCCAGATTTTTTTTCTATAAATAAAGAAAATTAATCCAATTATATTGTGAAAAGTGGCTTGCTTGCTTATTCATTTTTTCCTTAATAACCATGTCTTAAAATCTAAAAAAAAATATTATTTGGAATTTAAAAGTGAGACAGTATTTTTTCTTATGAAGGGACTTGGATACAGAGGTAGTTAGACATTGGAAAGATACCAGGAGAAGGCAGCCATCTACAAGAAAATGGAGGAGTGCAGTCCAAGAAGGAAAGAAAAGAATATATATGACACTTTTCATGACCTTGACTTTTACCTCCCAGAATGTGACTGTTGCAGTTACCTGCCCATTGCTAGGACAGACACCCAACAGACACAGCTTATGGAAGGAAGGGCTTGTTTCAGCCGTACAGATTACAGGGGAAATCAGCAGACGTGCCCCACAGAGAGACAACAGCCAACACATGCAAACATGAAGAGCCAGAAATCAAACTAGCTCAGGGTACACGCAGTAGAGATGGACTCAAGACTTGCCCCTGACACAACTTGTCCAGCGGTGCTCTGCCTGCTGGACACTTAAGCAGAAAGCTCAAACTTAACCAAAACCACCTCAGGCCACAAGGGACAGACATGTGTTTTCAAACCACCTCAGTAATAATAAATTAATAGTTTTTAAGACACATAACCTGTAGTACCTAGGTGGGACTGATATTCCAAGCTAGACCAGTGGTGAAAGTTGTCACACTGTATCTATTAGCCTTTAAGTCAAAATATCTCATTTGGGTTAGTCATAATGCTCATAGTCAATATAAGCATACATGAATGCTCATTCACATACATCACAAGATTTAAAGGTTAGGTCAATATTTGGTATAAGATTTTTTTTTGTGAAGATATTAATTTTGGTTTAGATTACCTAACAAGAAGTGCCATTTGTGTTTGTAAATTTTACTTTTAGTTTTGAGTACAACACTTTATTTCAATATCATCTATAGTAGTAAAGGATGGTATAAGTGAAAAAAAAATCACATATGTATCCAAAATTAATTTTCATATGAAAGGAAGTGTTTTGTGTGAACATTTAAGCATAGCAACATTTTAGAATATTTTACCCTTTTTTTTGTATTTCAGCAGATTACATTTGCATTAATTCCAACAGTTTAATATAATTGACTCAATAAACATTTCAAAGTTTATGCTATTTTTATCTTTACTTCATTTCTCCTATCATATTCAAATCAATTATGTTTTCATCAAGGAAATAACTGGCTTTTGTCTGGAAACTAATTGAATAATTTGTGTTTATATTTGTATTATCATCTCAATATTTCTGAAGAGTCTTAGTAAAAAGAATATTACTGGTCCTCTTCCAATGTGATAAGTAAGGATTTACTTGGCAAAAAATGCTTCTCATGTTTTTTTCTGAAATCTTTGAAAATGTGCCCAATTTAAGCAATATTTTAAATTATATGCTCATACATTGTCTCGAGTATTAGTCCCTCTTTTAAAATTGTTATAAAACAAATAAACCACATTAATATCTTCAGTAAATCAATGGTAATCTTTGTTTTCTATGCAAATTTAAAGAAATTCTTTTTTTTAATTTTTATTAACATTTTCCATGATTATAAAATATATCCCATGGTAATTCCCTCCTTCCCCGCCTCCACACTTTCCCGTTTGAAATTCCATTCTCCATCATATTACCTCCCCATTACAATCATTGTAATTACATATATATAATATCAACCTATTAAGTATCCTCCTCCCTTCCTTTCTCCACCCTTTATGTCTCCTTTTCAACTTACTGGCCTCTGCTACTAAGTATTTTCATTCTCACGCAGAAGCCCAGTCATCTGTAGCTAGGATCCACATATGAGAGAGAACATGTGGCGCTTGGCTTTCTGGGCCTGGGTTACCTCACTTAGTATAATACTTTCCAGGTCCATCCATTTTTCTGCAAATTTCATAACTTCATTTTTCTTTACCGCTGAGTAGAACTCCATTGTATAAATGTACCACATCTTCATTATCCACTCATCTGTTGAGGGACATCTAGGCTGGTTCCATTTCCCAGCTATTATAAATTGAGTAGCAATAAACATGGTTGAGCATGTACTTCTAAGGAAATGAGATGAGTCCTTTGGATATATGCCTAGGAGCGCTATAGCTGGGTCATATGGTAGATCAATCTCTAGCTGCTTTAGGAACCTCCACACTGTTTTCCACAATGGCTGGACCAGATTACATTCCCACCAGCAGTGCAGAACGGTTCCTTTTTTTCCACATCCCTGCCAACATTTATGATCATTTGTTTTCATGATGGTGGCCAATCTGACAGGAGTGAGATGGAATCTCAATGTAGTTTTAATCTGCATTTCCCTGATGACTAGTGACGTAGAACATTTTTTTTAGATGCTTATATGCCATTCGTATTTCTTCCTTTGAGAACTCTCTATTTAGCTCCATAGCCCATTTTTTGATTGGCTTGTTTGATTCCTTATTATTTAACTTTTTGAGTTCTTTGTATATCCTAGATATTAATCCTTTATCAGATATATAGCTGGCGAAGATTTTTTCCCATTCTGTAGGTTGCCTCTTTGCTTTTTTCACTGTGTCCTTTGCGGTGCAAAATCTTTGTAATTTCATTAGGTCCCAGTGGTTAATCTGTGGTTTTATTGCCTGAGCAATTGGGGTTGTATTCAGAAAGTCTTTGCCAAGACCAATATGTTGAAGGGTTTCCCCTACTTTTTCCTCTAGCAGTTTCAAAGTTTCCGGTCTGATGTTAAGGTCTTTAATCCATTTGGACTTAATTCTTGTGCAGAGCGAGAGAGAAGAATCTATTTTCATCCTTCTGCAGATATTTATCCAGTTTTCAAAACACCATTTGCTGAAGAGGCTGTCTCTTCTCCAATGAGTATTTTTGGCATTTTTATCGAATATCAGGTGGCTATAGCTACTTGGGCTTCCATCTGGGTCCTCTGTTCTGTTCCACTGATCTACATGTCTGTTTTTGTGCCAGTACCATGCTGTTTTTGTTACTATGGCTCTGTAGTATAGGTTAAAATCAGGTATGGTGATACCACCAGCCTCTTTTTTGTTGCTCAGTATTATTTTAGATATTCGAGGTTTTTTGTGATTCCAAATGAATTTTTGGATTGTTTTTTCTATTTCCATGAAGAAAGCCTTTGGAATTTTGATAGGGATTGCATTAAATGTGTAGATTGCTTTAGGTAAGATTGCCATTTTCACGATATTGATTCTTCCAATCCAGGAACAAGGGATGTTTCTCCACTTTCTAGTGTCTTCTGCAATTTCTCACTTGAGTGCTTTGAAGTTCTCATTGTATAGATTCTTTACTTCCTTGGTTAGGTTTATTCCAAGGTATTTTATTTTTTTTGATGCAGTTGTGAATGGGAGTGATTCTCTGATTTCATCCTCTGTGTGTTTGTTGTTAGCATATATGAAGGCTACTGATTTCTGTGTATTTATTTTGTATCCTGCTACATTGCTGTAGGTTTTGATCAGCTCTAACAGCTTGCTAGTAGAGTCTTTAGGGTCCTTTATGTATAGAATCATGTCATCTGCAAATAATGATAACTTGATTTCTTCCTTTCCAATTTGTATCCCTTTTATGTGTGTCTCTTGCCTTATTGCTATGGCTGAGACTTCCAAAACTATATTAAATAGAAGTGGGGACAGTGGACACCCTTGTCTTGTTCCTGATTTTAGTGGAAAAGCTTCCAGCTTTTCCCCATTTAGTAATATGTTGGCTGTAGGCTTGTCATAAATAGCCTTTATTATATTGAGATATGTTCCTTCTATTCCCAGTCTCTGTAGGACTTTTATCATGAAGGGATGTTGGATTTTGTCAAATGATTTCTCTGCATCTAATGAGATGATCATGTGATTTTTGTCCTTCAACCCGTTTATGTAATGTATTTGCGTATGTTGAACCATCCCTGCATCTCTGGGATAAAGCCTACTTGGTCAGGGTGAATGATCTTTTTGATATACTCTTGTATTCTGTTTGCCAATATTTTGTTGAGAATTTTTGCATCTATGTTCATGAGGGAGATTGGTCTGTAATTTTCTTTTTTTGTTCTATCTTTGCCTGGTTTTGGTATCAGGGTGATGCTGGCCTCATAGAAGGAGTTTGGTAGAATTCCTTCTTTTTCTATTTCCTGGAAAAGCTTAAGAAGCAATGGTGTTAGCTCTTCCTTAAAAGTCTGGTAAAATTCAGCAGTGAATCCATCCGGGCCTGGGCTTACTAATTTTTCAAAATGATAGTTTTGAGAGTATAATTTCATGTTCAAATATATATATACATATTTCAAATAATATATATTTATTATATATATATAATAAATTATATATATATATATATATATATATATGTTAATATATATATATATAATTTGGCTAAACAGACCTTTAGCCTCCAAACTGTGAGTTTCAAAAGTTGGCTTCCGCTGCTATTTCTTTAAACAACAACAACAACGTTAAGGTAATGCCTATCTGATTACTACTGCTTTTATTAATTAAATATAGAATTTATATGTTACCACATCCACAATCATGAAGTAATGTTCTTCTTTATTACTGACTAGATTTTTCTGCTAGTGCATTTATTTTAACCAATGGTGAGTTATAGGATTCACTACAGAAAATTATTTCTCTAAGTATTTCTTGAGTGCTTTTGACCACCTTATCTATGAGTAGTGATCAAATAGCATTTTAATTTACTCTGAATTAACATGGCATTATCTTATATCCTTTTAGAATGCCCAGGTTTCTTCACAAGTGCTTCTTGATATTTCTTAGTGATGCCACTTGCTCAATTTCATTTCCTGCTGTCTGCTTTGCCATTTATGAAAAACTTCAATTTAACTTCCTAATTTCATGTGGTCACATTTTGTTCTAACTTTGTTCATTTTGCACAATTTCAATTTTGTCTGTAAATTTTATTTCAAATTACCATTAATATTTAAGGATATTTTTATTCCTCCTTATATTTGTACTGATCATAAATTCTTCTAATAGTGACACTTTTCAAATGCTTTAAGTAGTTCAAATCAAGCCGTTTTGCTCTAGTGTCTTTGTGCCTTTTATTATTTTTTTTAAATTTATTTTATTTATTTACTTATTTGAGATTGAGAGTGAGTGAGAGAGCAAGAGAGTGGACATGCCTGATCCTCCAGCAATGGCAAATAAATTCCAGGGGCATGCGCCACCTTGTGCATCTGGCTTATATGGGCACCGAGGAATCAAACCTGGGTCCTTAGGCTTCGAAGGCAAGCACCTTAATTTCTAAGCCATCTCTCCGGCTCCCTTTTACTATTTTTGTATTACAAAGGGTTTCATTTTACATGGGTATAGCAAAATAAAAACTCTTGAAAGTTTCTTAATATTCCTTAAATAACCTTGGTCTATATATTTCAGCATAAACCCTGAGATTTTATTGTGAGGCTTTTTAAAAATGTAACACCCCAGTGTATCAATGACTAGAATTGTTGCTTTGAACAAATCCCTGACAAACAGCAACTTAAGGCAGAAATATTATTTTGTTTAGAACTTTAAATTTGCATGTCTTTCCTTCCCAAACATTATAAATTTTATATCTCTCTGCTACACATTTTGTTTTCTTTGCTAAATCTGAATTTAGAGCAGTTAAGGGAAGCTATTCCACAGACTCATTGTTATCCTTTTTTTGAAATTTTCTCTGCTAAGTACATGAATCCATTACTTTGAAATATAAACTCAGTCAAATTCTTAAGACATGGGCAGAATGCAGTCATGTTCTTTGTTTTAATATGAATTGCTTCTTGGTCAGTTCATGATAAAAATCTTTGTTCCTATCTGAAACTTCAGGAGATGAACATCCAGGTCCACATTCTCTTAGCCTCCTGGTCTTCCAGTCTCTCGCCTGAATGGTTGAACTATCCTCACCACATTTTAAGTCTTTTCTACCACAATGTTACACATTTCCACATTTCCAATCCAGTTCCAAAAGTCTATGAAACATATAATCAGGTTTTCCATAGCAACAGCCCCACTTCTACCCCACTAATAACAATCCATGCTTTTTTTTTTTTTCTCTTTTCTATGAACAGCTACCTGACCAGAAACTACTTAAAGAAGGAATGGGTCTAATTTAGCTTTCAGTTCTGAGGGAAATCTCATGGTGGAGGAGCAATCAGGGATGAAGAAGACACACAGAAAGTGTGACTGGGTTATAAATCCTCCAAGTGTACTCCTAATGCCCCACTACCACACCAAATCCTGCAGGAGTTTCACAATCTTAAACAGCACCACAGGCTTCTGAACAAGTGTCCAACCACATGGTCTATGGGAGGAGAGTTATTTGACATTCAAACACTACACTCAAGCCACATTTTCCCCAGGTTAGATTTCTGCAAGAAACATACATGTGATGCCATGATTGTCATCTCTGCTACCTCCTTTTATATACTGAAATTTAACCTATTGAGGTTATGCTTGTATGTGTGCATTGAAGAAGAGAAATACAGAGATAGAGATAAATCGTCATGACAAAAATGATAATCATAACTAGGATTTTTATAGGCTTTATTATGTATTCGAAGTAAAAACTGGAAGTCACTGTAACAGTTTGCACTTATTCCCATAACCAAAATTTTCGTGAATAAACATTACATTTATTCCTCCATTTAATTTTAATTTTGAAATATAAAACTTTTTCTATAAACATTATTCATAAATTCTGATATTTTTTTTTAACCTAAACATTTGGTTATGGAGAGAATGGTGGTAGGTAGATATGTAGTCAGAAGACAAAACAACACAGAACAAATAAGAACAATAGAAAACAGTCAAAGGGATGGAGAGGAAGTGAAGATCTGTTGTTTTGTGCTTTCTTAGCATATGTAAAAAGTTTAATTACTGATCCCCAGAAACCAAAAACTGCACACACACACACACACACACACACACACACTTCCAAGCTGAGAATAAATTATTTCTATTCATAAAAGTTAAAAAAAGAAACAAAGTAATAGTTTGATTTGTAATTCAAATAAAATTATGTATCAGGATGAAGAGTTAGGATCATAAATCTACAATTCTGGCATAGTTTAACGCAATGCTCCAAGAAATATCACAAATCCCTGCGTATCTGTTTCTTCAAATTCTGTAGGGCAGGTCTTCATTAGAAAGGCATTGTGGCTCTAATCTTGTTAACTTCGATCACAAACTCATTATTACAGATTTCAATTTGATGCTAAAAACCCTAGGACTTCCAGGGGGTCAAACTCAAGCAGAAGAGCCTGGTTACCATGACAGGATTTTAGCAGCCAATTTTCACCTAGACTCACATCCCTCCTGAATTCCATTTCCCTTGCCACGGGGTTAACTGACATAGATGCTCTTAGCCCATATATAAATTGGCTTCTTTAGAAAATAATCTTATTTGCAGCTTGACTTTTCTCTCCGTAGACATCGCAGTGTGCACTCTCTCACCCTTGCTTATCTGTGTAGCAGTAGCCTGTCACGAGACTTCCAGACAATATCAGTTCTAGAAAAAAAAAAAATGTAGTGATATTTTAAAATGGTGGAATTTTTTATTTATTTTACATTGAGTCACTGATCCCTATCACAGTAAATCTTATTGTTTTATTATATAATTTTTCCATGAATTCTCCTGAATTTACAACATTTTGGGCTGCGTGGTATAACAGTAGAGAACTTGTCTAGCACACAATATGTGCTGGGTTCTATGCTCAGCACCGCCAACAATGATAAAAGGACTTTCCTTTTTGTTTCCATCCTTTCCTCATGTGTTGTATGTTCCCAGAGTCTGTACAGCTGGATTCTTCCCTGTCAGTGATATAGTTTCAGACTGTTTTAGCCCCTTCGGCTTGATTTCATTGTTTCTGGGCCTTGGTGAGGGAGAACCTCATGAGGGTGCAGAGGCTGCGCACGTCATGCAGGATGGGAAGCAGACATAAAGGAACACAGGCAGGAGGCACGTTGAAATACAGTCTGCTGGGACATGCTGTCAGTGATCTATCTCCAAAGAACTCAAATTACTACAGAGTAAAATAGTGATATCCACCAAACCTTCTGTTCATTAGTTGCCAGATCACTCTGCTTCTTACTCTCTTTCTGCTTCCTCTTACGCAGGATTTCATGAGCCTTCTAAGGACAATCAAACTCCATAAATGAGACAAGAAAATATAGCTGACTCCCAATCAAGAGATGAACCACCCCTCACACATCAGCTAAGGCCCAGAGGAATTGACAGAGGACGTGATGAAATGAGACACAGTTTTGCTTCCAGGGAAAGCCTCACAATTTGTGTCAGGGTGGTGAAGACAGACTGAGAATACTCAAAACACAGGGAAGCATAAATCCAGATGCTGCTGAGAGCTCAATACCACAGTAGACTTAAAACAAATATCATTGTTTTAAATTTCTGAATCAGTTAATATGATCGTGAGTTCTATGTTTTCTTTCTTGATTCTCTCAATATGATGGACTTCTCTCAGTTTTATCTGTCTTGTAACTCCCAGTACCAGAATTTGGCTACAACCCACATTGAGCTCTTGATAAGAAAGAACTCCAAGGTTCAGGAAATAAGAAAGGCATCTGTCAAAGTACTTGACTACCTGCCTGAGGTAAAAGGTAAGGCCCTATTGCTGAAGAAACCACATACTGCTGATGCAGACAATTGAGAGATTTTGCTAGAATGTGGAAGGAAGCCAGTTACAGCCCATACAGGGCTGGAAAGTGCTACATGAGCTGCTGGGGGGAAATGGCCAATAACATCATGAGAAAGCAGGGAACACTACTACACAAAAGTAGCCAGCCTGACCATATGTACATGCGTGTGCTGCAGTGGTACCCAGGTTATGTAGATAACCAATGACTCTGATTAGCTAAGACATCTGTTCAGTGGAAAGCAACCCATATCTGGAACTGGGAACCAATTGAGAATTCAATGAAGGCCATTATTATGGACTCCAATGACAAGCTCCCACTATTCTTTGGCCAAAACAGAGACTACAACCATCAAAATATGTCTAAATAACCAATGCCTATCCTTTTTAACCTATGCCAATCTCATTCTCTTTTTAGAAAATCTAATTTTTCTTTTTCAGAAAGCAGAGAAAAGTGAGGACAACCACATTCTCCCAACCAGACAAGAAGAGACTGCTGGCTCCCTGGCAGAAGAACCACCCTTTGAACATCAACCAGGGCCCAGGGGAAATCCCAAAAGAATTGGCAAGATGAGCCAGAGTGCTGCTCTGATGGTAAGCCTGACAACCCATGCCAGGGTGGTAGACACAAACACTGAGCATGCTCAAAACATGATCCAGAAGCTGTGAAGAGCTCAACACTAAACACACCTACCAAGGCTCAATGTGGGTTATAACCAATTTCTGGTACCAGGAGGTAAAAGCCAGAGCCAAACTAATGAAAGCCATCATATCGAGAGACTCATATTGAGAGAAAATATCTCATGATCATATCAAATGACTCAGAAATTAAAAATAATGAAGAGGGGCTGGAGAGATGGCTTAATGGTTAAAGTACTTGCCTGAAAAGACAAAGGACCCAGGTTCAACTCCCCAGGACCCACGTAAGCTAGGTGCACAAGGGGACAAGTGCATCAGGAGTCCATTTGCAGTGGCTGGAGGCCCCGGTGTGCCCATTCTCTCTCTCTCTCTCTCTCTCATAAATAAATGAATAAATAAATAAATAAATTATTTTAAAACACACACAATGAAGAGAGGGCAGAGAGACTGTAAGAGCCACAGAGTGGGAGGGAATATCCAGAGGCATTTCTCTCCCCACCCTGGACCCCCAGCAATGACTATCTCGCAACTCATAGGCACAAGGCCATGGTAAATACCAGCTATCTCAGTAAGGAGGGCCCTCAGTGAAGGGCAGCGGCGAGGGAAATGGTGATACCAACACATGAACTGTCCGTGCCAAGTTTCTACTTAGTTAAAAAAATATATATTTTGCCTTATTCCTGTAGTAAACCCTAGGGCACATTAACAGGTTATATTCCTACTAACTTAAATTAAATGCCCTTTTAGGTGTGATGCATCAAATTTATGAGGCATTTTTCGTTCGAACCTTTAGCTTTTCCACTGTGTAGTTTTACTATCAAGGTAATGTGAATTCCATGTAACAAGTTCAGAGTTGTAACTTAACTTTGTAATTCCAAAAGTTACGTGAACTTGATGTGCAGAACTGAGAATATTTGAAGTTACAACCATGTTCCACATTCAGCTTTGTCACATTCGCCCACTAGCATGATACCTGTCACCTTCAGATTACTACTGAATTGAGAAAACATCATCTGTATATGTATTGTACCCTTTGTGTGCCCTGTAAACTTTGCAGCCCATCCTATTTGTGATAAAGATCATTAGTGCTGAAAAGTAAAGTCTTGACTGTGAAATTAAAATACACAATACATCAATGAAAAAAAAATGGATTCCCATTTACCTGGCATTGATTTCCAATGAAGTATTCATTTTATAAGTTTTTTTTATTAATTTCATAATTATAAATTCATGTGTGCACCCAATTCCTCTTCCTTATTGATTTTAATAAAACTATGGCATCATCGATATTAGATATTTTAATTTGCATATTTAATTATCCATGAATTAGAAAATAAATAATGAAAAGAAATAGTACATTAAATACACATTTGTGTAAGCATTTTCTCATTATAATAAAATTTAATTATAAGTTTGAAATATTGATTTCTTGCTTGGGTAAACTGATTCCTCCATTACCAGTGGCAAGGCAAACATGTCTTAATTAGAGTAAAAACTAGGCAGTAAAGATTGTCTCATCAAATAATTAGACTTCTCAGTATGATGGATCCTAAATGAGGATGGATAAAATTATATCATTTATAATAATATATCTTCACTTGTTGAATTTCCTGCTAATAAAATTTATAACTACACTAGGCTATGGTATATGCACAGTTTTCCTTTTACTTGCTCAGAAAATTAATATATAAATAAAACCATTAAGGCAATAGTAATGTTTCAATCATATGATTTTATACTTTATAATTAGTTAATATTTGTTTACTTATATTGCTTCTGTTATTTAGGAGAGTTTTTCCAACTAGATCATTTTCAATTTTTATTTCAGCACCATATCTGTAACCAAGCTTGTTTAGTTAATTCTTAAAATTTTCTTTATATTTTCCATCTGTCTCAATACTATAAAAGATAATTATTGGAAAGGTTATAGGTTAAATCCCTTTATGAAGATCAAAACCCCAAGCAACGTTCTCCTGAGGAGTAACAGCAGTATACAAGGAAACACTTTAACCACTCCACAGTCATTTCATCTACTTTGATAGGCAAAATTTATAAAAATAGGTTCAACTTTACCTTCTGAAATTTTTTTTTTGAAAGTCAGTCTGCACTAGAGCAAGACCTTATCTCTCTCTCTCTCTCTCTCTCTCTCCATATATATATATTTCACTTATTTATTTGTAAGCAGAAAGAGAGAGAGAGAAAAAACAGAGAGATAAAGAGAAAGAGTTGTCATGCCAGGGCCTCCAGCCATTGCAAACAAACTCAGATGCATGCACCACTGGGCATCTGGTTTAACATGGGTACTGGGGAAAACAACCCAGGTTGTTAGGCTTTGCAGGCAAGTGCCTCAGCTGCTGAGCAATCGCTGCAATTCAATATTATCTAAGAATACCATCTTATCTTATTTAAAAATCCAAGCACTCAGGAGGCTGAGGTAGGAGGATCGCAGTGAGTTCAAGGCCAGCTTGAGACTACAGAGTGAATTCCTGGTCAGCCTGGGCTAGAGTGAGACCCTCTCAAAAAACAAAATATAAATAAATAAATTTTAAACAATTTCCAACTTCTTGCCTTCACCAAATATTTAAATTCATAATTATAGAAGTTTAAAATTTTGTCAAGAATTGATTTTAGGAAGAAACAATATTAATTCAAAGTACCCCAAAATGAAAGATTATTGCACGTTATAGTTTATTTAGTATAATGTACATTTTTTTGATATTACACATGAAATATGGTTGGGTTCTCTTGTAGTTTATGTAAAACGATACAATATAACAACTCCTATATGTTTAAAGTAATTAATATGTAGGATATACAGCCTTATAGTTCATATAGAAATGTGAACATGTCAAATTAGGTAAAGGGCTTTATCAAGAACTATAATGAGAAGAATCACATTTCATAATTTCAAAACAAAACTATAGCAATAAAGGTTCTATGTAAGTGGAATAAGAGCAGACTGTCACTGATGAAATAGATAGAACACATGATTAAAATGTCTATTAATAGTCAACTAATATTTAACAAAAAACATCAAGCATATGTAATGGTCAACTCAACCAGTGATTATGGGAAAAGTGACTTTCCACGTCTAGAAGACTAGAACTCTTTCTGTTTGTTCTGTTAATTTAGGGTCTCATGGTAGACCAAGCTGACCTCAAGCTTCCATTGATCCTCCTACAACTCCCTTGTAAGTGCTGGGATTAAATGTGTGCACCACCATGCCCAGCTGATGGCTAGAATTTTACCATGACACTGTAATGCACACAAAATTCAGCTGAACAAACACCGAACATATAAGGGCAATGCTCAAAGCTCTAAGAAAATATTATGGCTGAAGAAAATACAGGGGAAAGGATTCTTGGCATTTGCTATCATTGTGATTTCCTCGATAAGATCAACATAATAGGAAACAAAGCGAGACTGGACAAATGGGAGAACATAACATGTCAAAGCTTCGGTACAGAAGCAGTAATAGGAGAAGCAGAAGGCGGAGGCATAGGGACAATGCCTGCAAATCATCTCTCACCGTGTAAAGTATAAAGATGCACATTCTATAAGGACCTCATCTAATTCAATACAAAACAAAAACAAACAAAAGCTAAAGCAACAAAAGCAAAAGTCGTAAATAATCATATTGCCCAAGACATACATGTTGTCAACGATACATTGAATGATGTTCACCAATAAACATAACACCAATGAAGACCAGGCCACAGGGAGAGATCATCACATACCTGTTAGGATGTCTGCTATAAAAATCTAATAAAAGTTAAGTGTTGGCAAGAGAAAAACCCCTTGCACAGTTTTAGTTAAGAATAAAAATGGGTAGACACATTGCGGAAATTAACCCAAACACTAAACTACCATAAGGTACAATGATCCCATGTCATATTCTGCAGAAAACTAATGCTAGGATCCAGAAGAGATGCTTTCATTGCCTTGTGTCGTCCCATATTATGTGAAGGAGCAGAGGCATGGGCCACATACGTGTCCACTAACTGATGAAGGAAAACATTATGCTTGTGACATATAATGAAATAGTTCACACAGCCATAAAAAAGCAAGCCCCCGCATTTGCTAACGACATCATGCTGAGTGAAATAAATCTGACACAGAAAAAAAATATAACTACATGATCAGAACTATTAGATATCTAAAACAATCAAACTTATATAATTATCACATGGTTTGGACAATATTTTTTTTATAGGACCAGAATCAGAAGTTTTAGTGGCATGGTATCATAGTTCCAGGGTGTGAAATAACTGTCATTCAGAGCTACCATTGCTGCACAGACATACAACCACTGTAGTATACATTTAAAAAATGATGGTATATTAAACCTTTCTTTGTTTTTTTAAAGAGGGAATTTTTTTGCAAATAGTGACTTATGTTTATGACATTGCTGTGGTGCTGTATTGATACAGGTATAAAATTATTTTTTAATCATCAATGGGGTATATGTAATATGCAAAATATCTTTGTAAAAATCTATAGCAAACATAAATACACACTGAACATATATACATATGTATGTATAGATTAGATTAGATAATTAGATATAGGTACATAAATATAAGACAGAAAAAGTCTTAATGGGTGTGAAAAGGGAGGGAAAGAAGATATGCGATTATTTTGATAATAGAATTTAAGGAAAAATAAATTGGACACATTTATCTACTTGGCATGGAGCATTTATGACAGTGAACTAAATATTTATATGTAGGAAAATAGCCTTTAGTGGAATTTTAAGTAGGGAAACTCTCAGTGTAGAGCTCACTAGTGAGTTTTCTGTGTCCTCCCCCTAGAAGGTCACTCTGGGAATGCTGGTGTCACCTCTCAAAGCCGGAAGAGTTGTCAACTGTCAACTTTGTATCCACATTAGAAACGTCAATCCAAGTAAGTCAAAATTCGATTCTAGAATTTCCATATAGAAATTTCTTTCCTACTCAAACACACATGTTCCCTGTGCTTCCTCACCTCCTTTTGAAAGTCAGTCTTTCCTTGACTACTTTCTTTTCTTCTTCTATTGACCTGCTGTGAACCTGAATCTAGACAGATTATGAAAAATGATATGAAAAAAAAGAAGTCAAATTTTATCCAAGAGTTTAATGGAAATCAAAAACAGTCAAACTTAGAGATCACATTTTCTCAGTTTATGACAAATTAATACTAATGTCACTATATACAGGAACAATGTCTATGTAGTGAACATTTTATACTTTCCATAGTATATGTTAGACATATAAATAGAAAGTATTCAAACAAAATGCTAAGAAATAAATCATCAGTATTAAATAAGAATTATTGCATTATTTTTGGGTGCATCTTTCCATGGTATGTGTGTATGTGTGTGGGTATGGGTGTGGGTGTGTGTATGTGCGACTTTTCCTATTGCTAGTAGGTTATCTTCTCTAGTCCCCACATACTCATTGCTATCCCACTTAAGGCCTTCCTCAGAGGGGGCATTTAATCACTGTGGAGTCCTGATTACCAGTCCATTCATGTTGGGGGAATAGTGCCTCACACAGTATGCCTTCTAGCTCTGTGGCACTTACATTTTTTATGCCCCTCTTCCACAGTACTCCCTAAGCCATGGAGGGTGTAGTAGGAATCTCCCTCAGTGTTGAGCTACTGCCAACCTCTTATTTTCTTTATCTTGAAGCTACTTGAATACCACATACACACTTACATAGGATATAATATGCAATGTTTATTAGGTAATGCCTATGAAGCACGAAGTATTTTACCTTGTTGGAAATGCAATCCCATTTAGTCCTCAGAACAGACATTTACCAATATATAGTATTCATGAAAATTCAAGGGAATGTTATGAACATTTCTGGTGGTAGGTTCTCACTCTAGCCCAGGCTGGCCTTGAAATTACAGCAATTCTCCTAACCAAGTGATGTAATTAAAAGCATGTATGATTATGTCCAGCTTATTATGCATAAACATATGAATTTGGCACTAAAACATCTCTTTAATAATCCAAAAAGTTATTTAGTGAATTTTTAAAATAAATTCTAATAGATACTTTCACAGTTTGTAGGAGGTAGGATCTGCCATACTGGAAAATCTTTTACACCTGAGGGGAAAGTGCCTCATGTAATAAAGATATTTTTTTTATATATAATTTAGTGAAATTTGTTCCTTCACCATTTTACACTGTAATCAATGATTGGCTTCTCAAATATTTCTTAGTAATGGTAGAAATAT
The DNA here is from genome assembly GCF_020740685.1 of Jaculus jaculus. NCBI lineage: Eukaryota > Metazoa > Chordata > Mammalia > Rodentia > Dipodidae > Jaculus > Jaculus jaculus. Next base: position 79,560,414 of record NC_059114.1, read on the forward strand.
TAAACACTCATTCAAAATTCACATTCTAACCCACAGCTTATATAGATTTTTCAAAATGATATACTCAAAAGAAAATCCATAGACATTTATCAAAATTAAAATTATATCATCTACAATTGATTTCTGTTGATTTTATTTAACAACCCAAATTAAGTACATACGTGTGTGTGTGTGTGTGTGTGTGTGTGTGTGTGTGTGTGTGTGACTTCATATATTTATATACATGTGTATATAGGGAATGAGAGAATGGTGACCTTTTTATGTGGTGAAGACTTCTTTTATTCTCCAGTGTAAACTTAATGAGAGAATTGCATTCATGCAACACAGTAAACTGAGGGTCATCATCTATTCTGTTTAAGTCTGCTGTAAATGACACCGTACTGGTAAATAATTCATGATGGTATGTTATAAATAACATTTTATGTAATAGAACACTCAACCCAGGTTTATTGTTTCTGTAATCTTTTAAGATATAGCAACCAAAAACCTTCCACCTTCATACATACACTTGGCTTTCTCTCACTGGAATTATTTTCTGGAATCTATATGACGAAAAAGATGAGATGATCAGCTGTTGAACTAGAGTATTACTTGTACTGAAATAAACTGCAGTGAATTCTGGCCCGTTATATTTAAAATGTCAAGCAGAAACATTAAAATGTGTATGGCATATTTTTTCAATAACTATAATACTGTTGGGGACTAAAAGAGACAGATTATAGGGTAAATTTCAAACATTAAACACTTAAACAGGGATCCATTTTCATATTTCCTCTGACTTTTATATTCTTTCAAGAGAGTACATAAAATTATTTTGAGGAAATATATTAATTTGTCCTTTCTTCATTTACTAAAATGAATTACCCATTTGTTAAAAAAATAGGAGGACTTATATAATAATATTTGCACTTATTTAAAAAGGCTGCTACTGAATTGATGAAGCATAAAAGATAACCCTTAAGTGTTTGGAAGTTAAGTTAATATTCATTAGAAATAATGCATAACCATTTTGATTTTCAATGATTATCTTACTAGCTTCATTTGAACTCAACATAGGTAGGGATCATGATGACTTGAAATTATATAAACAAAAATGGCATTTGGAGAATTAATTTTATTCAATAGCAAATGATGTCATCAATGATGAATTTATTACATGTGCCATTTTTCATTATAGACTTATGTGCATCAAATTTAAGAATATTTGATATTTTATATATGTGTTTGTTCAAAAGTCATGGAACATGAACGGTTCCCACTTCTGCAGGACTGGAATTTTCTGAGAAATGAAAACTGGCAAATTGAATGCAGGGAATAACAAACATTCCCCCAAACTGTAAGTCATGTTATTTCCCCAGAGCTATTTGATCAAAATCTAATTTCCACCCACCCTAAACTATTCGGTGTAGTTCAAGGGGAAAAGCCAAAAGCTCATACCAGAGCAGGAACAGTTAGTTACCCTGCATGCCTCCTCATGGATGCAAGTGCAAGTACCTGCAACATAAGCTCCAACTTTCAAAAGTCTAAGCTTCTTATCACGTGGTAAACTCTTTTGATCGCATACTTTTATGTTATCCAGTGCAAATGCAGCTAGTATCATTTGTGGGGCTTAAAAATGAATAGTTTTAACCTGTGAATAAAAATTTTTCCTGAGATAGAGTATTCTCCTATCCCAACTTTTGGTACTATAGTTCTGTGTACTAGAGCCACTGCGCAGAACCACAGACACTTTAAAAAAAAATTTAATTTATGTATTTATTTGAGAGCAACAGACACAGAGAGAAAGACAGATAGAGGGAGAGAGAGAGAATGGGCGCGCCAGGGCTTCCAGCCTCTGCAAACGAACTCCAGACGCGTGCGCCCCCTTGTGCATCTGGCTAACGTGGGACCTGGGGAACCGAGCCTCGAACCGGGGTCCTTAGGCTTCATAGGCAAGTGCTTAACCCCTAAGCCATCTCTCCAGCCCCGCAGGCACTTTTTATATGTTGACCAAGTTTAGGAGAAATGGGAGGCATCTCCTTCTGAAAATATCCTTCCGCTAGACCTTCAAAAATATTTGTAAAGTAAAGGAACCATTTGAAGCAGTTAGAAACATGTAAGTGGTTGTAATATACAAGAGAAAGAACTTAATGGGAAGAGAAGAGGCAAGAGGATAACCAAGCATTAAAGGTCTTTCTAAGTTATATAAAACTGATACTTTCTTAAACAGTTTAATTAATAATTAAATGCAGTAAATACATAAATAACTTAAATAATTATGAAGGTATCCCATAATCTATTTTATGCTAAAATTAGATTATTAGATATAATGGACAGATTTTTTAAAGGCTACATACTATCAAAAGTAATTAAAGGGATGAACACCATTTGAATTGACTTATATAGTTTCGTTGAGTGAACAGATAAAATACATATGAGAAAATCAGCTACAAGGTAAATTGTGTGAATGAGCAGATGGAATCAATATTAAAAAGCTTACCTATATGAAAAAAGGCCATTTCCAGTGGTGACTTTTCATAGAACTAAAGATTCCTAATATTTTCTATTAAATCAATGAATTATCAAACAAACCCTAAAGCAAACAAATTAATCATAATTTTACTACTATGATAGCCGATAGAGAGATAGCCAGTAGTTGACAAGATGAATCAAAGACTTAGTGAACTTATTTGAGAAAGAATAGCATGTGGAACTGTTAGGATGAACTCCAGAGTCAATATTCATGGCCTTTAACTTGGTCAATATTCTTAGATAAGCCAAAAAAGACAGTAGTCAGAAAGAAAAGCAACTAGGCAAATCAAATTTCATCTCAATTGAATATTGTATTCCTCATTGAAATGTTTGAAGATATGCTTCAATTTTAACTAGAGAGGTGGCTTAGTGATTAAGTTGCAAAGCCAAAGGGCCCAGGTTAGATTCCCTAGGATCCACATAAACCAGATGCAGAAGGTGGCATATGCATCTGGAGTTCATTCACAGTGGCTGGGGGCAGTAGCATCCATTCTCTCTCTTTATCTGTTCTTTTCTCTCTCTCTCAAATAAATAAAAAAATAAAATGTGCTTCCATGGTAATAAATGAGGAGTCTTGAAAGCAGGAAATGATATTTAAAATTATAATCTCCATGTGAATACTGTAACTGGAATGACTGCATGCAAGTACTATAACTCCTTCATGTCTGAGAAGGGCTGGCTATCACATCAAACTTGAATATTTGTCAGAGGGAAAACAAATGCTGAACCTGAAGATGTTGGAGATCTTTACAGTCTTCATGGCATAGGAGCACCCTACATAGACTTTAATTAAGCTTTATGATACTTAAAAGAATGTAAGGGACCACAATGGCTTCTTTAATTGTTTATAACGACAAGATAAACACTGGCTAATTTTCAGTTGTTTTCTTAATATTTTCCATGTACCATTGGTTGAAAATGAGATTGTGGGAATTGCAATTGTAAAATGTATGGTCATAGATGTGAGCTGTGTAAAACACACCTTGTGATCCAATATTGAAAATTAATGCAAAGACACCACAGTTAAAATCCAAAGATCTGTGTAGAAAGATATCCAGAGAATAGTTGCAAGTAGCCAGTAAGAACATGAGCAGGTCTCAGTATTCATGAAAACGTAAAACATACCCACAGTGAAATAACCATTTTATACCCTGTTGATTTACTGCACACAAAATACCAACATTATTGCTGGTGAGAAGGTGGAATTTGACTGACAGGACCTTTAAATGTGCCCACAGAATTGGAAAATGATCCACAGCTTTTAGCAGATTATATGATCACCATGATTTAGTAACCCCTTGTGGTGTCTTGAATGGAAAATGCTCTCCATTGCCTCATGTGTTTGGGATTATACCTCATAGTTGGTCCTCAGCTAATGAAGCCATTGGGGTGCAGAGACTTGCTGGAGCAGATGTAACTGGGATTTTATAATCTAGCCCTCCTTCAAGAGTTACCTAGCTTACTCTTTTTTCTTGCCAGAGCTGATGTGACAATGTGCCATGCCCTGCTGGTTATTCTTGTCAATCTTTCCTTCTATGCTGAAACACCTTGAGACTGTAAGTTAGAAGTAAAGCCTTTCTTCCATAAATTGCTTCTGGTCATATGTGTTTTGTCCCAGTGATGAAAAGGCAGCTGCTACCACCCTTTTCTGGACACACAGCTAAGAGGAGAACAGTGTGCATTCAGAATCTTGCATATGAATATTTACAATGACTTTGTCAGAGCAAAATGTAAAACACAAACAAATGTTTATTAATTCAGAGAAACCAAAATGTCAAGGGCGCAGAGTCCAAAGACTGGATTATTTAACCATAAAAAAGAATGAATCCATCTATATATTATGAATGAATTATAGGATCTGGCTACATATACTTAATCTGGTATCATCCAACCTTAGTGCTCATAATTTTGTTTATATATTTTTTTAATTTTTTTAAATTTTTATTTATTTATTTATTTATTTGAGAGTGACAGACACAGAGAGAAAGACAGATAGAGGGAGAGAGATAGAATGGGCACGCCAGGGCTTCCAGCCTCTGCAAACGAACTCCAGAAGCGTGTGCCCCCTTGTGCATCTGGCTAACGTGGGACCTGGGGAACCGAGCCTTGAACCGGGGTCCTTAGGCTTCACAGGCAAGCGCTTAACCGCTAAGCCATCTCTCCAGCCCTTTGTTTATATTTTTACTAGAGACTGGTAGGACAGTTTTAAATTATTTTTTATTAAAATTAAAAAAGAATAAAGTTCTGATGAAAACATTTGTAGTGTTCTATAGAAAACTCTTAAAAGCAGTTGACATTAATAATATCAAATGCTATATCATTTCATTCACACTAAAGCTAACAATTGGGAAGCTTATATATAGAGAAAATTAAATTACTTCTTATTTGCAGGGATAGGGAGTTGTCTTTCTGTAGTTATGAAAAGGCTATAAAGTTGGGTTTTGTGTATCTGCACACATCTACAAATGTGATGAAAACAATTGATTGGTATAGAATGAGTTGGATAAAATGTAACTGAAATTTTAATGAAGTTGTTTTAAATCAAATTGAATTAAAGCCATATGGTGTATAAGAATAGAAATCTGCTGCCCTTTATTTACATATGCATATGTACATATACTCATATTTATGAATATGCCCACAGATCAATTATCCCATCATTCTCTTTTCTACATGTTTTAATTTAATATAAATATGTTGCCAGGGAATATACATTTTCCTTCTAATTTCATGCAACAAATCTTTGATCTTCTCATTAATATTGTTGACTGGAATACCTAGTACTACATAAAGGTTACTGCATCTAGTTATAAATTTACTAAGATTAAATAAAATCTCCTTTACAATTACTTTTTCTATTTAAGCATTAGATATTTTCACTAATAGAGAAATGATATTTCAAGTCATTAGAAAATTTCTTGTTATATGGAGAAGTTAAATCACTTAAATTTGTTAAATACACATGAACTGAAATTTGCTTCTCTATTTTAAATTTAAAATGTCTTGATGAGGTAATAAGTGAAACTCCAATCACTTCACATTTTCATTCAGCTAACACGTTAATATTTTTACTTTGCTATTAGCATTAGTAAGGCTTCAAATGTCAATAAGCAAGGACTTTCTAGCCTGTCTATTAGTTCCAGAACAAGAATTTTACTTCTCATTGAAAGTCAGCCTCCTGTTAATGAACAGAAATGCTTTCTTGTACTCAGAGACATTGGCCTAGCAATGAGGGAAGACGATAAGATGAAACTTGGAAAGCTCTTTTCCCCTCCTTTAATTTTGTGCTTTAATGCTGATCCTCAAAGACTACTTCATGTCTCATTAGTGGTACTGGTGAAGGTGTATCAAAATACAGTGTAATTGGAACATCCTTTGAATGGACCTTGACATTTACAACACACTCTAATTCAGCAAAGGATTGGAGGAAATTTTGGATTTAGTCATGCTTTACCCATAATTACCTGTAAGAAGAAAGTTGCTTTTATGAATTTTTTTCTTTCTAACATGTTCTTGAGTAATTTTTTTTTTCATTTTGTAATTGTAGACTGCCTCACACAAAGACAGGCTGCTTAACTAGGGAAGGATCTGTCACGAAGCCACAGCATGCAGGTTACTCTGCTAGAAGCCTTGTGCACTATGAGAAACAATCTAGCAACAGAAAGTTTCCCTCACCTCCACGTTCAAAGAGAGGCTCATCTCAAGGAAATACATGGTTGGGTAATTGAGAAAGTCACCCAATTCTCTCCTCTAGGCTCCCTCAGCATGTGCATGTATGCATGTATGTATGTATGTGTGTTATAGCACACACAGGCACACACTCTTCACACATACACATGTACACCACTATACACATAGTGTGCACATAAAAATATTGGAAGAATTTTAATATATATTTATTTATGACAGAGATAGAGAGAGAGAGAAAGAGAGAGAGAGAGAGAGAGAGAGACTGGGTATGCCAGTGTCTCCTGCTATTGCAAACAAATACCAGACACATGTGTCATTCTGTGTGTCTGGCTTAATGTGGGTACCGTGAAATTGAACCTGGGCCATCAGGCTTTTTTAAGCAAGCATCTTTAACCACTGATCAATCTCTCCAGCCCTGAAACATATTTTTGAATATTATATTTACTTATATACAAATTATTGTGCCAATAGTATGACAGTTATAATGTATTTGATTGAAACTGTTGGCCCATATTTTATTGATACAATTGCAGGATACTGTTTTAGTCAGGTTCTCATTGCTGGTAGAAATCACCCAACCAAGAGCAGCTTGTGGGAAAATAGAGGTTTATTTTGGCTTAAAAACAAAAGGGGGAAGCTCCATGATGGCAGGGAATACAATGGCATAAGCAGAGGGTGGACATAACTCCCTGGGCAACATAAGGTGGACAATGGCAATAATGTGTCCAACAATAGTAACAGGTCACTGGCTAGAACACCCATAAGCCCAACAATACACTGCCTCCCAGAGGCATTAATTCCCAAATTTCCATCAGCTGGGAACCTAGCATTCAGAACACCTAAGTTTACGGGGGACACCTGAATCACAGCCCAGATACTGAACCACCACAGATGCTATACAACTGCTGCCACTGATTAGTTATAACTTAAGCTACAACATAAATGTAGAAGAAATAGTGACACATGTTTAATAAAAATGAAGAACTGTGTCCATATTTATGAGATCCATCTTTGAGTAAATAGAATACATTCTAAAGAAAAGGCAGCTAAAATGCAGAAAATAGAGGAAAGCAGAGGGAAGGGACAAGAAGAGAGGGAAGAAGGATACAGAAAGAAGGGAAGAAAAGAGAAAGGAAAGGGAGGGAAGGAACAGGATAATTGGTAGTTTTAATCATTTTCTGTTTGCCTGAACAGCACTGCAAACTGCAAGACTCAGAATAAAGAAATATAATTGATGAAAATTGCATCTTAAATTATTTATGCTACGAACTATGCCTTTTCATAGGTTTATTTTTGGGGAATTGGATAATAATAAAGGTTTTCAGGGCAATGGTCTGTGGCACGTATGAAGGAATCGGGTGTTCTGTTGTTGGGCAGAAGGAAAAGTCCGTGAAGTTGGCAAATTCTCAGCCCTCCTAGCTGGTAGTGCCACAGCATGTCTGAGTTAGAATGATTAGGTAGGCATTTACATCTGTCTGACAATCATTAGTGGTAAGCCACTCTGGGAAGGGGATGACTTCAGACAAGGTGGCTCTTTGCAAATGAGCCAGAAACCAGAGGGGCTGGCAGAAGGCTGGAGGCTGCCTGCTGGCCATCATATCCATATTTCCAGGGGCAGCCAAGTTCTTCACTATAGAAGAGGGAAGTGCCTCTCTTTAGGTAAGTGATTGCCATCTGAGAGCTGCAATTTCAAGATTTCTATACCATTTCACCAGTACTACTTTACTTCATATCATGTTAAAAAATCAAAGTCTTCTTTGCAAACAGGTAAAGAAAGAACATGGAACATTACACAAATTTGGAAAACACTGTAGTAGTTTTATTTTTCCTATCTTTCTAATAAAGTACTTTAAAAGGTTGTTAGGAAATCACAATGAAAAGATTAATAGGGATGGAGAGATGACTCAGAGCTTAAGGTGCTTGCCTGCAAAGCCTAAGGACCCAGATTTGATTCCCCAATACCCACATCATGCCAGGCATACAAAGTGGTGCGTGTGTTTGGAGTTTATTTGCAGTGGTTAATCCATATTGCACCCACTCTCTGTCTTCTCCACTCAAATAAATAAATACATTTTTTTTAAAATTTTGAACAACACAATGAAGAAGTAAAATAAGTATATGGAGTAATAATTTAAAATGTAAGAATAAATGTTTTTAATAATTTTATTAAAATCTAGCATAAAATAAAAGAAAAATATAGTTGACTTGAATGGCATGTCAGTTTATAATAACCAGTATCATTAAGTAAAATCTATTGGTGAAATTGACTGTATTATCAAGAGTATAGAAAAAATAGTATTCCTATACATTTTCTGATTTTAGAGTAAATTGTATAAAACATCCTAACAGGATATTGAACAGTGTCTTGTAAAATAGCTTCCACACTTAAACATTTGTCGGCATATTGTGATTGTATTTGAAGGGTCATGGATTTAGCTGAATTCGTAGAGTGATTGCCTAGCTACATGAATCCTTAAATTCAATCCCCAGTGCTGCATGAACTAAGTGTGGTAGCACAAACCCGTGATCCAATAATCACTCTGAAACTGTAAGCAAGAAATCATCCATGGCTATATAGTGAGTAGGAAGCCAGAGTGAGATTCATGTGAACCTGTCACATCCACGTAAAAAATTTAACAAAATTCATGTATGGTACTTGGGTATATGAAAAATCAATAAAAGCACCATGTTTTACCAGTTTACTTATAAGTTCAGATAATTAAATACTATATTCATTTAAAAACATGCTAAAAGAAAAATTGGCATGTTTTAGTAATTAAATAACTTTATAGGTTTAGCAAATTTGAAAAGCCTTAACAGAACATGACACATAATTATATATGCATTTACTTAAATGTACTAAGTATGTAAGTATAGCTATATAAGCATATGTTACAGAAACACAGTCATGCATTCTGTGGAAAAAAAAATGGTTTTCTGTACTCAATGTCTAATCTTACTTCTCATGAGCTTTCTTTCAACTAATGGTTGAAAACTTTGTCTAAATTCATTGAGCATAGTTAATATTTCCTAAGTCATATTTTCCTATTTTATTAATCAACTATTAGTCAAATACAAATATTATTGAGATAAAATTCAATCTTCACAAACATTTCAAATGGTAACAAAAACATAGTTATACCTATGCTATTAAAACATTACTGGAACACCCAAATGTGGTATTTTCTTGAAAAAAATGCATGTACTCTCACTTTTCAGTGCCATTTTAAACCTGCTATTACAATCACTGATATGTACATCTGTGATAATAGACTTTAGCAGAATAAGTTAAGCCAGTAGGTCTGAAAGGACAGCAGAAGAGATAGAACTAGTCATAGGGCACATTCGAATAGCCAGTTTCAGGCAGCATGCCACACCTAATGAGCCACTTGGGAGTGAGAACCACTAAAATATGTTTTTTATATAAATATCGTTATATAATTATGAAGAGAGAAATAGAGGGGAGGGAGGAATAAATAAAGAAGAGGGGGCTGGAGAGATGGCTTAGTGGTTAAGCGTTTGCCTGTGAAGCCTAAGGACCAGGGTTCAAGGTTCGATTCCCCAGGACCCACATTAGTCATATGCACAAGGGGGCGCACGCGTCTGGAATTCATTTGCAGTGGCTGGACGCCCAATCTCTCTCTCTCTGTATATCTGCCTCTTTCTCTGTCACTCTCAAGTAAATAAAATGAATAAATAAATGAATAAAAAGAAAGAAGAGGAAAGAGGGAAGGGGAAGGGGAGAGATTGCAGCACCAGGGCCTCTCATTGCTGAGAATGAGCTCCAAATTTACCAACACTTTGTGCAGGGACGTAGGTGGCTTTACAAGGACTCTGGGGAATCAAACCCAGACCACAGACATTGCAAACAAACACATTTAATCCCTGAGCCATCTCTCCAGCCAAACTAAGGTATGTTTTTAAATTTATTTTTATTTATTTATTTGAGAGAGGGAAAGAGGGAGAAAGTGAGAGAGAGAGAGATATATATAGAGAGAATGGGCATGCCAAGGCTTCCAGCCACTGAAAACATACTCCAGATACATACATGTCCTTGTGCTGGGGAATTGAACTGAGGTCCTTTGGATTTGCAGGCAGGCACTTTAACTGCTAAGCCATCTCTCCAGCTCCCCTAAGGTGTGTTTAAATGACTGTGTTGGGTGGTTTTGATTCTAGTTCAGGATCTGCATGTACCCCTCATTCTGCTGGATTGAGCTGCTATTGGTTAAGAAGATCTAAGTCCTCATGTCCATGTTTGAGGCATCAGAGAAGTGGCCCAGGCTGAGACAATTTCTCAGTTTGTAAGTGCTTGGCATCAAGCAGTGTGATTGAGCATCTGTTAATGACACATGACGTACAATGTCTCCAATGAATAATGAATCCTGTGATTGTCAGAAGTCTTTTTTTTTTTTTTTTTTTTTTTTTTTACTGCCATGGATTTGGGAAATAAATTCACAAGGTGAGCCAAACTAAAAGAGAAGTAAATGAAGAACAGCATTTTATAGCCACTAAGCAGACATGTGCACAGACAGGGGAGCTTGCTGGACAGGCATCCTTAAAGCCAATCTGCTGTAGAGCTTGCTTTAAAAAGGAGGAGTGCCTTATACCATCAGTTAATAATCCAGCTCAATGATTGCATATGCCACTTCTTTCATAGTTTAGTAACTAGAAGGAACTAACAAATTTAAAGTTATAGGGAGCATATTCCTGGAGGTGTTCTGAGAAGCAACACATTGATGAAAGCGAATCCCATAAGGGGATTTAGGTTTTCTCATAGTTACTACCTGTAGTCATCTTGAATGGCTCTAGAATCACATAGGAGAGAAATCCCTGCACATCTTTGTGAGGGAGTGCCTATATTAGGGTAATTGACATGCAGAGACTAAACTCAGCTGTAGATGGAATCAGTCCTCCGGCTGGCTGGGGTCCTGGATTGAATAAAAGGAGAAGGCATTGATTCATTCATACCACTCTGCCGGCAAAGTCTGACAAGCTGTGTCATGTTCTTGCTACCATACCTTACTGTCATGATGGATGGCACCCAAACCAAGAGCCAGAATAAAACCTTCCTCATGACTTTAAATATATTATGTCACTTTGTCTTCCAGTTTCTTCTTCCTTAATTCTAATCAAGACATGTCTATTCCTTCAAGCCTGGGTGTGAGGATTTAGTTGCTGATAATCAATTGTATGTGTACTTGAAACATCATACAGTAAGCCAATGGTACATTAAATAGCTTTGAAGGAATCTCATTTTTTTAAACAATTTTACAAACACGGGTGACTGAAACATTTCTTGATTAAAGCATGTTCTGACCTATTTGTTTTGCAAAGAATGTACAACTTAACTATGGTAACAAAAACTCCAACAAGATGAGGGAAAATAGACACCAAAGACAATCTGATGACAAATTTGTTGTAACAAAAAATGAGTGCCTCATGCCTGAGTTAATTATTTCTGCAAACTTATTTGTATACACACACACACACACACACACACACACACACACACACACACACATATATATGTATATGTATATATGTATATATGCATATATACACACACACAATTAGAGCAAGACTCGACCTCAGAAAAGCTATCTATACTATCTCCATCTTTGGAAATATAAGTTCCTAGAAATTAACTAAATTAATAACTAATATATAATATATAACTTATACACTTTCCCTGTTGTTTATAATGTTATTCTTTCTCAAAAAAAAATAAGCAACCAGCTATACTACTCATTTTCCTATTTCAATTTCACATAAAATTTCTTCTTCTCCTTTTGTATTTGTATTTCCCTGAAGAATAAAAACAGTTTATATACCTTAATAAATGTGGGGGAACTACTGTGAGAAAGACCTGTACAGGAAAAAGCAAAGATTATGTTTGCCCATTAGTTTACTCCTGGAAAAGGTAGGCTGCAAGAAGATTAAATAAAAGCCCCACGGAACAGGAAACAGGAGTCAAAAATAGAATCTGGGACTGGAAATTGAAAGCTTTAAAGAATTTAAGCAGAAAAGTCACCTAAAATATATTTGGTCAGAATACATTGGAGAAAAGTCATAAACCAGACCATTTAGGGATTTGAGTTTTCCTTGTTCTACTCTCATTACGAGAAGAAAGAAAGCACACAATCAGTTGAAAAAGGAACAGTAGGGAGAGTGCCTTATTTCTGATGCAGCCTGGAATCTAGGATGGCAATGAAACTAAATGTGGCAAAACAATTAAAAATGAAGAAATGCTTGTCGGATGGGTTAAATACATGTGTTGAAATCTTCATTGTGAAATAATATTTAGTCTCCACTTACCGGTTTGAAACTGGTAACAAGTTTAAACACATTGCAGAAAGGATCACTGGGAATTCCCTTGCCAACGAGAGGAGGCGGCATAGGGCACAGAGAAGGCGTGGGAGGAAACCTGTTTGTAGTGAGCAGCATGCACTCCAGACACAAATGTCCATTGGCACGGGTGCAGCCATGTCAGTTAGGGCCTACACAGTGGCCTAACACCGAGAAAATATTTTATGAAGGTGATCATACAATATGCAATTGCAGGAAAACAAAAAGGGAACTAGCTATAAAAGAGCAGTTTTAAGCATACCTCATTGAAAGGAAACATAAAGTCCGCCAAGGCCAGAACTCTTAAGGGTAACCTAGATCCAATGAATAAAATGCAACCAGAAATTTCTGTGTTGTTATAACATTTTTTTTTTTTGTACTTCTGAATCTCAAATCTCAGTCCAAAGGCTGATGTACCAAAACATATATTGACATCAACAAAAGAGCTAGTTTGAAAAAAAAAAAAAAAACAGCTGAAATAAACATGATCAAATTTGAAAAATGCTCAATATCCTTGTCCACCTGAGAATTTCAAATTAATATGATAGTGAGATACCATTTCACCCCAGTTAGCATGGTTGGTAATTAAGAGAACATGTGTTGGCAAAGATGTGTCCAACAACAGGAACTTTTATGTACCATTAATATGTATGCAAAGTAATACAGCCATCATGAAGAGAAGTACTGGAGGGTCGGCTCAAAGGACAGATGCAGTCCACGCAATTGCATGCCTGTAACGCGATAGCGTGGGAGGCAGAGACAGGATATGCCTGTGGCTCTCTGCCAGGTACTTTAGAGAAATTGGTAAATTTTAGGTTCAGTGAGAGACTTTTTCTTAAAGAATAGAAGGCTGGGGAAATGGCTTAGTGGTTAAAGTGTTTGCTGGCAAAGCCTAAGGACTCCGGCTCAATTTTCTAGGACTTACATAAGCCCAATACACAGGGGGCATATGCATATGTAGTTTGCTTGCAGTGGCTAGAGGCTCTAGTATACCCATTCTCTCTTTCTCTATGCCTCTTCCTCTGTCTCTCTCTCAAATAAATAAATAAAATGTTAAAAAGGCAATAGGAGAAGAAACCCAGCATTGACCCTTAGCATTCACTTACATGTACATATGCAAACACACACAAACCCTTCAAAACTAAATCCTACAAATGCACATACGTGCTCATATATCAAACACATCTACACGTGCAACAAAACGAAACAAAAATGGATAAATTTCAACAAAATGGATGGAACTGAAGAACATGAAGTTAACTAGATAAGCTAAAAAGAAAAAAAAAAGTAGGTTTCACATATTCTGTCTCATAATTGGAAATTAAAATCATCCAACTGCAAATAGAAAAGAAGGTATGAGCAACTGGTAAAAGACCAAAGTTCAGGAGAGAACAAGAATGGAAGAAGAGATGTTTGATATGACCATCATGTTCTACACAAGGAAATATCTATGCATATACCAGTATATAGAATTAATGGGAAAATAATTAGACAAATTGGCATAATATAAAACAAAAAAAATATTTCGCATGGTTATACACTGTGGTGGTTTCACACACACACACACACACACACACACACACACACACACACACATATATATATATATGAGAGAGAGAGAGTAAAAACGGGTACACCAGGGCCTTCAGCCACTGCAATGAACTCCAGATGCATGTGCCCCCTTGTGCATCTGGCTTACATGGGTTCTAGAGAATCGAACTGGAATCCTTTAGCTTTGCAGGCAAACATCTTAACTGCTAAGCCATCTCTCCAGCCCAAGATTATATATTTTTAATCAATGTGCTAAGGCTACTGAATTACTGCAATGTACCTGAAGTGGAATTTCCTTCCTTTATTTTATTTTATTTTTTTATTGTTTTAGATACAGCGAGAGAAAGAGAGAGGGGGGGGGAGAGAGAATTGGCATGCCAGGACCTCAGCCACTGAAAATGAACTCCAGATGCTTCTGCCACCTAGTGGGAATTTGCTACTTTGTGCCTGTGTTACCTCTGTATCTGGCTTACATGTAATCTGAATAGAGATGCAGCATGGATCTTTAGGCTTCCAAGGTAGGCACCTTAACTGCTGAGCCATCTTTCCAGCCAGACTTCCCATCCTTTTAATCAAAGTTAATGCAGTTATAAAATACAGCAGCATAGTGATGTCTTGTATAACATTTATATTCTGTCTGTAAAATATTACTAAAAAAATATATTACAGCAATAACAAAAAATATAGAAAATATATACATATATTACCCAAATTTCTCTTTGTGAGGTTGGGCAATGGTATCTTCATTCTGGATGTGCCTTCAAGAAGACAATTAAATGAGATAAGATGGGTTCTGTGACATTATTTAAAAAGATGTCAATCCATGTTTAGTTTTCAGAATTTTTTTCTTAGACATTTTCTGTACAGGTTATGATTTATTCCTATGAAACTCAATCACAGATTAACAAGATTGTCTTAAGCCTCCTTACATAAGTTTTAAAGTCAATGAGCCTTTCTGCATTTGCAACTGGAATAAAAACTCAAGGAAAAAGTTCTTATTTTAATTATATCCCTAATGTTTTATAAAATTCTATGTTCATAGTAACTTATAAACAGATTTATTCATGAGATTTAAAAATACTCTATTTTTTTATTTAATGATATGAGAAAGTGGTTATTTTCTGTAAATTAAAACCATTTTTAAATACAAAGAATTTTCAAACTAAATTTATGAAAAGTTAATGGGTTATTAGCCATGCAACTTTAGGTAAGACACTTAATATTTTACAATTTCTTTTTCATTTATCAGTAAAATAAGATGACTCAACTAGTTATTTTATATGCCTTATTCTGAACTCAGGTCAATATACTTAACTGTCTATTCCTTAAATTTAATTTAATGTGATTTTATGTGTTTTGTGGATTTTAACATGAAGCTATGATTGTTTATGCTCCATTTCACTTTTAGAAAAAAAGAGAGCATATTTAAGCCTTTTTATTTAAAATATGCCTGAAGCAGAACAATAATATTTCTTGGATTTTCCCTTCTATGATATTTTCTTTATTCTTCCCTTTCAATATTTGAATACCTTAGAAAAAAATGTATAGTTTTTTTTTTTTTAATCTGAATCCACCCTGAAAATTAAAACTCCACACAAACAGTGTGGAAAAAATTCTCTTTTCTAAGTCTCTGGATAAAATAAAGCTTGGAAACCAGAAACCCAGAATAAATTCATCTATTTATGTATCATTTAGAATTTCACATCCAAATTTATTTGGATATATTTCTTAATGTATTACAATACTTTATAGCAACATATTGGAAGGGTCTAGTATACTCTCAAGGGTATATTTGTTTGTTGAATATTTTATGAGTTTTCACATTGGAACATATTTATTTGAGAAATGACAATTCAATATTTAACTGCCCTCTTAATTTTTCCTGTTGCCATTCACATAATTATAACTTATTAGATTTTTCTATTTTTATTGAAGTGTCAAAACATCAGAATTTGATATTATTTTAATATACAAACCTAGTTCTTGATATAAAATATATAATTTTAATATAAAAATATTAAAATATAAAAATCTTGGTTTTATTGTCTACATTTGCAAAGAAACAAATGGGTTTAACATGTTGATAGGTAAATCAAACTTGTTAAAGGTCACTTGATTATTTTATTATCCATTAGTTTCACATGCGAACTATTAATTTTCTTATTCCACTTTCCTATGGTGACTATAAAGGATTTTTATAGTTAAGTTTATTTTAAGAAGTCATTCATATCATGAATCCATGGTGCTGTTTCTTCTGTGATTTGTTCATAAGGCTTTAATTAATTATGTTTCAACGACAGTTTGATTATAGTTCCTTTTGGGCGAAACATTATGATTACAGTACTTGCTGATGTAATGAATGGCAAGGCTTTCAGATAAACAGATGATAATGATCATATCATATTCCTGTATATAAGCTAATTATGTTATATGTAATATCTTGCTAAACATAACTGATTTGCTTTATATACAAAACATTTATTTAACACTTTGTTAATCATGGCAGTTGCTTCTTTCCTGTGTCAAGTTTGCCTTTATCTTTATTTTTAGTTGACTCGCTTTAAAATATATTCAATATTTTCAATGAAAATATCTTCTGTTAAGTGCAGATCTTTTTCTTTATCATTTGGTTCCTTACTCCCACAGAACTATTCCGTGTTCAAGTATTTATTGTTTTTCAATAGTTTCCTTTACAACTGCCACCCTGAAAATTATCTCTGCTCATGTATAGTATGTTAGTTGGACATCACAATGTCTACCCTCTTGGAATGTTACCATGCCCTTCAACAATTTCCTGAAAATGTATAACTGAAATAAAATTGATTGAGCAGTGCACTTAACAGACCTGAAAATTCCTATTGTGCCTTTCATTAATTGTTGCTATATGTGTGATATGAGTTTGGAACATGTGTGCTCAAATCCTTGAAAGCCACATAATTCTTTTTACTGATCAGTATTAATGAGAAAAAATCCAGTGCCACTCTCCTTCTCTTTATGGTACACATTCCTACTTATATTTTCATTTCTTACCCAAATTTGGAAGTATAAAATTAAGAAATGATTCATCTGAACATGAATGATTTTTCCGAGATTTTAATATATCTCAGTCTGAAATTTCATGATGGCTCTCTAGATTTCTCCTGTTTCTGGCTTATATTTAGTCAACTATTCCCACATTTTCCTAATCATGATGGAACTTATGAATTAACCCTAGTATTATCTCTATTAATGTCTCATATTTCCACATATGTATTTTCAAATTTTACCTATAAATGGAAATTGAGTTATAGTTTTTATTTACATCTAATTACCTGTACTTTGTCTACATACATTTCAATGACTTGACTTATGAATATATTATATTTTTCATCCTTGTATTGCCATGCAGCATTTTTATTTTTATTTTTGTACATTTATTAACCATCCTGACATTGATCAGTTTATGGTTATTGTTTTACATGTTGGAATTTCTCTTTTTATATTTGATTGTCATCAACTAATTTACAGCTGTGTAGTTTTACTTTGCTTCAATAACTGAGTGCATAGCCAGAATATTTGAGATATTCATTCAGTTTATGAAGTGTGCTGTTCTATTTTCTCAGATTTTTTTCCCACCATTGTTAAATAGATGAAAGTAATTACAAAATAAAAATAGTTGTGCATTAAGGATCATCAATACCTATATTTTTGATTGCTCATACCTTAGTCTCACTTTCTCTTTTCATATCACTCACTTTAAACTTAAATCTCTTCATTACAAAATCATGTATATGAATGTGGCTCTTTATTAATTACACTGATGAAAACTCAGTGTGGAACTTTCAAATAACCTGTATAGAAAAAGGTATAAATGTTTTGTTCTATAGAAATATTTTGATATTTTGAAAGTATAGATTTTTGAATGTTTCCATTATATCTTCCAAAGTTAAGGTGCTGATTTTCCTCTTTTATAGTTATTTGCAGCTTGAATAGGTTACCTTTTTTTTTTTTTTTTTTTTCCAAGCTAGGGTTTCACTCTAACACAGGCCGACCTAAAATTCACTATGCAGACAACCCATGTACCTCTGCCTCCTGAGTGCTAAGCTTAAGGGGTGTGCCGGCATACCTAGCTCTGTTTTGTTTTTTGAAGTAGGATTTTTATCTAGCCTAGGCTAACTTGGAATTCCCTATGTAGTCTCAGGGTGGCTTTGAACTAATGGTCATCGTCCTACCTCTGCCTTCTGAGTGCTGGGGTTAAAGACATGTGCCATCACACCTAGCTGAATAGGTTATTTTCTCAGATCAGTAACTTTAAGGAAAATATCCACCATTTTCCTGAACTGTTTCTTTATACTCCCAATTAGTTGATAAATAATTAGGTTTGGAATAATCTATTCAAGGTAAATTATAACTATACCCTACCTTTAGTTTTGCCTCTAGTATGTAAGCACAGAGGGCTTAGAAGATGCAAAAAGAAAGGTGCATTTTCTTATGTAAGGAAAAATCTATTTTACCTTTTACAATTATATATCACACTAAAGAATGATGGCAGGCAGGAAGAAAGAAATTACTTGGCATTGACTCAAACTTCATCCTTTGTTAGCCATCACACTGGGGATTTTAGCAGTGAATTGTTACCATTAAGAACATTATCCTTCAAAATATTTAAACTGTGTGTTTTCCTTCACCCTCAGAAAAATGTATGACCCAACTGACACTCATAAAACAAAACCTGCAAAATGATCATTACCTATGCGATCTTAAGTAAAGATTGTATTAGCTGAACAGTGACTTTGGAGATGCAATTTATCATTCATCTTGAAAGGTTAAAAACTGGCAATTTATACAAATATGAACCAAAAAATATTTGTGGCAAAATCATAACAATATTCACTTCTATAACCTTATACTTGCTCTCAAAAATAGAAGACAAATGTGATACATTAAATGTGAATAATGTTAACAGATTCTATTTTTATTTATGGTTTAGTCTATCATGATTAAAAATCACAGCAATATATTCTGGTAGAAAAAAATGATATTTTTTATTGTGGATCCTGAATTTGTTTGTTTTCAGATTTTATGTGGTATTATTGAGCTAAGTGTTAAACCATGGGCCTCTTCCTTTAGGATGGATAGAGACCTTGCTCATGATATTTTACATTTTCATGATGAAAATACCACATGGTTGATCTAATTTTCCAATATGCTGTCTCTAAATGGGGATTGAACAACAGATGCAGGAACGAGATCAATCATATCTGAAAAACTGTTCACTGCAATCACTTGTTTAAAGTAAAATATAAAATTATTTAGGACCATATTACTAAAACCTGTTCAGTATATTGTCATTAAATTTGTCTTGTGCTACAGATAAATGTGTTACATGTTTTAAATATAGTTAATATGGTTTAAGCTTTTTTTAGGGCTGGAGAGAAGCAGAGACAAATCTAGAACCTTGTGCATATTAGGGAAGTACTGAACCACTGGCCTAGATAGATCTTCAGTCTTCTAGTTTCTGTAGGGAGTTTTCAGTACCCTCTCCATAGTCACAGAATTAATTTGGTAATAATATAATACACTTTGGTCAGGATAAAATATAAGAAAGAAAATCATACCACATGTTCCAGTTGCTTTCTCTTTGCTATGAACAAAATGCTAATCACAGCGTCTTATGGGAAGAAAATGGTCTAATTTGGCTTACAGTATTGACCTTGTTTTTGCCAAGCCAGTCATCCCCACATGGTCCCTATCTGTTGAGACTGGTTGGACTGTCTCTCCATCTCCACTTGTTCCCTAGGGAGGGTGCCAGCCCTGCAAGAAATAAGAGGCCTATGGGATTCACCCTGAATGTTGCCCATGTGAGCCTGTCCTCTTAATTTGCATAAGTTGCATAAATCCTGATTCCTGGCTAAGTACTGTCTATGTAGATCTCTGAAGAACTTTTATTTTTTTTTTTTTTGGTCATGCACAGTGAGGGCTAATACTCATGCTAATAAAAATAAGTAAATAAATAAATAAATAAATAAATAAATAAATAAATAAATAAATAAATAAAGGAGAGGACTTAACCCCCTCCCTCTCAAAAAATAAAAGCATGGCTGGGAAAGGAGTGAAACCAGGCTGGGAATTCGGCTGCGCTGGCCTGTGGCTGAAGGCTTCCCTCAAGAGAGCAAGGGAGATACCAGAGTATCATAGCCTTTCTCCCAGCTTTCTTTGCAGTTTTGCTTCATTCATACTGACCTTGAAATGAGTCTGAGTTGGTGGTCTACCAAAAGCAAATCCAAGACTGAGCCTACAAATGTGGTGCTGTCTAATCAGGGGCACACTGCTTGAATCTGTGTCCCAGAGAGCATTGTCCCAACATGAACCCGGCATGGCAATCCCAGGCAGAATTGCATTTTCCTCAAACTAGTATTAGGCATTTAAAACACACATCATTGTTACACAGAGAAACCATGAAATACATCCTGACAAACTCAGCCAGTGTGCTACACATAGCATTATATTTTGCTATTGGCTTTAAAAGTGGGCAGAAGGCTGGAGGGATAGCTTAGTGGTCAAGGCGTTCGCCTGCTAAGCCAGAGGACCTAGGTTCGATTTCCCTGGTCCCACTTTAGCCAGGGGGCGCATACATGTGGAGTTCGTCTACAGTGTGGTGGGAGGCTCTGGTGCTCCCATTCTCTCTCTCCCTCTCTCTCTCTCTCTCCTTTCTCTCTCTCCTCTCTCTCTCTGTTCCCAGGCGTGAGAAAGTTTGCAGAGAAGGCAGAGAACTACGAGATAGAACAGACCTGCCTCCTGCCGTGGAAAAGGCAGGAAGCCGGATACCCCTTATCCTCTTGAACATCCCCAGGACAAATACACGAATGTGAAATCAGAACTTCAGAGTTTCTCAGCAACTCACCAATATACACCAAAACATAAATATGATATAATAATTTTGGGGTGTTCATGAATTCTGATCTTATAAATTCAAACCCAGATCCTTAAGCCAGAGGGTAAATGTTAGACTGATGTTATTAGATTAAGAGAAGGAAAGAAGAGTGAGTATGGAGAGTTGCTGCCCATGAGAAGGCAGGCAAGGATAAAGCCCCAGAGATATTTTCCTCAGTAACATTTTCCAGTTTCTAAAATAATTTCACTTACACATTATTAATATGTTGATTAATAAAATATATCTATGAAATAAAATGCAGTATTAGTTCAAACAAATAATTAGACTTGTTAGGTCAATTACTTAGTATTAATCTAAACAAGTAATTTACTCATGGATAGATTTCAATGTACATTGGCTTATCTATAAATAATTTTCAAAAGAAAAATATATTTTGACCTCTTAGATGAATTTTACAGGAAAGAGTTCATCCACATAGATGATCCATGCTTAAAATTCAAACTAAGTATCCCTATAGAACATTTTGTAAGTTCATGAAACACTTCATGAGTCCACAAGATTTTTGTGTCATTTCTGCAATAAATTACAAGCTGCATTATCTTAGTAACTCACTGGATTTAAAATTCCTCTTACATTCTATCCCTACTTCAGCTATCAAAGATATCTCAACATATCAGCACAGCCACAAATATTGGGCTGGAATGTTCTCATCTCTTTTGTAATATAGATCATAGTTTTAGTACATAATTTGAAAGATCACATTTGTGCATTTAATAGACAATGATGTCGCCACATAAGTGGGTGCCACATATTCCTCACAGGTCCTCAATAGGAAGCCCTTGGAACACAGATCTTTCCTGGGACTGAAATGTCTGTTCAGTCTCATTGCAGTTTTGTGTGCACATGAGATGTGGAAGCAAATGAGTGCAACAACTATTGACTTCCAACTTAAGTGACTGTTTGGCACACAGAGTTTATATGAGGAGGATCATGCATCTTCAGTAAAAGTGAACACACAGGAACTTGGGGAGAAAATGAGTTATTGACAACAGTTTAATTGAGTGTCACTGAAAATCAACTCAAGCTCTGTTTGTCATATTTTTCTGTGGGAAAATTTAGCTGTTTGCCCTACACTGGCTCTCTGACTCAAATAAAGAATTTTCATCTCTGGCATGTCAATTGATTCCAGCCACCAATGAGTACTCACAGGTCAGCTTGAGCTCCATCACACTCCATTAAATAAACAAATGAAAGGCCAGCCAGAGACCACACACAGCGTCCTGTGACCACATTCACTCTGTTCTCTCCTCCCTTCCATACATCGCAGATTATCTCTTCTGTTTCTCCACCCTATATTCCCATTCATTTCCATTTTTTGTTATAACTCATCCCATACATTCTTCAGTCTAGACAATTGCAAAATTAACACTGCAGTAGTTTAAACTTTCAGTGTCTGTGGGCAAATTTCTTTTTTACTCACATTGATTAATAGGAATTAATTATTAATGTATATAAATGTTCTTGGATGGTACACAAATTTCACAACTGCTGAACTATTTATTGTCATTACTATTATTTGTCCTAATATAATTTACTTACTAATAATTTACATATTAATTGTCTTATTCATATTTTGCAATAGTAAATAAATTTTAATTTTTTTTTTTTTTTATTTGAGAGCGACAGACATAGAGAGAAAGACAGATAGAGGGAGAGAGAGAGAATGGGCGCGCCAGGGCTTCCAGCCACTGCAAACGAACTCCAGACGCGTGCGCCCCCTTGTGCATCTGGCTAACGTGGGACCTGGGGAACCGAGCCTCAAACCGGGGTCCTTAGGCTTCACAGGCAAGCGGTTAACCGCTAAGCCATCTCTCCAGCCCAGTAAATAAATTTTAAATTAAAACTCATTCTAATTTTCTAAGTGATCCTTTCCCACATCAAATACTCATGATTTTCTCTTCAACATAAAAATTGAAAATATTGTAAAATAAGCACTAATGTCAATTTCAAACAATGGAATTTCAAAAATAGTTTCATTTTACATATTTTTATATATAAGGCTTCTTTTTTTTTTCTTACAGTGGATCTACTATAGCTCAGGTCATCCTTGAACCTGGTATGTAATGAAGGCTGAATTAAATCCTGAATTTTAAAGCTCCACTTTCCCAAGTGTTTGGGATTATAGAACTCTATCACCATACATAATATTAGATAACGTTATGTACCTAAATAAGACTCTCACAAATGCTAGGCTAGCACTCTACCAAATGAAATTTGTCCTACGGCCTTATAAGGATTTTCTTCTAAGCATTTTAATCAAGCGTATAAAGAATTCAACTTATAGCTGATTGTTACAAATTTTTTTATAGGAAAATCTCTTATTTCCAAATACCAGTCAAATCAACTTATTTTTTTGGTATTTGTTTAAATGTATTGACACAAAATAAAATGTTACATATCAATATTTTTTGCATAATAGTATTCTGAAGAAAGTCATGAAGTAAATATGAAAAAGTTTTGTAATTATTTATTTGTGGAATTAAAAAAATCATTTACTTTTCTGTGGGATGCTTGAAAATCTTGGACCTACATAAAGTCTGATTTGATTTTTATCTAAGATATATGACTTAGAAATAAAAAAAAAATGGCATAAAAATATTCATGCCAAAATCTCAAACAAAATATAGTCTACTTTTTATCTTAAAATACAATCTGTGTCTACAGACATTTCCTAAAACCCTTCTAAATTTGTTAACGTCTCTTTTGAAAAATTTTGGTTTTACATAAAACTATCTGTTCTGATAATCTAGAAAATTCTGTGTAAATTTAACTTTGAACTGTATCCATAGCAAATATAAAAACCTTAAAGCATTGCTTTACTTCAACATATAAAAAGAGCTAACATTTAATGAGTTTCTACAATGATCCTGGCACTCTGTCAGCTCTGATTAACTTCCTTAAAAATCTCTAAAACTTTTCTCATTTGCATTTTAGAATAAGAATTTCAATAAACACAGTATTCAATATTATAATTGTGCATCACTCTCTCAAACATGTAATGTAAAAATAGAAAGCATTCCTCTTAGCAATTCATGTGTAAGTTAGATATTTAGAGATGCAATTTTCAAGTAATAGCATTAACTCCTAATTTATACTAAACAATTAGTCATCTGGCATAAAGCTATACTTGCGTATATAAATTTCATGTAAAATGGCTCTCTGTCCAGATGACTAAGATGGCATATGGAAACCTCACTGAGGTGGAAATTGGTAGGCGTTTATGTATCTATTAATTCATATCTATATCTCCTAATATGTCCAAGGCATTGTGTTGCTGTCACTGACATTTTCTAATTAGATAAACTAATTGGATATTCCAATCTTGTCATACAGGATACCTAGACAGTTACATGCATATAAGCATGCAAACATGGCACTATGTACATATGCACTCTAAATTATAATAGTCATCTTCAAGAAAAGTAAAGGCTGAAATTGAACCAGCATTAAGGGGAAATTAAAAAAAAAAAGAAGAAGAAGCCATGTGTCATGGCACAAGCCTTTAATCCCAGCATTTAGGAGACAGAGGTAGGAAGATTGCTGTGAATTCGAGCTCAACCTGAGACTATATAGTGAATTCTAGGTCAGCCTGAGCTGGAGCAAGACACTGCCTTGGAAAAACCAAATATTAAAAAAAAGCCTATCAAAGATATAGATTTTACACATTTATATGCATACTTACAAAAAGCTCTTTCCTCTGTCATGTGAATATTTTAACTCTTTGAGCTCCTATAATAAGATACCATAAACTCAGCAGTTCAAACACAGACAGTATATCCTTCAATGAATGTGAATGTGCTCTAATAAACTTTTGCATGTAGAATTTGGATTTCTTATAATTTTTTCACATCATTAATGCAGTTATTATTTTGATAATTTCAGGCACCTGTCATGCAAATGTATTTTGTGAGGCTCTTGGGTCCTGAAACAACAAAGGTCAAGCTGGTTAAAGTAGCTTAATCATCTCCATTTTCTACTTTTGTTCCTGAAGACAGAGAAAATACTTACATGTGATTGTGGCAGTCAGGATCACATTGCTGACAGAAATCATCCTACCCAGAGCAGCTTTTGATTGAAAAGGGTTGATTTTGGCTAACGGGCTTGAGAGGAAGCTCTATGATGGCAGGGGGAAATGATGGCATGAACAAAGGGTGGGCATCACTTCCTGTCCAACATCAGGTGGACAATAGTAAAAGGAGAGTATGTCAAACACTGGCCAGGGGACACTGGCTATAATATCTGTAAGCCTATTCCCAACAATGTACTGCCTCCAGGAGGCATTAATTCCCAAACCTCTATGAACTAGGAACCTAGTATTCAGAACACCTAAATGTATGGGGTATACCTCAATCAAACCACCACATTCTACCCCTGTCCCCATTAACTGATAACCATACATAATGTTAAATACAATGAATTCATCCAACTTTAAAAGTCCCCATAGTTTTTATTAATTCCAGTGGTGTTCATACATCACCATTGTCTAAGATCTCTTAACTGAGCCTTAATACCAACCCTCCTTCAAAAAACCTATAATGGCACATAATAAACATACTGCAAAGGATGGCATTTGGTAAAGCAAATTATTCAACCAATATAAGACTTAAGCAGGGAAAATATCAAACTCTGTAGCTCCAAGTCCGACACAACAACTCTAGTCAGTGAAAAATCTCCAAGTCTGACAATTCTAACAAGCAAACTGTCTCTGGAGTTTCAATTCCACCCTCCAGCTAGGCTACTCCCAGTCCTGGTAAACTTCACCCAGGGTGGGCAGCTCTCCTTAGCAGCCATCTCAAGGTCCGAGTATCTACAGTGGGTCTCCATGCAGGCATCCAACAAACATGCTTCACACTGCCCATGGCAGTTTAAAACACAAGACCATGCCGAAAGTTCAATGACCCTCTCTTCTCTGTATTTCTCATACACCACAATACCTGGTGTGGTGTTACTTTGTTAATCCAGGGGGAAATAAAACAGATTTTGAAGATTAGGACACTCCTTGAGCATTCAGGCCCCTTCAAAAGAGTCCACATTTTTCCTGCTGCCACAATTCAGGTCAGTTGGCCCATTATCACAGTTTGTAAGCTCTCATATAATTGCAGCTGGACGGGCAGAAGTTTTAGGCCAAAAATTTCATTTTTGTGCCATGTCACTTTGCTCACATGAGCCTATTTCCACACAAAGCAACCCTGAACAAATTCTCAGGACACTGGCATAACAGCAAGCTCTCACACAAACTGCTTCTAGTCCCATCCAGGCAAAGCTCTTTCTCACCCTCATAAGCAAAACTTCACAGTAATAGTTCTTACTGCATGCAGATCTTTCAACTCTGACCAGAATAGTCCATCAAGCTCCAAAAGATCGAAGCCACACAGTCAGGTATCTAGCAGCATATGACTCCACTCTGGGTACCCATATTACTGTTGCAGTCAGGTTCGCATTGCTGGCAGAAATCATCCTACTATGAGCAGCTTTTGGGTAAGAAAAGGGTTTATTTAGTCTTAAACACTTGAGGGGAGCTCCATGATAGCAAGGTAAAAACTGTACCAACAGGAGAGTGTGCCAAACATTGGCAGGGGGTAACTGGCTATAACATCCATAAGGCCACCACCAACAATACACCCAAATCTCCATCAGCTGGGAACCTAATGTTCAGAACACCTAAGTTTATGGGGAACACCTGAATCAAACCACCACTGTGATTTATATCAAGGTGAAGAAATTCAAAAGAATGAAATCTCCAACAACTAGCTAAGTTAAAGCATTATAGTTATCACAGTTTCTTAAGTCATTAGTTTATTTAATGCATCAATTAATTAATTAATCTACATATTCAGCACATGCATGAAACTGGTACTCTGTGCCTGCCATTGTTCTTGCTATAGGGGTTACAGTATTATTCTGACAGAGCTTACATTGCCCTACTTAGTAACTAAATTGTTCTTATTATTAGATTCATCTTATGTAAGAGTAGTGACACAGAAGAGATGTCCATCATGCTCCTTTTATTTTTCTTTATTTTTATCATAGTTTTCCATTGTCTATCCATGAATAAAAAATAAAACATACCGTAGAATCTTAAGATATGCACTCCATTTTGCATTTCCACGTTTACATTTTTCATTCTGCCTATATTTTTCTCATTAGTAATCGATTAATGAAAGTAACGAAACAATTTGATGTTATGTTCTTCAACAATTATTTTATTTATTTATTTTTTCCTGAGGACTGGCTTAATAAATAAAGTTTTTCTCACCAAAGTGCGAGTACCTGAGTTCAAATCACCAGAATGCACACAAATCCAGGTGCTACACCACAGGTGTCTACAATGCAAAATGGGAGAGGGAGACGGGAGAATCACCCTGAAGCAGTCAGAACAGCCAGCTTGACAAACACAGCACTGAGCGAATAAAATCAGTACTGCTTCCAAGAAGAGAGAATGGGCAGAGCAACGCTCAAAGCTGTCCTCTGACTTCCATGTATGTACTGCAGCATGCATATCCCCATATTTACACACACATGCGTATGCCATACAAATGCACATATACACACCATTGTTTCTCCTTAACTAACCATTATCACACTTTGACTGTTATATTTATCATCATTTATAATTGATAAGTTTTAGACCTCTCCTTAAATATATGATCTCACCTTTACATACAAAACCTATAAATGATAACTATTTCTGTCATCTCTACTTGTTTCTTCTCTCCATCACTATCCTTTTCTACATGCATTTATGTATGTCTGCTTATAGATGTATGCTGGTCCATCTCTTTCCAGTCTGTGACATCGACAGAGAAAAATATCAAGAGAGACATATGTAGACTCCCATAAAAGAGAGTCTTTCGCCTGATTTTCAGGTCAATTTTGTGTTTTCAAACATACAGAGCCTTAGAACAAAATGACAGTTTATATGATTGATCATAAAAATAAAAAAGGAATGCTTTTGAGAAATTCCCTTTGTTTTTTTTTTTACATTAAGCTTGTTAAAATAAAATAGAAAACAATGTTATTGAAAGATGGCAGTTGACTAACGTGATGAAATGAGCAAGGTGAATGAAAATCAGAGTTCCCCTTGTTCTGTTTGAGAGCCTAGCGACTCTTCAAATCCTCGTTGGAAATTTCACTTCAGAAATAAAGCACTAGAAAGGGGTCAATGTTAAGAAAGTATATTTCTGGAAACACTGAATCTGTGAGATAGATACACAATTAGATTGACTAAATGTATTTTATCATATCTGATGAAAATTTAGATTTAGGATCAGAGTGGATTTTTCTTTCCTTTGAAAAGGTCCTAATGATTGATGGGTTGCTCCTGATAATAAGCAGGTTTACAAAGAAGATTATGATGATGATGCTGATAAGGACAGTTTGGTTCTTTTTGTGAGTTTGTGGATGTCTGTATATGCATAGGTTAAATTTGAACACTGTATGCAGAGGTGTCAAGGGACAAAGATTTTATAAATGACTATTAGCTAGTGAAATTTGATCTAATTAGGGTGAATGGTTTATGATTGAGCAAAATGCTTCCAAGAAAAACAATTGATTTTAGTATGAATTATTTTTAATTGACAACTTTATTATTTTGACACACTGAAAAACTGTCATATTTCCATTGGTTTATACTATTCCATTCACTATGTCCATTCTACTGAGGGGTCCCTCTCAATGAGGCTACTGGTAATAACTGTGGAGTCATGAATGCACCAGTCAATCTTTATAGAGTTTCCTCAAAAGTGTAAAAGGGTATGCATCATTTGATCCAGCTATACCACACTGGGACATTCATAGGAACAGAATCATTCCAGGTGCCAATCAGCTCAAGCATGGATAATGAAGATGTGATACATGTACCCAGTGAAATTATATTCAGTGTTAAGGAATAATGAAATTACAAAACCTACAGGACCTGGAAAAAATAATGCTAATTTAGTTAAGCAGGCTCAGAAAGCATGGATTATTTCTGTACAAATAAATCAATGCATTATTTTATAGTAATACACCTTAACTAAAATAAAATGTTTCTTTATTTTGTATGAAATTGTTGTACTCACCAGTGTGATACTTATGATCCAGTTGAACAGCAATGCCCATTTATAATTTACTTTGAGATGCCATATACATATGCGTATATATGGCTTGCTTTAACTCATTTGCACCTACAAATAATTATAAGCCTTTTTAAGTCATTTTTAATACATTTGAACAGCTGTTTTGATTTTATTTTCTTTACAATATCTGCAATGATTCAAGGTGAAAAGGAAATGAATAACTATGATATCCACATTGTAATTTAAAATCAAATTCTTGTGACTAAAATTCATCAAAATACTATTATTGCAACTTTTACTTAAGCTAGAGTGCATAATGTTTGAATATGAGATAATATGGTTGATTAATTCAAACAGGACTTCTTAGTATTTGTTTCTGATTTCCTGATATCATTTTGATCAACATATGTATCATCATATAAGGTTCAATTAAATAACCTACTGGAGTCATAAGTATGACCTCCATATATTTTATATCCTGCCAAATGATACATAAGGGCAGAATTTTAAAGGATTTTTGTCTTGGCACCCCAAAGCTAAATGGAAATAATCTGGGCCAATTGATGACTTGTTGATTTCCAATTTAAAATGACTATTTGTTGCAATTGTATCATGATGACACAAATAAGTTTTTATTATTGTTATTTTAAGGTAAGGTTCCTTAAAAGTGCACTCACAATGGAGGCTTGAATGCCTCACCATTCACAAAATATATACAATATTACTGGATAAATGAATATATATATATTTAAGGTGCTAGTTAAAAATTTTACTGTTATCTCATGTTATCGTAACACAGTTGTGTTATGCTCCTAGCTCAAGAATGAATTTAAAACAGGTAGTTTTGTTGTAATTATTTTACTATTATGTATATTTTGTACCAGAAGAGTAGTTTAAGTAGAATCTGGATAGAGTCTATTTTTTGCATTTTAAGTGGATAGACTTTACACAATTAACATTTCATTTTGAGGAGAAATAAAATCAATAGTAGAGGGAAAAATCAGTAAATAACAAATGAGAGACATTTGGTACTTTCCACATATCTACCACACATTGAAACAAGAAAACTCGTACCTGTACTTGACTGCAGGAAGAGGTGAAGTGTCCTGGAAAAGTATTACAGTGCAAGCATAGATAAGTGATGAGGTGAAAATTGATACTCTTGTACTTTAGAAATATAATAGAAAAAGGCAGCCCAAACACTTAGTCTCCATCAATGTTGTTGGGAAGTGGAATATTTCCATTTTTGGAGCTGGAAGCAAGAGAGAAATGTTCAACTAGGGCACAGTCCTGAAATTACAGAAAAACGACTCTAGGATTCCCTTTACCTACGAGTAGGCTAGCTGCTTCTTAGAACAGAGTCTGAGAGAAGCAAAACTGAGTTTTTGTTCATTTAAACTAACAGCCAACTCACTGATTCTGCTGTTGTCACTTTTCTGGGTCCCTACAGACCCTGTGTCTGCTGATGGGCACTCACTCTGTTTTTACTGAATAGCTAAAAGAGCAGTATGTGAGGAAGCACTTTAGGAAAACAAATGACCATTCATGAGTAAGGAATTAGCACTGTGAGTCAGGAATAAGAAATTGTTCCTAAAAATTCTGCTCAAAAATATGCTCAAAGGAAAAAATTAAAGTGATTAGTGAACTTTGCTAATCCAGAACACACACACTATTAAAAAAGGTGAACAAAGCCAGGCATG
The DNA here is from genome assembly GCF_020740685.1 of Jaculus jaculus. Lineage (NCBI taxonomy): Eukaryota > Metazoa > Chordata > Mammalia > Rodentia > Dipodidae > Jaculus > Jaculus jaculus. The sequence continues at coordinate 79,591,202 of NC_059114.1, forward strand.
GTGGCACACTCCTTTAATCCTAGCGCTTGGGAGGCAGAGGTAGGAGGATCACCGTGGGTTCAAGGCCAGCCTGAGACTACAGAGTGAATTACAGGTCAGCCTGAGCTAGAGTGAGACCCTACCTTGAAAAATAAAAAAAATAAAAAAATAAAAAATAAAAGGTTAACACTCTAAGCCCATCAGTTGCTTACAAAATTTCTGCAGGAAATTCATTAATTTTAATGTTTATAGCTTTCAACAGTAGTTAATATATCACCTCACTCTTGTGCACATTGTTCTAGATCAATACAGCCTGTAAAGAGCATAACTTAAGTTCATACAGTACTTGTTAACATTGTTTGTCAAGATTTGTCGTCTGTACAATTCAGGGCTAAGGCAGAGGAAAGCAGATTCCATTAAGTAAACTAAGTACTTGATTATAAGATTAACTTCTGGGCATTGTTAATGAGACAGAAATTTAGCTGAATGAGCATCTTACAGAAATATTCTAAGAAAACTTTTTTTGTAAGATCCATAAGAAGTGAGTTCTTTCCCATCGTTCATTCTCATATTTCATATTTGTAGTTCATTCTTTATCTTATTCTCTGAAGTTCCCGCCCACAAAGAAAGATGGAATGAGTTTCAAGAGCACACAAAGTGGAATCTTAGAAAAATGCAGCCTAAGTCAAGAATTCTGTGGCCTGTATAATAAGCTGGAGCTGGAGAAGGTTCTCTGAGCTTCTTCACAAGTTGCACAAAGAAGACACCCCTGTATAACGATCCTACCATATGAGCTTGATATACATGGATCAGTTGTTCTTGCCTTTTGCATCTCCTAGAAATATTTTTTTTTTTCTCTAGCTCAGCACGGGTCCTATCCGGTAAGATGATGTAGATCCATGGCAATAATTACAAATTAGATTTTAATTTGTGGACACAAGTCCCTGAAAAGTAGGGACTGGGATGGAGACTCGAGAGGCCTAAGGCTGAGGAAATGACTCAAGCCCTTCAGCTACCCTGCACATACACGTTACAGATTCTTTGGGTTGGTCCTGATCTACACACACACACACACACACACACACACACACACACACACACACAGAAGTTTAACCTATTTAGATGATGAGCTGTCCTGCTTGGGCATTTCTTACACCCGCATGTGCACTGATAGAGCACCACAGATGCAAAAGAGCAACTGAAGCGGGCCTTAAACTGGAATAGTGAGAATGAGCACAGATGGATCCTCAAGCAGCAGTCCTGTGTGATGACAGCCCACAGAGCTCTTTGTCATGATGACACTCCCCTACTGTTTCTTTTTTTTTCTTCTTTGCTTTGTCTTGTTTTGTTTTCTGTTGTTAACTTCCCTCCAGGAATTGTTTTGAGAAGATGGTGCAACCTCATGTCACCCCATGAGATTTATGTTTAGAATCCTAGGAAGAATAAAGACTCTCGTCTTCTGACATACGTGTGTGTGTGTGTGTGTGTGTGTGTGTGTGTGTATGTGTGTGTGTGCAAGGAAAGGGCAAGGGTGGTAGATGTTGCCCCAGTAAGTAAAAGAAAACTTTGCTTTGTTTCTTTAAATTTTATTTTTATTATATATGGACATATTTTGTATGTAAACATCACATGTTGGTACCATCCTTTCCCTCCTCCCTGCCCTTTTCTGAAGAGGCCTTCCTCAATGGGGTACAGGTCAACCCCATGGGGATTGTGGGTCATGTACTGTGGGAGTGAGAGGCAATGTCTCTGTGCAAAATGTCCCAACTGGGGGTTTTAACAATTTTATGCTCCCTCTTCTGCAAAATTCCCTCAGCCATGCTGGGAGCATTTTAAGTCTACTTCAGTGATGGGCACTTAGGAGACTCTGGATCTCTGGTTTGGTAGGTGTTGAATGTCTTCAGTATTTATCTCCATCACCCTTGTGCTGATATCAGATTCACTAAGAAAAAAATACTCTTGTTCATTTTACCAATTCCTCTGTGGTTTCAGCCGGGGCCAGGGTGGGGTGTGTTGGGTCCTTTATCTCCTCAGGTCCAGCTCCCATCTGAAAAACAGAAGCATATTCTCCAACGGAGAATGAAGTCAGCATCTGTTAAATGGGATAAGCATTATTAATTTAGAGAATTAGAAGGGTTTAGACCCTCTTATAGTCGAAGTTTTGTGGGAGCTAGACAATGGAAAGCAGAATCATTATCTGGATATGATTCTGACTTGTTTCCCAGTTCGATATATGGGTTCCGTTCCACTGAGCACATCTGTTGGCCAGTCCAAGAGCAGGTGGTTACCCACCATGCCTGTGTGCCACTACTGCACTTGTGTGAGCATCACATCAGGTTGCTTGCTTCTGAGTCACTTAGGCTTTGAGTTGCTTGGACAGATGTTGGCCCAGTAGCTTTCCCCCTCTAGCTCATGCAGCGCCTTCCAGTACTAGACAGACTAACTGTCTGGGGACTGGCTCTTTTTGCTTTGTGTTGTTTTTTTTTAAATTTTTTTTGTTGTTCATTTTTTATTTATTTATTTGAGAGCGACAGACAGAGAGAGAAAGACAGATGGAGGGAAAGAGAGAGAGAATGGGCGCGCCAGGGCTTCCAGCCTCTGCAAACGAACTCCAGACGCATGCGCCCCTTGTGCATCTGGCTAACGTGGGACCTGGGGAACCGAGCCTTGAACCGGGGTCCTTAGGCTTCACAGGCAAGCGCTTAACCACTAAGCCATCTCTCCAGCCCGTCTTTTTGCTTTGTGTTTAATGCTAGTGTTTATTTTTTTCTTATTCTTAGACCTAACCATTTTCTATTTCTGACAGTTGCAGTTCGCATACTTTTCCACGTCTTAAAAATATTTTATTTACTTATTTGAGAAAGAGGGAGACAAAAAGCGGGGGAGAGAGAGAGAGAGAGAGAGAGAGAGAGAGAGACAGACAGACAGACACAGAAAGAGAGTGTGTTATAAGGCCTCTAGCCACTGTAAATGAACTCCAAACACATGTGCTACTTTATGCAGAGAGTGAGAGAGGGAGAATGGGCATGCCAGGGCCTCTAGCTACAGCAACGAACTCCAGATGCATGTACCCTTTGTGTATCGGACTAACGTGGGACCTGCTGAATCAAATGGGGTCCTTAGGCTTCTCAGGCATGCTCCTTAACAGCTAAGCAAGCTCTCCCTCCCCTATCTTGTCTTCTAAAACCCCATTGCCCAACTCTCTTCTACTGCGTCATGACTATGTGAGCCTCTGTCAGTTTTAACACACATTGGCCTATATTACTACTGCATCATTCTTTTCTGTGACTATCGTGGGTGCACTAGATTTTTTAACTACATGTACATGTTTCCGTTACTCTGGATTTTTCACTGGGGCGTGAACCTGCAAGAGAATACTGCTCACTCAGAACTGTGTCTGCCATCATCAAGAATACATGCAAATGCATACATTAGTATAAATACTTCCTGGTGCAAATTTTTATACGTGTGCCACTGAGTTATATTTGATCATATGTTTATCTGTACTGATGTGAGTCTCTGTGATCACAAGTGGACAGAAATATAGAATTATCTACAATGTTTCAAAAGTCTGTGCCCCAAGTCAAATGTGCAAAAGCTAGAAAATTAGAAATCCTGAAAAATATTTAAATTCAGATTTTGGGAAGTAATAATATAGTAAATGAAATATTGATCAATGAAGAAGAAAGCTGAAATAAGTGGAAGAAAAGCTGGTAATAGTCATGTGTAAGACCTTATATCTTATGATATTTGTTTATTTAGAAAGACTAAAGTTTACAAGTGCAATCAAAAAATAGAAAAAAAACCACAAAGAAATATTTCATAGCTATAAAATATTTTTCACCCTTCTATGCAATGTGTATATGATGGAAATATTCAAAGCAAATGGAGTTCTCAATGGATCTGTTATTATTTCATAATGATGTGAGTTAGCAAAGTAGGTCAACAAAATACAGATAATTTTAAAAAGTTATTTATTTATTTATTTGAGGAAGAGAAAGAGACAGAGACAGAGAGTGGGAAAATGGCCACACCAGGGCTTGCAGACATGGCAAATGGACTCCAGATGCATGTGCCACCATGTGCATCTGGCTTACATGGGTTCTAAGGAATCGAACCTTGGTCCTTAGGCTTTATGCCTTAACTACTAAGCCATCTCTCCAGCCCTAGAGTACAGAGAATTTTGTTAAATATTTTAAAAAATACACTCAGTATATAGAAATCAGTGTATGGATAAAGTGAATATTGTTGAAACAAACTAGAAAGTAATACTTGAGAAAGAGCTGAATATGATACAGAATGCTTACATTTTACAGTTTTTCCTTACAGAGCTGGGCAAAGCTACCATTTCTTCCCATAAAACACAAATAGCAATTTCATAAACTTCCTTAAGACTCTAGCTTCCACAAATTATGATTATTTTGTACTCTGTATTTGATAATAAATTACCTCTACATATCACCTTATATAAACTCTATCTTTACATCACAATTTAAAATCCAAGGCATACTGAGTTTCATTTTACTGTCTAAAATTTCTACACATAGATAGTAATATAGCAGTCAAACTCTTACCTTAGTATTTGAGAGGTATTACCATTGATCGCAAGCAAAACTGTGAACATCTACTCTGGGAATTATTACTGCTAAGCAGCTAACTCCCTGCCTTCAAGCAGAGGAATTAAAAAGGCCCAGAAACTTTACACTTTCATGAGATTTGAATTCTAGTGGGAAAACTTAAAGATCCATAGAAAATATATGCTTTGTTGTGGCAATTGTGGAAATGGAAGAGAATACAGGAAAACCTGCTGCTGGGTAGAAGGATTCATAAGTATTCAGGCTGAAATCATAAGTTCATGCCCAAAAAAAAGAGACAGTAAAATGCACAAAACTACTGAGACAAAATTGTGTGTGTGTGTATGTGTGTGTGTGTGTGCATGTGCGTGCACATGAGCATGCTGAAATAGAGCGGGAATCAATGTCTGACCATAGTTATTATGAAAAGAAGTTTCAATAAGGATATAAATATTTTCCTGGTTCGATATAGAGAATATTTTTTAATTTTTATTTTTATTAACATTTTCCATGATTATAAAATATATCCCATGGTAATTCCCTCCCTCACCACCCTCACACTTTCCCATTTGAAATTCCATTCTCCATCATATTACCTCCCCATTACATTCATTGTAATTACATATGTACAATATCAACCTATTAAGTATCCTCCTCCCTTCCTTTCTCTACCTTTTATGTCTCCTTTTTAACTTACTGGCCTCTGCTACTAAGTATTTTCATTCTCACACAAAAGCCCAATCATCTGTAGCTAGGATTCACATATGAGAGAGAACATGTGGAGCTTGGATTTTTGGGCCTGCGTTACCTCACTTAGTATAATACTTTCCAGGTCCATCAATTTTTCTGCAAATTTCATAACTTCATTTTTCTTTACCACTGAGTAGAACTTCATTGTATAAATGTGCCACATCTTCATTATCCACTCATCTGTTGAGGGACATCTAGGCTGGTTCCATTTCCCAGCTATTATAAATTGAGCAGCAATAAACATGGTTGAGCACGTACTTCTAAGGAAACTAGATGAGTCCTTTGGATATATGCCTAGGAGTGCTATAGCTGGGTCATATGGTAGATCAATCTCTAGCTGTTTTAGGAACCTCCACACTGTTTTCCACAATGGCTGGACCAGATTGCATTCCCACCAGCAATGCAGAAGGGTTCCTTTTTTTCCACATCCCCGCCAACATTTATGATCATTTGTTTTCATGATGGTGACCAATCTGACAGGAGTGAGATGGAATCTCAATGTAGTTTTAATCTGCATTTCCCTGATGACTAGTGACGTAGAACATTTTTTAGATGCTTATATGCCATTCGTATTTCTTCCTTTGAGAACTCTTTATTTAGCTCCATAGCCCATTTTTTGATTGGCTTGTTTGATTCCTTATTATTTAACTTTTTGAGTTCTTTGTATATCCTAGATATTATTCCTCTATCAGATATATAGCTGGCAAAGATTTTTTCCCATTCAGTAGGTTGCCTCTTTGCTTTTTTCACTGTGCCGTTTGCAGTGCAAAATCTTTGTAATTTCATTAGGTCCCAGTGGTTAATCTGTGGTTTTATTGCCTGAGCAATTGGGGTTGTATTCAGAAAGTCCTTGCCAAGACCAATATGTTGAAGGGTTTCCCCTACTTTTTCCTCTAGCAATTTCAGAGTTTCCGGTCTGATGTTAAGGTCTTTAATCCATTTGGACTTAATTCTTGTGCATGGCGAGAGAGAAGAATCTATTTTCATCCTTCTGCAGATATATATCCAGTTTTCAAAACACCATTTGCTGAAGAGGCTGTCTCTTCTCCAATGAGTATTTTTGGCATTTTTATCGAATATCAGGTGGCTATAGCTACTTGGGCTTACATCTGGGTCCTCTATTCTGTTCCACTGATCTACATGTCTGTTTTTGTGCCAGTACCATGCTGTTTTTGTTACTATGGCTCTGTAGTATAGGTTAAAATCAGGTATGGTGATACCACCAGCCTCTTTTTTGTTGCTCAGTATTATTTTAGATATTCGAGGTTTTTTGTGATTCCAAATGAATTTTTGGATTGTTTTTTCTATTTCCATGAAGAAAGCCTTTGGAATTTTGATAGGGATTGCATTAAATGTGTAGATTGCTTTAGGTAAGATTGCCATTTTCACGATATTGATTCTTCCAAGCCAGGAACAAGGGATGTTTCTCTACTTTCTAGTGTCTTCTGCAATTTCTCGCTTGAGTGTTTTAAAGTTCTCATTGTATAGATTCTTTACTTCCTTGGTTAGGTTTATTCCAAGGTATTTTATTTTTTTTGATGCAATTGTGAATGGGAGTGATGGTCTGATTTCATCCTCTGTGTGTTTGTTGTTAGCATATATGAAGGCTACTGATTTCTGTGTATTTATTTTGTATCCTGCTACATTGCTGTAGGTTTTGATCAGCCCTAACAGCTTGCTAGTAGAGTCTTTAGGGTCCCTTATATATAGAATCATGTCGTCTGCAAATAATGATAACTTTATTTGTTCCTTTCCAATTTGTATTCCTTTTATGTGTGTCTCTTGCCTTATTGCTATGGCTAAGACTTCCAAAACTATATTAAATAAAAGTGGGGACAGTGGACACCCTTGTCTTGTTCCTGATTTTAGTGGAAAAGCTTCTAGTTTTTCCCCATTTAGTAATATGTTGGCTGTAGGCTTGTCATAAATAGCCTTTATTATATTGAGATATGTTCCTTCTATTCCCAGTCTGATATAGAGAATTTTTATATGTGTGTGGGGGGCAGTAGTGGTGGCTGTTTTGTTGCTATTGTTGCTGTTTGCTTGGCTGTTTGTTTGTTTGTTTGCTTGTTTTTTGTTGAGGCAGGATTTTCATCTGGCCCAGGATGGCCAGGAGCACGGTCTGCACCTTCACGATGGCCTTGAACTCACTGCGATCATCCTACCTCAGTCTGCTGAGGTATGAGCCACCATGCCAGGCTTTCCTCATAAAGAATTTATATTTACTTTGTGTTATATTGCAATCCATTTGCAAGTCACAATATTATTCAACTTTACATTTGGGTATGAAATTTGGATAAGGGCCAATAAGGTGTAAATTGAAAGTGAAAATAATGTTTCAGATTCTAAAACTCCATAACACAGTAGTAATAGTAAAAGTGGCTAGAAGTAGTGAAATTGTAGAAAACAGAGTAAATTTATATGTGAAAGATTACAATAGGTTAAAATTTGTTGACAGTTACAAGTACATACATTTCTATAGATGATGGAGAACCAAAGAGGATAGAGGTTATCACAGCAATGATGTGGATTGCAAAGGAGCAAACTTCACTCTGGGAATAGCCAAGTATTAATATTTCAAACAGCTGCAAGGTGTGTTTTATACAGTGAAATGGTAGAGTCCTGTGTAGATTCCCAAATGAGATCAGTATCTTCAGTTAAGTTATAAATGAAGAGGTAGCCATAAAAATCGACATATCACCAAGAAGAAGACATTATAAGTATTGAAATGTGTTTATATCATTAAGTGAAACCTACATCAGCTATAACTTTATACGTCAGAGAGAATATTTGTGCACAGTACATGTTGGTTTAATGAAACTGTAAGGGTCTGTGCTCTGTGATGTCATCGGGAGAAGCACATCTTACCATTGGAAATTTGAGAGAAGTGTATATGCCTTCAAGAACAGGAAAGAACAACTGGGTGTGATGGTGCACACTTTTATTTTTATTTATTTATTTGAGAGCAACAGACACAGAGGGAACAAGGTGGAGAAAGACAAATGCACACACACACACACACACAGACAGAGAGAGAGAGAGAGAGAGAGAGAGAGAGAGAGAGAGAGAGAGAGCGAGCGAATAGGCACATTGGAGCCTACAGCAACTGCAAATGAACTCCAGATGCATGCGCCCCTGAGATTCACAGGCAATCACTTAACCACTAAGCCATCTTTCCAGCCCTGTGATGCACACTTTTAATCCCAGTATTCAGGAGGTAGAGGTAGGAAAGTAGGAGGATAGCTATGAATTTGTGTCCAGCCAGAAACTACATAGTAAATTCCAGGTAACTCTGGGCTTGAACGACCATACCTCAAAAAAAAAAAAAAAAAAAAAAAAAAAAGCAAGGAATAATGTTTGAGTGACGTAGAAATAACAGCGCATGATCACTTTCAGCAGTGGCAATGTATGAGAGTTGGTGGCTGATCCTACATGGCTATTTTGCTGTCCACACATTGCAGTTTAGCTGCCCCCCACCTTCCTCTTGTGCCAGAGGAGTATGGACAGAACAGTCACTGGTTAATGATCCCTGTCTTTTATATTGTTTGTGGTGTCATTATAAGATTACTCACAAATACAGTATACTAAGACTAACATACAGATTTAAACATAGATATACCTTATTAGTAATATTTTTTTTTGAGGTAGGGTCTCACTCTAGTCCAGGCTTACCTGGAACTCACTATGTAGTCTCAGAATGGCCTTGAATTCTTGGCAATGCACCTACCTCTGCCTCCCAAGTGCTGGGATTAAAAGCATATGCCACCACGCCCAGCTTTACTAATAAACTTTTATTGTTTGATATAAATGATAAGTGAAACAATTAGATAGACAACTACTTGATATACTGTGGGAGGAATATATGTTTTCAGTTATGTAAAATATATTGTCAAATGAGAAACTACCTCTGTATTTTAAGCAGTGGAGATTTCTGATCATGGCTCCAACTATTTAATATTTTGCAGTAGAAAGAAGTGAGTGCATGTAAAGGTTATTTTAATATTACATAAAGAAATGAGATTTCCAAAGAAAAGTTTTCAAAAATAAAACTCACTTTTAAGCAAGATGGCTTTTTTTTTTTAATGAACAATCACCAAAATCTAAAAATATTTACATCGATGACAGCAAACAAGGCCAAACTATAACAGAAAAGTTCCTGGGACTGTCTGTGGTGTCAATACTTACAAAGAAGAAAGGGGAAAAAAAATCTCAGGGTATGTTTACTATATGTTAACAGTGCTAACAACACCAGTTGTCTTTATGTAAACAAACATGGCAATTTTTGCATGCTGTGTAAATATATTGAAACCACCAACTTGTGTAAGTCAGATGTGTGATGTTTCCTATGAATATCATATAGACATGTATATATATTTGTATGTATGTGTTCATCTGTATGCACATGTGTTGATATGCTTTGTGTGAAATCCCCCAAAAAGGTAATTAGGCTGCTATTACCTAAGCATGTTTCAATATTAACAGCAACACACATACAGTGAGTTTATACAGTTCCTATAGCACTTGTGCACATCGGGATTTACTTGGAAATGCTTCATTTGTCCTTTTAAAAAAAATATTTTGTAATCCTTTCTCTCATATGCCTAATGAGTTCTTTGACGACTTTCTTGTATCCGTATTTTCATTTCCCCATTGAATATAAACTAAATTCATCATCTTTTTAAATTTTGTTTTGCTTTTCACAGCACCTGCTGTCTTAAAAACAGTGTGGCCACACTTCATCTCATTCCGTAACTTCCTAGTCAGTTCCTCACAGAAATAGGAGGCAATGTGAGCAAATTATCTGTATTTTTCAGGGACTTCGCTGTTCTTCAAAGCACTTCTTCTAATATGTGAGCTCTCCTTTAAGTGTGATTTAACCATGATGAAGTTTCCTGTTTCTAAAGCCACAAGAGAGTCATCACTAGCTCATCTATGTCGACAGAAATTGTATACCTATTGTGCTTCTATATTTTAATTTTTATTTTATATGGAGTATAAGAGGCTTTTCTCTTTTGTCCCCTTGCCCCAGCTCACTTTACACGGGAAGCACTCCTGACTGGGGTTATAGTTTTCACTGCAGTCATAAAGGCCTCAGTCAGCCTCTATAGGGTAGCAGAGGACTCAGGGTATTCCTGCCCACTCTGTGGCTCTTAGAATCTTTCTGCCCACTCTTCCACAATGGTTCCTGAGCTTTGGCAGGCCTGTTGGCATTCTGATTCAGTGTTGAGTTCTCTGCAGCTGCTGTTTTGATGGGTTTTGATTGATCTCATGTTTGTCACCACCAACCTGGGGCTGGTTGTCAAGGCTAACAGTAAAATCAGTGTTCATGTTGCCAATTCCACTGCAATTTCTCCTGGAGTCTAGTCAATGTGTTCGAGGCAGCAAATCTCATAGTGGGTGGTGGGCTAACTTCTTGTCTTGTTGATGGATCTTAGTGCTATTCCATTTTCTCTACCAGCTACCATCAGATGCTCCAAACAAGTGTGAAAGTAGCTTGAGTTAAAGGTGGTTATGCATATCTGAGACGTGTGTGTGTGTGTGCACTTCTCTCTGAAGTCTGTGAGTTTCCTGACTTGGTTTTCAGTACAGGATATGACCTCTCTCTCCCACTAAGCAGGACTTATGTTCAATCCGAGAACAGTTGGTTACCTGCAGAGTCTGTGTGTTCCTCCTTTACACAAATGTGTACTTGTTCAGTGATTGGTTGATTTTGTCGTCTGTAGGATCTTCTGCTTATTTATGGTGTTGGTGACCATTTTCTTCCAGCAGCTCCTATAGGAATTTCCAGCGCTAGGAGAGCCAGCCAGGTGCGAGCTAGTTTTTCTTTTGGTTCCAGCCTGGTATTCTGATGTCTTATGCCCGCAAGCAGTGGTGTCTTCAGCAGTACAGTCACCTTTCAGTTCTGGTGGGAAATTAATTTGGCAATGTCCTGCAATCTTTTGAGGAACACATTAGTCTCGCTGGCTAACACTCTTCTGTGAAGGGCAGCACACTTCTGGGTCTGAGTATTTACCAGCCAGGGTCCATGGTTTTAAAGTGAAGCTCTTTCCACACTCTATCCGCGATATCACCTCTTCCATTTTAATGGTCATTATATCTTGTAGAGCGCTTGCCATGATGAGGATTTCTACAGAACTAATTCATGTTGTCTTAACTTCCAGCTGTTTTGTTCAGTTCTTCTTTCATTTTTTTTTTTTTTTGAGGCAAGCCCAACAAACAAACTAGTCTATTTTTCTTTTAGGGGTGTGGTCAGGGGCTCAGGGAGAGATAGAAAATCAGTGCACCAGGGCCTCCGCCACTGCAAATGAACTCCAGATGCTTGCGGCACCTCCTGGGCAGGAAAAACCCTGCACTTGTCTCACCTTTGGACTTCAGGCTAATGTGGGATCTGGAGAGTCAAACATGGGTGGTTAGGCTTTACAGGCAAGTGTTTTACCCTCTAAGCCATCTCTGCAGCCCTAGAATGGCATTTTATATGAGAGAATTGTTATGTCAGGGCCTCCAGCCACTGTAATTGAACTTCTGACTTGTGTGGAACCTTGTGTGTATGTGTGACCTGATGTTCTTTTGTCTCCTTGTGCATCTGGTTTATGTGGGATCTGCAGAGTTGAACATGGTCCTTAGGCTTCACATGCAAGTGTCTTAACAACCAAGCCATCTCTCTAGCTCTCTATTTTAATTTGAATACAGAGTACTGGGTTTTTATTCTGACATTTTCTCTGTTCTTTGTTCATATTTATCGTCTCCTCCCTCTCACCTTCCTTTCCCTCTTCCCCTTCCATGCTGGTCCTCTCCACATCACATGGCTATTCTTGTGACTTTCTTATGACATAACTACAAGATCAAAAACTTCTACTTTCACCAGTAACCATTGGACTTCTGTCCCATGGATCATGAGCAGATTTCTTATAATTTTCTTAAAATAAGCATTATAGACATTTTATGGGAGGAAATTTTCATTGATAAAATTTAAGCAATAATATATAGAATGAAATAATATGAAAGAAGGAATGAAAAACTTGAATAAAACTGTTTCCCACAACATGCATAAAGTGCAAATTGTAGCAGAATTTTCATGTATCAGACTAGTATGACCCAATATAAACTTTTAGGTGCTAGGATGGTATGTATTTTGGTATGAATATGGTTGTTTAGGCTACAGGAATTGTATTAGTTAACTATTTTACAAATTTCATCGTTTATTGAATCTTATTGACTACAAAAATCTGATTGAATATAATATATGTGAGTGTAAATAATGATGCTTTTTTAATAGTTCTGTCCTTGAAAATGTACAACTGACTCATAAAAATAAGTCATTTTTTAAAAAATGTTGATCTTATTAATATGTTGCTAGACGAGTGCACAAATCAGAATGTGTAGTATCATGATTATGAATTAATAAAAATAATGTTTAATGAAAAGTTAAAAATTATAAAAATTATTTCTGGGCTGGAGACATGGCTTATGGGTGTAGACACTTGCCTGCTTAGCCTAATGACCCAGGTTCAACTCCCCAATATTCATGTAAGCCAGATGCACAAGGTGGTGCATGCATCTGGAATTTGTTTGCAGTGACTTGAGACACTGGCTTGCCCATTTCCTCTATCCATCTGCCTCTTTCTCTAAAATAAATAAATAGAACTTAAAAATCAAATGAAACATATTTTAATTTTTGATATGAATAGTAAAAAACAAGACTATTTAAACTTAAAGCATATTTTTGATTTATGTTTTAAGAATAAATTATTTCTATATTTTTTATATCATGGCTTACTTTACCAATGCTTCCTATGGTGAGTTAATTGTACATTTTGATAGTTTTATCCACAAGAAATACTAAAAGAGATAGAATGTTTGGAACAATTTAATCATTAAAATTGCACCTATGACCTAAACATTACAGTGCCTGCCCATTACTATGTATAATTTCAAGTTTTTTGTACTAGTTAAAATTCAATTTAAATTGAAATAAATTAATGCTAACATTTGCAAACATGAAATACCATTTCATTCCTTTAAAGAGCAGTAAGTAAGTCAGGGAGACAGCAGCAGTTAAAGGTGCTTGCTTGCAAAACCTGCAGACCCAATTTTGATTCCCCAACATCCACCTAAAGCCAGATGAACAACCTGGTCCATATGTCTAAAGTACCTTTGCAATGGTGAAAGGCCCTGAAACACCTAAATATATTCTTTCTCCTTCAAATAAATGAACAGAAGTATTTTTAAAGCAAAACTTCCCCATATACTTATTAAAATTAAAGTCAATTATGATATACTTATACATATTCATATTTATATACATCTATGTAGAGAGAGGCAGAGAGAGGTTATATGTGTGTGTGTTTATGAAAATTTAAAGTTCAATAAAAAAATTCAATGCCTAGAATATGTCCTTAAAGATAAATAATAATACAATATTTGAGTCTTTTCTTTGATTTGTGTTAGTAAAGGTTGCAATGAAAAGTGTCAAATGAATTGCGTTTCTCTTTCTTGTTAAAAGCTTTCTCATGTGGAAACATGTCTTACACAGTGTCAAAAGAATAAGCTGTCAGATTGTTAATGTTTAATACATTCTGAGAATAACTGCCATGTACTCTACTAATTTGACCTTTTCAGAGTTCTGAATACGACTGGATGGACATTTCTCTCCTATTTAAAACCTCAGGCCCCTGTAGGGAAGAACAAGAATGGCCATCTGTTGAAACTCCGAATACTAAGAAGGTGAACGTACACAACTGGAGGCTTTAGAGTGCATCGTACGATTGCTGTCTGGCCAATTTAGATTCCGTGAAAACCCGAGATGACAGGAGTCAGTTTTTATTATTCAGGAAAAAATATATATATACAAGGTAATCATGTTTTACTGCCGTTATATGGAAAGCCATGCTACCATAAAAGAATATTTCAGTGTAGTTTGTTAAACAGTGATATGATAAATACACTCATATTCATCTTATTCACATAAAAGATACTTATGTTTCTATTTATTTAATTCTAAAATATTACATTTTGTATACAACAATCAAAATTATACAGAGTTATTTTGGAGTTATAGTTTTCAGGAAAATTTGGATAAAGTCACTCAAAATAGCTGAGATAATAAAAACCAAGTAGGTCTATTTTAAAGAGCATGGAGAGCCAGGTGTGGTGGCACATGCCTTTAATCCCAGCACTCAGGAGGCAGAGGTAATAGGACAGACCGCCCCTGAGTTCGAGGCCACCCTGAGACTGAATTCCAGGTTAGCCTGAGCTAGAGTGAGACCCTACCTTGAAACACCAAAATAAATAAATAAATAAATAAGGGAATGGCTGCAATTGTAAAGGTGTTACATAGCACATGCATGTAAGGCTCAAGTGTCTACCTCAAGAACTACCCAGAAAAAGGAGAAACAAGAATCATTACAACAGGGACTGAGGACTGAGGAGATGCACAGTGGGCAAAGCAGTTGTAGAATATGCATGGGAACCTGCCTTCACAACCTCAGTACTCGCTGGACGGTGTGTGGACAGTTGCCAGTCTGTGATTCCACACCGACACACAACCCAACACTCAGACATGCACACATTCATATAAAGCTTAAAAAGTCAACATCAAAAATGGGATGAAAAATCTGATATTGTGAAAATATTAAGGAATCAGTTATGTGAATCAAATATTTTACTTTACTTACTTAAGTGGATCATATATAGTAATAGTAATAATAATACAAAATGTCCATCTCATCACCATATGCATTTCACAGTTTTGATAAGCATGGATAATTAATAGTATTTGGATAAAAGTGAAGGTGATTTGTTCCTATTAAATAAGTGAAAATTAAAATACCATTTAATAATTTAACTGAAATAGATATTCTACATATTATCAAAAAGCTTAAAATGTTAAAACATAATGAATACTAACTTAAGAAATAGCAGAGAAATTTTATACATGTTAATTTAATAAAAGTGCTATTCACGGGGCTGGAGAGATGGCTTAGCAGTTAAGGCACATGCCTAAAAAGCCTAACAACCCAGGTTCAGTTTCCCAGTGTCCACATAAAGCAAGATACACAAAGTGGTGCACTCATTGGGAATTCATTTACATTGGCTGGTGGTCCTGGTGTGCCCATCCTATCTATGTGCATCTCTTCTCTCTCTCTACTTGAAAATCAATCCATAAATAAAATAATTTATAAATGTTTTAAAAATAACATTGTCATACAGTTAATATGGAGTTATAATTTTCTGGAAATTTCAGATAAAGTCATTCTAAACAGCTGAGATCACAAAAAACAAATAGGTCTGTTTTAAAAAGAATGGCTGCAACAGAGGCATAACTCAGTTTTGGTGGAAGTTACAGCAAATATTTATACATAACACCAATTATTTTGCCATCTTTCATGTCAAATAGGAACCATTTACTTTAATTTTAGTTGTTTGTATCTAAACAGAAATGTGATTAAATCAGGAAAGAACATTAAAAGTTCTATAAATACATCAGCTAAATTAAGATGTTATATTACCATAAAGGTTGATATTAATATAGGTATTTTCCATTGTAATCTGCAACATTTCCTTAGAAATATTACAGATATAATCCATGATATGAAATTTCATATTATCAAAGTGGGTCCAAGGAAATATACAAAAGTAAATAGTGATTAATATCTATATTTATACTTCCAAGTTAAATTAGCTTTTCTCTCTCATTCTCTCTCTCTCTCTTTAAACTTTATTTTTATTTATTTAAGAAAGTGGGAAAGAGAGAATGGCACACCAGGGCCTCCAGCCACTGCAAATGAACTGCAGATGCAGGTGCCCCCTTGTGCATCTGGCTTATGTGGGTCCTGGGGAATCAAACCAAGATCCTTTGGCTTTGCAGGCAAATGCCTTAACTGCTAAGCCATCCATCAAGTCCCCCTCCCCCACCTCTCTCTTTATCATCCAATAGTCTTTTAATTTTCCTATAAGGATGTGCATGGGTAACAGTTTTCAAACTATTTATATTCAAAACAATAAACTGAAGATTATAGTGCTTTCCACTTGATATAATTGCAAGCAGGATTTTTTTCACATAAACAGATTCAGAGATTAAGTTTTATGAAATTAATTTTATGCTGTAATATAGGCCTAACATTTGGTTTCAAATCTCTTTAACCGTGCCAACTTTTGCCAATTTCAGTATGGATGTACCAGAATGCCCAATTCCACTTCTAGCAACATTTTATTCAAAATACACAGGGGTGTCATTCTCTTTCTGATTTCAATATTGTAAAAATCTGGATACAATTTTGAAGCATATTACAATGTGCAATGTTCTGAAAGGAAAGAGAAACTGCTCACTGATGAAAGTGAAGTGGGTATTTAAGCTGACGACCTGAGGATTTGTAAAAGTAAATTAAATTCAGATATATTTTAAATTAAAGGCTGGCATTCTGATGATAAACTAGGGCCAAAGGAAAAGAAAATAGTCTTGAGGATACAAAATGGAAAAAAAAAAAGACTAAAGATTTCTCTCAAAAATAATATACCGTTATAACGCATAGTGGAAGGTAAGGAGACCAGCAAAACTAGACGTAAGTTCCTATTACTGAAAATGTGGTTGCAACACTGTGACTGCACAGAGACAAATCAGGCTGAGCGGAGTAGTAAGCTTTCTTATTATCATACGTCTGGAAGATGCATTGATGGAGGAAAAAAGCCATCAGTAGACGTACACAGCTATAGACTGCAAGCTCTCATTCTCACCTCTAGCTTGATTGTTATGGGGCTAACCAATTGCTTTCATATTGGTTTTAAGTCCTTTCCTAAATGTTTCATCCTTGAAACATGAACAAAAACACATGTCTGAAGAGATCTTGGGCCATAGGTAGGGAGCTACTGCTGTTGTTTTGCCAAATCGATATCTTATTAAATAGCCTCCTAACAATTTATATTTATGTGCGTTGATTAGTGCTGCTATCTATCATGATCAGAGAAGCTTTGTGCAGTGGATAGCCGTTAACAGCTCCTGAGAATATGGAAAATGTCCATGTTAATCCCTAGACAATATTTCTCTGTTACCCCCTCCAAGGATCAGGGAGCAAGGCAGAAGACAGAATGGGAGGAATGGGAGGACCAGAGTGAGGAAGGAGCGCTGTGAAATGGCGTCGTCCAGACACGGCAGGACCCGTGCACTCCTGAGATTACAGCAACTGCAGTGACCTGCGGCAGACCTGTGTAAGATTGGACAATCAACACTCCTGTACACAGGGGAGCTCATGAGCCCTCCTAACTCCCCGAGGAACTATTGACACTTAGGGAAAAGGAGATGATAGATTTTGAAGTATATCTATTATATTATTATAGTATATAATAGTATATTATAGTATATAATAGTATATTATAGTTTTGCCTGCACTCAAGAAAATGGCCACATGATCTATGCTCATGCAAGGAATCCTTATTTTACTCAGTAAGTCTCAAAAGAAAAAAAAAAAAAAAACACATCAAAATAAGAAAGAGAGGAGTTGGGAAGATGAAATGGGTTTGCAGGAATGGGCAACATATAGGAGAGAGCAATGGGGTGAATATGATGAAGGTACATTACCTACATATATAATATTCACAGAAATATAAATAAAAATCACAGTTAAAGAAAATTACGATCTTATATTCAACAATTTTACTGGATTAAACAAAATAAGATAGATTATTTTTTTTTAATTGTGGAGTATTATGTCCAACAGTACAATTTTAAGATCAAGCAGAAGAGCAAATGTTACTTGAAACTGGAGTGGTCAAACATTCCGCTGTGTCTTTCCTTTGTACTTACCGTTTTAATCTAAGTACTTTTTACTTCATGGTGATTCATTTATGTTGATATTTTTGTTTTCACTGTACGAATCTCCTTATACTCCTTTTAATTTCTTCATTTCTTTTGTTATTCCTATATTATGTGGTTTGTATTTACATTAACAACCATTCTCTTGTTTCTTTCCAACAATATAAGATTTCTCCACTATCTTCTACAGTATTTTCCTGATTTTCCTAGTGTTCCCAAATTTTGAACATTTATCACCTCAAACACAAATACTGTGCCCGGGTCTCACTGGGAATTTACTTACTTGAATTTTATTTTATTTTATTTTATTTTATTTTATTTTATTTTATTTTATTTTATTTTATTTTATTTTATTTTATTTTTGGTTTATTGTTTACTTATTTGAGAGTAACAGAGAAAGAAGGAGAGAGAGAAAGAGAGAGAGAGAGAGAATGGGCGTGCCAGGGCCTCCAGCCACTGCAAACAAACTCCAGATGCATGTGCCACTTTATGCATCTGGCTAACATGGGTCCTGGGGAATCAAGCCTCAAATTGGGGTCTTTAGGCTTCACAGGCAAGCACTTAACCCCTAAGCCATCTCTCCAGCCCCTGTACATTTTTTAAATAAATATTTTTTCATTGAAACATGAGAAATATCACAGATTTTTTTTAAACTGCTTAGGTTTGTGTAGGTTCTATTGTTATACTAGATAATATTCAAACAGTTTAAGTAGCCTCAAACTTAGAATTGAGCTCTAGGCTACAGATGTTCATTTTAATGAGATCTGCCTGTTAAAATTACTCAAACTTAATAATGGATGTTTATCACAGGAATGAATTAAATGGAGAAAGTCTGCATTAAAACTGTGCCCTGGAACACTACAAAATCAAGAGCCTGGAAAATCATCAGGACCTCAAAAGAGATTATTTAGAATTAACCCATATATGGGGAGATGAATTACAAAGGTATCTTGGAGTAGAGAAACAGGAAAATTATTCATTTGAGTTGAATATTCATTTGGCCCATGATATTAGTGCAAACACTTACAGAAAGAGGTATGTAAAATTATAAGTAATTAACAAGAGTGACTAGAGAAATCTTCAAAATGCAGATGGCCATGGATGTTGAAAAGAATCAGAATTGTATACCAGTACTTTATACATACATTTATACTTACTAGTTTCCTTGATACATACTCATTTTAGGGTTGCTTACAGTTTCTTTAAATATTTACACATACATACACATATATGATAAATTTTTGGCTTTTAAAATATGTGTTTTTTTTAATTATTTATTTATTTATTTGAGAACGACAGACACAGAGAGAAAGACAGATAGAGGAAGAGAGAGAGAATGGGCGCGCCAGGGCTTCCAGCCTCTGCAAACGAACTCCAGACGCATGCGCCCCCTTGTGCATCTGGCTAACGAGGGACCTGGGGAACCGAGCCTCCAACCGGGGTCCTTAGGCTTCACAGGCAAGCACTTAACCGCTAAGCCATTTCTCCAGCCCTTAAAATATGTATTTTTTGATGCCAACAAGTTTAGTGACAAGATACTAGATTTGGAAGAAGCTCCAAAATAATGTTAACTACATTGACCTTACCTTATTAAACATAACACCGCCATGCATTCTATTTAGTAAATGTAATTTCATTTTATTGCTTTTTATAGTTATATCAAAATAATAATCCATTCATGCTTTAAATTTTTCATGCAGAGAGTCTTTTCCTATTATGAGTAAATCTATTATTAAGATCATCACAGAATCTTTATTGCCACATACAACATAGCCCAGCAAATCTCCTTGTATCATGACCTTGTTCTGCTGTATTTGTCCTTGTCTAGTTATTTTCTATGGATTTGTGCTTATTGTTGTTTTTAAGTTTATAGGCTTTGATGTTATATTAGTGCTACTTGATTTAGCTACCTTCACACACATATTTGTTCTTCTAAAAGTATGGCATTATTTATCATTTCATGATGTAACCTAATGCTTTCATATTATGTGAAGTATTGTTTAATAAGATACTGCCTGATCTCTGAGTTTATGGTTTTGATTTTGCTTACAGTATGCATATCATTCAATTACCATGATCAGTGGGTGATCTTGTATTGAGATTTATCCCCTTGAAACTATATAAATAAAATGAATGTTTCATTGAGAATGAATGAATTTGAATTGGGAATAAATATTTCTTTTGATTTTTTTGTACATTGAGAAATACCTTTACATTGTTATGTTCTCTCTTTTTTCTGACTACATATTCTCCAGATTTTTTCATTTCTGGTTTAATTTGTCTATGTTTTTCTTTGATTATACTGCTTTATTTAGAAGAATTTGAGCTGGGCATGGTGTCACTCGCCTTTAATCCCAGCACTCAGGAGGCAGAGCTAGGAGGATCACTGAGGTTGAGGCCACCCTGAGACTACATAGTGAGTTCCAGGTCAGCCTGGGCTAGAGTGAGACCCTACCTTGAAAAACAAACAAACAAAAAAACCCAAAAAATAAAAGACTTTGTTCCAGGTTCAAGCATTGGACAATTGTCAGTCTCTTTTTTATAAACACTTATATCTACACTTAAATATACATTTCCATGTAATTCTAAACTATGTCTATAAAACATTTTCATCATATTCACACATAGTAATCTCTATCTTACTTAAAATAATTATCTTTCAAAAGCATGATTGAGAAAACCATGAGTAGATGCCCCAAAACTGATGTTTCTATGATAACAACTCATTTCTTATTTGGGTTTGTGTTTATATTCCCACTCCCTCCCATTCTCCTCCCCAAACTCTTCCATCCCTCTCCTCTGCCCCTCTAGTTGCCTGTCAGGTGTGACTGCAACTCAAACTCTTCCAGTAAAGGAACCACGTGGAAAGGAGAGCCTGTGGTGCTGGTCCTTCAGTGCTTGGATGAGTTCACTTAGTGTGACCTGTTCCTACAATGTCATTATAGCTTTTTCCTTACTGCTGAGTAGAATTCCACTGTGTATATGCACCACATCTTCATTATCCACTAGTTAAATGCTAGATAGCTGCATTGATTCCAGTTCTTTTTTTTAATTTTTATTAACATTTTCCATGATTATAAAAAAAATATACCATGGTAATTCCCTCTCCCCCCCCACACTTTCCTCTTTGAAATTCCATTCTCCATCATATTACCTCCCCATCTCAATAATTGTAGTTACATATATACAATATCAACCTATTAAGTACCCTCCTCCCTTCCTTTCTCTTCCCTTTATATCTCCTTTTTAACTTACTGGCCTCTGCTACTAAGTATTTTCCTTCTCACGCAGAAGCCCAATCATTTGTAGCTAGGATCCACATATGAGGGAGAACATGTGGTGCTTGGCTTTCTGGGCCTGGGTTACCTCACTTAGTATAATCCTTTCCAGGTCTATCCAGTTTCTTCAAATTTCATAACTTCATTTTTCTTTACTGCTGAGTAGAAATACATTGTATAAATGTGCCACAACTTCAATATCCACTCATCAGTTGAGGGACATCTAGGGTGGTTCCACTTCCCAGCTATTATAAATTGAGCAGCAATAAACATGGTTGAGCACTTACTTCTAAGGAAATGAGATGATTCCTTCGGATATACGCCTAGGAGTGCTATAGCTGGGTCATATGATAGATGAATCTTTAGCTGTTTTAGGAACCTCCACACTGATGTCCACAATGGCTGGACCAGATTGCATTCCCACCAGCAGTGTAGAAGGGTTCCTCTTGTTCCACATCCCTGCCAACATTTATGATCATTTGTTTTCATGATGGTGGCCAATCTGACAGGAGTGAGATGGAATCTCAATGTAGTTTTAATCTGCAATTCCCTGATGACTAGTGACGTAGAACATTTTTTAGATGCTTATATGCCATTCGTATTTCATCCTTTGAGAATGCTCTATTTTGCTCCATAGCCCATTTTTTAATTGGCTTGTTTGATTCCTTATTATTTAACTTTTTGAGTTCTTTGTATATCCTAGATATTAATCCTCTATCAGATATATAGCTGACAAAGATTTTTTTCCCATTCTGTAGGTTTCCTCTTTGCTTTTTTCACTGTGCCCTTTGCAGTGCAAAATGTTTGTAATTTCATGAGGTCCCAGTGACTAATCTGTGGTTTTATTGCCTGAGCAACTGGGCCGTTGTATTCAGAAAATCTTTGCCAAGACCAATATGTTGAAGGGTTTCCCCTACTTTTTCCTCTAGCAGTTTCAGAGTTTCAGGTCTTTAATCCATTTGGACTTAATTCTTGTGCATGGCGAGAGAGAAGAATCTATTTTCATCCTTCTACAGATATATATCTAGTTTTCCCAACACCATTTGATGACGAGGCTGTCTTTTCTCCAGTGATTCCAGTTCTTAGCTGTTGTGATTTGAGCATCTATAATCACGGCTGAGGAAATATCTCTGCCTTGAAGAGTGGAGCTTTTAGGGTAGATCACAGTAGAGCACTGTCTGGGTCATTTGGCAGCCTTGCTCTCCGAGCCAATGGCCCAGGAATGGCTGGACTATTGGGACACAACTTCCATGTCACCCATGAGTCACAATCTTGTGCAGAGTGGCTATGCCCCCAGCCTCCTTTGCTCTGGCCTTGCCCTCCTAGGTAGGCAGGCAGGGATGGCTCTAACCTTGGACAGCAATACTCAACACCAGGTTTAGCGTTTTTTTTTTGTTTGTTTGTTTTGTTTTGTTTTGTTTTTTGTTTTTGTTTTTTTTAATACTCAGTGCCTTACTCTAGCTCAGGTGGACCTGGAACTCACTCTGAAGACCAGGATGGGCTTGAACTCACAGATTCCAATTCTCCTATGTCAATCTAGCTAGAACTGGGGTTACAGGTGTGAGTCATCACACACGATGACCCATTCTTTTCTTCTTACTTCTGACTTGTTCTTTTACTATAATATGAAATCTATCCAACTTTATGTAGTTTCTTAAAGTTTGATTTTAAATATTATTTGGGGGTGGAGAATTTTTTTTTCTCATTTAAGGTTCAATAGTATCATTGCCATTATAATTCAAATATTCTATGTGACATTAGTATAAACTATCTTTTTTTAACCTGGAAAAATCTTTACTCTGTTATTTCTATATGAGTGTTTAAAGTAATTTTGGCTTTACTAATGATAACAATTCAGGTTTAATAAATCTATCACATTACAGCTAATACAACAATTGATTCTTAGAAGAATTGTCTATGAATACTATTTTTAATATTCCACCATCACATTGCATTCAGGCTTCCTGGTGAGTTGTGTTATAGAAATACACAAATAGTTACTATTTTATAAATTCCATACCATTTCCCCATTATTATTTTTATTATTATTTTTGTCTTTTTGAGGTAGGGTCTAGCCCAGGCTGATCTGGAATTCACTATGTAGTCTCAGGGAGGTCTCAAACTTATGACGATTCTCCTACCTCTGCCTCTCAAGTGCTGAGGTTAAGGGTGAGTGCCACTATGTCTGGCTACCTATTATTATGTACTGCTTTTCTGTCAATTAACACTTTCCATTTACTCTTTATGTGTATGATATCAGTCCAGCCTCGTCCAGCCTTTTTTGGTCATTCTTTTCATGGTACAAATTATCCAATGCATTTTTTTCAAATTATGTTTTTCTTTTTAATTATTAAATGTTTGATCTACAGTATGTCTCTTTGACAGTGTGTTTTTTCATGTGTTTAATAAATTCTGCTCATGTCTGTTTTCACACAAGGATTTATTTACACATAATATAATAACTGATAATGAAGGTATGTGTCTATTTATTGTCTGCAGGTCTCATACTCTGATTTTCACATTTTTCTTCCTATCATGTTCTCTTTAGTTAAATAGAAATTTTCTATGTATAATTTTACTTCTCTTCTTGGTGCTCTCACTATATGAGCCTATGTTTAGTAGCTACACTGGTATAATGATTAATACCTTGATTAAAGAAATTCAGATGTTCCTGGAATGAAAAATAAATTTCTAGCCATTGAAGTATTTTAGTCACTTTCAGTACTATTGTATACTTCTTGGCCCTCTTATTTTAAATTGTTCCATTATATAATGTAAGTCCACTGCTATTTTTGAGACAGCTATGTCACAAAATAGAATATGATAAAATGATTATAGTATTTACTGATGTTAGTTTTACTGGTACTTTTGGCTTGCATGGACTTCTTTCAAGCTAAGCATAAAGGCCACATTTGTTGTCTTAAGACAATAAATTTCCTGGTAACAGCTTCTCTAAGGTTTTGCCTATCAAGGGATATCATTCTACTGAACTAACCCTACAGTAAGTCTTTAAAGTTATCATTCCTACCACCTTCGCTTGTTTAGGCTTGTGATGAAAATTCAACTCTTCATCTTATAAAAGAACATATTTAGATGGAAAGCCACATCTGCATTCCAAGGAAAAAGCATCTTACCATCAACTTTTTGAATTTAAAATAATTTCTGTAGGGTAAATCTCTGTATGTCCATTCTACTTGAGACTTTGAGCTCCATTTATGTGTTTTCATAAATCACGAGAAGTTGGCAAAGAGACAAAACAGTTTTACTCCTTATTCTTCTTCTGATTCTTCATTATACAAATATGACCTGCCACAAAGTATGCTCAGTGTCAATGCAGTTCTGATCACTTCCTTTGTTTTCTATCTTCCATGAACTATGCAAGCCCCATTCTTGTATCTTCATGTTTCTACAGTGACCCTTTTGACAGTTCCAGCTCAAATTTTATGTTTTCTTCTCAAATAATGAACTTATTTACTCTTGTATTTTCAAATATAGAATTTCCATTCATTATTAATTTATAATTTATATGGGCTCTGATTATGGGATATAATAAAATGTTTTATATCTTCTCATGTTTTTGCTTGATTTTTTTAAGTACGTTTTTTAAAACAATTTGTTTTATAAGCACAAAAATCAAGTCAGGTGTGGTAGTACAAGCTTGTAATCCTATTGTTCAGAAGCAGAAGCAGAAAATTTTTGAGTTTGATGCCAGCTGGGTATACACAACCTTTTTCACAATTATATAGGCTTAGTGGAGACATCTTATTTTAGCAAAAGAAAATTAAAATGACCAAAATTTATGCACCTTAAGGGTAATTTCCTGATGTTGTTACTGTGTTTTCTATTTTTAGCATACCTCAGTTTTGTGCTCATGTGATAGATTTGTAATAATGTAAGAACTAGAATGGTTCCTATAATCATTCTTGGATCAGGTAATTCAAAAACGTGCCGATGGTTGATCAGAACTGTTCCTTCATTGCTATGTTTGTCTTCTCATCTCTGCCTACAGCTTTAATATGAGGTTTCACAGCTTCAAACTTCAGGAAGATTATAAGACAGCTTTATGTTTTACTTTTTTCTTTTAAGTTATTTATTTGAGAAAGAGAGAGAGAGGATGGGCATACTAGGGCCTCCAGCTACTGTAAATGAACTCCAGATGCATGTGCCACCTTGTCCATCTGGCTTACGTGGGTTTTGGTAAATTGAACCTTGGTCCTTTAGCCTTGAAAGTAAGTGCATTCACCACTAAGCCATCCCTCTAGCCCAACTTTTCTTTTTGTTCTTGAGGTACATTTTTACTCTAGCCCAGGCTGGCCTTGAACTCACAGCAATCCCTCTACCTCTGCCTCCCAAATGATGGGTTTAAAGGCATGGGACACCACAATTTTTTTTTTAACTTTTTGTCATATCAATGTCACCAAGGTGTTATAAGTGTTAAAAGTTAGGAACTTCTCTCTGCTTAAGTCTTCAGTGAAAGAGTAGCATTCTCTGTTCAGGAACACATAGGAGGAGTCTATAAGAGTTCTTCAGGGTTAATTCTCCAAGATTTCCTTTTAACTAATTGGCCATACTTAGGTTGTTTTTCAGTAATCCAGGAAAGTTCTTAAGTTGTAGCTAATTGCTATTTTTTATGTTATCACCTATTTTCAGTTTTCATTATTGTTTGCTTTCCTGAATTGATATGTAAGTCAATCATTCAGTAAAATATGAAAACAAAGCAATCCAGGGAACTTTACTTCTAGACAAAAAAGAAAAAAAAAGTCTGATTTTGCTGTGAGTGGGAATTTTTCACATTTTATTTGGGTGATTATCATAGACATGTTTCTGGTCAGCTATTGGGGAGGGGGGAGACATAAATGTTTGTTTTTTTTTTTCCATGAAACAAACTATAGATTCCTTTGTCTTTCTGAAATTCAGAAGATTCCTCCACATATATTATTTTCTGTTCATTATAATGAATTTCCAGAATTCTCAAATAATGAAATTAATGGGTTTTCCATCATCATAATTGATTTGTTACATAGTACATTCAACAAAGTCCTTCCTCTGCCACCTTAAAGTCAGTATCACTGTTAAAGATATTTTTGTTGCATATTTTGCTAAATATATTGTCATATTTGAAAATCTGAGGGCAAAAACTAATAAATGATGACATAGTAGAAGATACAAATAAAAGGTTTTGCTATTTGTTTATTAATATATTTTCTTCCTTTTTAAATACATGCATGTCAGGTTGAAATTTGGTGAAAATAACCACACATGAGAAAGTAGGACAAATGAAGAAAAGATACAGTAAATACAAACTTGACTACAGAATGTATAATTATCATTTTCCTCCCACTTCAAAAGAAGAGGTACCTTTTATGAATAAATATCAACTAATTATATTCTGCAAATATGTTGTTTCTCAGTATGCATATGCAGGCAGGTGTTTTTTAGTGACCAGGAGTATTGGAGTATCTTTAGCTGTCCCACTTATTGAATCATTCCCTATATCCATTGCCAGCATAAACAGATGGCTTCACTTGTATAACCCATGCATTCATTTCGTGTAGCTGAGGATAGTGTACTGAACAAAACTTCTTGGGAAAAAAACTCTTATATTATGAATCGCTGCCTTTCTAACACATTTTTTTTTCAATATTCACACTTGTGTAGACATTTTTGAACATCGGTATAACTATGCTGTATTATAGTTTATGCTCTGGCCTTTCCTTGATATTGAAGAACACATTCACATATTTTTGAAATTGTCAGTTTAATCAAAGAAAGCAGGCAAATTATTTTCTTTTATATACTATAAATTTAAAAGTGGATTACTTTTAAAACTATACCTGCATACAATGATATTAGCTAATCATTAATTTAAGTAAAATTTATATATCAATTAAAATAAATAAGTAAAGAAAGTGACATTCTGTTGTATTTAAAAATATATACTCTGAGTTTGTCACACATAGGAGAAGAGGTTGACTTCAACATATAGCTAATTAACTTTGGGGGCTGGAGAGATGTCTTAGCAGTTAAGCGCTTGCCTGTGGAGCCTAAGGACCCCGGTTTGAGGCTCGATTTCCCCAGGACCCACGTTAGCCAGATGCACAAGTTCGTTTGCAGTGGCTGGAGGCCCTAGCACTCCCATTCTTTCTCTCTCTCTCTCTCTCTCTCTCTTTCTGTCTGTCGCTCTTAAATAGAAAAAATATATTTAAAAAATTAACTTCGGTATACTAAAAATCCCCTGCTCAAATATTTGTTTTTATTAAGGTATGTTGTTATCAATCATTTGTTTTCAGTGCCAAACTCATTATTTTAATATAGACAAGGAAAAATAACATGAGAGTTTTTAATATTTCTTTTTTGTGTGTAATATGACGGTGGTGGTTGGTGTGGTGGTGGCTGTACATGCAGTGTGTGCTTGTATGTGCTGACACAGCACCCCTGGTGGCTGGAGAACAAGAGCGCCCCTTTCCATCACTCACACTCCTGTTTTGTCCTGTAAGAGTCTTTTGCTTATATGATTATGGAGTTTGTTGTGCCTGAGGCACAGGGAATCCTGGTCTTCCCTTATCACAGGAGTAGAGTTATAGACATGTGTGGCCACACCAAGAAGTTTATGTGGATTCTTGAGATATAAACTCCAGCTGTCTTGGGTCACCTTGGGCGTGCATGCTCACTCAGGAAGCCTACTGAACAACTGGGCCATCCCTTCAGCCTGTAATATTCCTTATTTATAAGACACAAAAATATATTCTTGTTGGTAGAAGGTATTATAGGGACTTGCAGAGAAAATTATTTTCCTTCTCCTTATTCCAACCTGCTCAGATTATTATTCCCTTGGGGAGTGAGAAGGTGTTTAAATCTTGCAGCCAGAAGCAGCTGTAAGTCCTCAGGAACAACTTTCCACTGAACACATGCAACTTTCACACAGTCTGATGGGTTCAGTAGACCGCTGTGAAACATCCCATCATGGTGAGTGAACTCAGTTAAAGTTTCAAGGTTGTAAGTTCCTGGGCCTCCACTGTTCCCCACCCGTTTCATAGTGCTTAGTAAATGTGTATGTGTCAACAGCCCTCCCCTCCCAAGGCCCCTTCTTTGAAATCTTCCTGGCAAATTTTTAGCCTAATTATCAGGTCCACTACATTCTCTGGTCATAATATTTGGTGTGAGTGCAGTGTGGTCTCCTTGTTGACAGGAATCTGGGGTAAGTTATCCATTGTATCAAGTTATCAAGGAAGGTTATTTTTGATGAGGTATCAACTGGAGAATATGTTTTGAGAGTTCTGGGTCCTACGGAATGTGACCTGTACAATAATCTTGTTGACAATAAGGCTATTTTTTTAATGAGCTATTTGAAGAATATGTGAATGTTTACAGAAAGTGCAGAAATAATGTATTCACATTAAATCCTTGTGCAACTAGTAGGGTTCACCCATGACATGTCTGAGTTGGCATACTTTGTAGTCACACTGCTTACAATCAAATACAAAGTCTAACTGTATGCACAAAAGAATCAAATTAATAATTAAATTTACAATCCCACCAAGTTTCAACACATGCAATTTGGGTGATATTTAATAAGGAACTGCATGCAGGTCATTGTAATGAGCCCTCTGGTTTGATCAAGAGACAACTGACAGTGAACTTCCAGACCATTCTGAGCCCCAATTTTCTGGAATGGTTTGCCTTCAAGTTTTACACAATCACTTTTCCCTGTTTGCAAACCCCACGGAAAGCACATGCCACATATATATATACATATATATATATATACATACATACATATATATATATATATATATATATATATATATATATATATATATATATATATATATACCTTAAACATGAATAAACAACTTCCATTAAGCCCCACTAGTTTCCTGACTGGTAAAATTATTAAGTCAAAATTTTGTATGCCATGAACCAGGAGCAAATAGTACACGTTACAAAATCCATTGACAAATATACAGGATAGTTAGGACTTTACATCCATGAACACATCCATGAGCAGCTTTGTGAATCCTGTGTCAGATTTGTGTGAAAAGTAAACCTTATGAGATGCCTCCATTAATATGACTCTCTAAAATCATAACAGATGTACTAGAATGAAACTGAAAATAACACCTGACTATCACAAGTGGAGAGAAATGATATAAAACACACTGGCAATCAATGTATATATACACTTTGAGACAGTATAATAGAATTGGAACTTATTTAGTTGTCAGAAATGAACCATATCTTGAATCAATGAACCTTAATTATAGGTTAAGTTGGGTTTTGAGCTATTTTTATACAATAAATGTCATTCTGGGCTATAACCAAAGAAACTTTAAACCACATAAAAAAGTAATAAAGTACTGGTGAAATATGAAATATTGGGAACATTCTGTATTACTGGGCACAACCAATAAATTATACCCAAATTCTGGGGATCAAATATATATTCATGGCTCACAGGTTAAAAATTGCTTCAAAATTTTCTGTAATAGGATAAAAGTTTGGAATTATCTTGCAGATCATTTATAGGGTATATGATCTTTCCCATGGACATAACACAAGACTGCAAGTAAACTGGAATTACTAGAAGTGACTTTTCTCAGCATAAAACCTCATAACTAAATAACACTTCCTCCTTTTAATTTATTTTCTGTTCTAGAAAGTTTTAGATCTTCTCTGCTTATTTGAATATTTCAGTTTCTAAAGAGAAAAATGATTCACTAAAATTCAAGAATTACAAGATAAGAACTGGTCATTTTCAGTCCCGTGTGGATTAAGAACAGCAGAGTAAAGGCTCATTTTACTGGTTGAAGCAAAAGGAATTATGCTGTAAAAAGAAATGTGAAGGGAATCTGATTCATAGCCCAGGAACTTCTAATTTTTCTATGCCTAATACTTAAGATGAATGGACTATATCAGTAAGTCCCATTGCTACCAACTTCCTCCTATGGCAAGATGATTGAAGGTTTTAATCATTGTACAATTCAGACTTATTTAGTTTGTGGTTGCTATGTTACTCTATTAGATAACATGTATTAACTAATTGAAGTTTTTCAAGACTGTTGAGGAAATGGATAACGGACAGTTGAAAAAGAAAACAGGTTTTTGCTTTTAGTTAATGATATGCATATATTTTGCATATTCTTTATTATTTATATATTATACACATATATATATTATTCATTACTTCCTATTCTTCCTTGTTTTTATTTTAAAATCATATAAAAAAACATTGAAGGTTAAGTGTGAGTTTAGTAACCAGATAACAAAGATTCCAGTGGAGTGGGACAAAAATAGTAATTGAGAAGAAATTAATGTAGTCACAGTAATGGATACAATAACCATAGAAGCTGTAAAAAATACTTTCTTCATAAGAAAATTGTAAGAATTTATTCATTTGTAGGAATACTGCGTATGGCTCTTATCTTTAAAAAAGAGAAGATGTTAGGTATTTTTCTATAGATAATTTTATATATGCATAACAGGTACATATGAACACTAAGTAATTCAATATCCAAATGGTCATAGTTGGTGATATTATAGTGGCTCTATACTAGTTAAAAATGGGGTCAATCACTTCATCTATGTGTACATGAGAGATCAAAATAAGCAGTGTGTTAATTGTCACATCAAGAGCACCCCTTTGCCCACTTCATTGACACTCAGAAGTAACCTGACACTCAATGTGGAAGACATTGGGTAGCCAAGGAGTGAGCAATATTGTTGAGCATGCTCCAGCTAGCTATTACCACCTTTTAAGCTTGGTGTGTTCTGGATCAAGCAATAACTTGCAGACTCCCATGACCTTGCTCTTGAGTCTGACCTGTGGTTTGATCTATCTTTTCAGCAAGCCTAAAGTAACCTTCCCAAGTAATTTTCTAGTAAAACTTTGTCTTTATCCTAGTTAGTGGCTCTCTGCCTTTCAGTATTGGCTCTGAGCATCAATTTTAAGAAAAATAATACAAAATCCTATGACGCTTCAAATGCCTCCTCTATTGAGTTCTGATCTCATCTCCCACCTAACAGGTGATTATTCCTTTCTGGTCCCTCTGTAAGTCCCAACACTCAGACATAGAGTAGCCTAGAATTTTTCTTATTTTACCCTTAAACAATTCTCTGGTATCTCCTGTTAATAATGGTTCACATTAGGGTGTCTTCATACAGAAGAACAATATTTAGCTGTTGTTCATGTTCTAACTAATAATTTAAATAAACTTTTATAAAATTCAATGATGCAAAAAGCTGACTATATGTAGTCATCAGATACTATGACACTCTTAGCACAAATGTAAAGTCAGCCCACACTAGATCATGTGCCATCTCACAAGAGTGCTGTCTCTGCTTGGATCAACCCATGACATTTAGAATAGCTATATGAGTTCATATTTTTGGACCAAGCTCTTAGAGACCATGCTAAAAATTTGAAAAGGTAGAGAAACATTCAATCATAAGGGCATGACATAAAATTTTGATATATTGGGGAAGTAGGAGTTGAGGGAAACATTACTCTTATTATTGCATTTGTTACTACAGAGGAATTTAGATTAATGAGACAGTTTGTTCTCTAGCATATCAGCTGCAATGCGATTTTCTTTCTATTATGAGGGTGAAATGACTATTCACTAACAAAGTGTGTTTTGAATTATATCTAGGGTAATGAACAGTGGAAAATGTTTTAATGCCATATGTGCTTCAGAAAAATAAATGTTAAGGATTTAAAATAATTTGAGGGCTGGAGAGATGGCTTAGCGGTTAAACGCTCGCCTGTGAAGCCTAAGGACCCGGTTCGAGGCTCGGTTCCCCAGGTCCCACGTTAGCCAGATGCACAAGGGGGCGCAAGCGTCTGGAGTTCGTTTGCAGAGGCTGGAAGCCCTGGCGCGCCCATTCTCTCTCTCTTCCTCTATCTGTCTTTCTCTCTATGTGTGTCGTTCTCAAATAAATAAATTAAAAAAAAAAATGAACAAAAAAAAAATAATTTGATTGTGTGAGCAAAAGTCTGTTTATTGTTTGCATCCATAAGCCTTTGATGGCTAACTTTGTGGCTAACTGGGAAGGATGCACTGCATTGGTCAATGCTGCTCTCAGCTGAGGAAGATCCCACCGGAGAATCCCAGGGGAAGGCTTCTCCATGGTAACATTCCAACATCTGGCGCAGAAGCAAATTCCCAATGGGAAATGTCTGTAGTACCATACATGGAGACAGGATGTAGTGATCTCAGTGTTTGGTCTGTGGGATTAAAGGTCCATGGGTGGGTCTGGCCACAAGGAACACCTGCTGCACAAAATTACTAGAGTGATCATTTCTGACATTAAGTAGACACACATGCATGTGTACCTGTGTATTGTGGACATATATTGTGGAGCAATGATTAAAAGCTTCTCTGGGAGGACGAGTTATTCACTTTTCAATGGTCAATTCAGCAATCTATGTTTATAGAAATGCGATCCTTAAAATGTTTCAGAATGTGCTTCAATGTAATTCTAATCCATATTCTAATGATATTACCTGCCCATCCTTATATTTTCTATAACTCACATATAATTGCTTCATTTTATTTATCCCTAAGATCTTTATTTGTTCCTATTGTTTTGTCCAGCATGTTTAATAGGGCCCATGCTTACATGGTTATCTTAAAGTGGAAGGTATAATTGATATTTAAAATGTCTATTCATGTATTTTCTACTTAACATATACCTATTTGTAAATATTTTTTTAAAAAAATTATT
The DNA here is from genome assembly GCF_020740685.1 of Jaculus jaculus. Lineage (NCBI taxonomy): Eukaryota > Metazoa > Chordata > Mammalia > Rodentia > Dipodidae > Jaculus > Jaculus jaculus. The sequence continues at coordinate 79,624,315 of NC_059114.1, forward strand.
TATTTGAGAGTGACAGACAGAGAGACAAAGACAGATAGAGGGAGAGAGAGAGAATGGGTGCGCCAGGGCTTCCAGCCTCTGCAAACGAACTCCAGACGCGTGTGCCCCCTTGTGCATCTGGCTAACGTGGGACCTGGGGAACCAAGCCTCGAACCGGGGTCCTTAGGCTTCACAGGCAAGCACTTAACTGCTAAGCCATCTCTCCAGCCCTATTTGTAAATATTTTAATGGTAACTTATGAAAGTTTTAGTGCTTATTCTTTGATGGTATTTATATATCTTAGGGTTATTTATAATCTTCCCTTTTCAGTGATTTTTAATTTAGAGCCATACATTTTTTATATGCAGTAGACAAAATACAACATTATATTTCTCAAGAAATTAATAGTACAGTACTTCTCGTCGCTACAGCATTCTCGTCTAAATGTCATTATGAATCTAGTTATTCTTTTTTGAATTTTTTTTTTTTTTTGATTTTTCAAGGTAGGGTCTCACTCTAGCTCAAGCTCATCTGTAATTCACTATGTAGTCTCAGGATGGTCTCTAACTCTTTGTGATCCTCCTAACTTTGCCTCCCAAGTACTAGGATTAAAGGTGTGCACCACCATGCCCGCATAAAAAATTATTTTTATTTATTTATTTAGACAGAGAGAGAGAGAGGGAGAGAGACAGAGAGAGAGAGGGAGAGGGAGAGGGAGAATGGACATGACAGGGCTTCCAGCCACTACAAATGAATTCCAGACACAGGTACTGCCTTGTTCATTTGGCTAAAGTGGGTCCTCAGGAATTGAACCCTGACCCTTTGGCTTTGCAAGCAAACGCCTTAACCACTAAACCATCCCACTAGCCCCTATTTATTGTTCTTAATAAACTTTATTTATATCTTCACCTCAATCTTTAAATGTTAAATAATATAGTATTAGTGATTTTATATGAAATTTTATATAAATTTTTATGCATTAATATTTTAATTCAAAAGGAAAATTAAAATAGCATATAAGCAATTAAATGCTTTTCTGTTTCATTGCCTAATAACTCTATTTATCATATCATTCGCAGTCTAAAATTTGGAATCACTTACACTGAAATTCAGGCCATTTTCTATAGTACCATTTCAAGTAAAGTGCCCATAAGTGATAAAGCTTGTATTTTAATACTGCATATCTATTATGTCAACTTGAAAGAGAGGGTAGAAGATGTCTATGATATTTTAAATGGAAATAAATTTAAATGGAAAATTTTTAAAAGTTTCAAATCATGAAGAGATTACTTATTAGATGTCAAATTGAATGTTCAAGATTATATACCAGAAAATAAGAAAGATTTAATTAATAAGCAATGAGGAGAGATAGCCAGTTAAATTTTATTATTGATTAAATAAGATATATGCTAATGGAATTTTAGAAGTATTATCATCACAGATTTTTTTTCAGTCATTTACTCCAATAGAAATCCTTAGTTTTAGATCACACATTTCTTCATTTTTTTGAACATATATATGTTACCCGTAATGAACAGAATTTGGCAATAAATGTTGTATGCCTTATTTCATGGCCTTAAGGGTCACGCACATGTATAATGACAATAGAGGAATTATTAAGTAAAAGTTCAGTAAAAGCTAGGGAGGCTTCCAGAAATTACTTTTGTTTTGTAATTTAAGAATTATTTCTACAGAAAGTTGGAATTTGATTATAAAGAACAGTGATTAGTGGGAATCAAAATATTGATGGTCTGTCCACCAGGGGACAGTGAAACATGAGAGTGAGGACTGACAAGAAAATGATGAAGTAAGGGGTTTGGGCACATCCACATACACTCCTAGCACCCAGCAAAAATAAAATAAAATAAAATAAAATAAAATAAAATAAAATAAAATAAAATAAAATAAAATAAAATAAAATAAAATAAAATAAAATAAAATAAAATAAAATAAAATAAAATAAAATGTATATGTGTGTGTGTGTGTGTGTGTGTGTGTGTATGGTTTTGATTATGATCAGCAGTCTTCTTTTTATATGTTTCACTATTTTGGCTTAAGTTTATTGACTCACCTAGTGCATGTGTGTGTGTGTGTGTGTGTGAGTGTATTTTTGACATTCACATGGAGAAATTTATTTCTTTGTTATTTATTTATTCCAAAACAGTTCAATTTTGATTATTTGAAGAATACAGTTATATTTGCATAAAAGGACAGCTCAAGCTCATTTGGTTTGCTAAAGGAACTGTGTTTTTGATGATGGTCTTATGAGTGTTCATGATTTCCATTTCCTTTCTACTGAATCATGGAGCTTCCCCCTCTAGACAATAAGCCTTAATATAAAACTTTCCTCCCCTCACCTTTTTTTCTGATGTTTTAGGCCAGCAATAAGAAGGTAATTTTCCACATGGTTTAATAGAACAAAAGAAACAAAAAGAGGAGTTCAGTGTCAACATTATATTCCAATTAGACAATATAAAAACAAAAATGAGAAATCTCCTAAAAGATATTACATTATTCATCAGGGGCAAAAAAAAAAATGTTTTACATAGCAAAACACTAGAATAAGTGAATGAGTGAACTTGAGCTAATTCCTAATGCCTCACACATTTTAATTCAAGAAGGTAAAATATTAAATGAGGTGGCCTCAGATTTCAGGCAGGTATGTATACATTTGCCATTCTATTATGTATCTCTGTACAATGTTTTGTAAGATCAGAAGGGCTGAGGTCACGTCCCCTCCACTCTTCTTTATTACAAAACACTGAAGTACACTTTAGTCTCATAAGGGATCTTATCCCAAAAATCATCTTGGTACCATTGTCCCATATGTTATGAAGATTTATTCAGCACTGAGCTTATCTCCCAACACTTGAAGTACACAAGTTCACATACTAAGGGTCTCAGGCATATGCAAACCATTGTCCTCAATAAATTGCTTCAAAGAATGAAAAAATATCCTTTGTGCACAGTGCCAGATGTCAAGTTTCTCAAATTTATGCTATGTCTGTTTCATAGACATGAGGGACAGATCTCCTAAGATAAACACTTCCATTTTGTGTTGCATTAAGGGATCTTTCTAGAAGTAATGACACTCAGGATCACCTGGGCCCACTTCACTTCATCCCACATTCTTTTCTAATTTCTCACAGAGGGTCATAAATATAGAAACAGTAATGTCTAAACTGAATAGGAACTAATTCCCTTACATTTTTCTATGGAATTTACAATCACATTATTATATTCCACAAAGAAATTCATTATTCAATAACATATTATTTCTTACATTTTTTAGATATAATAAATATTTGGACTATTAATTCTTACATCATGATTTTTGGTTTTCACCTTGCATGTAAATGATTGTAAATAATTGCTTTGCAAATGAATAAATTTCCTCCATTTCAAATAGATTCATTCAATTTTTTAATAAAGTAACTGTATTGTCCTAAATTTTCTCAGGATAGTTATATTTATTATCTCCAAATTTTATGTAAAGAAGGAAAATTATAAAACAAAACTAAGAGTGAATTACAGAAAATGTTTTACATAATAGTTGGGATGATACAGGTGCTTTAGGTATACTTCTATAAATTATAGTGAAATTAGATAAAAATTTAACCTAAGTTTTCAAAAATAGGAAGACCATTTCATATAAATTATATTATCTCTAAGATATACACAATGTTCTTCTACTACTGAAATTTTTATAAGAATACTGGCATTTTCTGGGCGTGGTGGTATACGCCTTTAATCCCAGCACTAGGGAGGCAGAGTTAGGAGGATCACCATGAGTTTCCAACAATCCACTGTCCTTCTCCAGGATCTATCTATCTTCTGAACATGCCAAATAAGAGTGCTAAAGGGAGGTGTGGTGGGAACCACAACTGCTGCATCTTTCAAGTCCTTTATATTGGCAGTAATTTCTGACACCCCCCCCCCCAGGGATGCAATACTGGTTTTTGTCCACGATTTTCCCTGCTGATGGTAGCCTCAATGGCTTCCATTTGGCATTTCCAACCATAATAGCCCTCACTCAACAAGTCAGGGAATGAATGTGGGGGGTTCTGCCAGATCCCAAGTATATCTATCTCAATTTTGCATTCTGGGACTGAGGAAATAACCACAGGGTGAGTTCAGATCCCACTGGGAAAACTATCAAACTAACATTTGCCAAAACTCCATTGATCACCTGACCTCTATAAGCACCTACTTTAACTGGTGGGCCATGGTGCTGTTTGGGGTCTCCTGGAATCAATGTCTATTCAGAGCCATTGTCCACTAGTCCTAAAAGGTCTATTTATTTACTTTCCCCCAGTTTACAGTTACCCTAGCAAAAGGCCACAGGTCCCTCTGAGGAAGAATAGTTGTAAGCTTAATATTGAAACTTTTGGGGATTGTAGGAGGGTCCTTCCTCAAAGGGATCTGGCCACCCCTTCAATCAAAGGGCTCAGGATCTGTAAACTGGAAGTCTGGAAACTGATTAAGAGGTCTTTATTCTCTGTTGCTATAATTCAAAATGTCCTTATGTTCCTTTGCTCTGGAACTTTTCTGCTTGTACAGATCAAGAAGGAACTCAGTTGGCTTCTTGTCTATTTGACTTCTTAGAACACCATGATTAATCAGCCAGTTCCAAAGGTCCATACGAGTCATACCTTCATGTGCACAATTTCACCTATGCTGTCAATTACAAAAAACACATTTACCCCATCTTTGGCAATTCAGCACTGCCACTTGGCCCTTATTACCCTGAGATCCAGTTAGACCCATTGCATCTAAGTCACCTAATGCAGCAATGACAGCTCCCACTGTGAGGTCTTCTTTACATTAAAAAAATAAAAATAAAAATAAAAATAAAACAATGATAGGGAACTTTAAGTATGCTGCTGCTTCCCTCACACATGTTTCTTATAGTCTTAGTGAAGGACACATTGTGGGGACAAAGATGAGTTTACCTGGCAAATCCACTCCAGCATTCCAAGTTCTCTGAGCTTTTTAATCCTTTCATCAGCCTTAAGCCAAGGGATATCAGGCAGATTGAGCACATTCACAGTAGGCCATCTTTGGATCCATTCTTTATCCAACCATTCAAATAAACTCGTGGCACCCCTTCCAACTGCACAAGCTGCAGTGTTAAATCTAAAATCTCTGCTCAGTGGGCCCATTTCACTAAATTCAGCCTGATCTGATCTTATGTTCCCTTCCTCCATCATCCCACACCTTTAAAATCCACTCCCAGACATATTCCCCATGCTTCTGCCTGAACAAGGTAGAAAACTCCTGAAGTTCTTTAGGGGTGTACCTCACCTCCTCTTGTGTCACACTTTCTATCTCACCTTTAGGAGCCTGCCTAGCCTTCCATCTGGTTATAGGCCTAGAAAAAAAAAGATGGATGGGAACTGAGAAGCACCAGCACCTCCTGCTGATTCCTCAGACAGAGAGGTTGATTTCCTCAAGCAAGGGTGGGGCGGGTAATAATTCAGTTTGTGGAAGTGGGGATACAACTGCTGCTAAGGGAGGGGAGGTCATATCTTCATCCAAAACATCTTCTTCAGAATCTGACAAGTCAATGTCCCATGTTCACAGGTTCTTCAGGGTCTTCCCACACATCCCCACCCTAAGTCACAGGAACCCACTCTTTCCCAATCAGTGCCCTCACTTTAACTTCTGAAACCTGGTGAGGCTGGGACTTGAGTTTATGTTTCAAGTTAGCCAATCTCACAGTGAGAGCTTGGGTTTGGTTTTCTGCAATTTGAGCCCTGTTCTGGCTAGAGAGGAGACTCCTCCAGGGCATCCTTAGCAATTTTGAGATCATGCATATGGGTCTTAACCTTAGAATTTTCTTTTTCAAAGTTCTGGTGTTCCCTTACTAGTTTGTCCAGAGATGCTAAAATCAACCAACCAGCCTCATCATTTGTCTTACTTTTCTACAAATATTCAAATATTTTAAGTACAGAATCACTAAACTCCTTGCTCTTCACAATACATGACCCAGGATCACCAAATACATGTATCTCACAGAGTTTTTTAAATAGTGCACACCATGGATTATTAGTGCTGTCCTTATTTCCAGTAAAAGCACTCTCCTTATCACCAGTAGGGCCTTTAGTAGCATTGAAGTTGGAAAGCCAAGCCCAGATAGCACCAAGCCCATTAGAGAAATCCATTCTTAAAATTCTGTTTATCTAGAACCATGTCTGGTACCAAAATCTGTATTAGTCAGGGTTCTTTAGAGGAACAGAACTGCTAGGATTAATTTTTTTAAGGGAATTTATTGGATTAATTTACCATAGTCCAATAGCAGTTGCAGGCCTGAGAATCATGGAACATGGAACCTGGTAGCTGTTCAGTCCACATGGCCGGATACCTCAGCAGTCTGAATCCAGCACTGCAAATGGCACCTGGAAGACCTGGAGGCTTTCTGAGGAGCCCCTGGGTTTTGATACATATGGGTTTTCATTTGACACTGGTCTTCAGTCCATGCAGGAAGGCAGCAAGCAGCTCCAGCAGCCAAGTGGAGGGAAGGAAGGGGCTTTTTTCACCCAGAGCTTCCTTATATGAAGTCCCCCTCTGAGAAGGGCTGCCCACTCTGGGGGAAGGGATTGCTCTGGGGGTAGGACTTCCTCCTTCAGTTAATCCTTCCTGGAAACAACCTCAGGGACCCACCCAAAAGGGATTTCTGTGGATTAGTAAACACATCAAGTTAACAACACCTTAACTATCACATAAGTATATGAGGCAGGGAGGGTGTCACTATCCTTTTGGATTGATCCTCTAATATATTTGAAAACAATATTTTGATTCCATTAATCTTCACTTTAGATAGTACTTAGGCATAATTACACTCCAGGTGACTTTTTAAATAAAAAAAGAATAAAAATTGCTGTTGAAAAGAATAAATAAGGAAAGTTAATGGGGACCTTATGCCTAACTTTGTTTATTGTAGGGTTTTATAAATGAATTTATAATCTTGAAATAGCATTAGACCTTATATTTTCTTCTTCTTCTTCTACTTCTTCTTCTTCTTCTCTTCCTCCTCCTCTTCCTCCTCCTCCTCTTCCTCCTTCTTCTTCTTCTTCTTGTTATTATTATTATTATTATTGTTGTTGTTGCAGGGTCTTACTCTATCTCAGGCTGACCTGGAATTCACTATGTAATCTCAGATTGGCCTCCAACTCATGGTGATCCTCCTACCTCTGCCTCCCAAGTGCTGGGATTAAAGGCATGTGCCAACATGCCTGGGGTTTATATTTACTCCATAGTCTTTAGTACACTAAGTATTCAGAAAAAAAAAAAAATACTAAATCCAAATTGTAAAATCAAATGTACTATTGCTCACCATGTGTGTTTATGATTTTAGGCTGCCTATAGGACTTTGGGTGATGTCTTCCCTTTTATCACTCATATTTTTGGTAATTTTTCATAATTTTGCAATAAGAACAAAATCTATCTTTTTGATTTGCTCTTTTATATGCTTCTTTTCACTCATTGATTCCTACTGTAGGTTTAATTATTTCTTCTTTGTTCCTTAACTATGATTTTTATGTCATTTTTCTTGGTTTCTTGACATGGAAGATTAAGTTATTGATTTTCTCCATATATTTTCTTTCATATAAACTATTATAGTTATTAACAACTTTAATCATTATTGCAACTTCAGCTAGAAGGCATAGTGCAGTTTGGTTTCCTAATTATTTACTCACATACTTTAAAAAATGTCACATTTATTTTCTTTCAATATTTTATTTATGTATTTGAAAGGAGAAAGAGAGAGACTATGGACATGCCCGGATGCAAGAACCTCTAGGCACTGCAAATGCACTCCAGACACATTCACCATTTTGTGCACCTGGCTTTACGGGGATACTACAGAGTCAAATCCAGGTTGTCAGCCTTTGTAGGCAGTTGCCTTAACTGCTGAGTCAGCAGCCCTTTTCTATTTTCTTTAAGTCAGTAGTTAGTGTAGGCCTTTCCGACTGGGTAATTGAAGTGTTACAGTGATCACTTTTTGCTCTTTAAGCTGAAATATATTACGATATTTAAAATATGCAATGAATTTACCACATTGGGACCGCTGAATATTTGATTATTATCTGTCATTTAAAAATGTTCCATGTTTATCAGAAAAACAATATAGTCATTGTATTATATCTACTAATTCAATTTGATTGCTATTTTTTTGCATATATTTTTGTATCGTCACTGATTGCTTGGCCAAGTTGTTTCAGTTATTAAACACAGTGTGTTTCAATTACTCAATAGAGTTATGAATGTCCATTTTTCCACTTACATCAATTTTTACTTCAGATAATTTGAAGTTACAGTATGTTTACCATTCTGAAAATTGTGCACATAATTATAAATAGTAAAACAAGAAAGATTTTAGAAGACAATGGGAAGACTACCTGATGATGTTAATGACTATATAAACTTAGAAAATGTATTTTCATAAGAAGTATCCAAAACTTATAATCAAATTAAGGAAATTTGACTCTCAAAAGTTATCATTAGGCTGGAGATACATTCAGCTAATAAAGTGGCTAGTTTACAAAGCCTGATGGCCTGGGTTTAATTCTCCAGTACCCATGTAAAGGCAGGTGCACAAAGTAAAGCACACATCTGGAGTCTGTTTGCAGTGGCTGGAATTCCTGGCGCATCCATATTCACTTACACAGTCTTTCTGTCTGCTTCTTTCTCTCTTTAGTTTTCTCTCTCTCAAATAAACAAATATTTAAAAAAAATATATGACAAAGAGAGTACAAAATCAAGCTCCAAATTGTGTGAATACATGTGAAGGTCACTTACAAGATTTTTTTTTTCATGTAACAAAAGATTAAGACAAAGAGATATGACACAGAGCAAAAATAAATCAAGATATTTAAAACAAATTTTCAAAAATATTAATATTAGTTTATGAGACGAGAGAGAGAGAGAGAGAGAGATAGGGAATGGGTAGCCAGGGTCTGTTGCTTCTGCAAACACATTTTAAATGCATGTGCCGCTTTGTGCATTTAGCTATATTTGAGTTTTGGTGTATGGAACCTGGGCTGTCAGGCTTTGCAAGCAAGTACTTTTAACTGCTGAGCCATCTTTCCTTTTTATTTTTATTTTTTAGTAGGGTCTCATTCTAGCCCAGCCTGACCTAGAAATCGTTCAGGTTGGTGTTGAACTAACTGTGATCCTCCTACATTTGCCTCTTGAGTTGTGAGCTTAAAATGGATTTTCAATACCAAACAAACTAGCAGTATTATATTACAGGAGTTTAATTTCATTAGCCACTATATATATGCACTAGTGGTGTGCATATAGAAATGAAAGATAATTCTAAGTATTGGCAGGAATATGGAAACTATACGTTGTTGGTAAGAACATAACATTTAGGGCTGGAGAGATGGCTTAGAGGTTAAGCACTTGACTGTGAAGACTAAGGACCCCGGTTCGAGGCTGAACTCCCCAGGAGCCACATTAGCCAGATGCACATGGGGGCGCACATGTCTGGAGTTCGTTTGCAGTGGCTGGAGGCCCTGGCGTGCTCATTCTCTATCTATCTCTATCTGCCTCTTTCTCTCTCTGTCACTCTCAAATAAATAAATAAATATTTTAAAAAAATAACTTAACATTTAGAAAAATGACTTTGGAAAATTTTTGTAATATCTTCTGAATTTGAACATATTTATCTAATTTAAATATGTATACAAGGACACAGCTTACTGGAGTCCCATCCATTCCCTGACACTAGTCATTAACGTCTCACAAAAGTTGCACTAGTAAATAAAATATCTAGATTGATATGTTAAAACTCTATTCTGCATGTTTTTCTCCACTAAGAATAAGTAATGTGCATACAAATATGAATATTGATTTTACTCATCAAATGTAAGCTAGTAGGAACCACTCACAACACATGTTTACCTTTTGACTATAATCACATAAAGCATGATGCGCCATCTGCCTACATTTTAACCAACACTTATCAACAGATCTGGTTTATTTTCTCTCATAGTTTTCCAGGTGCCCATCCATGATTGGGGTTTGGGTGAGGCAAGATATTTTAGGAGGATCAGTGAGTTAAACAAAACATTTCACCTAAGTGTCTGTAAAAGAGGCCTGATTTCCCACTGTCCTCTTTAAGAACAAACCCACAAATATCTGAAGACCTTTTGCAGTAACATCCTCTTCACAGTCCAACTCCTAAGAGTCCCACTCTGGGGGACAAGCCTTTAACACAAAGGCTTTGAAGGGACATCTCAGAAAACTAGCCCAGTATTGTATATTCATTAAATGCATTCAAAACCAAAACTTTAATGGTTGTTAGTGCATAGAAGCAAGCATGATGTGATATTTGAAGTAATAGCAGCATTCTTATTTCTTAAACTGAGTTGAGGTTTATTTCAATTTGTGCACATTCAACAAATTTTAAACATATCATAGTGCATATTATATTGTGTGAACATGAGGTTATAATTGAAAAAAGAGTTTTAAAAATCATAAAAATATCACAGTTTCAAATAATTAATATGCTTTTCTCAATATAAAATTTTAGCAAGTTTGTGAAGAGACAAGGATTTTTAAATCACCTTGAAGCCTTATTTGGCAGTATATAATTTTACTTTATTTCTTATTAATTAGTTTTGTATTCAGCAAATACAGTCAATTTGGTACCATTATTAGGCTGATCTGTGACCTGCCCCCTCCCTTTGGCCCCTTGTTGAGGGATATGGATCATGCATTGTGGAGTTAGCCCACAGTTATGGGTAAGAAAAATGTCTCTGCATATCATGACCCAACATGTGGCTCTGACATTCTTTCTACCTTCTCTTCCTCAAAATTTCCCTGAGCTGGTATCCAGTTCACAGGAAAACATCATTGGGTCATTAGTTGCAGAGACATTTAGCATACCAATAACTGGGGACTAACCCCACAGTGCACGACCCATTTACATCAACAAGGAAGGTCTAATGGGAGGGGGGTAGATCATAGATGAGCCTAAACAATGGTACCAAACTGCCTGTATTTGATGAAAAGAAAACTAATAAATCAAATTAAAAAAAAAAAATTCCCTGAGTCATGTTGGGTTCATTTTTGGTCTGCTTCAGCGATGAGGTGTTGGGGGCTTCTGGGGCTTTGGCTCTCTCATTTGGTAGAAGTTAATTTTTCTCTGTGTGGGTCTCCTTCACCCTTGTGCTGGTATCTGGTTCATCAGGAAAACAGCACCCTTGCTTGTTTCACCAATTTTTCTTAATTTCAACCGGGGCCCTTCTGAAGTATGATGGGGTGGTTCTCTCTTTAGGGTCTACATCTATCTGAAAAACAGAAGCAGATTCTCCAATGGAGAATAAGTTAACACCAGGACAAATGAAATAACCCTAACTTTTTTTTATAGAGAATTTAATAGGTATAGGCCATCTTGTAGCCCATGATTGATAGTAGCTTGATAATGGACAGTGGGCTTATGTTTGGATATGGTTCTGACTTGTTTCCCAGCTCCAGCTATGGGTACCATCCCACTGAGGGGATCAGTTAGCCAAATCAAAAGCAGTTGGTTCCCTGCCATGGCTGTGTGCCAGTATTACATTTGTGTGGGCATCACAACAAGCTATTTGCTGCTAAGTAGGTTAGACCATTAGTTGCCTGGACAGATATTGGTCATTTTCCCCCAGTCGCCCATGTAGCACCTTGTGGCACTAGACATGCTGACTGTCTGGGGACTGACTCTTTTCTAGCTTCCAGCCATGCCATTCCATTTTATGTGTCAACTGCATAAGGTGTCTTCAGCAGTAGGGTCTTACCACTACCTTTGGTGGGTCAACAAGTACTCTGACAGAAATCTGTCTGTCTTTTAGGAAACCTTGTAGGTCTCTCTGATCAAAAGCTCATTGTGGATGATAGCCACATGCTGGTACTGGGAGTTACAGGCCAGTGCCCAGTAAGCAAAGGAGGAAAAAGATAACTAATATACAAGAGTTAGAGAAAAGGGAGAGAGAGAGAGAGAGAGAGAGGGAGAGAGGGAGGGAGGGAGGGAGGGGAGATATATCTTTTTGTTTTTTAATTTTTTTTTTTTCAGGTAGGGTCTCACTCTAGCCCAGGCTGGCCTGGAATTCGCTATGTAGTCTCAGGGTGGCCTTGAACTCACGGCGATACTCCAGCTTCAGCCTCCAAGGGCTAGAAATAAAGGTGTGTACCACCATACCCAGCCCTAATTTTACTTTATAAGAAACAGGAGTGCCACTATTGAGGAAAACCCATACAAATCCTGACTTCTGTTAGAAACCAAAAGATTCTAAATTTTACAACATAATTATGTTAAACAAAGTTACAAAGAGATCTCCAGTTTCACCCAGTTGCTAGACCATCAGCAGTATCCACTTTGGGGTTTCTGTTTCAGAAGAATTCAAATGGACATCATAATAAATAAGTGGTCAAGTGTTTAATACTGGAAGGAAAGAATCGAAATCAAATCTTTAGAAAAAGAGCGGGTCCAGTTGAGAAGTAACAGCTTTGATTCTGTGTTCTATTTCTCTTCTCTGTTAGTTTCTCCTCTGTGCCACCGTAAGAATGGGCACGTCCAGAAAAGGAGTATGCTTTTCCTGAAAGCCTATTTTACTGAGAATTCAGTAATCTATAGGTAGATGCTTAGGAGGTAAGGATACTCATAAGGGTTTTTCATATCCTCAGGACTGAAAATTCACCTAAGAAAGGCAACAGTAATTTACCCATGCTCCCCTGGAGGAAAACTTCCCGAGGTTGACCACAGATGCTGTCTCTTCCTACATGCAGGGCTCTGGTCTGGCTTTCTGGAGTTGGCCAACCTAACTCTCTTTTTCTTCACCACCAGTTCACCACCTCCATTATCTTTACAACCTGTTTCTGAGCCTTGAGTTGGCTTATCTGGACTAAACACTTGATTTTCATGAAGTACTTTGAGGAGTCTGATAATTTGTTACCAGAACTAATTTTCTGTCTAATAACAACATGACATTGAATATAATTGCAGATAAATAGAAAAGTTATCACATTTTTGAGAATAATCTTCATATATATTCATATTGATATCAACTTCGGAAATATAGTTTTGAGTGGCAACAACATAGTACCTGTGTCTACAGTTTTATATTGCTCATATAAACACAAAAGTCATGTGACAAATGATGTCTAAGATCATATATATTTCAGTCTTAAAATTTTTAAATATAAATAATGTCTCTTTCACAATAGATATTTTGATTAAAGAAGGACATTATGCACTTAGTATGGAGCAAAGCCTTCAATATGACACTAGAAAATTGAGCTAGCCATTCTCCATTAGAGATATTTCATAAGCTCAGCAAGGAATTCCAAACTGCTAGCTCTCCAATGCTGTGATCTGACACTGCAGAGTTGCATCCTGGTAACATGATCTGACCTTTTGATCATGATGGGAGTTTGGTCATTGAGGACTGGCCTTATTTGCAGGGATTTAATTTGCATTACCATTCCTTGAAAGGTAGAACTTGCACAACTAGAAATTAGAATATATCTATCTCTATCTAGCTGTACCTATATATCTCAAATAACTTTTACCTGCTCCTGCTCCCCTGGTCTGAATTTCATAACAGGAAACTACAGGTAAAGAAACATGCTAAATTAAAAAAAAAAAAAAAAAGTACTATTCCCAAATGGAGAAACCCATTGCCCGTTCCCCTGAAGTACAGGTATGTACTTACTGTCCAGCCCTCTTCTCTTTAGATTGATTTCTTTGGGGAAATTCTTTCAATTTTAATCTACAGAAAAAAATTCATTCTGGCTTCCCTGGTATCTTACTGAAAATATGGGAGAAAATCAGACTTTAATTTCTTTTATAACTTTCTATGTAAATAATCACCTCAGATAAGAGAAAAACTTGAACAGATGTAGACTCTCATGTTTCTAAGATGAGGGATTGTAGTTAGCTCATCAGCAACTCCAAACTGAGTGTTTTCAGCTGCTAATAATAGTTATTTTTCTTTCAATGTAGTTAAAGGCAGAGAACGTACAAAGGTACTTCTATACTATGGTCCATGTGCTCCTCCATACAATTGAAGACTTCCCTTTATTGTGTACATTACATATATATGTATTTTTCACTATTCTACTACAAAAATAAATTCAAATATAAGATCTTTCAATTAAAGCTATGCAAAACTCCTATATCTCAAACTTAGGATACAGATATCTTAATAGTTTTTCATGTAAGCAAAAGCCATAGAGCTAAAAAAAAAAAAAAAAAGTGTTAAATCAGGCTATATTTTCTAGTGAAGAAAAACATGAAAGTGAACTTAGTTAAAAATATACATTTAAATTAAAGGAACTATTATAGTGTTATTTTTTTCATTTTCAGCCTTTTATTAGAGGTATTCTGTCATTTAGCAATTTATATCATTTAGAGGAACCAAAATAACTAACTAACCAAAATAAAATAACTATTATTCTCTATGTCAACTTGCTACATAGAAACATTATTGCCATTGGTTCTCTCTGGGATTTAAAGAAGTTCCAACCTCTTGAGTAATAGTATCTGGAGAAAATGTACAATTCATGGTAGATCAGTGAGGTGTTTTATTGTACAGGAAAATATATCATGCATATCTGTAAATTTATTTCATTGTCTGTAGGATGCTAATTTTCTGGGATAATGAGTCAGAGCCATAATATTCAGACATGTGCTCAGACATCATTCTGGACATTTCTCTGAGGGTGTTTTGGATAAGATTGATATTTACTTTGGTGGGCTTTGAACAAGACAGATTGCCCTCCATAAAATGTGTGGGCTCCATGCTAACAGTGGAAAATTTGAACAGAACTAGGGTGTTATCGCACCAGTATGAAGGAACTTTTCAGTGAGAGATTTCAGACTGTACACTGCCTCGGCTCCATCCTTGGTCCTTAGCATATCGTTCTGCCATGAATAATTTTGGCTTGCCTGACTCCATAATCACATTGGCTAGTTCCTTAAATATGATTTTTCTTTTTTTTTTTCCTCTATAGGCACAGTCTGCTGCTGCTTCTCTCCAGAACCCTGAATAACGCATCATTTTCAAACCTAAATCTGTAGTTGTTATCAATGTTTTCTTGGATAAAGATGCAAAAATCAGTCAGTGATGTACATAGCAGCACTCTTTAAAGGCACTAAGAACTTATATAGCATTGTAAATCAAAGTATAATGACTCTCATCTTTCCGTCTTCTCTGTTACTCACATCAGTGTATCCTTTTGAATCCCCCCATGAGTTTCTCTGGTCGTTTTCAGAAACTGAGCAGGTAACTCAATTCTCTAACACTAAATTCAATGATATAACTATCCCCTCATATCAATATGTCAGGACACTATATCACAAATTAGCAAGATATCTGTCTATGTGAGGCATTTCTACTTAGAAACACTTGCTCTGGGTGGAGATGAGCAGTGTTGACAAGAACTGATATGATCCCACTTTGAGGTCTCCTCACCACATAAGGAAAACACAACCATGCAGAGAAGTGCAGCTAAGGAAGGACTACACAGTAGACATTTCAGGATTGACTAGAAGAAAGAGTCAATAACTGGAGGGATGGCTTAGCAGTTAAGGTGCTTGCATACCTACAAAGCCAAAGGAGCCAGGTTCGATTCCCCAGGACCCATGTAAGTCAGACGCATAGGGTGGTACATGTGTTGGGAGTTCGTATGCAGAGGCTGGAGGCCCTGGCACGCCCGTTGTCTCCCTCCCTCCCTCCCTCCCTCCCTCCCTCTCTCTCTCTCTCTCTCTCTGTCAAGTAAATAAACATTAAAAAAAGAAAGTCAGTAATCTAGATTCTTTGCCATAAAACTGCCAAGAGGAAAGGCTTTTAGACAAACAAGCAAACAAAAACCAGAGCATTTGTAAAGTTCTCAGGTGAGAGATTGCTCCATGAATTGACCAACATACAAATACAAAGAAAATGTAGGCTGGAGAGATGGCTCAGCTGTTAAAGGCAATTCCTTGCAAAGTGAGACTCTAGTGGCTTGCATTCAATTTACCAGTATTCATGTGGTGCAAAGTGGTTCAAGTGTCTGGAGTCTGCAGTGACAGCATGCCCATTCTCTCTCCTAGCCCAAACTGACCTGGGATTCACTATGTAGTCTCAGGGTGGTCTCAAACTCATGTGATCCTCTTACCTCTGCCTCCTGAGTGCTGGGATTCAAGGTGTGTGCCACCAAGCCCGGCTCTAAGAAGTATTTCTAAAAGGAAGAAATGTACAGAAAATCATGGTGCTTGTGCAGAGAGGAGAACAAAGTAGCATATAGGGACAAAGAAGGTTTTTTGTTTTTTTTTTTAATCCATTTTTTTTTAAATGAATATGAAAATAACTGTGTGGTCATCAGAATTATCTAAAAGGGGATTGGTATAGAAAAACAGTTTGTGGAACCAAACATTTTTTTGCAGGCACCTTTTGCAAAGAAAAGGACAGAACTGATTTAAAAAAAAAAAAAAATGGACACCTTTGCCTTATCAAATGATACAATTTGTCCCTATAAATTGACAGGAAAGAAGGACCTCCTTAACCCCGGGGACAGCCTGCATGTGGTGCTGCATTTGCGTGATGGATTTCTCCCATCATTCCCTATGTTAGAAGGCAAGAAATGGAAAAATATTTCAGAACGTGGGGAGAAGAAGAATGTTTGAAAGAGCAGTTAAAGAAAGACATTGTGAGCCAGGCATGGTGGTGTATGTCTTTAATTCCAGCACTTGGGATGCAGAGGTAGGAGGATTGCCTTGAGTTCGAGGCCACCCTGAGACTCCATAGTGAATTCCAGGTCAGCCTGGGCTAGAGTGAGACCCTACCTCGAAAAACAAAACAACAACAACAAAAAAAAAAAAAAAACAAAGAAAAAAAAAAAGAAAGAAAGAAAGAAAAAGACATTGTGTTGGTAAAGAGAGTCTAGCCAGTCAGCATGTTGGGTGCTGAGATTTAGTGTTGGGCAAGTTCAGATGAGTATAGTCAGGATTAGTGCATAATTCTTTTTGCTTTAGTCCAAGGGCTAGAAAATTATATGGTTAAGTTGTGTTGTACTAGAAAGTCCTGTGGTTCAGCCTCCCCATCAGTCCCTCCCCATTTTAAAGTGTTTACTATACTCTCTTTATTGAGAATTGAAATTCTACCTGAGAGAAACTGGTCAAATCAGGCTAAATGAAACAAATAAGGACGTTGGCCACTGACACAGATATGGAGGCGCTGCTGAGCTGGCAGGCCGTTCCCTGCATTTGAAGATTGCGATCATGATGGTGACCAGGACCACAGCCATCTCCAGGTGTCACTGAAGAGGATCTTTCCTTTTCTTTTTTCCATGTCCATAAAGTACAGAGGGATTAAACCCAAGGCATCATGGCTACTAGGCAAGTATCATGCCGCTGGACCTTACCCTTAGAACCAAACTTTTCCCTGTACGTCTGCCTCAAGTCACTGTGCTTTCCTCTTCATAGCACCCTGCTTCCACATTCTATCATCATCTCTGCCTGATCTCTTCCAGCTCTACTTGAAAATGTCAGCTTCTCTGACATTTCTTCTTTTATAACCGTTTTAAAAAATAGAATCCTCATATCCATTTCAGCACCTATAAAGCTTATTGACTTCAGTTTTTATCCATAACACTAAACATCCAAAACAGCATGTCTTTGTTGCCTACTATTGAGAAACAAATTACTCTAAAATAGTAATAAAAACAAATAAGCCTTAAAGAAAACATACCACTTTTCTTTGTTTATTTGGATGTGTTTAGCACGCCAAATGGCCTTTTAATTATATATGTTTATGCCCATTGATTCATGTTGTTCTCAGTTTTGGTTAGAGAATCTTTATTTTACAGAGGATGGTGAAGAGTAGGGATACCCAAGACTTAACAAATCATTGAGAAGAGAAAGCCCAGAAAAAAGCAGGGGACAACTCATCTCTGTCACACCCACCGAAGCTCAGAGAGCACAGCAGAGGAAGCGGTGGAAAGAATTTTCGTGTTGTTCTCCCTGCTATCCAAAGACGTTTCTGTATGGAGAGGGCAGTAGACACTGAGGAGACTCAAAACTAAACAAAGCTGATAAAATTGGTGAGAATTCAACACTAAAGGAGGCCTCTCTGTTACATAACCTCCAAGGCTCACTAAACATTGTGGGAAAGGGATGGAAAGAATGTAAGAACCACAGTTTAGGAATGAGTACATTGGAGCACTGACATTGTGACAAAAAAAAAAAAAAAACTGGTGCATTCATGACCTCACAGTGGTGTTTGTTAAGCCACATAAGACAAAGATTGCTGAGCTCATAAGTAATTTGACATAACATGTGGAAGTGGGCAAAAAGAATGAGACATCAAAACAAAAGAAAAACTACTTAAACTACTAGGACAAAAGAGGCTGTTCAGTGGAATTGGACTGGAGTTGGGGGTAATAGGGCAGCAATATGATCAAATTATAGTCTATTCATGTACTGCATTTTCTAATTAAAAAATAATTAGCAGAAACGCAACGGCTGGGCATGGTGGCATTCAGCACTCTGGAGGTAGAGGTAGGAGGATGGCTGTGAGCTCAAGGACACCTTGAGACTACCTAATGAATTCCTGGTCAGCCTGGACTACAGTGAGATCTTGCCTTAAAAACCAAAAACAAAAAATAACACAAAACAAATAGACAAAAAATCCTTTACCATTTCAGCTTGTGTCTCACAAAGGCACCGTGGATATTTTGAGCAGAGCCACAGTCTTCTCAGAGATTAACGGGACCACGAACTGCTTCCAGGGTCACCCACATGCCTGTCAGCAGGATGCCCTCCCTCCATAGCTGTCTGAATACATTTGGTCCTGTCTTGCTGAGAACATCAGCTCCTTGCTATATAAGAACCTCCACAGGCAGTGGGCAACACCGAAGTGGGCAACAAGACCCAGAGAGAATGACAAGATTTACATCGCAGTCCTTTGAAACGCAATCTTTGTAAGACGAAGTTGCTCTACTTCTGCTGAAGTCTCTCATTCTCAGTAAGCCACTAGAACCCGTCCACAACCAAGAGTACAGGTTACAAAGAAAAGAAATTACTATCCTGCTGCAAATAGAAATCATTGGCAGCCATTTTAGGGGATGCCTATTAAATACCACATAGTGATTAGTTTACCCTGTATCTCCTCCACAAATCAATATTTAAACACAGAGAGATCCAGGCAAGATAACAGCTGATTTGTTCACTGCTGAATTTTCTTGGTTATGGATATGAAAGGCCTTTAATGATGTTTTTGAGTATGTACATTCTATAATGCAAAGAAGCTTTTGAAATTAGTATTAACATAATTTACATTGACATTAATTCTAGCTATATAATTTTCCTTAGAAAGTGTATATTCATGAGTAAACTCTCCTCTTCTTTGTTTTCCTTTTTTCAAAATTATTTCCTCTTTTGAATTCTACAATTTAGTTATTGACATTTTCTAGTACTAATGATGTTTTTTTTTATTTTATCTTCAAATTTTGTTTAATAGACATCCAAATATAACTGTATAAATAAATTAACTGTATATAGCTCATGTGATTTGATGTATACATACATTATATAATGTTTCAACCAGTTTAAAGATGTCACATACACTTTTCTATTTTATATATAATTATAGTAAGCATCACCCAAAATTTTTCCTTTTTACATTGTTTGCTTCATAGTTATTTTTCAATCATTTATTTCTTATAAATTCATCATTTATTTGAAAGAAAGGAAGAGAGAAAAAGAGAGTGAATATGGACTTGCCAGTGGCTCTTGCCACTGTAAATGAACTCCAGATACATGTGAATTTCGTGTATCTGGCTTCATGAAGGTACCAGAGAATCAAACCCAGGTTGATGGGCTTTGTAAACAAGCTCCTTTCAGCACTACATCATCTTCCAAGCCAACAAAAGTTCTCATTGCCATGATACCCATAAAGACACAATTTCATACTTTCAACACCGAGTATTTAATAAAACATAAATTTAATTATAAAACCAAATTAACTCTCTGTCCCTTTATTTGTCAGGTATGCTTACAACTAAAGGTATTCTAGGTAAGGAGGGGGAAGATGTAGCTTTTGTCTCTCTGTTCTTGTGTGAGTTCTTGGAGTATCAGATTGGGTGCAGAGGAATGGGAGGACATGCGGAGATACACACAAAACTAAATCCAAAAGGAATTCGTACCATAGAAACCTTCCTTCTAGAAGCACTGAAGGATCATCTGGTAAAAGGGGCCTTGGAAAGGTTGAGATGAAGCCTAACACGGATAAATTTGGCTCTGACTTATAACTCCCAGTACCAGAAATCAGTTACAACCCACACTTAGCTGTGGGTCTGAAAGACCTACGAGGTTCCCCAACAAGACAGGCTTCTATCAAAACACTTGATTGCCCAGCTGCAGTAAATAATAAGCACCATGTGCTGCCAACTCAGAGCATGGAGAGTTCTGTCTGGAATCTGGAGGGAAGCCAGTGCCCCCATGGTTAGCCCATATAGTACTGGAAAGTGCTACATGATCTGCTGGGGGAAAATGGCCAACAATGTTGTGAGCCCACAGGGAACAAGGCTCTATGAAATCAACCAGCCTGAGAAGATGTATACGCCTGTGCAAGAGTGGCACCTAGCCTAGGTTGGCTAAGGGAACCACTCAATGGAAAGGAACCCATAGCCGGAACTGGGAATCAAGTCAGAATCCTATGGAGGCCAACATTATGGACTCTATTTATAAGTTCCTGCTTATATTTGGCCAAAAAGGGGGCTAAACCCATCAGAATTTCTCTAAATTAACCTATACTGACCTCATTCTCCATTGGAGAATCTATTTTACTTCTTCAGCCGGCAGTGAGAACTGTGGGCAATGAAATCTATCAAGACAACCAAAGACAGCTGACTCCCTGTTAGGAGATGAACCAACCTTTGAAGATCAGCTAGGGTCAAGATGAATCAGTGAATGAGTAAGGAGCAAGCGAGCTGTTTCCATAGCAAGTGTGACAAACTTTGCCAGGGTGATGGAGACTCACATTGGGGATACTCAAAAATGTGCCAAAGCAGAAATCCAGAAGCTCTAAAGTACATTTAAGACACACCCACCAAGGCTCAAGGAATTTTGAAGAAGAAGGGATGGAAAGAATGTCAGAGCCACTGGGTGGGAGAAATACTCCCACATGACTGACTGCTGCTCTCACAGTTCATAACCCACAAGCCCATGGTGAATTCCAGCAATCCCACAAAGAAGGAGAACCCTCAAATAGAGTGGGGAGAGGGAGGAGGAAATTAATGGTACACATGAAGTGTCCATACAAAGTTTCTACTTAATAATATGTATATTGATTAAAGCAAAATTTGTTGATATTGTAATTATTTAATGACTTTTTGAGATAAGGTATTATTTTTGCCTAGGCTGACCTGAAATGCAAAATGCAAGTCTCAGGCTGGCCTGGAACTCATAGTGATCCTCCTATCTATGCCTCTTGAGTGCTAGGATTAAAGGTGCATGACACCATACTCTGTAAGAAATATTTTTATAGAGTTAAGTAAAGGAACAAGATACAAAGAATTTAGTGGTAGGCTGAAGAGATGGCTTAGCAGTTAAAGTGCCTGCCTGCAAAGCCAAAGGACCCAAGTTTGATTTTATAGGACCCATGTAAGCCATGGAATGCACAAGGTAGCACATGTGTCTGGAGTTTGTTTGCATTGTCTGGAGTCCCTGGCACATCCACTCTCTCTGTCTCCCCTTCTCTCCCTCTCTTAAACACAAGAAAAATAAAAATAAAATATAAAAAAAAAATTAGTGTCTAGATTAAATGTATTACTTTGAAAATAGTTTTTGATTGTCAGCTAAGTTAGTATCAAGTCTTGATTAAAGCATTCAATTAAATTTACATTATATATAATCTTTAATAACTTTAGGATATTTTTATTCTATTATACTGGGAAATTTTACTATTTAAATCTAGAAAACTGGCTGCAGTTTCACACTTTAAAAATATTATTTTCATATAAAAATAATTTTGTAGAGGTACATTTGGAAATGCATTATATAAAATCATGCCTTCAAGAATAAATTATACATAAAACACAAAGCATTATTTTATTAATTGTTTTACCTGGAATCAGTTTTCTATTTCAGGTATGTTTATCTGAAATAACAAAAGTTATTTTGCAAAATAAAAGAGCTTCTAAAATATGATAATTTTCTTTTCATAAGTAAAATTTTTACAGGACTTATTGTCCGTATATGTGCAATTGGAAATGCTATGGAGTCATTACAATCACTCCATATTACACACTGACGTGACGAATGCATATATGACGGGGAATTATATGATACATCAATGCCATGTACACATTGTGAAATGTTAAGTCAAATATTATCTCAAAGTTCATTTCAAGACAGAAAATATTTACAGCCCAATTTTCAAATGTGTTTTTAATTCAGAGTACACTATCATTATTTTTATATACCATACTGTTTGATAGCACCTCAGAGCTTCCTTCTTCAATCCGCCTGGAATTCAATATGCATTAATAAGGATTCCATGTCCATCTCTTTCCCAACATCCCAGCTCTCTAGTGCACACCATTTTATGTTTGCGCACTATCTGATCAAAACTTCTAGATTTCACCTAGTGAGGTCATTTGACATTTAACTTTTCCTAAATAGCTTATTACAACATACAACAATGACCTCCAGTTTTATCCAATGTTCTTCACGAATGAGAAGGTGATATTCTTTTTCCAAGGATGAATATATAGTTGATTGTTTATATATGGATGTATACTCAAGTTTTTTATGATTCTCACTTATTGCATTATATCACAGTGAAAATTGCTTTTGTGTTCTGTGACCTTGACTTCTTCAATGGTCACTATTTCTCAGGTGCTCTGTAGAAGGGTCTATTTTCTGATTAGGATTAGGATAGTGTGATGGTTTTTCTCATAGGTCTCCTATAAACTCATGTATTTTGAATTCTTGGCCCCAAGCTGATGATAGTTTGATGCCATGCTGGTTAAGGAATATTTCTTGGAGCAGTCTTACAGTCATTACAGCCAGCTCCTTCTTGCTACAGCTCAGCTAACTCTCTTGGTACTGTTTTCCTCCTGCTGTGGGAGAAGAGGTGTTCCATGTCTGCTCAAGCCATACTTTCTCCTGCTATCATGGAATTTTTCTCAAGAGAGTAAGCCAAAATAAAATGTTTCCTTCATCAGCTGCCTTGGGCCAGGTGTTTTGTCCCAGCAGTACAAATGTAACTGCAATAGAAAATTTCTGCTATAGAAAGAACATTCTATTGGTATTTTGAAAACCATATATATATATATGGCACATGACCACTGGACAATGGGAAGCAAATTTGTTGAATCCCTGTGTAGAGGCCTGATGGAGCCATGAGGATGAGTTCTGAGCTGCAGTGGAGACCCTGGGGTTTCAGAGTTGACAGGACTGCAGGTCGACCCCTAGGAGAGCTGTATTCTGTGGATACAGTTTTCCTGGGATGAGCAGCCTAGCTGGAGAGGTGAGATTTGTACCCCATAGACAATGTCCCTGGTTATAGATGCCACACTTGAAGGCATGCGTGTTGATATTAACTCATTTGTTTTAATTTTTGCATTGGTTCATTTTCTCCTTGATATACTCAGTGCTATGTTTTGCAGTGTGAGTGTTTACTTTGTGCCATTATATTATTTGGGTTTTACAAGCTCACAGTTAAGAGACTTTGGTCTATGTTGATGTTTGAACTATTTGGACATTGATGAATCTATGCAGACTTTTAAAGTTGGACTGAATGCAATTTTACATCTGAAGTGGCCATGGTTTTATGGCATCAGGTACAAAAATAGTGATTTAAATAATAAGTCCTGTGTAGATGTATGTGTTTTGAAAGCTTTTCCCACAGATCGTGGAAATTTGGGAGGGGGAGATTTGCAGGAGAGATTTGTTGCTGGGCACAGGCTAAAGGTGGTATTAACCAGCTCTCCTTTACCAGAACTTGGTTCACTCTCTTGTGGCTGTTTTCCCCCTGCTGTGGCAGAGGTGATGTCCAGCTTCTGCTGATGCCATGCTTTCCCCTGACATCACCCAGCTTGTCTTTGACACTGCAAAGCAAAATAAAATCTTTCCTCTCATAGCTTCTTTAAGTCAGGTGTTTTGTCCGAGCAATGTGAAGGTAATTGCAACAGATGGTGTTACAACAAAGGAAATGATGGGAACATTCTAGTAATTAACTATGGATTTGTAGTGTAAAATAAGGAAAATGATGCAATCTCCATAAAACAGAGAAACAGAATTATTTTCATTTTCATGTGCTAAAATAATGCCTGCTGTTATAATAGTTCTTACTGTTTTAGAGCCAATGATTCTTTTATGTGGGAAAAAAATGTTTATGTACTATTCTAGTCAAGTTGTTGAAAATAGTGTAATATATATGATACACGCGATGTGTCTTTTTTGTGGCTTTATAGTTTATAACCAGAAAAGTAATACATAAAAGAAATTCAAAGTCAGTTAAACATGTAAATGTATGAAGTAGGTCAAAGATTTGTATAGATAGATAGATAGATAGATAGATAGATAGATAGATAGATAGAGATATATAATTATCTGAAAATATGAGAAAAATGAGCTGTATAAATCTTAAGTATTACAAAAGTTTTTTTTTAAATTTTTTTGTTTATTTATTTGAGAGCAACAGAGAGAAAGATGGAGGGAGAGAGAAAGAGAGAGAGAGAAAGAGAGAGAGAGAGAGAGAGAGAGAGAGAGAGAGAGAGAGAGAGAGAGAGGGAGAGAATGGGCATGCCAGGGCTTTCAGCCACTGCAAACGAACTCCAGACGTGGGCACCCCCTTGTGCATCTGGCTAACGTGGGTCCTGCGGAGTCAAGCCTTGAACCAGGGTCCTTAGGCTTCACAGGCAAGCGCTTAACCACTAAGCCACCTCTCCAGCCCTTAAGTATTACAAAAGTTTTGACATGGAAATCATGTTTGAGAAAATACATGAAGACCAAACTTTCAAACTTACTAAGTATATAGTATTGTAGACAGATTCAAGAGAATGTGCCTGTAGTTCTGAGTTGGAGGAGACTGGTTATGTCAAAAGAATTCATTCGATAAAGGGAGAGAATGGGATGGCATGTGTTGTGATGTGGTCAAAGCAGCCAAAGAATCCAAAATGTTCCAGATAGTTTAGGAACTTCAAACTTCTTTTCTAAAGATAGTACAACATCTGGGAAAGATTTTGAGAAGGAAGATGACATTCTAGGTCTTTTGATTGGAGTCTGGGTGATTGATCAGGAGGTGAACAAATTGGATATGACAAATCGAACTAGAATGCACTTCTGGTGCAAGTAAAGACTTCAAGAACTTGGGAGGCTGAGGCAAGAGGATTGTCAGATATATGAGCCAACTCTGGGCTGTACAGCAAGAACTTGTTGAAGAAAACAGGAAATAGGAAACAATAGAGTGCTGAATTGAAGGATAATGGTAATCTGCAAGAGGCAAATTATTGCTTTGAATATATTCTAGATTGTTAACATTTAAAATGAAGTTTAATTTTTCAAGGGAAATTAGTCCTCGGTAAAATGTAATTTTGATGGATTAGCAAGCCTAAAATGGCACTTTATTTTATATTGAAAAGGCTTTGAAAGTGATTACATGTGGGTTTCTCCATATATACTTACAAATATAGTTTTACACAGACACATATTCTGCAATAAGTGCTTTATGAATGATTACATAAGATGGAATTTACCTTAAATTCAGGCAATATGTGCTACAATGAAATCAAACTTTAAATTAATTGTAATGATTCATTGCTTCAAGGGCGAACCTTAAACAACACGTAAGCCACTTACCAGTGTAATGGCAATGAAGTAACCAGTCGTACATTGCTTCAGCATTTCTACCATGTAGCATCTTTAATTGCGAAAAGTGACTGCCTTCGTGGATGTCTCCCTTGTGTAAAATGCCAGTAGGATATGCCCCTACTGCAGCGTTATAGTTAAGACTAAATGGCAGGTGAGGCGTAACTTGTTCATCAATGTGTCTGCGTGTACATGGCTATGTGAGTGAGCGAGCTGTTAATGTCGTCATAAAGTTTGGCTGTTTGATTACTGCTAGCACTTGTCGGACAGAACTCCTCCAGTGCCAGGTATGTCTTTATTACCCAGAAATGTTCTCCTTTCTTGACTCCTGAACGCCTTCTCTTCATTTCAGTTCATTAGAATAGAACGCCATTCATATTCATAACATGTGATGACAGGAAATGACACTTGTACATTCTCTAGGACAACTGGCTTTGTTACCAAACAGCAAAATATTGGGATATGATTTCATTCTTCAGGTCCTATGAATTAGACGAGGGATGGGTCCTTTGAGGAAGGAATCCACCCTTATCTGCCAGCAAGGCAGATATCATGGTCCATATGGCAATAAATTAAAGAAAGTAATGCCAGCAGGGAAGTCTCTGAGCAGGCAGAGAGCTATGCTTTCTTAAGGTCATTTTAAAATTTCCTTATCTTGGGGCTGGAGAGATGGCTTAGCTGTTAAGCACTTGCCTGTGAAGCCTAAGGACCCCGGTTTGAGGCTGGATCCCCCAGGACCCACGTTAGCCAGATGCACAAGGGGGCACATGCATCTGGAGTTCGTTTGCAGTGGCTGGAAGCCCTGGCATGTCCATTCTCTCTCTCTCTCTCTCTCTCTCTATGCCTCTTTCCCTCTGTCTGTCACTCTCAAATAAATAAATAAAAATGAATTTAAAAAAATTAAAAAAAAATTCCTTATCTTACTTTTAGACTCAACACTTTCACATGCAACTTACATAAACATATTGGAGTATTTGTATTATTAATACCTTGCATATGTAATGTATGATTTTATTGTGATGTTGATATCATGTATCTATCATTCTTCTATCTATCATCTATCTATCTATCTATCATCATCTAGTTCTGTCTGTATAGATAGATCCTCAATTGCACTGTGATATACCCGTGAATCTTATTTTGCCTCCCAAGTGCTGGGATTAAAGGTGTGTGTCACTACACCTGGTTTAAGATTTTTTTTTGATATTTTTTCACTATTTACTTATTTATTTTCATTTGAGAGCAATAGGGAGAGAAAGAGGCAGATAGAGAGAGAATGGGCATGTCAGGGCCTCCAGCCACTGCAAAGGAACTCCAGATGAATGCACCACATTATACATATGGCTTACATGGGTCCTGGGGAATTGAAGCTTTAACTAGGTTCCTTAGGCTTCACAGACAAGTGCTCAACTGCTAAGCCATATCTCCAGCCCATTCACTTAATTTTTAAGTGTATTTTTTATTAATTATATGAACAAGTGGCATCTTCTATATATAGCACATATTTAAATTTTGATTTTAATTTGAAAATTATAGCAAAATAAACAAGATTGATATTTACATGTGGAGTCAAATATAACAATTCTCATGCTCTAACATGCTGTTTAATGCTTCTACAATATGGATTCTCACTGCCTATTCACATATATTTTAGTTACATACTGTTATTAAAATTTATACTTAAGATGGAAATTTAATATCAATGTTTAATGAAGTTCATATATATATTGCTATTTAACATGTGTATTCAGTCTATTTTATTGTTGTTAAACTTACATGTCTTAAAACTTTCTAAAGCATTAATTAAATTTTTTTTTTATTTCCAATGTAATTAATTGTTATCTGATTGAAATGCAACTGGCTTTTTCATACTCAGTTACACATGAATAGTGTTACATCCCTTTGTTTATTGTATATACCATATATAAAAAACTTATGTTAAATACCATGAAACATAGATATATTGGACAATAATACAACATACTAATAAATGCTGTAAAACATTGAATATTAGTTGATATTTTATACACATTCTGACATGTAAACACAAACACTTACTGTATTCTAAACCATTTGCATATAGTTAATACAATCAAGTCAGATCTATACAAAAGTCACTGAAAGACATGAAAATGTTTATTTAACCATTTTATTAATAGAATTAATAATACATCATAGTTATTATCATGATTGAAATAATTAAAAACAGGTAATAGCATTAATTTTCACTATGTATTATAAGATATATTGTGGAAACAGAACTTACTGCTGTGATTTTTTTTATTTTAGGTTTAAACATATAACATATTGAACAAAATTATGTATGATTCTATAAAGTCTCTTCTATAATCTGAATTTGTTCTTATGGTATACTACAATTGGAAATAATTTATCTTGTATATCTTTCAACTTTGCCCTAATGTATTTATAATTCAAATTATATTAAGAGCAAAGATGCTGTACTGAAATATCTTATATTTATCTATAGAATGCTAGCTCAAAATAAATGACTAATTTATGTTATAGAGAGTGTAGCAGTCAGGTTCTACTTGCTGGTAGAAATCACCCAACCAGGAGCAGCTTATGGGGAAAAAAAGAGGTTTATTTTTGCTTACAGGTTCAAGGGGGAAGCTCTATGATGGCAGGGAAAAATGATGACATGAGCAGAGGGTAGACATCACTCCCTGGCCAAGATAATGTTAAATGTTTTCAACTCTTCACAATGTTAAAATTCAAAATAAGTATATAAAAATTCATATAAATCAAACATATATCTCTGTACTACAATATTTACTGATTCTGTTTCATTACTTTAAGGGAAAATGGAGGTTTAAGCAGTGATGTTCAATTGTTTCATGTAGCAGTCTTTCCTTAATAACTTGTACTGTACTCTTTGCACTGTAAAAAAAAAAAAAAGATTCCATATTTATTTATTTATTTATGTATTTATTTATTTATTTGAGAAAGAAATAGAAAGAGAGAAATGGCACACCAAGACCTCTAGACAGTGCAAATGAACTCCAGATGCATGTGCCATCTTGTGTATCTAGGTTATGTGGGCACTATGGTGTCAAACCTGGGTCCTTCAGCAAGTACCTTATCCATTAAATCATGTCTCCAGCCCAAAAAATTTCATTTCTGAAACTTCTTTTTTACAGCGGACTGAATTATTATATACATATATTTAATTCAAATAATTGGATTAGAACAGTATAGGCAATTATGTAATAGAATTTCAAAAGCATACAGTATGTTTGTGTATACAAAACAATTATATTTTTATCTGAATTACCCTGGGATTCATATGTTGATATGAATTATTTGCAATGCTTGTGTGTGAGTTTGGGGCAGTGTTAGTAAGTGAAGTGTTAAGTGTGTGGCATTTGCACAATTGTGTGTTGATGTATGTGTTACATGGACATGTGTGTAAGGAAGACAGAGGAGACAAGCATGCCCTTCCCCATATATATATATATATATATATATATATATATATATATATATACCCCATATATATATATGTACATTTGCCTCTGAAATCATTTGGAACCATTCTTTGAGGCACTTTATATTTTGTTGTGTTTTGCTCATAAAACCCATGGTACATTTTCAAGACTATTTGGACCTTGTGCTAGGAGGTATAATTGAGTCTTCCTCAATTTCTTTTTCATGGTTCACAAACTAGTTTGTGTGATTAATAGAGTGATAGGCAATTAAGGGCAAGCCTAAGTTTCTTACTGGACTACCAAAGGAAAAGTATAATATTTTATGATGAAAGAAGGGAAATTATTGGTGATATTCTTCTGTGATATATAAATCTATCATTATAGATAAATTTATTGACATGATCAAACCCCAGTGAATAACTGTAATTGCACTAAGTAAAATGCTTATTTCAAATATTTGCCAGTAATGTAAGATTAAACTGGCTCTAAATATGAAAGGACAAAGCATATAGACTGTTACACCAAGAAATTCATTACATATTGAAGTAATATTTCTTCTGTAAAATCATATTGTACTCTTCTGTTAGTTACTTTCTCATTTTTCTGATAAAATTCCTAAAATAAACACCTAAAGGATGATAGACAGGTAGGGTTTCCTTTAGCTTAAAGACCCAGGGTATAGTTGATCATAATGATGAAGTCATAGCAGTGGGAACTTGAGTTGGTTGATCACATTGCATCCTCACAGAGTGAGCAGAGCTGGATAAACACTGGTGCTCAACTCACTTTCTCCATTTTATACATCCTGGGACCACAGCAGATGGAACAATGTGGTCTATAGTTAGGGTAAATTTTTCTCCCCATAAATAACCTTCACAGGCATATCCTAAACATTGTCTTCCAGATGATATTAAATTCAATCAAACTGATAATCAAGCTGATAATCAAGATAAACCATCACATATCCCAAGAGTAATTTCTGAAATTGGTGTTTAAAATGCACTTTAGTTTTTGAATATATACATATTTATTATGGTCATAATGATTAAACAGCACATGTTGGTACCGTCCTTACCCTCATCCCTGTCCCCCTATGAAGAGACCTCCTTGATAGGGGATGCTGGTTTCCCCACAGGGATTGTAGGTCATGCATTGTTAGGGTTAGCCATCAATTATGGGGACAATGCAATGTCTCTGTGCATAATGTCTGGACTTGTGGCTGTATCAATCTTTCAGGCCCCTCTTCCATGAATTTTCCTGAGCCACGTTGGGTTTGTTTTAGGTCTACTTCAGTGATGAGGTCTTGGGAACCTGTGTTTCTGGATATCTGGTTTGACAGGAGTTGAATATTCTCTGTGTCTATCTCCTTCACTCTTGCGCTGATACTAGGTTTACCAAGAAAGAAGCACTGCTGCTCATTTCCCTAATTACTCTATGGTTTTAGCTGAGGCCCTGGTGAGGTGTGATGGGCTGTTTCCTCATGTTCTGCATGCATCCATCTGAAAAAGAGAAGCAGATTCTCCAACAGAGAGTTAAGTCAGCACTGATTGAATGGGATAATCATTGTTAGAGAGAATTTAATAGGTGTAGGTACTCTTGCAGCCCAAGATTGGTGGGAGTTTGTTTTGGAGAGTGAACTCATTATTTGGATATGATTCTGGCTTGTTTTCCACTTTTAGCTATGGGTTGCTTTCCAGCAAACTTGTCTGTTACCCAATGCAAGAACAGTTGGTTACCCACCATGGCTTTGTGCTACTATTGCACTTGAGTGAGCATCACACCCAGTTGTTTGTTGCTGAGTAGCTTAGACCTCAAGTTGCTTGGGCAGATGTTGTTTTTTTAAGGTAGGGTTTCATTCTAGTCCAGGGTGACCTGGAGTTCACTCTGTAGTCTCACAGTGGCCTTGAATTCACTGTGATCCTCCACCCTCTGCCTTCCAAGTGCTGGGATTAAAGTCAAGCTCCATCAGGCCCATCTTCAAATGCACTTTCTTCATCGTGCATGCGAACCACAGAAAAAAAAGTAATACAAATTATAGTATAAGTTTTTCTGAGCACTATTTTTTTGTTTGTTTGTTTTTCTTGTTTTACAGTGTTTAAGTGAAGGAAATCTTGAATCAGTAAATGTTAGTCTCTAAAAGAGAGAAATATCTGAATGCTTACTCTGGACTATTCAATTTATCTGCCCTTGGATTAATAAGAATGGTGCTATTCTGCCCCCCCCCTTTTTATCCTTTCTTTTTTTTTTTTGATGGTAGGGGTGGAGATCGTGATGTTGTTGTAGAGATTCACTAGGGCAATATATCATTATGTGGAGTAACAGGATATGGGAAATATTTGTTTCAGCTAATGACAGAGCTTGTAATCATTTATCTTCCATGTTTTAAAGGAAATCAAATCTGATAAAATTTAGCTTTATTATGATTTCTTTTGCCAAAATTTCTTTGAGAAAGTGAATCACATATTCTTTTAGATGGGTCATGGTTAACATATTTTATTATACCATTCAAAACTAATTTTCCTTTACTGTGGCTTTAATAAACAAAACAGACATGTATTTTCTCTATTAACTAAAGTCATCATGCCATTGGGTTGCAATAAGATTTATACTACAGTAGAAATGGAAGGTATATACATATACATACATATATATATATATATTTGTATATATCTATCTATATAATTTTTATCTTTATATGAATTATTTTCTTTATTAGTTATGGGCATACTCAACATGTAAACAGCGGATGTTGGTACCATCCTTGCCATCATTCCTGTTATCCCTATTCCAAAGGGACCCACCTTCTTGGGGATGCCAGTTATCCCCATGGGGATTGTGGGTCATGCATTGTGGAGGTGGCCATCAGTTATGGGGAAGAGGCAATGTCTCTGTGCACAAAGTCCCAACTTGTGCCTACAACAATCTTTCTGCCTCTGCTTCCACAAATTTCTCTGAGCCATGTTGGGTTTGTTTTAGGTCTACTTCAGTGATGAGGGTTTGGGAGCCTCTGTGTCTCTAGATATCCAATTTGATAAGAGCTGAGTGTTCTCTGAGTTTCTCTCTTTCACCCTTAAGCTGGTACCAGGTTCACCAAGGAAGCAGCACTCTTGCCTTAAAGTTTCTTCACCAACAAACATACAATAAGCAGAGCCAATAGATTACCCACAGAATGGGAGAAAATATTTTCTGAATATCCTACTAACAGAGGCCTAATTTCTAGAATCTATAAAGTACTAAAAAACCTAAACAATAAAGTCAAACAACGCACTCACACAATGGAGCATGGAACTTGACAGATAGTTCACAGAGGAAGAACTACAAATGGCAAACACACACCTAAGGAAATGTTCATTATCCCTAACAATCAGGAAAATGGAAATTAAAACTACTATGAGATTCCCAATTATCCCAGTAAGGATAGCAAATATCAAAAAATCCAAAGAAAATAAACGTTGGTGAGGATGTGAAGAAATAGGAATCCTCTTCCACAGTTGGTGGGAACGTAAAATGGTAAACCACTTTGGAAAACCATATAGAGGCTCCTAAAAAACAATAACAACAACAAAAATCTGGCTCTAGAGTTAGCAACAGACCCAGTTATTCACTTACTGGGCATATATCCTAAAAGTTGCACTCTGCAGCTCAGAGAGATTTGCTCAACCATGTTTATAAGTGCCCAATTTGTAATAGACAAGAGCTGGAATCAACCCAGGTGTCCATCACTAGATGAATGGATAACTAAGATGTGGTATATCTACATGATGGAATTCTTCACAGCAGTAAGGAACAACAACACAATGTAATTTGAAGAAAAATGGTCAAACCTGGGACAGCTTATACTCAGTGAACTCACCCAAACACAGAAAGATAATCGCCACATAGTCTCACTCATCTACAGCTCCTAACCTAAATCTACCCAAGTCGCTGACATACCTACCAAGCATCTCGAGGACTGGACAATAGAGAGGGTGGGGAGGGAGTGGAGGGTAAGGAAGGGAGGGGGTTACACAAAACTGGACCCAAAAGGCAATAGTACCATAAAACTCTACATCCTAAAAGACAGACCAAATGGATGAACCTCCACATGACCTTTAGAGGGAACACCAGATTAACAAGGCCCTGGAGAGAGTATGAAAAAAATCTGTTCATTATCTCCTCCTATTTTTGCTTCTCTCTCTCTCTCTACCCCCTTCCTCCCTCTTCTCTCTCATCCCTCTATCTCTTTTATATCACTTATCCAGTTCTTCCTTCTCTTCCTGGCTGCTGACCTGTAACACCTGGTACCAGCAGGTGGTAATCATCCACAATGAGCTTTTGATCACAGAGACCTACAAGGTTTCCCAAAAGAAGACAGATTTATGTCAGAGCACTTGAGGACCCACTATAGGTTAGTGGTAAGACCCTACTGCTGAAGACACCATACACTGTTGGCATGTTACATGGAGCGACATGGCTGGAAGCTGAAAGGTAGCCAGTCCCCAGACAGCACATTTAGTGCTGTAAGGTGCTACATGAGCGACTGGGGGATAAAGACCAATATCTGTCCAAGCAATGCATGATCTATCTTACTTAGCAGCAAACAACCGGACACAATGCTCATAGCAGTGAAATAATACTGCATAGCCATGGTGGGAAACTGATTGCTCTCAATTTGGCTAACTGATATGCTCAGTGAAACAGAACCCATAGCTGCAGCTGGGAAACAAGTCAGAACCATATATAAAAATGAACCCGCTCTCCACTAAACTATCTCTAAAACACAATGGTTAACACATCTACTTGGTGCAAGCTTTACTTTCCATGGGAGAATCTGCTTCTCTTTTTCAGATATACACAGCTGCTAAGGAGAGAACCACCCCACCATACCTCAAAAGGGCCCCAGCTGAAACTAAGAATAATTGGGGAAACATGCAAGAATGCTGTTTTCCTGGCAAACTGGGAACCAGCACAAAGGTGAAGGAGTTAGACACAGAGAATAATCAACCCCTACCAAACCAGATGTCCAGACACAGAGAGGAACCCAAGATATCAACACAGAAGCAGACCTAATCTGAACCCAACATGGCTCAGGGAAATTTGCGGAAGAGGGGGTGGAAAGAAGGTCAGAGCCACCCATTGGGTCATGACACACAGAAACATTTCCTCCTACCCAAAACTAAAGGCTAACCCCACAGTGCACGACTCATATGCCCCAAAAAGGAGGGTCCCGGTGTGTGTGGGGGGACACAGAGAGGAGGCTAACAATGGTACCAACTTGAATGTATTCACTGACTAGAAAAATAAAAAAAAAAAAATTAAAGAACAGTAAATCTGTTTGATGTCCTATATGAATTTCAATTTCCTAACTAAATTGTGATTGAAGGAGAAGGTGTGTGGAGTATAACACCATAGTGATTTATAATTTAGGTCTGGAAAGATTGCTCAGTGGTTAAAGTGTGCATTATATGTTCTCAATAGCACATTGAACACATTTTTCCTTAATTTGGCTTAAATATATTTCATTATTTGTTATATATGTCTATTGCAATATATGCCTTCATTTTTGCTCTTATGCGAAGAATAGATTGCAAGAGAATTTATGGTTTTCTTGTTCATGCTCAAGGCTTTTCTTCACAATGGACTGCTCAGTTCAAGGAATACTGAAACCCATTCTCACTGTGACCCTCTCATCTGCGGGAAGTCCTGTATCCTGTAGCAGATACTGCAGGGACAAACGTGATTGGCAGAACAACCACAACTTGCCATACGTAAGGGACAAGATCATAACATTTTCAATACCTTTTGGATACCACTAGAAAACAGTTTTTGAAGATCACATCAATCTATTTCAAACACTGAAGTATAATGTTTGGAGATTTAATTTGCTCTTGTTACTTATTCTACAACATTATTTTTTTAAATAGATCACTATCTATAAAGAATTTTACAAATATCATTTAAGATACAGACACTTAAAAAAAAAAAGGAATGAAGAGAAATTGTCCAGAACCTGACTTCACATTATAAACTGAGAAACATCTACTTTCATTTTGTATGTTTTCAGTATTTAACTTTTCATTTGAACATTTTTGCAATGTTTTCATTCATAAATTATGGGTAGGAACAATAACAAATTCTATTCTTAAGATTATGCCCCTACACAGTCCATGAATGCCATTAGAAATAATTATAAATTATATTTTCTGAGAAAAATTAGATATTTGTTATATATTTTGTTATTTAAAATCTACTCTATTTATGAATACTAAATATGACCATATCCATGAAAAATCATCCAGGTGGGTCTTTCCATCTCAATGTGCCATTTGCATTTAGGTGAAAATTATGATGGTAACTTCTACCCAGTTTGAAATTGAGCTTGATATGTAGAAAATTTTAAAAAGAAAAAAAATTCCCTTTTGGCTGGAGAGATGGGTTAGCAGTTAAGGTCCTTACCTGCAAATCCTAAGGACCCAAGTTTGTTTACCTAGTAATCATGTAAGCTAATGCACATGGTGGGACATGCATCTGGAGTTTGTTCGCAGTGACTAGCGGACCAGGCATGCCCATTCTCTCTCTCTCTCTCTCTTTCTCTCTCTCTCTCTGTGTCTCAAATAAAATAAATAAAATGAATTTATTTATTTTTAATTTTTTTTAATTTATTAGTTTTCTTTTCAGCAAATACATGCAGTTTTATTTCATTATTAGGCTCATCCATGACCTACCCCCTCCCAATGACCCCTCCTTGTTGATGTAAATGGGTCGTGCATTGTGGAGTTAGCCCATAGCTATTGGTATGTCTGTGTATATCATGACCCAACATGTGACTCTGACATTCTTCCCACCCCCTCTTCAGCAAAATTTCCCTGAGCCATGTTGGGTTCATTTTTGGTCTGCTTCAGTGCTGAGGTGTTGGGGGCCTCTGAGGCTCTGGCTCTCTGATTTGGTAGGAATTGATTTTTCTCTTTGTTGGTCTCCTTCCCCCTTGTGCTGGTATCAGGTTCATCGGGAAAACAGCACCCTTGCTTGTTTTGCCAATTTTCCTTAGTTTCAGCCGGGCCCCTTTTGAGGTATGACGGGGCAGCTCTCTCCTTAGGATCTGCATCTATCTGAAGAAGAAAAGCAGATACTCCAACGGAGAGTAAGTTAGCACACGGAAAATTGAGATAACCCTTACTTTTTTGATAGAGAGTTTAATAGGTATAGGCCCTCTTGTACCCCATGATTGATGGTAGCTTGATATTGGAGAGTGGGCTCATGTTTGGATATGGTTCTGACTTGTTTCCCAGCTCCAGCTATGGGTCCTGTACCACTGAGGGTATCAGTTAGCCAAATCAAGAGTAGTTGGTTCCCCACCATGGCTGTGTAAAATGAACTTTTAAAAAAATACCTTCATTAATGGTATGACACACACACAAATGAAAAAAATAAAAAGCCTGTAGTTCTATTTATTTGCTTCTTTGCAAGAAGTTGCATGCTAATTTCATCCTATAATAAGCAGCCTTCATACTTGGTAGTATTACTTTTATTATAACTTGAAACTATAAGACAAATATAATCAATGTATCTACTGTAAGATACATTATGATTTTCTCTGACATAATCGGTCTTTGGGCCATTTTAGGTTAAAGGACAACAGTAGTTTTGATTCTGATTGTACTTATACAAAATAATGTCCGACGATTTATTATATGTAAAGAATATAATAATACAGTGTTCACAGTTTTGCAAAATCTTGTAAAATTTGGAGGAAAAATATATTTCATGTCATAAATTCATTGATTTCAGCTATTATTTTTTTCTTTTACAGCTTATAGATTCTTAAATGCACTTATTTTTGGTTTTCAGAAGTAGAGTGTTGCTGTAGCCCAGGCTGACCTCGCATTCACTAAGTAGTTTCAAGTGAATATATTGATATATAACATTAATAATAAACTTATCATGAGCTTAATATAAATGCTAATACAATATAAAAATTTACAAAATGAATATAAATAATGAATAGTCTTGCAAGAAAGTGTTTTAGGAAATCTAAAACCAATGTCTTGAATTTTATTGTTTTTTTTTGTTTTGTTTTGTTTTGTTTTGTTTTGTTTTTTGGTGGGAGAAACTTTAACATAGAATAAAGTGAGCCTACAATTGTTAATGACTGCTGGGTGTGGCAGCTCATGCCCTTAATCCCAATACTCAGGAGATGGGAGAGGCAGATGTCAGAATATTGCAGTGAGTTTGAGGCCAGCCTGGGACTGTAGAGTGATTTCTAGGTCAGCCTGAGCTACAGTGAAACTCAACCTGTGGGAAAAAGAAAACTGTGAAAAAGAGATAAGTATTTGCATTATAATAGTCAAAATGTGAGATAACTGAAAAAAAAATGTAATGTCACGTTGGGCTGCCAGTTAGTCAGATAGTGAAGTTTACAAAAATCTAGATATTGTGAAGTAAATTGACCTACTTAAATTAAAAATCAGAGAATAGTAACATTTATTTATATCCTCTAGCATTGAAAGTGCATTTTAGGGGGTTGGAGATATGGGTTAGTACTTAAGGTACTTGCCTGCTAAGCCTAAATTCCCAGTTTCAATTCCCCAGTACCCATGTAAGCCAGATGCACATGGTGGCACATGCATTTGGAGTTTGTTTCCAGTGGCTATAGGGCCTGGTGTGCCATTCCTCTTTCTGCCTCTTTCTCTCAAATAAATAAATAAATAAAATAAAAATGAAAATGCATTTTAAACTTAATTAATGAAGGTTTTTAGGAAATTAACAAATACATAACTAAATTATAGCTACTATTCGTGATTGAGAAAAATGATAAGCATACTAATTATAACAGAATAGTATTGTATCAAGGTTCTACAGAGAATGTAGTTTATGAAAAGTGGAAAATTGAATATTTAACAAAAGACAAAAGCCACCTTCACTATTTGGCAGCCTTCCAAGCATGTAAAGTGATATGCCAGGGATTAATGGGCAAAGAGAGACTAAAGTGCAAAGACTTCAGAAGAAATCTAGTTCTGAGAACTGTAGTGAGGCACATGGGAGAAATAATATGGTGAGTCACCTCTATGACTACATAAATTGAGGATACCATTTGCTTCTCTGCTTGGGGTGGCAGAAGCTGCTCTGGAAATTCTTCCTAAGAGAAAAATTTGAGATATGGAGCAATATCTTACAAATTACACACACACACACACACACACACACACACACACACACACACACACAAACCCCTCTGGCCTTCACATGCATTCACATACAGGTTTGCACACAGCTGCATACATACACACTCACACAGATAGAAATACAAATGTGCATGCATACCATACACAAGCACACATAATAATAAAGCAAACTAAGATAGTCACTGGAAACCAACACAATTTTAAAAAATTGTTATATTTTTATTTATTTGACAGAAAGAAGGTGAGAGAGAGAGAGAGAGAGAGAGATTGGGAGAGAAAGGGTGCATCTGGGCCTCTAACCACTGCAAATGAGCTCCAGATGCATGTGCCACCATGTGCATCTGGATAACGTGTGTCCTGGGGAATCAAACCTGGGTCCTTTGGCTTTTCAGGCAAATGCCTTAACTGCTAAGCCATCCCTCTAGCCACCAACACAAATATTGGAAAAAACAAAACAAAACAAAACAAAACAAAACTATCATTTCCTCCTAGCCCATCTTCTGTGGTACCACATACCCTTCAGTCATTACAGCTATAATTTCATATTTATTTACATCAATTTTGTGATTTGGATAGTAAATATCACCCACTAGAAAGTTTTATGTTGAGTCTGTGGGTTTAATTTGGTTTTGTTTTGTTTTATTTAATCATATAAAAATAATGATTAAATAATCAAAGCATGCTAGAAGAAAATACACAAACTTTAACAAAATGATCTATAAGAAATAGTATTATGCATTTACTTCATCATGAATGGAGAAATGTTTTGCTGTGAGTGAAAACAGCCAGACTGAACTCTTCATCCCACACATGAAATACAGTTTGCTCTGTCACAGTAACCCAGTGATTAGCAATATCCACATATCAACCTGGCTATAAAAATTCATTAATTCGATGATAATAATCTGTAATCTACAGTCAGTACCACCAATTGTCTACAAGTAAGATCCTGACATTTATATAAAGTGCAGTTCAGTAGCTCCCTCCATCCTTCATTTTCCTACTTTCTTTTGAGGAGGCATACAATTAAGACAGTTAAAACAATGCAAACGACAGGAAATCTATGTCCAGTAAAAGGTGCAGGCTCAGAAAATATCTGTGAGCATCTTCAGTTGCAGCTCAGCTCAGGCTTTCCACAGTGACAGGTTGGAATAATCAGAAAACCAAAACAATAAGCAAAGCTAATAATGAAAAAAAAAGTCCTTTAAACAATGAGACTCTGAGATCTTTGAGAAAGAAAAAGAAAATATTATACACAAAGGCTCAATTTTCAACAACTGTAACACATAGCACATGAATAAATGTGAAACTATTACTCACTAAAAGCAAAAAAAGAAACAATAAAATACATCAGATTTTTTTCACACTTAATCTGTGATATTGATCATAAAACCAAGAGAAAGACAAAGCAGGGAAAAGAATATAAAGGAGAGTGCAGAGGAGGATTTTGATGAAGAAGACAAAAAATAAGAGAGGGAGAAGTATAAACTATAATTTCTCCCATGAATTTACAAAAACCTCCTGTTCAGTTATAAATAAGTTGTACTTCATTAATTCCAGTAATGGGTAGAGTGAAATATATAATGAAAACATGTAACATTCATGAGAGATGTGAAGTCATAAGTCAATGTTTCAAGCTAATGAAATCTATCAAACCTACAAGAACATGGAGACAATTTAATTGTCTGTCAATAGTTTTAGGAAAATACATGTAAAAGATACTCCATGTCTATAGACTCTTATAGCCTAGAAACTAAATGGTGACCACTAGCCCAACCTGAAACAGAGCTTCCAAACCACTTTCCAAAGCTAACATTTCACTAGTATTCAAAGTGAGGCTTTACTAGAAAGTTCAGGATTACTTAAGCAAGCCATTCTCATTTTTTTTAAGTTAGTGAAATTGCAGTTAGTCTAAAGAATTAAGATAAATATGAATATTACAGATTGGAGTAGATGAATGGTTACCATGTTCTTGATCATATGATTCTGCATGAATCAAACAGTAAAACTGTTGAACAATATCTTAGAAGTACTAACCATTACATGTCCTCATGTCTAATAGCACATAATCATTACTACCCCGGTACACTGGCCTCACACTTATAGACACTGACTCGAAAACACCTTACTTAAAATTATTCCAAGGAAAATGAGTGCTAATGAAAGATTTAAGATACGTAAACAAATATTATTTGGGATATATATTTTCTTACATTATTCTAAAGATAGTACACATGTCAAAAAGTAATAATTATCTTCAAATATAGATAGATAAATAGATAGATGATAGCTAGATATCATTTGACATTCATACATGGCATCCATAAGCCCTACAAAATCTAAAATTGTATGTTTCAGGAAAGTTTGGAATCACAATAGTAACCATAACTATAGGAAGGGGAAATGGTCACAGAGTCATGAATAAAAATTACTGGACATACAAAGCTTTAAACATATTTTACTGCAACAATGGGCATGTCTAAGGATAAAAGTTTGCCAAGGGCTGGAGAGACAGCTTAGCGGTTAAGGCATTTGCTTTCAAAGCCAAAGGACACTGTTTCAATTCCCCAGGATTCACGTAAGCTAGATACACAAGGGGGCCCATGTATATGGAGTTCATTGGCAGTGGCTGGAGGCCCTGCCATGCCCATTCTCTCTCTCCTCTTTGCCTCTTTCTCTCTCTGTCTCTCTCTAAAATAAATAAATAAATAAACTTAAAAAAGAGTTAACCAATAGAGAATGGGGCAAGATACAGTGTTTGAATTTGTTACAAAAGTATCAAATTAAAGAAAAACAGTTAAATTGTATACCTTCAAAAGCTGAGGAATTGCTCCCTGAATGCCTATGAGAAACACAAGAATATATAAGAGAGATAGTAAAATAATTTTCCAGTCATATACAATACAGGCTAATATCAGATTACATAAAGACATTTCCCAATCATCAATGAAAGAAAAAAATCAAATAGAGGTAATGGTTATGGGTATTTTTTTTAACAAATTTGGAGAAAAAGGACAAAACTGTGCATAGATAATTAAATAAAGTATTTTTCAAAAGAATGCAGATGAACCCCAAGATATAAGCTACACTGAAATGAAAATTAGGGGCTGGAGATATGGCTTAGCGATTAAGTGCTTTCCTGTGAAGCTTAAGGACCTCGGTTTGAGGCTCAATTGCCCAGGACCCAATGTAATTTAGAATATGTGATCTAAACTTAATCTAAGTCAAAATAAAAGTAAATATCACTAAATACAAAACTAGTAGTCAAGCGAAAATGATAGCTAAGTAAAGCTGGTCCCCTAGGTGTAAGCCACGCATATCAAAATCCCACACTAGTATTTAATTACTCACTAAAGTCACAACCATTGAGTAAGTGTGTTATTACAATGTTACAAGAAAATGTGCTGATACTACATATTTCTTTTCATCTTAAAAAATTGCATACTCAGAACTTGAGACAATCAGTTCTAGGCTGCACGGGGAGAAGAAACTTAAAAAAAACAGTGATGTTCACTTATGTTCCTCAGACTTCCTCATTTGGAAGCACAATTAGCAAAGAAAACATGAACTGCTTTATTTTTGATGTTCACATTAATGATGTGAATTCATGCAGTCATTGTTTTACTGGAAATTTTTATGCTTTTCAATCAGACTTGAAGTTAACATAAGATCACCTTTTAAATCTTATTTAGATGATTATCAAGAAAAATGCCTAGCATACAACAAAGCTCTTCTACAATTTCATTATAAATATTAATAGAATTAATAATAAATTAAATATTTTCAAATTTGCAAATACAGACAAGTTACTATTGCAAAGAAAGTTTGCATGGTGATCTAATAACAATTATTAATCAACAGGTTATTTAAGTTTTGCAGTCCAATTTTAGCATGTATTTAAAATCAAAGCATATGGGCTGGAGAGATGGCTTAGCAGTTAAGCGCTTGCCAGTGAAGCCTAAGGACTCCGGTTGGAGGCTCGTTTCCCCAGGTCCCAGTTAGCCAGATGCACAAGGGGGTGCACGCGTCTGGAGTTCGTTTGCAGAGGCTGGAAGCCCTGGCGCGCCCATTCTCTCTCTCTCCATCTGTCCTTCTCTCTGTGTCTGTCACTCTCAAATAAATAAATAAATAAATAAATAAATAAATAAATAAATAAATAAATAAATAAATAAATAAATAAAAAATCAAAGCATAAGTCAGTGGTTAAGATCACTTCCTCTGCATCTACGAGGACCTGAGATGGCCTGAGAGACTGCTCAAGTTTGATCCGCAGGACCCACATAAAACATCTGAGCACAGAAACACACTCTGCTATCCCTGTTCTGTGGGGAGCAAAGACCAGGAATTGTGGAGGCTCATGAAAAAAAAAAGAAAGAAAGAAAGAAAGGCAGGCAGAAAGAAAGAAAGAAAGAAAGAAAGAAAGAAAGAAAGAAAGAAAGAAAGAAAGAAAGAAAGAAAGAAAGAAAGAAAGAAAGAAAGAAAGAAAGAAAGGCAATCACCAGAATCAGTAAAAGTAACTTGCTCAAGAAAAAACAGGCAGAAGACTCTTACAGGGGAAATCTCATGCTACCAGCACAGGCCACATGCATGCCCCCCCACACACACACACATGCACGCAGGCACGCACCCCACACTAAAAACACACACTGCTTTGAGTCATAGTAAAGGTAAAAATATATTCAATAGGTAAAAGGGTTTTATATTAAGGCTAACCAATACTTTCCATCTTGGATTCAAAATCAATTACTTTTTGTATTTTCAATTATATTTGTTGGGAAGTGACACATACATTTTAGGTTGTTGTAAGAAATCCTTTGCAAAAATTTGGAATGAGTAAATTTATAAGGTGTTAAGGTTTATATCAACTGTCAACTTGAAATGATTTAGAATCACTTGTGACACATTATCTAGATCAGGTTTTCTTCTGAGCAAAGAAAACTAAAGGCAACCAATATCTAGTAACAAGACACTATAGCTGACTCCCTTTCATGAGATGAGCCACCCTATGCACATCAGCTAGGGTCCAGGTAAACCCACAGTTGACTTGGTGAGATGAGCAAGAGTGCGGATTCCACTGTGTGCCTGAAAACCTGTACCAGGGTGATGGTGACAGACACAGGACACTCAAAATATAGGAAAACAGAAATAAAGTGGTTGATGAAAACTGAACACCAACATA
Organism: Jaculus jaculus; assembly: GCF_020740685.1. Classification (NCBI taxonomy): domain Eukaryota; kingdom Metazoa; phylum Chordata; class Mammalia; order Rodentia; family Dipodidae; genus Jaculus; species Jaculus jaculus. Next base: position 79,667,923 of record NC_059114.1, read on the forward strand.
GACTTCAAACAGACCTGCCAAGGCTCAGGAAATTTTGCAGAAGGAAGGGCAGAAAAATTGTAAGAGCCACAGTGCAGGAGGGCATATATAGAGACATTGTACTCCCCCACCCACAAAAAATGACTGACTGTTGATCTCACAACTCATGGACCACAACCCCATGGCGAACACCAGTAATCCCACTGAGGAGGGCCCTTATTGGAATTCGGCAAAGAAGAGGGAAATTGTTGACAAAGATTGAAATATTTTAAAAGCAGAAATATTAATTGTGCTATTAAATACAAATATTAATGTACTATATTGACTTTTTATCCCAATATAGTAAACATGTTGACTGTCCTCACAAACATAATCTGAAGGAAAATATGAGATTGTTACTGGAAGAAATTGTGATAACTGTTATTTTCCATTTTTCATTTGGCATATCTTAATTAAGATAAATTTTGTACAAAAAGTTTGTAAATAAATTAGATATCCAGCAACATGAAAAATTCCATTTCATCACATTAGAATTTATTTCATGTCAGAAAGTGTAGTCTAAAATGAAGAAATGGTTCATCAAGTAAACAACTAATTGTAGTGTAGTAATAATAGTACCAAATGCATTGTTTCTACTTAATTACAACTTACCAGAGAACAGACTCTTTCAGGCATAATGATATAGCATTTTAAAGACAATAGAGAATAAATAAAATCAAGATATTATACAAAACCCTTTCATTAGCTATTTTGAATTTATTTCTGTAATGAATAACACTGCCTACCTGCTAAGATCATCTAGTTTTGCGATATTTTACTATATCCAATATATCATTGTACAACTTGAGTTTCACAAAGTATGATAGAATAATTAAATACTAGACAATGTAGATAGCAATAAATACTTAACTTGTATATAATAAAATTCATTGTATTCACATGCATTCTTTATGTTTTGCTTTACATACTTCTGTTAATCCACTTGGGAGAGATTGGTGAAGATGTAGCCTTAATAAACAGAAAAATAAGTGTCCTCTCTAATTCTAATAGATTTAATCTAACCACATTGTCAAATATAAATTCCCAAGCATCAAAAATGAGTTGCTATAAATACATTGAAGTGATTCCTTTTCACCCTTTCTTTAACGATAATCTGAAAATGCACTTTTATATCAGTTCTACTTCAAGTAGATAAAAGACAAATATGCAATAGTTTTGGAAACTACAGATACAGTTAAGAGTTGCCAATGAATCAAATAATTTGCACATATAGATAGAAGTAATGTTTGGTATCAGAAAGCACTGGGTGTCAGATATATTATTTTCCTCATGAGAGCAAGATACTGGTGGCATTTCAGCACATTTGAATTAAAGAGCTAAGGTATTATGTGTATATAGCACACCAATGTTATTATAATTCATAACATAACAAAATCAGATTCACTTAAAGAAGAAGCAGAGAATAACAAAATATCCATGCAAACAAAAGCTTAATTTCAATTTAAGGAATTGTGATATCATGAAACACTGCAATCAAATGCTTCCTTTTGATGCACAAACACTGAACAGGACTTAGGTGCATTAACATGAGCAAGTGAAAAATAAAAATGCAGAATGCATCACAGAATTAACAATACCTGCATTACTTCAGGTCAGAGGCAGTTTTAATCACATAGCAATTGTATATGTAACTTATATCATTGTCCATTCCAATGCCAAATTTGAAATTTTATTTAATAGACCTTTAAACAAGTTGTAATACCCCTTGTAATAAAGCTGAAATCTACTTCCAAGCTCCAATCACAGTATCCCATGGTTAGAAATACTTTGTATGATGGTGATATTTAATATATGATGCCTCTTTTAAGGCCAGTGTAATGAACAGCCACAAGCTTGGGTGTGAGCAAGTTAGAAGATAAAAAACTGTTCTTTCATGTTGCAGGGCGCTAAAAGTCCAAAATTAAGGTGTCTTTAAGGTTACTTTTTTCTGGAGGTCTGGGGAAACCTGGGTTACTCTTCTGCCTTTGGCTGGTGACCACCTGGCCTGGCATTTTCAAGCTGGTGGCAATGTCCATTGCCTATGTCCTCACATGATTTTTTTCCCCTGTATTCTTGAATTTTCTTGTTGTTTGTTGTAAAAATCAAAAATTATATTTTGACTCACCGTCATCTGGAATGACATTGTTTTACTGGAATTGTATTTATCTAGTAAACTCCATTTCTGGATAAATCATCATCACAGATTACCTCTGGCCTTAAATTTGTAGAGGCATACAAGATCCTTCACAAATGTTCATTGAGTTCCTAGCTATTTGATTTATGTCTTTCAAAATATCACATGGAGTTCATAAATACAATTTGATACATATGTATTTCCAGACCTGAATTTAGCCTTATTATTTGACTTTTAAAACTTGTATGCCTTTTGTTACTAAGTAGTTCAAATTGAAATAATTTACTCAAATTATTTTGTCGTTCTGTTGTTGTTGTTGTTTGTTTGTTTGTTTTGCTTTGTTTTTTTGAGGTAGGGTCTCCGTCTAGCTTAGGCTGACCTGGAATTCACTATGTAGTCTCAGGTTGGCCTCGAATTCATGGTGATCCTCTTACCTCTGCCTTCTGAGTGCTGGGATTAAAGGCATGTGCCACCATGCCCGGCATGTGTTTTTAATTTTTAACAATAATAAATGACTCTGTGTTATAAAACAAAGTTGTATTAACATTTCTGTGATGATTAAGAAAAAAAAAACAGTTTAAGTCTACTAGAGATTTTCCCAACAGTAATTATTTAATTCATAGCACTATATTTTGTGTGACAAATGTCTTCTGAATTGCATCTTAAAATAAGGACAATAAATAAGGACACAAAATAAATATAAATTGTGTCAATATAAAAAAGAACAAAGACAACATTGAAACCTAGTCATATGTTGGTATTGTATGTCTTTCTACTTAGAGGTTGTGATGTAATTTGTAGCTGATTACCATGTGTTTTCTAAACTGTAGAACCCTTATGACTTTTCCAAATGTGTAAAAACAAAAGTATATAAACAACCTTGATAAAAATTAATATATTCCAAAATGTCCTGCTGTGCTACTAAAATTTAAACATTGGCTGAAGACATTTCTCAGTGGCTAAGGGCACTTACTTAAAATTTAAACTTTTAACTTAACAGAATTAGCATAAGAATTGTCACATGCAATTATTATTTCTAGGACCTTTTCTGTGGCTGACACCTTATCGCTCATTTAGACTGCATAGAAATAATTAATGAGAAGGAAACAATTATACAATGCTGAGCACATAAGTAAGCCTATGCATATAACTAGTTTCAACTTAGAAGTCAGTCACAAAACTCTCCCTCTAAAATACTAAAGAAATAATATTTTTCATGTCCACTTTAATTTCATCAGTGAAACACTACATTGATATCTGGGTTTGAATTTAAGCTAATTATTGTGTCTTAGAGAACATTTTCTTTCATCGTTGAAAAAATATGACAAAAAATGGAGAAAAGCTGATTTGGGATTAGGAAAATGTCAATTGTCATCATTTCACACATACCACCATGAATTATTTTTTTATGTTTTCTATGGAAATAAATTTAATACAAGTGAGACATATTAGAAAAAATGTTAGAAAACATTTCAATATCTTCATCAATAGGCACTGTGCTCTGAATGTCTTCCCAACACCCATAAGTTAGAAAATTAATCCCTAATGAGGTAATTGGGGAGGGGGTATCTTTACATATTGTCTAGGCCATGTAGGACTTAAATTCAAGAATTAATTTAGCCCACATCAGGGAATGTATTTATTATAATATACCAAATTTGGCCTGTTTTCTGTTCATTCTTTGCTTTGATCGTTTGCTGTGGCATGATTGCTATAAGGTTCTCATCAATTGTATAGTCTCATATAGACTGCCAATTCCCTAGTACTGGGGTATGATAGGAGTCCATTATAAACTCTCTAGATTCTATTACAGTACAATCAACTGGACTAAGAAACCAGTCTATGGGGTTTGAGAGAAAAGAGACCAATTGGAACATGACTTTAATGGGACACATTCTTCACGGAGTGGGAAGAAGTTCCTTCCAGAACAGAATGCTACAGACCAGAAACAAGCTACTGGAGTGAGAAGTGCATTATGTTACCAGAAGGGTACACTGAGAACAGCTGTGCTGTGGAATTCTTCCGTGAGACAAAGAAGGAAGGAAGAGAGAAATGGAGGGAAAAGAAGTAAGACCATAAGGCCCTTTCTTGGAGCAGAATAATTTATTATGTGTACATAATAATCATAATAACAACTCTACTAATCATAAATTCCAAGGTAACCTTTCCAAATAAATGCTTAATTTCCTTATTAAGATCTTCTCTTATTGAAAAGTTGTAATATTTTGCTCAATATTTCTGTTTAAGACTAAGGCTCCAGTGGAAGGAGTTGGTTAGTCTAGGTATTCCCTCTCACTTCCACAATTCCTATCATCAGTAGATGAATAGACTAAGAGGGATATAAAGTATTCAGATACAGAACGAACACCAATTAAGCTGAAATGCTCAGTTTTATCCCACTAAACATAGATTAGTTTCCTTAGCTCCTCATGAAAGAAAAAAGCCAAAATATAGAAAATGAATTGAGTAATACCATGTAGAGATGTAGAAAACAATGAAAATTAAATATTGGTATAATTTATGAAGTGTCACTTACCAGTGAATAAAGTGAAGTATGTAATTTAAAAAATTTAATAACGAGCCAGATATGGAGGTGCACGCCTTTAATCCCAGCACTCAGGAAGCAGACGTAGGAAGATTGCCATGAGTTTGAGACCACCCTGAGACTACATAGTGAATTCCAAGTCAGAATGAGTTAGAGTGAGACCCTAACTCAAAAAAAAAAAAAAATGATGTTAACATTATATTCAAAAAAGGCTTTTAAAATTTATTTTGAAAAATAGCTCAAGAGGCTATTCAGATGGATTAGCAGTTGAGGTGCTTGCCTGTAAAACCAAAGGACCCAGGGTTCAATTCCCTTTTATCCATTTAAACCAGATGCACTTGGTGGCAAATGTGTCTGTTGTTTGTTTGAAGTAGCTAAAGGCCTTGGTGAGAGCATTGTCTCTCTGCCTTTTTCTCTTTCAAATAAATAAATAAATAAATATTAAAAACATTTCGTGTATATATCAAAATTTATATATCAAATATAATAGGTGAATATGAGGGACCATTACATAAATATATGCATATATGACATATTAAACACACACACACAGATATATATATGTGTGTGTATATATATATATATGTGTGTGTGTGTATATATATATCTCTGCAAATATATGTCTGAATATATATATATCTGCACATATATATCTGCATATATATATCTATATATCTATACTATATATATAATATATATATGCATATATATATTATATATAGTATTTAACCACTCATTCTAAAATTAGCAAAAACTTTAATATTAGGCTATTCGTTACTAGGATATTCCACATGTATAATTAGTGTTGTTCTGTATTTTTAGTAAATTAGTTTCAGAAATAGTTTATCAGGCATAATACAATATCTTATACATGTTATAACAAACCATACATATAAAGAGAGAGAGAAAGAGAGAGAGAAAGAGAAGGGGAGAGATTGGACAAACTAAAACTTTAATATGAAAATATTTTATAACATATATATTCCAGTTCCTGTTAAACTTTATTTTTAATATCCTACATGAGAACATTAAACATCAACTTATGGTTTAAGAAATGTGGCATTTCTAGGTAATTTTATTTCTGATATATATGACAGAATGAAAATCATACAATAAATAGCAATATTCTATACTGATTTATCGCTCTTCAATTATATATATTTTAATTTTATGTTTACAATAAAGGTTACATTTGCTTTATACATAAATGCTCTTAGTAAAACACTATAATATTTTCAATTTACAATAATGAATTAATCATATATTTTATTTCAATTTCTATATGGTGCCAGCAAGGCAGTTAAACACAGGAATACACCAAGACACATGAAAAATAATCTAAGCAAATAGCCTTATAAAATCTTATTTTCATCAACATGTTGGTTCAAGATTTGAATAGCCATGATTATAATGAGGCAGGTGGCTGAAGCTATCACGTACCAGACAGCTGGTAGGATTGCAGTAAAAACCAATTATTCAATTTGGCTTCTAAATTTTTATTTGTTTAATCTGGCATACATTGGCATTTTTCTTTCCCATCTGGATTTGGTAAGTTTCTTGGATAAATGGGAGAATTAAATCAACCCACTAAATACAATTTAAGCATCATTAGTTTTACATAATTTTAAAGTATTTTGTATGTATTTAAAAAAACTACTGTAAGAGGAAACTGAATGATTAATTTCTTTTCTAAATGTTATTAAAATGTTATATGTATTACATAATGTTTATTCTACATACCAACAATAATTTCCAATAAACATCTGATAAAACACATCAGTTATTAATGAAATAGACAAACATCTATCACTTATTACTTTGGGGCAAGATTCAATAATGCACACAAACATACAAATAAAATCTCTACTTTGTTCTTTGAAACACAAAATCAAAAATGAAATCCTTTAAAGAAAAACATAAAGTAGTTGTGTTTGTAAAATATTGGTGTATAAAAGATCAAGTTCATGCTTTGGCCATACATGTAAATTAGCACAGAAATGGTATGTATTTTGAAGGTGAAGAAATTCTAATGATGCATTTAAGAAAAAAATTATATAAAACTAAATATACAAACATAGTTTTATATTCTATCTTATTCATTTATTCTAAAACAGCATTTAAATAGGTGCACTTTATAGCTCCTAAGATATTAATTTTAGTTAATATATGTATGTATTATTCCAATGGTGTGAAGGTGATTATAAACAGTTTAATGGTAGGCAGTGATTTGAGGCTATAACATTTCTATGAATAAACTGTGGAGAAAAATTATTTAAACACTCTCAATTCAAATAGAGGGTTCAATTATATGATCTTTTAAAGCACATACTTTAAATGCAATGATACATATAAGATAAAATAAAATATGTAGTTTCTGTCATGCAAAAATAAGCACAAAACACCTGTATGGTTGTCAGAAAAAGCAGATTTTTACCAAAAAAACCATGTCCACCTTTGTAATAATAAAGATGAACATTTCATAAAACCAAATAATTATCTCTATGGCATGAATGAACTGTCATGTAATACATTCATAAAAGAGGGGTCATTATGACTTCATCATTTAACGGCTCCATAATTTCACATTAGCATTTGGAGATACATATTTTTTCAATATTTATTGATTTGGGGGGACACAGAGAGAGAGAATGAGAATGGACCAGAGCCTTCTCCTGCCCCTGTAAAGGAACTTCAGATGCATATACCACTTTTTGCCCACTGAGCCATCTCTTCAGCCAGTAAAGCCTAAGTTGTTGAAAGGATAAATTCTAACTGTAGTGATTCCAAATTGATAAAAATAATAATGATAATACTTAATTAGAGCAAAGATGGCCTCTACACTAATTCCCAGTAGAGTCCTTATTGCCCTCTAAAAGAAACCTCATGATAGTCTGCCTTTTTCACAGCCTGCCACTTAAAGACAACCATGGCCCACTAAGCTCTGCTTACACTATTCAGGCCTTTGATACTTCAAACTCTTCCTGCATGACCTTGGCAAACCAGTTCCAAAGACCTGTTTACCAGATGTCAGGGTTGTGTTTGGAAAGTAGGAAAAAAAAATGTAGGAAGATTATGGAACCTCAGGAGAAGGAGACTTTCCTCGAGGAAGTGGGTCACTAGGCTTAACCTTGAGGTTTTATAGGCAGCTCGACTTCCTCTGAGCATCTGCTTCTTGATTGTGCAAGAGATATGACAGCTGCTTCTTGGTCCCGTTGCCTTGCCTTCATCAGGAGTATGGAATGCTTCCCCCTGGCACTGTAGTCTGAATTAAACCCTTTCCTGGCTTAAGCTATTTCCTGTCAGATATTTGGTCACAGCAATGACAGAATAACTAATATAGTCAGGTTTATTAAAGCTCCCAGTACCAATTATACCATCTTTCTGTGTTCACAAGTTTGTAGGTTCCATTATTAATGCAACCATTCTCTGAAATTGACCTAGACATTGAGCAAAGCACATTCCAAATCAAATTTCAATTGAAGTACTTTTTCCTCTTATTTACTTACAGAAATTTACAAAAGTTAATTCTGATATACATGTGGAAAGCAATGAACTTAGAATGGGAAAAAGTAATTTTGCTGAGAAATTCTAGGCTTGTTATTTATACTTAGTCTAAAGCAATTGAAATAAAATCACAATGGCATTTGCATGAACATGGACATGTGATGCATGGAATAGAAACCAAGTACAAAATTTAGCTATGCTACTCAACGAATGTGTGTAAAATGTAATGCAATGAGAAATGGCTAACATTTGAAAGAATCCTAACACATCTGTTTTCCACACAGAGAACATGGAATACCGATCTCCTCTGAAGCCATACCTATGACTTGATTCTAATGCTTTAGAAACTGAGAAGTAAATTGTGAATGCATGATATTTCTAGAGTTAAACATTTTAAACTCTCTGCAGTGTGCTCATATTATATAACTAATGCTAACTATGAACTATTATATTTTGTGGCATGGAATATCAAACGGATGGCCTCATAAATAGTAGGCAAATCAGTAATTTCATCCCTGTCCCTTTGGGTGTTCTTGTTTCCCTCAGCATTGTGTCTCACAGGTGGACAAAGGCTAGTTTGTGAAGGACTCTGCAGGCTATTTAATCACACCTCTATTGGTTGGAACATTGTGTGTCCAACAATACATAGACAGTCAAAGTTTCCATAGGAAAATTGCTTTTCAATATTGACAAATTCAAATTAGGCATCATTTGGGATAAATCGTTGTGGGGTGGGCAATAATGGAAAATGTGAGAATTATTTACCTGCACATTTATATGATTTCATAATCTTTTATGTCTTCAAATGAACTAAGTCCAGCTGATCCTAAGTGAAGTAACTTTTACTGTACTTCACAAGTGAGGGGAAATTACAAAATAACAGAATTTTCAAAGAATATTTCGTCAGCTTATGTTTTTGCTTAGGTAAAAAATGTTAGTTTTCGATAAAATTCTGAAAATTGAAAGAATAACTTTTCAACAATGTTTTAATTTATTGATTTTCTAAACTTTGATATTTTCATCTTGATATTTATATTTTAATATAACATAACAAGTGCTTATTCTGAAGCTTCTCATTTGTTAAGTATAAGAAAGCACCAACTTTAACACAATTGTCATTATGATACTATGTTTTAAAAATCTCAATATAGAGTTATTTTATTTATAGAGCATGTTTCAGTAAAAGCCAGATGCATTCACAGTGAACATTCAATTATATTATGAATTATTTATTAAAATAGCAGTTAACACAGTTCAATTCTAAGAATCTAATAAAGATATACAGGTTTTTTTTTAAGATGTAGTTTTATATAGATTCATAAAATAGAATTCCCTTTACAAGAGTACTACATATATTATTAGATATATTATTAGATATGGACATATTTTGTATATAAACATCACATATTGATACCATCTCCATGGAGATTGTGGGTCATGCATTGTGGGTGGGGGAAAGGCAATATCTCTGTGCAAAATGTCCCAACTTGTGGCTCTAACAAACTTTCTTTTCCCTCTCCTGCAAAATGTCCTCCACCACGCTGAGAGCATTTTGAGTCTACCTCAGCTGGGGACATGCTGGAGCTCACTGGGTCACTTACCTGCTCAGGTCCAGTTCCCATCTGGAAAGGAGAAACAGAGAGTGACGTCAGCACACGTTAAGTGGGATAACCTTCACTGATTCAGAGAGAAGTAAACTGGCTTAGACACACTTGTATTCTAAGTTTAGTGGGTGTTTGACAATGGAAAGCAAAATCATTATCTGGAGATGATCTGACTTGTTTCTCAGTTCTAGATATGGTTTCCTTTCCCCTGAGTAGATCTGTAACCAATCTAAGAGCAGTTGGTTACCCACCATGGCTGTGCGCCACTATTGCTCTTGTGTGAGCATCGTGTCTAGTTGTTTGCTTCTAAGTCACATAGACTTGGAGTTGCTGGGACAGATGTTGGCTGGTTTTCCCCAGTAGCTCATGCAGTGCCTTCCAGCACTACACAGACTAACTGTCTGGGGACTGGCTCTTTTCCGGATTCCAAACTGGTCTTTCCACAGTCCGTGCCAACACTGTTTGGTGTCTTCAGCAGTAGTGTCTTACCCTTAATTTCTGGTGGGTAATCAAGTGTTCTGTCAGATGTCTATCTTTTTTTGTTTTGCGAGAGCTAGTAGGTCTCTCTGACCAACAGCTCATTGTGGACATAGACCACATCCTGGTAAAGGGAATTGCAAGCCAGCACCAAGGGAAAAGAAAAAATGAAAAGCCACAGAAGAAAGAGAAACAGGAGAAATTTGAGGTTAGGTTTTATCTCATTCTTTCCAGAGCCCTTTGATTCAGGTGCTCCCTCTAAAGTCCTCTTGAAGGTACCACGTTTTAGTCAGACTTCCAGGATACAGGATTCTGTGGTACCAATTCAATTTGGGTTTGGTTTTGTGCCCCCCTTCCTCCAACCCCTACCCTCCCTATTGTCCAGGACTTAGAAATTATTCAGTTATGTCAGCAACTTGGGCTGATCCAGGTAGGAACTGAAGATGAGTGAGGTCATGTGATGATTATTTTTCTGTGATTGTGAGAGTTCAATTAAAATGATCTGTTCCAAGGTTGACCATTTTCCTACAGGTTTCAATGTGTGATTTTTTTTTTCTTACTGCTGAGTAGAATTCCCTTATGTAGATATACAACAACTTGGTTATCCATTCATCCAATGATGAGTACCTGTTTGATTCTAGTTTTCAGCCATTATGAATTGAGCAGCTGTAAACATGGTTGAGCAAATATTTCTGAACTGAGATGTGGAGCTTTTAGGGTACATGACCTGTAAAGGAATAACAGGGTTTGCTGGTAACTCTATTCATCCTTTTCAGGAGTTCCCAAAATGATTTCCGCAGTGGTTTACCAGGTTACATTCCCACCAATAGTCAATGAGTATTCCTATTTCTCCACATCCTTGTCAACATTTGTTTTCTTTCAAATTTTTAATGTTTGCTATCTTTATTGGAGTAAGGTGGAATCTCATACTTGTTTTAATTTGCATTTACCTAATGGTTAGGGATGCTTAGAATTTTCTTAAGTGTGTGTTAGCCATTTGTAATTCTTCCTCTGAAAACTCCCTATTTAGTTCCCTGCCCCACTTTTGGAGTGGGCTATTTGATATTTTTTATTGCTTAGTTTTTTTTTGTTTTTTTTTTTAGTACTTTGTATATTCTAGATATTAGGTTTCTGTCAGTGGTATAGTTGGCAAAGATTTTCTCACATTAAATGGGTAATCTATTGCTCTTCTTATGGTATTTTTGTGCAAAATCTTTTTAGATTCATGAGATCTCATTGGTTGAGTGATTGTTTAATTTCTTGGCTACTGAGCTTTTGCTCAGGAAGTCTTTTCCCAGTCCTATTTTGTGGAGAGTGCTTCCTATTTTTCCTTCTAGTAGCTGAAGAGTTTCAGGATATATATATATATATATATATATATATATATATATATATATATATACACATCCTTTAATAAATTTGGACTTGATTTTTGCGTATGGTGAAATTGTGGGTCTAACTTTATTTTTCTACATATGGTCATCCAATTTGTCCAACACAATTTGTTGAAGATGCTGTCTTTTCTCCAGTCTACATTATTGGCATCTTTTTATAAAGATCAAGCAGCTGTAGTTGCTTGCCCTAAGGCCCAGGTCTTCAATTATTTCCCATTGGTCTATTTTTCTGTTTTTATTTCAGTACCATGCTGTTTTGTCACTATGGATTTGTAATATAGCTCTAGGTCAGGTATGGTAATACCACAAGAGGTGTTTCTTTTGTTGAGGATGTGTTTGGATATCCAAGGCCTTCTGCCAATCCATATGAATTTTGAGGTTTTTTTTTTTTTCAATCTCTGTGAAGAATGATGCTGGTATTTTTATTGGTATTGCATTAAATCTGTATATTGCTTTTGGTAGAATTTTCTTTTCACAAAATTAATTCGACCTATGCAGGAGCCTGAAGAGTCTTTCCATCTTCTCAAGTCCTCCTCTACTTTCTTCTTGAGTGTTTTTATGTTTTCATCGTATAGTTCTTTCACATCCTTTGCTAGTGGTTTTCCAAAGTATTTAATTTTTTTGTTCCTATTGAAAATGGTACAGCCTCACTGATTTCTTTCTCTGTATAATTATCCTTTGTATATAGAAAAGCTACTGACTTTTGTGCATTGATTTTTGTTTCCTTCCACTTTGCTGAAGGAATTTATCACCTTAGAGTTTTGAGATGGAGATTTTTATGTTATTATTATTATTAACAGTATATTTCATATGGAACCATCATGTGTTGGTACCCCCTTTTTCCTCATCCCTGTCCCCATTCTGTTGATGATTCTCCTCAATAGGGTTGCAAATATTCCCCATGGGTTTATAGTTTATGTCTTGTGGGAGTAATCAATTATTTTTTGGGAGAAGGAATGCCTCTGGACATGATGCCTCAACCTGTGGCTCTTAAAATCTTTCCACTCCCTCTTCCACAAAATTCCCTGAGCCATGGTGGGTGAGTTTTAAGTCTACCTCACTGATGAGCTCATAAGAGCCTCTGGATCTCTACTTTGGTAGGTGGTGACTATCCTCAGGGTCTGTCTATTACACCCTGGCATTGGTTATCAGAAACAGCATGGAAGCAATCTTAATCATCTCCCCATTTCCCTGTGCATACAGCTGTGTTTTGGCTGAAGTGGGAGGGGTAGTTTATGTCCACTGATCTCACTACCTTCTCCAAAAGAAGAAAAGATTCTCCAATGGAAAGTGAGTCAGCATAGTTTAAATGGGATAAGCATTATTATCTTAGGGAGAATTTGATGTATATAACCCTCTTTTAGCCAAAGACTAGTGGGAAGTTGACACTGGAAAACATAATCTTTGTTTCCATAGGATTCTGGTCTGGTACCCAATACCAAATGTGGGTTCCTTTACACTGAGCAGATCTGTTAGGCAGAGAGAAAGCTATTGCTTACCCACTGATACTGTGTGCCACTTTGTCCTGGCATGACATCGTGTCAAAGTGTTTGCTTCTTAGTAGCTTAAACTTCTGGTTGTTGGTTGCTCAGAGTGTTGCTGTCCATTTTCCCCCAGCAATAGTGCTTTTCCAGTCTAACTGTCTGGGGACTGACTTTCATGTTGTTGTTGTTTATTTTTTTTCAAATTTTTTTTATTAACAACTTATAAAAAACATCCCATGATAATGCCCTTCCTCTCCTCCCACTTTCCCCTTTGAAACTTCATTCTCCATCATATTCTCCTCATCTCAATCAATCTATTTTTTTATTTTGATGTCATGATCTTTTCCTCCTATTATGAGTCTTGTGTAGGTAGTGTCAGGCACTGTGAGGTCATTGATATCCAGACTATTTTGTGTCTGGGGAAGAACATGTTGTAAGGAGTGAGGGCCGACTTTCTTCTGAATTCCTGCAAGGTCTCTCTGTCCTCTGTGTCAGCAGCATATGGTGTCTTCAGCAATAGTGTCTTTGCTTCTGCCTGAGGCAGGTAATCAAGTGTTTTGACAGAAAGCTGACTTGATTTGGGGACCTCATAGTTCTCTCTGGTCAATAAGGATAGTCATTATAATTAGTACTCATGCATTACTTTGTGAAGTTTGAAGCTACAGAGAATTTACTGGACACTATTGATCTCTGATATAGTCAGTTTAAATTTTTTTAGAAAGCAATGCAAAAAATTATTACTAACATTATTGCTGGACTATTTATAAACTACCCCATGGAATATTAGTCACCTTCTCACCACAATTCTCATCTTCTAGAGCCCTCTCTCCTTCATTGGGCACTGACCAGTTCTTCGATGGCCTTGTCTCTATGTGTTTACCAGTTATATAATTCCTTTGAACTCCTCAGTCTTGCTGCTTTCCCTGAGCACAATCTGTGAAGACAATCATCATGGATTCATCTGGATTTAATTTATATCTTATCTTCTTTAGCTTGTGAATCCCTGGAGGAATAAATATTGCCTCATGGATTTTCAAACTTCAATAGCAATAAGCACTTTTAAACAGATTATTACCTGCCTGTGCACTTTCTCATTTGAAAATCTACACCAGTGTGATAGAATAGCATCCCATTTCCGACTCTTCATTCCATTTATATGATCAATACATAGCTGCAACACCTCACCCTCCAGTTTTTCTGATGCTTCTCTCTGGATGAACTGGAGTGAAGCATCCTGCCTCTGCCATAGCTGGATTAGAGTGCTGAGATATTTCTTCAAATAATATAATTAATTCACAAGCTTTCAGTGCTTACCCACATTGTTTTACACTCCTGTTTATCTCATCCACCATGTAAGGAACAGGGCTGCATATTGCAGAAAGTACATGTGGAAGAGAACTGAACTCAAATTAGAGCCAAGGGTAAAACTTAAAGGCCAGTAGAACCAGAACTCACATTTATTGTTGAGACTTGAAGGAGGCTTAAAGTACACCATTGTCTTATTAAAATTAAGGTGGTGGCCTGTAACTCCTAGTACCAGGATGTGGTTAACATCCACAATGAGCTCTTGATCAGAGAGACTTACACGGTTTACCAAATGAAGACAATCTTCTGTCATAGCTGTTGATTGCCCACCAAAGGTAAATGGTAAGACCCTACTGCCAAAAGCACCATATGCTGTTGGTACAGAACTTGGAGAGACCTAGCTGGAATCTGGAAGAGTCAATCCGCAGAAAGTTAGCTTGTCTAGTTCCATAAGATGCTACATGAGTGACTGGCCAACATCTGTCCAAGCAACTCATGGTCTAAACCATTCAGCAGCAACCAACCTAAGGTGATGCTCACCCAAGCGCAACAGTAGGACACAGCCATGGTAGGTAAGCAACTGCTGTTGATTTGGCTAACGGAACCACACAGTGGAATGAAACCTATAGCAGGAACTGGGAAGCAAGTCAGAATGGCATACAGAAAAATGAGTTCACCCTTCAATATCAAGCTCCCACAAATTTTGGGCTATAAGAGGACCTACTCCTATTAAATTCCCTCTAAAATAATAATGGTTATCCCATTTATCAGGTGATGACTTCACTCTCCATTAGAGAATCTGCTTCTCTTTTTCAGAAGGGTGCATGCAGAACCTGAGGAGAGAATCAGCCCATCACACCTTACCAGAGCCCCAGATGAAAACATAGAGTAATGGTGGGGGGGAGCAAGAATGCTTCTTTCTTGGTGAACCTGGTACCAGCACAAGGGTGAAAGAGAGAGACTCAGAGAATACTCAGCTCCTACCAAACCAGATATGAGACACAGAGGCTCTCAAGACTTCATCACTGAAGTAGACCTAAAAAGAATCCAACATGGCTCAGAGAAATTTGCAGAAGAGGGGGCAGAAAGATTATTAGAGCCACATGTTGGGACATTATGTACAGAGACATTGCCTCTCCCCATAACTGATGTATACTCCCACAATGCACATCTCATAATCCCCAACAAGGAGGGTCCCTTCGAAGGGGGGAAGACAGGTAGATGGCTGATGAAGGTTGCAACATGGGCTGTTTACACAGTATGTATATAACTAATGAAGAGAAAAAAATGAAAGAGAGATTCACTATAGAAACAGTAGAATGATTCATTTTTCTAAGTTTGCAAGTTTTTCCACCAATAGTACGAGTACATGGTTACTGAAGAATTTGAAAATGGATGCAGAGAAAAGCTTAAATTTCATCTTATCCATCTTCCTATCCCTAAAAGGCGATTGTCTTTATGCAAGTTTTTTTTTTTTTTTTTTTAACCTCGCCAGTGGTGGATAACAAACACAAGGCCTCATTCACATTAGGTAAGCACTCTGCCACCAAGTCAGAATACAGCTCAACTTTTTATTTTTTTTAAAAGGCCAACAGGCTTGCTTTCAACATTTGTTCCTATATTTTTTTTTTCCAAATTCACCTTCACTAAAATGTGACTCACATGCATCATCATCATCATCATCATCATCATCAAATCATGGGGGCTGAAGGGATAGCTGAGCAGTTAAGTTAACAATGGTACATTGTTGGCCTGGAGAGATGACTAAGCTGTTAAGGTGCCTGCCTATGAAGCCTAAGGACCTGTGTTCGATTCCCAAGACCCCGTGTGAGCCAGATGCCCAAGGTGACATCTGCACAAGTTTGCACATGCACACAAGATGGCACAAGCCCTGGGGTTCGATTATAGTGGCTAGAGGCCCTGGTGTGTCAATTCTCATTCTCTCTCTCTTTCTCTTGCCCTCTCGTTCTCTCTCTCCATCTCTCTCCCTCCATCCCTCTCATACAAATGCCAGTCTGTTGGGTATGCCTCACAAATTTTTTGAAAAAAGAAAAAAAATTAAATCTATCATTATGAAAGCCACTGACTTATTCATCATCAACTAGACAAGTAAACTAGATGCCTGACTGACAATGTTGATATCTATAAATTACTCTGGGAGAGCAATTGAACATAATTATTTTCTTTTGAACTTCTCCTTTTGTTTTGCCCAAATAAGCTAGTGGAACCCTATTCTCACCTCTGTAGATAGCCTATTATTGTATTATTATCTATGCTAGCCAACATATTTTATTAGCCAACAAAACAACTCTGATCGTAGTTCCAACTGTTATTTTTCAGACATTTAAAGCATTGTTCTAAACAGTCTATATTGTCAATTAACTCACATAGCAATTCTTGGTAGAGTGGGAGGAAAAGCAAAGACAAAACAAAAACTGAATCTGAAAAGATGATTAATAACCATTGACATGTGGCATGTATGCCATCAAGATAGAATCAAAACAAAGATTATATTTTAAGAGTTCAGCAACAATTTAGTCACTGTCTTCTACTGCTACTCTTTAGTTAGTTAGAATTAACAGTAGGTTATCTCATTTATTTTTCAGGAATATATTCTGTGAATCAAACCTTTGAAGTAATGCCGGCACAATTCTGTGATGTATAATATCCTTCATGAAACGTTCTTCCATTGTTTCCTTCATTTCTCTTCCCCTCTGCCCCCGTGTAGCACTTCCTGGATTAACAGAGCACGCTGCTTCCCCTTGTGGCAGGCCTTGCGGCTTCTTTCTTTTTGACATGTGAAAGGCTTGTCTTGTAACTTTATTACTTTGGATTCCTCCCACTCTTTCCTCTGACTTATCCCAAAGCTGACTCAACTGCTTAGAGTTTCTGAGTCAGGAGACCAAACCTGAAAAGAAAATCCTAGTCTAGATTCTCATAAATCTCTGTGTTATTAAAATTTCTTGTAGGTAATTCTACCACTTCATTGTCCCCTGTTAGAGTTTTAGCTGCACTGTATCAGGGATCTTGACTTCATCTTTTATCCTCAGATACATAAAAAGATTTATTATAAATCATGCTGACATGTTACAGTGTATTAACACAGGAAGACAATATAAACCCTACATAAGTGGAATGTATTTGGTAATTAATTATCTTTGTTATCACATTTTGTCAGTGAGAACTTTACTGTGTTGTGCTCATACAGGGTCGGATGTAGAGTAGGGTGCAGTTAAAGCTTTGAATGTGACCATCAACATTACAAATGCCTCGGTTTCAAAGGTGCCGTTGCTACAATAATATTATGAAACTAATAGAAACTAAAATAAAATGTGAGCCTTTTAAGATAAAAAAGATGGGTAGGATAAAAAGACTTGGCAATAACGTTATAATACTGAGAGTTTTGATGTGGTGAAATTATTTCTTTCTCTACAAGGCATTTGCAAGGCTCCTTGTGATTTGAGTCAGTTTTGACCAACAATGTCAAAGAGATTTTGAGAATATTTCTCAGCAAGAAATAAACAACTGATTCTGGAAATGCATCCTTTACAAGAAAGGGAAATTAATTAACTGTAACATCTTCATTTTCTATCATTTCTGCAATGGTGAAAATGTAGAGGCAAAGTTGAGCACCACCCCTCTATCCCCCCACCCTTACACACACCAAGTATTCCTGTTCTGTAAGACTTTGTCAGTAACCGACTACACCATCATTCTTTTTGGCTACAGATAATTAGAATGATGTTTTTTATAACATTTCCAACTATCCCATTAACAAATGATCTTGAACTGTTTTGAATCCTACCATTTTCTTTGTGGTATTACAAATCTTCATTCTTTGGAAGTTGTAAATCACACACATGCACACACACAGAGAGAGAGACAGAGAGAGAGAGAGAGAGAGAGAGAGCGAAGAGAGAGAACGAGAGGGAGGGAGAGAGGGAGAGAGAGAGAGAGAGAGAGAGAGAGAGAGAGAGAGAGAGAGGGAGAGAGAAAGAGAGAGACAGAGACACAGAAAGACAGAGAGACAAAGACAGAGACAGAGACACACAAACACACACATTGTCAAAGGTGGCATATCTGGTTATTTAAAGCTGCTTGTCTAGTATTTTGGTTTATTTTATATTTCAGAGGATAGGTTTTGTAACTCCCACAAATGGTAAGTACAAAGAAGGAGGGCTGGGAAGAGCCTCAGAAGTTCAATGCAGTTAGAAGCTGACATGATAGATTTCTTCCTGTCTTGGAACTCACTTGTCTATTAGAAATAAATCTAAATTACATTTACATTTACTAAGATTCCCATGGAAAAAGGTGAGTTTTCATTGCTTTCTCTAAATAAATACATATTTGATTTTTATTTTTTCCAAATTGCTAACTAATCACATCATTTTACTTCAGATAGGGTGTTTAACTAGGTCCAGTCTTATTTTCAAATTCATAAATTAAATCACTTCAGGAAACAGAAATAACCCTTTATTTATTTCTTTGTTTATTTCGGTTCTAACTGCCCCTACCTCTCACTCTAGGATACTTGATGCTCATCTCAGGAAAGGGAAAATTACAGGTTCTTCAGAAACCTCCAGCTGTTGGAAGGATTGTTTCCGGTTCACTTCTTTGGTTCACTTGTGCTAGGAACCAAACTAAAAGCCTAATGCGTGCTAGGCAAGTTAAGTGTTCCCATGCACGCCTGTGTCCGCAGCCCTTGGAGCAGGTCTTGTAGATGTGACCAGCCCAAGTCGGGTTTGAATGGCTTGTGCCCAGACTGCCTCTCCCAGCCACTCGCCCTACACGGATCGCCCATCCTGCTACCCAGCCATGCAACGGAGCTTGTCTTCCATTCCCTTAGGCAGCCCTTGCCCTGCTAAGTCATCAGAATTCTCCTAATCTAGCTAATAATTTGTCTCTGTTATACTGGTGCACGTAGGGTCCGCAAAGCTCTTCTGGAAATGATCCAACAAACCCGATGCTCTTACTATATTCCCAGACTCATTATGAAACCTTCTAAAACAAGTGCCAGTGTGACCTCCAACTTAATTATGGTAGAAAAGTTCCAAAATGCCATTCTGAAATTTCTATTCTAAAATCAATATAAATGCCTATATGATCCTTGCGGTCATATTACAACACGTGGGAAATGGGTAAGATCAATATCAACCAGGTTAAACCAGGTTAACAGTTGATTTTTTTTTTTAGTTAAAAAGATCGTTAATGTGGGCCCAGTCTAAATGCATGATTCATTTCAAAGCAAAACGAGTTCAGAACTTCATGACAGAAAGTGGAGTGACAGAGATTCTGATTCCTTAGCAGGGCTCAAAGCCCTGACATGGGCTTGAAGACGTAGTAGACCTCTCAAGTGGAACAAGGCACCTAGCAGGTGAGCAGAGCCCTCAGGAATGGCAGTAAACCAAACAGCCACTTCAGTCCCACAACTGAAAGCTACTGCGTGCTCTCCAAGGACTTCCTGAGTTTCAGTGCACAAGATCTTCCTCATCATCTCTAGAGAAAATCAACCACACACAGAAAGCTCTGGGAATCATATTTTGACATACATTGTATTCTGAGCCCAGTCCAGCCGGATGAGATGTCTTAATTTTGATCTGGTGAACAGTCGTTTCCCTTATTTTCTCACCAGTAAGTACACGGAGATGTAAGTTTATAGTAATCATGAAGTGGTAGTTAGGATGTCTGTGTCACAGTTTCATAAACTAGCAAAGTTATGCTGGGGAAGGCCAGCGTATAGGAGTGTGGGGGCGGGGGGGGGGAGTCCCCATGGCAACCTGAGCTTAGCTTCAGCTCTCATGAATCTCATATTTGTGCAGCAGGAAGCCCATAGTTTAAAAACAAAAATTCTCTTGACAAAATAAACATGGGGAATTAAGTGGCAATTTATTGCGACTACAAATACTCTTTGAGTGGAAATTAACTTCAGTTATATTTTCTGCTAGTAAATATACATAACATATTCAGAGGGTTCAGGATGAATGATGGTTCTGTGTGTGTGGGGGTGGGTGTTATAAAGTGCATTTTTTTTAAACAAAGCATGATATGTTTATTATATAAAACAATTGTTCACAGTGTGACAATATGATGAATGGTACTGAGAAAGGAAATTTTCTTGAATCAAATTTTCTTTCTTTCATACTTTATACCTGAACTAACTTTAGCTGTGACAATGTGCAATGTCATTTGCTTCATTTGATATATGAATCAAAAGAAGGTAATATCCATAGAAGAAAAAAAAAAGTGTTGCTTTGAAATCAATCATAACTATTGTCAAGTTATATTTTGTCCAAAATCTAAGAAATCTTAAATGTAGCTAACATTTTCCTACATAGAATGCTGAATGCACAAATTAAGAATTCAAATGCCTGAATTTAAAAATGAGATCTAATTCCAAGGATGATATCTTATAGTTTAATGATAGTAGTCTTGAGATTTTAATTTGTAATTAATATATAAGTGATTACATATTTGTATATGTATATATACATATACATTATTTCGAAAAAATAAAAACAATAAACGTGTTTTATTTGCTTTGAGTCCATCACTGTGGTAGTTAATGGTAGTTAATGGGCATAGGCAAGATTATTTTGCAAAGGCCTATTTGGTAATGTATTTCCTAATTACTTGTGATCAGTTATTATATGAACAAAAAAACATTTTTGAGCGCCAACATGATCCATTATTTTATTAGAAATGCAATAAGGTCTATCCTAAACAGTCGCTTTTTCCTATCTAATGCTTATCTTACACATTGGTTTATATGAGAAATAAATGACAGTTACTACCCACAGTGTTCCATATATCCTTACAGTTTGACAATGTGGAAAAATAAAATATTCAGGATTATTACTTTTCAATTAAAATATATTAACAACATTTAATATTTTATAAATTACTAAAATATTTATTTCTTTTAAGGTGTTTTATTTGTTAATTTGAGAGTCAAAGAGAGAGTAAGAGAGGTTGATAAAATAAGTATGGGTGAAACTGGGCCTCTTGACACAACAAAAAAATGCCGGGTATTTGCATCATTTTGTGCATCAGCCTTTATATGTGTGCTGGAGCATACAATCTGGGCCATCAGGCTTTGCAAACAACTGTTTATAAACCACTGAGCCATCTTCCCAGCCCTATTTCATGTTTCAATGTCTATTCTTCATAAGATTCTAACATTTTCTAGATATTGTAATAAGGAAATATTAGGATGTGTTTTTCACAAATATTTTATGTAGTTATTTGAGACAGAAAAGGGAGAGGGGGAAAGAGAGAGAGAGAGAGAATGGGCAAATCAAGGCTTCTAGCCACTGGAAATGAACTCCAGACAAATGAATCATCTTGTGCATCTGGCTTATGTGGTTACTGGGGAGCTGGACCTGCATCCTTAGGATTTGCAGGCAAGCATGTTAACTGCTAAGCCATCTCTCCAGCCCAAGATGTATTTTGTTTCAAATCTGTATATACCTCTGCACTCCCAAACTGTAACTTTTTATAAGTAGTCAATTAGCAAGCAAATAACATTCAATCAACTTATCTACTACATAAGTAAATGTAGAATATGCATTTTTGTAAAACTATGAATTCACTTGAACTATCTCTGACATAGCTCACATATGAGATTTATATGACCCTTTTCAATATTACTACTATAAATACAAACTCATGCATTTATAGAAGTGATAGCTGATACACTGTATTACAAGCACTATCTTTACTAACCATATGAATACACAGACTTTTATATTGAATGTGTGACTTTTTAGAAAAAAACATAATCTTCAAAATAATGTAGGTTATAATTCATTGTCTCATTAATTTTTTTTTTCCTTTTCATGTTTTAAAACATTTGAAGTCTACTGTATGGTGAAAACAAAAGGAAATTTCTGCTGTTGATTTTAACTGAATCGAGCCTTAGCATTTTATTCCTCACTTGAAATTTTGAATTTATTGAATTGATAATATTTATATGCAAGTATAAATATGAGATACAAAAAATGAATAAATTGGCTACATAGTCTGTAGGCCTTCTTTAATAAACCTCAAGAGGTGAGGCACAGGTGTAATGTACAGGCAGTAGCTAACCCCTCTTCTTGTTCTACCTTTCATGGCACATAACTGAGATAACCACTTCATGAGAACCTTCCTTCCCAGAAAGAGCCTGGCAGGAATTTGTGTGTCATCCAGATGCACCTTTGCAAACGTATAACTGATGTGAAAGTTTAAGCAAGCTGACTGTCTAGATGGTAAGAGCATTTTACATTTTTAAATTTATATAAAACTATTATGAGGAGCTTTCACATCTATCTCATACAGAGTATCTACTTTTAAAATCACACTCACCCTCTCAAGTGGAGAAAAGGGAATCTTCCTAGATTTGTGAAAGTACAAGAGGGTATTTCTATTTTATTGACCAAACTAATATCCTATCCTTTGCAAATTCTTCCTGCTCTCATTTCAAGGTGCACTGTAAAGTTTTGCTTGATATTAATTGATGCTACTTTTCTGCCTTATGCTAATGCACAGATGACAAATCTATTTAATTGCTTTGTGTTTATCATGTCTCTTTCGCTCTCTCTCTATGTATATATGCAAATATATATATATATATATATATATATATATATATATATATATATATATATATATATATTACACAGACATGATAACAAATATATGTGATGTTTATGCCACTTTCCAGCAGATAAATTATCTTATGAACATGACTCTGACTCTCAAAGGTTATATGATTGCAAGTTAATAATTATTTTTATTTATGAGTGAAAGTGGGCAGGGAAGGAAGGAGAGAAAAAGATTGAAACCCAGTGTCACTTAGTGTGCCTGGTGAGAATTCTAGGGACTTGAACCTAGACAGCCAGGCATTTCAAGAAAGCACCTTTACTGCTGAGCCAATTTACCAGTGCAATTTATAATTCCTACCCTCTCTCCAATATGGAAAAATTGTACTAATGAGGCAATTACCAATCACCATAAATGTTGCAATGAGTTTAAGTTGAAAAGACCTATGAGACATGTACGGGATAGAAGTTTTCACATCAAAGTTAATTTAGAAATATCTATTTAAAATTAGAAGCATTGGGTATAATAGTAACTCTATTTTTTTTTTCTTCTTTTTGTTAGTTTTCTATTCTGCAAGTACAGGCAGTTTGGTACCATTGTTAGGTTCATCCGTGACCTACCCCCTCCCCATTGGCCCTTCCTTGATGAGGTATATGGGTCATGCATTGTGGAGTTAGCCCACAGTTATTGGTAGGATAAATGTCTCTGTATATAATGACCCAACATGTGGCTCTGACATTCTTTCTGCCCCCTCTGAGCCATGTTGGGTTCATTTTTGGTCTGCTTCAGTGATGAGGTGTTGGGACCTCTGGGGCTCTGGCTCTCTGATTTGGAAGGTGTTGATTTTTCTCTGTGTTGGTATCCTTCCCCTTGTGCTGGTATCCAGTTCATCAGGAAAATAGCACCCTTGCTTGTTTCACCAATTTTCCTTAGTTTCAGCCGGGGCCCTTTTAACCTAATGTTAAGCCTATTCTTCAATAAAAATAAACTTTGATTACTCAAGTAACTTTATTTTTGTACATATAGAAACAATGTGCTTGAGTATTCCCTTACTAAGGAGTTACCTAATATTTCTTGTAATCTGTTATTTCTTGATATACTTGATTTCCTGAAGTAGGTAATTTGCACTTGTTGGCAAATATTATCTTAGATTCAAGGTCTTATTCTTTCCTAGAAAACATAGTTTTGATTCATTTCTAAGGCAACAACTTTCATATTCATTTTATATTTCTGCAACATGATTTTTCAGTCAGCAAGAGTTTGTAGCTGGCTGAGTTCAGAGTCATGTGGTGATATTTTTAAAAGCAATACACATATTCATACAGAGTGGTCCCATCTCAAATATAATTTCCCATTATCCAAAGGTATATTGTAAAGAAAGACAAGTAACTTAGAAAAAATTACCATAATTTTAAAATATGAATGCCTGACTTATATATACATATATTTTTATATGTTGAGGATACAAAAACACACACATATGATGTTCCTTATGACAAATTTCTTGGTGTGTTGTAAATTGTGTTTCAGTACTTGATGTTTTCCTGCTAGTAATTGTAACTTACTAGGGTACCATCATAATCTAGGAAAAGGTAATGACAAAGTAGAGTTGCAGAAACTGAGGGAATTCATTATCTTGCTGGTAAAGGAGAAATCTCTAGAGAGAGCACTTTGATTGTCCCAGTGGAGAATGAATACATAAAACAGTGCTTTCCCAATACTCTATAAGAAATTGTCTAATGTTCTTCTCAGGATAGCGAAACCAGAGGAGAAATCTTCTGATGTCCTTGCCCTGTGGAGCTTAGTAATCTACATAGTAATTATAGGAAACACAATGTATTTATTAAAAGTTATGCTTTATGTTTATGTACAATGACATAAATTTTATTACACACAGGAAGCCCTATATACATGAAAAATGAAGATTAACTTGAAACTCTTAAAATAATTATCAAGAACATGGCCTCAGAATGAAGATATATATTCCAGGAGGCTTAAAAACAATTCATTGGAAGAGGTACACAGGAATTACAGATTCTAGATTTACCATCTAAGTGTGCAGGTATGTCTAAAAAATGATAGTTTTTAAATCTTATGTCTATTTGATCAAGAAGTTATAATGTGAAAATGTCGACTGGCAAAGCATTAAATTGATTTTCTTTACAATATCATGAATAAGTGAAAAAAATATCTACTAGGTAAATGTGGATAAAATTCTGATATATTTACATTAATCCAAGGAAATTAGCGTTTTAGGGAATGAGTGATTAACCTGATGTAAAAATATCTACTAATTCTTTAAAAATGTATGAGCAGACATAGCTTTAAAAAATTTAAGTGCCTATATTTTAAATTATTGAAAAATATAGGCCTTGGATTTCTTCCTGTGTCTGGACTGTCATAAACACAGTTTGAATTCATTATGCACTTATTTTACTTTTATTTCTTTATTGTTTATTTTCAAGCAGAATGAGAAAGCAAGGAAAGAGAGAGAGAGAAAGAATATAGACATGCCAAGGTCCCTTGCTACTGCAAACAAATTCCAGATGCATGTATCCTTTTGTGCATCTGGCTTCTGTGGGCACTTGTAACTGGACCCAGGACATGGGGCTTTGCAGGAAGGTTTCTTTAATGGCTTACCCATCTCCCTGGATGCTTCAGTTCTTATCAGAAGCCTCTCAAAGGCCCAGTGTAAGGCCATTTTACCAAAAACTCAAATCCATGAGGAGAGGGCTGTGACTTTGTATGGCCAGTCTGCAGTTCAAAACTCCAGGGAAACTGAGTTGAGGAGCTACTCACAATCATAACTTTTACTCCTGAAGCCCAAGATGTTTCTACCAGTGGATATTGCAGATTTTTGTTTTTCTTAAACAAGCATCATTCTCGCAATGGGTGAGGCAGACAAACATTTTGAAGAAAAAGGAACATTCTACTCTTAAGAAACCCTGCCTTTAAGACAAACAATTTTAGTATACCTCAAAAAAAAAAAAAATTAACAACCTAACTTACATGAGAGATGGAAAACAACAAAGTTCAGCCCACTCTTGTCTTTCATGTGAGGAATGGATTCTATCTAATTCAGTCCAGTGTATCTTATATGGGTTTTCTGTCACAAATAGTTTGCATGTGTTTTGGCATTTAGAGGTGGCAGGCAGCAGCTGAAGGCCACAGCTCAGAAACAGCCACAGTGAAAGAATGCTATGCCATACGGCTGCTCTTAGGACTCACAGCCCACAACAAGCAAACTCCTAGCAATCTCATGTAGGAGGGCCCTCCGTGAAGTGTGGGCAAGGAAGAGGGAAATGATGGTACTAATATATGATGCGTACACACAAAGTTTAATAAAAAAGAGAGAATTTTATATAATTCACATTGTCATTTTCCACATTGCCTAGGGCCTGATTTATCACAGTTCCTTTCAAAAAGTACATTGTAAACTCTAACTGAAAAGTCTAACTGAAAGAATAAATTTCAAAGGAATATTAAAATCCCATCCTACATGCACACACAAACACAATTTTAAGAGTTATTGCAAGTTCCCATGCCGGAAAAATGTATTAGATACTATCTTACTATGGTAATTTTAGTATTTAGTGCTTTAAAGGAAAAAAAACAAAAACAAAAACAAAAACGAATAGCCTGAAATAACATAGAAAATCGTGAAAGGAGAATGGGGACTCCCAAGTTGTCATAAAAAAGAATCAAAACTTCTATTAAAAAACAGGATATATTTGATGAACAGATTTGCAAGCCTGGAACAGTCAGGGAAAGAATCCCTGATCTTGAATCAATCTCAGTAGAAATGTCCAAAATTGAAAACAATGGAAAACAAACAAAAACTTGAATAAATGTAGAGAAGAACATCAACCAAGTGTGGGGAAACTATAAAGGTGGTAATGTATGCCTAAGAGGAGAAGAGAGAGATGAAGGAACAGAAGAAATACTTGGGAGAAAACTTTATAAATAAAAAAAGTAAAAATCGAGAGACTTCTATCACAGCCCATTGCACTTATTCATGAACCTTGAAGGACACATTAGGATAAATAGGAAAAAAAAAAAAAAAAAAACTATAAGGAGGCATATTATATGAAACCTATGCAAAATCAAAGATATAATGGAGCCTTCAAAGAGGCCAGAAGATAAAAGCTTACCATACATAAAAAAGAATAAAGATAAAAACTATTCCTGAAATCTCAGAAACAGTATGAAAAACAGGAGAGGGAAATGAAAGATTTAATGTGCGTGTGGAGAGAGAGTGGGGGAGGGAAGATGTAATGATCTTGTGATTTGCAAAACTATCCTTCAAAAGGGAAGGACAAATAAATACTTTCACACATAAACAATGTGTTACCTATAGACAAATATTAAGAAGAAACACTTATTTGAATAAGAAAGGGGAATTCAAATAATTGTTGTTGTAAGATGCTTGCACTATTCATGAGAGTATAATATTACTAGAAAATGTATTTCTGGACTGGACTGTTGGCTTCGTGGTTCAGGCACTTACTTGGAAATCCCAGGGACCCAGCTTCAGTTCCTCAGTACCCACGTAAAACCAGATGTAAAAGGTGGCACATGCATCTGGACATTTCTTACAGTAGCTAGAGGCCCTGGTGTGCCCATTCTCTCTCCATCTTTCTCTTTCTCTTTCTCTTTCTCTTTCTCTTTCTCTTTCTCTTTCTCTTTCTCTTTCTCTTTCTCTTTCTCTTTCTCTTTCTCTTTCTCTTTCTCTTTCTCTTTCTCTTTCTCTTTCTCTTTCTCTTTCTCTTTCTCTTTCTCTTTCTCTCTCTCTCTCTCAAATAAGTAAATAAAATATAAACAGTAGATTTGTATTACTCATGGATCTGTATTGAAAACTATCACAACTACACATATTTATATAAAACAAAGGTCTTCTATTTTTAATTTTGAAAATAATACATAAAGTAGTTAAAATTACAAAAGTCAGACGAAGATGAAAATAGATACAAAGAATGTGATTAACATAAAATAGTAACAGAACTTGTAGACGTTAATGGAACTAAGTCAATAATCACTTCGAATTTATGTTTTATGGATAACAGTATGCATGTTTAAAAGAATCAAATACAATTTCTAATTATATGATTTCATGAAATATTTTTTGTTATTGACATACAGAAATTTAAGCATTATTCATTCTGACATCTCCAAATACTCTATCTTAGTCAATTCTCATCATCGCTGCTCTCCCCAACCCACCCTTTCCTCTCTCCAACTCTCCGTTTCCCCTCTAATATTCCTCTTCTTCTGTTTATATGTCCCTTCTGTCTTTCTGCCCTTCACTCCTCACTATTCCTGCTCATCTCTTTATATCTGCTATTGGGTATCATTCTACCTTGATAGATTTTTACCTACCCCTACCTCGTATGTAAACATAATTATACATGTATTACAAGCTAAGACTCTTGGCCAGAATTAAATATAAAATGTAAATTCAAATTAAGAAGAAAGAGAAACTGCTATGATACCAACACTACTCAAATGAAAGTTAGAGTAGGTGTATTATTTTCATACAGACAGACCTCGGAGAAACGAAAGTCATCAAAGATAAAGTAAAGAAGTGCATAATAATAGATAGAATGTATCTATCAATAAGATTTTATGTTAAATTCAGGAAACACTGACTCATAAAGCTACATGTATAAAGAGTGGAATGCACAATAATAGCTTGCCAATTACACTCTAGTTTCCATGAGCATTCCAGTCAATAGATACTGAATGCAATTAAGTTACTACATACAAATGTACAAATAAATAAATATAATACATATTTAAATTAATGTATTAATATTAAAGGTTGCCATTTAGTTATAATATTTGTATCAACAAAATCATTTATTTAAAAGAGAACTGATTTAAGCCCATTAACTCAATGTTCATAGAAAATGCATTGTATCTCTTAGTTTGCAAATTAAAATTATAATTTAACTGTCATATTCAAGTTTGTCCACTTGATTTAATGGAAAAGGATGGCAAGACATAAGGAGAAGAAATATTAAACATTATATATTCCTCTATTAATAATTTAAAAGATGACGTTTAGGCACTGTGTATTTTACAATGTGTTTGCGAAGGCGCTTTGCCAGCTCTGGGTTTCCTGCAGCTTCCACATGAACGCTGGCAGTCGTGATTTCCCATAAGAAACTACAAACTCCAGAGTCTTTACTTTTAGATTCTGAGAGTCCTTGAGGCCTACACTTACAGTGACTCACACTCCTCAAAGCGCAGGAGTTAAAGCACATGCTGCTCTCCAGGTCATCAAAGAAATTTGCCCACAATCAATGCAATGTTGAGCAATGCAATGTTGAGCAGGTGGATCACACTGTGAAGCCTTGCTCTGATCTCTCATTCATTAAATTGTGACATATTAAAAAAAATAAAAAGGAGATCACTAATTCTCATTGATACTATTCTATGCTACAAAAGAATAATAATAATTCAGGGCTGGAGAGATGGATTGGCAGTTAAGGCATTTGCCTGCAAAGCCAAAAGTTGCTGATTCAATTCCCCAGGACCCATGTTAGCCAGATGTACAAGGAGGCATATTCGTTTGGAGTTTGTTTGCAGTGGCTGGAGTCCCTGGCCTCCCATTCTCTCTCTCTCTCTCTCTTTCTCTCTCTATCTCTCTCTCAATTTAGCATTTATCTT
Organism: Jaculus jaculus; assembly: GCF_020740685.1. Classification (NCBI taxonomy): domain Eukaryota; kingdom Metazoa; phylum Chordata; class Mammalia; order Rodentia; family Dipodidae; genus Jaculus; species Jaculus jaculus. Next base: position 79,697,637 of record NC_059114.1, read on the forward strand.
TTATTCAGGAAAACTGCCTGTCAGCTTTATATTTTAACAACTATCAGGGTTTCCTTGAGGCTGACATCTTCAAATAAGGAGTCTTGTACTTCCTTTACTGACAAAATGTATTCACATAAATATTTTGAATTAAGTTCAAAATTCTGAAGTCACCAGCTAGAGAGATGACTGAGCAGTTAAAGTGCTTGCCTGTAGAAACTAACAACCTAGGTTTTATTCCCCAGGATCCATGTAAAGCTAGATGCCCAAAGTGACATATGTATCTGTCATTTATTTACAGTGGCTAGAGGCCCTGGCATGACATTTTATCTCTTTCCTTCTCTGTCGTGCATAAACACACACACACATACACACACACACACACACACACACACACACACACACACATATATATATATATATATATACACATACATGTATGTATGTATGTATGTATGTATGTATGTATGTATGTAGTTTTTGTTTTGGGTATTTTGTAGCCCATGGTGACATGGAACTCACTGTAGTTCCACTTTGGCCTTGAGCTCACAGTGATCCTTCTATCTCAGCCTTCTGAGGGCTGGGATTAAAGGCATTTGACACAACTCCCAAGAAATAAAATTATTTAAAAAAAGTCTAAAGTAATTGATGTCATCTAAATCTTTTGTCTTCCTTCTGATTCTTCTTCTGAAAATATTTTCAATTATTATTTAATTATAATGCTGTCATACATTTTATTTATTATCACTTAATTGATTGGAAGATTTTTTTTTAAATTTTTTTATTTATGTATTTGAGAACGACAGACACAGAGAGAAAGACAGATAGAGGAAGAGAGAATGGGCGCGCCAGGGCTTCCCGCCACTGCAAAGAACTCCGGACGCGTGCGCCCCCTTGTGCATCTGGCTAACGTGGGACCTGGGGAACCGAGCCTCGAACCGGGGTCCTTAGGCTTCACAGGCAAGCGCTTAACCGCTAAGCCATCTCTCCAGCCCTGATTGGAAGATATTTTAATCCTTATATCTCTTAATTTCTTAAATTATAATTATAGAATTACTGATCACTATATTATTATATCCCTCTTAAATATGAAAGAGTATAATAATGATCTTATTATTCATAATAATTACTATAAAATAACCTACTGATTGAGCACAAAGTTGTCTACTTACTTTTATTATTTTTTTCATAAAATTCTACTCTGATGTGTTTCATTCACTCAAATACTTTTGAGACATAATGATTTTATCAATATTAAATTGTTTAAATATTTTCTTATTAGAGAGAGAAGAGGGGAGAGACGAAGAGAGAGAATATGTGCACCAGGGCTCTAGCCACTGCAAATTCATGTGACACCATGTCCATCTGGCCTACTTGGGCTCTGGGGAGTTGAACCCAGGTCCTTACTTTTTACAGGCAAGTGCCTTAACTGCTAAAATATTTCTCCAAATCAATGTTAAACATTTTAATTCCTTTGTTTCACACAAATACTACTTTATAACTTCTCTAATAGTCCTTGTTATGCAGCACTTAGCCAGTGATAAAGAAGGAAAATCTATATGAGGTTTAATGCATATGTTTTATATGAAACATCAGTGGTTTGCAGTGTGGAAACAACCGGGGGTTAAATGGTAATATAATGTCATTATGCGTCTTTGCAAATATGGCTGGAATCTTTACACTGTTTCCTTCAAATCAAAAGAATACTTTGATTTACATAAAATACTTTGATTTGCATAACTAGATGAATTTAGAGTTTTGTTCTAATTCTAAATTTGGGTAATAAGCATGTATATCAATACTTATAATGTAGTTATATTTTAGCCCCAAATACTAGCAATTACTAATGTTTATTTAATATTTTATGCTTCATCTTGCAACAAATCTATAGGGGCAGTAAATAAAATATTTCTTCTATTCATGAATCTCTTAATTCAGCTTCTTAAATGTTTACATGCTTAATTTCATCAATCTGACATTTAGAATGAAATGAAAGCCAATTCTCCAGAAAATTTCCCTTCCTAGGTGGTGTAAGAATGCAATGTGCTGGAAGTAATACAGATTACAGAATTCAGAGCCACTCAAAAGCACGTCTTTTATAATCAAAACTAAAATTACCACTTCCTTCAGACATAATTTTCAACTGTGATATATTGATTAATTTTAAGTGAAAATGTTTATAAAGAAGAACACTATATGTGCAAATATGTATTTTTAATTATAATATGTAGAGAGATATATAAAAAATGGAGGGAAGGCTGGAGAGATGTCTTAGTGGTTAAGACACTTGCTTGTGAAGTCTAAGGACCTAGGTGTGATTCCTCAGTACCCATATAAGTCAAATGCACAAGGTGGCACATTCATCTGGAGTTCATTTGCAGTGGCTGGAGACCCTAGCATGCCCATTCCCTCTATGTCTCTGTCTCTATCTCTTTCTCAAGAAAGCATTATACAAAGGGAGTATTCATAGATATCATGGATATTTATACATATATAAACATATGGAGGTAATAACATATCAAAGTTTCTTTAAGCATCCTCTTTCTTTGCAAGTGAGAAAGATCAATTACCAACTTAAATACCAAGCCAGCTAAAGTGGAATCATATTTTTATTTTCACAATAATAATAGTTATAAATGGAGTACTATTTTACTTGAAAGTCAAACACTTGCTTAAATATAAAACAGGTATATGTTTTGTTTATTCTAATTTTTTATTAATATATAGTTGTTTTAATGTGACAAATAATTCAAAGAAAACAAAATATATAAATTATTCTTTTAAAAACCATGCAATTGTTTTTTAAACCTCATGCTGATGATTAATATACTTCTAAAATGTTATATCTTATCCACTCATAAAATCTCCTTTTATCTTTTTTTTCCTCCTTCATTTTGGATTGCTTTGACTGATTTCAACAGGCACTAGTTTCATGATTGAGTGTTAAGGTACATCTCTCAAAAAGTGACATATCTGATATTGGATTTTCTATCATTTTTATGGAAGGGTGGACCATTTGAAAGATCAGATTAATCTCAAGTCTTCAATGTTAAGAGAATAGTTTAGGCAATTTATCTATAAGACAGTGAATCTTAAGTGACACACTTCATCCTGAGTATGTTTGAGCTGATGGATTTTTACTTCTGTTATTTAAGTATTTAATATTTAAGTAATATTTGTTATCTCTTTTCCTAGGATGATTTTAATGATCCATAAAATATTTTTCCTAGTTCTTATTTTATGAAGTAAAAAAAAAAAAAAGCCAATATATTTTTGGAAAAAAAAATTGTTTTGGGGAGCTGGGAAGATAACCAAGTGAATGTAGTACTAGCCATGCAAACTGAATACCGGAGTTACTTCTCAGATTCCCCTGAGAAACTCTCTGTATATTCCAGACTCTGTCTTTAAATCCATTTTCCTTATGCGTTTAACTCCTGAGTACCTAGACTATACTATACACTTACTGCTATTTTTCTAGTATTTAAGGATCCTAAAGAGAACAAAATATTTCAATAACCTTATAATGCAACATAATGTTTTAATATTTTATTTATTTATTTATTAGAGAGAGAGAATGAAACAGAGAGAAAGAGATAGAGAAAGAGAGTATGCTCCAGGACCTCTAGAAACTTCAAACTCCAGAGGAAAGCAATGTGTCACATTGTGCATCTGGCTTTACCTCGGTACTGGGGAATTGAATCTGATCCTTTGGCTTTGCTGGCAAGCACTGTAACCAGTAAACCATCTTTCTATCCTTAATGTCTTGCTTTATTTGTAGAAGTCAGAATTGTTTTCTTACTTCAGGAATGTAGTTAAAAGGTAGAGGGCTCACCTATCTTGCACCTGGATTTTGATTCTATTTCTAATGATACAGAAAAATAATATCACCTTTATACAGTGACAAAAATTTGTTTTTCTTCATAAAATGAGAGTACCTTTCCATTTTAAAAAGTGCAAAAGCATCAAAATTTCTGTCACGTTTTTGAATCCCTGAACTCATATGTCCCATATTCTCCACATGGAATTTGTTCCCATTGTTCCTTTCTTCTGATTTGAATCTTTCATTCCTTCAAGACTATACAGATGTTTATGCTATATACCATCAAGAATTCTTCACATAATGAACTTCTGGTTAAGATGGCAGCATAGGTACCTCGCCAAAGCAGCCTGGGGGGAAAAAGACCAAAAAAACTCAGCAAAATAAACACTTACTAAAAAGTGAGGCGTATAGGAAATTGAAACGGCAGTGGAAAAGTAGAAGAGATCCAGAGCATCCAGAGGAAAGTCAGGCCGGCAAAAGTGGCCCTGGCAGGTGTGCGAACCATGGCAAGGGTTCAACAGAAAGCTGCCAGGCTCCACTTGAGCAGCAGGAAAAGCCAGGTGAGGGGAGCTTCCACTCACACCGGAGCTCTCCGCAACTCAAGAAACGTGAAGGGAGAGCAGCAGTGAACAATGGAGGAGCAGATCACAAGGTAGAAGAACACGTGGAACAGTGAGAGAACTAGAGCAGCATTGGTTCCCTCCCCTCCCCCACTGCCTGTGCCCAGCTCCAGGGAACAGAGCAGTGGTCCCAGGAACTGGCCACACCAACTTGAGCTGACAGTGGGACTCAAGCAGGAGCAGAGTCCGGCAGCAACAGCAGTGGCTCCAGCACCAGCAACAGCAGCCCCAGCAGCAGCAGATCCAGTAGTGGCAGCAGCGGCAGATCCAGCAGCAGCAGCTTCAGTGGCAGCAGCGGTGGCTCCATCAGTGGCAGCTACAGCAGCAGCAGCAGTGGCAGCTGCAGCTTTGGATCCATCATCAGCAGCTTCAGCAGCAGTGGCGACAGAACCAGCAGCAGCAGCAGCTTCAGCAGCAGTAGCAGTTACAGCAAGAGGTGTGCCGTTCTGCAGGGCCACAGTTGCCATGCTTGGTTTTCCCCACAGGAAAAGCCAGTGCCCAGCTCCAGAAATAAGAACAGCAGCCTGACGACCCAGGCAGCAACTTGACTGAGACCAAAATCATCCAAGGTAACTGGGATTGCACCAGGGAAGGGTCTCACTTGGTCACAAGGTGACTTGGATCCCTCAATAGACCAGAAATCTTAATCTTTTGGTTGATAGAGGATCTGGTTGTTATAATAACTAATCTTGCATAAATACTCAGTGCTGTCTTTGATTGAATGTTTATAGTGTTTAGTTAAATTTTAGAATCTACCTGTATTTTATTCCACTCAGCCTACTTGAATACTCCCATAGCAGGCAAACTCAACCCCTAAAAACACCTTTATAGATACTCTGAGACTCTTAAGAGCCATACCTAACACCTTAAACTCCTACCCTGAAGATATATAACAATCAATTGATACATCTAAGAATACCCAGCTAGCTAGAAAAATCCATGCATTAACTAATCCAAGATGCAAAAGTATATACATTATAACATAAGAAACACTAAAAAGCAAGACAATATAAATCCACCTTAACAAATTCAGGAAAATTGAAATAATTCCTTGCATTCTATCAGACCACAATGGAATTAAACTACAAATCAGTTACAAGAAAGGCTATAGAGCATACACAAAATCATGGAAACTAAACAATACACTACTAAATGAAGAATGGGTCAATGAAGAAATCAAGAAAGAAATCAAAAAATTTATACAGTCAAACGATAATGAGACCACAACATGCCAAAATCTCTGGGACACATTGAAGGCAGTTTTAGGGGGTAAATTTATAGCCTTAATTGCCTATATTAAGAAATTAGAAAGGTCGCAAGTAAACTACCTAATGCTTCACGTTAAAGCCTTGGAAAAAGAAGAACAAGGCAAACCAAAAATCAGTAGACAGGAAGAAATAATAAAGATTACGGCAGAAAAAAACGAAATAGAAACAACAACAAAAAAACAATCCAAAGAATTAATGAAACAAAGAGTTGGTTCTTTGAAAGGATAAACAAGATTGATAAACCCTTAGCAAATCTGACCAAAATAAAGAGAGAAGAGACACAAAAAATTACTAAAATCAGAGATGAAAAAGGTAACATCACAACAGATTCCAGAGGAATTCAAAAAATAATAGGGACATACTATAAAAGCATATACTCCACAAAGTATGAAACTCTAAATGAAATGGATGATTTCCTTGATTAATATGACCTACCTAAATTAAACCAAAATGAGATTAATCACTTAAATAGACCTATAACAAGCATGAGGATCCAAACTAAAAAAAAGCCCGGGCCCAGATGGATTCACTGCTGAATTTTACCAGACCTTCAAGGAAAAGCTAACCCCATTGCTTCTTAAGCTTTCACAAGAAATAAAAAAAATGAAGGAATTCTCCTAAATTCCTTCTATGAGGCCAGCATCACCCTGATACCAAAACCAGGCAAAGATAAAACAACAACAGAAAATTACAGACCAAACTCCCTCATGAACATAGATGCAAAAATTCTCAACAAAATATTGGCAAACAGAATACAAGAATATATCAAAAAGATCATTCACCCTGACCAAGTAGGCTTTATCCCAGAGATGAAGGAATGGTTCAATATATGCAAATCTATAAATGTAATACATTACATAAATGGGTTGAAAGACAAAAATCACATGATTATCTCATTAGACACAGAGAAAGCATTTGACAAAAATCCAACATCCCTTCATGATAAAAGTCCTATAGAGACTGGGAATAGAAGGAACATATCTCAATATAATACAAGCTATTTATGACAAGCCTACAACCAACATATTACTAAATGGGGAAAAACTGGAGGCTTTTACACTAAAATCAGGAACAAGACAAGGGTGTCCACTGTCCCCACTTTTATTTAATATAGTTTTGGAAATTTAGCCATAGCAATAAGGCAAGAGACACATATAAAAGGGATATATATTGTTAAGGAAGAGATCAAGTTATCATTATTTGCAGATGACACAATTCTATACATAAAGGACCTTAAAGACTCTACTGGCAAACTGTTAGAGCTGATCAAAAGCTATAGCCATGTAGCAGGATACAAAATAAATACACAGAAATCAGTAGCCTTCATATATGCTAACAACAAACACACAGAGGATGAAATCAGACCATCACTCCCATTCACAATTGCATCAAAAAAAAAAAAAAAACTTGGAATAAACCTAACCAGGGAAGTAAAGAATCTCTACAAAGAGAACTTTAAAACACTCAAGCTAGAAGTTGCAGAAGACACTAGAAAGTGGAGAAATATCCTTTGTTCCTGGATTGGAAGAATCAATATTGTGAAAATGGCAATCTTACCAAAAGCAATCTATACATTTAATGCAATCCCTATCAAAATTCCAAAGGCATTCTTCATGGAAATAGAAAAAACAATCCAAAAAATCATTTGGAATCACAAAAAACATCAAGTATCTAAAATAATACTGAGCAACAAAAGTAAGCCTGGTGGTATCACTATACCTGATTTTAACCTATATTACAGAGCCATAGTAACGAAAACAGCATGGCACTGGCACAAAAACAGACATGTAGATCAGTGGAACAAAATGGAGGACCCAGATGTAAGTCCAGGTAGCTATAGCTACTTGGCTATGGCTATAGCCACCTGATATTCGATAAAAATGCCAAAAATACTCATTGGAGAAAAGACAGCCTCTTCAGCAAATGGTGTTGGGAAAACTGGATATGCATCTGTAGAAGGATGAAAATAGATTCTTCTCTCTCTCCGTGCACAAGAATTAAGTCCAAATGGATTAAAGACCTTAACATCAGACCTGAAACTGTGAAACTGCTAGAGGAAAAAGTAGGGGAAACCTTTCAACATATTGGTCTTGGCAAAGACTTTGTGAATACAACCCCAATTGCTCAGGCAATAAAACCACAGATTAATCACTGGGACCTCATGAAATTACAACGATTTTGCACTGCAAAGGACACAGTGAAAAAAGCAAAGAGGCAACCTACAGAATGGGATAAAATCTTCACCAGCTACATATCTGACAGAGGATTAATATCTAGGGTATACAAAGAACTCAAAAAGTTAAACAATAAGGAATCAAACAAGCCAATCAAAAAATGGGCTATGGAGCTAAATAAAGCATTCTCAAAGGAAGAAATATGAATGGAATATAAGCATCTAAAAATTGTTCTATGTCACTAGTCATCAGGGAAATGCAGATTAAAACTACATTGAGATTCCATCTCCTGTGAGATTGGCCACCATCATGAAAACAAATGATCATAAATGTTGGAGAGGATGTGGAAAAAGAGGAACCCTTCTGCACTGCTGGTGGGAATGCAATCTTGTCCAGCCATTGTGGAAATCAGCATGGAGGTTCCCAAAACAGCTAAAGATTGATCTAACACAAGACCCAGCTATAGCGCTCCTAGGCATATATCCGAAGGAATCATCCCATTTCCTTAGAAGTACATGCTCAACCATGTTTATTGCTGCTCAATTTATAATAGCTAATAAATGGAACCACCCTAGATGTCCCTCAACTGATGAGTGGATAATGAAGATGTGGCACATTTATACAATGGAGTTGTACTCAGTGGTAAAGAAAAATTATGAAAAGTTTTGAAATTTGCAGAAAAATGGATGGATCTAAAAAGGATTATACAAAGTGAGGTAACCCAGGCCCAGAAAGCCAAGCTCCACATGTTCTCCCTCATATGTGGATCCTCGCTACAGATGACTGGGCTACTGTGTGAGAAGGAAAAAACTCAGTAGCAGAGGCCAGTAAGCTAGAAAAGAGATATAAAGGGAAGAGGAAGGAAGGGAGGAGGGTACTTAATAGATTGGTATTGTATATACATAACTACAATGATTGAGATGGGGAGGTAATATGATGGAGAATGGAATTTCAAAGCGTAAAGTGCAGGGGGCGATATTTTTCATAATCATGGAAAATGTTAATAAAATTGTGAAAAGAAAAAAAAAGAATTCTTCATATAATGAAAACTATCTTTGAAAGGCAACTTCATGTCATCTGTAGCAAATATAATAGTTTCAGTAAGGATTATTTTACAGACATGAACATGATGGATGCAAGGTAGATAGCAACACAATTCTATTAGGGAAAATGGATACAAGGGAAGATAGCAAGTGAGAGAGAGAAATCTGGCAACATTAAAGAATGATATACACAGACTAAGTGCATATAAATGCGTAAGATAGGAAGAAAAAGAGGATAAAATGACAGAGGGCAATATACTTAGTGATGCACTGCAATTCTAGGAAATTATCAACAGCCTAATAGGAAGCCATTTTGCAAATGGCACCATCAATAAAGCATGGGACACCTTGTTATTCCCAATGTCCTGATGCCCTCCCTTACTCATTGGCCTAGAACGGCCTGTGTTAGGTGTGGCTCTCTTCTGAATGTGTCAACGGTTGCAAAACAGCACAGAGTCAGCCAACAATCTCACATTGCATGAATTGCATCCTAGATTAGAGAAAGACTTTTTAAATAATTATCATGTTTTTTTTTCATAACATAGTTGATGCCCTGATTTTCAAGAGTGCTTTAAAACAAAGAAGTAAAGAAAATAACAAGAAATAGAAGAGCACACCTGAGTTTCCTACTTTGTTTTAAGTCTTCCTGACTGACCTCTAAATGTGAGCGTTCACCATATTCAGTTCTTAGCCTTTGGTGTAATTTATCTTCTATGTAATTCTATTGAGCCAATACATATAATTTTATATGCATACATTCCCACTAGTACTGTTAACTGTGTTTATCATACTTTTAAAAATATAGTTACTTTATAATATTACTTGTGTTACAGAGTCACTGCAAGCATGTGGGCTTCCTATGTCTGAACAATAAAAGTGTACCTATATCACTTCAAGTAATACCAGACAGAAAAACTCTACATCCAGATAGGACAAAATAATCAATTCCACAGTAGCTTTCCAAAAATGAATAATCATAAAGTTATATTTCAAAATATTCAAGTAAATGTCACACACCAGGGAAGTGTAGATGAGTCTAGCTTAGTGTCCTCTAACAGGTCTCACAGAAACGTGATTTTTGAGGTAGAGAAACGAAGCCATGAACCTCCACAGTCACTTGGGACATTTCTCCTGGGGACATTCCTTTTACTATGGCCTCATCAAGCTGGCATTGGCACTTTTGAAGCACTGAAGTAAGATGAGGGAAAGACCCGGGTGGGTGAAGATGAGAATTACCACAGACCTTCAAGTCTGTGTTGACATGTATGCAACCTCACAAAGGCTCAGCCATGCTGGGGGCTTACCTGATAGTAGTGTTAAGGAAGTGATCAGGAGAAACAAAAGTCAGGAGCATGAGGCTTGAGCAGAAGTGAGCACGGGTGAGTATTTGTTGAATACAGCAGGAGTGAAACTGAGAAGTCTCTAAAACTACATAGATGAAAAAATGAAGAAAATAATAAAGCACTGGGGCTAGAGGGATGCTTAGTGGTTAGGGCGTTTGCCTGCAAAGCCAAAGGACCCAGGTAGGATTCTCCAAGACCCACGTTTGCCAGATGCACAAAGGGACTCATGCATCCGGAGTTTGTTACAGTGGCTGGGATCCCTGGCACACCCATTCCTTCTCTCTCTCTCTCTCTCTGTCAAATAAGTAAATAAACAAAACTACAATATTACAAAAAAGAATAAAGCCCTGTAAGTAACCACAGAGGGAAATACAAGAGAAGAATAATTGCAAAATGACATCTAGTCAGAACCAATTGAGACCAGAAGACCTTGTAAAGGAAATACCAAAATGCTAAAAATAAAAAAAAATCATGTCAATTTTATACATACATATATATATATATATATATATACATATATATATATATATATATTTACACTATATATATATTTACACTATATATATATATTTACACTATATATATATTTACACTATATATATATTTACACTATATATATTTATACTATAGATCTGTTTTATACAATTATGAGTAAAACAAGTTATTTCCTGATCAATGGTGGAAGGATTTATTTTCACTCTATGTGAGCTCTACAGAATACCAAGTGTCATTTTTGACAATGAAGGTCACAACGTTATTGCATATTGGGGAATATATCATTCTTGGAATTAAGTGCTATCTCTCAAAAGCACAAAAGAATTGTATTATTTTTAGTTATGGCATTTATCAAGATAGAAGTTTTAGAACTTGTACTGGTTTCCCTTGCATCACGGTGATAAAATAGCTGGTATGAATGGCTTAAAGTAGAAATGGTTTATTGTGGTTCAGATCAGCTCATGGTCCTTTGTTCCATATACTAGAGGAACGTGTCACGGGAGTAGAGAATGTAATAGAGAAGCCTCATATAGAATGCAGTTGAGTATAATAGAGTAGAGCACAATAGAGGGAGAAACCAGAACAATAGCTTAATGAGGTCACTGGGACCCACCACCTACCCTTCTTCATCTTTTAATAAGGCTGTGTTGACCTGAGTCCCTCATGGAAACAATCTGTTCATTAGTTCATAGCCCTTATGATTTGATTCTAGAAATGCTCAGACATGTCCAAATGTGTTCTCTGCTGATCACACAAGCATTCTTTAATTTAGTCAAGTTGACCAAAAAAAGACAACATAAAATAAAAATTAGAAAATAAGATGTGTGAAGTAATTTCGGCAAGTGTGAAGTGGAAAACGGAAATTGCAAGTACAAGGTACAAATTATAAAATTCAACTTGGCAAAATGTTGATTAAGTAATATTTCATAAACTGAGACATCCTGAAAAACTCAGAGTGCCTACAAGCAAAGTAAGAAAGATAGGCTGAGAAAATGTGCCACCAGAAGAAATCAAAGTGACTAGGGACAACATTTGATCCAAGGCAACGGGGATAGTGATAACAATGACCCAGAAAATAGAAAGGAAAGAGGCTCAAGCACTTGAAGCATGTCTGACAAATCTACTAACATTAATAATTGATTTAGGAATGAAGAGATGTTTTAGCAGGTAAGGTGCTTGTCTGCAAAGCCAGAGGACCTAAGTTTGATTCCCCAGTATCCATGTAAGCCAGTTGCACAAGTTGATGCATGCCTCCTGAGTTTGTTTCCAGTGGTAAAAGGCCCTGGTGCACCCAATTTCTCTCTCTCTTTCTCTCTCTCACTAAGGGCCTGGAGAGGAGAGGTGGCTTAGTGGTTAAGTGCTTGCCTGTGAAGCCTAAGGATTCTGGTTGGAGGCTTGATTCCTCAGTACCCAGGTTAGCCAAATGCACAAGGTAGGTGCATGTGTTTGGAGTTCATTTGCAGTGGCTGGAGGCCCTGATGTGTCCCTTCTCTCTCTCTCTCTCTCTCTGCCTTATTCTTTCTCTGTCTGTCACTCTCAAATAAATAAATAAACAAATAATAAATAAATACAATAAAATAAAATCTTTATTTTCATTAACTGTGTTGTCAAAACAAATCAATTTTACATTATGTTCTCAAAGACACATGCCTTTAAATATAAGAAGAATTATATGGCTTTTGTTTAGGTTTAACCTTTTGACCTGATCTATTAATTTTAATGTTTTTTTTTCTTTCATTCTTTTACAAATATGCATTGTGAGATTTTTCTTCTTTACACAGTAACTTTTGTTTCAGGGTGTTCATCCATTGCGCAAATGGTACCTGAGTTACTTGTCTCCTTGTTGATACAAAATGCCTGACAAAGGTAGCTTTAAGAAGGAGGGGCTTATTTTGGTCCTTGACTGATGCAGCACATCATGGTAGCAGGATCATGAGAATGTGTGACATCCACAAATAGGAAGCAGAGAAATGAACGCTGGTGCCTGATCTGCTTTCTCCTTCTTTTTTTTTAAAGTATTTTTATTTATTTATTTATTTGAGAGCGACAGACACAGAAAGAAAGACAATAGAGGGAGAGAGAGAGAGAGAATGGGCGTGCCAGGGCTTCCAGCCTCTGCAAACGAACTCCAGATGCGTGCGCCCCCTTGTGCATCTGGCTAATGTGGGACCTGGGGAACCGAGCCTCGAACCGGGGTCCTTAGGCTTCACAGGCAAGCGCTTAACCGCTAAGCCATCTCTCCAGCCCTGCTTTCTCCTTCTTATCCAGTCAGAGATACTAGCCTGCCAGATGGTGATGCCACTGGAAACAAGGATGGCTTTGATCACCTCTGAAAAACCACTGGACATGTCTTCAGAGACATGCCTAGTTAATTGCCTTTTAGGTGATGCAGAATCCCAACAATCTGACAGTGGAGAAGAAACATCAATATTTACCTTTAATTTATTCTCATCTTTTAAACTAATATTATTTCAAATCAGGCACTGTTCGAGTTACCTACTTAATGGCTGAAATGGGTTTTTCTTGTTCTATTATGTATTTCTATGTGTGTGGGGTGAGAAAGCCAAAGCACAGTTTTTAATGTTCTTTAGTACAACTGTTCTGAAACCTGTCTAAGCTTGTGTATAGAAGCCACGTCAATTTCATATTGCAATAGGTACTGAAATGTAGATAAGATTATATTATTGCAGTGATGCTAAATATTAGAAGTTTGAACATTTGTGGATTTTAAATAGAGTATAGGACATTTATCCATGCAGGATGCTCTAAAGGCATAGTGTCTTCTTTTTAAAAATCAGCATCTTCACTCAGTGTGGAAAAGATTCTTTGGAAACTGTAGGAAAAAAAAAATATCCAACAACAACAACAAAAAAAAGGTTACCCTTTCATGATCAGACTGAGTGACTCTCAAAACATGATGTTTTCCTTTTAAAATGAATCTACGTCCTCCATGATTAGAATGAAACAGACAGGAATTGTTCTGAGGAATTAGACGTCTTTGTAGTTGTCAGATAGAATAAACACGATTCCCGGTGGAGCAGCTAAGTGACAGCAACCACCTTTTGTTCATTACATTACCTGGGGGGACCCAGTGAATGACAATTGCTGAGATTCTGAACCTTCGTCGTTAGCACCAGACATGAGACTGAGACTGCTCTCAGCAGTAATGAAGCAGTAATGATGCTGCTCCAGCGATGAGAGGAAGCCAGCAGCTGCAAGATACCTTGCCGTGAGAAGATTGTGACGAAAGAATTAACACTTTACGGCCTTTAGAAACCTGGTAGGAGGATTCCATGAACTATAGAAAATAAAGGATAATTACCCATGTAAATAATGCAGGGTATGGGGGCTCAGGAAGGGAGAACAAGGCTTATGAACCCCAAATTTGGAGCCTGTCCTTTTTTTCAAGATTTTTATTTATTTACTATGGGGCGGGGGCAGAGAATTGGCACACCAGGGTCTCAGGCCATTGCAAACAAACTCCAGGTGCATGAGCCCCTTGGTGCATCTGGCTTATATGGGTCCGGGAGAATTGAACCAGGATCCTTTGTCTTTGTGGCCAAATTCCTTAACAGCTAAGTCATCTCTCCAGCTCTGGCCCTGTCCTATTTCTTTTTTGTTTGTTTTTTTGAGGTAGGGTCTCACTCTAGCCCAGGCTGACCTGGAATTCACTAAGGAGTCTCAGGGTGGCCTCGAACTCAAGGCGATCCTCCTACCTCTACCTCCCAAGTGCTGGGATTAAAGGCGTGCGCCACCACGCCCATCTCTGTCCTATTTCTAACAAAGACTTGAAATAAACGGACTCAAGAAGGATAAATTATGAATTATGAAATTATGAATTATTAAGTTTATGTAGAGAGAAATAACAAATCGTAGGGTTAGTTTCAGGGAAATTGGGACCTAGGAAGAAGGCTTAACTACAGTCATCAGTTGCACCAAAGAAGGAAAACAGCATATTATGAGCAAAACAGCATATTAAGTGAGAAACATCTAAGAGATGGCTGGGGCAGAGCCAAAAACACTTAGAAAATAGAACCTAGGTATTTGTGACAGTAGATTTAAAAAAATACACACAGAGCATGTGCCCTGAGCATCCCCCATGCAAGCAAGTTAACATTCCTAAGAGGACAAATGGTAGATGTTTAAGGAAAAATAGCAGGGGTGGAGTGGGAATATCGAAGCAGAGACGAAGAAATTCAAATGAAAAATGAATGCAGGGAGACTTATACCCAGGGCTACTCTAAGTTTAGAGAAATTACACAGGTAGCAGGTCCAGAGTTTAGAGAAAGCACCCACGTGGTAGATCTAGAGTATAAGGAAAATACATACGTGGTAGACTCAGAGAACAGAGGAAAATCATGCATATAAGGACAGTAAAAATTTACCCCAAAGTATAAAGCAGAGGCAAGCAGAAAATTACCCAGACCAAGAAACAGGACTTTGTTCTATGCCCTCCCCCCGCCCCCTCCATCATCCTCACTGGGTGGAAGGGGAAAGCCAGATTCACTTGTATCCAGAGATCACAGGGTAGACTGAAGATAGTCAAAGGGGGGCGATGGCGTGTGGAGAGAGAAAGAGAGAGAGAGAGGATAGAAACGAAGAAACAACATAGACAATCCTTTGCAGTTGATTGAAAATGGATTCCTGTCAGATTCAGGTATGTAAGGGAAAGACCTAATTTGTTTGTGTATTTAAAGGGCTGACGTCAGAGGCCAGTCCACCTAGGCATTATGTTAGAAGGTGGGCAGCAGGGCCACAGTAGTTGTCGAATAATCTGGATCAGATAAAAGCTACATTCCTGAGTTCCATCCTTGCCAAAGCAGGCTGGCATGTGGGATGACATCTCCTGATATTCCCTATAGGATTCTGTCCCTAACTGAAACTTCCTAAAAGAAGCCAGCTTTCTTTCACCTGATTCTCCTACAATAATATCTCTACAGTGTGATTTATTGAGACTTGAAAGGGTAGTTAACAAAATTCCTCACACTGACAATGTACAATTAAATAATACTCATAAATGAGTTTTACTTCTTAAATTAAAAAACATATAATAGCTTCATGTAGTACAAGTTTTATGGTATTATTTATGCAGCATAAACAGAAATTAAGGTCCATTGATATGTGACCGCAGCACCCCTGTGCATTACCCATGGTATAATCCTCAATTTATACAAATGAGCAAGTGATGATCAAATGTGAAGGCGTGCATGGGAATCATGCCATTCTGATTTAGTCAATGAGCACAATCCTGAAACTATGATTGTTTCAAAACAGACCAGCCAGATGATGAAGGAAGCTTGTGAGCTCACCTCCCATTCCACTGTCCATGTGAACTCTGGGAATCTAGTACCACCTCCTGATATGGTACACTTCTGGGCTAAGAGGAGATATGGCCACCTGCCCCATCCCCAACTGCTAACTCTGCACAGCTCTCAAGACCCTTGCCCCACAGAGAAGGTTCTAGCCACTTCCCATGAAATCCACTCCCTGGCTCTGGCAAGGAATACATGCACATCCTCCTCCTTCTCTTCACTCTCCTGTCTCTATTTCTTCCTGTCTTTCTTCTCTCTTTTATCTCTCTCCTTCCCTTCTTCCTCTTCACCAGTACAATAAATTCTTAGATCCGACATCCTGTCTATCTTGGTCTTTCATTGATTACCTTGACAGCTAGCATATACAGTTAAAACTATAAGAAGCATTTTAATTTAAAAAAATTATAAACAAAGTATTTTCACTATTGGATAAATGAATTAAAATCCCTTAAACTTTATTTGTCTCTATTCATGCAAATGGTCATCTAGCGAACCTAAATGGCTAAGTGGTCAAATCTGAATATCTTCAACTTAGTCTTGTAGTATAATATTAAAACAAAGTCTGCGAAGTTCATGAACTTATACAAACCTTATAGAATAAGACTGTATTATAAACAACCAGTTTCTTTAGTTGTAAGGAAATTTATATGAGTATGGAGGAAGTAATAAGGGACATAAGTGAAAATTTGAAGAATAAGTTCTGTCAACACTGGAGACTCTAATGTCTAAAAAATACAAAAATGCTCAATTCCATTATCAGATATATCTGTTTTATTTTCATCAAGATTTAAAAATTTAAAATTTCTCAGTTCTGTGTATTAGGTTTTCAGTATTTCTGAGGAAGAAGAGCTTAGGTAGAAAGATAAAGAAAATCAATTCTGGGTATGTTTGATGGATATGGCAAAAGATAGAAAATTTCATTGTTCCAATTTCACCAAGGGGTAACCAATACTTTTCTCATATGAATTTATTTTATCCTGATGTACTTTATAAACATTTTGATTTATTTATCTGGTGTGTGTGTGTGTGTGTGTGTGTGTGTGTGGAGAGAGAGAGAGAGAGAGAGAGAGAGAGAGAGAGAGAGAGAGAGAGAGAGATTGTGCACACCAGGGCTTCTAACATCTCCAAACGAACCCAGATGCATGTGCCACCTTGTGCATCTGGCTTTATACTGCAGAATCAAGCCTGGGTCTTTTGGCTTTGCATTCAAATTTCTTAACCATTACATCATCTATTCAGCAATTGATGTACTTTTAATTTTTTTTTTTGTTCATTTTAGTATTTATCTATTTGAGAGTGACAGACACACAGAGAAAGGCAGAGAAAGAGAGAGAGAGAATGGGCATGCCAGGGCCTCCAGCTACTGCAAACGAACTCCAGACATGCGTGCCCCCGTGTGCATGTGGCTAATGTGGGTTCTGGAAAATTAAGCCTCGAACTGGGTCCTTAGGCTTCACAGGCAAGCACTTAACCACTAAGCCATATCTCCAGCCCTTGATGTATTTTTTGACATGTACTACAATTTGTTTTGTCTATAACACCAGGTAATAGAAATTAACTCTTAGCTATATAATATTTATACTTCATGTCAAAATGATTTACATATATTGTAGTTATTTGTGTAAACCTTATATTAGTTATTACATAGTTTTAATTATTAAACACATAAATAAAAACATATCCCATTGGTAAGACATGGATAGCCTCTATTCCATGTACTTGACTATGTATGCTTCAAGTTAACCCTATGATGAATGAAATTGCTAATGAGAAAATCTGAAAAATTGTCATCAAATATACTAAAAGCATGTTCATTGTTTCTTTCATTAAGCCTGGACAATAATTATTAGCAATAGTCACAATTCAACTGATCATAAACTTGAACATCTGTATACAATTTTACAAAGAATTTTGATGTGGAAGCAACAGCCTAGAAATAGATTTAACAAAAACTTTGATTACATCTATTTATTTATTTTTTGAGAGAGGCAAATAGGGAGGGAGAGAAAGAATGGGCACAAAAGAGACTCCAGCTGGTGCAAACCAACTCCAGATACATGTACCATGTACCATATGGTACGTGGGTCCTGGGAAATCGAACCTGGGTCCTTTCATATTCCAGGCAAGTGCCTTAACTGTTAAGTAATTTCTCCAGCCTAAAAAAGTCTTTCTTTTTTTTTTTTAATTTTTTATTTATTTATTTGAGAGCGACAGACACAGAGAGAAAGACAGATAGAGGGAGAGAGAGGGAATGGGCGCGCCAGGGCTTCCAGCCTCTGCAAACGAACTCCAGACACGTGCGCCCCCTTGTGCATCTGGCTAACGTGGGACCTGGGGAACCGAGCCTCGAACCTGGGTCCTTAGGCTTCACAGGCAAGCGCTTAACCGCTAAGCCATCTCTCCAGCCCTAAAAAAGTCTTTCTAATAAGCTTAAGTTTAAGTTCATGTGGTCAGACTCTCAATAAGCTGTGATATATAGGTTGTGATAAATGCTGTCTTAACCTTTTCACTTCATTTCAAGAAATATTTCATGTTTTATTCATTTTTTTCTTGTAAAATTTTAAGAATATCAGAAAACAATGATTATGTTTTTCATTTTCTAACAAGCAATGGACATTGTCACATTAATGATTCTACTATAACTAGCATGTCTTTGATGAACAATGTGGAGAAATTGACTTTGCCATTAGTTTTCACAGTTAAGAACTTTCATACTACATTGGTTTTATGACTTTTCTAAAAATTCTAAATCTTTTCAATTAAGCTGACACAAGTGAAAGTATGAATTTTTCATTAAAACTGTATGAATGAATTTCAGTTACTTCTTAGGAAATATGACAAGAAATTCTGTAATGTATTTTCTAAAACTTACTAACGCCATATTTCTGAATAAATGTGCATCTAGATCTTCTATATGTGACTTGAAGATCACTTGGAATGAGAACATATATGATGATTTTCCCAAAGTGTGTGGGAAAACAAGTGCTCATTTCATATTATAATTTGTGTTTTATCATCTCTTACAGCTATGCTTATTTTATGAAGTAATTTCAACAGAGGAGTCCATCTTCTGTTACATCTACTTTTCTCTTAATGTTCTAATTCAACTCATTTTGTTGACAGGGTCCCTCTCAGTAGCCGAAGATTCTCTGGACCTCACTATACACCCTAAGGCAGCTGTGAACTCCTGGCAATACCCTGCTCCACCCAGCTCAGATTTCAGGTTGAACCCATCATGCTTAGGTTATAATTCTCTTTAGCTGGAACATGACAAGTAAATATAATTTTTAAAATTTTCCAAGTTTCTGTTTTCTAAAGATTTTCTTGAGTTCTGTTCAGTGTGATATACTTTATACCTGCTAACAAACTTTATGGGTCTAACATGTGAAATCCAATTTAGGAGAATGCCTGCTAACATATATCTTATACAATTTAAGGGGTAACAGAGTGCTCATCAAACAAAATGATTACAAGCAAAGGTGACTATTTCTAATTCCTTTCTAATGTACTTTCTGCTCTCAATGACTCAGAGAAGGTCCATGTTACATTTCTGAGCACATGGAGCTTTAAAACTGCTTTTCTAAGATGCAAGAGGTGATGTTTGCCAGATTCCTTTGAATTTTCCCTCAGGAATGAGGTCTCATTCTAAATCAAGATAAAATCCCAGTGTTTCAATGAATTTCTCAAATTAGAAAAAAAAAAAAAAGCCTGTCTAAAGAAAATTATAATTTCCAAACTAAACTGGTGATTGTTTAATAAATCCATTGCTAAATAAACAAACATGTCAAAAGCATGGTGGTGGGCTGGAGAGATGGCTTAGTGGTTAAGCGCTTGCCTGTGAAGCCTAAGGACCCCGGTTCGAGGCTCGATTCTCCAGGACCCACGTTAGCCAGATGCACAAGGGGGCGCACACCTCTGGAGTTCGTTTTCAGTGGCTGGAGGCCCTGGCGCGCCCATTCTCTCTCTCTCTGTCAATCTCTCTCTCTCTCTCTCTCAGTATCTCTCTCTCTCTGTCTGTTGCTCTCAAATAAATAAACAAAAAAAAAAAAGCATGGTGGAAAAATTATAAAAAAAAACACATTCAAAGATTTTATTGAAAAAAAAAATTTAATTTAATTTATTAGTTTTCTTTTCAGCAAGTTCAGGCAGTTTGGTACCATTGTTTAGGTTCTTCCATGATCTACCCCCTCCCAAAGGACCCTCCTTGTTGATGTAAATGGGTTGTGTATTGTGGAGTTAGCCCACAGGTATTGGTATGATAAATGTCTCTGCATATCATGACCCAACATGTGACTCTGACATTCTTTCCACCCCCTCTTCCGCAAAATTTCCCTGAGCCATGTTGGGTTCATTGTTGGTCTGTTTCAGTGCTGAGGTGTTGGGGACCTCTGAGGCTCTGTCTCTCTGATTTGGTAGGAGTTGATTTTTCTCTGTGTTGGTCTCCTTCCCCATTGTGCTGGTATCCGGTTCATCAGGAAAACATCACCCTTGCTTGTTTCACCAGTTGCCCTTAGTTTCAGTTGGGCCCCTTTTGAGGTTTGTTGGGGCAGCTCTCTCCTTAGGATCTGCATCTATCTGGAAAAGAGAAGCAGATTCTCCAATGGAGAGTAAGTTAGCACCCTGAAAATTGAGATAACAATTACTGTTTTTATAGAGAGTTTGATAGGTGTAGGCCCTCTTGTACCCCATGATTGATGGTAGCTTGAAATTGGAGAGTGGGCTTATGTTTGGGTATGGTTCTGACTTGTTTCCCAGCTCCAGCTATGGGTCTAGTACCACTGAAGGGATCAGTTAGCCAAATCAAGAGCAGTTGGTTCCCCACCATGGCTGTGTGCCACTATTGCACTTGTGTGGGCATCACATCAGGTTAATTGTTGCTAATTAGGTTAGACAATGAGTTGCTTGGACAGATCTTGGTCATTTCCCCCCGTTGCCCATGTAGCACCTTCTGGCACTAGACATGCTGACTGTCTGGGGACTGACTCTCTCCTGGCTTCCAGCCATGCCATTCCATTTTATGTGTCAGGTGCGTATTGAGTCTTCAGCAATAGGGTCTTACCACTGGCCTTTGGTGGGTCATCAAGTACTCTGACAGAAGTCTGTTATTGTTTTGGGAAACCTTGTAGGTTTCTCTGATCAAAAGCTCATTGTGGATGGTAGCCCCAAGCTGGAAGTGGGGGTTACAGGTCAGTGCCCACTAAGAAATTGAGGAAAAACATAACTAATATACAAGAGTTAGAGAGGAGAGAGATAGAGGGGAGAGGGGGAGAGGGAGGGAGGGAAGATGTAGAAGATTTAGGTTAGTCTTGATCCTACCCTCTCCAGTGTCTTGTGGTTCAGGTGTTAGTAAATGAACAATCAGTAACAAACTATTTTTAATTTTAATTCATATTGAAATTCCCCATGCATGCACTATAATAAGATCAATTCAGACAGAGTTACTTTATTTTGAAGAAAAATGAAATAGAAAATCAAGTATATTGTGAATATAAGAGGGTCACTTTTCATGGTAGATCTGCTTCAACAATAATCTGGCTGACTCAGACCAAAATAATAAATCATACCTTAATTCCTTGGACCAGAAGCCCTATTTCATGCAGTTTGTTTCAATTAAATCACAGTTCTTATTTATGCTAAATAGTAAAGGGTAAGATGCTTCTCTTTGCTCAAGGTCACTTGTCCTGTTGAAACACGTTCAGGATGTTAGTGTTCACATGTGGACATACAAATGGTCACTTACTCCATATAAAGCATTCTAAGCTAATCAGCCTACATGGTCCTCAGGGGATGAATGCATGCTAATAAAAGCAACGAAAGAAAAGTTGTTCTCAATGCATCTGGAAAGAGAAAGGAGGCAATAAATGCTTTGGTTGATAGAAAATATTGGCATGTGTGGTTGTATAATACATTGAACATTTAGCATACATGTGAATTTAAAAGCTTTCAAGTGCATTATAAAATGAGAAATTGCTTCCAAAGCAATCATGGTTTGCATGCTTTTATTTGAAAAGAATCTATATAATGCCAAACTATGTACACAAAGAAATCTCACCAAAATTCACACAAAATCCACATATGGGCTACATGATTTAATTTGTTATCATTAGTGAGTCAATTGAAAGAATAATTTAATTTAATGGTTCAAAAAATCATTAGTTAGAAGTTTGCACAAACAGCTGTGTTATATAAATAAAAGAGTAAATTTGAAACCCACACTGGGCATCACAGTGCATGCCTCAAATCCCAGTATATAAGGTTTATTGAAGTCTCTAATTGCAAATACTGATTAAAAGTATTGTAATCCACCAGGCGTGGTACCGCACGCCTTTAATCCCAGCACTTGGGAGTCAGAGGTAGGAAGATTGCCGTGAGCTCGAGGCCATCCTGAGACTCCATAGTGACATCCAGGTCAGCCTGGGCTGGAGTGAGACCCTACCTCCAAAAAAAAAATATTCAATACCTAAAGACAAAGCTATACTCAGGATGTTTTTTTGTGAGACATGATGTTTCTATATATCCAAGATTGTCTTTATAGCAATCCTCCTGCCTCAGCTTCCCAAGTGGTGAAACTATAATCATGAAATAGTAAACAGTAATGTGAATGTATTATGGGAAAAATCACTGTCCTTACTAAAACATAAAGGATGTAATCAATAAAGCAATAGGTAGGTGGTTGATCACTCCATGATAACTGCATTATCTCCAATCATCATCCTCTAATGTTAGATTAAGCATTACTACTATTAATATTAATATACTCAATAATATCAATATAATTACATAAGATATTATTACTAAAATGTGCAAAGAAGTCTAATATTTGTGTTCATTATTTTCCTAGTAGTTTTCATCTGACTAGCATACTATTTGGATATAAAAGGTTGTATACACACAGTGTATCCATCGGTTGCAAACAATGTACTTCATATCTTGAGATCTCTTTACCATATCACCTATTACTTGAATTTGAGTGCTAGCCTAAACATACGGTGACCTGTGTTTGTGGGAAAGATTAGAAAGTAAGTCGTTTGCTATCTCCTTATGATGAATTTAATTTCTATCAAAGCTCATTGTCATTCCTCCATAACCTCCATGGACTGTACTCTCTGTCTTCAAGTGTGGTTCATGGCTCTCTGCTCAAACTTTTTTAGCACCATAGGCAATTCAGACACTATTCGAATTTATGGGTTACAAAGTAGTTTATAGATTCAATATTGCTAGAAATCTCTGCTTTCTCTTGGCTTACAGCGGACTCACTCTACTGAATTCATTATCTTGTTATCTTTTCTTTCTAGAGATTCTGCTATCCCCATGTTTCCATTTTTTTTCCTTATATGGACAATATGGCTTATATTTTAAACTCATCCAGTCTGTTTATAACTGCATAATAAATATGATCTACTGATGGAGAGACTATTTCAAAATGAGATCACATCCATACATATTTGGTATTACAATTTAGTATAGTATTTGTAAGAAAAATGCAAGCCATAACTGTTGTATTGTCCCTCAGCTGAAAAATACACTATCATTTCTTTAAACTTACTATGACAGAAAGCAGAACAGCAATTATTCAATGGAACAGCATAGGTAAATGGCAGAAATAAATCAGAAAATTCAACTGGATATAATAACCAAACATAATAATGTTTAACAAGAAAGAATCTCAGCAGTAAAATGGTAATCTCAAGAAAGTGAAGTAATCACAAAATTTCCATGCAGCTAGTGAACATGCAATAGACCCAACAAGATGTTTGCATTACAGTAGCATTCACATTAATAATGCAGAATAACTTTGTAGGGTTTTTAACATTCTTTTTCTTTTCATCTCATGGCTAAAATTTACTGAGGCCAGTGAATATTCTGACTTGTACCAGGGTAAGATAACTTAATATGGATTAATTATTTTTTGAATTTTTTAGAAAGTGAATTATGTTGATTTGTTGATTAAAAATTGACTATTTGATATTTAACCTAAGGGCTATATGAACATTTCAGTCTTTAGATTGGTAAGTTCCAATACTGTACTGGCTTAAAACAGCAAAGATCCTACTTTTGGTATCAATTTTACTTATTATTTTTTCTCATTGCCTTGACAAAATATTGGACAAAGGCCCTGTGAAGAAGGTGAGCATTGATTCTGATTCACAGTTCGGAATTGCAGCCCATAATGCTGGGGAAGGCACTGAAGTCAAGAGCGTAGAGAACATGTTTCAACAGCACATGCTGTTGCTCCACTAGCTACTTCTATTTTGTAGCCCTGGATGCCCAGCCATGGAATACTAGATGCCCACATTTAGGGTGGCTCTTCCTATGTCAGTAACCTAATCTATCACATCCCTCACAACATGCCTAGAAATTTGTTTCCATGGTGATTCTAAATACTGTCAAGTTAACTATTGGGGGCAAAATTACATTGGTTGTCATAGTTTGTCATAATGTTCTTAGGTGTATCTTCTAAGATCTCTAATTTCTTTTTTTTAAATTTTATTTATTTATTTATTTATTTTGAGAGCGACAGACACAGGGAGAAAGACAGATAGAGGGAGAGAGAGAGAATGGGCGCGCCAGGGCTTCCAGCCACTGCAAACGAACTCCAGATGCGTGCGCCCCCTGGTGCATCTGGCTAACGTGGGACCTGGGGAACCGAGCCTCTAACCAGAGTCCTTAGGCTTCACAGGCAAGCGCTTAACCGCTAAGCCATCTCTCCAGCCCTCTAATTTCTTTTTAAAAAGGAGTAAACATGCTACCTTGCTCACTGAAGACTGAAAATTAGAAAATAGATCAACAAAAATAAAATCAAAAACACAAGCCTATGCTTATAGAAACCTCATTTATGTATGGAATCACAGGATTTCATATTTTAGTGACAATTTATCATTCATATAAATTTCATAATTTCAAATATACATATGAAACAATGTCACTTGGGATTAAAATTTCTGGTTGAGTTACCCTGATGTTTTAATAAACTGTTATTTTCTAAACAGAAGAATGATAATAAAATAAGAAGAAGTTGTATGTAACCATATCATGTAGAATATGAGATTTTACTTCAGAATTTCACTTTGCTTGAAGCTGTGGCTCTTGAGCTTCAGAACATGGAGACATTAAGAGCAGAAAAAGAACCTAGAGTTTCATTCTCACAGTACTGTATTCATTTTGTGACACATAATTAATACTAGAATAAAAACTTAAATGTATTTTCTGTATGTTTGGGCAAATTTTGTTTTTTTTTTTAAATGATTAATTTCTTTGCATTGGGAATAACAATACATGACCACACTGTCATTTGACTATATTTTTTATTTTTTTTTATTAATTAGTTTTGTATTTAGCAAATACAGTTAATTTGGTACCATTATTAGGCTCATCCGAGACCTACCCCCTCCCCATTGGCCCCTCCTTGTTGAGGTATATGGGTCGTGCATTGTGGAGTAAGCCCACAGTTATGGGTAAGTCTCTGCATATCATAACCCAACATGTGGCCCTGACATTCTTTCTGCCCCCTTAGGATCTACATCTATCTGAAAAAGAGAAGCAAATTCTCCAATGGAGAGTAAGTTAGCACCAGGACAAATGAGATAACCCTTACTTTTTAATAGAGAATTTAATAGGTGTAGGCCCTCTTGTAGCACATGATTAATGGTAGCTTGATATTGATGAGCGGGCTAAAGTTTAGATAGATATGGTTCTGACTTGTTTCCCAGCTCCAGATATGGGTCCCATACCACTGAGGGGATCAGTTAGACAAATCAAGAGCAGTTGGTTCCCCACCATGGCTGTGTTCCACTATTGCATTTGTGTGGGCATCACATCAGGTTATTTGTTGCTAAGTAGGTTAGACCATGAGTTGGTCAGACAGATACTGGTCATTTTCCCCCAGTCGCCCATATAGCACCTTCTGGCATTAGATGCGCTGACTGTCTGGGGCCTGACTCTCTTCTAGCTTCCAGCCATGCCATTCCATTTTACGTGACAATTGCATATAGTGTCTTCAGTAGTAGGGTCTTACCACTAACCTTTGGTGAGTCATCAAGTACTCTGTTAGAAATCTGTCCTGTCTTTTTGAAAACCTTGTAGGTCTCTGTGATCCTGTCCTATGACTGGTGCTTTAATAATTTCTATGTTTATTGATTCATGGGACTAAATACTGGTCAACAATGCATTCATGTTTATTGTAACAGTTATCACGTACGTAGCATACATTTTAGGTCAAATTTGGCCACCAAGGAGAACAAATGCAAACAAAGGTTTTATGTTCTCATGTGCTAGTATATTTGAAGTTAGTATGTTCTTCTGTTTAGACTAATGAAAACTGGATCACTAATTTAGTAACTTTCCTAAAGGCATTACCTTCACCATATGACATATTCTTGTTAGTATTTGCTTCAGTGAGGAAACTCTTTTAAAGGATATATACACCGACAAAAGAAAGCTTTTATCCAGTTTCAGACATTTGCCTTTCAACACATTATTTAGGAATGGCTTCTGCCCCCTGAGCAATTAATCTCATCTCCCTCAATGCCCAGATAATAATAGGTGACGTTGCTTCTTCATCTAGACATTCCTCTTTTGAAGCACCTAACCTACAAGACCTCTCTGTTTTTCTGGCAAGAATTGCTACATTGCTACTTCTGTAATAACAAGAAATTGATTTCCCTCTTATCTCCAATTACATTAACTTATGATTGCTTGGACTAGGTTCAACAACTTTGTTTCGAGAATCAAAAATTTCCCTAACTGTGTCACAGTCTATACTCCAAAGCGAAGCATAGCTTTGACTCATTGAAGAATAACTAGTGGTACATTAGGCAAAATTTCTCTCTTGCTGAAGTAGTATTTTTGTCTTAGCATCTAGTGTTGGTGATATAATTACCAGTATTCATGTTACTGCTGAGTAATTTCCAGCAATAATTAAAATTTATAAAAGTTACTTTGTGCCAAGAATGATGGCATAAAAATTTTCTTCTCAGCCCTCCAGAGTCAGAGGTAGGAGGATCTCTATGAGTTCTAGGCCAGCAAGAAACTACATAGTGAGATACAGGTCACTCTGGGAATAGTGATGCCCTATCTTGAATAAACAAAGAAAACAACAACAACAAAAAATTATTTTATGAGAACTACTCTGAGAGTGTGAAAATATATTTAAAAAATTGGAATGCATGGAATCATAGGTAAAATAACAAGCACACTTTTTACCATCTGTTACTATCATTTTAAGAATAACAATTCATCTGGTATGGTGGTTCATGTAACCCTAGCACTCAGGAGGTAGAGGCCATTGGAACAAATTTATCCTCAAGTATCTAGTTAGTTGAACAACATCCTTGGTTACTTGAGATCCTGTTTCAAAACAATTCACCTAATAAAGTAGAAATTTGAGGCTTACAATGCTATTAGCATATATTACTTATTCATTATGGGCTTCATTATGGCATTTCCATATGTGTATAAGATGTGTTGTGTTCATAGTCATTCTGCCTGTTGTGGTTTGATTTTGAAATTCCCTCCATAGGCTCATGTGTTTTAATACTTGGTACCCAGCTGATGCCCTAAGAGAAGGTTAGGAATCTTTAGTAGTTAGAGACTTGTTGAAAGAAATGGATCACTGGAGGTAGGCCTGGATGTCAGTCTCATTTCCTGTTTGCTTCCCGACTCTGATTGCAATATGACAAGGCTATTTGGCATGCCTTTCCTGTGGTGAAAGAATATATCTCCTCAACAAGGTAAGCCGAAATAGACACTTTATATCTTTAATCTGCTTCTTTTTAGGTATCGGGTCACAATGAGTAAAGGAATGGATAACCTCCCCCACCCCGTTATCGTCTTTTGTGCCTCCCACTCTGGCTATTACTCCTTCCTTTTCTCAGTCAGCCCCACTTACACCTCAGTGCTTCTTTTCTTTTTTCTTCCTCTTTGACCAAGTGAGTTTTACTAGGTTTTCTTACAAGCTCATGGGTGAGGGGTGGTTTGCAAGGGTCTGGGCACCTTACCAGTGGCTATACCATGCAGAAAGTGTACTTTCTTCTTCTGTCAACCATGAAGTCTACAGAAATCTTCATGGAATGTTGGGAACACATAATACTATCTCATCACCTGTTATAGTTCGCTGATGAGTCCAGTTTTGTGCAGATCTGGTGCAGGGCATCATAGTTGGAATGAAATCAACAACACAAAAGCCATTTCATGTATGGATGCAAAATAGATTTCCACAACCCTCTTCCCTATCCTGTGTCTCTTACATTCTTTCAGTCACCTCTTCTGCATTTTCCCTGAGCTTTGGGTGTGGCACTGTGGATATCTAACATAGAGCTGAGCACTCAATAATTATGTATTTTCAGCACTTTGACATGTTATGAAACTCTACAGTAACCACTCCCTGCTATAATCATCATCATCATCATCATCATCATCGTCATCATAATCATCTCTGACCAAATCTCACAGGACTACTATGTTATGGACATAAAAAGAAATAATTATAAGATATTTTGACAGGCATGTTGTATCCATTTAGTACAATAAAAAAGCAAATAAATAAAACTAGCAGCAGGAGTAATAGTTTCCCTATTGGGCCTATGACATCACTAAGCCATAGACAGTTGACCAATTTTACCTTACAAGATATGAATTCTTGAACACATGACTAAAATAAAGAAAATTAAAATAAATATAAGCAAAAAGAATGAGTGAAAAATGACAAGAATAATGTCAGAACCCTGTGGAGATGAAGTGAATTGACTCCAATATGAAGCTTCCACTAGCCTTCATCCAAAATTGAGGTTATACCCATCAAAATGCCTCTAAATTAACAATGTTTATCCCCTTTAATCTGTCCTGATCTCACTTCTCATTGGAGAATCTATTTTTTTTTCCTTTTTTTTTTTTAGAAAGCATCAAGAACTGAGGACGACCACAACCAAACAACAAGACAAGAATAGGCAGCTGACTCCCTGTCAGGAGATGAACCACCCCTCACACACCAGCCAGGGTCCAGGTGAAACTGCAGAGGAACTCATGAGATGAGCAAGAGGCTTCCATGGAGAGCCTGACACCCTGGGCCAGGATGATGGAGACAGACTCTGAGGACACTCAGAACACACCAAAGCAGAACTTCAGAAGCTATGGCTCAGGGAAGTTTGCAGAAGAGGGTGTGGAAAGAATATAAGGCCCACAGGGTGGGAAGGACTATCCAGAGACATAGCCCCTCTCCACAATAGCAGACTGCTGCTCTCACAATGAAAGCCCACAACTACATGTTGCATACCAACAATTCCACCAAGGATGGCCTTCAGTGGAGTGGGGAAGGGAGGAGGGAAATGATGGTTTCTATACAAAGTTTCTACTTCATTAAAAAATAATAATAAATAAATAAAAATTGTCTGAGATCTGGTGTCACTGATGTATTTTGACTACATCTCTATTCCCTCTGTCATGTTTACATCATTGTAGTGAAATAGCAATACATGCGTTCATAAAATAATAGGCTTTGTTTATCTTAATTTGTGAGGGGCAAATGGAAGGCTCTGTGCTCTGGGCCTCCCTTTGGTGATCAGGATGTGAGCTGCCCTTGCAAGCAGAATGCAGCATAATATGGCTATACCAGGAACCAGCAGTAGAGAGAAAATCAGAGAAATGCTGGAGGTCATATTCACTTGTTTTGTACCAATCTTCATGAAAGCATTCAAGACGCTGCAGGAGAACTACCAAGGGATTAAATGAGAACCTGAGGAGCTCCTGAGATCCTCTGCCTTTTCAGCTTTCTACCCTCTCCTACCCCAGTGCCACCCGGGGAATCAAACCTTTACTGAATAATATATTGCATTATTTACCTTTCTCGTTGCTTTGAAAAAAAAAAAAATACCTTGCAAAACCATCTTGAGTGGTTTATTTTGGCTTATAATTATAATTGGCTAATAACACTGTTGCAGTTGAACATGATGGAGAAGACATTGCAGCAAGAGCAACAAGCACTGGCTCACACTACAACCACAGCCAGGGTATGGACAGCGGTGAATTCAGGTGCTCAGCTAGCTTGCTCTTATACTTGTAGATGTTCAGCCCACGGAAAATCACCACCCTCATTTAAGTGAGTCTTCTAACTCCAGCTTGATCTAGAAAATTTCTCCTTGGCATGCCAGATATATGTTTCCATGGTGATCCTAAAATCTTGTCAATTTGACTAAAGAGATTAGCCATCACAAACGTGAACCTTTGGTGGGGCAAGCTTAGATATTTTCTAAGGATGTCATCCTCCAAATGAGGACTGCTTCATGAGGTAATATGATGGGAAGGCCGGCACTCTTCTTTTACATGCACTACTAATCCAAGTGAGCATCCTTGCTTGGAAAGACCTAGACCTAGAAATAGTAAAACCCAGAAAGCACAAAGTAAAGATTAAATCAAACCAGTTTAGAGCTTAATCTGGGATTTGTACACCAACAATCTCTTTATGTGCTTGTGTATGCAGACACAGACACAGAAATAGTCAGGGACTCAGTGCATGTCTAGGTGTGCAGCTGCGAACTGGGAATTAGGAAGGGTTTGTGAAGAATATGTGTGAGCTTGTGTGTGTGTGTGTGTGTGTGTGTGTGTGTGTGTGTGTGTGTTTATAAAGGTTTAGGCGCTAAGAAACATAAATAATATCTCCAGACAGCTTTGCTACAAGTACCAAATCAAAATAATACAGCAATATGTAATAAAAGAATAAAACCAAAAGTTATATTCAGCTTGATTTCTGCAAAAACAAGCTTACAAATATAGTGATACATACACACAAGACTTCTAAAAGCATTCACAAAAGTTTTATAGGATAAATATGCAAAATGCAGATAATAATATTGAATAGTAGATGTTAAAATCCAGTGTTCTTAAATATATGATTATGCTTACATTTTCATATATATATATATATATATATATATATATGAGTGTGTGTGTGTGTGTGTGTGTGTGTGTGTGTATGGAGCAAGAACATCTGGAGTTCAAGGTAACTTGTACTTCATAAGGTGACTTTCATACATTCATGACCAGCCTGACATTTGAGAGACCATGCCTTAAAAACAAACTTCTCTTACCTTAATTGGATCTAGTATTAGCTCATTCTTATTTGTTTCATAGTTTTTAATTATTGTGAATTCATAAGTATGTGATAGTTTTTGTTTATTTGGTCAATAATAATAAAACACTATAGTTTTTATTTGAAATTCAACATGTACACTTCGAGTGTTTATTCCTTAATTAAGTACTATTTATGTTCTGTGATTTTTTTTCTTTACATTTAAAATACCTAAGTAGAACTAAATGTCTCAGAAAAGTTGTCTTAACATCAAAGAGATCTAATAAATAGCAGATACATTTTTTTCTGGTTTCACATGGTTAATTAGTACAATTAGAAAAAAGTAAATTTTACTGATTCAAAACAATTTAATTGTAAGAATAAGTGGAAATACAATGTTAAAATAAGTCAGGAAACAAATGTTGTATGAGACCACATTCCAATAGACACCCAAGGGTAAAGCTGGCAGTTATCTATGGAAACCAATAAATATGTATCGGAGAAGCTGTAGTGACTTTATTTCAATAGCAAGCAGGACATTCTGCATTGAGACATATAAAACTGTAACAAGGTTTAGATGAAAAATAATGAATGAAAATTGCAATTTAGTTATTGTGAAGAATTCTATTTTCACCATTCTGACAAGTGCAATCTTGATGGATACACAGGGACAGAATGGAAATATTATCCAGAAATTCTCTAAGATATAAAAGTTATATGTACATATCTTTGACATATCTTAATATAGGAAGATATACACTTCTTTGAATATATAAGCTTTCTTTTTACAATACTCTTGTAGTTTAAGTCAATTTATAATCTTGTTTAATGATGTGATCACAATGAAATACAAGGCACAGATTATGTTCCCTGCAGTTGAATCTGTAAGGGATGATAGAAGTGATTTAAGTTTTCTGTTTCTACTCTTAAGTATGTGGGTGCATAGGAAAAAAAATCCTTTTTTTTTTTTCAGGTTTTCATTCCTAAGATGCCATATTTTCAATGCATGTTATAATTCATTTAACTACCATCTTTTGAAGCAATAATTGCTTGATACTTCCAAAAATAATACTATATTAAAATGTGGCAAAAAATTTGGCAAGATCGTTTTTTAAAATTTATTTAACAGAAAGAGGGAGAGAGAGATAAAGAGAGAGAGTAGAGAGAGAGAATGGGCACACAAGGGTCTCCAGCCACTGCAAACAAATTTCAGATGCATGTGCCACCTTGTGCTATGGTTATTGTGGGCCCTGGGGAACTGAACCTGGGTCCTTTTGCTTTGCAGGAAAACTTCTTAACCACTAAGCCATCTCTCCAGCCTGGGAAGATTTTTTTTTTTTAACAGTACAATTTGTAAATTGGTTACAATTTACTCAATGTATTAGCTCAGAGCTACACTTACCAAGACATTTATTTTATTAGTTATGTACACAGTGGGCATACTGTCATGTTGATACCATCATTAGCTTCCTCCCTGTCATGCCCTCTCCTCATTGGGGAATGTGGGTCATACAATCTAGGGTTGGCCATCAGTTATAGCTAAGAGGCAATGTTTTGTTGCATGATGACCCAATGTGTGGCTCTAACAATCTTTCTACCCCCTCTTCCACAAATTTCCCTGAGCCATGTTGGGTTTGTTTTAGGTCTACTACAGTGATGAAGTCTTGGGAGCCTCTCCATCTCTGGATCTCTGGGTTGGTAGAAGTTGAGTGTTCTGTGTGCCTATCTCTTTCATCCTTGTGCTGGTACCAGGTTCAACAAGAAAGCAGCACACTTGCTCATTTCCCCAATTACTCTTGGTTTCAGCTGGGGCCCTGGTGAGGTGTGATGGGCTGATTCTTCCTCTGGATCTGTGTCCATCTGAAAAGGAGAAGCAAATTCTCCAACAGAGAGTGTAGTCAGCACCAGATAAATGGGATAACCATCATTATTTTATTTTTTTTTATTTTTTAATTTTTTTTAAATTTTTTATTTATTTATTTGAGACCGACAGACACAGAGAAAGACAGATAGGAGAGAGAGAGAATGGGCGCGCCAGGGCTTCCAGCCTCTGCAAACGAACTCCAGACGCGTGTGCCCCCTTGTGCATCTGGCTAACGTGGGACCTGGGGAACCGAGCCTCGAACCGGGGTCCTTAGGCTTCACAGGCAAGCGCTTAACCACTAAGCCATCTCTCCAGCCCAACCATCATTATTTTAGAGAGAATTTAATAGGTGTAGCTCCTCTTGTAGCCCATGATTATTGGGAGCTTGATAATGGAGAGTAGGCTCATTTTCCAGATATGGTTCTGACTTGTTTCCCAGCTCCAGCTATGGGTTCTCTCCCACTGAGCAGATCAGTTAGCCAAATCAAGAGCAGTTGCTTGTGCTGTGGCTGTGTGTGCCACTATTGCACTGTGTGAGAATCAATTCAGGTTGTTTGCTGCTGAGTAGCTTAGAACACTAGTTGTTTGGACAGATGTTGGTCATTTTTCCCCAGTCGCTCATGTAGCACCCTTTGACACAAGGTGAGATAACTGTCTGGGGACTGAATCTTCCAGATTCCAGCCAGTTCACTCCATGTTTCATACCAATAGCATGTGGTGTCTTCAGCAGTAGGGTCTTACCAGTAACCTTTGATGAGTCATCAAATACTCTGACAGAAATCTGTCTTCTTTGGGAAACCTTGTAGGTCTCTGTGATCAACAGCTCAGAATGAACTGTGAATGTTAGCCAGGTGCTAGTACTGGGAGTTACAGGACAGCACCAAAGAAAATAAGAAAGAAAAATACATGAACTATAAAAAATAAACAAAAGAGAGAGAAGAGGACAAGAGGGAGAGACAGAAACAGGAGAAGATTAAGTTTTGGGTTCATCATACCCTCTCCAGGGCCCTGTGGTTCAGGTGTTCCCTCTAAGGACCTGATGAATGTTCAACCATTTAGTCTGTCTTTTAGGATATAGAATTTTATGGTACCACTTCCATTTTGGTCCAGTTTTATAGCAGTTCAGGAAATGTAAGAATAAAGGATCCACAGGGAAACAAAATGGGCCTCAAATAATAGGCAATATGGTTCTACAAAGAACAAAAGTATTGTCAAGATAAACATCATCCAAGAGGTTGATATAAGAAGACTTGATGTCAGAGAATCTGCCAAATATGAGATGTGGAGGACAATAATGAATGGGCTTCTGACTATAAAATCAGTATTCTGTGGGAGATAATGGCAAGCCAGCTCCTTGATTCAGATATGAAAAAATGACTGGTATAGAAAATACTCATTTTGCTCGGAAGGAGTATTTTATGTCTGCATGTTTGATATTAAAATTCTTACTTTTATTAGATTACACTATACTAACCCCACACACACACATATCACACAAGGTATACAGTAAATATTATTTACAGAACTTGACATTTTAGTATAATTAAAAAAATAAAAGTCTAGTGTAAATCAATCTTGTTTGAGCAAGTTTCTGGGTTTTCTTACATTGACTCAGTATATTTTGAAACTTGTCAATTCCAAAGTGTCCTTTTCCTTTTTTTTTTGTTTTCTTTGACAGCCTATTTCAAAGAGTAAATATAAAAAGACAAAATATTTTATTATAATACACAAATCAATGGTAAAATCTTATATTAATCATACATATTTTAATCTATCCCTATATCATGTGTGGACTATATCTTCTATCTCTTTCCTAACCTATTTCCCTTTTACTTTCCTTCTCAGAACACCTTTCTACCAAAGTTAATGGTACACATTTAATTTATTTTAAGTTTCAAAATTATTTTAAAGCTATACTTACCTAAGCAATAACCACTGCTATATGCAAATGAGGAATTAATTGGAGGATAGACATTTTGTTTGGAATTGCATGAATTCTTCTATAATTCCTGTCCACATCTTTATCTAAACCCATGATTTACTATAAGACAATAACATTACACAAAAAAATAAATTAGAATTTCAGTCTTACAGCACATTGTGAGGAGAGGGGAATTAACTTTAGTAATGTTAAGTAACGATTAATAAGCTTTTACTCCTTGCATAAAAGAAACACAACCTGTAGTGAGTCCCACACCAGAAATCAAGATCAAGACCACCCGAATAAGGATTTTAAAAAGACATATTTTATTACCTGGACACCCTCACAGCAAGTCGATGAGGAGGAGAGCAGGTCCATCTTAATTTAACAGTGAGTTTATAAAGGAAAAACCCATATTTTTTTACAATGGTCAGAAAACAGCCATATTCTTTTACACTGGCCTGAAAAATCCCCATCAATCCCCCACCCCATAAACCTATTTTGCCATAGGCAAAATTGTGAATACAAAAAGATTATTTTTATTTATTTATTTATTCATTTATTTATTTTAGAGTGAAAGAAAGAATCATCGTGCCAGGGCCTTATCAACTGCAGCTAAACTCCAGATGC
Source organism: Jaculus jaculus (assembly GCF_020740685.1). Lineage (NCBI taxonomy): Eukaryota > Metazoa > Chordata > Mammalia > Rodentia > Dipodidae > Jaculus > Jaculus jaculus. The sequence continues at coordinate 79,733,167 of NC_059114.1, forward strand.
TTGCACCATTTTGTGGGCATGTGTGACCGTGCGCTTGCCTCACCCTCAAGTATATCGTTTATGTGGGATCTGGAGAGTCAAACATGGGTCCTTAGGCTTCACAGGAAAGCTCCATGACGGCTAAGATATCTTTCCAGCCCACTAAAGTGGAATTTTGTGGTTAGTACAGGGTAGGGTGCAAAAATCTATTGTCTTCACTGAGATGACAACCTCATTCTTGTTTTTATGGCTCTGTGATGAACATTTAACCTTGACATTTGCAAATATACCATATTTTGTATAAGAAAATACATCAAAGTAGGGCTGGGGAGATTTCTCAGTACTTATGGTATTTGCCTGCAAAGCCTAACAACCCTGGTTCAATTCCCAATTACCCACATAAAGCCAGACAAAGTACCTTAAACTTATGGAGTTCATTTTCAGTGGCTAGAGGCCCTGGAACCCATTTTCTCTCCATCTACTTCTTGCAAATGTATTAGATTATATAATTATATTATGTTATATTATATCATATCATATAATAATATATATACATATACACACACATATGAATACCAAAGTAAAGAATAAAGTGAAAGTTCAAAACATCACAAGAAAAATGAATTAAATCTGAAAGAAGAGTCTCAAATTATTTACATAAATGAGTATATAGTATGAGTATTCAAAGAAAATGAAATAAAGTGTTAAAGGAACAAGCCAAGAATGAGACTCAATAAAAAAAAAAAAAAAAATTGGGCTGGAGAGATGGCTTAGTGGTTAAGCGCTTGCCTGTGAAGCCTAAGAACCCCAGTTCGAGGCTCGGTTCCCCAGGTCCCACATTAGCCAGATGCACAAGGGGGTGCACGCATCTGTAGTTTGTTTGCAGAGGCTGGAAGCCCTGGCGCGCCCATTCTCTCTCTCCCCCTCTATCTGTCTTTCTCTCTGTGTCTGTCTCTCTCAAATAAATAAATTAAAAATTAAAAAAAATTATGAGACATTTTCCTGAAGATAATATTAAATGGAGAAGATGTAAAAGCAGACATGCCACTAGAACAATTATCCAATTAAATTTTTAATGAATTTTACAATTAATAAACAAAGCACCTAAATAGGGTTATTGCACATAAAATAAGTTTAAATTATTTAGTAAAATAAGTCTAATTATTAGTAACCTACTAAGGTGTATTATAGAGAACCAAATAAACAAAGAAATTAAGTAGTGAATGGATAAATCCATGTAACAATAGGTAATTTACAAGAAAAGTTTTCAGTGAATAATGCTAGTTATGCTCATAAATATATAAACATTAAAGAGGTTATATATTTTTTAATATTATCAGGTTTAGAAATGGCAAATTATTAGTAGAAAAATTGCTTTATTTTAAATTTTGTGATAGCATTTTTATTCAGCATTTTCCTAAAAGTATCATATAGTAAATTACTTCTTGCATTAATTGATATTAAAATTAAATTTATTTCATCAATTTATATTTAAATTAAATTATTGTAATTAAAATAATGTCTTCTTAAAAGACTAATTTAAACTAATTTAATTGAAATATACACATTATATTGAATTTCAGATTATTGATTTGCTCCCTCCTAAAGGTATTATCTGTCTTGAGAATTATTCTAGAGGCCATGAAACTTTATAATAAAAATTAATATTAGCTTAAAGACTCTACTGAGTGAATGATAGAAAATACACTATCAGGGAACTAAGACAGTTCTTCCATTCCCCTGGACCTCAGGCCTGAGAGGCTAAGCAATACTTTTGGTGTTGTCTTGATGACTATAATAAATCCAAAATGATTTACCAAACTTTCTGCCAGTAATAATAAATTTATTTAAAAAATAAAAGCTTAAGTTGATATCAAGTAAAAGCTTCCCAAAAATATTTCAAAACATTTATAGGATAAGGATAGAAACAATGACTGGGTGAACTAAAAGTTTGAATTTATTATTAATTAGTCAATTAAAAGTTGATTTTATTAATCAAATTAAAGACTTAAAGACAAAAAAATAGAATGAAAAATACATACATAAGCAAGCAGAAAATAAGATTCAATTAATTTGTATACTTCCATTACCGTTAAAATACCAAAAACCTAGAATACATCATAATAAATAACATGCAATAACTCCTTGGAACAAAATAAGTATTGTTAAAAAAACACACAATTTCATAGCTTTATGTTATTATAATACACTATTTTTGAGGTGTTAATTCTTTTGCAATGAAAATCCAATATTTAATCACATAGATATTGGACTTAGAAATTAAAATATTTTATGCATATCAGCTGCTAAGGAATGATAATTGCAGTTTGATATACTGAAGTATTATTTTCAAAATACTAAAATTATTTATAAAGAAAAATTCCACCAGCTTACATGACACATAAAAAGCTATCACAAATAAATGACTCTTCAACGGTCTCCCTAAAGAGCTACATAAATGAGCCTCCTGCTTTATTCTGCTAACTGCTGGACTGCAAGTATTTTATTTCTAGAGTGGATAAATTGAGAATTTTATTATGTGATTACTTCATGTATATTTTATGCTGCAGTTAAAATTTTATACTTCTTTGTCTAATGATAACTCTGAAATGATATCTCAGTAAAACTCAATCTGAGCTTCTCACTTCAGAATTTTTTAAAAGACTGCCCATTGATTTGAATGCTATTTGAAAACATAAGTAGATTATATTGTTTCATATTCCATATTACTGAAAGAATCACTGTTTTGCTTTTTAAAATAACTTCTTTTGTAGCAGTAAAATATTATATTTAACTCTAATTTTCATATGATGATATAGCGGAATATATTCCCAAGAAAATACTTACAATATCTGCATTAAATCTGAATTATTATTTACTGTATATAACTGGACATACATATGCTATTTCAACTTTTTTGAATTTCAGGATAAAATGTTCTGTTGTTACATACCTAGTAAGCAACATACACTGAAACACATCACTCCATGTATATTGTACAGGATAAGTTAGAGAAGAGTGCTATTTCTGGTTAAAAAACAATGTCGTTTTGGAATTACTCCAAGATTTAAGGAGAGCAATTTACTTTTTCGGTCTGGTTGAGAAATTTCTGTGCTTTCCACTGACCTTTATTTATCACAAAGTACAACTTTTTGATTTCTATTATTCTGTTGTTTGACAATTATATGCAATTTTACAAATAATTATTTTTTCCATTTTTGGAACCATCATGTTAAAAGAAAATCATTCACTGGTAGTACTAGCATAGTAATAAATGACTACATACTTGTTAGATTTATTTTTAGAGTTCCAAAAACATAACATTGAAAAACAGTTTTAACAAAGCAATAACCATACTTTGCCATGATTTCTCCATGTTTTTCAGAATAAGTAATTTTCATATGCAGAAAATTTCAAACTATGCAATCAGATCAGTCATCACCAATAACTATAAATACCTAAATGATTTATATTTTATAATATAAACTTAATTTTTATTATTTATACTGAATTCAAAAAGTTAAAGTTTTAACTAGGCAACTTAAATTCTATATCTTTACTTGTCTATGGTGGTGTTGCGAATAGAATCCATTGTCTCACCGATAACCAGGAAAGTGCTCAACCATTTTGCTACATCTTCACCCCATTGAGCACTATTTTAAGAAGCAACTTAGCACAGAATGTGCCTCAAGTTTACATAAGTTCACATGTTGTAAGTTATGTTTAAATTCTGCGTTATAAGAAGTTATTTCTGCTTAAATTACAGCTTATGCTATGGCAAGTTTTTCTGGACATGCCAGCAGACATGCACACATTTCATCCTATAGCATTTGATATTATTCTCTTTTGGGCTCACGGTATCTTAATGGTCCTACTGTGCACAAGTCTTGAGTTTGGTAAATTGGCTAATAATAAGCAGTTAACTTAGTTACTAAATATGAGGATTACCAAGGACATTGTGATAGGTAAGCCAAACTATTTTTCTATCTGTATAGCCCAAAACCAAGAGACACATACCTAATTACCAGAAGGTATTAATGTTTAGTTCTTCAGAAATGGAGACTGTGAATAAATCTCATGCTTCATTCAATAGTCAGCAACAACATGTTCCTCTTCCTATGGGCCTGTTAGAATTTAAAAATTTATGATATCGGAATTCTAGGGAAAAAATGGATTTTCCAGCATCTACAGACCACATTTATGTGATGTGCTACTCTTTCAACTTAGAAAATGGAATATAAAAACTTTAAATATTTCACCTGGTAATAGGGATTTGCTTTGTAAAGCCAGCAGAAATCACATCAAATTTTATCAGAGAATAATAGCCCTATCTTTGTTACATATTCATCAAAAAAGGATTTGCTTGTTATCTTTTATTTTATTTTATTTAACACCTTGGATATATAACTAAACCTGCAGATTCAGAATTTGGGAGATATATGTATATATATATATATATATATATATATATATATATATATATATATATATATATATATATATACATCTCCACAGATTTTAATATGTAGGGAAGTTACAATTTTATATAATTTTCAATAATATTAATGAAAATAGAGAAATAACATTTAAAAGTGAATTTTGATGATGTATGTTCAATAATTATTCAAACTGTTAAGTATCCATTTTTGAAAGGCACATTGCCTTAGTTATAAAATGAATATCACTCAATGGTACAGAATTTTCATGAAAAAATAAGACATATAATGAGGAATTTTGGCAGGTCTATGTTCTGTGAGAAGATGAATATTTGCAACTTTTTGTTGAAGAAACGTAGTTTTCTAAAGATGAATGAGTCACTGAGCAATGCAAGAGTCTCTGAAGACCTGCTGCTATTAATATATACATAAGTCTAGTCTCAGACATCCTAGTGGATCCATTTTATTTTTTAACAATTGGGTAAGAAGTCAGAAAGCTAAATGGAACTAACTCCATCTTTAAACAATTTGAAATACACAGTAATACTTTATTCTTATGGATTAGTTTGTCACAATGATAGGATGAAATAAATCTGGAAAATATTCACTTTGGGAGAAAACATAAGGCATTTTTAAAACTCACCTCTATTTTTCTCACAAATATTCCCATAAATCATCATGCTACTGCTATTTATTTACTTATTTATTTGATTTCTCAAGGTAGCATCTCACTCTAGCTCAGGCTGACATGGCTGACTATGGAGTCTCAGAGTGGCCTCAAACTCATGGTGATCCTCTTACCTCTGCCTCTTGAGTGCTGGGATTCCAGGCGTGTGCTGCTACACCCGGATCATTTACTTAAAAATAATTGTATGTGGTTTATGCTTTCCATAAACCAATTGCTGTTTTGAAGATATCAAGCACAATTAATAAATATAAATGAGTTTCCTGAGCAATCTTTTCAGTGAGAACTTTCTTGAGTACCAGGCCTGAATGAGGAAACTATCTGTGTATGAGTGCACACTCGAAAGTCTCTCCATTTTAAATATGCAGAGATTTTTACACCAATCACAAATGGATTCCATGACAAACTTCAAAGCTCAACATTTTAGCTGGTAACTAAGGAAAATCCCCTTCCGAGGATTAGTTTATTTTTCTCAGAAGAGTTGTCTATTTTCCTATTGCTAGTGTGCCCTTGTTCAGTCAGATCAGCCACTGTTCACATAGCATTTCCAGGCTATTCCTTTTCACTGGCGTGTTGAAGCATTTTATAGAACAGTATTTTCAAAAACAGACCATTTGCACAACTTCTGTCTCAAATAATGGTAATATCTATGCTTTATTTCTCATATATTATAAGCCATTACAAATTGCATTGACATTGTTTAGATAGTGGACCTATCATATTGTTTGTCTGGAGTTCTATTTAATTTTTTTTTTTTTTTTTTTTTTTTCTGAGGTAGGGTCTCACTCTGGCTCAGGCTGACCTGGAATTCACTAGGTAGTCTCCGGGTGGCCTCGAACTCTCGGCGATCCTCCTACCTCTGCCTCCCAAGTGCTGGAATTAAAGGCATGCGCCACCATGCCCGGCTCTATTTAAAATTTTACATGGCTAATGTCATGTCTACATTAGCTATATTGAATAGCATGCCTACTTTCAGTGTTATAATTTAGAATATTTTATTTATTTATTTATCTGAGAGAGAGAGAGATAGGAAGAGGCAGAGAGAAAGACAGAATGGGCATGTCAGGGCCTCCAACCATTGCAAATGAACTCCAGACACATGTGTCCCCTTGCGCATCTGGCTTGTGTGGGTACTGGGGAATAAAACCATGGAACTGTGGTCCTTAGGCTTCACAGGCAAACATGTTAACTGCTAATCCATTTCCCCAGCTGAGTGCCAGAATTTAAACCACTGTTTTCTTCATGTCAAAATGTAGTATATTTGACAAATAGACAGTTCTATATTATGAAAATATTAATACAGGACCAGTGGGTACAACTGCCAAATACCATTGTGATTTCCTTATTTAACAAGATAGTCAGTAAAACTGGAGATTAAAGTCACATATTTAATGTAAACTTTGAGCATGTTAGAATAACAATTAGTGAAATCACAGAGAAAATGTTACTAGAAGTAGAACAGTACTATTACTTGAAAGCTGAAAGAAATATAAAAATATATAAATTTGACTATCTGCTCCTAGAGAGTTTATTCATAACGTTAATTTAAATTGCTGATAGTATGACTCAATTTAATATATAAAATCAATTGTAAAACATTGTGTAATCTTTTCACCTTTTTAAATTATATATTTTCTTTATTTATTTGAGAGAGCAAGAGAGGAAAAGCAATGGAGAATGGGTGTGACAAGGCCTCCGGCCACTGCAAATGAACTCCAGATGCATGCGCCACCTTGTGTGTCTGGTTTACGTGGGTCCTGGGGAATCAAACCAAGGTCCTTGGCTTTGCAGGCAAATGCCTTAACCACTAAGCCATTTCTCCAGCCCCTTTTCACTTTTTGAAGAAAAGAATGATTCCCTAAAGACTATACATTTGTTTTCCCAACATGCAAAATCATGTCTCTTAATCAGGAAGTGCAACCACCAGAAAGACAAATGATTATATTCTCCAAATACTTAATGTTTGCCTGGGAGAAACTTTGATAACACCTCAGCAGAGTCATGAGTTTTCTGGGTCACTACACATAGTTCAGAAAACTGCTGGTCCAGTTTGCTAAGTCAGTCAGGTGAAAAATCAGGAGACACTAGAAACTGAGCTACTTAAATGAGTTTTTAAAACTTTTATTTATTTATTTGTTTGACAGAGAAAGAGACAGAGAATGGGTGCGCCAGGGCCTCCAGCCCCTGAAATGAACTGCAGACATCTGGCTCATGTGGGTCCTGGGGAATCGAACCTGGCTCCTTTGGCTTTGCAGGCAAACACCTTAACTGCTAAGCCATCCCTCCAGCCCTTAGATGAGCCTTTGTCAATGTTCATTTTTGCATTTATCTCATGATAGAAATAATTTCCATGAATATATTCATGTGATAATATCTAGTAGTTATTTATTTAATTATAATTCTTAGTTCATAATTTTACAGAGATATCTGAAATTACACAATAGTAGATGAAAAAGCTTTAGATAGTACATTTAATTTTAGCTTTCTATCAGTTCTACAAGAATTGGTCATCGTATATCACACATTATGAAATATAAGATACAGAAAGTCTGAGGTATGTTGCTCAGTGGTGAAGTGAGTTTGGCATTTGTGAACTCTGAGTTCAACCTCCACTATTGAAAAATTGTACACATTTTAGTTTCTATGAAGAAAATACTTTTGCTTGGCATAAAAAAATGTTAGCTTATAGTGGAAAAAAGAACATGCATGTGGACTAATGGTTTCATATGTTTCATACAAAATTTTTACAAAAATAACAAACATATAGACTATATTATGTTAAGTTCATTTTGTAAAATTGTAAGTTTATTATCATTTTCCTACACACACACACACACACACACACTCACACACACACACACACACACACATAAGAACATACTTTGTATTGATATAGCATGTGCTGTTACAATCTTTTCGTTCCTCCCTGCCCACATCCTGCACGGAGCCTACCTTAGTTAGGATGCTGATGTGCCCCACGAGGTTCTGTGTTATGTCCTGTGGGAGCAGCAGTCAGTTATTGGAGGTGGGGGAGAGGCAGTGCCTCTGAGCATGACTCTTGCAGTCTTTCAGCCCTTTCTTCCCCAAAATTCCCTAAGCCTTGCAGGTGTGTTTGAAGTCTACTTCAATGATAAACTCTTTGGAACCTCTGGATTTCTGCTTTGGTATTTGCTGAGTATCCTCACTATCTCTCTCCTTCACCTTGGCTCTGACTGTCAGGCTTACCAGGGAAGCATCACTGGCTCTTCTCCACATTTCCTCTGTGGCTCAGTTATGGGTTCCTTTTCACTGAATGGATCTCTTAGCCAATTAGAAAAAAATGACCTTTTATTTATTTTGTCCGGTTTTGCTCAGAATCAAATGTTTTGACCATGATTTCTTCATTAACATTATATATTTTAGTAGCACTTTTATTTGTCCTCCATTTGGATATACTGTGATTAAATTGTTAAATAATTCTCCAAATCCATTTCTATTAAGATTTCTGAACATTTAAATAATGCTTACATATTTGTACCTAAAATTTGTAAAGTCAAGGTTACAAGATTTTTTGATATTTGATCCACGAATGCCAATATTATATTTTGCTTAAATTTAATGTTTAATAATGTATGATTTTAACTCACAAAGCACTACTCTATCATCCCAATAAGAGCTCAAGGCATGACAGCTCTATTCATCACATGTCTATTTTAGAAACAGAATTCATTATATATGTACTCATATTGACCAATTGCCGTACAGCAAAGACAAAGATGCTATAAACCTTCTCTAAATACACATTTTCCATACCACTAAGTATTTTCTGATTATTCAAGTAATCATACCTTTATTGATCTTTCTTTTTAAAATATTTTTATTTTGTTTATTTTCAGAGAGAGAGATAAAAAGAGAGAATGGGCACTCAAGGGCCTCTAGCTAATGCAAAAGAACTCCAGATGCATGTGTCCCCTTGTGCATCTGGCTTATGTGGGTACTTAGGAATCAAGCCTGAGACCTTTGGTTTCACAGGCAATCATCAGAACCGCTAAGCCATTTATCCAGCCTTACTGGGCTTTCTTTCTTTCTTTTTTTTTTAAATTTTTTATTTATTTATTTGAGAGCGATAGACACAGAGAGAAAGACAGATAGCGGGAGAGAGACAGAATGGGCGCGCCAGGGCTTTCAAGCCTCTGCAAACGAACTCCAGATGCATGCGCCCCCTTGTGCATCTGGCTAACGTGGGACCTGGAGAAACGAGCCTCGAACCAGGGTCCTTAGGCTTCACAGGCAAGCGCTTAACCGCTAAGCCATCGCTCCAGCCCAAGGGCTTTCTTAAGTTTAACTTCTCTCTCTAAACCGTTCTAATATTTTAGGCCTAGTCAGCTCACTTATTTAAATAACCTGCAAATTTTTCCATTTCTGTAAGAGTTTGTGATGAAGGTAAAATTTCCATAGCTTTGTAGAAAATTCCCTCTCTAATGGGTATATTGATATTTAATTTTTCTGTCTCCTATCTATTATCTATCTATCTATCTATCTATCTATCTATCTATCTATCTGTCATCTCATACACACATTACACTTTTTTTTCTTCTTGTAATTCTGCTAGTACTAGTAAGTTAAAGAACATTCCATAACTTCTCGGTTTTTGTTTTAATATAAGGTGTCAATTCTTTCTCTAAGTATTCACATAAGTGATTCATTCAGTCCAGAAATTGAGAATTTAAGCATTATGAAATAACTTGTCAATTATTTTCCTTTTCTATTCATACAACTGTTCATTGTATTTATTTCAGCACTGTATTACAATATTCTGCTAATATATTAGTTTCTTCATAGAATTCAAAACTCTTGAAGATAGAACATAATATTCCTTTCAACAATCCTCCAGTGGGTAACACAATTAAAGAATATGATGTGAATAGGAGAGGCTAAATTAAGTAAGGTGTAAACAGAATTCAACAAGAAAAAAAGAATAAATGAAAATGAATTAGTACATTTTATTATAAATTTCAATGAGAAGATTCTTCATACTTCCTTATATATCATTGTCTTCAAACTGGGACTTTCATCTAATTAGAATGCTGCTTCTGATCTCACTTTCTCTATTTTAGAACATATAATTATTTTGTCTTCTTACTTTAGCACATGTAATCAAACTTAATTTCCATTTATAAAGGAAGGAAAAGCCACCTGATTTCAATGCACTGTGATTCATTTAACAATACATAAAGGAAAATTCTATCAGCTTAAATTGTTGATATGATAATTACTATGGGACCCTTATCTTAACTACCTTTAGGTCACTTTCTAATGTCCTGAGAATATATCTGTGTTAATAGTCTAAATGATTATTTTAATATGTACTTAAGTAATCCTGTAAATGAAAAAGTGTCCCATTCCTCTTATATTAAGTTATTGTCTTTTTGAATATTCTAAAATGTAAGTTATACATACACATATACATGAATATTATTGCAGACAGGTTCACATTGCTGGTAGAAATCACCAATCCAAGGGCAGCCTGTGGAATAAAAAGAAGTTTATTTTGGTGTACAGGCTTGAGGGGAAGCTCCACAATGGCAGGGGAAGATGATGGCATGAACAGAGGATGAACATCACTCCCTGTCCAACATAAGGTAAACCGTAGCAACAGGAGAGTGTGCCAAACACGGCATGGGGAAACTGGCTGTATCATCCATAAGCGCGTCTCCAACAATACACTCCCTCCAGAAGACTTTAATTTCAAAATCTCCATCAGCTAAGAACCTAGCATTCAGAAAACCTAAGTTTATGAGGGACACCTGAATCAAACCACCACATTCTGTCCCTGACCCCCATAAACTGATAACCATACCTGATGTAAAAATGGAATGCATTCAGGGCTAGAGAGATGGCTTAGCAGTTGAGCACTTGCCTGTGAAACCTAAGAACCCCAATTCAAGGCTCAATTCTCTAGGACCCATGTTAGCCAGATACACAAGGGGACACACACATCTGGAGTTCCTTTGCAGTGGCTGGAAGCCCTAGCGTGCCCAGTGTCAGTCTCTCTCTCTTGCTCACTTGCTCACTCACTCGCTCTCAAATAAATAAATAAAAACAAAAAAAAATTGAAATACAATACATCCATCCAACTTTAAAAGTCCTCATAGGTTTTATCAATTTCAATGATGTTCATACATCCCCATGGTCCAAGACCTTCAAACTGAGCCATAATACAAAAATAATAATAATAATCAAACCAACACACACACACACACACACACACACACACCAATGTTTTTTATTTTATATCTGATATTGTCACAAATTGATAATATTGGAGGAATAAAATTGATTTCCATGCTGATATTATATATTAAATCATGAACACCTTTGTGTGAACATCTTTTTGTAAAATAGAAATTTAAAACTACCTAATTAAAAATAAAATCAGACACTCTCTGTTTGATAAGCATGGAGGTCAGAGTCTTAGAACTGTATAGATATTCATTCTCAAGTCAGTGTTTAACGAAGGAGAGGAAACGCAGTTCCACTCCCTTCCATTTTGTACTCATGGAAACCCAAATTTGTTTAGGACTCCAGCACTGGCTCTTTCACTTCTCATTAGTTTCATTACCTGGGGTGAAACTAATAGTGTAGAGGATACATTAACAATTGCTTTAAGATGGCACAAGTTATACTGGACCAATCAAGAGGTCGTAACAAGAATGACTTTCTAACAGTAATGTAACAAAATTTAATTGCTAAAAATTGCATTCAAAATCACTGTTTTAGATGGATGTTTTAACTTTCCTTTGATAAGTAGTGCTTATTTACGTCTGATTATGAGAATATTTGTCACATATATTTTAACAAACCACATGTTTTAAAATATAGAAATAATTGGTTTAATGTAATCATTATATACATTCCCATGTCAATAATTTTTTCATTACTCCTCTTTAAGGATAGGAATTTCGATGATTTGAAGAGAATGGCATCTGCTTCACTCTCTTAAAATAATTTAAGACCATTATTATATGTATCTTTCATGAAATTAACCCCGTAATACTTTTCTACATGTTTTAAAATTCCATGTTAAAAGTTTTCAATAATTACATTTTATCCTAATTGAGAAACTTAATATTGTATTTTACATGAAGTCTTAAATAGGATACTTAAAACAATTATTTCTAAACTCACTAATTGTTTCCACACTTAATTGAAAAATATAATTTCATGAATGTCTGCTTCTAAAGAAAAAAATACTACTAAAAATCTGGGGACATAGGTCATTGGTAGAGTGCTTACCTAGCATGTTCAAGGGCCTAGGTTAAATATACAAAAGCATAAGAAACAATAAGTAATGTGTGCCATATATGTGTATATGATCATATGTATAACTAAATGTTATAATACAATATATTAAAGATAGAATAATCACAATAGCATATATATTTAAATGCAAGATGTTGTAATAAATATCTGTAAAATCTTTGAAGTAATATGAAATCTGAAAAAAATAGTACTCAAATAGCATAGGTACTAAAACAATCCTTGAAGATTGCACTAGATGGATATGAAATCTCAAATTATCTCACTGATGGATATATATGCATATTTATGAATTATTATAATATGTTTTATATTATATATACATGCCATATATATGCATATTTCTGAAATATTAAATTCTTTTTATCTGTATATACTTAATGAAGCATTTCAAATTTTGAAGAAGCAATGTTTGTAATAAATTCTTTAGGAATTTCCTTTATTGGTTTACTATTATATTAGATACATCATTGTATCTCAAAGATCTCCACACAATTTTACCTAATTGTTATAATGGATTTCAAATTATTTATCATTTTATCCCTTTTAGATTGACAAGAGTAGTCTTGCACACCTGATATCTTATGCATATGCAAAATTTATTTGTAGTATTTTTTCTGAATTTGTCATAATTGAGTACAGCATTATATAGATGACAAAATTTCCTCATCAGATTAACCCAACTATGTAACTTTTAATTAGCCTCTTATTTTTCATTTGTCACAATTTTCACAAGTTTGAGATAGTAGTAATTCTTATATCAGAGTCAAAGTTTATTGTGAGAATTGGAGGCCTTTGATGACATTTGTCATACGTAGGAATCCAGTGAACTTTTACAATAGTAGTGATTTTGTATTTTTGGAGTTTATTAAGAGTTTTTTAATTTTTTTATTAAATAGTTTTGTTCTCAGCGAATACAGTCAGTTTGGTATTATTAGGCTCATCCATGACCTACTCCTCCCCCTGGCCCCTCCTTGTTGAGGTATATGGGTCATGCATTCTGGAGTTAGCCCACAGTTATGGTAGGATAAATGTCTCTGCATAACATGGCCCGCCATGTAGCTCTGACATTCTTTCTGCCCCCTCTCGCACAAAATTTCCCTGAGCCATGTTGGGTTTCATTTTTGGTGTGCTTCAGTGATGAGTCCCCAGACAGTCAATGCATCTAGTGCCAGAAGGTGCTACATGGGCAACAGGGGAATAAAGACCAATATCTTTCCAAGCAACTCACGGTCTAACCTACTTAGCAGCAAATAACCTGTCGTGATGCCCACACAATTGCAATAGTGGCACACAGCCATGGTGGGAAACCAGCTGCTCTCAATTCGGCTAACTGATCCCCTCAGTGGTAAGGGACCCATACCTGGAGCTGGGGAACACATCAGAACCATATCCAAACATAAGCCTGCTCTCCATTATCAAGCTACCATCAATCGTGGGATACAAGAGGGCCTACACCTATTAAATTCTCAACAGTACTGATTTTTAATGCCATTATTCTTACTGTGATTTTTGTTATATGATTATACATCAGTAAATTGGTTCACACTATCGTTGACATAGTTAATGTATAATACATGATGCAAATAACAAAATGTCAAAGGCAAATACTACTTTCATTTAGTAACTACTTTTGTTGTAGTATATGAACATATTCTAAAGTGCAGAGGTAATTTATATATTTCTTAAATAGTACATATTTTACTTGGAAACAAAGGTTGTGAATATTATCCAATCTATTTGTCATATGGCATATTTATATTTGTTTTAATTTATATTCCAGTTTAAGTTTTAACTTGTTAACCTATCACATTTTATTCAATTTTTTTTCTGATTTTTTAAATTATTACAGACAGGGAGAAAGAGAGAGGAAAAGAGAATGGACACACCAGGGACTCCAGCCACTGCAAACAATCCAGATGCATGTGCCACCCTGTGCATTTGGCTTACATGGGTCCTGGAAAATCATCCAGGATCCTTTGGCTTTGTAGGCAAGTGCCTTAACTGCTAAGCCATCTCTCCAGCCCACCTACCACATTTTAATGCCACTTTATTTTTTCTTTTTAAAGTTTTTCTTTTTTTTTCTGTGACATAAAATTGAACCTGGGGCCTTAGGTATGTTAGGCATGGGCTTTTCCCACAGCCACTGCACTGCTTGTTCTCTTTTTGAAAGGTTGTGTGGCGAAGATACTAACCCAGACTTCACATGAGCTCAGTCTCTATCCAAGTGAGGTTTTGAACTCCTTGTCCTTCTGCCTCTGATTAGCTGGATTGTCAGGCCAAGGGCAGCAAGCTCATTTAATTTATTTTTATGTTTGGTTTGGTTCTGGTGCTCTTTAAATTTTTGTATGGTTTTATTTCTATAATCTATATTTATGTTCTCTATTTTTCTATTAATTTAGTCTGTCTTTAGTAGATTCCAATAAAATGTTACTTGTTTTGTGGAGAGTAAATTATTTAGATGTAATCCCTACTGTGTATAGAGAAAAAAGTAATGAAATTATAAGTAATAAACTTATACTTAATATATATATAAACATCTGATTAATGCTACCCATAAATTTATATCAGTCTCATTTTGGGGGTAGATTTTCGCTTTGAGTGATCTTGTAAAAAGAAAAACAAAACAATATATTTGTAAAACTATATAGTTTTGTTTCCTTCTTTCCCTGCTTTCATTGCATTTATTACATTATTTTCATCCAGGTGTGCACACTAGGCTCTCAGTAAAATGCTCAGGTGGAAAAAAACTTACTTCTGAACTTAAACAGAATCGTCTAAACTATCTTCAGATTGCTATTGGTACTTATTAATTATCACCTGAAAAAATGTATATCTCTTCATTTACTGTTTGTTGTATATTTATTTAAATACTTAAATTTCCTTAGCTCTTTACTTATTTCTGTTCTAATTGGCTGTTTTAAATGTATTATTGCCCATGGAGCAGAGAAATTTTTTATCCACTGAGCTAAGTTCATTATGTATATTTTTGCATCATAAATTTATAGAAATGTTTAGGTAATTTTAAATATATTTTCTACATACACTATAAAGTACGATATCCTACAATTTCTTCTTTTAATTTTTTTGTATGAAATATAGGTTTACCTTATGAAATAGTTTTTTTTTAATTATTTTTATTTATTTGACAGAGAAAGAGACAAATAGAACTAGAAAAATAATGGGCACACAAGGACCTCCAGCTTCTGCAAACAAACTCCAGATACATACATCACCTTGTGCATTTATCTTATGTGGGTCTTGAGTAATCAAACCTGGGTCCTTTGGCTTTACAGGCAAGTCCCTTGACGCCTAAGCCATTTCTTCACCTCTTAAGTGGTTTTTAAATAATCTCTAGAAGTATCTGCAGTGATTTCTTTGTGTGTTTGAAATAAAAATTAAATAATACACTTACAAGTAGAAAATAATTTTCCTAGAAAAATTCCTAGTTGGTTTTGACATGTAAGACAATTGTATTTCTATTTCATAGCAGTAGAGTGGCATAAGCACGTTAACACTATTCAAATATTGTAATCACTGATTAAATTTCAGCCTTTCTTCTTCTGAGATTAGTTAATTATTATCGCATACCAATTTGTGTGCCGTCCTGCATTTTTTGTCCCATAATTATGCTTCATGGGATAGATGCACACACATGCAGTCATGGGATTCTCTAGGCTCTGGGCCAGCCAAGAAGACTGCCTGGTAAACCACCTTGGGTTATTTAGTAATGTGGTCTAATTTTTAAAATCTATGAGTTACCATACTTGCATTTTCTCATTGCTATTTGACTGTACTCTGCTGTGTCCAGTGGTGATTCTCCGTAGAATTCTACCCAATTGTATTTCAGAGTTAGTTGGTATGTCTGCTTGTCTATTTTGTTGTTTTATTGAACTCTTTATAAAGGATACAAAAGACTGTTCACTTTGTAATTGCTGCTTGGTGCTATTGTGAATTTGTCTCTGTTGTTTTATTTATTTATTCTAAAAATTACAGAAAGATATTTAATTCCCTGCTATAATGCTTTATTAAAAAATTTATATTTATCTGCAAATAAATAGTACAGAGAGCAAAAAAGAGATGAAAGAGAATGTAAAAGAAATCATGAGGACTTAAAAAAAATCTACACAAAAGATTGCCATTTTTATTATGGGCTTTGGCATCTCTTCTTGTGTAAGCTAATGTACATGGACTACTAACTCTACATGAAATCACATTTACTGTGGCACGTGTTAGCTTTCTCCTCTTAAAATTTTACTGAGAATTTTAATATATGAACAAAGTGTAATTTGTTCATAATCCCTTCCCCTTAACCTCTTTTGTTCTCCCTCCCTGAAACCCCTGTTTTTCCAAGGAGTCCGGTTTTGATGTCTGTCACTCAGGTTCTCTCCCATCCACTATATCAGACTGTTGGTGGTTCAACATTGTGTGTAGCTTTCGTGGGGTCAAAATCAACCACTGTGAGGCCAGTTCATTTGATAAGGTATCACATTTGAGGTACATCTTTTTCAATAATCAAGTTTTTTATTCTTTCTGTAGTTTGTCTTTTTAAGGGCTATCCAAATGGCTTTGATATTTCTGATTGACATTTGAATTCTGTTTACAGTGCCTCTTCTTATTATTCTTTGCTTTAACATATTGGTTACTTTTTTGTTGTTTGAGATAGTAGAACTTGAATGTGGAATGCCACATATTCTAGGAAAGTATTCTACCACTGAGGCATATTCCCAGGCGTTATTTCAATGTTTAATTCATAGGGGTTTGCTATATTTCAAGGCTGCACTTTGAACCCTCTGTGACTGGCAGCCAAACATTCTCCTCACTTTCCTCCGGACTCCACCCCACCCCCGCCCCAAACAGCTAGGTTCTAGGTGTACACTGAAATAAATACTTTGTTTTTTTTTTATTTTATATTATTTTATCTATCCACATGCAAATATACATTTCACTGACTTCTTTTAAGCACGTTGAGTCAAGAATAGTTACCGAGTATTGAAATCTCTGCTGATTGCATTTTCATCAAAACTATTACAAATATGTAATTGTCTACATACATAGTTATCACTAGGTCTTTCATTTTGTCCCAGACTCAATGGTCATTTTTCTCTCAGATATATTTCCTTCTAAATGGTGAATGTACATATTCTCTGTGGTTGGCTCTGCACAAGCTTGAAGATTAGAAGGTTTCCAAACCCACTTTAATAAAATCCACTTTGTTCCTTCAGTAGATTATTTCTAGAAAATTTAATATTTTGACTTTTTAAATATAGAAATCCAAAATGTTACATTTTTTAATTTGGTTTATGGTGTTCTTGCTTGATTGATGTTTGTTTGATTGTTGTTTTTTTTTGTATTCTGATTTATTTATTTTTATTTGTTCTAAAGACAAGGTGGCATCATCATATACCCTAGGGTAGAACTCAAGATTCTCTGCTTTGGCCTTCTGAGTGCTGTGGTTTCAGCACACAGCCTGACACCTCACACCAAACGTGTTCAGAAAATATTGTTTTTAAGCTTACTGCCAATGTTCTTACTCATTTCAGTGTTTATCTGTTTTTCATTTTGTTTCAAATTACTTATTGAATATAATCAATTGTACCATTTTTTGTCTTATTTCATTGATTGTCTGATGTATTCTTCTCATCCAAATAGATCCATACGTTTCATTATCTTCACAATTATTACAATAAAATTGATTTCATTATTGTCATAATAAATGAAAATATGTTTCTGGCTATTCTTTTTTATTAAATATATGTTTTGATGTATGCACTCATTAAAAGAACGTGAATATGACAAAGTTTATTATTTTGGGGTCACATGAAAGCCTCCCTTTTGTCAATGAGATCAGTGCAAGTCAGCAATGTGTCTGCAGCACAGTGGGGAATCATGTAGCTGGATTTGTCTCGGTGGCTTGAGCAGAGAGAATAGAACACATGGCCAAGCAACTGTTGTGGCACCAGAGTATCACAAGAGCATTTGGAGGGGTGGCTGTGGGGGTTGTGGTGCATTATTGCTCCAGCCCATTCTGGAATTCATTATGCAGTCTAAGGGTGGACTTAAACTCACAGCGATCATCCTACCACTGTCTCTTGAGTGCTACAGTTAAACATGTGAGCCACCATGCCTGCCAAGAGCATTATTTTTATATTTGAATCCTAATATTTGGTTTAAATGTCTGAGGTCTAGAAAATTATTAAAAATAATGACCTGTGCTAAGATGTGTCTTGGAGGCCTTGGGTGTGGCTCAGTACTAAGACACTTGCCTAACAAGGAAACAAGGCACTGGGTCTGTCCACAGTATTGTAAAAGATACAAAACAAAACAAAACAAAAAAAACACGATAATAAAATTCTGGTCTGGAATACTAAATTTAATGGGTAATGATTTTATTCCAGGTAGTAAAACTGCTTAAGCCAACTAAACTTCTATATTAATGAGTTTGGCCATGTTGTAAAGAATTTCATAAGATTGGAAAGTTTATAAATAAGGAAGTGTGCTGTTTTACTTGAGAATGAAAATTAGAACACATATAGATTCAGAGGAGTTCTGAACATGGCTTGATTTTTGCAGAAAATGAATATCTTTAACCTAATTATCCATTGTGAAGTTAGTCTTTTAAACAATGCGGAATACAAAAAAGCACAAATTTGCTGAATATTGAGTATTCAGCAGAAGTTTCTTATGCAATAAAACATTGTGTGCCAGTAATTGACTATACTTATAATTCCATATAGTAACTTTTTCCTATTTTATAGAGGATTATGCTAAGCCTCAAAACTATCTAGGAAGCATAGTTTTACCTCCTTCTCTTTTATCCTCCTAGATCTGTAATATAAAACCTGATTCATAGTATTTAAAAATCTACAAACCATACTTTACCACAAATTCCTTAAGGTAAGAACAAATATACTAAATCCTTTCATGACACAGTAAGTTACTGTTAAAGTAATAAAAAAAGTACATGAGCACAAGGAATATAATTGTTGAACAAATTGAAAAATTGTTTAAATAAACCATAATGAAGATAGGTACAAAGTCTAAAGTATTCCTAGTCCATATGGTGTTATTTCTATTTTCAGATTTAGAAGAAAAATCAAGACAAAGCAGTACATTAAAGACAGGAAGTTCAGAGTAAGTTGTGTATTTGTGTGTAAACATGACTTTAATGCTCCGAAAGAACATTTTGGCACCCAAACATACTACAGTGACAAAAAGTAGATATTTGGGCTAGATAGATGGCTTAGTGGTTAATTTGCCTGCAAAACCAAAGGAACCTGGATTTGATTCCCAGGATGCACATAAGCCAGGTGCACAAGGTGTCACATGTGTCTTGAGTTCATTTGCAGTGACTAGAGACCCTGGCATATCCACCCTCTATATCTGCTTCTTTCCCTCTCTCCCTCTCTCTCTCTCTCTCTCTCTCTCTCTCCCTCTCTCTCCCCCACTCTCTCCTGCTCTACTTCAAAATAAACAAATAAAAATACAAAAAGTAGAGATGTATAAGAAATGCACGTCTCAGCCAAAAAATATTTTGACGGATGTTTGAAATGCCTGTGCCCCCAATTAGTATGTTCATTGTTCATACTATGATTGCTTGGTAGGTGTCCTTATAGTTGTTTAAACTATTTTGTGTATATTGTTTTGAATTTTCATGAAAGTTCTGTCATTCCCTTTTGTCTGATAAATCTCTTCTTGTGGACAAATGCTAGTACCTATTTGAAGACACCCCTGCGACTCTTTCAATTAGTTGTCGGAAGAATCCTATGTTATACTCACTTAATACTAGTGTTTTACTTAGTGAAGAATGAATCAATTGTATGAATCCGTTTTCTTCCCTGTGTATAAAGCATAAATTTAGCATAGTTTGCTTTACATTATGAACTGTATATGCTGCCTCACAGCTGTGTGAATTAGTAGAAACATCAATATGTACTTTCAGTACCACAGAGACAAGGAGTACCAGGCACTAGGTCTTGAAATGTGCTAATAGGTAGGGATGGGAAGCTCTGACAATATTAGTATATTGTAAGTCATGTGTTAGAATTATTGTGGAGATTACACGCTGAGATTACTCTTTATTTCTATGACACACTATTAAAATATAAGTTATTTGTTAGCAAATACTCTGTATTTAGGATATAGAATTTTATGGTACCATTGCCATTTGGGTCCAGGTTTGTGTCCCTTCTGACCCTTACCCTCCTCTCCTGCCCCCATTTTTATGGTGACACTTTACTTTTGAGTCTTCAAAGAAAGAGATGATAGATGTTTGTGCTTTAGGAAGAAGACCACTTCAAAGCATACAAACAAATGCACATGATTAACCTCTTGGCAAAGTAACCAAGCAATAGAGATAAATTATTAATGAGGAAAAGTTCTCTGCCTTTTGTTCAAACCTTTACTTTTTGATGTTGATCAGAGACACGTACAAGTTTTCACAAAAGAAGACAGATTTCTGTCAGAGTACTTGATGACACATCAAACTTTAGAGGAAAGACAGTACTGCTGAAGACAACATATGTTATTGGTATAGAACATAGAGTGACCTGGTTGGAAACTGGAAGAGAGTCAGTCCCCAGATAATTAGCTCATCTAGTGCCAGATGGTGGTACATGAGTGACTGGGAGAAAATGACCAACATCTGTCCAAGCAACTTGTGGTCAAAGGTACTCAGCATCAAACAACCTGTTGCTCAAATAAGTACAATAGTGGCACACAGCCATGGTGGGTAACCAACTGCTCTTGATTTGGCTAATGGATATGCTGAGTGGAGTGGAACCCAGAGCTGGTTTTTGGGAAACAAGACAGAACCATATCCAAAAAACAAGCTCACTCTCCATTATCAAGCTCCCACCAATCATGGGCTACAAGAGGGCCTACACCTATTAAATGCTCTCTAAAATAATAATGGTTATCATATTTATCCAGTGCTGACTTCACTCTCAGTTGGAGAATTTGCTTCTCTTTTTCATATGAACACAGATCCTGAGTAGAGAATCAGCCCATCACATCTCACCAGGGTCCTATCTGAAACCATAGAGTAATCTACGAAATGAAAAAGAGTGCTACTTTCTTGGTGAACCTGGTACCAGCACAAGTGTGAAGGAGATAGACACAGAGAACAATTAGCTGTTACCAAACCAGATATCCAGAGACACAGAGGCTCCCAAAACCTCATCACTGAAGACCTCAAATGAACCCAACATGGCTCAGGGAAATCACAAAAGAGAGGGTGGAAAGATTGTTAGAGCCACATGTTGGGACATTGTGCACACAGACATTGCCTCACACCCATAACTGATCTAACCCCACAATTCACGAACCACATTTCCCAATGAGGAGGGTCCCAGTGGAGGGAGGAGGGTAAGGAGGAAGCTAATGATGGTACCAACATAACTGTATACATACTGTGAACATGACTATATATACACTGTGTACATAACTAATAATAATAAAAAACTAAAAAATAAACAAAAAATGTATTTTCATTTGAGAACATGTAAATATTTTAACATAAATAACACAGTAGTTATTTGGGTAGTTAAAAAGAATTACCCTAATATTAATTGCTATAAACAAATTGCCTACTTCTGTAAATACAAATGACTCTAGCTTATAAATAAAAACACAAAAATGCAAAAATTTAATATTATTTGTGTAGTATACATTATTTGTACTGTGCTAAAATAAATAATTCCAAAAACTGAGACCAACTACTATCAGTTGAATCACTGCGATAATAGAGTGTCTACATATGCCATTGAAGAATATCAGAATTATGGCAAGAGATATATATTTTGATTAAAATAATAAAGTATGATACAATATTAGCCAATCTGACTATTTATGGTTTTTTCATTTCCAGTTATAATAACTAAGTCTAATATGATTCTCATTGGAAAATATCATAAACTGAGAAGCAACCGGACCAAATTTATTACATTTTACAAGGCTTGCAAGCCATTGTTTTGTTGGGAACTACTTTGTCAATGTTGGTTCCTTTCTTCTGTAGACATTCATGACACAAGGAGCACATACCCACAAGCTATGTTTATAAAAATATTACACCTATTAAGGTGGGAAAAGTCCTCAAGTAAACATTTTCCAAAGTGGCCATTTATTAATACAAATACATTGGGAGATAGAATCCCATGCTATGAATGTAGGTGGATGCAATCATTTATACCAGAGAAGTGGAATCACACATCATTCTTTGCAACTATATGAAGTAATATATAAGGTTGGAAAAAGAAATTATTTGTATTTGTTGTTTTAATCATGAAATGATCAAAGAATGAAAATAAATTATGTATACAACAAAAGATCAATGTTGCTCATGGTTTTAGAGACTTCATTCCGTCATGATAGATCACATGTGGTATAAGGAGCCAAAGGAGAGCTGGGATTTTTAACCTGTACAGGTAGAAAGCCAAGCATGGAATTAACAGGACAAACACCAAATCAGGATATAAGTGCCACAGGAATATATTTTATAAAGGAACTCATGCTAATTACAATGATTTTCCAAATAGGCTTCCTTCTTTTCCTTCTTTTACACACAGTTTATTCAAATTTTTATCTATTAGTGAATTAAGCATTTGATCATAGCACTCACTTCAAAAAGTCCAAACAGACATATTTAAAGGAGATATGATATGTTAAACTTCTTATGGTTCTCATTCCAACTGGGTTGATAATAAATATAAGCTCATACAAAACTCCTTGGCACTGTTATACTCAAACATTTCTTTAAACAACCATATTCCTCCTATGGTCTGTAAATACTTGTGTCAATCTTATAACTTCACATACATTCAGTATGTCTTCAAAGCTGTCCAGAATTACAAGTTTCAATTAAAAAAATATTTGTTATTTTTATTATTATTTATTTATTTGAGAGTGACAAACAGAGAAAGAAAGAAGCATAGGGAGAGAATGAGAGAAACGAGATGGGAGCTGCAGGGTCTCCAGCCACTGCAAACAAACTCCAGATGCATGCACCACCTTGTGCATCCAGCCAACGTGGGTCCTGGAGAATTGAGCCTCTAACTGGGATCCTTAGGCTTCACAGGCAAGTACTTAACCACTAAGCAATTTCTCCAGCTCCAGTTTCAATGTTTTTTTTTTTTTTTTTAATGTTCAAGACCAGTGCCTCCTGTGATACAAAGAGTATATACTTAGCTATGAAATACATATATGTACTTATATACTTAGCTCATGAAAAAAAAGTTACATTTCAATATAAAATTATACCCATGTAATAGTTCTTTTCTATATGACAAAGAGGTAAGAATATCAAAGAAGAGAAGAAGGAAGACATAAACCAGCAAGACAAATTTTAAACTTTAACAAACACCATGTGGATGCCCAGTATAAACTCCTATACACCTGTGACCTTGCCCCTATGATCTTTTTCAATAAAGTCAAAATGGCCTATCTCCTCATTTGGCTCTACTTATTATTTATTATTATTAATATATGCTCCACACTCCTGGCATCTCCAATACAAGAGGTCTGTACTGTAGCCTCACCATATTGAAGGTAACACTGTAGAATTATTCATATCACCGTGGACATAAAGCAGATTAGAACAGAGTTCAGTGGCTTAGAGGAAAAAGATTAAGGGGCCAGGGCAAGCTATCCTCCATAAAGAAACAGAATCAACCATCTACTAGGCCTCAAATCCCACATTTTAATCATCTCCCAATATTCTATTTTTTTTGGGGGGGGGCGTAAGGTCTCAGTTTAGCCCAGGCTGACCTCAAATTCACTATGGAGTCTCCGGGTAGCCTTGAACTCACAATGATCCTCCTACCTCTGCCTCATGAGTGCTGGCATTAAAGGTGTGTTCCACCATGTTTGGCTTCTAATAGTCTAATTTTGAAACAAACTATGTACTAAGCCAAAGTTTTTATTATCTTAATTGGCTTACAACCACATAACAAAGACGTGTTTCACTATTTTTTAGGTATTTTGCAGTTAAAAATCATAATATTTTATTCTATTATTTTAATAATAAATTACCTAAAAACATAGTTACATTTAACTTTGAAGCAAGCAAACCTTAGTTGAATTCTTGACTCTAAAACAACTTGAGTGTATTAATACACTACTTGCTGATTCAAATTCAAACATGATAAAATATTTAGTCAGATTCCAAACACAATACTGTAGGCTTCCTGTTCTCAAGTTACCACAACTTAACATCTCTGGATTTTTATTGCGCTCTCTCTCTCTCTCTCTCTCTCTCTCTCTCTCTCTCTCTCTCTCTCTCTCCCTCTGTGTGTGTGTGTGTGTGTTGTAGAAACATGTAGATGTGGATGCATATGCCCCATGCTCAAATGAGAAGAAGCAGAGGAGATACTGGATATCATCCATTGATTTTCCACCTTATTTTCCTGAAACAGTCTGTCACTGAACCTGGGGCTCTCTGTTTTCTGTTAGATTGGTTAACCAGGGAACCCCTGTCAGCCATCCTACTGCCTCTGCCCTGCTGAGCGCTGAGTTTATAGACGTGTGTGTGTTTGTGGCTGCCTTTTTACATAAAAGATTAAATATGAAAGAAAATTATTGAATTATTTATGGCTCTCTAGAGTACGTAAACTTTAAAAAATGTTTGCCTACACTTTCATATGCTTTTATTTATGTCTCTATATCTGTGAGAGAGGAATGAGCTCATCTTATATCAAAGCTAACAAGTCCCTAGAAATATAGTGAGCAAGACGGATACTCAATAAACCACTGTTGCACTTCCTATCCATGTCAATTGCCTGGGACTCAGGAGAACTGAGTGCATTCCTAGTCGAAATGCTAGCTGGCTAGAGCTCTATGAATTGCCAATATTTCAGCTTGAACCTTAAGACAGGAACTTCTGCTATTGTGTTTCAAAGGTCATCAGTTTGGAGAAGTCTCATGTTCCTCAAAAGCAGGTCAGACTATTAGCTCTTCTTAGGTCTTCTCTAAATCGTGTGAGCATGCCCAGTCTATGGAACAGGTATCGACCCTGTGCAGATGACAATTTTCTCCAACAACACTCTCTCAGACATGTGGAATAATGCTTGTCTAAATATTGAGTCCCCATCTGACTAAATTGTGTTAAAACATAGAGGTGAGCATCACACTTTTCCACTAATAACATGTAAAATATGTATGTTAGCATATCTGAACTTCCTGTCTGATTACTGCATAGGAAATGAATTTCTTAGAATACAGAAACCTAGAAAAGAGTTGAGAACAAACTGTATGTATCAATTAACTACCAAATGTCAATACCTTGAAAGAGTATGTATTATGGTCCCAAAGACATGCCAAAATTAATGCAAGTCCAACATACATAACAAATATACTACACCATGTTGGAGTAGCAAAGGACCCGCTGACAAGTTATCTCACCAACTGGTATCAATGACATAAATGGAAACCAAAGGAGTAGGAAAATTTAATTGTTTGAATGATAAGTGTTCTGAGGTCAGCAGAATAAAACTCCTAAGGTGTCTCAAAAAAATGGCATGAGGACACAAAAATTTGAGGTTGTCTTCAGCTTTTACAAAGGCAAGCAGTTAAACTGTCACAACTGCCAAATCAGCACCTGATCTTATGAGCTTGCTCAGGTGGAGGAGGAAAAGGGAATGGAGGAGTTTCTGAGGCTTAAAAGCTGTCAGTAGAAAAAAAAAAATGACAGGATTGAAGATCTCCAGAGAAAATCTAGAAATACCCTCACCCCTACTTGGAGATAATTCATTTATAGGTCCAGGTTCTGAACTACCACCAGGATGTCTATTTTTTTAATCTTGTTATTGTATGCATTGTGCACCTGCTTTGTAAGCAAAACAGTGGGAATGGGCTTGAAAAATTGCTTAGGTGGTTAAGGTGCAAAGCCAAAGGACCTAGGTTTGATTCCCCAGAATCCACATGAGCCAGATGCACAAGGTGGTGCATGTGTCTGGACTTCATTTACAATGACTAGAGGCCCTGGTGTGCCCATTCTCTCTCTCTTTCTTTCTAGTTGTCTCTCAAATAAATAAAATAAAATAAAACATTTGAAAATGTGGGATTTCTGATCGTTATACTGTTTCAATGTTTCTTTGAATATAAATATGAAAATAAAGAATTTCCAATGTTGACAGAGCAAAAAAAAAAAAAAAATTCTATTAGTAGTCAAATTTCCAAAATTTTGGGTTTGACTCTTATACTACAGTAGGTTGAAATTCATTTTCTACCATTTTTTGTACATGGATATTAGTGGAACTATCACTGACATGATCATAAGCCTGCATCAGCTTCCAAGAAATATAAACTGCCTTCATTGATTTATTCTTCACATTTTCAGGTAGAAGTCACCTGAAAATAGTGGGGAAGTGAGTCCCCAGTGCAATGTTTTCTAGAAAATAGAACGTATTTTAACACTTCATTCTTTTCTTGTTTTATTTTCACACACTTTCAGGTATAGAAACGTCATTTTTATTGGTGTCCTGAATTTATTATTTTTTTATTAAGAACCTATTTTGTATGGATACATCATTTGGTGGTAGCATCTTTTCCCTCCTCCCTGGTCCCTTTCTACAGGAAGCCCTCCTCAGTAGGGGTTTCTGGGGTTCCCCACTGACTTGTGACTTATGCCTTGTGGGAACAGCAGGTATCGGTGGGGGGCAGTGCCTCCGGGCATGTCATTCCAACCTGTGACACTTATATTCTTTCTGCCCGCTCTTCTGCAATTTACTCTGAGCCATGTTGGGCATGTTTTAAGTCTACTTCAGTGATGAGCTCTGGGAACCTCTGGATCTCTGCTTTGGTAGATGTTGAGTGTCCTCAGGGTCTGTCTCCTTCACTCTGGTGCTGAGTGTCAGATTCACTAAAGCAGCAGCACTCTTGCTCATCTCCCCTCTTCCTCTGTGGTTCACCTTGACTGAGATATGAGGGATGGTTTATCTCCTTGGGTCTCGCTCACTTCTATAAAAGAAAAAACAGATTCTCCAAGGGAGAGTAAAGCCAGCATAGGTTAAGTTGGATAAGCATTATTAATTTGGGGAGAGGTTGATGGATGTAGCACTGCTTTTAGCCAAAGAGTAATGGGAGCTTGACATTTTCACAATATTAAGACTGCTAATTCAGGAGTATACAAGTCCTTTCCATCTCCTAGTATATTCTTTTTTTTTTAACAATTTTTTTTTAAATTTTTATTTACTTATTTATTTGAGAGCGACAGACATGGAGAAAGACAGATAGAGGGAGAAAGAATGGGCATGCCAGGGCTTCTAGCCTCTGCAAACGAACTCCAGACGCGTGCGCCCCCTTGTGCATCTGGCTAACGTGGGACCTGGGGAACCGAGCCTCGAACCGGGGTCCTTAGGCTTCACAGGCAAGCGCTTAACCGCTAAGCCATCTCTCCAGCCCCTAGTATATTCTTTTATTTCAATATTTTAGTGTCTTGAAATATTCATTATAGAGTTTTTTCACATTTTCTGGTTAGACTTATTCTTTGGTGTTGATTATAATCTAGCTATAGCATGATGGGGACCATGCCGTACTGCTTCCATTTGCCAGAATAGATGCCTGCCTTTGTTACTGTTCCATTTACCAAAGAAAAACAGGTGAAATGGAGCCATCTTTCCTATCCATTGGCAGCCGAGTGGATAATGAAAGTGTGGTATGTGTACATAATGGATCATTACTTATCTGTATAGAAAGATGAACTTTGCATGTAAATGCATGCATGAGGAATGAGAATCATTAAGCAAAGTGACTCAAACTCAAAGTGATCAAAAACCACACGTGCTCCTTTATATGTGAAACCCAGATTCCAATATTTACAAGTATGCATTGAAAGGGAGGCAAGCCTAATTTAAAAAAAATCAAATAAAAAATAGAATGATACTCAAAAGCAGGCATGAAGAGCTGGCTAGGATAGGTGGGGCACTGACTGGGGAGAGAAGGAAAGACAATCAAGGAGAGCAAGTTGCATTTCAAAATATCATTTAACTAATAAAATATGAAATTATGAACAAAATTTTAAAATAAAGTAAAAATATGAATCCAGACACCAAAAAAAGGTTAACCACTAATATCTGTCCTGCATGACACCACATACCCTCATTCATTTTCTAGGCAACAGTATAGTATGAATGATTCAGTTCAATTGATCTTTAAGACATCACCAGAAATATACCTGATAAATTACTTAAACAACATGCTTATGAGATCAAATAATTGCTCAGGATAGAAAAATCATTAACTCTACTTTTTTTTGCTACTTGGTCCAAACAATAATTGAACAGTATTAGGTTTATAAGTGGTATAAATATATGAATATATTGACACAAAAGATTGTTTCTGTCTTTTAGATAATCTGAATAGTAAAATCAGCTTTACAAATTATGTCTAAGAAAATAATTACAGTATTTCACAAAAGATACTTTCTTCATTTAATTCTCTTGAACACATTTCCAAATCATGAGGCAAAGAAAATATTTTGAAAATTTTCTCAAGATATTTAAGCTTTCAATCCTATTTCCCCACAACACCCAGTTTCTCCTCAGTACCTAATGAATGTGAGACCACTGTAGAGTCAGTTTTCACTTTCTTCTTGAGTGGATCAATATGAAGTTTTGTAATAAAACATATTTTTCCCTATGGGAAGCCTGTAAGGAATTTGGGATTGGTAAAATTTGTGAAAGAAAAATATTTCTGAGTAAAAATATTGTAAGTGCCTGAAAGCACTTATATATAGTAAAACATTTAAAAAGATGCCTACTTACCTAGACAGAGACATGCATGAATATACTATTATATTCACATGTTTGAGATCTTTACTAATAAGTTTATTATGGTTCTCAAGTATAACCAACTGTAAGTAATATGAATACCCATATAGTGAGGTAATGGAGTTATTAATTACTGTATGGACTTTTGTACTTACTAAAAATGCTTACTATATAGAGATAATTTATTTGAAACCATTCTGAACCCCAGTGGAGGAAATTGTAACTGTGTTTTATATATATATATATATATACATATGTGTATATATATATATATATATATATATATATATATACACACATATATATATATACACACACATATATACATACATATCACAGTTGTAATTATATATATAATATATATGCTTGAAAATTATTTTAATAAAAATTTATAATTTCAATTTTACAATTCCAATTATGACTGATATTAATTTACATTTAAATGTAAACCTTCAGAATATATATATATATATATTAGATTCAAGTTCCTAAATGAATGAAAAGAGAAGACAATTGTGAGAATTGTTATGGATACTGTCTTGATTTTCTGGCTTATCTCAATGGAATTAGGGGTTAGAATAACCTTGCACATATAATTCCCACAGCAACTATAGCACATTAGAAATTAGAATAACACTGGCTCTGCCTGCATTTGTGATTCAAAGTACACAAGATATCTATTCTCTGTGTGTTTGGAAGGGACAGAGTGTAAGAATTCCAGCAATGCCACGTTTATTTAACAGAAACCTTAAAATCAGTACATTATCTAAAAATTCCACCAACTTTTCAATGTTTAAATAAGGGAAATCAACAGAGATACGCATATTTAATGGAAAATTTCTTTGGAATCAGCTGAGAAAAATTGTCAATTGTTGTTGAGTTTCTATCTGCTTTGCCCCGAGTGAGGCACTCATTGTGAAATCAAATGTACAGTCCAAGCTTCAAAGATGGGGAAGAGTGTCCTCAGAGGCCGTCAGAATACAGGAATGACTTTCAGTATGAGATGATTTTAGTGACAACATTGAAGCAGAGAAGAGTGCTCCAAAGGGAATGTGGGCCTGCGACACACAGGAGGGTGGAGAATGTCAGGAAGAGGCATGGATAGCAGACGGTGGCAGAAGTGGCATGTTGTGCCCGAGTTCACCCTGTTCTACTGGTGTCCTCTAGCCTCAGTGTGCATGTGGTTAAGGTGGGCACCTGCACTAACATGTACTTATATCAAAATATAAATCCACGCCATGCCACACATATGTTCTACACACACACACACACACACACACACACACACACACACACACACACACACATGCATACCTGAAAATAAGAGTTTAGTATGAGAAACCTATTAAATTGCATCACGGCTCTTACATAGAGTACACCCTACAGGGATAAGGGTTATTTTTTCATATGCATATGTGGACATAATTCATGTATGTATGTATGTTCTTGTGTGTCCGGGGGCTGGCCATATGTCTGTGAGAGAGACGTGTGTGGATAGATGTTACCAATTGTATTGAGTCTATAAGTTGAGGCTGTCTTCCTCTATTACTCTCGGCCTTATTTACTGAGGCAGGGCCTTTACTTGAACCAAGATGTCAGTGAATGAGCTAGTCTAGCCTAGCTAGAGAGGCTTACCCTGGTGATCTCCCATCATTACCTTCCAACCAATGGGATTAAAGGCTGGCTGCTATGTGCCTGTTATTTATGTGGGTGCTGGATGTCTGAACTCTGGTCCTCACACTTTTGTAGCAAGCACTTTATTCACTGAGCCATCTCTGTGGCACCCATGCAGAAGTTGTTTCATGTCAATGGAACTTATGCATCACATTTTTTTTTCCCTCTGGAATCAAGGTTAATATATTTTAATAATTTGAAATTAGTCATTTGTACTGATTCAGACTTTTTGTGACTGATTCTCTAAGTAGTTATTTGTCATCCTAAGTATATACTTAATCCTTTTCTGTATAAGAAGCAACTTTATTTTTTTATTTTTTCTCAATTTTTATTAACATTTTCCATGATTATAAAAAAACATCCCATGGTAATACCCTCCCCCGAACTTTCCCCTTTGAAATTCCATTCTCCATCATATCCCCTTCTCATCTCAATCAGTCTCTCAACTTTATAATATACTTACTGAAAATAAATATTTTAATTTGCTCATATTTTATGTGCAACATATCTCTAATCCATGCAAATTTAACTGGTCAGTTTTATAGGTCTGCCTGATATTTATTTTCCATTTTCCTACCCTACATGACTAGAAACTGCTAGGTAGATTGATTGTCTCAACAGGCAGGAAATGGCAAAATGCTTCTCAATGAATATCTCTATGATCTCGTTCTTCTTTGTTTTAGCATGTTGTCACAGGAACTTCAAAAAAAGAAGTGGGTTCTACCATCTTTCATTGTTCAAGAAATCCACATGGTTCTGGACTATTAGAGGAGGTAGAGAGACTCCAACTCTAAAGGAAAATCTGACCAAAGAATGCAGTCCTATATCTTATCGATTACTGTGAGGGGTGATGATGACTTTTGTATGAAAAATAGTGTGCAGATAAGTGCAGATCCAAGAAACAGTCTACTAAGAGGAAAGCAAAGTAGGTTTCACATGCTGACAGCCAGCACAGTGTTTAGACAGAACCTGTATCCAGGAATTATTAAGATTCAAATGCTCAAGATGCTTATCTAGCTTGTTAATGTCAGTCTCTGATGTGTTGTGTGATTAGGATTTAGGAATAATTAGAGTCTCACCATTGGAATTCTATTCAGTTCTTTAGTCTCTGTGTCAGACAATAGTGATACCGCAAGTCAGAGTACAGGCAGGGTGTGTCTAAGTATGACTATGTTTGTATGAAGTGAGTTTTTCAGAAATAATGTTTTGTTCTTATATGTGGATCCTAGCTACAGATAATTGGACTTCTGTGTGAGTAGGAAGAAAACTCAGTAGCAAAGGGCAGTAAGCTGGAAAAGAGATATAAAGGGGAGAGGAAGGAAGGGAGGGGGTACTTAATAGGATGCTATTGTATATATGTAAGTAGAAGAATAAATTAATGGGGTCAGAGCTACAAAGTGAGATGCACATCAGCTGTGGTTACTGTGAGACCCTGTTTCAACAAAACAAATGAAAATCCTAGCCATGACCTACCTTCCATGGGCACGACTTGATCCTAAGACATGGTCTCTTACCAGAGCTGATGCATGCATGTATGTACAAATATAGGATGATAAAATTTATAATTTTTACATACTTTTCTGCAATTTTTATTGTTGTGTTCTGTTTTAGAATAGGGACAGGATCTTACTCCATAGTCCTAGCTGTTTTGAAACTTGCTATATGGCCAGGCTGGCTTAACTCTGTCTCCCGTGTACCAGGAATACAAGTGTGCGCCACCATGCCGGACTTATACATTATCTTATGATCCACCATTCAACTTGTTTATAGATAGGAGGGCATGGTAACACCAGTTTTTTTTTTTTCTTTTTAAAAATTTTATTATTGGGCTGGAGAATAACTCAGCATTTAAAGGCACTTGCCTGCAAGATCTAACAGCCTGAGGCTTGATTCTCAAGTAACTGTGTAAAGCCACAGGAGACAATAGGGCCTGATGCACCCAGCTCTCAATGTCTTTCTGTCTCCCTCTAAAACAAATAGAAATATTTTAAAGAGAAAAACAACAACAACAACAACTATAAATGCCTAATTAAATGAGTCTTAAGGATAGAGCGATAGGCCAAAGAGATGGCTCAGGGATTAAGAGCACTTCTTTTATAAGGATGAGGGCCTGAGGAGGTCTGAAAAGATTGCTTGAGTTTAATTCCCAGTACTCACATAAAGATCTGCGCCGCAGGCTGGAGAGACGTCTTAGCAGTTAAGGTGCTTACCTGTGAAGCCTAAGTACCCGCGTTCAATTGCCTAGCACCCACATAAGCCAGATGCACACAGAGATGCGTGTGTCTCTACTTTGTTTGGAGTGGCTGGAGGCCCTGGTGTACCCATTCTCTCCCTCCCTCTCTCTATCTCTATCTACATCTTTCTCACTATATATAAATGAGAAAAAAAAAAAGTCTGGGCTTAGTTGTATGTGACTCCGGCCCTCTAGTGAAGCAAAGACCTGGGCGTTATCAGAGCTCATGAGGATATGAGGAAAGTTCAAGCAGAGAGCTCTGGGATCATCAAGATGCTCCAGCTCAAGTAGTGAACTGTGAAAAATTGACCGAGTGGGATACTTGACATTCTTTTCTGGCCGGGACAGGTAATAGCATCCCACTGCTGTAAGCCAGCACATCACCAAACACGTGTGCATACGGCATACCCACCCCCACACACAACCAAGTAAAAATTAAATGAAACTGCCACCTGACCTGGGGGCTTAGGACAGTCATGCCAGCTACTCAGGAGAATTAGATAGACCCAGGTTTGATTAGATTCTCCAGGTCCCATGTAAACCAGGTGCACATGGTGACACATGCTTCTAGAGTTTGTTTGCAGTGGCTAGAGGCCCTGGCATGCCCATTCTCACTCTCTCTCTCTCTTTCCCTTTCTCTGTCTCAAATAAATAAAAATAAAATCTTTTAAGTAAATAAATTCACAAACAGATTTATCACAAATGGAAAATTATGCCTATAGTGTCTGGTTCAGGTAAATTAGCAATATATTTAAAGATATTGTTGGAACATGATCATGAACATAAACCTAAGCTAAATTAAATCTGATCTTAATGATCCCATATTGCCTTACTTTCAAACAATGTGTGTACAGATTTAAAATAAGTTTCCCTTTCCCTGTTCTACTCATGTTGTGTTTCCTCTATGATGATTCACATTGTTGGTTTTTTATTTCAGGTTTCATTTTTCATGACTGAATTGGAAGAAAAAAAGTATTTGCTTGCCTGTACACTTTATACAATATGTGTGACCACATTAACCACAATGACTTTAACTTTGTACATAAAACACTTTTGTTGATTGAACATTCTCTAAGCAATATAATAAAAATGAAAGGTATAGGTAAAACAGAAAACAACAAGAAGCTCAAAATGGGTCATGTGTGGATCATGTACCACTGTGATTCTTGAAACCTAAGGAACAAACTACAAAGGGATCAGAGAATTAGTAAGTGTGGGGGTGAATGATAAATTCTTAACAATGTTCTCATAAATGTGGCTAAGAATGTGGGCTGGAGAGATGGCTTAGTGGTTAAAGCATTTGCCTGCAAAGCCAAAGGATCCTGGTTCGATTCTCCATGACCCACATAAGCCAGATGCACAAGGGGGCACATGCTGTAGTTCATTTGCAGTGGCTGGAGGTTCTGGTGTGCCCTCTCTCTCTCTCCCTCTTTCTCTCCCTCAAAAAAAAAAAAAAATTAAATAAAATATATTTTTTTAAATGGGGCTAACAATGTGACTTTATTATGGGGCCTGAAGCTCTGAGTTCTCAGGGTAACAGCTCCTCACCATGTGGGTGGGTAGACCCCTGCAAGTAGACATGGGGAAGCAAGTCTGGCATGGCATGAGCATGAAACTTCACATCATGAGTCAGCACGCTTTTATAGATGGTCAATATGAGATGAGACATCCAATCACAGGTAATATACTTTTAGGAGAAACTGAAAATTTCAATCTTGAATCCATCTTTTAAAATAAAACCCAAGCTGGGCGTGGTGGCACGCGCCTTTAATCCCAACGCTCAGGGAGGCAAAGGTAGGAGGATTGCCATGAGTTCAAGGCCACCCTGAGATGACAGAGTTAATTCCAGGTCAGCCTGGACCAGAGTGAGACCCTACCTCAAAAAACAAACAAAATTAAATAAATAAGTAAGTAAATAAATAAATAAATAAATAAATAAATAAAAATAAAACCCAAAGTCAGATTCTCCATTTAATTATCTAAGACGTGAGTTTTATAGATTTGGTTTGCTATTTATCAGCTATGCAATTTTTGGTTATTCATGGAACCTATTTCAATGACAGTTACATATAAAGTAGGAAATAAACAATATCAATTATGAACAACTTCATTATATTTGATTGGCAGTCTATGCTTCCAAGTAAAAATTTTGTGACCTTAAAATTATTAAATATAAGAAAGTAAGATTGTACAACTTCCCAAACAGCAACAATTTGAAGAATTATTTTTTCTATGTCATTGTACATTCTGTTGGTATAGATTTGTGACCTGTTTCCTTTCTGAGCTGAAAAGTGACAAACATAGTTAGTTAAATAGCATTTTAGGTGTACATAGCCAATTTGCAGCTTAAAGAAAGTTGTGTAAAAGTTTGTGAAAAGTGTTAGCATAAACCTGTTGTTGATTAGTGTACTGGATATGTAACCATTACTTTCTCATTGCTGTGACAAAATATCCCCACAGAGGAAGCTTGCGGTAGTTATCTTCCTTCCTCAGTATGGGGGCAAAGGCATGTTCCACTATACCTTGTTCTCTCTGATTTTCTATGTGCTCAATAAGTAATATTGACCATAAAGAAACACAAATTTTTACAAAGTAATATATTATTTAAATTGATGATTATAATTTCATTAGAATATCAGTATCAAAATAAGTAAGTATTGCATGTCAAAGCCAGCAAGTCATGGCAGGAATTATTTGAAACTCTTTATCTCATTGTTATAATAGAAGGGTGGGTAAGAGAGAAAGAGAAGAGCTAAAGTCCAAATATGCCCTTATTTTCTTCAAAAGTATGCCCCAAACAATTTGAAGAAAGAATGTGACCAGTGTATGAGCAAGTGGTGAAAATAAGGAGAGAAATATAAGTAATGAACACAATATTCATGTGCGAAAATACAATGACGTTTTCACTTTTTTTCCTAAGGTGAAAAAAATAAAAGTACCCTCCCAGGAATCTTATTATTTCCTTCCACACAGCCTGAGAAAATTTCTACCACCTCCTAAAGTGCATAGTCTAAAAGCAACAATTATATCACACCAGCCTTTCAAAAAATAAACATAAAAACAGCTATAGTAAGGCTTCAGAACTGAAATCCAGCCCCAGCATTTTATGCTGAAATCCAATGCCAGGAAAAGTTCCAAAGGGCATGTACCCCATGGTGAGTAGGCACTGAGTGAAATCCAGGAAATACCTTTGAATGGGGGCTAAGCATCTCTGTCTCCTCTTCTTCACCTCAAATGGCAAAATGGAAAGCAGCACCCCATGTTTTTCATGCCTTTAAGGAAGAAGGCACGAAAGCCATCATAGGACTTGGCCTTGTCGCAAGAGTGCAGAGTATTGTGGTGGGACCTACTACCATTCAGAAACAAAAACTGAAGGCCCAAATGGAGCTAGCATGCAAACATGGCGGCCAGCATTCAAGTGGACCTGGGGCACTTTCTTCAAAGCTAGAAGAAAGAAAAAAATCCATGTTACATTGAAACTCTCGAGAATCCAAGCCTGGTGTCATCCTTGATGTTCAAAGATGTTGCTGCACCATCCATTCACAGACGGTGGACTGCCCAGTTATTTCCCAGCCCCGCCTGTTCTTGCCTAATGAATGTCTATAGTCATCCTCTGTCAGAAGGTAGAGACTTGTGTCTCAGCTGAACAGACTTTTGTTTTAGTATGAAAGACTGCCTTGAACTATGCAGGCACTCGTGGCCATTGGATTGAGGCTTGGCTCACCTTAATGGCTAAGGGTCTGTCTTTAGCTTCACTGCACCCAACTTCACACTACAGAGCTTGCAGCTGTAGGATGGTATTGTTTGTGGAACTTAGAAGCAAGCTGGTAGAACCTAATCTATAATAAATCCTAATAGCCCCAATCTCCAGAGCTGCCTGTAAATAACAGAACATGTGACAGGGGATGCTTCCTCACACTATCAGACCACTTCAAGCCAGTGTCGTCAGTGCTGGTGGCATTAATCTTCAGTCATGAGTCCACTTCAGAGGAATTACCCCTTTGCACTGTGGGATGCCCATCTCATTTTGGGTTGGTGTTGACAGCATATGGAGTTAGACTGTGAAGGTGTTATACATTGCTAAATATAGATTTGCTGGACTGGAGAGTTGACTTAGCAGGTAAGGTGCTTGTCTGAAAAGCCTAAGGACATAGGTTCAATTCCCCAAAACCCACATGAGCCAGATGCACATGTAGTACATGTGACTGGAGTTCATTGCAATGGCTAGAGGCACTCATTCACCTCCTCCCTCCCTCCCTCCCTCCCTCCCTCCCTCCCTCTCTCTCTCTCTCTCTCTCTCTCTTGCCTGCTCCCATAAATAAATAAATAAATAAATAAATAAATAAATAAATAAATAAATAACTTTAAATATGTGTTTGCTGTAGCATCACAGTCTGTGACACCCAAATTGATTCTGTGTAGAGCCAGGACAAATTCTATAATACCAAATATATGCCCTTGGCTTTGAAAGAAGCAACTGGGGTAACTTGCCCAGAGAGAGGCTTAGACAAAATGGATGGATGGAACAAGGTGCTTCACTGACTGTAGCTGGTTAGAAGTGATTATAATTAGATGACTGTGTTGCGCAGTGCGACAGGCATAGGTAACAATAATAGCATGCGTATGACCTACACCGTGTGCGGAAAAATAAAGAGTGATTCTTTTAAGTGTAAACATAAATGAACGGAAAGAAAATATGAATACAAATAAAAATAAGAGTATACTTTTTTTTTCTTTTTTTACAGTGATGTCTATGCAAGAGATCATTTGAAGACTTATTTCATCTAGGAGAACATATAAAAATGATAGTAATTTGGAAGTAAGAAACCCTGATGTCTGCACTGTAGGAAACCCATAGATAACCCATAATGGTTACACATTTCATAATGC
Organism: Jaculus jaculus; assembly: GCF_020740685.1. Lineage (NCBI taxonomy): Eukaryota > Metazoa > Chordata > Mammalia > Rodentia > Dipodidae > Jaculus > Jaculus jaculus. The sequence goes on from NC_059114.1 coordinate 79,771,126, forward strand.
TAGCACAAAGTTTTATTAATAATTTCACTGTAAATGATAATGTTTGACTAGATAGATGTGTTTAAGCAGATTTTTAAAGGATACAATGTATACATATATCAAAACACCATATGGATCTCCATTAATATGCAAAATTTTGTTTTATCAGTTAAAATTAATTGTCAAAGGTGTGAAGGATGCTTAGCCCTTTGAAGCAAGAAAAATGCAGTAGGCATGAAAGTGGAGGGAGGAGGGAGTGGAGGGCAGGTGGAGGTATAAGAATCAACTAATGTGAACTATGTATGAAAACACCATAAATAATAAAATAAAATAAGATATTTTTAACATTTTCTAGGAATTGAATTTGCCCCCTAATGATGTCTTCCTAAATATTAATCCATAATGTGACCATAAACTATATTGAGGTTTTGGGGAAGCAGTATGTTTGAGATGTAGTTCTGTGCATAGCGTCAAAAACTTGAGATTACTCTCACTGTAAGGAAAGAAGTGCCTGAGTGATTGAGGTCCCTCTCTCTCTCTCTCTCTCTCTCTCGCTCTCTCTCTCTCTCTCTCTGTATCTCTCTCTCTCTCTCCCTCCCTTCTCCTCTCTCAGTCTCTTCCCACTTTTCTCACTGTCCTCCATATCTCTTCTCTCTCTCTCTCTTTCTTTCCCAGGATAAAAAGATCAAAATCAGATGGCTGGAGACAGCCCTCAGCAGGAATTTTATCTGTTGGTGCCTCATTCTAGAATTTTCCATCCTCCATATTTGTTTAAATTAGTGCTCCGTGTTTCATTTCCCAGTACATTTTGTTATAGTACCTCATGGTACCTAAGTCTACAGACACAGTTTTTGAAACTAAAAGTTGCTTAAGCAGAGCTCCTGTGACTTCAATGACCTAACAAAGTTACTGGCAGGGTTTTTTTTTTTTTTTTTTTTTTTTTTTTGTAGCAAAGATTTTTATAGCATTCAAGGTATAAGACAAAAAAAAAAATCAATACTAATGGAGTGCATAGGCCACTAGATAGGGGTAATTTTCTTGTATGCCTTTAGATTCTGAAAAGAAATTATATAAAATAACTGATGCAAGATAGTGTAAAACTATTCAAAATTTCACCTGTTCTGACACCTACCACAGTTATTTTACAAAATTATTCAATGATATGACTGCTCTCCTATGCAGGAAAGGCAACCATATTGTGATACTTTTGGATGTAAACATAATTGAGTAGAAAGAAAATGTGAATAAGAAATAAGGATACTATTTCTACTACACTTTTGTTATGTAGAGAGTAATATATTTCTATGAGGTCTAAGCAAGAGAAGGTCACCTGAAGGCTGTGATTTTATGGCAATTGTCTGTGAGAACATGCTGTATTAAAGATAAATGTACTATATAAATGGTCCTTCACAACAGTAATAGTACAATGTGCTATCACTCTGCATGATATTCAACTAACCTAATAAAAATAACTAAATTGTCTTTTGAAAATATAGCTATTCATAAAGTTCTGTAGATTTTAAAAGTACCTGATCAAGATGCTTTAGGAGACTTTGGAGTTTGGAGTATCCTGTGAAATTTGTATAGAGGCTTTTAAGAGTAATATGATGGGTTAGAGGATGGCTCAGTCAATAAAGAGTTTGCTGCAGATGGAAAGAGACCCAAGCGTGGCAGTAAATGTCAATAATCTTAACAATGGGGAGGAGGGGCAGAAGATATCTGGACTTCTCTAACTAGATTTTTTTTTTCTTTAAATCCCAATCAATGAGAGACACTTCTACCCAAGAAGAAACTAGGGAGTGATTGAAGAGGACACTAGACATTGATCTCTGGCCTGCACCCATACATGCACACATGTACATGTGCCCTTGAATAAGTCACATGTCCACTAGTGTGTACACACACAAGCATGCTTGCATTCACAGTGTACAAATACAGCACAACTTGCCGAAGATAAAAAGAGTAGTGTCAGATATCACAGATATACATAATGTCTATAAAATTGAATGCTATGCCTGAAAATAAAGCTGAAAGTATTATTTCTTTATTGGGATTAATAAAAATGGGCCTGAGCATATATTATTCCTGTAATCCTAGCATTTGAGAATATTAGCCATGAGTTCTCAGCAAGTCTTGGACTGTGTGTGTGTGTGTGTACATGCATACATATATTTGTACTATGTTATGGGGGATAAAACAATTCTATATTATTAATTTTAATAAAAGTTCTCATTTAAACCTTTCAGGAGAATAAAATGAAATGAAAATATGACATTTGAACTGAGAAGATAAGTCAAGTGGACAGAATGCAGGTCAATTAAAGTGACAATTCTCACCTCCATATTTTAGGCTGTTTTGGCAGCAGGAGGAGACGGTTGCAGTGCCTTTCTCATTGCTGGAAGGAAGCACCCAACCAGAAGAAGCTCATGCAGGAAAGATGCTCATTTTGGCTTTTACACTCCCAAAAGGAAACTCTATGATGTCAGGGGGAAACAAGGCAGGAGTAGGGGCTGGACTTCATCTCTGCCAAAGCAGTGGCAACAACAGCAGTAGAGTGAGTCAAGCACTGGCAAGAGCAAGCTGGCTGCAGTACCATGAGCCTGCCCTCAGCAACACACCTTCTCCAGCAAGGCTCCCATTCCCAAATTATCACCAGCTGAGGGGCAAGCAGTGAAAGCATATGAGTTTAAAGGTGGAGGGCCAAATGTATGAGTTATTGGGCTTAAATTAGCAACAGAGAATGGTAAGGTAGTAGATATATTAAAAATGTTAGACAATATGTTTTTATACTTGGAGAAGGGTATGAAATATACAGGAAGAAAAACTCAATGATCTATAATCTGATTAAATCCAAAAGGCTTCTGCAAAAATATTATAATCTAACTGCCAAAGACCAAAGGGAAAGAGGATCCTGAAAGCAGATTGCTGAAGAAAATCATAAACACAGGATGTCAGTGTGCCTTGTCTAGCAGCAGATTCATCCTCACTGCCAAGGGGAGTGTGGAAAGACACATGCAAATTCTTGGAGGGAAAACACCACCAAAGCAAAAGACTGTCTTTCAGAAATGAGAAAATAGACTTTTTTTCTTCCCAGTCTAACAAAGCTAAGGAAGTTCCTCCCCATCCGAACTGCCTTGTGGTAACTGGTAAACGAAGTTCTTCAACTCAAAAGGGAAGGACGTTAACTATTAAGACAAAAATAAATAAATAAATCTGATGCATAAAACTCACTGGTATGAGTATTCAGCTAAATGCAGAATAATTTAATAAGATGGTCATGTTTTTTAAATCATACATATTATTTTAAGTATAAATGTTGAAAGACAAAAGTAGTACAATTATAATTATAACTTTTCTTGGAAGACATGCAATATAAAATATTCATGGGTCATATATTCTGAGGTCAAAACCCATCAATCAGATGGTAACAGAGGATTACTTTTTCTTTCTCTTTTGAAATATGTTTCGGGTTTAAATGATTGTTTCATAAGCTTTGTTAACCACAAAGCCAATGCCAAAAACCAATACATTCAGAAACAAAAATAAAAGCATGTTAATTGTAGAAATTACTTAATCACAAAGAAATTACAGAAGAGAAGAATAGAAGAAGTAAAAATGTACAAAACCATGAATAAATATTTGTTAAAAGGGCAACAGTACAGTGCATTCTTATTTTCCTGTTATACTGAATCAATTCATGACAATTTTGAATGGAAAAAACAAAAACAAAATGATACAACTATATGTTGCCCACAAAAGACTCACTTGTCTGAAAGTGAATGAACAAACTGAAGGTGAACAGATGGAAAAGGATATTTAGAACAAACATAAAGCACAATATAGCAAGGACATCGATATCTAGAACCAATAATACCAATTTAAATTAAAATGGCAAAAATAAAACAAAAAATGAAGGACTCATTATAACAAAGAAACATAAAGCATGCAGATATCAAACACTGGAGCAGTTCTAATACATACAAAGTAAACTGTAGTGGTACACTTGTTTATGAATGTCAGCGAATGTGTAGGGGCATGTGAGCATGCGTTAATGCTAGTGTGTGCAGGGCTGAGGACTCATGTAGGCATGTGCATGTGCACCTGGAAGCCAGAGGTTGACAGCAAATGTCCGCCTCAGCTGCTCTCCACCTCATAATTTTTCTTACATAGTGTCTCTCACTGAACCGAGAGTTCATTGATTTTGGTTAGATAAGCTAGCTAGTAAACCGTCGCAATTATTAACTTCTGGGATTATAAGTGCACAGCAGCATGCCCCAATATTTTACATGAGTGCTGAAGGTCTGAACTCAGGTCCTCATTCTTATGCAGTAGGCACTTTATAGAGTGAGCCAGCTACCTTTCTCAGCACAAGGAGCACTTGTTAATACATGTAAAGGTGACATGGGAATTCCCACAGAAAAAAAAAAAAAAAAAGGATGAAAGATGTTCTTTGATGACCAACTGCTGCCAAGGAAGTATTTGGGAAATGTAAATATCAATGTATTGGCATCCTACATGGGAACTACTTGGGAAATAGAAATTGGCATCCTTAGGATTGGTGATTGGTTAAATCCATAAAATGATGTGGTTTGTGGTTGGTAAGAGCCTTTGATGTAGACAGTGGGTGTTTCCTGTGCTCATAACCCTCTTTGACATAAGACCTCAATCTCTGTTAATGAGCAAATCCTTGGACTAAAGACAGCTCAGTGAGCAAGCCTCTGGTAGATATGGGTCCTAGGTATCAATCTCTATCACAACAAAAGGAAATGAAATGAGTGGAAAGAAGGGAAAAGTAGAAAGGAAATAACAAACCTTGTTATACAACCTGATGAACAACCTGAGTAACAATGTGGAAGTAAATAGTACACATGTGGGAATGTGGTAAGCAAGAGTTCTTTTTTTTTCTTTTTTTTTGTTTATTTATTTTTATTTATTTGAAAGTGACAGACAAAGAGGGAGAGAGAGAGAGAGAGAATGGGCGTGCCAGGGCCTCCAGCCACTGCAAACAAACTCCAGACTCGTGCACCCCCTTGTGCATCTGGCTAACGTGGGACCTGGGGAATCGAGCCTCGAACTTGGGTCCTTAGGCTTCATAGGCAAGCGCTTAACCGCTAAGCCATCTCTCCAGCCCGCATAATAGTTCTTTTTAACGAGGCATTTATTTGGGCATCAAAAGCCTCACTCTTCAGGGCAGCAGTGTTGGGAGCTATGAACCAAACCACAGCCATGTTAACAGAAACTGCCCTATAGCAAGTTAAGTTTCTACTTCCTCACCTAATATTCAACTACCAGAAACAAAGACTGCCATATAGCAAGTTAAGTTTCTACTTCCTCACCTAATATTCAACTACCAGAAACAATGGGATTGTATGCCTTTCTGAACACTCCCCCATCCTGCCGGTAGCTGATGAAGAAACAAAGGCATTGCAGTTTAACCAGTAACTCTGTGATCTCTGCCCTAACCACATCCCATTCCCCCTACGACTCCTTGCCCTGACCACGTCCCCTTCTCCCTACAACCCTATATAAACCTACATGGAAAAAATAAAATCTTGAGGCCTTAACAAACACCTAGCATGGTCTCTTTCTTGTGTCTGTTTGCCTTTTTCCACTCAGGTTAACTTCTCTTTGGGTCCTTGTTCAACTCCCGGCTGGCCAGGGCACAACAGTTTCCATGACTTCACTACAGGGCTTATCAATTTCTGACTTCTATGCTAAAGTAAGGCAACATTCCTATTCCTTTCTCTATGCAACTATAGAGTTTCTGACCTTGCCAGTCCTATTGTTCAGGATAAGCTTTCTGTCCCCAATTCCATTGAGCTATCCTTGAATTCTACTCTGTATTCAGTCCTGAATTTGTTTGTCTGGAAACCAAAGAATCTAGAAAAAATTGTGACACCCTCTTCCTTCCCACACACCAAATGGGAATGATATATAGATAATGACCTTATATATACCACTTAAAGCAGTACAGAGTTCATGAAGACAAAAAAATAACAACAACAAAAAGGAAAAAAAACAAAAACAAAAACAAAAACAAAAAAAACTTCCCTCTAGAGTTAGTGGACCTGATGTGCAGTATTCATCCTTCTCAGTTGAACAGAGAGCATTCTGCAAGTTGGATCACAAAGGTAGGTAACAAAGCAAGTATAAAAGAATTATATCTTTATATCAAATGTAGTATTTTTCTGACTATAACATTAGGATACTAACAAGATTAGGTGAAACTTACATAGAAATTGTGCATCATGATCTTCAACTAGTGAGTCAGTAAAGATGTTAAGAAGGCAATTTTATATATATTAAAACATATATTTGGACTGGAGAAATGGCTTAGCGGTTAAGCGCTTGCCTGTACAGCCTAAGGACACCAGTTTGAGGCTCGATTCTCCAGGACCCACGTTAGCCAGATGCACAAGGGGGTGCACACATCTGGAGTTCGCTTGCAGTGGCTGGAGGCCCTGGAGTGCCCATTCTCTCTCTTGCTCTCTGCCTCTTTCTCTCTCTGTCATTCTCAAATAAATAAAAATAAACAAACAAAAAAATTTAAATAAAATAAATTTTAAAATACATATATATTAATTGTATAATGTATGTATTATATAAATGTATATACATAATATAAATATCTGTGACATATATATATATATATATATAAAATGTGTATATATATATATACATATATAATATATAATATATAATGTAAAGTAGGTGTGTGGTGTAGTAAGTGTGGAGTGTGTGAGGAGCTAAGAGAACATGATGTATCCTATAGAGTTTCTCAGTCAACACAGAGTTGCTGTATGTCAGCAAACACTAGTGATTCTATTCACTGTTCCCCAGGAGCCAACACCTGGAGCCACAACCAGCGTTTTCACAGGGGCTCTGGGGAGTTACTCTGGTGATCTATAGCCCTAGAGGTCCTCACAGTTCAGTATCAAGTGCTCTGAACTGCCGAGCACTCTCCTCAGCCCTAAACCAATATTTTGAGTACTAATTAAAATAGAAACACATCCTCTGAATGCATAATACAAAATCTAAGATGGAAATTAACAGAGATTGATTTGAAGATTAAGACATATAAAGTGGCCTGATGTTTTGTGACAAGGAACTAGAGACTAAACAAACTCCACCAAACAAATAATGATAGTCACGTTGGAAGAAATGGAACAAAATAATGAAATTAAGTTTATTTCAGGGTTAAATCATAAAATCCTAAGGAAAAAAAAAAAGGGAGAGAACTTTAAATCAAAGTTGAAAAGGAGACATTATAAACAACCCCCAGTACTGTGAGATCATGATAAACAGCAGTATATTAAAAAGAGACATAAAAGAAGCTAATTGATCTGTGCATGCATGCAAACAATCAAAATTGAATTATTATGAAATGGAAAGTATGAACAGGTTAATAATAAATTATAAATTTTTATCAGAAATAGTCTATCAAGTAGAAGATCCAAAGACCATGTCATCACATTTGAGTTCTACCAAACACTTATATGACTATCTCACTGTAAAACACCTTCCCAAATTGAAGGCACAGTTACTTTCAAACTCATTCTAAACAGCCAGAAATTCTTAATACTAAAAGCAGACAAAAGCACTACAAATGAATAACAGGTAAATATCTCTGATAATCAGAAGCCAAAAATAGTAAAGGACACACACACACACACGCACACACACACACACACACACGTGGATGTACATGTGCGAAGCAAGGCATGAGGTGTAGGGGAGCTCTTTCACCCCAATGTGGGAAGTGGAGTAAGAGCATGTTAGACATTCTCCTTCATATCAGAAAAAAGAATCTAAAAGAACAGTTAGTAAAGGTCCAATAGATTAGAAGAGTGTAACAAAAAGAAAATGAAGCAAATTTCCTTCCCTCCATCACAGCTTTGTTTATCAAAACTAGAACCTTTGATAAGAGACAGAAATTGGCGAGGTAATCAGGGTAAGAGAACCCCCAAAGTAATAGTTTTGTACTCCTTGGCTAAAAGCAGGGAATGTCACTCAGCTTGCAGAAACCTGGATGTTACACCTGCCAGGAAAGAATTCTAGATTAAGCTTGCAGACTTTCCTAAAGGACCAAACTCTGATTCTTACCTAAGATTACTGCCAAAGCTGTAAAATCTGGTCTTTGTTCACAGACACCTGCCAACCTGGTCTTCACGTAGCCATTCTCCCCACAAAAAAAAAAAAAAAAAAAAAAAAAAAACAGATTTGGGTCCTGAGATGGGCTTCGCAAACCTCTTCCGCCACCTTTGGTAACACCTTGCTTTCTTTTCTGTGTTCTAGGCTTAAGACCCCTTCTCTTCGTCCTCCTAAAGCTTTAAGCTGTAATAAAATCTATCTGAACTTTATCTTTTGATCTGTGGATTATATTCTTTGAATTAATAGGACAAGTTTCCGGGAATACTCCAAATCATAGGTCCATTGGTGTACAAGGAACCCAAAATTCCACTATCAACTTGAGTGTCAGGGATCAGGAGAAGAATGAGAGGCCAAAACTCCTTTGCCCACATGGCAATCTCAGGTGAGTAAAGGAGAAAGCTGTTTTATTTTTATTTATTTATTTATTTATTTATTCATTTATTTATTTATTTATTTATATTAATTTGTTTGTTTGTTTGTTTGTTTTTGGACTCAAGGTGTCTGGCCCAGAGGGTCCAGTATGTCAGAATTGGGGAAGAAGTAGGAGATACTGTCACTGTGGGATGAGATTGGATCAGTAGCTGAATTCCATTTTTGCCAATGCAGGCAGGGTGACATTTTTCATTCCCTCTTTTGAGGCTTTCCTTGACTGACTGCCTATCAAAAACAATGAACTTGCTCATATCTCCCTCAGGACATCCCATTTTTTTTTGTTTTTTCTTATTTTATTTGTGATGTGTTTACTTATTTTCTGCCAACCCTCCTAGTAATACTGCTTCTATTCCTTTAACTACTGGCTAACATTTATTGATAGCTTAAGATATACTATGCATTTTAACATTCATCATAGTTATAGTTATATTCTACACTAAAACTATGGAAGTAGATATTGTTATTTTTTTCCCCTTTGTATTGATTCACAAACAAATGTAGATAATGGTTGGATGGTTGTCACTTCTTTAACAATGTACCAAATAAGTGTTGTAAACGGCATTTAAATCAGTCTTTGTACTTTCTAAGCCCATGTAGTTAAAATATATACTTACTTCTTGTATATTTTGTTTTTCTAGCACAGGTCAAAGTATAGAACCGAACCACATGCTTGCAACGTTGGTGCTATAGTGGTGAGAATAGCTGCCTTCCAACCCACATCCTACAAAATATATTTCTGTGAGTGAACACATTATGAAGAAGGAAAACCCACTTGACCAGGGGATCATAGCTGGTGAGGAGTTTGAAGAAGAGAATGTGGTAATGAAATAGAAGATCCAGTGAGCTGCTGATTCAGAGCACAAAGTCAGAGTTGTCTCATTTTCATTAAGGGGGAATTATATCTTCAACAACTTTTGAAACACATATTTTCCATGGCATTTTAACAACTATATGTGTGTACACACACATATACATATATATACATACACATATATATACATATGTGTATATATATACTGTATATAGTATAGAATATTCTATACTATATATATATTCTATACAATATATATCTATATCTATCTATCTATCTATTTATCAATACACACACACACACACACACATATATATACACATATACTGTATATAGTATAGAATATAGATATATATGCGCTCTCTCTCTCTCTCTCTCTCTCTCTATATATATATATATATATATATATGTATATATATTCTATACTATATAATATATATCTACATTCTATACTTTATACAGCCAGGCTTTGCAGCCGAGAGCATTCCCAGTTTGATTCAGAGAAGGTCAGTAATAATCTGACATGTAGATTTCAAAACAGTTTAGTGTATTTGCTCTATAAGGTTCTGGGCTTCCCAGATTTTCCAGATATGGAACCTAGTACCATCTGTTTAGAAAAATAATCCCTGCTGAGTTCTTGAACCAGTTTTAATAGATACAGACTCTAAATCAAGTCATCTTACCAGAAATTCCTACAGGTGGAAAAAAATCGATTTGTCTCAGTCCATTACTTCAAGGGCACAATTACACATGTTTAATAAAAGTTTATAAATAACTGAGTATACGAAGTCCTGCCCAACATCTTATGGGATACATCTGAGTGTCTCTAATACCATCTTCAGTGTTCCAACTCAAAATCTCATTGGTTACTACACTATTATTTTTCTTTCTACCTGTATTTACTACAGTGACAGCTGTTCTTTGTTGATCTTGCTTTGGTTTCTACTTTTGGACTCCCTCCTGGTACATGGCCACACATCTCTGGTTTTCAGGACGCTTAATTCCTGTTTTCTGGCATCAGCCCCTGTATTTATTCAGCCTCTGCTATAGGTTCCCAGCAGGGCTTCATTCTCCATCATTTCAAACCAGCTTACATCTATTCAGACAAGCTATTCCAGTCAATTACCCAGTCATAGACATGGAATCTACTCCTGGTTGGCCCCATGGATTATAGCACATGTGAATCCTCTCCCATTCACAATCGGTATTCAGAACTGTGCTCTCACAACAGGGTTGGAAGTTTGCCCTGACAACCATCCTTATGACTGAGCCCTTAACATTCTCTTAGTGCTTGGCATTTCTGTGGCACATAGTTAATACATTACAAAGTCTCAGATCAGCAGACTGGAACATCTGAACTAATTCAACCATGTCCATTGCAAGGAATTGAAATTGCCTGGATTGCAAACCAGATCCAAAGAAATTCTGTAACACTATCTTACACTAGAAATTTGATACCACAGCAATTCTTTAACCACCCACATTCTGAAATAATTCAAAAAGTAGGTTGCAACTAGATTATTCCATCCCAGTCCAAATGTATTTCCCAAGGATTTATGTTCCCCCACACTCCAGATTGAAGATCTATAAATGTTCTGTTTCCATAATTATTCCTATTCTCTTTTTTAACTCATTTTTCTCCTTTCTCCTTCTTGTATATTTAAAATCTGATCAAACTTAATTAGGTTATCAGAAAAAAATTAATCAAAATGTACATATATTGGAATGAAGAAATGGCTTAGCAATTAAGGGACTTGCCTTACAAAGCCTAAGGGCCAAGCTTTAATTCCCCAGTACCTACATAAACCAGATGAACAAGGTAGCACATATACATTTGGAGTTCATTTGCAGTGGCTGGAGGTCCTGGCTCTTCCATTCTCTCTCTCTCTCTAGAGCTTCCATTCTTTTCCTACCTCCCCATGCCAACTCAAAGTATGTATACATATATCATCTTTAAAAACAATGATAAGTGTTTATGTATGTTGAATATTAGTCTTAAATAAAACAATGTATTTTTTTATTTTCTAAGTTTTGAGACTAGGGATCATTTTTTTTTCTTCTTTTCCCTCTTTTTTTTATTTTTTGTTTGGATGCCACTTTGGACATTGGTATTGTCTGTACTATAATCCAACAACTCTGTTTACTCAGTCCTTTATTTTTTTTTCTCTCTCTACAAACCACATTATACCCATTGTTTTGGACAGGAGGTTTATTACCTACCTATTTTTAAATTGAGCATTGTCACTTTATTGCTTAATTGTTTTAAATTGTTTTCACACTTGTTCTAATAAAAAAAAATCACTAACTCCAATCAAACACATGGTGAAGTTTATCATATAGAATTCCCAGAAAGAAACATTTTCTGAAATATTGAGAATGACCTCTTCTTTGTATGGAGGTCCCGAATCACATAAAGCAGATATTGCTGAAATCTGAGCGATGTGTAATTTCATTCTGCTCCCTTTGCTATGAAATATAGAACCATTGGTGTCATGAAATCGAAGAAGGATAAAAATGAAGGTCTTTACTGATAGAAGCATGTGCAGTTTATATTAGATTAAGAGGGATGGAAACAGATCTGTAGCTTTTGAAGTACATGAAAAACTACAGTAGCCGCGAAGATTCTGGCAGGTCAGGGGTGTAAATGGAAATAACTACTTTAGGGACAGACTGTTTGAGACTCATATTGAGAACCTGTGTGTCGCATATTTCCAGAAAATCAATTTATTTTCAGTAACTTGGGAGTGCTATGGTTTATGAAATATAGTTATAGTTCAACTGTCAGCACAAAGCAAGATTTCAAAGTGAGTTCACCAGTGGTATTTGCTCCTTTAGGGAAACACACACACACACACACACACACACACACACACACACACTAGATATTTTACTTCATCATGAACCTTTCTGTTTTGTACCAAAATACACAACAGAAGGTATTTTAGTAGATGTGTTCGTTTTCCATGCAAATTCAAAAAGATTAAATTTGTATACTTGTTCACATGATAGATATGAGTCACAAGTGAAGTTGACACCAGACTAAAATATTTTCAAACCCTATAATATAGACAATTTATTCATTATTATCCAATAAATTCAAGTAAGACTGTTTACTGAACACACCAATATCTAGAGTCCTTTGGTTTATATTGAAGAAAAGGTGTTTCCTTCATATTGGTATCTACAAAATATCATAGTTTATTCATCCATATTCTGAAATGTCTCCTTTAATATCTATAGCATATGGTGATTATGAGAAATATTTGGCAAGTTCTATTAAATTTGATTCTGTAAAATGACAATCCTGAAAAATATATTAGCCTATTTAGTATTATTTAATTATTAAACATTTTTTATAAAATTTGTCGAATGTATATAAATGTTATAACTTATAAAATATTTTTCAAAAGAAATATTTTAAATGTTATTTCCCTAACACTTAAAATGTATAAATATCAGAACAGTATTTCTCCTGCCCCAATTATACTAATTAAATATACACTTATTGACACCTTAGAATCTAAGAACTTAGCTTTATCTCACTAGCAAAACATGAGGTATCCATTTATTTACTCTTAGACCACTGAGAAAATGAAAATATAAGGTAACATATAGGAATAATTTTTTAGAGTTACATGCAATGTCTATGGTTCATAGAGAAATCACATGTTGCCAATATGATTCATTTTGGAGAAACTTGCATTTTTAAACTTTTCCTTTACAGAATTTCTAGTAAAAGGTAGATATTATTAGATAATATTAAAAGGTAGATAATACCAGAAGATGCATCTGGAAAACACCTTTTCAGAATTACTGTGTGTTTATATGCATGTATCCTAAAGTTGATAACTTAGCTTTTAAGCTGATCTTGACAGAAAGACACTGTTTTTATGTCCACAGTTTCCACAGAAGATACATGTTGGTATATAGGCTTATTCCAAACTAGACTGAGGCAGCAAACTTAACAATGCTAGAAAAGCAAATGTTCACTGATATTTTCAGACTTGCTTACAAAAGAAGCTAACAGCAGAACCCAAAGCGTGTACACTGAGTAGAAGATATTTTAGGTACATCATTGCTTCTGTTGATGCTCTACAAAGACAACCACAGTTGTTCATAAAGTATATGTGGGGTTTGATTAAGTGTCCCCCAGAAACTTGGGTGTTCTGAATGCTAGGTTCCCAGCTGATGGATATTTGGGAATTAATGCCTTCTGGAGGGAGTGTATTGTTGGGGGTGGGCTTATGGGTGGTATAGACAGTTTTCCCTTGCCAGTGTTTGGCACACCCTCCTGTTGCTGTGGTCTACCTTATGTTGGCCAAAGGGTGATGTCCACCTTCTGTTCATGCCACTGTTTTCCCCTGCCATCGTAGAGCTTCCCCTCGAGCTTGTAAGCTGAAATAAACCTCTTTTTCCCAGAAGCTGCTCTTGGTTGGGTGATTTCTACCAGCAATGGGAACCTGACTGCAACAGTATATAATCTCCCAGTAAGGTTAAGTTGCAACATTTCAAGAACATGTTAAAAATATCAAATCAAACATTGTATGTGTAGTTTCTTGAAACAAAAAGCTGGGCAAATCACAAGCATGCGTTCTTTTGGTGATGGCAACAATGTCTAGACAACTATTTCCATGTTAGCTGACAAAGGATGCATGCTAGAATTATGCCTATCTACTTCTTTCTGCCCAGGACTAGTATAATGTATTCTTATAGGGAGCTGGTAGATGGATGCCAGTCCAGATATCTTAACAATGAAGTAAAGCACATATGAATAATACAAAATAAGGAACCCACTCTATTAGCTTGACACTACATTATAAGAAATCCTGATACCTGTACATGATATAGGTACCTTATTTTCTTCAACTTGTAAAGATTAATTTCAAAAAACAATACTATGCTTGCATCAAGTTTTAAATGGAGATATGCCACCATCAATAAACATTGTAATTGATTTGTCCAAATATGACCTTTTTTACTACCTGGTTATCTTATTTATTTCTAACATATTTTTTTAAAATATTTATTTTATTGTGTTTTATTTTATTTACTCATTTTGAAGAAAAAAATAAAGGGAGAATGAGCATTCCAGAGCCTCCAGCCATTGCAAATTAACTCAAGATGCATGTGCCACTTTGTGCCTCTGGTTTACATGGGTATTGTGGAATCAAAATTGGGTCCATAGGCTTTACAGGTAAGCTCCTTATCCACTAAGCCATTTCTCTATCCCCTCAAAGAAAATATGTTTTAGTGTATTTTTTCTTACAAGTTTTACTCTTAATGAGCTATACTATATTGAATACATTTATTCTCACTCATTTTTAACAGTTTTCTATAAGTAGACTCTTGCGTACATGTTTTATGGCCCTCTGTTTTCTAGATATGTAATTCAACTTTTGGAATGTTGACTGTCCAACATGGACCAGTTGATTGAATGAGCTATACACTTCTTCCATGCAATAGAGAGCACAGCATCAGACAAATTTAATTTTGGGGATGAGACCATACATTACTAACAGAAATTTCTTATCAAAACCAATGTGATAGGAAAAGCATATTTTATATTCTCTATATATTTTAAATATATTTAAGATTTTAAATGTTCAGGTAAAATATGTACTATCTATAAACCACTTCCCAATAAATCTTGTCCTGAAAATTAATGTACTATTAATATTTTACACAACCATTTTAGTGATGAATAATTTACACACACTAAAATGTTTTAATATGAATGGTATATAGACTGATGAGTTTAGAGATAGCTGTGTTCTCTATAGTTCACAATCTCAACAAATATAAAAATTTAGAGAGTTCTTCCAAGCTCTTGTATGTTCAATTCTCACTCAAAGAAGACCCTGCTGCAATTTGTATCTCCATAGTTTAACTCTGATTTTTTTTTTTTTTTGAGGTAGGGTCTCTCTCTAGCTCAAACTGACTTGAAATTCACTACCTAATGTCAAAATCACAGCGATCCTCCTACCTCTGCCTCCCAAGGGCTGGGATTAAAGGGATGTACTACCATGCCCAGCTTAACTCTTAATCTTGTTAAACTTCAAATCAATATATAAATATCATATCATAATAATAATTTTATGTTTTATATATCTTCAAATCATAATAGCTCATTTATGTCTTTTAATAATATAACAATTTTAACTATATTGAAAAACAACATACTTACATACAATGTACTATAATCATAATCCTCTCTTACCTCTCTTTTCCTTCTTGCAAGTGTCCATACCACTGAAAACCTTCCTTCTTGCCAATTAGTCACTCTTATATTTTAATACCATTGTTTCCCTCCTGTAATTCATTCCTTGTGTAGGTAGCATTAACCACCATGAAGTCATGGATACCACAGCTACTTTTTGTCTGGAAGATAATCTTGCAAAGCACACCTCTCCGTGTAGTTCTTAACACTGTTTCTGACTCCTCTTCTGTGGTGTTCTCTGAGCTCTTCAGGGTCAGATAGAGATGTCAGACACCCAATCCACTGCCATTTCTTCCAAGCACTTTGGTGAGTTTTGAGTCTCCCCAGTGGACACCCCCATCTGAAAGAAAAGAGCTTCTCTATCCAAAAGTGAAAGTAGCATTAATATATGGGCATAAATGTAAGTATTTATAGGGCAGTTTGGGAGTCATAATTATTCATTTAGCCAGGAGACAGTAGTCATTTTTCTCTTAGCACTGATACCTCCCAGTCCCAGGCTTTTGACTAGTTTTTCAGTACTTGACATGAATTCCCTCCTGTGGAGTGTCCCACAAGTCCAACCAGAGAACAACTGGTTTCCCCCATAAGCCATGCCACCATTGCACCAATTGGTATGTTTGGCCTGGCTGGCCAGCATAAAGCTTGCAGAGTCTGCTGCTAGCCAACAATGATGATGAGTTTTATTTTTTCAGTTCCTACATATTGATGATATAACAGTACTTAGTTGATAACAATAGGGAAGTTCATATAATCTTGTATGAATTTCTATACTTTCCTTTTCAATGAATAGGTAAATTATTAGAAACAGATATTAAAGAACAAGGAGCAAACAAACACCAAAAATTATGTTATTTATTAACCTGCACATTAAAAGTAATGCAAATAAAATTTGGTATAGAAAAAAGTGCAGTGAGCACACAAAGAAAGAACAAAGATATTCAAGAAATAATCTCTAATGTAAAGGATATGGGCACTACAAGAGAATATCTTAACTCCTTTGAAATATGAAATGCTTAACATATATTCAACAAATCCAATAGAGTCAGTATTTGAAGATGATAAAAGAAATAACTTTGAAATTAATGGAAATCTGTGGCTGCATATGAAATGATTCAGAATATCCCCGAAAAATTGAAACACATTATTGACATCCAAGTATATGGTGATTCAGGAATTGGATTTCTATTGAAATAATCTTTTGTTTCATAAATATATGAGCTAAAAATGTAAAGCAAAGGTATTTGGCAGCTACAGGTTTGAATTAATTCATTTTTCCCTGTTTCATCAAGATAGGACTTACGCAACTGTTCAAAGAACTGACCATTGGCAGAAACTTCCTCTGTCTTCTTCCTCCTCCACCCTATGACTTTCACCTTTGGATTCAAGTGTTCTAAGGCTGCTCCTACCTCTCCTAGTGTTTTTTTTTTTTTTTTGGGGGGGGGTTGTCATTATAACATAATTCTTGAGCAAAACAACTTAAAGAGAGGAAGTATTTGGTTCATAATTTCAGTAATAGAAATCAGGCCTTCCAAGAAGAAAATAGACAAAATCCCTGTCCACCTGGAATTTCTACACACCTCCATCTCCTTGACTTCTATCAAGCCCCAGTGTATAGGTTGCTAATACAATTAGGATAGGTCCTCTAGCTTACTAAATCTTTTCTGGAGACCTTGTCCTAGACACATCCAGGTATCTGCTAGATTCTGGAACACTTTAGTGAGGAAATTCTGACAGGGTAAAGTATGACAGACAGTCACTTCTCATTTGCAGGCAGGAAGATAGGGATGGAAGAATATAGTAGAGAAGAAGAAATGTTTCTGATTGTAAAAGAGATTTGTTTTTGTTGGTGTGGGGAGGGGTTTTGGTGACTGTGTATTAGGGTACTTTAAATGTAGTTTAATGCATGCCTATTCTTCTGCTTTAAGATTAGCTTCAGAAAAACTCTGAATGTGATTAGACAGGATAAATTTCTAGTTATTACACTCAGAAGGTCAAAATTGATGAGATGGAGTAAGGTGAGGATCAGAGGTAACATTTAGTTTGCCAGTACTTTTTCCCTTCAACAGTCTGCAACTTTAAATTAGCAGCATCTCTGGTCACTCCTCATTGCAGTAGATCAATTGTAACTCCAATCCCAACACTAAGAGACTTGTTTTGAATATCCAGAGTCCACATACTCCTAAGGCTATAAATGCTATAATTCTCTGCAATAGTGTTTTAGAAGAATTTTTGGCCTGAGTTTCTATAATGCCTAACATCCTTACCTTCATCAAAACTACTTAGTAATATTTCTTTGATTGCTTCTGAACATTCAGTATCCTATTGTTTTTAACCACATTGTGTATGAGCGGTCTACTAGGTCTTGAAATAACTCATATTTGTCATTATCCACTGAGCTCCCCTGGATAAAATCTAGCCCATGTAAAGACAGACCATTAGAAACTGTACAATCTGAGGGCTCTGAAATACAAGAGAAGAATCTTCATGAGTGCTTTAGCTGAGTAAACTGATACTTTAAAAAGAAAAAAAGAAAAGAAAAGAAAAGAAAGATGTTATAGAGCAAGAAAAGACTGATTATTAGGCAGGCTAATAACACATGCAAAAACACTCCATCTCTTTGGCTTAATAGCATCCACTCATGTGCTGCTGTCAGAGAGAAAGCGCTGAGCCACTCTGCAAGGGAAAAGTGCTCGATCACGGTAAACTGCTGAACTGAGTTTATAGATCAGGCTCTATAGGTGATGTGTTTCATTCTCCATTTGCCTTGATGTGGCTCCTCATCACACTGCAACCTAAATCATAAAGCAGCACATCATCTGCCTCCAATAAAGCTAGAATGTGGTTAAAATCACGTTCTGATAGGTAGGAACTTAAAGCTCACAGCAATCACTGGTCCATGTCGCACACATTCTGCCAGTTGGAAACTGAGACGAGTATATACTCCCCTACGTGGAAGGTGCCCATACATCAGGTAAGCCTAGTTCATTTTTCAACAACGATTTCACGGCTCATATCACTTCATGTTTCCGAGGTCTGCCTTCTAGAAAAGCACTCATGTCTGTTGCCCGCACTTCAAATCAATCTCAGGGATATTGCCCTTCGTGATATCATAGCGTGTTGTGTCAGAGAATAATATTGATAGCCCATACTCCAGCTCTTTCTTTGCTTAGTCATCCGTGTCACATGAGATTCTTCTTCTTGGTTGCAGGATGTTTAATCCACACCCAAGGATCAGGACTCAATTCCAAATAGTCATGTCTGAAATTCTAAAATTTAATCTTTTCTTTTATTAGGGCTTGTCTTAGGTAAATATTCTCTTCACAACTGTTTGGCCTAGAATTTTGTCACCTGGATATCATTCCTCACATGGAATGTTGCTAAGTGTTGGTAGTATATAATGCATAGGATGATAGGTCTTCATTTAAAAAGAAAAAAGAAATGACTTGTTTTAAACTGGCTTTATTTAGAGTAAAATTAATCTTCCTCATCTTTTCTAATTGTATTTATTTATTTAGTTAGTTAGTTAGTTAGTTAGTTAGTTATGAGAGAAAGAGAGAGAAGTAGAGAGAAGAAAGAGAGAAAGAATGGGCATTGCAGGGCCTATAGCCACTGGAAACCAACTCTGGACACATGAGCCACCATGTCCACGTGTCTTATATGGGTACTGGGGAATCAAACCTGGGTCCTTAGGCTTTGTAGGTAATAAGACTTAACCACTGAGTCATCTCTCCAGTCCCAACATATATTCTTTTGTTGAGATTTATTTTTATTTATTTACTCATTTATTAGAGACAGAAAGAGAGAGAGAAAATAGCATGCCCGGGCCTCTAGCCACTGCAAATGAACTCCAGACGCATGTGCCCCTTGTGTGTCGAGCTAACATGGGGCCTTGAGTGACAGAACCTGGGTCCTCAGGCTTCACAGGCTCTTCAACTGCTAAGCCATCTCTGCAGCCACCCCTGGTATATTTTTAACAGAAGATAATAGATGATTGTATGGGGAGAAACAATTTACAAAGCATCTGATTTGAAGGATTTTACTCTTCTAGATATGAGGAAAGAAGGATACTAGTGTGTGTGTGTGTGTGTCTGTGTTATATGCATGTGTTTATGTGTCTTCACATGTGTGTGGGGACACATGTATGCATGCACATGTATTCACATGTGTGTGGAGGCTGGAGGTTGACATTGGGTGCCATCACAGACCACTACCTCCACTTCATTATTAAGGCAGCATCTCTCTCTTGAATCCAGAGCTTGCAGGTTCAGCTCCTCATGCTAGCCAGACTCCCCTGAGAACTTCTGTCTCAACCCCTGCAGCATGTCGACTGCAGGTGGCCCCCATACTCACCAGGTTTCTTTTGCACAAACACTTCAAAGTGGATGCCATCAATGTATGAAGGCAAAAGAATTTTCTAAGAAATAATTGCAATTATTATCTGTAACTGAAGCAAAGAGTGAGTCTATAGATTGAGCACCTCACCGATGCAATACAAGACAACAAAACAAACATCACACTTAAACAGGTGGCTGTGGTGGTTTGATTCAGGTGTCCCCCCATAAACTTAGGTGTTCAAAATGCTAGCTTCCCAGCTGATAGAGATCTGGTAACTAATGCCTTCTGAAGGCAGTGTATTATTTGGGGGTGGGCTCCCCTTGCCAATGTTTTGCACTTTCCTGATGATGTTGTCCACTTTATGTTGGCCAAGAGGTGATGCACATGCCATAGTTTTCCCCTGCCATCATGGAACTTCCCCTTGAGCCTGTATGTCAGAATAAACCTTTATCCCCACAAGCTGTACTTGCTCAGGTGAGTTCTGCCAGTAATTTAAACTTGACTGCCACAGTGATGTTGCTACTGAGGAGTGGTTGGTGTCATCTGCTGCTAGACACCTTACTATCTTTGGCCTTTTGGAGTTGATTTTCAAGAGGAATGTGGAAGGATGTGAAAGCTTTGCCTAAGAGATGACTTGCAATTCTGCAAGTACAACTCAATGGACTATTCTGGTCAGTTGAAACATGAGAATGCAGTAAGAACTATGGACTATGAGGTTTGGCTTGTGAGGGTGAGAAAGGGCTTTGCCTGGACTGGGCTAGAAGAATTTTGTGTGAGAGTCTTGCTGTTATTCCCATGTCCTGAGAACATGCAGAACGTTACATTTATAGAAACAGACTTATGTGAATAGAGGGATATAACACAGAAATGAAATTTTTGTGCTCAAACTTTTTCCCATTCAGCTGCAATTATATTAGAGATTACAACCATTGAGATTGGGACAGCTGACCTGCATTCGGATAATAGGAAGAATGCACTCTTTTGAAGTGGTCTGAACACTCAAGGAGTGTTGGGTTCTTCAAAGTCTGAATATTTTCCTCTGGATTAATAAATTGGCCCCCTACCTGGTATTATGGAGTATAAAAAATCAAGGAAAGAAAGGCTCATTAAATATGCAACATGGTTTTGTGTTTTGGAAACAGTCATGGGCAGTGTGTAGAAAGTTTGCTGGATGCCTGCATGGAGACCTGATGGAGCTGTGAGGTTTGACCATAAGGTGAAGTGGAGACCAAGTGGAGATGCCAAGACCACAAGATGGCTGCTAAGGAGAAAGCCAGCCATGGATGAAGTTTTCCAGGACTGTGAGTAGCCTAGCTGGAGGGCCAGAATTGGAACTCCAGAGACTTGTTGCTAGTTAGAATTATCGGACCTGGAGATTTGTCATTGAGTAGAGTTATGGAACTTGGAGATACAGAATTTGAAATCTGCCCTGTTTAAATCTTATATGGGTTGAATATGTCTTTGTAATGCCCAATTTTTTTTGTAATGCCATCTTTTTCTGTGAAAATGTTTATTCTGTGCCATTATGAGATTTTTGGTGACATTTTGATATTATGATTTACATAAAAACCTTGGATTATGGGAAGGTTTCAACATCACTGGAATTTATATAGATAGATAGATAGATAGATAGATAGATAGATAGATAGATAGATAGAGATAGAGATAGAGATAGAGATAGAGATAGAGATAGAGATAGAGATAGAGATAGATAGAGATAGAGATAGGAAATAGATATATGTGTGTGTATATATATATATATATATATATATATATATATATATATATATGGAATTTTAAAGTGGGACTGAATGCATTGCATTTTGTATCATGGATGGTTATCATTTTAATGCGGGCCTGGTGTGGAATGTCATGGTTTGATTAAGGAATTCCCCATAAATTTAGGTGTTCTGAATGCTAAGTTCCCAACTGATGGATATTTGGGAATCAATATCTCCTGGAAGTACTGTATGCTTGGGGCAGGTTTATGAGTATTATAGCCAGGTTCCCCTTGCTTTCCTGTTGCTGTGGACCACCTGATTTTGACCAGGAGGTAATTTCTACCCTTTACTCATGCCATCATTTCCCCCTGCCATCATGGAGCTTTTCCTCAAGCCTGTAAGCCAAAATAACCTTTTTATTCCAATACTCTGTTCTTGGTTGGGTGATTCCTGCCAGCAATGTGAACTTGACTACAATAGTGGCATAACTGAAAAGCGTCAAACCTAAATCAGACCTTCTAAATCAAGTAGAAAAAATGTCAAACAATCTTGGCAGTGGGGCTGAAACAGCAATTTGGGGGTTCCTAAAAAATGTACTAATATATACCAATGTAATAGCATGATTCAGGATTTCAATTTGGGGTTGTTTTCTTACTTTAGAAAGGATACTATCCATTTCCATTTCAGACTCTGCATGGGCACATTCCTGGAAGTGACTACTATTTCTTGACAGTAAAACATGGCACAATACTAACACAGTACTAAATTGTGGCATTCAAGACCGAATTGTCATAAGATAGACCTCTTGATTTTGTTTGATGAACTACATTACAGAATAGGGCCACTTAGGATTGAAAGAAATAAATGTTCTAACTATCAAAGTCTTGCTTGGTGGTTAAGTCCTACCCTAAAGACCCTGAATGGGACAAAGATCCAGAAATAGAATTTAAGAACTCAAGTATACATCTGCACATAAAGCAATAGCTTCAGGAAAATATGAAAATAAACAGTGTTTCTTAGATGGAACTTGCATTAAATACATATAAGAAATAATACTCACTCTGATAACTGTATGTAATTGATTAAAAGTAAATTTTGACTCCTGACAGTCCTATGTTAGAAGTTTATAAAACAGATACACAGTAGTTCTAACAGTCCAAAATGTACTTTTTAAAATGTAAATGGGGGGGGTGGCTGGAGAGATGGCTTAACAGTTAAGATGCCTGCCTGCAAAGCCAAAGGACTTTTGTTCAATTCTCCAGAACCCATGTAAGCCAGATGCACAAAGGACACACGAATCTGGAGTTTGTTTATAGGGCTGGAGGCCCTGGTGTGCCCATTCTCTCTCTCTCTCCTGTCTCTCTCCCTCTCTCTCTCTCTCTTTCCCTGCCTATTTCTGTATCTATCCTGTCTCAAATAAATAAATAAAAATAAAATAATTTTTTAAAAAATCAATGTACTTGTTATTAAAGATAATTCAAAAACTTTATGATGAGAAATACTTAATAACTCACAGATAATATAAATCTCTGCATATATTATTTTTGTATTTACTTTGTCACCTTACACCTCACCTTTCGTTGTATTCTTTGAAAACTGTGGTTAATGTGTTATCATTTCTCTGTGCATAAAAATGTTGCCATTTCATGATTTCTACTTTTCAAACTAAAAAAAAAACCCACATAGAATAAAAATATTTGCTCATCAGAATGTCTCTTCAACTCATAGCATAATTTGACAAACAACACTACATTTTCTAAATTGAAGATAAAAATCTGTTTTTAATAGGTGCTGCCAAGGCTTCCACAAAAGGAATCTTTTTCTTCCCAATTTTATCTTTGCTTCTTTACAGCCTTCTGTTTGGTTATAATTTTAAACATATCTTTCAAAATACCCTTCCTAACAAGCTCATATAAATTTAACATTCATTCAATTAACCTTTCTCTAGTAAGATATTTCATTTGAAGTTCTTTGTTTCTATCTGTTCCTAGTCTCTTCATATAAAATGTCAAAGTTTTCTGAGAGTTTATCTTTAAGTAAAGACAGGTGATTTTTACCTTTTGTAAAAGGTGTTAGAAATTGAGTTGCTGTCACTAACAGTCAAGGTTATTTTCATATATGTGCTGGGACTTATGAAAGGACATTGCAAAAGTCTGACAGAGTAAACAGCAGGTTGTGGGAAGCCTTTGCAAGGACACATCATCAATTGAAAACATGGCTTTCGTTTCTGTGATAGAGCCCTACAGACCATATAAATGTGGACAAAGGGGCAAGATTCCATAATCAAATGAAGTAGGTAAAAACAAATGGGTAGAAAAGTGTGAATTAATTTAAAATGACAGGCAGATCAAGAAGTTATACTTTTTTTTATTATTTATTTATTTATTTGAGAGTGACAGACACAGAGAGAAAGACAGATAGAGGGAGAGAGAGAGAATGGGCGCGCCAGGGCTTCCAGCCTCTGCAAACAAACTCCAGACGCGTGCGCCCCCTTGTGCATCTGGCTAACGTGGGACCTGGGGAACCGAGCCTTGAACCGGGGTCCTTAGGCTTCACAGGCAAGCTCTTAACCGCTAAGCCATCTCTCCAGCCCAAGAAGTTATACTTTTTAGAAAAGTGCATATTTAAAAAAAATCATTTCAAGACAAACCAATTACCATATGCTGTGAGAGTTAGAATTCATCATGTAATGAAAATGTGTTAAAAACTGTCAATTACTTTTTTTAGTGGTAATGTCTCTGAATATTTCCTTTTGGGATCAATTAATTAATTTTAACTTTTAATTTTAATTTTATCAATTAAAAAAGCCTATACAGGCAATACATGTACAGAAATTAAATGTCATAGACAAATAAAGTGTGTTCTAGGGAAGAATGTGGAGAATTTAGTGTTAAAGTAGACAGGGAAGCTATCTAAAATTATTAAATCCTTACAGATATGTCAATTTCCCACAATGTAGTACAAAAATATCATCAAGTAAATGACAGGAAATACACGTTCACTCTTATATAGTTTGCTGTATCAGAAGTCTGAAGTCAGGAATAAAGGAAAAACCAAAGTGTCAGCATTAGTAAGCTTGCTATGGGGGTCTTTTGGAGAGAACGTCATTTCTTTCTTTTCCTTTGGGCTAGTGAGTCCCTTTGGGGCTCCACACCATACTGAACTTTGTTTCAATCTTTATTTGATTGCCTCACTATCTCTAACTTACATTACTGCCCCTCTTTTATAAAAGCCTAGATTTCAGATGAGGTCAAGACAGATGACTTGCTAACTGCAGACATATGTTCTGTGACTCACATCTACAGTGTGTTAGTGATCCCTGCTCACAAATTCCAGGGACTCAGGCATGGACATCTTCAAGTGGAGAGTCTCTCTCCACCCATATTAGCTGGCCTCTTTGCTATCAATCCTAAGACTGAAAGTATCCAATTTCCCTTCAAATTTGAGAATGTCTACTCTTCTCAGCTAAAATATTTCATCATTCCCTAAAATCTTAATTAATCATTTATGAAATAGTATATGCATGCCTTAAAATATTGTTCTAGGGCTAGAGAGAGTTTAGTGGTTAATCTTGCATTTGAAGCCTAAGGACCAAGGCTCAATTCTCCAGGTACCATGTAAACCAGATGTACATGGTGGCACATGTGTCTGGAGTTCATTTGCAGTGCCTAAGAGGCTCTGGCATGCTCATTCTCTCTGTCTCTTTCTCTCCTTCTCTTGGTCTCTAATAAATAAATGAGCTTAAAAAGATATTGTTCTATAAATTTGTGATACTATATACTGTAACTATTTAAACCAAATTCCTTTATTTTATTTTTAAAGTACCTGAAATAAAATATCTATGAGATCTTGAAGATTTTTAAAAACTTAAAAACTATTTTAAAACTCATATATATGTTAAAGATCTAAAACAGTAATAATGTAGAATAATTTTATTTTTAATTTACATACACATTCTCACACACATTATTGCCATATAAATTTCACTATGTAAATTTATAATTCTTACACAAAACCTGGAAATTCGATAAATAATAATACCCATATAATTAAAATATTTCTAATCCTGCTTCTGAAATATTTTATAATGTGTAGATATTTTCAGGCACTTAACTAATTAACATTAATGTCAAACACTTTGTGTATTTAACTTTGAATCTAATCATTCTATAAATTTCTGAAAGCAATATTTAATAATACTATATCCTTAAACAGTTAAAATGTATTATAGAAATATATTATTATTTTTTAAAATTTTTATTCTTACTAATGTGATGATCTTAATTGTACATACTTTTGCTTAAAACAATTTAATAAATATCAAATTTTACAGAAATACTTATATTATTTTCTATTTACTAGAATTAATTTTATTTGATGAAGAACAGAATCCAATGATGCAAACCAGCTCAATGAATTGTTGTTAGATCAGAGATAATTAAATAGTGTCAGTAAAGTAATATACTCCTGGAAACCAAGGACTACTAACACAATATAAATGAATATATTTCAGATACGTTATTTCGTTTAGAAAATATATCATGAGCCCTGCAAAATCTTTGACAATATCAAAAGAAACACACAGATAGTTAATCCAAAAAGAAAATGAAAATTAAAAGTTCTGATATACTTGTCATTAATTTGTTTTAATATTCTGATTTGGGATATGATCAAAAAATATCTCTGAGATGAACATGTTGATTTCATTGACTTTTATGATTGCTCACTGAGGACATTAAGCTCTTGAGTGGATTATCTTAAATGTACCCATTTATAAAGACAGAAATTTTGAAAGGAACTATCAGTTTCCACTGGCAACTTTCCATTTTAATGGGAGTTATCAATTATTAACAATCAGATGGATGTTTACAACACATGATTTATAGTTCATCAACTTAAAATACTCTTCTTAAGCTTTCTATAACATCATTGGGAATGATGAGTATAAGCACCAAGAATTTATATTTACTGGGGGCAGAAATGGATGCTGTTTCTTATTATTTCTAAGGAAACATCACCAATATTTTTCAAAATTTGTAGTAAGAATATTTCCCTACAGTAATAGTAATGGTATTACTATTATGATAGAAATCATATAAAATTCTTGAGAATTTACTAGAATAACAATCTAATCTGTTATTTAAATTTAAATCATAAAAGCATAGTATGATAAAGACAAAAGCAAAGAATAATAAAGTATTTTGGAAACACTTTTACTCATCAACCTAATACAAAGAGTAAGGAGAGAAACTATACATTGCAAGGACATTATTACTACAGGTACGGCACTATGATGATGATGCTCTCAGGCAGACAGCAGCAACAGATTATAGTACCTGTGACAAATTATTTTTTGTAACATACACAAAAACATAAACATTTATGTATTTAGAAGTTTCTATGTGATATTTTGGTACAAGCATATATTGGGCAAAGTTTAATCATGTTAACAAATGTTTCTTCTCAAATGTTTTATCATTTTTCATGGTGTGAACATTTAAAATCACTTCTACCTTTTAATAATATGAAGTATCATTTTTAGCAAAATTCCAAATGTAGACCTACATATATACATACATTTATTTAAGATATCCATGGATGTTTATGATATGTTTAACTAATGCTACCATCTAATATTCAATATCATAATGCATTTAACTTGGGATTCATAACTGCTACTCTAATACCTAAATCCTGAAAGGACCAACCCAAAGCAAACACAGCACACACACAGACACAGACATGGAGGTAAGTCATTCAGTATCAGGGGCAGGCATGATCACTTGTCATCAATGGTGCCATAACAGTATGAGCACATTGATTTCTTTATCTATGCTGCAGCTCAAATGAAACGAATTGCACATGAGTTCCCCAGATGCTCAGATACTTATACAGAGAACCATTTATCAAGCTGTTGTGATCTCTCTTCAAAAATCAGATTAAGTGGACAAGCACCAGAAACTCCCGCAGAAGACACATTAAAAGTCTAAGTAGCTTCAGTGAAGTAAAGAAAGCAGTCGTGAAATCTCTGACATATTTAACCTGAAGAATTTGCAATAGAATCCTACTGATGTAGCACAAAAATCTCATTCTTCTGCACTTGAACATTCGTGAAATTCCTATCTGTGACCTGTTCATTAACAAGAAATATCATGGTCTTGTCTATAAAGCTGAAATGTTAGAATACCTAAGATAAAATGATGTCTTAAAACACTGAGGTCTCAAAATGGTGAAAAGGGCATAATTTGAATATTGAAATGGTTGGGATCCTAGAGAGAGATGATCATCACTGTTGTGTAGGAGAATACTCCTTGTGTTATATGAACTGAGAGAACACATGGGGCTTGAGAAATTTTTAATCATTGAGATGAAAAATTTGACCACGTTAGCCAAATGCACAAGGGGCGCACACATCTGGAGTTCATTTGCAGTGGCAGGAGGCCATGGTGTGCCCATTCTCTCTCTCTCTTTCTCTTTGTCTCTCTCTCTCTCTCCATCTATCTATCTGCCTCTTTCTCTGTCACTTTAAAATAAATAAATAAATAAATAAATAAATAAATAAATAAAAGAATGTCATTAAAATAAGTAGATTACTCCATTTTTAAACACAGGATGTTATTATAAAAATCATCACTTATGATTGAGGCTATATTTGCATGGTGTAGTGATTGTGCAGTTAGCCCAAAGCCCTGGATTTGGTATTTAATATTGCACCATACATATGTATGTATGTATATACATGCATACGTTTCTATCTATATCTCTATATCATCTATATCTATATCTATATATCTATATCTATATCTATATCTATATCTATATATATATATATATATATATATATATATATATATAATTGATAACTATCTCAATCTCTCTAGCTCTCTATCAATTAATATATATTGAATAAATTGAAATTTGGTTGTTGAAATGGTAGATATTGTGGACAGTGCTTACAAAATAATTGATGATACAAACAACTATCAGACAAAATTAAATCTATATAACCCAATATAGTAAGATATTATGGAAATTTTCCTCAATGTTAGCATTAACTCTAATTCATACTGATTACATTTAAAAGTGGTTAGCCATGGTGTTATACACATGCAATTCATTTGGGGGTCTGCAGCAGGAGCAATGGGAGCCTAAGACCAGCCTATGCTATATATAGGACCCTGTATAAAAAACAAACAGACATGAAATGCATAGCCATGCACTGTATAAGCAATGAGGCCCATAGACTGTTTTCCCTTTTTATTATCTAATAAATTTTGACTCAAAATAGTGTCACTGTTACTTAAAATATATGACTAAAATTTATGGAAGAAAGCATAGAACTTAATATCAGTTTTGTTCATCCTGCTTATAAAAATATGTATTTTTGAAAATGGCCAAGAACATTTTTATTTTGATAGTATACTTAAATGATACTGGTATAGCTGCCAGATTTGTAAAACTTCAACTATGGATTTATCAGAATTATGGATTCTAGTGACATTTCTGACTCTCTGTTTATTGTGAGTTCAATAACTGTTATTATTCAGGTTAAAAGCCAAAGCGAGTTTTTGGTTGCTTATTTTGTTTTATTTCTATTTTTTGAGACAGTTTTATGCAGTGGCACAGACTGACTTCAAATCTGTGGTCTGTGAGCTTCTTTTTCACATGTTGAGATTAAAGGCTCGATGGCACAGTGGCTCAATTTCCCCTCCGTATGATGGATATAAGCTCTCATGTGAATGCTACACTGATAGATTTGATGTTACTTTTAGGAAGTTCATAGGCAGGCTTTATGATGTTCATTTAGACTATAAAGGACAAAATTTTAACTATCCCAGCATTGTTATGTGTGTTCTTGTGGCCCATGCATGTTTCTTTAACAGAACAAAAGACTACCAGAAGCTCTATAGGTTGATGAAATAAGTACCCTTCATCAATTACGTGGCATAGCTTACTTTAGAGTATTGAATAAGATTTAAATTTAAAAATGTTATCCACAGACTAAAAATGGCATCTATCTTTTTTAATTCAAAAGAACTATTTTGAGCTTATTTATTAATTCCTTCTAAGTATAATTGAAGCACCTTAGGGCACCTATTTTTTTTTTTAATGTTTTCTGAGTAATACTGAGTAAATTAGTGTGATAGTGATCCTGAAAGACACTCTTCTATGTGGTCTTAGCTCATGTACTACAAGTAGAATTGATAGACACATCTGTTAATTTTGAAGTAAATTAAAAGTTTTACAATGCTAATGGAGAATTGAAACTCTATGATGATCTCCAAAGCATGTTATTGCTCATTTGGCATTTGTATATTTTTAACAACTGATTGTATTTATATGATAATAAAGGATGCTATGAAAATTCTTGGTTATTATGTCCTGTTGACATATTTCAAAATGTTGATGTAAACATTCTACTTGAAACATCTCTAATATTGTAGAGATTACTATAACATGAAATATGTTCTTTACAATTGTCCAATTTAAGTTCACTATTGTCTAGATTTTGATAAGAGGACGAAGAAAGTGTATTTTGACAGTTCAAGATGCATCTTCCATTTGGCTTTATTGACAAGCAAGTGATGTAAACTGGTGAGATCCATGTTTAAAAAATATGGAATCATTGATGATGGCTTCAAGCCAATCATGTCTTTGCTTGTCAATGATTGGCACAGTTATAAACATTCTTTTCAAAGTATAAATGATGTGAGATTTTATAAAGAAAGTTTCAACCTAATAAAGAAAGGAGCATTTAGACAAGTAACTCTCCTCTCATATCTTCAAAACTCATAGGCTGTCCAGTCAAGATGTCAACCCTAGGTCTATGGAAGCTATATTAATATTATGAAAAGTCACAGGAGTAAAACTCAGTCATTTTCTAAGCATAGATAAGAGGCCCATAGGTAAGAGACTCAGGACCATGACCAAGAGCCATGCATTAGGAAATCAAAAAGCACAAACCAGCAGTTCCTCAAGTACCCAATACTTTTTCCAAGTTTGAAATTAATTTTTTTCCAATGTTTCTGTTACTATATGCTTTTCATACAAGGTTTATTCATTTATTTATTTCATACGGTTTGTCTTTTATTTTTCCTGAGATGCAATAAACTACATTTTATCTGTACAAAAGTCAAAATAGTATATTTTTTTCCTTACCTTATCCATATCATTCTAAATTAGCATAATCATACTATGGAAAGTAAACATTATAAATTTTAAAATAACTAAATTTGCATTTATCATATAATACTTTCACATAGATATAATCATCATATAGAATCACCTTTCAAGTTGCTATTGATTAAGATTGTGAGGATTTGTCTTGGTTGTCAACTTAAATAGAATTAGAATTCCCTAGGAGCATTAATGTTACCCCCTTGAGAGTATTTCTATTTGAGTATCTTCAGAGAAGGTAAACTCAGTGGAGGCAATCAGTTCTGAAAGAGGAGGGTCCCATCCAGCATGTTGGTGCCTAGATGGGAAGAAGAGGAACCGTGCCCACATAGATATTCTCTCTGTGTTTCTTGGCAACTATGAGATAAGTGGTATTATTTCTCCATGCTTTGTATCATGTCCCAAAGACATTCCACCTCTACCATCTCTGCCAGCGACCAGGAGAAACTGCAGAGGAAGCAACATCATGCATACTGTTCTTACTGCTAGTCAACAACCAGCCCCAGACTGATGATGACAGACACTTAGAATAATCAAAACCTATGAAAGCAGAAATCCAGACATTATGCTTAATTCAGCACTGAATCAGACTTCCGACAGGCCTACTGTGGCTCCAGATATACTGCAGAAGAGGGGACAGAAAAATGATCAGAGCTACAGAGTGGGTAGGAATACCCTGAGGATTGGTCCCTACAACCCCATAGGGACTGACTGAGGCCTTCATATATACCTTAAAAAACAGAACTCGTCAACCATGAATAAAGCCAAAGTGAACCTTTCTTTCCTTAAGTACTTGCTCACAGTAAGACTTATGTTATTAGCCAAGGATGTACACAATCATTACATATTGTTAAGACTAAAAAAGATAGTTTTAATTTTTAACTAGATTATCAAGCTATATCTTTGAAGTAGTTTTTAGATTCATATATATCAGGCACACACACTTGCAAAACATCTACACATACACAGTACAAATGTATGTATCATGTCAATCTGTGCCTACTATCACACTGCATCCTTATCACTGATGTCTGTAGTTTACATTGGAGTTTACGGTTAGTGTGGAATGACTTTGCAAGTATTGTCAAATGCATACTGATGCATAATCAGCACAACAGAGCAAACAAACTCATCGCCTGGAAAATCCTCTATGATTTGCTTACTCAGTCTTCCTTCCAGCATTAGCCTCTGGAAATCATTTGTTTTTTCATTGTGACCATAACTACACCATTTCTAGAAGGACATTATATAATCATTTCAATTGAATTCATTCACTTAGCAATATGCATTTAAGACTTTGCAACATGTTTCATGACCTTATAGCTCATTTATTTTTGGTGATGAGCAGTGCATCATTGTCAGAATGTACCATGGTTTATTTTTGCATTACATTCAAGGGTGTCTTGGTTGTTTCTGAATTTTTATAATTATGTAACTGCTATAAGCATCATTGTAATGAGATTTATAAAACATGCCTTCTCAATTTAATTAAGTAAACTCCAAGGAGAATAACCACTTGGTTGGATGATACAAATGTGGTGAGATTTGTAAGAAATGGCCAAGCCACCCTCATAAGTAACTGTATCCTTTGACATTCCCATCTCAAAAGAATGAGAATTCTTGTTATGCCAAGTCCTCCCCAGCACTTAGAAGCATTGTTTTGCATGATGGTAATTCCAGAAAATATCTGCTTGAATTTTATAGTTTCTTTGATTTGTATAGTTATAATGTAATTTATTTTTTTCTGCATTTATAACCAATGGAATAACTTCTTTGATCTAACATCTGTTTTTTTTTTTCTTGTAAAATTTATAAAAGTTTTCCTTTTCAATGTTGGATTGTATGAGTTAATTACATAATTTAGTTAACATTTATTACATGCCTTTTAAAAATTATTTATTTATTTATTTGCACACACAGAAGAAAGAGAGAGAGAGACTGACAAAGAGAGAGAGAGAGAATAGGCAGCCAGGGCCTCCAGCCATAGCAAACAAACTCCAAATGCATGTGCCACTTTATGCATTGTGCTTTACATGGGTACAGGTGAATCAAGCCTGGGTCATTAGGCTTTAGAGGAAAGTTCCTTAGGTGCTGAGCCATCTCTCAAGCCTCTATAGTCTTTTTTAATATTTATCTTCTTGTTTTTGGATACCTACATGTCATTCAAAATATATTTTTTACAAAATAGACTCAGAATTCTTTTTTGCCATTTTCTTTTGAAAATTATACCCCAAGTAAGTTTCAATTCAGAAACTAATATTAATAAAATACAGGCAATAAGCATGAATTTAAATTATAGGGTTATGAATGTTGTATTTGCAAATATCCAAAGGAAAATCTGAATATTTTTAATATACAATATTGTATTAAGTAGAAATTTTGTATGGTCACATCACGTGTTGTTACCATCTATTCCTTTTCTCCCCAACCCCATTCCGCTGAGAGCCCTCCTCAGCAGGATTGCTGGTATTCACCCTAGGGTATGGGTTTTGAGACGTGAGAGCAGCAGTTACTCATTTCTGGAGGGAATCAACGCCTCTGGATATTCCTTCCTACTCTCTGGCCCATATAAACTTTCTACATCTTCTTCTGCAAAATCCCCTGACCCTGTGTTGCTGTGTTTAAGTCTTATTCTGGTGTTGACCTCTCAGCAGCTTCTGAAATTCTGCTTTGGCACGTTTTGTTTTTCCCCAGTGTCTATTTCCATCACCCAGGTTCTGGTTGCCAGGCTCACCATGGAAGCATCTATCTTGCTCTCACCAATTCCTCTGTGATTCCACCTGGAACCTAGCTAACGTGTGAGGGGGTGGTTGTTTTTGACCAGAGAATGAGCTAGATAAATGTCAAATCTTGTTGATAAGGATTTGGTTGTCATCAGTTCCTGCTGCCTGCTGAAAAAAATAAAAAAGAATAACTGATTCTTCAATGGAGAGTGCAATTGGCATAGGTTAAAGGGGATAGGCATTGATAATAGAGAGATTTGTTGGGTGTAGCCCATATTATAGCCAAAGACTAGTGGGGACTACGCACCGGAGTCCATAATCTTGGTCTCCATAAAATCGGTTCCAAGGTCCAGTTATAGTTCCTTTC
This sequence comes from Jaculus jaculus, assembly GCF_020740685.1. Classification (NCBI taxonomy): domain Eukaryota; kingdom Metazoa; phylum Chordata; class Mammalia; order Rodentia; family Dipodidae; genus Jaculus; species Jaculus jaculus. The sequence continues at coordinate 79,805,039 of NC_059114.1, forward strand.
AACTGAGTGGACCTATCAGACTATCAGAGAGACATTAGTTAGCCACCTAGGCTGGGTAACTATTGCACAGATATGTGCATCTTGTCAGGCTGGTTGTTTTAGTATAGCAGTGTCCTCTCCTTGCTCACAACGTTTTTGGACATTTTTCCCCAAAAAACTCATGGAATATTTTTCAGCACTATATGGGTTAACCATCTGGGAAATGGCTTCATCCCAGATTCCTTCACAAATCTGTTGATATCTTCTGTTGGTAATTTTTAATTAATTTATTTTTTTGTCATCAGCAATAAGGTCTTATCCTTTACCTCAGGTGAATGATCAAGTGCATTGATAGAAGCCTGTCTTGTTTTGGGGACCTCATAGGTCAAAACTTATTTTAACTACAAAAAGTATTTTTTTTTTTCTCCAAGGTAGTGTTTTAATCTCTGTCAAATATCAGTTAAGTATACTAATATATCTGCTCAGCTGAGCTTTCTTGACCAACATTTTCAAAATTGTGATTCTTTGAATTCATTGTTTTTATTTTTACTTTGTTAATTATAACACTGAAATGTATTTTGTGAAAGTGTTTAATCATCTAGAAGTTAAAGGAATTTTATACTATAAATCTTACATTAAGAGTCTTCAAATCACTGCTCCTTAAATTTACGTAAACAGAATAACAATAAAGAGCTGAGAACGATGGTACATGCTTTTAATCATAACACTCAGGAGGCAGAGGTAGGAGGATTTCTGTGAGTTCAAAGCCACCCTGGGAATGCATAGTAAATTCTAGGTTAGCCTGAGTTATAGTGAGACCCTACCTTAGAACACCCCCCCCAGAAAAAAAGGAAAATAACATTGAAAAGCAGCATTCTCAGCCCCTCTCACAGGGCCCATGAATCTGGACACATGTGCGTATGCTCTACATATGTGACCACCACCATTGCTGATGCAAGATTTTGAGGTTTTGGTGTTCCCCCAGATTTGTGAACACCAATTTTGAAGTCTTTGTCTTATTTTAACAAAAAAAAAATAATAATCAAAATGGTATTAAGAGGAATAAATGGTGAAGCATTTAGTTTATTCTGGGAGACATTATATATTGTCAGGTTTATTTAAGGAAATTTGGTATTTAGGAAAAAGCTAGAGCAGTAACACACATGAGAAAGACAAGTCCTAGAAGCCCAGACTAAAGGTTTGAGAGGAAACATTCATAAACTTGTGTAGGAGCAATAAGTGCCAGCCACACAACTCCACACAAGAGAAAGGATATTAAGTGGTGATGGACTCAGACCTTGAGGAAGAATAGCAGAGAGGAAATTCAGACCCCCAGACATATGAGTAGTAAAGAAAACCGAGAGGTTAATTATATATAGTATATATATATATAATTATATATATATACTATATATAATTATATATAATATATATAATATATATAATTATATATAATATATATAATATATATTATATATATGTATGTATATATATATATATTAATTATATATATGGTAGACCCCCAAGTTTAGAGGAATTATACATATGCTAGACCAGGAGGTTAAAGGTAATAAATCAAAATGGAAATAGTATCGGGAATTAGAATACAACATGGAACACATAGGAGGGAACCCAGGCAAGGAAAAGAGAGAGGGGAGACACTCACTTCTCGGAAGAAGGGAGCCAGAACTCAAACAAGCCAGCAACACGGAATGGAGAGAAGAGAGGAAGAGGTTATTGCAGTCAAGCCTTTAGAGTTCTTCCGACTCAGGAGTGAAGGGAGGAGACAAAGTTGGCTCATAGATTCGGGGGTCTGAGACAAAAGCTAGCCCACCTAGGTAGTGCCTAGACTAAGGAAAGAGTCAAAGACTTCAGCGGCCATTGTTGGTGATGACACTTGATCAGAGGCTAAACTCCAGCTGTTCAAGCCAGAGGGATGGCATCAGGTTCTCTCTGGCAAGTGCCCCTCACTATCTACCTGAAAGATGCCACTACCTCTTCACTACCACCACCACCCCACGAGCACCCACAAGTAGCATTAGAAACATTATTCTAAAGGAAACTTAGAAGAAAGGAAAACTTTATAAATAGTCATCCATATGCTCCAGAAACCTTGCTTGTTAATAATGAAACAATACATTTCAATTACATCAAAAATAATTGGGGCAGATGGAAAAACAGTGAAAAATAACCTTTCAAAATGTGTTTTTAGAATAATCATCCTTCTCTAAGTTATTAACTCATTCATGTATTATTGCAATATACACCAACAAAATATCAAAACATTGTGACTTGACTTTTTCCTTTCTTTAAAAATTTGAAACAATTAGTAGTAAATGAAATAGAGAAAAGTTTAATTTTTTTTTTATTTTGGCTTTGATTGATTATTTTTTTTAGTTCATTTATTTATTTATTTATTTGAGAGTGACAGAGAAAGAGAGAGAGAGAGAGAGAGATTGAGAACGGGCGCGCCAGGGCTTCCATCCACTGCAAACGAACTCCAGATGTGTGCACCCCCTTGTGCATCTGGCTAATGTGGGTCCTGGGGAATCGAGCCTCGAACCGGGGTCCTTAGGCTTCACAGGCAAGCGCTTAACAGCTAAGCCATCTCTCCAGCCCTGATTGATTATTTTGAAATAATGTCTCATTATGTAATCCAAGCTAAACTTGAATTTACTATGTAGTCCAGAACTTGAGATACTCTTTCCTCAACATCCCCTGTGCTGATATTACTAGCTTGTACCACCCTGCCCAATAGAGATAAACCTTGTCATGAGTTTAATGAAAATGGCCATGATGGTTTTATAGACATGAAGATAGACTCAGCAAGGTTAACTTTAGCAACGCATCGATCCTATAAGTTTCCCTAACTTCTTTAGAGAGTAAGCAGGAAATTCTTGGTCACAGTTTAAAGTCCTGAATGTGGTAAGATCTATGAACTGGGAGTTTGGCTAATGAGTGGAAGTAATAACTTCACTGCGAGTGGGACACAAGCCATTTGTGTGAGAGACTTGACTCTGATCTCACCAAGCTGAACATGAAGATTAATCATCACAACTATCGTTCACAAGCCTTTGGTTTAATGCTCATTGCTATATAAACTATGCACAGTGACACATGCCTATAATCTAGGTAGTTGGAATTTTGAGACAGGACTACAAATTAGATGTCATCCTAAACCACATAGGGAGTTTGAAGCTAACCTATTCTATGTGAGATACTATCTCCAAAAAAATGGAAAAAAAGAAAATGAAAGAAAATTAAACAATAATAAAACATGTATCTCACCTATACATAAAAATAATAGATAAAACATATATGTGAATATGAATAATCTATAAAAATAATCTATAAATAAAAACACACATACACTAATACACACACATTATGTGTGTGTGTTATGCACACACATGTATGATAGGGAGATATTCTTCCTCTTCTGGGTACTTGTTAGTATATAATTAATTGAAGAAATCACAAATATAAAATTACATAAGCATGAAATTAAAGTATTTTGTTGTTCATTTTTTTTTAAATTTATTTATTTGAGAGCGACAGACATAGAGAGAAAGACAGATGGAGGGAGAGAGAGAGAATGGGCGCGCCAGGGCTTCCAGCCACTGCAAACGAACTCCAGACGCATGCGCCCCCTTGTGCATCTGGCTAACATGCGACCTGGGGAACCGAGCCTCGAACCGGTATCCTTAGGCTTCACAGGCAAGCGCTTAACTGCTAAGCCATCTCTCCAGCCCGAAATTAAAGTATTTTGGAATTTTTTTGAGATGAGGTCTTATTCTGTACTATGACTGACCTGTTACTTCATGTGTAACCCAGGTTAACCCCAAAATCAAAGTAACCCACATACCTTAGCTTTTCAAAGTTGGGATTACAGGCCTGAGCCACCATGTCTGATTTACCTAAAATTCCTTTAAGGATGAGTTTCCATTTACTCTTCTGGATTTATCAGGGTGGGAGTACAGAAATGTGATCTCATTTCCAGTGATAGCTGTGTGTTCTAGTCAGGTACTCTGTTAAAGGAGTTCTGTGAAAGCCATGTAGAACTGCAGTCTGAATGAGAAGATGTCAGGAAAGGCAGATGCTTCTGAGATGAGAGTGAAATAATTTCTGTCCTCCAAATCAAAAACACTTTCTCTTTATTCCATCATAACCAGAAATATACCAAATTCAAATATGGCATAATACTCCAAATTAGATATTAGCTTATTTTAAAGAATATTCTGGTCTGAGGGAAGGATTCAGTAGATATTTTCTTGGTTCACAGATGTAAATGCCAGAGTGGGGAACCCAAGCACCCACAAAAAATGAGTCATGGCCTAAGTCTATGTGTAGTACTGGGGAAGCAGAGACAGGAAATACCTGGGGAAAGCTGTCTGGCTTGACTAGCTGAGTTGGAGAATTCTTGATTCACATAAGAGTTCCTCCTTCGAAAAAGTAAAATAAATAGAAAAAGGGGATACCCATATCAGCATTTGTCCTACTATGCACTCAAAGACACACACACACACACACACACGCACACACACAAGCACAAAGTGTATGAGTTCCAAACTGATAACTAAGAACCTCTCTTTAAAACATGCATCATAATTTCCCAATAAGGAAGATAGATGATATTCCATTTAGGTTCATGCAAATGCTTTCCTAACAAACAATTCAGTAGTTTTTTCCATAGAAGTGACTGCTTCCTTTTGGATCTTTGGGTAATTTTTGTTGCTTTCATGGGAGATTCACACTTCTGTTTGATGTTAAGTCATTTTAATCTAGAGCTACAAAGTTAATTACAATTAATATTTCTTATGGTAGATGAGGAGATAAGAACAGAGAAGAAAACAAAAGTGAATGTGGGAATCATTATAATCATATCAAAGAATGAGATGCAGGAACTATTATGATTTGCTTATAATCAACTGCTCATGTGATAATGGATTACATTTATTATAGATACACAAAAAAACAAACACTGTTATTAAAATTGTTTAAATATAGCATTTGGATATGTGATATGATATGCTAAAACTACTTCAAAATTTAATCTAGCTAAACAGATGCACTCAGGAATTTAAAAATTCTGTTTAGTGGGCAGGAGAGATGGCTCAGCATTTAATGTGCTTGCCTGCAAAACCTAACAACCCAGGTTTGATTTCCCCAGTACCCAAGTAAAGCTATGTGCACAGTGTAGCACATATATCTGCAGTTCATTTGCAGCAGCCGGAGGCTCTGGTGGGCTCTCTCTCTCTCTCTCTCTCTCTCTGAACAAATTAATAAAACTTTTAAAGAAAAAGAAAAATAAATAAATTTAGTTTAAAACATGTCCACCTTTAGTACTTTTTTTAGTTTTTAGTACCAAATTAAAATCGCTATCAGCTATGGCAACTTGATTAAAAATTAAGTAGGAAATATTAAAGATATCTTTTCTAAGCACAGGCCATATTTACATAAATCTCTACTTTTCATAAAAAGATAATGAAACTAGGGCTGGAGGAATGGATTAGCACTTAAGGCATTTGCCTGCAAAGCCAAAGAACCCAGGTTCGATTTCCCAGGACTCACATCAGCCAGATACACAAGGGGGTACATGTGTCTGGAGTTTATTTGTGGTAGCTAGAGGCCCTGGCATGCCCATTCTCTCTCTCTCGCCCCCCCCCCTCTCTCTCTCTCTCTCTCTCCCTCCCCCCCTCTCTCTCTTTCTCTGTCAAATAAATAAATAAAATTAAAATAGTTTTTAAAATTAATGAAACTAAAATGTGTATTTGTGATGTCTTTACTTTCTCCTATGCAATCTTAATATAATTATTCTAATTATTCTAACATTCTTACACTTGATAAAGAAGATACAGTTGTAGGGTGTACTTCATGTGGTAATGGTTATTATGCAATTAATGAGTAACTTTAATTATACATGATATCAAGTGAGAAAAGTATGGTAGTAGATACTTCCAGAAACCTAGAAAGAATGGAATTTTCCATTATCCTTAATCAGCAACATATCATATAAACTCTTGTTCCATTCATTCCTTCTGCTCACAATAGGGCTATTTTGTGATCAGAACCACTGTGATGGCCCTGTCTGGACAACTCTTCTAGGTAGTCTGAATGACAGTTACTGTTCATACTGAAGAATAGTTCTCAACAATATGGTTGGGAGAGGGGCTGTCAGATAAAACTATAGGCATGCAACCTTTGTCCATCTTAGGCAAAGGGTATTGTTTTAATTTCACTATCACTATAATGGTTCATGCTATGACTTTCCGGGATGTATCCTCAATGTTGAAAATGCCTTTAGGTGAGATTTTCTATAACTAAGCAGTACCAGGAAGATTGAATAGATGAACAATGACAAAAATCATCCAAAATGACATTGGAAGACTATATATTCTGGCTGTCTTATTTCTTTTAAATTATCCTAAGCTACAATTTTTCTTATGCCTATCATTATATTTACACACCATTATATTGTAAGAAACTAGAAAGCTGAAAAAATACATTATTTCATTTTTGCATTGTGACAAAAACCTAAAGGCAGCTCACACATTGCCCTCGCATGAAATTCACTTCTCAGGCAATATTTCAAGTTTTGCACCTTTTTTTTCCCTTCCTTTTTTGCAGCTATCATTTCATTTGAATCTCTGCTTCAAATAACAGAAGATAGCATAAAACAGATTTTATTTTTCACACTTTTGACTACATATATGTATGAATATCTTACTTATCCCTAAAATAAAATCCCACTCTTTGCCAGTGTCTTTAAAATTATCCAGTATATTACTGCTTCCTGGCAAAGAAGTTAATTTAAAGATTAACTACTGCATTTAAAACACTAGAAAAGTCATGAAAAAATTAACATGGCTTTAAATTTTGAACATGTTTCTGTAAATGAGTATAGTTATGAGCAAATTGCATGTAAAAGACTATAGCATATTGTTAGTTATTTAAAGAACATTAAAATGTATTTAGAGTTCAATGTTTTATTGTTGCTTACATAAGCATATTATATTAAGAAGAAGTGAACCTTAGTTCATTTCTATCATAAATGTCTTCTAAAAGTTGCCACTGTCACTAATTATTTTTCAAGTATCATTACAGACCTCCCTGTCACCTCGTCAATGTTTCCCTGAGGAAAACACTATAAGAAATGATCCGTAGGAGCAGTTTTAACAGTGGCATCAACAACAGAGCATATAAACTACTGCTATCATAACTGCACAGTAGACACTTTGAGATTAACCAGATGGTCTCTTTTTCCTTGTAGAAGGTTAAATTGAGTGCATATTTAGTATCCTGCTCATTGTAACCTTCATCTTAAAGGACAACTTTTCACCCAAAGACAGTGCTGTATAATTCATGGGTAATTTGTTAGATCCATGCATAAATTATAAAGAAATACATCCTAATATTGGGAAAACAAATACTGTCCAACATGGCATGGGTCTCATATTTGACAAATAAGTCTCAATGCAGTTGATATGAAAGTTAAATGAAATTGTTCTTTTGTATATTATCTATTTTGCTCTAATGGATTTTTAAGATTTACCTGCTGGAATCAATCCCAAACAGACATGAAATTCAATTATTTAATACTGATATTCATATTTTCTATATCTTTTGAAATGCAATTTTTGTAGTTAGCTTTGCTCTACTGGAAGAAACATCTAACCAGACAAAGCTTATGGGAGGAAGGGGTTTCATGTTTTCAGATTCCAGGGGAATACAATCAGTGGGAAAACAAACTGGGTCATTTCCACAGGTTCCTGCAAGAGAAACATCACTACCAGCCAATAAACACCAAGAAGTGGAGCACAAGCCTCCAGATTTCAAACTGCTCTCCACATATCAAATGGCTGGACTCAAAAATCAGACCCCAGTCACATACCTCTTCCCCAGTAAGGCTGTGCCCACTGGAGAATCAAGGTTCAAACCTGAGTCTAAGAGGCCACACATTTATACCAATATAGTAATATTTTGCATGCACATAAATATGATTTAAGATGATACACACACATTTATAACAAAAATGACTCAGTTATTACATAAATCTTATGGTAACAGTGAAAGCAGTATGGTTCCTATTTATTTACTCATTAATCAGAACATACTTTGTATGGATACATCATGTGTTCATACCATCTTTCCCCTCATCCCTACCCCAATTCCACTGGGTACCCTCCTCAGTGGGGTTGCAGGAATTCCCCATGGTGTTTTGGGTTATGCTTTGTAGGAACAGCAGTAAGTTATTAGGGGGAGAAAACACCTCTGGGTATGATGTCCCAACTTATGTTCATGTATCTTTTCACCACTGCCCCTTCCACAGAATTCCCTGAGCCTTAGTGGGAGTGTTTAAGTCCATTTCACTGAAGAGCTTTTGGAAGCTTCTGGATTTATGCTTTGGTATGTGTTGAGTATCTTCAGCGTTTGTCTACTTCAACCTGGTATTGATTGTCAGGCTCACCATGGAAGTAGCACTCTTGCTTGTCTCCCACACTCCTCTGCGGCTTCACCTGGAACTTAGCTAGAATCCAAGGGGTGGTTTATACCTTCAGATCTTGCTTCCTTCTGGAAAACACTTTTTCCAACAGAGAATGAAGTCAGCATAAGTTAAATTGGATAAGCAATATTCCTTTAGTGAGATATTAATGGATGTAGCCCCTGTTTGATCAAAGACTAGTGGGAGCTTGACATTGGAGAGTATAATATTTGTCTCCACAGGATTTAGACCTGGTTATCTGTTCTAGGTATGTGTTCCTTTCCACTGAACAGACCTCTTAGCCAGCCAGAAAGCCACTGGTTACCCACCAAGGCTCTGTGCTCTCATTTTACTGGTGTGTACTACTTGTAAGGCTGGTTGCTTCTCAGTAGGTTAGAACCTGCTTTCTCACACCAGTGTTCGCCATTTACCCCCAGCTGATGTAGCACTTTCCAACACTAGATGGGCTGTCTGTGGACTTGCTTTCTTCTGTGTTGGCAGCATATGTTGTCTTGAGCAATAGGAACTTACCTTTTATGCCAGGCAGGTAATCAAGTCCTTTGACAGAAGCCTGTCTTGTTTTGGGGACCTTGTAGATCTCACTGATCAACATTTCAATGTGGGTAACACTGATTTCTGGCACTGAGAGTTACAGGTCAGAGCCAAATTATTTTATGGATAGGCTTAATTCCACCCTCTTCAGGGTACTTCTTTCCAAATATTCCCCCTAGACTACTGTTGAGGGCTCAATCTTTTAGTTTACCTACATTTAAATGAGAAAGGTTTCTATGGTACTGGTTCATCTGTGGTTTAGTTTTCTGTCTTGAATCCTCCCACCTCCTTCCCTTTCCTCACAAACCCTTCTGACCCCATTGTCTGGGACTCAAGTTGCCTGTCAACTATTCCAGCAACTATAGCTGATCTAAGTTAGAAACTGCAGAGGAGTGAGAACATGCACAGTTTATCTTTCTGTGACTGTGTGTATTCACTAAATATGACCTGCTGTAAGTCCATCCATTTGCCTACACATTTCATTGTAACACTTTTTCTTACTTACTGCTGAGTAGAATTCCATGGTGCATATGTACCACTAATTTGTTATCCATTCATCCAGTTAGACGTACCTAAAATATATATCAGGATATAAACAGATGATTAATAAAAAAATGTCAATTAAATGATGACTTAATGGTTAAGGATGTTCATCTGGGAAGGATAAAGACCTAGGTTTGATACCCCGACACCCCCATTCTTTTTTTTTTTTTCATTCTTTTTTTATACACAGCGTGTATATAGCCATGTTGGAACCATTGTTAGCCTCCTTCCTGTCCTCCACAGGGACCCTCCTCCTTGGGAGACCCTAGGGAGGAGGGAACCCTGCCTGCTAGCCTGGGTCTGTGCACGGAGGACCAGCTGCCTGGGGAGGTCCCTGGTGTGGTGGGGTTTGGAGGAGCACTAGCCTGCTGGCCTGGGTCCATGGATGGAGGTGGGGGTCGCTGCAGCAATGGGATAGTGTTTGCGAGGGGAGGTCCCCTGAGGGAGCACTAGCCTGCTGGCCTGGGCAGGTGAACCGGGGTGTGGGTCAGCAGCGAGCGGGATGGCGGTCCTGCGCGGAGCCCCCCTGTGTGATTGGTGCTGGCCTGGGTCCCCGCACCCACGGAGGTCGGAGGCGGCGGGCATGCTGGTTGGGGCGTGTGTGTGTGTGTGTGTGTGTGTGTTTCAGGCAAGACATCCTGGGAACTGCTAGAGCACCAGACATGACTTATCCTTCACTATCTGTTTACTAACATAGTATAAATTATACTTAATCTTAACTAAAGAGTTAGTAAACATCACAGAAAGCTATGGGAACACATACATATACAGCGTAACATTCATATAAATATTCAAGTAAACATCACAGAGACCTATATAGATATATATGTATGCATTGCCATATGCATATGAATATTCAAGTTAACACAGAAACCTGTGGAGGCACAGATATACAGTGGGTCACATGCATATAAATATTCAATTGTCAGCTGTCTGTTTAGTGGAGAGAATGAGAGAGAGCTCAAGACCATAGGGCAGATGGCAGCTCATATTAGTATAAGCTTGTCATTCTACTATCTGTGATTAGAAAATAAACACATTTATAATTTAAGAAATAATAAAATAAGAGCAAGTTTCTTTTAAATTTCTCAGATTTTTAAAAATTTGTTGTTGCTCATTTATATTTATTTATTTGAGAGCAACAGACAAAGAAAGAGGCAGATAGAGAGAGAGAGACAGAATGGGTGCGCCAGGGCCTCCAGCCACTTCAAATGAATTCCAGACTTGTGCACCCTCTTATGCATCTGGCTTACATGGGTTCTGGGGAGTCGAGCCTCAAACTGCGGTGCTTAGGCTTCACAGGCAAATGCTTAACGGCTAAGCCATCTTTCCAGCCCAAATTTCTCAGTTTTGATATGGCACCTGTGGTGGTTTGATTCAGGTGTCCCCCATAAACTTAGGTGTTCCCAATGCTAGGTTCCCAGCTGGTGGAGATTTGGGATTTAATGCCTCCTGGAGGGAGTGTATTTTGGGGGCGGGCTTATGGGTATTATAGCCAGTTTCCCCTTTGCCAGTGTTTGGCACACTCTCCTGTTGCTATGGTCCACCTTATGTTGGCCAGGGGGTGATGTCCACCCTCTGCTCATGCTATCGTTTTCCCCTGCCATCATGGAGTTTCCCCTCGAGCCTGTAAGCCAAAATAAATCTCTTTTCCCATAAGCTGCTCTTGGTTGGGTGATTTCTACCAGCAGTGTGAACTGGACTGCAACAGCACCTCATAAGATTCAGGCTTAGCAAAATGGAGGTCAAGAGTAATAGAAACCCAGGTGCGAGATACCAATGCAGAGAGGCCCAGGTGTGAGACATCAATGCAGAGAGACCCAGGTGCGAGACATCAATGCAGAGAGACCCAGGTGTGAGACATCAATGCAGACAGACCCAGTTGCAAGACATCAATTCACAGAGGCCCAGGTGTGAGACATCAATGCAGACAGACCCAGTTGCAAGACATCAATGCACAGAGGCCCAGGTGTGAGACATCATTGCAGACAGACCCAGTTGCAAGACATCAATTCACAGAGACCCAGGTGTGAGACATCATTGCAGACAGACCCAGTTGCAAGACATCAATGCACAGAGGCCCAGGTGTGAGACATCATTGCAGACAGACCCAGTTGCAAGACATCAATTCACAGAGATCCAGGTGTGAGACATCATTGCAGACAGACCCAGTTGCAAGACATCAATTCACAGAGGCCCAGGTGTGAGACATCAATGCAGAAAGACCCAGATGCAAGATATCAATGCAGAGAGGCCCAGGTGCAAGATACCAGTGTTCCTTAGCAGAGAAGCATATCCTGTCCTAAGTGTTCTAGAAACAGCACTGAACTCTCCAATTGTACTGAAATGAAAAGTCACTCAGACTCACGCTGTTTCTTTTGTTCTCCTAAACCGACTACCAACAGATCAAGTTCATAAATGCCGGTTCTTCACTCTCAACCACAAAGAAAACCAAAAAATGAGTCAATTTCTTGGATGATTATCACGATTAAGTAACTTACTTTCTACAGAGTTCTGCCAATTGTTCTTATGTAATGGAAGTACAGATCTTTTTTCAATGAACACATTTGAATGACATTAATTTTTCTAAAATATTACTGAAGAAAATCCAGTCTAAAAAAGATGTTTATCAACACTATTAAACCAGAGGCAAAGATCTCCTGAGATTATAACCTCTAAAATAACTTTACTTTCCTAATCTATGTTAACTATATGCATTTAATGAAGATCTTTAAAGAGAAATTTTTTTCTCTAATTATTGGATCGAGGCAAGAAAGCATATTAATTTATATGCCTATTTGTTCACTTCAGCATAATTAACATTTGAGTACCTGCTATCAATGATATGATAATAGGCAGCAGACAGTATTCTTGGGAATGACAGAAGAAAGCAGACTTAAAACTTCCTCTATATAGATGATTATAATAGATAGATGATTGATTCATAGATAGATGACAGATGGAGATAGATAGATAAATGATAGATAGATAGATAGATGATAGATAGATAGATGGAAGGTAATCAAGATGATAGGTAGGCTGGATGATCATCTACTTATGGTTGAAAATCACCTAGGATAAACACTTGTTACAAAGTCTGTGAAGATGTTTCCAAGAAAGTTACTGAGGTGAGAAGATGGACTGGGGTCCTAAGTTGAATTTTAAAGAATGAGAAAAAAACGTGGAGCAACAGTGTTCATCTCTGTCTGCTACTTCGTTGTCGATGAAACATAAGTATCAGCTTTATGATCCTGCCATCATATCTTCTCTGTCCTGAGGGACTGAACTCAAACTCAGATCCACAATAAGCCCTCCTTGTCTTAAACTACTTAATTGGTATGGCACCACAGCAACAAGAAAGATAACTAAGACAGAAAATACATGAGAGCTATAGTCGGTGGCAGAGGACAAGTAGATGGGTGCATGATGCATAGGAGATAATAGATAAACATATTTCCACTTTGTACATATGTAGTCATAGCAAAGTAACTTTACCGTAAGTCACAGAAAGATATAAAATTGAATAAAGGCAAAACCCTTGAATTGTGTTTTTTTCTTTTAATTTTTTATTAATTTTTATTTATTTATTTGAGAGTGACAGACAGAGAAAAAGGCAGATATATATAGAGAGACAATGGGAGCACCAGGGCCTCCAGCCACTGCAAACGAACTCCAGATGTGTGCATCCCCTTGTGCATCTGGCTAACGTGGGTCCTGGGGAATTGAGCCTTGAACTGGTGTCCTTTGGCTTCACAGGCAAGCGCTTAACCACTAAGCCATCTCTCCAGCCCTTGAATTGTGTTTTTTAGAGCAATGCCTGTATCAAAAGAATAGACCCTACTATGTGAAAATATGAAAACAGAAAACATTCCATGAGATAGAAAGGAACATGAAGATTTATTGTGGGCACATTTGCACACACACACACACACACACACACACACACACACACACACACAGAGAGAGAGAGAGAGAAATAGAGAGAGAGAGAGAGAGAGAGCATTGATATTGACTGAGGGAGGCTGAATCATGGAGGCCATTTGCTGAGTACTTCAGGCTTTGTCTTATATTAGAATATACAAATTAGTAATATAAAGAAGTCTAGTTCATTAAAGTACAGAACCAATGTTAAAAATCATCTGATATATATATATGGTTTCAAATACTGCACTACTTTCCTTCACAACAAAAAAGAATAAATACATTTCATGTGAATAACTTAAATATATAAATTATAAGGTCTGCCCTACATCCTCTGAGTGGGTTTCTTTGGAGAGGTGATCCTACAAGAATGTTAAAGGATGATGTCCCATTGTTTTAATCTCTTCAGTTTTAATCTACTTTTTGTGTCTATTTCAAGTGAGAGATGAGAAATATATCAGCTGCCAGCATGTTTCCTGTGCCCAGTGTGTATTAGACCACATACTAAGAAAACAGTAAGAGCAGCACTTTTGAACTCAGATTATGTTGAGTTGAAGTCAACATTGTGATTTATTCACTTTTGTGAACTTGATCATATTATTACCTCAAACTATTGATCTTGGTTTCCTATTTTATTTAAAAAGCATAATATAAAAAGTAGCTCCTAAGTTCACAGTTGGAACTGAAAAAACAGCAAAATAAATAAATTATAGTAAATATGAGAAACCAACAGCACTCTGCATAGACTTCTTTATTTCTCTTTTTGAAAGTTTATCAATTTGCCACAGATAAGAATGTAAATAAAGTACACATATAAAAAGACTACTAAAATATATATTGTCTGGATTATAATATTTTTTATTTTGATTTTTCGAGGTAGGGTCTCACTCTGGCTCAGGCTGACCTGGAATTCACTATGTAGTCTCAGGGTGGCCTCGAACTCACGGCGATCCTCCTACCTCTGCCTCCCAAGTGCTGGGATTAAAGGCGTGCGCCACCACACCCGGCCCTGGATTATACTATTTTAATATAAAAGATAATTAAGGACAAGAATAGTATGAATAAAATGATAATTGTCAAAATTTGAAAAGAATAATGTTTATAATAAAACATAGCAGAAGAAAAATATTGGAGCCAAAACTAGAATGGTGTGTTTCATTTACATAGATTCTAGAAGATCATCCATGAAAATTAAATATTATTAATCCCATACAGGATGCCTGGACTACTTACACCAAAAAAAAAAAAAAAAAAACTATACCCTTGACACCTATTTCATCTGAGGAAAAGATAAGCTTCAAAGTTATTTTAATTGCAGCTTAATTACCATAACATATTGGCTTAGAATACTATTTAGTTGTAACTTTACAGTTTTGACAAGGCATAAACCTAGACACACAATTACTTAGCAAGTTCTTCTCAGTAAATCCCAAAGTCAAAATTTTGGAGCCATTGGGTATTTTGTACCTTGTGAGTATAAGACCTGACATTCTTGACTTGTTTTTTCTTTCTTTCTTTCTTTTCTTTCATTTTTCCTTCCTTCCTTCCTGCCTGCCTTCCTTTCTTTCTTCTTTCTCTTTTTTTCTCTTTTTTTTTATTTTTATTTTTTGCTTCCTGTCAGCTGTCAGCTGTTAAGCAGCCTTAGCTTCCAGAAGCTCTTTCCAGGATCTGGTTCTCGGGTAGAACTTGCATTCTCCATCCAGCAATTCCTTCTCACTCAGAGACATGCATCTCCTGTGCTTTCTTTCTGTGCTACTTCCCCTGGACTCTGTCACACTTCCATTTCAAGAGCTCTCCTGGGTTATATTGAGCCTACTCAAGTAACATGCAATAATCTTCCTGCTTTTAGAAGACATTAATCACATATGCCAACTGACTCTGGCCAATATATCCAAAGACTTTGTATGTGCAATTCTCTCTGCCATTAGTGTGATAGGCATTGTGCTCTATCTCCAGTCACAAATATATGTTTGTTTGTATAGAACTATACCTCATATCACAATAAAAAGATTAAAATTACTTTTTACTATATATCATATTTCATTATTGCTATAGTTTTCATTGCAGTCATGTGGAATACTGGTTGAAAAGGTTACAAATGAGTAGTGCTTTCCTTGTCAGCATAAGCCACATCTTATATTATAATACAAACAACTGAAGAATAGAGGAAAATTGCTTAAGACACATTTTTCATAGTGGCTTGTAAAGAATTATAGAAGTAGCATACATGGACCTTTATATCAACAATAGAAGAAATTGGGCTGGAGGGACGGCTTAGCAGTTAAGGAACTTGCCTGCAAAGCCAAATTAACCAGGTTTGATTCCCCAGAACCCATGTAAGCCAGATGCACAAGAGGGCACAAGCATCTGGAGTTTGTTTTCAGTGGCTGGAGGCCCTGGCACACCCATCCTCTCTCTCTGTCTCTCTCCCTCTTTCTCTGTCGAACAGATAATTAATAAAATATTTTTTAAAGTAGAAGAAATTATGAAAATCTGCTAATGTTGACTTCAGATAGAGGATAATTTTTAACGTCAATAATTTATGGATTTGTTTAATGGAATCTTGGTAAAGTGTTCATGAGGCTAGGAATTGCATAGGTTATTTTCAAGAAGGTGATACCATTCATTCCATATCTGAAGTTGGAGTTTGAATATGCATACATATTTTCTCTTTCCTTTTCTGGGGAGCTAATACCACATGACAGGCATAAGTGAAATTTAAACATACAGAGAACCTTTTGTTTCTTTCTAGTGATAAAGATCAAATTTCACACAGGACATGCAATCATTCTATCACCCAGTCACAACCATAGCCTACTTAAGGTTTTTTTTATTAGCATATATTAATTATAAATTTAAATATTTCATCTGGACATTGTAATTTGATCATATTAACTTAACTGACTCCTTCCTGCCTTATTTTTATGTGTTTTACTCACATATGGGAGAAAAAAATGACATTATTTTCTCTGTGAATCATGAATCTTTTGGCTGAGTATGAAACAGTCATATTAAGTATCAATATAAATATTTTCTGTCTGCAGCTTTTTATTCCATCATTGTTACTATATATACATATGTAATATATATATATATATATATATATATATATATATATATATGACATATATATCCAATGTATGTATGTGTATTATCAGAGATAGCTTCTTCTTAGAATAATTATGGGCATCATTGAAAAGTATGCTTATGGGGCTTTTAGATTCTAATGCTACTGTGACTCTTATCTCTATTGATTTTACTCGCATGGGTGGTTAAACCAAATTATAATTTTTTCAGATGCAAAAGGAGAAATTATTATCCCCTTTTCTGATGTTTCATGTGAATTTGCATTCCAGGAGTGTCTTAGTTGACCAGCATGTGCTAGGAATGACATTAATGAGAATTCATTAAGCAAATTGAAGTGTGTTTCCACAAAAATAAATATGTGACTACTCTTCCAGCCCACAGAATACCAGACAAGCAGGACCAAAGAAGAAACTCTCCAAGACACATCATAGTTAAAACTTGTAGACATAAAAACAAAGTGAGAGTGTTAAAAGCAGCAAGAGAGAAGCAATTCACAACATACAAAGGTAATCCCATTAGAATTTCTCATTTTTGATAGTTAATATTGATTGCCAATGTCAATTAAAAAAATGTAGAATCACCTAACAGTTGAATTTCTGGGCATGTCTGCAGGCAGTTAATGTATTAGATAAACTGAGGTAGAAAGACCCACTGTCCCAGTGGGCAGCACCATCCTTTGGACTGGGGCCTTGAACTGAATATGAAGGACAAGATCAGCTGTGTACCAACATTCATTTCTTCCTGCTTGGTGATGGAAGATTGATTGTGACCATCTGTCTAATGCGCTGGTGCCATGCCTGTGCTGTTCTGACAAACTTTAACTTCAAACTGTAAGCCTAAAAAAGGTTTCCCTCACTTTGTTTTCATGTCTACAAGTTTTAACTATGATGTGTCTTGGAGAGTTTCTTCTTTAGTCCTGCTTGCCTAGTGGTCTTTGGGCTTCTTGTACCTGGATGGGCTTCTCTTTTGCAAGATGGGAAATTTTTCTTCAATAATTTTGTTGAGTATACTCTTGATGCCTCTAGTATGAATTTCCTCTCCTTCTGGTACACCCATGATTCAGATGTTTGGTCATTTTAAGGTATCCCACAGTTCCCTCATGTTCTGTTCACTTTATTTCTTGAGTTAAGCAAAGTTTTTGGCCTCCCATTCAATTTCTTCTGTCTTATCTTCCAGGTCAGATGTTCTGTATTCCACATGAGTAACTATTTTGGTGATTGGTTCTATAGAGGATTTTTTTTTTTAATTCTATTTCATGTTTGTTTTTTGTTGTGTTGTATTATATAAGGTCCATCTGTATTTTGAGTTACGATTTCAACTGGAGTTCTGGTTTTCTTGATACTTCCTATAGTTCATTTTTGCATCGGATCAAGTCTTCATTAATCTTAATCAACTGTTTGTTGGGGTCTTCCATTTCTTGACCTCCAATTTATTCAGATCCCTTTGGAGGGTTCTAACAATTTCTTCAATCAAGTTAAACCTACTGTAAGAGCTGAATGCTCTAGGAGATGATTTTGTTCACTTTAATTGATAGTATTGTTGGTTCTTTGATAGTTTGGTTCAAGTTCAGCAACTGTTTTCAGGTATCATCATGTTTTCATTTTTTGAATGAATTTCCATTTACTTCTCTATGATTTCATTGGAGGCTTCCACAGTAGGTCTAGGCATCCTTGGTGGAGATCTCTCAGTTTTCTGACTTTCATTGGCCTTTGGCTTTTTTGTGTTGTTGTCTACCCATTTTAGGAAGACTCTATTTTATTGAGGAGGAAGCAAGGTTTTGTCCTTTGGCCCATTCACTCTCTGACTCAGATGAACAGGGATGTTGGTACTTAGTGGCAAGTCAGGATACCAGAGCAAAAGACCTGATTCCAAAACTCACACAAGGGTCAGACCTCTCTGAGCAAGGCACAAAAGGACAACCAGGACCAGGGGACTAGTAGGATAAAAGGAACAGGGATCTGGCTTACATCATTCAAACATTAAAAAGTCAAATGTAAACAAATGTTGGCAAGGGTGTGGAGAAATAGGAACACTCATTCACTTTTAGTGGGAATGTAACCTGGTACATCCACTGGGGAAATCTATTTGGATAGTCCTAAAAAGGATGAATATAGAGTAACCAACAGACCCTGTTATTATCTTACTGGGCATTTACCCTAAAAGCTCTACATCTCAGTTCAGAAATATTTTCTCAACCATGTTTATAGCTGCTCAATTCATAATAGCTAAAATATGGAATCAACCAAGGTGCCCATCAATGGATGAATGGATTACCAAGATGTGATATATCTACATGATGGAATTCTACTCAGTATTATGAAAAAATGACACATTTAAATTTATAGAAAAATGGACAAACTTGGAACAGATTATTTTAAGTGAACTCATACAATCACAGAAAAGCAACTGTCACATGGTCTCACTCATCTGCAGTTCCTAACCTGGATCAGGCCAAGTTGCTGATATAATTTAATAACTTCTTGAGGCTTCAACAATAGGGAGGGTAGGGCTGGGAGAATTTAAAGGGTGGAATGGACCCAAAACTGAACTCAGTTTGAACTGGTACCATAGAATACTACATCTTGGAAGTCAGACTAAAAGGTGGAACCCCCAAGAGGACCTTAGAGGAAGCACCTGAATCAAAGGGCCCTAGAAAGGGTGAGACAAAGCCTTACCTCAAATTTCTCCTGTTTTGCTTTCTTCTCTGTCTTTTTTTTTTTCCTTTTACCTTGGTGCTGGCCTGTAATTCTCTGTACCAGGATTTGTTCTACATCCACAATGAGCTGTTGATCAGAGAGACCTACTAGATCTCCCAAAACAAACAAGACAGACGTCTGCCAGAGCACTTGATTATACTGCTGAAGACACCAAACACTTTTGAAGGACTATGGAGACACCTCATTGGAATCTCAAGGAGAGTCAGTCCACAGACAATTAGTCCATCTACTGCTGGAAGGCAGTACATGAACTACCTGGGGAAAGTGGCCAACATCTATCCATGCCACTCAAAGTCTAATCTACTCAGAAGCAAACGTGACATGATGCTCACACAAGTGCAGTAATGATACATAGCCTTGGTGGATAATCAGCTGCTATTGGATTGGCTAACAAATCTACTTAGTGAAAAAAACAAACAAACAAAACCCATATCTGGAACTGGGAAACAAGTCAGAATCCTTTCCAGATAAGGATTCTCCTTTCTATTTTCAAGCTCCCACTAACCTTATACTATAAGAGGATCTAACTCCTTTTAATTTTCTCTAAATTAATAATGGTCATCCCATTTACCTGGCACTGAATTCACTCTCTGTTGGTGAATCTGCTTCTCTTGGTCAGATAGGTACTGGACCTGAGGAGATGAATGATCCAGTGCACTCCACCCTAGCCCCAGCTGAAACCGCATAGGAATTGGGGAAATGAACAAGAGTTCTGCTTTCTTAGTTAACCTGATATCAGCACAAGTGATGAAGATAGACACTGAGGACACTCAACAACTAACAACCAAGAGAGCCTGATGGTCCTAAGTGCTCATTACTGAAGTAGAATTAAAATGCTCCAAGCATGGCTCAGGAACTTTTCCAGAAGAGGGCACAGAAAGATTGTTAGAGCTACAAATTGAGACATTTTGCCCAGATACATTGCAACATCCCGCCACAGTGCAAGACACACAATCTCCATGGGGTTGACCTACATCCCCAATGACATGGGCCTCTTCAGAAAAAGGGTAAGGTAGGAACGAAAGGATGGTACCAACAGGTGATGTTTGCATACAAATTGTCCATACCTAATAATAAAGATTTAAAAATATGGTTACCCAAATTTTGAAAAAATCATAAAGGGAAATGTTTAGTATCTGTTTGTTTGTTCACTTTTGTTTTGTTCTTATTTTTGATTATGTTAATTTTTATAGAAAACTTCCTTCAATAGTGACAACATGCCATTTACAGACATTTTCCAGCACTCTGCTTTTCCTTCCCTCATTCCTTCCTCCACTGAATCCTTTCTCATTTCCAACTAGTCTACCTCCCCTTTTGATGCCAACATTTTTCCTCCTATTATGCAAGTTTTGTAGACAGCATCAGCCACTGTGAGGTCATTAATATCAAGACTACTTTGTGTCTGGGTGGCATCACTGTAAGCAGACCTCCCCTTCCTTTGGCTTTTACAAATGGCCTGCTACAGTTCCCTTGCTTCTGTGTGTAGCCCGAAGCTGTAACTGTTACTTAACACTCTGGGGCTCTTCTTATTAATCTATATTCCCAATTGGTTAGTGCTTCTGTTGATTTAGGAAGATCTCCCAGTATAGTGATCCAAGTCTTTTTCAATTTAAGCATGGTCCTCCATTTATTGTTTCCTTTGAAAACACTGATTATAGTTTTTGCACAGTTACATTATAAATCTATGTACCTACAACTCTACCTCACTATTCTAAGTCTGACTGGTCTCTGTGATTTGTACAAAATAAAGATATTACCACTGTCCTTATTTCATAGGGATGTTTATTGTGTGTTCATTTATGAATAGGAAGCCCATGTTCAGCCAGTGGGCAAATGAGTAGCTGTGAACGTGATCAGTCTCCTATCAAGAGAAAATAATAAATCATATTCAAAGTTAATAAAATTTTATCCTGTGGCCCTCAGAGAAAGTGATCCCGATGGATCACTATGGATGGCAAATCAAAGCACATACCCAGAAAATAGTTTATTCAGGCACCATGATAAACTATGCCTTTTATGAAAATGGAAACTACAGTGTCAACAACTATTCACTAAGTATATATTTGGTTTTTCCATAGGAAGTTTAAATTTTCTGACATCGCAGATATAATGCTTATTAGCAACATATGTTAACATTAAAGGTTTCACTTGTTCAGAAGACTACCTCTTATTTCATCTATAAGAAGACATCATGGGGGTCTTTAAGAATAACACTGGATAGCAGTTATTGAATACATCTCATCAGAAGTTTACCAATTATAATCACCAGGTAATATTTTTACCTTTGGCTTCTCATCGGCCTTATTAGTCTTCATTTCAAGTTACCACTTATAGTTAATTTTACAAATCTACTTCTTAGGTCTCCTTAGATATAAATAAAGTCATTTGTCACTCTCAATGATGTTTCCTTGATCCACATAAGTTTCCTTCTCCACATAAATTCAATGGTTACAGAATAACCTGAAGCTTTAAATTTTTGAAAATTAATTCCATTCACCAGAAAAAACCTACAATATAATATCAAATAAGTAAATAATAAAAATTCTTAAAATGATTTTAAATGAAGCATCTGAAAGGACTGCTACAATGAAACATATAAACAATGTAAACAATGATGAAATAAATTGAATGGGACATACAGTAAGCAGCTAACCATCCTCATGACTGGAATCATTAATGCAGCTAAACTTTCCTTTCTGTGAGAAGAACTTTAAAAAATTAATTATCATAATCAAAATACTAATTATGTTCTTAACAGAACCAGAAAAAGCAATCCCAAAATGTGTATGGAGGGATCTCAATTAGCAAAACAATAATTTTTTGCAAGAGCAGGGCAAGAATAATCAGACAACCTGAGCTTAAGAAATCTTTTTTTTTCTTTTTAGTTCAAGAATATCTTCATGACATGTTAATAAAATAAATAAGCATATAATATATACATGAACAGCAGGGAAATTCTCATATTCTATAGTAAACTCATTCTTGGAATGGTCACCAAAAACATGCACAGTACCAATGAGTTAGAAAACTGAACATTTCCATTCACTAAAATTTCACTTGACCCCTGTCTATCACCCTATGGAAAATCAAACCACAGTGGATCAAAACCTATGTATAATATTAGAAAAATATGGGATGGAAAGATGGCTCAGTAGATAAGGCACTTGCCTGCAAGGCCTAAAAACCTGGGTTCAATTCCCCAGTACCCACATAAAGCCAGATCAACAAAGTTTCACATGTGTCTGGAGCTTGTTTGCAGGCTACAGGCCCTGTTGCGTGGATTCTCACTCTATTCCTATCTGTTTCTCTTCTCTCTATATCTCTCTAATTGCAAATAAATATTTTTTAAGTATTTGAAAATATGAAACTACTAGAAAATTCATAGGATAAATCATTTTTTTAAAAAATATCAGGATTTTTTTTTAATTTTTAAATTTTTATTTATTTATTTGAGAGCGACAGACACAGAGAGAAAGACAGATAGAGGAAGAGAGAGAGAATGGGCGCGCCAGGGCTTCCAGCCTGTGCAAACGAACTCCAGACGCGTGCGCCCCCTTGTGCATCTGGCTAACGTGGGACCTGGGGAACTGAGCCTCGAACCGGGGTCCTTAGGCTTCACAGGCAAGCGCTTAACCGCTAAGCCATCTCTCCAGCCCAGGATAAATCATTTGAAACATTGCTATAGTTACATTTTGGATAAGACTCAAAACCACAGGCAACTACACAATAAAATTACAATAGACAAAAGAATGGTGCATATAATAAGACTTCTAGATAGTACAGAAAGCAAGAGTGAAAAGACTACTCCCAGAATGGCAAAACAATGCAAATCACAAGTTAATCAAAATTTTAAACAGGGCTGGAGAGATGGCTTAGCGGTTAAGCGCTTGCCTGTGAAGCCTAAGGACCCCGGTTCGAGGCTTGGTTCCCCAGGTCCCACGTTAGCCAGATGCACAAGGGAGCGCACACGTCTGGAGTTCGTTTGCAGAGGCTGAAAGCCCTGGCGTGCCCATTCTCTCTCTCTCCCTCTATCTGTCTTTCTCTCTGTGTCGCTCTCAAATAAATAAATAAATAATTTAAAAAAATTTAAACAACTCAAAGATATAATCAATTAAAATAAAATAACTGAATTTAAAATAGAAAAATCATATGAAACACCTCTCAAAGTAAGAAATTCAGCTGATGAAGAAAATTTTGAAAAAGATGTTCAACTCCATTAGTCATGAAGAAATTATGCATCAACACTACAGCATCATGCATGCCATCTAGATCACTTGCTATTGAAAGGATGAACACCAACAAGCGTTGATGAAGACATAGAAAAATATAGCTATATCCTTGTGAATGATGTCAGTAGAAGCATTATGCCGAACTGTATGATTTTATCAAATAACAAAAAGGTAGCTCTGCCATGAAATCCAAATATCTTCCTTCATGGTGTATATACATAGCATAAAAGTCACCATAACATGAGATACTTAGATGCTCATGTTTATTGAAGTACTACTCACAGACACTACAGTCCGTATTCACACCCGCTGTAGAGAGAGTAGAGTTCACCATGACAAAGAAACCATGACAGAAGCAAGAAACTGGCATCACATCAGTGCAACCTCAAGGCCATTCCCAATGAGCACTTTCTCCAGCAAGACTTCACCTCCAAAAGCTTCCATAACTTTCTGTAGCAGCACCACCATATACGGCATATGGTATACGGAAAATGAGTTGGGTCTTGTGATTTTAAGAGCCTGATTTTTTTGGTTGGATGGTTGGTTTGTTTTTCAAATCTGGTCTCCCAACATCATATCATCTGTTTGTTAGTTACAAAACCAAATACTCGGATGATAACTTTAGTCTCTGTTGGAGAATTTGCTTCTCTTTTTCAGATATATGCAGATCCTAAGAAGAGAACCAGGCCATCACACCGCAAAAGGGTCCCAGATGAAGCTAAGAATAATTGGAAAAATGACCAAGAGTGCTGCTTCCTTGGTGAATCTGGTACCAGCACAAGGGTGAAGGAGATAGACACAGAGAACACTCAACTCTTAACAAACCAGATATCCAGAGACACAGAGGCTTGCAAGACCTCATCATTGAAGCAGATCTAAAATGAACCCAACATTGCTCAGGGAAATTTGTGGAAGAGAAAGCAGAAAGAATGTCAGAGCCACTCATTAGGTCATTATGCACAGAGACATTGCCTCTTACCCATAATTGATGGCTAACCCCACAATGTATGACCCATATTCCCCAATGAGGAGGTTCTCTGTGGAGAGGGGGACAAGGAGGAGGCTAACAATGGTACCAACTTAACTGTATACACTGAGTACAAAACGAATTAAAAAAAAAAAAAAAGAACAAATACTGACATAGCAACTCCTGTAAATCTGTGGCCACCAGTATCCTCATGGTTGACAAAACAGTACAGTTGTAATTTTAAGAAACAAAATCAGAAAGCTGTGCTTTGTGCTTTATATGGCAAAGTCTTATTTGTGTATACAATTCTCTGTGCCTATTGATACTTCTTTCACAGACTGTCATCAAGTCTCTGGAAAGTCTACTTAATTAATAGAGACTACTGACTGCTTTTGAATCAAACCTTTGTAACACATTCTGAAGGTCTATTTGATCTGTCTGTCCATGTTCTTACCAGTAATACAAATAATGTAACACCTTAGGGTAACCATCATTGGTAAGCTAATTCCATTTTATATTTGTTTTGACAACCTTGAGCCTAAAACACTTTCATCATAGGCTGCAAATCCTGATAGTGCACATCAGTTAATTAATGTAGCTACTTCCTTACTCAAGTACATTCTCACTTAGCAAAAACATTGATTCCTTTGTTAATCCATACCAACTTCCCATGTTAATCAATGGTTTTACTTTAGGAGAATAATCATGGTTGAATAATAAAATGAGGACACGTGTTACTTAGTGTGATTTATCCCTTTTGAAATTTTATCTGGTCTTTAAATAAGGTAGTAGGTCTTTCCCTCTCTCTCTCTCTCTCTCTCTCTCTCTCAAAAAGAGTGGTAAAAATAACTACTCCTGTAATTCCAGGGTCCAGGGATTCTCAGCATTCCCAGATCTTAGTCAATTGCCTTGAAGTGCCTTATGTTTTCTCTGTCTTTCTGCTCAGGGTCCAGTTGTCAGCCTAATAGATATGAAAAGCTATCAAGTCAGCCTTTACTGGCATCATGTTGCTCATATGCAGGTCTCAAGTGTGACATTCATACTTGTCAATCCTCCAAATGGCATGGTAAGGATATATGTCTGGTCAGGGATTTTAGATGCTAAATTTTCCTTTACTTATTTGAATTCCCTTCAGTCTAGAATTTTCTATTCCCAGAGTACTGTCAATGCTCACCTGGTTTTCTACCTCTGTCTTAAGCTCAGTTGTGCCGATCTATACTGTTCCATCTGGTGTGGACCTGGGCGGCAGTACAACTGCACTCTTCTGGGATCAGTACGCAGTAAGTGAATGTGACCTCATATTCATCTGCCCATCCACTTCTTTGATGTTTTCCCTTTAGGACCAAATAAAATTCTTTCATGATCTCCCATTTATCTCAATCTATAAAACTAAGCCATCAGTTAATCTTTTCAGATTCATGTTCAAAGTGCAGTCCGAATATTCCTTAGGTAGTCTTCCCACTAAACATAATCTGAGGGAAAGAATCCGACATTCATAATTGTGTGTAAAAGTATTCCTCTAAAAACAGCAAGAAGAAATTTGGACAAGCAGGATAGAACAGAAATCAGTTTGGATATTAAATAAAACATTTAAATTGGTCTTGTACACAGGGGAATGTGAGTTATCATTACACTACAGAATTATAGTTTGAGACAAAAAAAAAATCTATACATTGGTGCTTACTTATGCTCCTCATGCCTTGATACTAATTTAGTCAGTGCAATGCCAGGATTAAACCCAAGTCCTTTTGCATGGGCTACTGGAGCTCACCACCAAGCTACGACCTCAGCATTCTCTCTGAAATGCAAGATAAGAAGTTCCTCTGATGACTTCTGTCAGCCAAGGATAATTACCTCTATAAAATTACAAAAATTATGCCACTATCTTAAGGACTATCACGTTGGTGGTTAGAGCCTTTATTAAAGAAGTGGAAGAACACATCATGAGTTCCAATACAGCCATTCAATTGAAACAAACCCATAGTTACATTTTAAATAAAATTTTGATGGGTTGTATGTGAGTTTTTATTATTATTATTATTATTATTATTATTATTATTATTATTATTAATGGCTTTCTGAGATCAGATCTCACTCTAGCTCAGGCTGACCTGGAATTCACTACATAGTCTCAGGGTGGCCTAGAACTCTCAGCAATCCTCCTTCCTAAGTGCTGGGATTAAAGACATTTGCCACCACGTCCGGCAATTTTTATTATTTTTTATCTGTTTCTTTGGACATTACTAGAGTCACTCATTATATCTTGTCTGGACATGCAACCTTTTCCATGTTAATATCATAATATGAGGAAATTATATCCTTGAGGGAGCCCATAGCCATCACATTTCAATTGTTTCACCTGAATATGAAATAATAGCTGTTTAGGCTACAATTAAAATATTTTATGGTTTACTTACAGTATTCTAAATTCCAATCACTTTCTTTTCTTTTTTCTCATGTGATTTTTAAATGGTTCCAAAATTTTAAGTACAATAATAAATATCTTAAAAGCTCTCATTTTTTTTGAATCTCACTTCACATCGCTTCTAGAATTCCAGGTGGATTTTGTTGTTGTTATTGCTGTTGTTTGTTTTTAATACTCAACTCCCCTATCTTGAGCAACTTCAACTGTATTTCCAATTAAAATTTCATACCTACCATTTACCTTCCTTCTCTACACCTGTAATAATTCTACCACATTTCCTGTATCAAGTGTCGCCTCTATTTGCCCACAACCTTAGTTTAAATCCTCTTAATGCGCTAGCTACTTGTTGTTTCCTTGGGATGGAATATTTGACAGAAGCAAGTTAAGGAAGGAAGGATTTGTCTTGGCTCATAATTTCAGAAGTTATCAATATATCTTGCTGGTTAAACCAATACTGTGGTATCAGGAGCATGTGTGAGAGAGTTGACTATCCTTAGGAAGCAGAGAGAAAGGCTTGGAAACAGATGTGTAATTAAGTTGTAATCTTCAAAGCTCTACTGACAGTGGCTGTTTCTCAAGCCAGGAACCACTTCTTTTGGAGGCCAGAAGATACTGCATATATTCCTCTACCATTCTCCTGCCTTATTTCCCTGAGATAGAGCCTCTTAGTGAAGTTGATATTTGTTTTTTTGGTTAGACTGACTTAGCCTGAAGCTTCCATCTTTGTCTTGTTTTTACCCCCATCAATGTGGAAGTTACAGGTATAGGTGCTTGGTTCATGCTTGTGGAGCAAATGTTTTTCCTGCTGAGTCATCTTCTAGCTCCCACCTCAACACTTTTTTTTTTGTTTTTTGTTTTTTGTTTTTTGATTTTTCTAGGTAAGGTCTCACTCTTGCCCAGGCTAACCTGGAATTCACTGTGTAGTCTCAGGCTGGCCTCAAACTCATGGCGATTCACCTACCTCTGCCTCCCAAGTGCTGGGATTAAAGGTGTGTGCCACCAAGCCCAGCCCACCTCAATACTTTACTAATTAATACAATGCAATATTTCTTTCTAAACATTTATATTATTTTGTTAATGACAAATTTAATAACTCACAAATTTCCTAGGAAACAGAGTTTTGGAAATTTTCTCAAAAGTACAGTATTCAGAAGTAATATGGTTGAAATTCCAAGTTCAAAGTTGAAGTTCTCTTTGAATCTGGATTCTTACCATGTACTAACTTTCAGGAATGGAAATGATGAGTTTATTGATAGGTATGTCTGTCTTTTTTACTTTTTTTTTTTTTGTTTGTTTTATTTAGGGAAAATATCTAGGATTGGATTTTTTTTTTTTTTTTTCTATCTGTGTGCTGATATTTATCAAGCCAGCATGCATGGTGAAAAACAGACAACCTTCCTTTGGAAAGTAAACCATTCTAAAGAGAGATTATGACAAAAAGTTTTCAGCTACAATGATACTAAATTCAAGTTTATAGGCTTATTCTTTCAAAACTAATGTATAACCTAAAGGGTCACAAAACATTCAAAAAACACTAGGTTTGGTTTTTGTATTATATCCATGTTTAATTGCCATGCATTCTTTGGAATCCATATTTTGACCTCTGGGTAACATTCCATATTGTCATATCACAGAATCTCCACATCTGAGGTCAAAAATGTTCTCTCTCCTAAGTGCATGAAACTGAGGCTACTCCTTATATTAGGAAACAAAATCATTCTTTCAGTTTGAGTACAGTGTAGTTTCTGGATCAATAACTTTAATGAGGAGACTGCTTTGTAAGATGCAAACTAGGTGTGCATTACTGAACCAGTATTTGGAATGGGAATGTGTAAGTGTGGTCAGGTATCATTCATTTAATTTACATTTTCTTAGAGTAGTCTACAGGTAAAGAAATTTTATGAATGCTAAAAATGGCAAGATCAAGATCTCAAGATCAATAAAACCCATGTCCTGAAAGTAGCAGACAAAAATCTTAAAATATAGAAGAAAAATAAAGGCATACTTATTTTATATAAAATAGAGAATATAAATTTACAGGATACATATGATATGCCATGCAATGACTACTTGGTGTCACATCAAATGGATGAAGGGAAGGGAAATAGACTTGTATATTGGGATTATAAATTTTGAGTTGATCTGAACAAATGATTTTTTTCTTAACACATGTAAAAATATTTAGAATTTAGGCAGGAAGATTATTTTGCACTTGAAATCTCTACATGTGGGAAAGACAGTCCGTCGAGCTACCAGTGATTTTTCTAGAACTGTGGATCATAAATGTGATCTTGGCTCAGGGATAAACAAACAAAACACTGACAGAACAAAGAATTTATCTGAGCAATAAAAAAGCTAATTCTGCAATCTCAAGTGAATAACAGGAAAGGTGGTTCAATAAACTGCTTAGGAAATGACTGCTTTGTACAAAATATTAAAAAGCAATCCTCTATTTCATATTAAAAATTAACATAAATATCTTATGGATTTTCAAAGTAAAGTCAAACATTATGTTTTTTTAGAAAAAGTAACATACCAGATATATTCCTTTAAAAAAAATTAGATATAGGCATTTATTAAACAACAAAAAAAAAAAATTAGGGGTGGGCACCATGGTCTGGAGTGAGTAGACCAGTTCCATTTCAAGACTCCTCCCACCCCCTGGACCTGAGTTTCTTGCACAGACAGGGTGTGGGCAGACACAACAGTCTGGAGTGAGTAGGCCAAACCCATTTCTGGGCTCCTGCCACCTCCCAGGTCTGAGTTGCCTGCTCTGGTCTGTGTACTGGAGGGCTCATCATGAAGGCCAGATCCTTGTTCCCTTACTCCTCTCAGTCCCCTGATTCTGATAGGCCCCATTATGCCTTGCTTGGGGAGGTCTGGTCCCTGTGTCATATATGTAATCAGGCCTTTTGCTCGGGTATCCTGACTGGCCACTGGGTACCAACATGCCTGTTCACCTGAGTCAGAGTGTGGATGGGCCAAAGGACAAAAACTTGCTTCCTCCTCAATAACATAAAGAGTCGTTCTAAAATTCATAGACAACAATGCAAAAAAAGCCAACAAGCTAGGCGTGGTGGTGCACGCCTTTAATCCCAGTGCTCAAGAGGCAGAGGTAGGAGGATTGCTGTGAGTTCGAGGCCACCCTGAGACTACATACTGAATTCCAGGTCAGCCTGGGCTAGAGTGAGACCCTACCTTGAAAAAAAAAAAACAAAACAAAACAAAACAATCCAACAAAAGCCAGAAAACTGAGAGATATCCTCCAAAGATGCCTTTCCTTACAGTGGAAGCTTCTAATGAAACCATAGAGAAATCAACAGAAATTCATTCACAACATGAAAACACAATAACCAATGACACCCTGATTTAAAAAAAAAAAAAAATCACTGAAGTTGAAGCAAACTACCAAAGAACTGACAATCATATCAATGAAATTGAACAGAATCACCTCCTAGAATGCTTAGCTTTTGATGGCAGGCTTAACCTGATTGAAGTCAGACTACAAGGTAGAGCCTTCAAGTGACCTTAAGGAAGCACCTGAATCAAGGGTTCCTGGAAAAAGTGAGATCAAACCTAACCTCAAATTTATCTTGTTTCTCTTTCTTCTCTGGCTTTTTCTTTTTTTTTTTTTTTTTCCTTTTCCGTTGGCGCTGGCCTGTAATTCCCTGTACCAGGATGTGTTATATATCCACAATGAGCTGTTGATCAGAGACCTACTAAATCTCCCAAAACAAACACGACAGACTTCTGTCAGAACACTTAATTACCCACCAGAGGTTAATGGTAAGACCCTACTGCTGAAGACATCATACACTGTCAGCATGGATCATAGAGAACCCTGGTTGGAATCTGGAAGACAGCCAGTCCATTAGCCAGACAATTAGCCTGTCTAGTACTGGAAGAGGCTACATGATTTCCTAGGGGAAAGTGGCCAACAACTCTCCAAGCAACTCAAAGTCTAAGGAAGTCAGAAGCAAACAACCTGATGTGATACTCACACAAGTGCAATAGTGGCACACAGACATGGTGGGTAATTGGATTGGCTAATAGATCTGCTCAGTGGAAAGGAAACCATATCTGGAACTGGGAAGCAAGTCAGAATCATATCCAGATAATGATTCTGCTTTCCATTGTCAAGATCCCACTAACCTCAGACTATAAGAGGGTCCATGCCTTTTTAATCTCTCTAAATCAATAATGGTTATCCCATTTAACTGGTGCTGACTTCATTCTCTGTTGGAGAATTTGCTTCCTTTTATCAGTGTGAAGCTGGACCTGAGAAGATAAAGAACCCAGTGTACTCCACCCTGGCCCCAGCTGAAACCACAGAGGAACTGGGGAAATGAGGAAGAGTGTTACTTTCTTAGAGGCTCCTGAGTGCCCATCACTGAAGTGGACTTAAAACGCTCCCGTCAAGGCTCAAGGAATTTTGCAGAAGAGGGGCGGAAGGATTGTTAGAGCCTCAAGTTGGGACATTTTGTACAGAGACATTCCTTCCCTCATAATGCATGACTCACAATCCCCATCATGTTGACCTGTATCCCCAAGGAAGAAGGCCTCTGCAGAAAAGGGGCAGGGAGGAGGGAAAGGATGGTACCAACATGTCTTGCTTACATACAAAATATGTCCATGCCTAAAAAAAATATTGAAATCAATTTATTTCTGGAGGTCATTCATTAACTTGTGCAAAATTACCTATATGGTGCTACTTTACTGATGCATCAGCATGCTAATGATGGGCATTTGTGAATCATTATTACAGGGTGTTTGCTAGAGCTACTTTTTGTTGCTTTGAAGACATGGTACTTTTATTAAATTTATTTATTTCCAGTTATATTATATGTTTTCTATCATATGAATGTAACCTCATTTCCGATTAAACTTTCTATTGTTCTTTTGTTAGGATAAAGCTACTGTGCCCCTGTGCTGGGTTGTGACTTATCATTATAACTCATGAAAACTTCATTTTAAAGCAATATGCCCTTTTCTTGCTTTGGGGCAATAGCCATGGCTTTTACAATAAAAAAATTACAGTTCCTCTTATCTTGACTCAATATATAGAAAGTTTTTGCTCTTAGTTTAAAATTCTGATTTCCTTCTTCATAAAGGATTTATTTTAGAAAATGTTATTATGGATTAACTTCTACCCATTTCAGATGCAAAGAGGTCCATTGTTTTATTATTCTTAAGAAAATAAATTCTCTTTCTTTTAGATTGTATGTTTAGAACCCAATTCCCTTGAAAAACAATCAGAAAAGAAATGTGATCACATCACACTGGCAACCTGTGTTCCATCCCGACACCCTCCTGTATGTTTCCTGTAGCACTCTGATTACAAGCTATAGCTTCAATCTCGCTGAGCCACCATCAGGTCAAGTCTCTGAAACATCCACCTGCAGTGAAACTATCTCAGGAGTTTTGAGGAATATCTAAGGACGGATCCTCAGTAGGTCTTCTACTAACCCCACGTATGCTGAATTTTGAGAGGTCAGCACCACAAAGGGGTCTATTGATTCAAAAATGTTTTCTGTTGTTCTCTCCTAATGGCTGGGGAAAAACGGCCAAACAGAAACAGGGGATGGGAGGTAAGAGTTTATTTAAAGCTTAAAGTTCCACAGGGAAGCATCATCATTATGGCGAAAAGCATGAAAATTGTCTCACAAAGTCACACATCCACAGTAAAGAGTGAACAGCAAGAGGCAGCCTGTGCTGAAATCCAAGTAGGCTAATCAAACCCAATATCCAGCAGCACACTTCCTCCAGCAAGGCTCTGCCTCCCAGAGGCCCCATCAGGTGGAAATTCAGTAGAAACTTAATCACAAACACATGAGTCTATGTGAACCATTTTTTATATACAAGTTCTCATATTCCTTTCATATCCCAGCCTATTGATCCTTCCTTAGTGCCTTCTCCTATTGCTGTTGAGAACATCCTGGATTTTGTACACTATGAATTTGATGGCAAGACATCTCAGTAGATGATAACTTGGGTATTTTTCATTTTTTGGGCTGTGGGGGGGTGGCTAGGCAGAATTATTTAAAGACTGGTTTGATAGAGACAGTATACTTAGTCCAAACCTATTCCAGGTCATTCCTGAAATACTTGTCCTTGAGAACTTTTGGAGTATCCACACTGGAAATTGTGTCCTTAAAAATGCCAATTATTGTCTTTCTGAAAGCTCTAATAAATACTCAAAAAACTTTCATATCCCCAGCCTGAAATATCTCTATAAGGTGAATAATTTTGAGTGTTTGGAAATTTCATGTGTAACAAGATTGTAACTTAGGAAGCTGACAGTTTGGGTTTCCACAATTCATTCCAGGGCTACGTGCATGTGTTGGTTAATCTTCATCACCAATTTGAGTGGATTTAGAATAACCCCAGAGACACACCTCTGTGAGTGTCTGTGGAAAAATTGCCAGAGAGGTTTTACTGAGATAGGAACACCATCCTGAAGTGTGTGGCACAATACTGTTGGCTATAGTCCTAAACTAAATAAAATTAAAAAAAAAAATTTTATTTTAAGATGTTTTGGTATGCTATTGAAAATATAATACAGCAAAATAAAGATTCAATTGTTCTTCGGGTAATCAGACTACTATTCTGGCCCTGCAATAAATATTTGACAGTTTTTTTTTTTAATTTAATCCTCTGTATTTTTCAATTATAAGAAGTTTAGGCTAATTGTTCTTTCTACTTGCACATTCTTTTTTTAATTTTATTTATTAGTTTTCTTTTCATAAAATACAGGCAGTTTGGTACCATTGTTTAGGCTCATCTATGATCTACCCCCTCCCATTAGACCCTCCTTGTTGATGTAAATGGGTCGTGCACTGTGGGGTTAGTCCCCAGTTATAGGTATGCTAAATGTCTCTCATGATTTGCAGAGACATTTAGCATACCAATATTTGACAGTTTTGTGAAAAGTTCTGGTATGTTACTTATCCATCATATCACTCCTAAATGAAAATAGGTAAGTGTTATTATGGTTTAAAGTGATTTATTGGTTATCAACATAACAAGGGGTGAAGTTCTGATGTCTGAACCAGATTGGATTACGGCATACATAGGAAATTATTAGAGTACAATTCTTGGTGTGTTTATGATAGCATTTTTTAGAGAGAATTACATCATGAAAGCTCTTAACTAAATAATGGGTTAACCCCTTAATGTATTGTAACATGTTTAGTATACTCGGGAGAAGATTAAATGTAAGAAAGGAAATAGATCACTGGAGACATGTCTTAAGGTCGTGACTATCTTACCCTGGCCTCCTTCTGTATTCCTTTATTCTGACCAGAATGTGACATTCTCCTCTGACTTGCTCTCCCTTGAGATGGACTGATGTCCCTGAGACTGGGGGCAATTAAAATAAATCCTCCTGCCTTAAATGATGTCACATCACAGCAGGGAGAAATGAACTGACACAATAGTTTGAAAGAGTTTTTAAAAAATAAATCTTACAATTTCTGTTGGATATATTATTTCCCCAATAGTCTTCCTTAAAATGCTGGTTACAGTAAACCTATTTGAAATGATAGGAAAATGAGCAGATGAGGATACCTTATTAACACAAAAATGTGATGCAAAAGTTCTTCCAGCTCTCAATATTCAAAGATGAAGGATTTTTTTTTTATGTGACCAATATACACACCCAAAGGAACTTTCTATAAATAATATTTTTATATTTATTTGTATTTTTATTAATCTATATTTGGAGTTAGATGTTGGTGAGAAGAGTCAAAGTTACCATGAATCCAATATTTATTTCAGGTCCAAAGATTTTAATTTCACAGAAAGATTTGGGGGAGGATGTTTAGTTTCCCCATCATCCTCTTCAGTATTGCTGCAGGAAGTTGGATTGTCAGCCAAGATATGTAAAGAAGTCTGCATTTGAGGTAGTTTCTCTTATCTATGCCAGTACAGGAGACAGAGATGAAGATAAATAATTTTCAGTCTGACATCTACAACTGACTGACTTGGCAATTCATATTCATATAGCACTTATAATGTCACAAGCACTGTGTATGTATATTCAACTACACTGTGATCCATATGCTATAATTATACTAATATTCACTAATAAACAAAGAAGATACAGATGGATTGAGTTTTTACTTTGAGATGTGTTGGTGAACTTCTTATGGAAGTAAATCATAAAAACATCACATGGCCTGTTGTCCTGTCCTTAATCCCAGCACTGGGGAGTCTGAGGTAGCAGGATTGATGTGAGTTTGAGGCCAGCCTGGAGTTCCAGGGTGAGTTCCAGTGAGCCTAAGCTAGAGTGACATTCTACCTCAAAAAGAAAAAAAAATAATAAAAATCACATAACTTTGAATTTTATTCATCATTCAGACACCATAACTTGTTTATATGTATATCAAGAGCATATGGATGGCACACTCAGTGCCCACTTAAATCAGGCTTATATGTGAACTAAAGGTAAATTATCCCTACATACTTTCCAAGAATTTACTTTATGTGCATATCAGTTTATGGAAATGATAAACAGTACTCATAAGCATTTTCTGTGAAAATTAAAGACATTATGACATTGCCTGAAGTATCTTAAAATGTTCCACAGACTGGATAATCAAATTTATTGATGGATATTTGGTTTTCATTTCTATTATCAACTAAAAGACAGATTGAAGATGTTATACTTACCTTCTCATTGCTAGCACAAAGCACCCTACTAAAAAGTGGCTGATGGGAGGAAAATTTTTATTATGACTTTCAGTCTTGAGGAAGATTCATGATGGGAGAAGAAAGCATGATATGAGCAGAAGCTGGGCATCACTTCGACCACAGCAGTAGGAAACCAGGAACAGGCTAGCAGGCCAAACTCTGAAAGGGGTAATGAGAGCTATAACACCCCAAATCCTGCTCCCTGTAAGATGCCTCCTCCAGCAAGGCTCTACCTCCCAAGCACCAAGAGCTGGGGACAAAGCATTTAAACACATGAGTTTATGAGGTATATCTGATTAAAACCACCATATCCCACCCCTGGCCCCATGAACTGATGATCATTCAAGATGTAAAATTTAATGCTCTCAGTGCAACTGTAAAAGGCCCTGTGAATTTTATCAATACTGACACCATTCAAATATCATTGTAGTTTAAGTCTTTTAAAACCAAAATCATATGGCACAGAGAAAACATTCAAACTACGCAAAAATGGAATTGAACATAGCAAGGAAAGATTGAACTAGTATAAGAGCTAAAACAAAATGCACAGGCTGGAAAGATGGCTCAGTGGTTAAAAGAGCTGGCATGCAAAGCCTGGCAGGCTGGGTTGAAATTTCCAGTAACTGTGTAAAGCCAGTTGCAAAAAGTAGTACACTTCATCTGGAGTTTGTTTGCAGTGTCAGGAGTCTCTGGCCTGCCCATTCTTTTTCTCATTCTCTCTCTCTCTCTATCTCTCTATCTCTATCTGTAACTCTATCTCTCTTTCTCCTTGAAAATAAATGAATAAATATATTTTACAAAATCTTAAAACAAGTTCTAATTTCAAATCCTATAATTCCAAGTCTGACATGAGTAACCAGTGACAAAATGTCTGAAGTTCTAATTCCATTCCCAAGCTGCTTAAAATCCCAGTGAAATCTCTATCCCAAGTCAGCACCCCTCCTTGGCAGCCATCCCATAATCTTAGTTTTTCCAAAAAGAAATCTGGGTTCCCCACTATTCCTGGGATCACCCACAGTTCCATCTATGCTATTGCTCCACTGGATCTCTGTGGTGGTTTGATTCATGTGTCCCCCATAAACTTAGGTGTTCTGAATCTAGGTTCCCAGATGATGGATATTTGGGAATTAATGCCTCCTGGAGGGAGTGTATTGTTGGGGGTGGGCTTATGGGTATTAAAGCCAGTTTCCCCTTGCCAGTGTTTGTCATACCCTCCTGTTGCTGTGGTCCACCTTATGTTGGCCAGGGGGTGATGTCCACCCTTTGCTCATGCCATCGTTTTCCTCTGCCATCGTGGAGCTTCCCCTTGAACCTGTAGGCCAAAATAAATCTCTTTTTCCCAGAAGCTGCTCTTGGTTGGGTGATTTCTACCAGCAATGTGAACTGGACTGCAACAGTCTCTATGCAGTGACTTTAACCACTGTGACTCACCTTGCCTAGCAACCATCTCCAAAAACAAACTGTCCCACAAATCCAGTGAGATTTTCTTTCCTGAATTTGTTATATTCCTATAGCACCAGGTGGTGAGCTATCAGTTTGTTAATCTTTGGGATGGGATTGATTTGAAGACTAGGAAAACTCAGCATTCTGATCCCCTACTTTCAAGAGTAAACATACTTCTTGTTGTCCCAAAACAGAAGAGCTGGCACAATCTCAATGACAGTGTTGCAGTGTGGTTCACATTAGAATTATCGGACTTGGAGATTTGTCATTGGCTAGAGTTGTTGGACTTGGAGTTACAGTTTGATGTTTGCCCTGGTTGTTTTAAATCATGTATTGGCTGAATGTTTCTTTGTTATGCCCAATGCCATCTTCTGCAGTGTGAATGTTTATTCATTATGTTTTTTTTTTTTGAGGCTTTTTTAATATTATGGCTCAGTTAAAAGACTTGGACTATGGGGATGTTTGAACATCATTGGGATTGATAAAAACAATGAGGATGTTTAAAGTTGGACTGAATGCATTGTATTTTACACCATGTATGGATATCAGTTTATGGGTGTCAGGGGTGGAACATGGTGGTTTGATTCATGTGTCCCCCATAAACTTAGGTATTCTGAATGCTTGGTTCCAAGCTGATGGAAATTTGGGAATTAATGCCTCCTGGTGGGAGTATATTGTTGGGGGCAGTCTTATGGTTGTTAGAGCCAGATTCCCCTTGCCAGTGTTTGGCACACTCTCCTGTTGTTATTGTCCACCTTATGTTGGCCAGGGGTTGATGTCTACCCATTGCTTCCCCTCAAGCCTGTATACCAAAATAAACCTCTTTTCCCCACAAGCTGCTGTTAGTCAGGTGATTTCTACTAGCAATGTGAACCTGACTGCAACAGAGGGTGATATCTCAAACAATGCCAGGTAAAGCAGGCTTATGTTTCCAGACCAACTCATTTCTTTGCATGTCATATCCATCTGCACACACCAGGCCATATCTTCTAAATTCAACAATGCTTAAGTTCTCAGGACAGGGGAAGAGGAAAGCTGGCCTTTCACACAAAGTGCCTCTAACCTGGTATGGACAAAGCTCTGTTGCCCTCGAAAACAAAGTCTTCATAAAAAGGTCCTTCAAACTCTGCCTTCAGAACTACAGTGTTTCTCTTAGGGCAGGGTTTCAAATTTGTCCGCATTCCTTCAGCAACTCTCCTCCAACAGGCCCAAAGGCACAGTTTTGTTTCTAATAGTCTCAACCCAGTCCTCTGGCACCAAATTTCTGTGGTACTTATCTTCTTGTTGCTGAGACAAAGCAACTGGCCAAAAGCAGTTGATGAAAGTTTGTACTAGGCTTGCAGTCTTAAGTGGACACTATATGGTGGCAGGGACAGCATGGCATGAGCAGAAGCTGGACATCGCTTCTGTCCCAGCAAGTGAAAAACCGCAATGGGACATGAGCTGAATTCTCACAAGTGAGCTGGCCATAACAACTCTAAGTCTTTTCCCAGCAACACAACTACCCCAGCAAAGCTCCACCTCTGTGATTGCCATCAATTACAGAGACCAAGCATTCAGAACACATGAGCTCTCGGGGGACATCCTATTCAAACCATCACAAAGAATAGGAGGAAAGAAGGCTGCATAATATGTACTGTATTTTCCTGTGTATTCAATTATGCACATTTTTATCAACAAATTAAGGAAAAAATATATGGTCTGTGTTATTTATTACCAATATTTATGCTTAAATTTTTACATCTGCATGGGATTTGAGGATTTGTTTTGTTTATTTTTACTTATTTATTTGAGAGTGACAGACAGAGAGAAAGAGGGAGAGAGAGAGAGAGGGAGGGAGAGAACGGGTGTGCCAGGGCCTCCAGCCACTGAAAACGAACTCCAGATGCTTGTGCCACCTTGTGCATCTGGCAAATGTGGGTCCTGGGGAATCGAGCCTCGCACGGGGGTCCTTAAGTTTCACAGGCAAGTGCTTAACCATTAAGCCACCTCTCCAGCCCTTGAGGATTTTTTTTTTTTTTTTTTTGAAAACCAGTCATATATTTCAGAGACATAGATATCAATTGAGTGGCAGGGGAGTTGGAAAATGCCATGTTGTTGAGGGAATTGTGGGTAGCAGAAGTCTCAGGGCATTCTCTAAGCCTAAACAGAATTTTATGCATTCCACTATGGCACTGAATGATATAAAATATAATGTAACGCAGTAAGGCAAATCTTTTACAGAAACGGTTAATCCAATGCATGAATTACTAAAGCAATTGAATCATCTAAAATAAACGGAAACCTACTGCCTGGTAATCATAGTAAATTCATGTGATTAGACAAACATTTTTTGGTAAAGTATCTGAGGGGACAGCATTTCTATTTAAGCTTGTAAAAGTACTGACTGCTCAATTTGAATCTAAATACCTACCCCATTAAATGTCACCAACTTTCTGAAAATCAACTTTAGCTTTAAAAGGTTTTCATATATATTTATTAAGAATATACTTTGTATGGATACATCATGTGTTGGTATCAACTTTTCCCTCCTCCCTGCCCCATTCTGCTGAAGGCCCTCCTCAGTGTGGTTACCAGTATTCCCTATGGGCTATGGGCTATGTGTTATGAGAGCAGCAGCCCCTTTAGCACCTATTCAGTGAGTATTCTGTTTTTTGGATATGTTCATCCATGACTTTTCAACTTCATAAAGCAACGTTTTTCTATATGTGTTACCAGTTCTAAATAAGACCCACACTGCTGGGGTGATGTTATTGTATTTCTCCTACTCTTTACTTATCCATGGGGAGATGCACAGTTTCTTAACATATAAAGGATAAAACAAAAGTAACCTTAGTTACAAATGAAATAGTAGATTTGCCTACTGCTGAGAAAGAAAAGTGTATAGATTACCAAAAACTAAACTTCTTCAATCAGTACAAATCAAAATGTTGACATAAAAGTAAAGACCATGCCCAACATCAAACCATTCACAATCCAACAATTAAGTCATTACTTGTTTAACAAGGTAAGTAGAAGCACAGATGCAGGGAGTGGAAGCATCTAGGGGAGGGAGGGGCTTGGTAGGGAGGGGAGAGGGAATACAGAAAAATTAATCATGGCATGAATCAATATTATAGAATCATACTTCTTTGTTAGCTTATTAGAATACATAACTTTCTGAAAGAGAAAGAGTGGATATTTTGGGGTGTAAATATTCTCTATCCTAAAACCATATGTTTTTTCTGGTAAATCCCAGTGAGCTATTGGTCAGGAAAATTCATAAGAACCGCAATCCAATGCAGGCCATTGTCAAAGCACTTGTTCACCTACCAGGAATGGATGATAACATGCTATTTCCATAGATACTAAAGGACAGGTGTGTAAGGCATTGAGAATCTAACTGTGCTGACGTAGAAGAGAGCTTCTTGCTGACTAGCTGCCATAGTGCTAGGAAGCACTATGAGAGCTTCTGGGGGATAAAATTCTCCAAGTCTATGAATGATCAGTGGATCCTGCAAACTACCAGAATTAATTAGTCAGGCAATATGAACATACCATTGCCAAGTATTGCAGCTAAATTATGGAGGTAATCAAACTGCTCTCTGCTTGAATATGAGGATTGCTCAGTGGAAGGAAATCAATGTCTGGTACTGAGAACCTAGTTCTGTATTTCCTCCACCTTCAGAAAGCACCTCAGCAGGTCCGGGTTCTTTACCTGGAGGAGGAGTGACCCATACCTTCATTCCTGAAGGATTTGGGCCATTTATCACACTGCTTTGATTGGGTTGTTGCAGTTGTCCATTGACTTTGAAAAAAAAAAAAAAAAAAGGCATGACAATACCAAGAGATGCGCTGAAGGATCTGCACTCCAGACATGCTCTTCCTTAACTCCATTGTGGAGGAACAATCTGCTTTCCCCCTGGTAGTCTGGATCAATCACCCCTGCTAACCCTGCAACTCCTTTCTTTGCTTGTTCACTCAAGGGCATCAGGAGCCCAAGGTGGCGAGGGATAAGTCTTAGCTTCCAGTTCAATGGAATGTTCTTAGTGCCTCCTGGCAAAAGCACTCCCCCCTCTGTTACCAACATGGCTTGGTCAGCAGAGCATAAGGCTACAGGATTAGGAAGCAAAATTTTGGCTAATGTGTCACTTGGGGTAATGGTAAATGGGACCATTCCCATTTCCACTGCTTGATTCCTGGACCCATGAGTCCAGGCTATAGAAGAAACAACACCATATATAGGATGCTGATTCAGAGCATATACAGCCTGCTGAAGGACATTCCTCCAGCCCTCCAAGCTATTACCACCTACTTGGCCCAGTATCTGTTTCTTTAAAAAGGCCATTCCACTATCCTATCAAGCCAGCTGCTTCAGAGTGGTGGAGCACATGGTAAGACCAGTGAATTCCATGATCATGAGCCCACTGTCATACTTCCTTGGCTATAAAGTGAGTTCCTTGGTCAGCAACAATGCACTGTGGTATATCATGATAGTGGATAAGGGATTCTGTAAGCCCATGGATGGTAGTTTTTGCAGAACCATTTCATGCAGGAAAGGCAAATACATATCCAGAATAAGTGTTTATTCCAGTAAGGACAAAACGCTGTCCTTTCCATGATGGAAGTGGTCCAATGTAGTCAACCTGCCACCAAGTTGCTGGCTGGTCACCCCAAGGAATGCGACCACATCAGAGGCTCCAAATTAATCTCTGTTAATGGCAGATTTGGCACTTAGCAGCAGCCATAGCCAGGTCAGCTTTAGTTAGTGGAAGTCCATGTTTTGGGGCCCATGCATAGCCTGCATCTCTGCCACCATGGCCACTTTGTTTTTAGGCCCATTGGGCAATGACAGGGTTGGCTGAGGAAAGAGGTTGACCACTATTCACAAAACAGATCAGCTTATCTACTTGATTATTAAAGTCGTCCTCCAATGAGATCACCTTCTGATGAGCATTAACATAGGACACAAGCATCTTTATATACTTTTCCCATTCAAAGAGTTCTATCCACATACACCTTCCCCAAATGTCCTTCTCATCAATTTTCCAATTGTGCTTCTTCCAAGTCCCGGACCATCTGGCGAAACCATTAGCAACAACCCATGAATCAGTGTGTAACCACTGGCCATTTTTCCTTCCAAGAAAAATGCAAAACCATGTGCACTGCTCATAGTTCTGCCCATTGTGAAGACTTCCCTTCACCACAGTCCTTCAGATTTGTCCCAGAAAGGGGCTGTAATTCTGCAGCAGTCCACTTCTTGGAGGTGCCCACATAATGTGCTGAAGCATCTATAAACAGTGCCCTAGTAGTCTTCTCTTCGTCAGTCAGTTGATCACAGGGCACACCCCACGATGCCATAGGTGCATGC
The DNA here is from genome assembly GCF_020740685.1 of Jaculus jaculus. Taxonomy (NCBI): domain Eukaryota; kingdom Metazoa; phylum Chordata; class Mammalia; order Rodentia; family Dipodidae; genus Jaculus; species Jaculus jaculus. The sequence goes on from NC_059114.1 coordinate 79,847,425, forward strand.
TTTAGGGCAGAAAGCATTGTAACAGGAGTAGCAATAATAGGCAACTTCCTCATGTAACTTACTTGTACCTCCAGGGCCTGCTCGAGCCCAATCACAGATATACCACTTCCACTTGATGATGGACTGCTGCTGTGCATGTCCAACTTTATGGCTTGGTGGGTCAGATAACACCCAGCTCATAATGGGCAGCTCAGATTACAGAGTAACTTGATGGTCCATTTTCAGGCATTCAGTTTCTCCTAAGGCCCAAGAGCTATCTCTCAAAGGGAGAATAATTGTCTGCAGATGACGGCAGAGCCCTCCTCTAGAATCCCAAAGGCCTCTGCTGTTATTCACCTATGGGGGGCCTGCCAAGTGCTTCAAACGGCATCACTATCTTCCATTGACACCTCAAGTACCATCGGATCTGCTGGAACATATGGTCCAAGGGGCAGAGCAGCCTGGACAGCAGCCTGGACCAGCTGAAGAGCTTTCTCTTGTTCTAACACCCACTTAGCTTACCGAGTCACTTGGTATATGGGATGAAGTAACATACCAAAGGGAGGAATGTGCTGTCTCCAAATCCAAATGGGCCCACTAGACACTGTGCTTCTTTATTAGTGGTAGAAGGGGCAAAATACAACAACTTATCCTTCACTTTAGAAGGAATACCTCTGCATGCCCCATACTACTGAGCTCCTAGAAATTTCACCAAGGTGGAAGGTCCTTGAATTCTGAATGGATTTATTTCCCATCCCCTGATGCACATATGCTGTACCAGCAACTCCAGAGTGGCTGCCACCTTCTGTACATTTGACCCAATAAGCATAATGTCATTAATATAATGGACCAATGTGACACCTTGTGGAAGGGACAGGCGATCAATATCCCTGCAATGTAAGCTATGACAAAAGGCTGGAGAGTTAATATAACCTTATGGTAAAACCGTAAAGGTATACTGATGGCCATGCCAGCTGAAAGCAAACTGCTTCTGGTGGTCCCTATGGACAGGTATGGAGAAGAAAGCATTCACAAGATCAATAGCTGCATGCCAGGTACCAGGAGACGTGTTAATCTGCTCAAGTAAAGAAACCACATCTGATACAGCAGCTGCAATTGGAGTCACCACCTGATTAAGTTTCTGATAATCCACTGTCATTCTCCAGGATCCATCTGTCTTCTGAACAAGCCAAACAGGACAGTTAAGGGGAGACATGTGGGGAACCATCACCCCTTCATCTTTCAAGCTCTTTATAATGGCATTAATTTCTGCAATCCTGCCAGGAATGTGATAATGTTTTTGGTTCACTATTTTCCCTGGTGGAGGGAGCTCCAATGGCTTCCATTTGGCCTTTCCAACTTCTAAATATATCTATCCCAATTATACATTTTTGTGACTGAGGATATAACCACAAGGTGAATTCAGGTCCCACTGGAACCACTGTCAGTCTAACATTTGAAAAAACTCCATTGATCACTATAAGTGGCTACTTTAACTGGAAGGCCACTGTGCTGTTTGGGGTCTCCTGGAATCAATGTCATTTCACAGCCTGTGTCCAGTAGACCCTGAAAGATCTGATTATCTCCTTTCCCCCAATGTACAGTTACCCTAGCAAAAATCCACAAATCCCTCTGAGAAAGGATGGGTATAAGCTTAATATTGAAACTTTTGGGGGTTGTAGGAGGGTCCTTCCTCAAGGGGACCCGGCCACTCCTACAAAAAAGGGGCTCAGGTTCTGTAAACTGGCTCAAGTCTGGAAACTGGTTAAGATTCCTTGATTCTCTGTTGCTATAGTTCAAAGTGGTCTTTTGTTCCTTTGCTCTAGAACTTTTCTGCTTATACATATCAAGCAAGAACTTAGTAACCTTCTGTTTCACTTTGGGGAACACCATGATTAGTTACCCAGTACCAAAGGTCTAAATGAGTCATACTGTTACAAGCAGTGTTTTGCCTATTCTGACCATTACTGGAAATAAGCTCACCTTGCCTTTGGCGATTCAGTGCTGCTACTTGGCCCTTGTTACTCCAAGATCCAGTTATACCCATTACATCTAAATCACCTAATGCAACAACTGCAGCTCCCATTGTGATGTCTTCTTTACATCAAAGACCAATGATGGGGGACATTAAGTATGCTGGTGCTCTCTCCTCACAAATCTGTTTCTTATAGTCTTAGTGAAGGGGACATCTTCTGGACCCTCCCATTGTGGGGGCAAAGATGAGTTTACATGGAAAATCCACTCCAGCATTCCAAGTTCTCTGAGCTTTTTAATCCTTTCATCAACATTAAGCCAAGGGATGTCAGGCAGCTTGAGTTCATTCACAGTAGGCCATCTTTGGATCCTTATTTCTGCCAATCAGTCAAATGAACTCTTGGCACCTCTTCCAACTGCATGAGCACCAGAGTTAAATCTAAAATCTAAAATTTCTGCTCAGTGGGCCCATTTCAATAAATTCAGCCTGACCTGTTCTTATATTCCTTTCACTGTCATCCCACACCCTTAAAATCCACTCACACACATATTCCCCATGCTTCTGCCTGTACAAGTTAGAAATTCTTTAGGGGTGTACCTCACCTCCTCTTGAGTAATGCTTTGTAGGTCACCTTTAGGGACATGCCTATTCTCCCACCTAGTTATAGCCCTAGAGGCAAAGATGGGTGGGCAATGAGAAGCCTCACTATCTCCTGCATGGAGGGTCATTGCTGGTTCCTCCAACAAAGTATTAATTCTCCCAGGCAAGGGTGGAGAGGGCAGGAACTTAATGGGATGGGGGTGGGGATGCAACTGTCCTTAAAGGAAGGGAGGCCACATTCTCATGCAAAACAACTTCTTCAGAATCTGAAAGTTCAGTTTCTCCAGAGTCTTCAGGGTCTTTCCAGAAATCTCCATCCCAAGTCATAGGGTGCCACTCTTTTCCAATCTGTGCCCTCACTTTAACTTCTCATAGCCTGTGAGGCTGGGGATTGAGTTTATGTTGTAAATTAGCCAATCTCACAATGAGAGTTTGGGATTGGTTTTCTGCAATCTGAGTGCTATTCTGGCTAGAGAGGAGACTCCTCCAGGGAACCCTTGGAAACCTTTAGCTCATGTATAAGGGTCTTAAGCTTGGAATTTTCCTTTCTGAGCTTCTGCTTTACTTTCAATATCTTATTCATAGATGCTAGAAGGAAACATCCAACATCATCATTTGTCTTACTTTTCCACAAATATTCAAAAGTTCTGGATACAGAGTCACTAAATTCCTTGCTTTTCACAAGCTATGACTCAGGATCACCAAATACATCTATTTCATTTAAATAATCCACACCATGGATTTTTAGTGGCTTCCTTATTACCAGGAAAAGTGCTCTCCTTATTACCAGTAAAAGCACCCTCCTTATTACCAGTAGAGCCTGTAGTGGCACCAAGGTTGGATAACCAACTCCAGAGAGCACCTAGCCCACTAGGGAAATCCATCTTTATCATTCTGTTTCTACAGAACTAGTTCTGGTACCACAATTTGTATTTGTCAGGGTTCTCTAGAGGAACAAAACCGATTAAATGAATGCCATTAAAAGGGAATTTATTGGATTAGTTTATGACAGTCCAACCACAGCAGATTACAGGCTGGAGAGTCAAGTAACCTGCTAGCTGCTCAGTCCACAAGGCTGGATGCCTCGGCCGTCCCAAACAGCACTGAAGACCTGGAGGTGTCCTGGAGAGATGCTGCTCTTCAGTCTATTCTGGTCTTCAGTGCACACTGCTCTTCAGTCCATGGTGCCACACTGGAAAGCAGCAAATAGCAAGCAGCACAGGCAGCCAGGTGGGAGAGGAGGAGAATATCCTTCTTCCCAGAGCTTCTTTTGATAAAGCCACCCTCTGAGAGGACCGCCCACTCTGGGGGAAGGGGTCACCATGGGGGAAGGATTCCTCCTTTAGTTAATCCTTCCTGGAAGCAACCTCAGACACCCTTCTTATGAGGAATGTCTTTGGATTCCTACACAGATCAAGGTGACAGAAACCTAACCAAACCAATGCTAAATGCTTTAATTCATAAAATATAAACGAGCATTTTTTAAAGTATTTTTATTTATTTATTTGAGAGTGACAGACACAGAGAGAAAGACGGATAGAGGAAGAGAGAGAGAGTGGGCGCGCCAGGGCTTCCAGCCTCTGCAAACGAACTCCAGATGTGTGCGCCCCCTTGTGCATCTGGCTAACGTGGGACCTGGGGAACCAAGCCTCGAACCGGGGTCCTTAGGCTTCACAGGCAAGCGCTTAACCGCTAAGCCATCTCTCCAGCCCTAAACGAGCATTTTTTAAATGCCTATATTTTAAGTTTATCTGTAAGATTAAATCATGCTGCTAGAAAAATTACAAATGTAACTAAAAGTTCTTGATTGAAAACATGTTGATTAAATGAGTATTGCAGCACTGAGAATCCCAGGGTCACCACAGGCTATGTATACAGGAGTCAATCTCACCGTCATCTGTTATTATTTCTTTTTGAATTTTTTTGTTGTTTATTTTTATTTATTTATTTGAAAGTGACAGAGAGAAAGAGGAAGAGAGAGAGAAAGAGGGAGAGGGAGAGAATGGATGCACCAGGGCCTAGAGCCACAGCAAATGAACTGCAGATGCATACGCCCCCTTGTGCATCTGGCTAACATGCGTCCTGGGGAATCAAGCCTTGAACTGGGTTCCTTGGGCTTCACAGGCAAATGTTTAATTGCTAAACCATCTCTCCAGCCCTGTTTTTTTTTTTTTTTTTAATTCCAATGTATTGTTTTTAATGTTATTTGTTTTCTATTAAAATGGCATGTAACCTTTCTTTCATGATGTGTTATTTACTACCCCTTCAAGTGCAAACTCTATAGAAACATTCATGCCTTTTTTTCACATTGGTTACATATATAAACATATATGTATATAAAGTATAAATAAAATATAAAATAAGGCAGAGAAACAATAACAGGAATCAATAAATATCAATAAACTAATTATATTTATAATGAAAAATAAAACACATATTGCAAATTGCTCAGTCTATAAGTACTGTCATTTTAAAGCTATGTCATATTCTCTTGTGAAAAACTAAAAATTTGAGATTTTCTGAAGCCAGCTTATTTAAATACTGTATAATAGCATTATATTAATTATTTCTTTCATTGCCCTGAGTAAATATTTTAAAATTTAATTTAGGATAACAGGGGGGTTTATTTGCTTATTTATTTATTTATTTATTTTGGCTTATAAGTTAAAGGTACCCTCTACCATGGCAGCAAAGGCATGGCTGAGAAGTCTGAGCCAACTTGTTACATTACTTCACAATCAGGCAAGAAGCAGAGAGATGATCACTCTTGTTCTCTTTTTTATTCAGTCTGTGGCTCCAGCTGATGATAGAATGGTATGACTTAAACTTAGTGTGTGTGTTCCCATCCAACTCAAGTCAATCTAAAAATTTTCTCACAATCATGCTCAGAGGTTTATCTCCTGCAAAATTGTATATCTTGCCAGGGTGATAAATTTAACAATCATAAATCAGCTCTTTGTCAATGTCACACCCCAATAGAACACTTACAATTCATCATTTTTCACCACTGTTCCCTATAGGTCCATAAGCATCATATTACACTAAAACTGTACTTAGCCAATATCTAAAATTCTACATTGTCTTTAAAAACTCCAATACTTTTCAAACACCAAAAGTCTTACCAAGACTAAGCAATTTGCTTTCACTGTGAGCCCCTACAAAGTCAAAAGTAAATTAAGTTTGTACAATATGAAACAGAGCATCATGAACATGTCCATTATAAAAGTGAAGGAAGGGCTGGAGGGATGGCTTAGTGGTTAAGGTGTTTCTCTGCAAAGCCAAAGTACCCAGATTTGCTTCCCCAGGACTCATGTTAGCCAGATGCACCATGTGGCACACATATCTGGAGTTCTTTTGCATTGGCTGGAGGCCCTGGTATGCCCATTCTCTCTCTTTCTCTCTCTCTCTCTCTCTTCCCCCACCACTTTCTCTGTCAAATAAATAAATAAATAAAAATTAAAAAAAAATTAAAAGTGAAGGAAGTGGGCATAGCAATTAAATATTGGACCAAAGCCTGACCAATACTCAGCAGGAGAAATACTAAATCCTGCAGCTCCCTTTGTAAAATCTGGGTCTTAGAATGAATCATCTCAACTACTCCAGCTTTGGGTAGTTTTTCTCCTCCTACTCTGCTCTCTGTCTCAAGCCATTTCCTCTGTGTATTTTCAGCTTTTCTCAGTGGACATCCCATGATTCTGCCATCACTAACTTCCTAAGTCTCTGTAGTGGTTTGAATTGAGTGTCCCCCATAAACTTAGTTGCTCTGAATGCTAGGTTACCAGCTGATGGCAATTTGGGTATTAAACCCTCCTGGAGACAATGCACTGTGGAAGGTGGGCTTATTGATGTTATAACCAGCTTCCTCTTGCCAGCATTTGGCACACACTCCTCTTGCTGTTGTCTATCTGGTGTTCATAGAGAGGTGATGTCCACCCTCTGCTCATGCCATTATTTTCCCTGCCATCATGGAGTTTCCCTTCAATTGTATAAACCAGAATAAACTTTTTATCTCCCACAAACTGTTCTCGGTTGGGTGTTTTCTGCCAGCCATGTGAACATGACTGCAAAAATTTCCATTGTATATTTGGCTTCTTATTTACAGCTTCATATATGACCCTCTAAGGGGAAACTGACTGCGACTCCAGCACATCCCCTCACTAAACCTCAGTAGCCTGCTAATGTCTTGGGAGAAGACTCCATGATGCTCTCCAGTCTCACATTTTACATCTCTAAACAACCTGAACCATGTAAACAATACCTCCAAGATATAATGCCTGCTGGAGATTTGGCCTAACCCTCTTCCAATGCAGCTAAAATCAAAATACATATTCTCCTCTTCTGTAATAAGTTTTATTTTATTTTTTTATTTATTTGACAGAAAGAAAGAGGGAGAGAAAGAGAATGGGTGTGCCAGGGCCTCCAGCCACTGCAAATGAACATGCACCATCTTCTACATCTGGCTAATGTGAATTCTTGGGAATTGAATGTGGATCCTTTGGCTTTGCAGGCAAATGCCTTAACTGCTAGGCTATCTGTAGCAGACAGTTTCAGGTTCACTGAGATGAAATTCCAGCCCAGACACAGTTATGGAGGAAGGGATATTTATTGAATCTTACAGATCCAGGGGAAGTTCTATAATGCCAGAAGAAACTGGTCTACCTTCACAGGTCCAAGTAGAGAAAGAAGCACGAGTCAAAAGCCCAAAGCCACAGCACACTTCAGGAACTCCAGGTAGGCACACTTTCCATATCTTTACATTGAAATCTAAAACCCACCACCACACCTTAAGATCCACCCAGTGACACTGCCTCCAACCAGGTGGCTACAGATGCAAATTACAAAGTAATAAATCACTGACTATATTTGGGGCCACTTATTCAAAGCACCACATTCCGCCCTGACCCCCAACAGATTTATAATGATCACATACTGTGAGCTGTACTCAGTTCAATTTCAAAGGTCCCCACAGTCTTGACCAACTTAAGATATTAAGACCTGTAAAACAAAAGAAGTTAAACACTTCTAACATATAAAGGCACAAAGTAAACATTTTAAGTGGTATAATGCTTAGCAAGGAGAGACTAAAAAAACAAGGCAACTCAACCACCATCAAACAACCATCAAACTTCTGCGGTTTAAATTCAATATAATCAGAGACTGAGAGTCTCCAGATTTTCCAATTCTGACCCTCCCTTTCCCAGCCCCAAGCTGGACAGAGTAGCCAGTGAACACTTCAATCCTAAGCAAACAGTGAGCTCTATGGTAGCATAGTCCTGGTATATCCAAATTGTCTTGAGGTCTTTATGCAAACCACAGTCCATCTTCTGAAGGCTCTTTAAGCTTATCAGGGCATCATGCCTTGCCTCATACCACATCTCAGCAGCAGCTACCGGAACCATGTGCAATTCATGACCACTCCTCACCAATACCAGTTGTGCAGGACATAGCCATCTTCTTAATTCAGGGACAAAACAAATCATAGCCTTGAAAAGCAGGTTCCTTCTCAAGTCAACTCTTTCCAAGACTTTGCATTTCTATGATAATCTTTCCTCAGACATCCTTTCGATTGTTTTAATGTAAAGCAATTGGACCATCTTCCTTAAGATTGCTAATGTGTTGCCAATAGCAGCTTTAGCAACCTAAAACCGGTCTCTGTGCCAGTAAATTTAATTTGCTTAAGGTTTTCCAGTTTAAAAATCTTAAATCTCTAAGTCCAATATCTCTAGCTAAGCTCATCAGTCCATAACAAATGTAATGGTGATCACACTCTCTGGGCCTGGGCAGCAGGATGCAGTGAGCCCTTATTCCAGTAGCCCAGTTTCAACAATGTCCTCTTTAGTCATTTCTTCCCCTTAGAAAGCTCATAAGCCAAACCTTGAAGTTCAATACTGTCTGCACTTAGCATTCTCAAACTCTGATCAGAATAGCCAATAAAACATGGCTTAACACTCCAGAAGGCATCTTCAGTTGCAAGCACCATGTCCATGCCTATTTCTCCAAAACAAAGATTCCAAAAGATCAGCATTCGCATGGTCAGGTTGATCTCAGCCCTCTCCTTGGTACCAAGTTCTGTAGCAGACAGCTTCAGGTTCACTGAGATGAACTTCCAGACCAGGATGAGTTATGGAGGAAGGGATATTTATTGAAGCTTACAGATCCAGGGTAAGTTTCATAATGGCAGAAGAAGCTGGCCTGCCTTCACAGGTCCAAGCAGAGAGAGAAGCAAAAGCCTAAAGCCAAAAGCCACAACACACTTCAGGAACTCCAGGTAGGCACACTTTGCTTATCTTTACACTGAAATCTGAAACCCACCACCACACCTTAAGGTCCACCCAGTGACACTGCCTCCTGCCAGGTGGATACAGATGCAAACTACAAAGTAATGAAACACTGACTATATTGGGGGGCCATCTATTCAAATGACTACACCATTCCTCCAGCCCTGTACTAAGTTTGAAATACTCAGGAAAACTGGAACGACTTTCCAGGTTGTTTCATCCATTACAAACTATTATAGTCTACTTATAACAAAGGTTCTGTACTTTTTAGTTTTGACAATATATTTCCTCACATACTCCAAATTACTCTGACAAAGCTGGTCAAATATATGCATGCAGATAAGATTCAGAGAAGTGATGGCGATGACATGCTAACTCCACTGACACCCTCCCGGCGATTCATGTCCACTCGTCCACTCACGGTCACTAGCAGTCAGCAAGTTGCATCCAAGAATATACAAACACATTGTAGAGAACATTATGTACCTCTGACGCGATCATTTAATCAATAAAATATCAAACATTCGTATGACTATATGACTTTAATGCTACATTCTGTCCCTAGCATTTTACTTCTATTTGCTTACTAATTCTGTCTTGCCCCCTGAGATAAAAATGACTAAAGCTCTAGCTGAGAACAGAAATTCTGGCAAACCAATGTGTGTGTGTGTGTATGTATATATAACATTGCTGCACAATGCAAAAGTGCTGCATTCTTGCACACCACAGTGGCAAACATGAGCTCTGGAAGCTTCTCTGGGCAGCACTCAGGCTCACTGCCATCCACACTCCCATGTCAGTGGTCTTGAGCCTCTTCATGGTACTGCCATTGAAAGGGAGGAAAATAAAAGTTATAAACATGAAGATTGAATGGATAAAACTAAAAGCATTGCAAGCAACTCTTTCACTGCATTGACTCTAACACATTCACCTGCTTTAATGTGAACATGTATGAGAGGAAACTTGAGTATGGCCTGTACCCGCAACCAAAGAATGAGCAGAGATGAATGAGTCCAGTCAGTGAGATGCTGAAAATCCCTACATTTCCAGAAGTGAACCATCATAGATTTATCAAGTTCAAATATGTGTAAATGTACAGACGTAGAACTCAAAGAACTTAAACTCATGGAATATTGCTCAGTATCATATTCTTAACCACTGCACACTCTGTTCACAACACACACCACTGCTGAATGCTTGACAGAAGTCACTTTTTTTTTTTTTCCCTTTGGATGATACTTCATGGCATTTTAATAGTTTTGTATTCAGCAAAAAGCCTCTGCCTTAGATTTCATGATTAACTATACAAACTTGTATTGTGTATTCTTCATTTTTACATTCATCTGATCTTGCAGATACTCCTTAGAGTACAGACAGACAAAATGAGATTAGCCTTTATTTTATTTAATCAGTCCAAACATTCTTAAAAACATAGAAACAAAGAAAAGGTTTGGATAATTAGAGAAGAAAAGAGATGATGGTTTATCAAGCAATTTTTGTTTTAGCTTTGGAACAAACAACTCTAGGTTATCTCCTGTAGAGGGAAAGAAGCTAGACACGGGGAGTATATCTTTCAAATACAATAGGAAACAATTTTTTTAAAACATCTCATTCCTCTGCATTAACTGGCAATGAAACTACTAGATTGTTAATGGTCTGTGAATCTTTAATTACAGATAAATGTTCATATTAGTATCTGTCCTAAGGGCAAAACTGCAAACACGTTCCACCACAGGAGAAGCAAAGAAATGAATCTATGTGTTAATGAGCTGTGGAGTCTTATTATTCAAGTAATATGATTTGACACTTTGACATTGTACTGGAAACATACTGGGAATATGAGGCACAATTTGCATTTGGGGAAATTGTTTACTCTGAACATTTACCAAATGATTAGTCATTTTCATTTCATATCTTGAACATTTCGTTCAATGTATTTTCTTTTCATTTTTAATTAGTTTGAAGTAATTATTTGAAATTCAACATTAATTTTGCCTCCAATCTTAAGGGAAATTATTCATGAAAAAGTATCATATATTAGGTTTGTCATTTCATTGTGAACCAGTGTGTTTTGCTATCTGTATAGAAGCATGCAAAGTCAGAATTAACAATTGCCCCAAATGATAATGACCTGTCCGTCTAATGAAGTGGTTCTCATTTTGTAGCTCTGCAAGGTTTAATTGAGCATTTAATTCATGGTTTCTCACTTTTCCCATTGCTTGATGATTTATGTGCAATCCTCCCACTGAAGCTAAAAGTTAGTGTTGATTTAATTGCAACATCAAAACTCAAATTTTGGAAAGAAGGAATCAATATGTCCACAGGATATACCATCACAGTTGTAATTGTTATGGTTCATGCTCTGAGTGTGATACAGGTGGAAATAGCAATGGCCGTGAGCTTACACCTTACATTTATTGCTAACATAAAATGGGAAATTAAATGTTATTAGAAGGACTTCAAATATTAAATAGCCAGTCAAAATGTGATTCTATCTGAAACAACCTTAACTTCATAGCTATAGTAACAGTTATGCAACAGTTATTATTTTCAGTTGCAGAGAAAGTTTTTTTTTTGACACTTTTTACTGGGCCTTGAAGCTTAAAATGTAAGAAGATCACTTAAAAGCTAAAAATTTACAGATAAAACAGAATGTGAGTAAACATAAAGATAATGTAGATAAGTTGCTTTTTTGTACATTGCAAAGGTATTATTTCCAACTGAATGTACAAGAAAGTGAATGCAAAGTACCTTTATTTATTCAAAAGACATTGCACTTTCTATATAGTTCAATGGTAGAGTCCTTATACAGCAAGTGCAAAGCTTTAGTTTGATCTCAGCATGTGTGTGCAGGCAACACACGCATTCATACGCACATGCAAACAGTACTCATCAAGTTTTATTCTGTCATGTAGACTACTATGTGGTGTAAATTATTTCTATTATAAAAACAGACCCATTCAAACTCATGTAGCATCATACAGTTTAAAAAAAACTAAATGGCTTTGGTAATTTTAAATGTTATTAAGTAAAAAAAAAAAAAAAAAAAAAAAAAGGGAATGGCAAATACTATCCAATATATAACTTAAGGATTTAATCTGCTTATATGCCAAGAAAAACATCCAGGAAGAAGTAATGTGTCATTTGGAAATATGCTTATGTAATTATGTTTCTCTAAATAAGATGGAGGAAGAAAGTTGGGAGAGAGAAAGTAGAAGAAAATAGAGGTGGAGTAAAAGAGTCTCAGGATCTGTGAAAGAGCTCCTACCATGCAAGGAACAGCTTTACAGACAGAATTTTACAAATTGGAGACAGTACTATAGATATCTGTGAGTATGAGCGAATTCATCTGTAAAATATATGTTGCTTTGGGATTATAGCAGCTTTTGATGCACTAGTGTTCATTAAATCATTCCTCATTTCAAACTCCCCTTACGTGTTGGCATTTTCATGCATAAATTATATCTCCAGCCACATTAACATATTCTGCTTTCTAGTGACCTTTACCTAGTTGTCCAGCCTAGCTGCTCCTCCCGTCTTTAACGTGTTTAAGTGTCTAACAGGTATTTACAACCTGCTATCTGTGGGCCACAGGTATACTTGATTAGCCATGAATATGGAATGTCACATTTGTACATGGCAAGTTTTGAGATATGTTTAAAGGATGGATAACCCAGATTCTAATACATTCTAGTATGCATTTGAATAGTCAGAAAAAATGTACTCTTTCAACTTTATTCATTTTCATTATATTTTAGATTTTAATATAAATTCCTGCCAATAGTATGCTTCAACATATATTATCAGTATTGTGAATATCAACTTTGATTTCATAACATATATGGAACAAAATAATACTTTGATTTTCTTAAAAAATTACAAACTTATTATTTCCATTTATTGATGAGATCATTGAATATAAGGATATGGGTAACAAATTTGGATATTTTCTTGGTTAAATCTACATATATATCAATGATTTAAATTAAATTTTAATTTTGAACATTTATTTACAGAAAAGGGTAAACATCATACATTATTTGCACATATTGTAATCCTTCCAATTCAAGAATAAGCATATGAAAGAATTTTTAATAAAAAGATAATAGAGTTTTCTAACATTAGAAAGAAATCATCAAATGTTAAAAAATTGATTAACATTATTCCAAGGTATTTTATTTTATTTTATTTTTGTTGCTATTGAAAATAGGACCATGTCCCTTATTTCTTTCTCTGTATCTTTGTCATTTGCATATAGAAAGGCTACTGATTTTGTGCATTGATTTTCTATCCTGCTACTTTGCTATAAGAGTTAATCAAGAGTTTTGGGATGGATTCTCTCGTCTCTTATATATAGAATCATGTCATCAGCAAATAGAGCTAACTTAACTTCTTCCTTTCCAAATTTTATCCCTTTTATTTCCTTCTCCTGTCTTATTGCTTGAGCTTGGACTTTCAGTACTACGCTGAAGAACAGAGGTGAGAGTGGACATCCCTGTCTTGTTCCTGATCTCAATGGGAATTCCTCCAATTTCTCTCCATTAAGTATTATTTGGGCTTTAGGAGCTTTGTATATAGCATTTATTATGTTAAGATATGAACAGAACATACCAATTCTCTCCAATGTTTTTATCATGAAGTGATGTTGTATTTTGTCAAAAAGCCTTTTCTGCATCTATTAGAATGATCACGTAGTTTTTGTGTTTAACCTTGTTTACATGGTGCATTACATTGACAGATTTCCCATATATTGAACCACCCTGCATTCCTGGGATGAATCCCACTTGTTCAACGAGGATGCTTTTGATGTCTTTTTGAATTCGGTTTGCGAGAATTTTGTTTAGGATCTTTGCATCTAAGTTCATTAGGGAAATAGGCTGGTAGTTTTCTTTTCCTGTGGCATCTCTGTCTGTTCTTGGAATTAGGGTGATACTAGCTTCATAGAAGCAGTTGGGGAGCTTTCCTGGTTCTCCAGTTGTGTGGCACAGTTTGAAAAGGATTGGTGTGAGTTCTTCCATGAAGTTTTGATAGAATTCAGCTGAGAAGCCATCTGGTCCTGGACTCTTCTTTTGGGGGAGGGTTTTTAAATTACTTTTTCAATCTCGATGAGTGTGATAGGTTTGTTTAGGAGATTAATCTACTCTGAGTTTAGCTTTGGTAGAGGGTATGTGTCCAGGAATTTATCCATTTCCTCCATATTACCCAGTTTTGTGGAGTAGAGGTTTGTGATGTAAGTCCTGATGATTCTCCCAATTTCACTTGTATCTGTTGTGATCTTTCCTTTTTCATTTCTAATTTTGTTAATTGAAGCACCTCTTTTTTTGCTTGATAAAATTGGCCAGGGGTACGTCAATCTTGTTTATTATTCCAAAGAACCAGTTCTTTTTTTAAATCAATTTTCTTAATTGTTTTCTTAGTTTCCAATTCATTAATTTCTCCTCTGATCTTAATTATTTCTTTCCTTCTGGTGCTTTTTGGGTAGGATTTTTCTTACTTTTTCAGTGCCTTTAGGTGGATTGTTTGGTTATTGATTTGGGATTTCTCTGTCTTTGTTATGAAGGCATTTAGTGCTATGAATTTTTCCCTGAGGACCGCCTTCATGGTATCCCATAAGTTTTGGTACGATGTGTTCTCATTGTCATTCATTTCTAGAAATTTTGCAATTTCATTTTTTATTTTGTCCACTATCCATTTATTGTTTAAAAGAGTGCTGTTCAGTTTACAGGAGACAATGGTATTCTTGATGGGTCTTTTGTTGTTAATTTCTAGCAATATAGAATTGTGATCTGATATTATGCAGGGAATTATTTCAATCTTCCTAAATATATGGAGGCAGGCTTTGTGACCCAATATATGATCTATTTTAGATAATGTATTCTGTGAATTTGGGATGGAATGCTCTGTAGATGTCCATTAGGTCTAAGGGTTGAGCTGTCTTACTTCCCTGTTGAGTTTCTGTTAGGTTGATCTGTCTATTACTGCTAATAGTGTATTGAAGTCCCCAACTATGATGGTGGTGGTGGTTAATTCTGCTTTATTGTCAAGTAGGTTTTGTTTTATGAACTGTGGTGCCCCTGTGTTTGGTGCATAAAAATTTATGATTGTGATATCCTCTTGATGGCTTATTCCCTTGATAAGTAGGAAGTGGCCTTCTTTGTCTTTTGATTATTTTCAGTTTGAAGTCCATTTTATTCTATATTAATATAGCTATGCCTGCATGTTTCTTATTCCCATTTGCTTAGAATATTGTTTTCCACTGTTTCACCCTGAGGAGGTGTCTGTCTTTAATGGTGAGGTGGGTTTCTTTTTTTTTTAATTAATTAATTTATTTATTTATTTGAGAGTGACAGACACAGAGAGAAAGACAGATAGAGGGAGAGAGAGAGAATGGGCGCGCCAGGGCTTCCAGCCTCTGCAAACGAACTCCAGACGTGTGCGCCCCCTTGTGCATCTGGCTAGCGTGGGACCTGGGGAACCGAGCCTCGAACTGGGGACCTTAGGCTTCACAGGCAAGCGCTTAACCGCTAAGTCATCTCTCCAGCCCAGAGGTGGGTTTCTTAAAGACAACAGATTGAGGGGTCTAATTTTCTGATCCACCCTACTAGCTTTTGTCTCTTGATGGGTGAATTAAGGCCATTAATAATAATGACTGGAGGTTTGATTTGATCCCTACCCTATTGTGTTGGTATTTGCGGTTTGGTGTTTTCATGGACTTTGAATTTTTTTGTGTCTTCTTTGAGTTTGGTTATTGTGATCTGTGTCTTTTAGGCATTTGAGGTTGATCATTTGATTCTTCTGTGTGGAGAATTTCCTAAAATACTCTCTGTAGCATTGGTTTTGTGTTCATATAATTGTAAAACTTACTTTTGTCATGGAGAGTTTTTCTTTCACCATCTATTATGAGAGATAATTTTCCCGGTAAAGTAGTTTGGGTTGGAAGCCATAGTTGCTTCGGCTTTGCAGTGTTACATTCCAGGCCCTTCTGGTTTTCAGGGTTTCCACTGAGAAGTCTGAAGTAATTCTGAAGGGGTTACCTTTAAAAGTGATGTACTGATTTCCCCTAGCTGCTTTTAGGATTTTCTCTTTGGCATCAATGTTTAGAGTCTTAATGACAGTATCTTTTGAAGAGTTTCTCCTTTGGTCCAATCTGTTTGGGATTCTGTTAACTTCTTGCATTTTTATTCTACCTTACCACAGTAAGGACAGCATACATCAAAAAAATCAAATGAAAATAAATGCTGGTGAGCATGTGGAGAAAAACCCTCATCCACTGTTAGTGGGAATGTAAGATGGTACAACCACTTTGGAAAGCATTATGGAAACTCCTAAAAGGCTGACTATAGAGTTACCAACAGAACCAGTTATTTCCTTACTTGGCATGTACTCTAAAACCTTCAAGGCTCAGTCCAGAGATATTTGATCAACCATGTTTATAATAGCTCAATTTGTAATAGCTAAGATCTGGAATCAACCCATATATCCATCACTAGAAGAATGGATAACTAAGAAGTGGTATATCTACATAATGGAATTCTACACAGCAGTAAGAAAAAAAACAACACAATGATTTCAAGAAAAATAGTTGAACCTGGAAAAGATTATTTCAGTGAACTTACCCAATCACAGAAAGATAATCACCACATAGTCTCACTCATCTTGGGAACCTAACCTGAATCTACCCAAGATGCACACATACCTAGCAAGCATGTAGAGGACCAGACAATAGGGTGGGTGGGAAGAGAGGGGAAGGCAAGGGAGAATTTGGGGGGGACACAAATCTGGACCCAAAGGGCAATGGTACCATAAAATTAAAATTCTACATCCTAAAAGACAGACCAAATGATTGAACCTTTACACGGCCCTTAGAGGGAACACCTGAGTTACAAGGCACTGGAGAGGGTATGCTGAAGACTGACCTTATTCTTCTACAGCCTCTCTCTCTCTCTCTCTCTCTCTCTCTCTCTCTCTCTCTCTCTTCTCTCTAACTCTTTTATATTAGTTATCTTTTTCTTCCTTTTCTTACTGGGCACTGACCTATAAATCCCAGTGCAAGCAGGTGGCTATCATCCACAATGAGCTTTGGATCAGAGAGAAATACAAGGTTTTCTAAAAGAATAACATATTTCTGTCAGAGTACTTGATGACCCACAAAAGGATAGAGGTAAGACCCTACTGCTGAAGCCACCATATGTGGTTGGCATGTAACATGTAGTGACATGGCTAGAAGCTGGAAGAGAGTCAGTCCCCAGACAGTCAGCATGTCTAGTGCCAGAAGGTGCTACATGGGTGACTGGGGGAAAATTACTAATATCTGTCAAGCAACTCATGGTCTAACCTACTTAACAGCAAAAAACCTGTTGTGATGCTCACACAAGGGCAAAAGTGGCCCAGAGCCATTGTGGGAAATCAACTACTCTTGATTTGGCTAACTGATCCACTCATTGGTACCAGACCCATAGTTGGAGGTGGTAAACAAGTCAGAACCATATCCAAACATGCACCCACTCTCCATTATCAAGCTCCCACCAATTGTGGGCTACAAGAGGGCCTACACCTATTAAATTCTCTCTAAAAAATAAGGGTTATACCATTTATTTGGTGCTAACTTACTCTCCACTGGATAATCTGCTTCTGTTTTTCAGAGAGACACAGATCCTAAGGAGAGAACCACCCCACCATACCTCAAAAGGGTCCCAGCTGAAACTAAGAATAATTGGCAAAACAAGCAATGGGGCTGTTTACTTGGTGAATCGGGTACCAGCACAAGGGTAAAGGAGAATGACACAGAGAACAATCAACTCCTACCAAATCAGATATCCAGAGACACAGAGGATCCCAACACCTCATCACTGAAGTAGACCTAAAATGAACCGAACATAGCTCATGGAAGTTTTGTGGATAAGGGGGCAGAAAGAATGGCAGAGCTACACATTGGGTCATGATACACAGAGACATTTCCTCTTGCTCATAACTGTGGGCTAACTCTATAATGCATGATCCATATGCCTCAACAAGGAGGGGCTTGGGGGGGGCACTTAGAGGAGGCTAACAATGGTACTAACTTGACTGTATTCACTGAGTTCAATAGTAATTAAACAAAGAAAAATATTTAAAATTGAAATAAATTTAAATATATAACAAAATGTGTGTCCAAGAAACATATTCTTTTCTATATATCTATTTTCATGTTTGGACTAAGCTTAGTTTGCATTTTTGACTCCTTTTGTTATTATTTATATTGACAGTTTATCATGTTAAATAATAGGACTATTATTTTTGTGAACAGATATTATGTTCAGAAAATAATATAGATTTTGTCCAAGTTGTTAAGATAAAATCAGAGGGGAAAAAAGGATGGTTTCATCTATAAAAGATAAAATGATCATATATGATAGCAAAGTAGTTTCTTTATCTTGTAGGGGAAACTTTCGCTTCTGGGTAATTTCTTCCTGTGAACAAAATGAGAAGGATCAGTGCATATATCAGAAACCTGTGTCTTTAAAAACTGTGTCGAGGGCGAAAGCAACATGATGGATGTGAAGAGAGGGTAGAATTGAAGGAAGCATAGATGATAAGCTTCACAGGAGCACTCACTAAGCAGATGGCACTGTCAACATCACCCACTACCGCAAGTCTGACAAGTATCCATCTTCTAACTTAGAATCTCAGATGCACATATCTTCCATAAGATCAACATGCAAGATAGATTTGTCAACTCATTGTAATTTCATTCATGTTTTATAAAATATTTAGGTTTCTGGTACAGTGAAGTCCACCCAGGAATTACTGGCATGAATCCCACTGGGTGTGCCTTAGATTTTCTGCAAAAGCTTTAATGATCAGCACTGAAGTAGTGCCTCTCTGTATTTCCTTCTGTGCTTATGCTCTTCTGTTTTAAATGAAAGGGACTGAGCTGGAGAGATGGCTTAGCAGTAAGGTGTTTGCCTGAAAAGCAAAAGTACCCTGGTTGAATTCCCCAGAACCCACATAAGCCAGATGCACAAAGAGGTGCATGCATCTGGAATACATTTGCAGTGGCTGGAGGCCCTGGTGCTCCCGTTCTTTCTCTGTATTACTCTCTGTCTACCTCTTTCTGTCTCTCTGTCTGAAAAACAAATGAATAAAATATATTTTAAAAAATAAATAAATATAAAGGATTTTTCCATATCCTCTTAAATCTTTTAGCCTGGTGTTAATTATACCACTATTAATGGGACCATTGCTTTTTTGCTCTCAGATATCTGTGGGTCACATGCATTCTTTTAGGATTAATTTAGCTGTGTTATGTTAAACTTTTAAAAATATATTTTGAGTAGAAGATACATCTGGGTTTTAAATACAATTATATACATACAAGCAGATATGATGCTCACACAAATGAAATAGTGGCACATGGACATGTTTGGTAACCAACTGCTCTTGATTTGGCTAATGGGTCCTCTCATCAGAACAGAACTCATAGCTGGGTCTGGGAAACAACCATAGCCATATCAAAAAAATGAGCCTGCTCTCCAATATCAAACTCCCACTAATCACCAGCTACAAGAGGGCCTACATCTATTAAATTCTCTCTAAATAATAATGGTTATCCCATTTATCTGGTGCTGACCTCACTCTCTGTTGGATAATTTGCTTCTCTTTTTCACATGGACACAGATCCTAAAGAGAGAATCAGCCCATCGCACCTCACCAGGGCCCCATCTGAAACCAAGAGTAATTGGAGAAATGAGCAAGAGTACTGCTTTCTTAGTGAACCTGATATCAGCACAAGGGTGAAGGAGATAGACACAGAGATCACTCAACTCCTAGCAAAGCAGATATCCAGAGACACAGAGGCTCCCAAGACCTTGATTTGTTTTAAATCCTGTATTGTAAACAAAGACTAAAACTACCAAGTTCCTGAATTCTCCTTAAGAGTTTTGTGTGGGTGGAAAAAGCACCTACAGACACCAATGAAAGGTGAAAGGGTTTATTGGGTCCAGAATGAGGAAAGCATGAGAAGGTGTGTCCAGGCAGTTTCTGCTTGGAATTTGTTTGCTGGAGTGTTTCAACGTGTGTCTCTCTGTAGACCATTGTCAGGGGAACCAAACCTATTGCTCAGCAAAGGAAAGGCTGATTTCTCAGGGCAGAGCAGGCTTACATATCCATTTGACCTCCCTGTTACCACACAAAAAAAGTCAAGTTTTAGGAGAACCTTAAGATTTATCATTCCTGTGGCCACCAGCCCTCTCCTACAGTTTGTACTGTGGCCACATTTTGTGAGAGAACAAAGCAAGTTACTGCTTTTTCAAGCTCTGGAGGTCGAACTGGTTCCAGTTTCTAATAATACACTACAAAGGAGTTTAAGTTTATGAAAGCTGGTTGCCCATCTAGGAAGTAGAAGACCAAAAAAGGTGTCAAAATAACTCTGTTCTTTGATTTTAGTGTCAGCTATGTCTCACTGACATGTCCAGACTGTCCAGACCCCAGAAGGTTGTGGTTCTGAACAGCATCCCAAATCTATTCATGGGGAAGGGAGCAAAACACAGGTGGGTAAAAGTACATGAGTTTACTTACATGAAAATATTTCCCTCCTAAGTGAGCAACTAGTTGAACAAACAGAAGGTTGTTCCCTTTCCATCCTAGTTGTCAAATAGAGGACAGACAAGAGGAGGTTCTCAAAGGGGAAAAAAAATGGACCCCAGGAGAAGAAGGTTCTAGTAGGAGAAATTTACTCAATAAAAATCTAATCTGAGGGGCTGGGGAGATGGGCCCAAAGATAAAGGTACTGGCTTGCAATGCTGCTGGCCTGAGTTCATTCTCCAAAACCCACATAAATCCAGATGCCAAAAAGTGGCACAAGCATCTGGTGTCCATTTGCAGAAGAAAGAGACCCTAGAGTTACATGCAAATAAAACAATACGAAAATGATAGGTAGGAAAATGATATAAAATGAGTGAGGATTAATTATAGACAATCTCTCTGTGACAGTGTAAGCCTTCTAATTTCATCCTCATCTCTTTTTTTTCATTTTGAAGAAAATGGAGCCATTTGACCTTAGGAAAAAAATCAATAAATGAAGCCGCGTGTGGTGGCGCACTCCTTTAATTCCAGCACTCAGGTGGCAGAGGTAGGAGGATCACTGTGAGTTCGAGGCCACCCTGAGACTACATAGTGAGTTCCAGGTCAGCCTGGGACAGAGTGAGACCCTACCTCGGAAAACAAAACAAAAAAAAAAATTCATACAATCAGAAATCATTCTAGGGCTGGAAAGATGGCTTAGCAAGTAAAGTGCTTATTTAGAAAGCTTGGCAGCCCAGGTTGGATTCCCCAGGACCCATGTAAAGCCAGATGCACAAAGTAATGTACACATCTGAAACTTGTTCACAGATCCAAGAGGACCTGACACAGTCATGCTCTCTCTCTCCCTCCTTCCTCTCTTGCTTGCAAATAAATAAATAGTTAAAAATCTTTCTGTACCATGTGTATGTCCTCATGCTTATATCCTTCTTAACATTTCTCTCTCATTTATGTATTGGTTTTATTTTTATCTCTCAAGTTTCACTTCCATAAAACTTCCATTGGAAGGGTTCTAAGAGAGATGAGCAGTTTGAATTTCTCTTGCTCCTGAGAATATCTAGCAATGGGAGAGGGGCTGCACTATGAGGCAGTGGCCTGTTCATCCCAAGAGAATGTCAGGGTGCCCTGAGAAGCCACCTGGCCGGTGGAGCCTTTATTTTGTTTCCTCATTGTTTCCTCATGGTCTCATCCCCTGCTATGTGGCTCTAAGTTATTTGTGCTTTAGTGTCAGGGTTGTTAGAGGATGTGTTCCAAGTTTTGTCCAACTTTTCTTTGGTCTATCTGCTTGCATCTAAGAAGTGGAGGCCCTGGAGCGCAGGAGAATCAGAAGCCGAAAGCCCTCTAAATTGGAGTGCTGGCTCTATGTTAGGGCTGGCTGTTCTCTTTCGATTGGTGGGGAGGTTAAGTCCCTAAGAAATCTAATTGCTACTGGCACACACCTTTTGGGAAGCAGACATAAGAGGATTACTATGAGTTCAAGGCAAGCCTGAGAGGACATAGTGAATTCAATGTCATCCTGGGCTAGAGTTTGAGGCCAGCCTGGAACTACATAGTGACTTCCATGGAGAATAGAAATGGCAAACAGTGGATCCTTTCAAACACTCCAAGGGGTGGTCAGAAACCAAATTCAGTAAAAGACCTTTCAGGTAGCACTGGAGAGCTTCTCTAGCCAGAAACCTTCCCTTAGTCTACAATGTTCTCTTTGTTCCTTGCAGATGATGGGGATTACACTGAAATGAAAAAACAAGCCAAAAATGACTTGTAAGGAATTCAAACTCCGGAAGGATTTGGTTTAGGCAGAGGAGAGGGGAAGAAAGCTTGGACAAATCAGATTTGCTTCACATATCCCTTGTGAGATCCTCAAAATGATTTAAGTTTGAGAATGGAGCCTTTCTCCTGCCAGCCAGGTTCACTGAAGTTGCCAATGTGCGATACAACTCAATGGTCACCGTGGTTCCTGTGAGTTAGTCACTCTCGAGTTCTTGCTTCACACCAAAGAAAAATTAAGGAATATGGGCAAAAGTAAACTAGTCAAAAGTGGACTTATTGTGAAAATATAGAAAAAGACTAAAGAGAACGAGAGTGGCTCCCTGAAAGAAAGAGTGAGGGATTGCCAGATCATAGGCATAAGGAGTATATAAGATTGTCTCACTAAAGGGAAAATTATTTCTACCATATATGTAGCATGTCTTTAAGTGTGAGGTGGTGTCTTGAACAGATGAGTGACTGCTAGTCTCCAGTGAATACATACTAGTTATGAACATCACAAATAACTTTTCTGAAAATATTTCTGTGAGATGCCATTTCTGTTAAATTCTTATCCTGTAACTAAACTAAAATTATGTTCTGAAGTTGATTTGCAACCATGTAATCAGCCTGCTTAGAACAATGTAAGGAAAGTAACATTGTTTTAATTGCCTGTGCCCTGAGTAGCACAGATGAACACTGACAAATATGTTGGATGTGTTGATGTGATCATAACGCTTCTCCTTATTTTGCCACCCCACTGACCTGATTTTACTCCTGGCCCAAAACAATGTGTGCACTTGTGAGATATGTTGATCACCATTGAAAGCAGTCGATGGTGGGGTCTAAGATATGTCGATTTCTTTTTTTTTTTAGCCTTGGTGGGATTAAGACTATTTTATTTAAGTGAATATGATTAGAATGAAAAAAAAATATTGTCATGCTGCAGCAGTTAAGTCCACTTTGTCCACTGGCAAATTAGAATGAGGAGAAACCACCTGAAAGTTTGCTCACCTTATCATTTCTATCATGTAAGTTCAGAACATATGGAGCACTAACCTGAAGATGCTCATTTTCATTGAAAATCACATTAGTTGTGCCCGCCGAAGACAATGAGTATGCTTGCAGACACTAGCATGCACATCTCTAATAGCCATCAAGTTTCCATAGCTACAGGTAAGTCCTTCCAGTCATGTTCGGTCCAAATTCCACCCCCAAAGCGCATTCATAATAAAATGTGGATTTTTATCCCCTCATATTTTTTGTAATTGTTTTATAAGAGAGAGAGAATTGGGCTGGAGAGATGGCTTAGCGGTTAAGCGCTTGCCTGTGAAGCCTAAGGACCCCGGTTCGAGGCTCGGTTCCCCAGGTCCCACGTTAGCCAGATGCACAAGGGGGCGCACGCGTCTGGAGTTCGTTTGCAGAGACTGGAAGCCCTGGCTCGCCCATTCTCTCTCTCTCCCTCTATCTGTGTTTCTCTCTGTGTCTGTCACTCTTAAATAAATTTAAAAAAAAATTAAAAAAAAAAAAGAGAGAGAGAATTGGCATGCCAGGTTCTCCATTCTGCAATCAAACTCCTGACATATATGCCACCTTGTGCACATGTGCAACTTTGAGCATTTGAGTCACCTTTTGCTTCTGGCTGACGTGGGGCCTGGAGAATCAACCATGGGTTCTTAGACTTTGCAGGCAAGCACCTTAACTGCTAAGCCATTTCCCCAGCCCATTCCTTATGCTCTGAGATAATTTTTAAAGTACTCATTTAATTTATATATATATATATATATATATATATATATATATATATATATATATATGTATATATATATATATATCAATTAAATTAATTAATTAGTTTATATATATATATATATATATATAGAGAGAGAGAGAGAGAGAGAGAGAGAGAGAGAGACAGAGACAGAGAGACAGAGAGAGAATGGGCACACCAGGGCCTCTAGCCACTGCAAAAGAGCACCAGATGCATGTACCAGCTTGTATATCCAACTTACATGGGTACTGGGAAATCAAACCTGGGACCTTCAGCTTTGCAGCAACCATCTTAATTTCTAAGCCATCTCTCCTGCCTTTGAGATATTTTTTAAAGTTAGCAACTACAAAATAGAGTTTTAGCGTTTAAAGTAGGATGAAAGCATATGCATAAAGCTATAACTATTTATTTGATGTCCATCTGGGGTTGTGACAAAAGGAGAGATTGAATCTGATGGTCAAAGGAAGTCTTCCAGCAAAAGACAAGCCCTTAAACAGATCTGCTTGGGAAATATGGCATCAAAGTGTTCTTTTAAGTACTCTTAGCATCTTTCCACATATTCATAAGTAAATTGTGTTTTTGAACCTCTAGCATTACATCCATGCAATTCTATTATTTGGCAGGAGATTAGCATCTGAACAAACTGCATTCCATCCATAGGACATTCTTGGTAGTTATCTCAGTACTGAGACTGAATATACAGAGGATGATAGGTGACTTTTGTTCGTGATATAAAGTTAATAATAGTGGTTGATACCAAATGCACCAGCTCAGGGCTCCAAAAACATGATGCAAAGAAAATCAAATCTTAATGGTCTCCTCTACCTAGGTGAGATCAACATCACCAATTCAGGAACATCTTCATCATAGACCACACACTGAATGCAGTTGCCCTTTTAACAAGTTAACTTAGAACATTAGTTCTCACACTCTTCTAGGTACTGTTGCATTTTATATATCTAACTGAAAAATACTACATTCTGGGTAAAATAGGGTTCATAAAAGTGCTTAACCTGTGCTGAAGAGATGGCATATTAGTTAATGTACTTGCCTCCAAAGCCCAGGGAATCAGGTTTGATTCCCCAGTGTTCCACATAAGCCAGATGTACAAGGTGAAAGAGAAAGAGAGAGAGCATGGGCATGCCAGGGCCTCTAGTCACTGCAAATGAACTCCAGATGCATGTGCCCCTTGTGCATCTGCCTTAAGTGGATCCTGGGGAATCAAACCTGGGTCCTTTGGCTTCGCAGGCAAATGCCTTAATGACTAGTCCATTTCTCCAGCTTGGGCTTAGTAGTTTTCATGTGGTGTTTCACAAAGTCAATTATAGCCTTTAAAATCTTCCTTCCTTCATTTGCATAATTGTATATGTTCATATTTTCTTTTTTGAATAATATTGAAATGTTTATGTACATGTTAATTTCAACATGTGTGTTATGGAATATTTGGGGTGGGCCATTTCACTAGCACATATATCAAACCACCCCTGAACCAAGGGGCCTAAAAATCAACCCCTTCTTTATAATTAACTAACATCCAAACCAGGGTGGGAAAATGGCTGACTGACATTGGGTGTTGGTTGTGGTGATTGGGCTTGTTTATGTTGGCCAATGCCTGGATCATATGAGTCTAAAATGTTCTTGGATGAACTGCCTGAGAACACTTTACACAATAGCTCTCTGCTCTGGGTTTCATTCATCTTCTTTCTAGCAATACTCAGCCTTTCCCAGACAAGCTATTCTCATGGCATTGATAAAAGCTGAAGAGCTAGTCATTCCAATTCTACACACTCTTTAAGAAGCTACTGGTTTGAGATCAAACTGATTGAAGCAATTCAGGAGCTGAGCTTAAGAACAGGAATGGGTACCTAGGGACTAATATTCTCCCCCATGGAAAAACATTCAAAACTACCCAGAACAAAAGATATGGAAAGATAATATAGTAAGCAGCTTGGTTAATTAATACAAGGTAAACATAGTCCATAAATTAGTGGATTTCGTCTTTTAAATTCTTTATATTCTCAATAGCTTTCATTTGTTAATATACATGTACATTATTATTACTATACAAATTATTAAATTCTATTTGAGGGGTTGGAGAGGTGGCTTAGCAGTTAATGTGCTTTCTTGCAAAACCTAAGGACCCAGGTTCAATTCCCTAGTAACCATATTAAGTCAGATGTACAAAGTGGTGCATGCTTCTGGCGTTCATTTGCAGTGGCTAGAGGCCCTGGCAGGCCCATCCTCTCCATCTCTCTCTCTCTCCTTACAAATATATGAATAAATATATATTAAAAAAATTTAAAGTCTATTTGAACATTGATTTGTAAATTTTTTCATAGTAAATTTGGCTGATATTCTCTGTATTTTTAGTTCAGGTTCATTCCGTTTATTACAATGCACTAATGTACATTTTGAAAAGACGACTAGAACTATATATAAGTAGACTGTGGGAATTACTCTTATTTTGGCAATCACCCTCCACTTTCCTCTCAGATTCATGACCCATGACTCGTCAACTGTCCAAAGCAGGATCATGAAGTCGGATTTTCTTTGTGTTATTTATTAAGTTAAAGCTGAACTATAACAAAGCAGGCATTATATGGATCATGTTTATTATTATAATTGCCTTTTTAATGAAATATGTACAGATACAGTACATACTTTGAAACCATGTAGGGAGTAATAAAGGAAACCAATCAGGTAAACGATATGAATAACCTGAAAAGTTTACCTATGCCACACAGCTAATTTGATCTTAAATCAAATTAGTAGGGCTCATCACATAAAGTTAATTTGTTGTATATCAAGTAACTATATTTGAGTAGTTTATGTTATATTCCAACTAACATGACATTAATATTCCTAATTGTCAGTTTTACATGACTGAATAATGTATTTTCCAGTTTTAGCAGATTATATGTCACTTTAAAGTATTTTTCCAACTAAAACACAATATGATAGATTTATCCTGTATTGAAATATTTACTAGATGTCTCTGAGGCATAGTTTCAAGATGTGCAATGTGCAATAGATGTATAAATGATTTGTTTACATTACTCTGTTTAAATGATTTGTTTGCTTAATGTCTTGGAAATGATTTGATGTATGATAGTCATTGACACTCTTATCAACAGATCACTACAATAAACCAGATCTGTATGGAACTTAGTTTTGTAAGTGCCTCAAATCTCGAATTTTTTATCCAAATATTTTTATATTAATAGGATTTGTATCAAATTCATATGAATAAACATGGATAGTGATGAAAAAAAATAATAAAAAAGATTGGCTAATGAAGTCTACATTTTCAAGTTAGAAAACTGACTCTGATCCAGCTTACACTTCCGTTCCCCACTGGAAGCTGTGAGCTAAGGAGTCTAATGAAGCTGGGGTAGCCCCTTCCCTTCCCTGGTGTTGGGTCAGCCTTGAGAGCAATAACAAGTCAGCAGAAGGAGGCATATCCTGCCTGACTTGTATCAGGCTGCTCTTGTGCCACTCCATACCAGAGATAACCACTGCACTGGGTTTCCTCCCAGTGCAATTGGGTAATAGACAATTTGTCACCTCGGGTCACAAGGCTCCTGCCCCACTTTTTATGGCTTTATTGTCCTCTGTTCCATGCATGCCCCTAGGCACATGCTTCCTTAAAGCTGACTATGAAACAGAATGGCCCATAATGGGGGGAGGATATATTTTTGAAGCACAAGCTTCCCTCCAACCTGCAGGTGTAATAACAAATTCTTGAGTCCTCCAGTCCTCTCTGAGTTGTGCTTGGCTTTCTTGCTGAAAATTTCACAACATTCTTGGAACCTTGATTCAGTTGCATTTGATGTGAACAATGGGAAGGACAACCATCTGAGCCCATTGCAAATCTCCTGGGCAGGTGGGAGTCCACATCACAGGAGCTCTGGGAATGTAGGGGTAGCCACATTCACAACTCTAGATATCCTCCAAGACACAGAGTAAGACTATGGGCAGGAGGCTAGGACTCACCTCACTAGGTAGGAGAGGAGATTGACAGCCCCCTAGTTAAGCCTCAAGTGATAGAAAAGTATGTCCCCTCTTGTAAGGTGCAATGTCAGTTCTAGTCACATCCCTGTAGCTAGGACCCACCTCTGGATGGAAGGGGAAGCTAGTAGCTCCTTCCTCCTAAACCTGACGGTGTGCCAGGAAAAATGGGAGGCATTATAATAGTGGTGGAGAGCCCTGAACTCATGAAGTTAAAGTGGAATGCACTGTGATACCTCTGACTGTATGTGTGCATGTGGATATGAGAACCCTGGTCTCATGAGTACCTGGGTAAGGTGGAAGGTACTTGATGTGATGCCTCTTAATACGTGTCTGTGTGTGTGTGTGTGTGTGTGTGTGTGTGTGTGTGTGTGTGTGTGTGCCCTGAGCCTATGAGTATGCCACTATGAGGGGAGATACTGGGATGCTGTGATGAGAGAGAGAGAAAAAGAAAGAGAGAGAGAGTCAGCCTCACAATCCTGAGGCTGTGGAACATCTTTGCACAGAGTCTCTACTCCCTTAGCAGTGCCTGGAAAGGCATAAGATCCCTGGCTTAGCCCATGGAAACCTGGGAACCTGAGAGAGGCTCAGAGGGAGAGTTCTACTCATGGCTGTCTTTCCTGGGGGCTGGGAGACAGGCTTTGGTGCAGGTTGTGGCACCACTGCCTGACTAAGTCCACATGTGGCTGCTGTGTTTCCAGTGCTGGAGGTTGATCAGGAAAGCTGGGGGCCAGTAGTCAATAATGGGCAGTTTTCTAACCTTGAAAAGTTCATTAGCCAAACTTTCATAAGTCCATAATTCTGTCTGCATTTAGAATGACCCATCAAGCTCTGCTTACAATATTGCAAGTCACCATCAGTTCAAAGTACAAACTTCTTCCACATTCTTCCCTCAAAGAATTTCCAAAAATGCCAAATTCCACAGACAGATTCATCACATAAGGACTCTATTCTCAGTACAAATTTTACTATTATCGTTACTTTTTCATTGTTGGACAAACATCCAACCCAAAGCAGCAAATGGGAAGAAAGGGTCTATTTTAGGCTTACAGGATCCAGGTAAATGCCACTAATGGCAGACAAAGCTGTCTTACTTCCACATATTCATAGCAGAGAGACAAGACAACACAACAAGCAAACACACAAATACAGCTCAAATTCTCTGAACAGACTTAAGGGCTGGATTTAAGATCCACCTGCAGTGACACACTATGCAGCAGGGTGCTGTACACTTACGTTTCATGCTTAATCAAAAATACCTCATGCTATGGGGACATACGTTTACATTCAAGCCAGCACTGTAAAGTCAAGACAGAAGTTTTATATCCAACACATAATGTCACAGAACAAACATTCCCATTACAAAAAGAAGGCATAAGGAGAGACTTTGACTCGACTCATACAAGGTCAACAATCTGCAGGCAGATATTAGCATTGGCAGTTCAAAGTTTAAAACCTGTAACCAGTTACAAAGTCTCTGGTATTTCAATTCTGCCTTTCCAGCTAGGCTGTTAAGAACCTGAGGAAAACTCCATCCTTATTTCTCATCTATCCTTTGGGAGCCATCCCAAAGTCTTGGCATCTCCATATACCTTGCATCTCCATTGCAACCCCTGGTTCATCTTCATAGCTTCATACAATGGCCTCATTGGTTCCCTATACAGAGATTTTAATCTTGCTTCATACTGATGCAGTTGTGGAACCGTGCTCCCACCATGGCCTTCTTTCCAGCATTTTCCATGCTGTCAGAGCTGGCACCAGGAGGTTGGACTGGTGTACAGGAGGTTGGACAGGAGTTGGACTGGTGTTGAGGGGGTGATAAACATGGCACTGAAGAGCAGGATCTCTTCCACTAATCTTTCTTCAAATCACCTCTTTCCATTCTTAGTAGTTTGAGACTTACATAGGCTGGGTTTTATCCTCAGGAAATCTTTATCATTGTTCTAATTCAAAACAATTTGTCTCACTTTTAATGTTGGTAAACTCCTTAACACTTGAAGCTTACATGGTCTGTATTGATCTATTTATTTAATTGAGAGAGCAAGAGGCAGAGGGAAAGAGTGAATGGGTGCACCAGGATCTCTTGCCATTGCAAACGAACTCCAGATGCATGCACCCCCTTGCACATTTGGCTTACATGGTTTCTGTGGAATTGAAGCTGGGTCCTTTGCCTTGGCATGCAAATGCCTTAACAACTAAGCCATTTCCCCAGCCCAAGTTGCCTGTTTTTATAGTCTCTGCACTCATAACTTCAAACTTGCTTGAATTTCTTTCTGTGAAAAATTGTACATCTGTCATATCTTTCTGTTATATACTTTCTACCAAATCCATTATTTTAAATTCAAATTTGTCTAAATTCTAAGAATATGGGCAGAATGTATCCAGTCTTTCGGCCAGTTGCCCAGTTCTAACAAAGTTTTCTCCTTTTCCTTTGAAACTTCATGAGCCAAGCCTTCTCAGTCCACAGTTCTCTCTGCTTTTAGCATTCTCAAAATCTCCCCAGAAGAGCCCAATCAGCTCTGTTTACTGTGCTGCAAGGCTTATCAATGCCCATATACCAAACCCTTTCATATTCCTCCTGCAAACATATTCCGAAGCACCAAAACTATATAGAAAGATTAATCAGAACAAGGACATCACTTCTTGGCTACCAATTTTCTATTGTAGTTACCTTCTTGCTTTGGGGGCGGGGGGGGCAGTAAGTTTAGTCAAAAGCAGTTTACTTGAAGAAAGGGTTTATTTCAGACCTACAGTTTCTAGGAGAAGCTTCCTCATGGTGGGGGAAACTGGCTCAGTTCATCACACATCCACATCGGAGATGGCAGCAAGCACCCAAAAGCATGAGCTGACTGGGTACACACAGGGCTGGACCCTTCTCTGAGGTCCACTCATAGTGACATATTTCTTCCATCAGGAATCCACCCCCCTACAAGTGCTCTGTGAGGTGGGGACCAAGTACAAAACTTCATCACAAACCCTTGAGGCTATGGGAACATTATTTTGGGAACCACCATAAACCTATTATTTTGAAAACTTCAAAACTCAGTATTTTAGACTGGTAGTCCCAGTTTAGTTTCTGGTAGAATCTGGACTTTAACACACAATGGGAAAATTATATAATATAATATATGAATTGTTAAAAATATTTTTTAATGATTAAATCTTACCTGTGGGACTTCAGATGCTGTATGTGCTATTGACACTACTTAAATGACAATAATGTTGGGCAACTTATTTTAATAAAATTGAACTTAAATAAATATGTAAGATAAAATTGCAAAAAAAAAAGAAAAAAAAATAGGATAAAGTAAAAGATTGAAACATCCAGGTACTACTAAAAATTCAGGAGTATTTATATATGAAAACTGTGTGAGGGGCTGAGGAGATGGCTCAGTTGAGAAAGTTGTTGCATCACAAGAACGGATGCTTGAGATCAGACCCACAGTTCCCATGTTAATGTTAGGGACGATGTACACTACAAAATTACCAGCACTCAGAAGACAGAGGTAGGTGGTTTCCTGGGTAAAGCTAACTTGCTAGACTGGATGAATAGCTAAGATTTTGGCTCAGTGAGTGCTTCAATCTCAATAGAGTGGAGCCCAATAGCTTGAAACATCAGACATTGCTCACTGGCTTCCATATGCAAGTACACACAAAGTTAAACATAACTGAGTGTCCCTATGCAGACAATTGCATGTATACCTGTCATATATGTAAACTTACAGACTTATAAGTATATCTACACATAGACATGCATAGAATACATAGTCTTAATCATTAATGAATTGAAGAATGGACAGGAAAAAAAAAAAAACCCTGGAATGGACAGGGATATTTTAATTGAGGAGTTAATAATTCTGTTTGACAAGGTTTTGATTGCAAATGAAAACACACAGACACCAATTATGATGTGCAAAGGCGTATTTGCTATTTAAAAGGACATATATTATCAAAGAGGCATTTAAGCTAAGGTAAGGTCACTTACTAACAAGTACTTGGACAGTATGTTTAAACTTCAAGTTTCATAATTCTCTATAGGCAATAAAGATGTGTGTTGGTCCAGACTTTGAAATCAATATCTTCTGTTAGAATTTATGGCACTTTGGTAATGACTTAGGCCACCTGCTGTGTTAAAGCTTATATTTGCAAGAATCAAGTGCAGTTTTTTTTTTTTTTTTTTTTTTTGGCATGGTAGTAAGTAATTCCAAAACAGATCTCTTTTAACAATAGTGATTTCTCTTTCAGGAGTTATTTTCATCAAAAGTCAATGGAGGGGGCTGGAGAGATGGCTTAGTAGTTAAGCGCTTGCCTGTGAAGCCTAAGGACCCCGGTTCGAGTCTCGGTTCCCCAGGTCCCACGTTAGCCAGATGCACAAGGGGGCGCACATGTCTGGAGTTTGTTTGCAGAGGCTGGAAGCCCTGGCGCGCCCCTTCTCTCTCTCTCCCTCTATCTGTCTTTCTCTCTGTGTCTGTCGCTCTCAAATAAATAAACAAATAAATAATAAAAAAATTTTAAAAAGTCAATGGAGGATTTCTTCTCATTGTTGAAATGGAATCTGAGCTGATGGTCACTCTGACACATGGTCATTGCCACCAGTGAGGGCAGAATACGTTTTCTGAGGCAGTTGCACACATTTGTTACAGATATTTTACTTACAACTTAGTTAAGTAGGCACAGCTAACTTTAAGGTAAAGATTAGTGTTAATGTGGCACAGGAAAAAAAATACAATATGTTGATAACAGTCATGATTATTCCAAAATTAGCTGAAAAATTGAAAGCTGTTCCGCAATTTTTATAAAAACTTGATATATGTTCAAAAGGCCATTACCCATTAGCTAATCTTGGTCTTAAATGATATCTAAAATAAAAGTACCTATGATTGTTCTAAAAGCAAATGCTATTCTGTATTGTAATTGCCTCTTTCAGCTTTAAAATGATATATTTGTGATAAAATATTAAATTGTTATAGCTATCTATTTACAGCATTAAGATTTGATATGTTCTCAATTTTTATAACACCATAAACAAGCTTCTACTAAACTAATGTTAATATTTGTATTATAATATTAATACAATTAGCATTTTAATAGCATTTTAAATATATAAAAGTGGTAGGCTAGTATATGTAAGATTAGGCACAAAAGAATATATTCAAACTATATGTAAAGTACTTAGTGAGGAAACCAAGGTGCAGAAAGCCAAGTACTGCATGTTCTCTCTCATATGTGGATCCTAGCTATAAATGTTTGGACTTAAAAAAAAAAAAAGGTTGTTTTGTTTATTTTTATTTATTTATTTGAGAGCAACAAACAGGAAAAGAAAGAGGGAGAGAGATATAGAGAGAGAATCGGCACACCAATGCCTCCAGCCACTGCAAATGAGCTCCAGACGTGTGCACCCTCTTGTGCATCTGGTTAATGTGGGTCCTGGGGAATCGACCCTAACCCGGGCTTCACAGGCAAGTGCTTAACTGCTAAGCCATCTCTCCAGCCCATGTTTGGACTTTTTTGAGTTAGAATAAAACTTGGTAGCAGTTTTCAGTTCCAGTGATGGGATACCTTCAAATGAGTTGTTGGGCAGGGAGGTCCCTGATGTTCCCAAAACATAACAGGCAATTGCTGATGCTCTTAGTATCCCATCAAGAATAGATGGTAAGACTCTATTGCTAAAGACTCACATGCCGGGACTGCAAGGTCACTGAGAAATCCTGCTGGAGCTGAGCTGAAAACCTCCTCCTTGTGGACCAGCTGGCAGACAGCTGGAAAAAGCTATACGGCATGCAGTTCCATGGGAAAGAGAGAAGTCATCAATGGGGATCATAGTGGACACTGCAAGACCTAAGTTGGGCCAGCCAGGCCAAATGAGCCAGTGGTGCAATAGCGGCATGTCTGTTATGGGAGAAACCAACGACTGTAATTGGACTGGAGGCCTCCTCCATGGGAGAGAATACATGCCTGTTACTGAAAACCTATGATGGAGGTCATGGGCCCTAGGGGTGTAACATCTGCTGGTATCTGGCTAAATGCATGTATTACACTCATCAAATGGCCCAGTAAGCACTTTTCTTAATGTTCATACCCATATATTAATGCTACTCTCACTTTTGGTTAGGGAAACTACTCTTTTCAGATGGTGGGGACCACTGAGATGACTCAAAAGGCATCATAGTGCTGAGAATAAGGGACAGAGGAGTCTTTAGCACTGAAACATCTCTATCACATCTTCCAAGGCTCAGGGTCCTTTGAGGAAGCAGTAGTCGTAAGAATGTAAGAGTCAAAGGAAGGGTTAGACTCCTTACAGTGCACTCTTCCAGACACAAAATGGCCTGGATATCCATGACCTCGCAGTGCCTGACACTACCTACACAATACCAGTATAATAAGGAGAAAAGATGATTACATGAAAATGAAAGAGACTGAGGTGGGGGGATATTATGGAGAGTGGAGTTGTGAAGGAAAAGTAAGGTGGGGAGGGAATTATCATGGTTTGTTGTATACAGTTATTGAAGTTGTAAATAATGAAAAAAAATTTAAAAAAGTAAATATGAACTGTGTTATACGTAGATACAAACAAATATCTCATATAAACAAAATTTATGCATTAATTCAGGTATCCAGTTATCAATAACAATATAATTTACCCATTTTATGTATTCAACATTTATTAATTAGTGACAGGCAATGATGAAATTAAGGTCATCATTAAAGTACTCAGAAAATACTCCATCAATTTAGGGATTCAATTATAACAAGTCCAATATTAACCAATCTGTTTTCTCATATAAAGTCATAATCTGCACTTTTTATGCATAGTTACATAAATATATTTAAGGCATAACTGACATATAAATGTCATGTCTATATGTTTTGCACTATAGTTTTTTTAGTGTGTAAGTGTTACTTCTAATTTATGTACCCCAATTGACTCAATTAAAAATATTTATTTATGTAATTTTATTTGTTTGGGAGGCAGAAGGAGGCAGAGGGAAAGATAGAGAATGAGTATGCAAGGACTTCAGCCACTGCAAATGAACTCCAGATTCATGGTTTTTTTGGGTCCTGGGGAACTGAACCTGGGTCTTTTCATTTTGCAGGCCAGCTCCTTTATCACTAAGCCATCTCTTTAGCCTTCAAATTTTTGATCAAAGCTTTAACTTGCATTTCCAGCAGGACTAGAAGAGGTGTCACTGTGGCAGATGCTGTGGTCTAGCCCTAAGGTGTTCCTGGGGTAGATGAGAATTCCAGCCTCAGATCAGCAGAGTGGCTGAGGTCCGCCTGGTGGTCCTGGGACGTGCTCCCTTTTGTCCGTGCTGGTGGTATCACTGTCTCTGTGTGTGACCTTGATAAAAGAGACCAGTTTCTCCTGCCACTATGCAACTTCCTTTGGATCCATAACCTTTGATAAATCCTTTCCTCCCATAAACTGTGCCTCGTTTGGAAGTTCATCCCAGCATCATGGAGCTGGTAAAGATAGATGACAATGGAATAAAAAACCTACAAACTAGTACAATGGCATAGAGAACTCATAAATAATGACAAACAATTACAGTCTTTTGATATTTTTACAGGAGCACACAAAACAGAAATGGCAAAATAAACTCTTCAGTAACCAGACATGAGAAAACTTAATGGCCATATGATGAAAGAAAAATATTATACTCCTGTCTAATATAATCTCAGAATGAATTAACAGTGAAGGTCAAACCTGTGACTGTGAAAAGTTTAGAAACTATAAAGAAATTATTCAGAATATTGGTCTGATCAATAAATTTTTGATGACCCCAAATGTACAAAAACCAAGAAAAAAAAAATCAAAAAATGACACTCCATCAAAATTAAGATTTTTGTTGTGATTTGTAAAGAGGCAGAGTGATACCATACACAATGAGAGCAAATGTTTATTGAAAAAGCTAATATTTTAAGTATATGTCAAATTCCAAAACTGTATACACACACACTGGAATATTATTTACTCATGAAACCATACAATCTTATTTTGCTGAAAATATGGATGGACATTTGGGGCATGGTGTTATGGAATGAGTAGCATTTCATCAGTATGCACAACTTCACTGCTTAATAAGTGAAATAAGTCCAGTGTACAGTGGCACAAATTGGAGAAAGTAATTAATAGCAATGCATTTTATATCACAGAATAGTTATAAGAAAGGAACAACATGTATTCACCATAAATAATGGTAAAAAAATTAAGGAGATTTGTATGCTAGTTTCTAGTGTTAATCAATCCTTAATATATATTTGAATAAAAAAAGCAAATTACTCCCTATGAATATTCACAAATAATTTGTCAAGGAATTTGGCTATTCAATGAAAGATATAAGTATATACTTAACTAGAGTCAGATGTGTGTGTGTGTGTATATATATATATATATATATATATATATATATATATATATATGTATATGATATGTGTGTATATATATATATATATATGTATTAGAATTATAGATATTTAGAAACCTATATTTGCACTTGGCCATATAAATATATTTGTGTACCTTCAAAATATCTGCATCATCATTTTAAATGGAAAGGCAGTTATTCAATTATTTTGTTACTATTCTGAAATTGTCCAATGCATGTTTTCTTAATATCCATGCCACTTGGAATATCTGGGCATGTAATGGCAAAGTTAATCAAGCTTTAAGTAAAATAAAAATATATTAGTTTATGTTAGCATTTTCTTCATGCGCAAAGTTAAAATTTACTCTCAAAAGCAATGGCATACATTTGTTGGGTGGAATGCTGGTATTCTAATTGATGCCTTCAAGGACATAATTGAGTTCATTGTTTGTTTGATTTGTTTTCATACAAATGAATCTGTATAAGTGTGTGCGTTTTTAAATGAATCTTTGAAAATATGCATAATTGAAAAGTAATATTTAAGTACTTACATTTTTCTTCACAGTAAATGGTCATTATTAGAGTCTAAATCTATTTAATCTTCAATTTATAAATAAAATATTCTTCTGCAGCAGGAGACAAATCCCTTTTAAAAGAATTGTTTTTTAATCCTTTTTTTTGCTTGAACATCATCTTTATTCACTTATACGTGATAGCTTTACTGAAAATATATTGCATAAACATTTCTGCCATGATTATAATCATTTTGTAGTACATCTGAAATTTCTGCACCATTGCATATTGAGACACTCTGCCTTACCATAGTTTCGTGTGACCTCAGCAGGTACACACACCATTCACACCTTGAGCACTTTCAGATTTTAGTTTATTTCTCTCAGTAATACAGGAATTAATATTAGCATATTATTTGCTATTCTACATTAAAATCAGAGAATGAAAGTTTTATATTAAAAAGACAACTAGTAATCCATTTCAAGCATGATTTTCATGTTTTAAACTCAAACTACACAAGTTTATTCAAAAAGAGAATATGCCAATTTATTTTATTCTCACAGTTTTACAAAACAGACTTACAGGAGTTTATAATTGATGAAGCAGCTTCAAACTAATAAATAAGCAAACTGAATCACCTGTACTAGTTTTTTGTGCGTATGTGTTTATGAGTGGTGGTTATCAGTGTTATAGGTGTGCTTATATATGTGGACATGTGTGTGTGTGTGTGTGTGTGTGTGTGTGCGTGCGTGCGCACGCATGTTTGTACATGCATGGAGAGCCAGGGAACTACATGGGGTGTTATAGTCAGGTACATCATCTGTCTCTATTTATATTTTTCCTTTTGAATAAGGTTCTCTTATTAGCTAGGTACTCACAGATAAGTCTACCTTGGCTGGCCAAAAAACTCTAGGGAACATCTTCTTCCTGCCTCCTTAATACTGGGACTATACATGTCTGCCACCGTGCCTGTCATTAACATGGGTGTATAGATCAGTCTGAAGTCCTCTGGCTTGCAAATTAAGCAATTACCTGACAGAACCATTTCTCCAGACCTGCAGGCTCTTATCCTTATTTTGACTAGTCATGGTCTTTGAGCTACTTGTCAGTCATGGGAAACGTGTATATACGGTTGTTGTAGGCCTAGAGAGATATACCATATTTATTATTTTTTACAAAAAATTATAAATTCAAAAAGACCTAATTTAAAAATCCATAAGTATATAACTTGAAGATGATAAAATAGGGGGGAAATATCTGGTAGAACTTTGGTAGATACGGAAATGGCTTTGTACCAAAGTCATGATACATGAAATCAATAATTGGGAAAAAAAAATAACTCTGTTTGAAATCAAAACCTGCTGTGGGGGCTGGAGGGATGGCTTAGCAATTAAGGCCTATGCCTGTGAAGCCTAAGGATTCAGGTCCGATTATCCAGGTCCCACATAAGCCAGATGCACATGGTGGCACATGCATCTGGCATTTATTTGTAGTGGCTGGAGGCCCTGGTATGCCCATTTTCTCCCCCCACCCTCTCTCTCTCTCCCCCTCTCTGTCTCAAATAAAGAAATAAAATAGGCAAATAAAATGTTTAAAAAGAAACACTGCTATGCCAAAGATAAGCTTTAGAGAGCTATAGGAATACACTGTAGTCCAGAGTATTTCACAAGCTACATCTCATAAAGGGCTATAATACAAAATACAAATTACCCTGAAGCACTTAGAAAAAAAAAATACAGTGAAAAGTGAAGAAATCAGAACAAAAGGATTATAGACATCTCCTGGAATCTAATGCACAGATGACATTAAGCATAATCAAAATTCCCTATTTTCCTTGTCATCATGGGATTCAAGCTAGATAGCAACTAAATATCACCCTCGATTTATCACAATGGCCAAAACCCAGACCACATGTGACTCCCAGTACATGGGACAACAAGGAGGTCCTTAAACTGTAGCAAACACTGCAAGACAGCACAGCATGAAGGAGAGTCACATAGAGACGCCCATATCAGTACCATGGGAGCAGAATCAGCACCCTCAAAACCAGCTGAGGCTGACTGCCACACAAATACCTGTATGTCGATAATTACGACTATTTGTTCACAAATGGAAAATGTTGCAGAAGTAAGTTGTTCTTCAGCCGTTGGATGGGTGCATAAGCTGTGGTACAATGGGATAAAGTAAAATGCGCATCATTAAATGAGCTAATGTGTCCTGTGTATAACTATGAGAACTTTTCTCTCACATCATGTCATTATATCAGATGTTCTTTTAAATTCTACTTTCTGATTCTAAATATGAGTTAATGGTAAAGCTAAAAAATCACTTTTGAT
Organism: Jaculus jaculus; assembly: GCF_020740685.1. Lineage (NCBI taxonomy): Eukaryota > Metazoa > Chordata > Mammalia > Rodentia > Dipodidae > Jaculus > Jaculus jaculus. The sequence continues at coordinate 79,886,556 of NC_059114.1, forward strand.
AGTATTATATTCTGTCCTATGAAATGGTGTATTATTTTATTGGGGGGGCGTAATCAAACTCAAACCCCTAACACTAGCATGTGTCTTATTGGAACCAAAGAATTGGATAAACCAGACTGAAAAGGATGTTTATTAAGTTATTATATTTATTTAAAAGTCAGAAGGGGTGAGGGAGAGTCCATAGACCAAAAAAGGGAAATGCCAGGGGAGGTTAGACAGGGAAAGACAAAGTCCAAGAACAAAAGACTGAGGAGTGGAAACAGCCACGTGATCTAAGGGCTCACGTATATTCTAACCAGTTGATGAAAACCTCTGAAGCTGAGAGATAAACAGCTCAGGAACCAGAAAAGAGGAACAAGCCTACCAAAATCCTTGTGACTAGCCAGACTTTTAACTTGGGGTCTGGGGTTGAGTCCAAAAGAAGTCAGCACACCTGGGTGAAGGGTCCAGAATAGGGCAGGGTTTGAACACACAAATCTGAGTAATTCCAGTTCTGCAGCAACTGCTGTAGTTAGTAGGGCAAATATGTGGGGTCATTTCTCTCATTTCCCTTTCATCACACCTATTCTTTATAACATATTAAATAAAGTGCAAGCATAGTTACCAGGCAGAACATGCTCACTGTGTGCAGGCATTATTTTCAAAAATTCTTATTAAAATGTTAATAAAATCAAGTCTTCCTGTCATGTAGATTGGTTAAAGGGTGAGCATGGGACACACCATGCATGTAGGCATATTCTTTAGAGAGATAGGATAATATTGTGTGTTTTGTTCCCATACAGATTTAGAAAGTGGCAGATTTTAAACTAAGAGTTTCTCATTCCAAAGACAATACACACACCATTACTCCGAAGTTCCTCTCAGTATTGCTTACTACTCTGGTTGGCAACTTCAGTTGCAAGTAGCAAGTCCAAATTCTGAATAATCATAATCCACATGGCCAGATTCACTGTGCAGTAACAACCCACTCTCTGGTACCATTTTGCCATAATCGGCTTCCCATTGCTGGGATGAACTGCTAATACGAACACAGTTTGTGGTAGGAACAGGATTTATTGAAGCTCACAGATCCAATGGGATATTCCAAAATGGTGGAAGAAATTGGTCCCCTTTCAGAGGTCCACACAAAGAGAAAAAACTACTACCAGCACCATAAACACACAAATGCCAGGAACCCCATGTAGAGTTTGAGTTCCCTGCATACCTTTCATCTGGAATTCAGGTCCTCCCACAGTGATAGGTCCCCCAGGCAGGCAGCTTACAAGCTTTGATAAACTCCTGAATTTATTGAGGAACATCCATTCAGACTACCACAGGTATCTTTTGAAATTCAGTTGTCTAGGTTAGTACTGACTTTGGACAGTGATAGATAATGACCAGATAGTGTTAACAGCACTCTAGCAATAGTTACCCATCATCTGTAACATCAAAGACAGAAAGATTATCAACTAATTTTCCTTTTATTCATTGGACAGTATCTCTGCATTTGAACAGATAAAATGCACAGTTTCTCAAACCTACAATTTTTTGAGAATTTCAGACACTTTATAATCACAGTATCATACAAACAAAAGTCTATTTGAGAAATGAAATCAGTGTTATCTATGATAAAAGGGTTAAATCCTGTTTCATAGAAGATAAAGATCTCCCTAGAGACTTTCATTCAATTTCAAGTATTTAATCAAATGAGAAAATGGGAAGTGTTAATCAAGTGGGAAAACTCTAGGCAGGTTTTCCCACTGAGAATGTTCCCATGGTCTTATTGACAAAGTTAATGAGTTTTGGATACTTGGGTATAAAACCTCTTATTAAGGGGGAAAAAATGTGTCAGACCTCTGAAGGATTTTAGTACGCATTTGCCAAAATCAATGGTTGTAATAGATAAAAAGCCCAATCCTCTGTTCCACATTATCACTGATATCTGAAGGTAGTTAACTTATTAAAGAGAAAAAGCACGTGCACACACACACACACTTGCACAGTGTGCCCAGATACGCGTGTCCAACTTACCTCCAGGGAACACTTTCATTTCAAGTGGCATTAATGAGAGTCAAGCAGCAATGATAAGTACGGAAGTTCTAGAGAGAATATTTTAAGTAAGTGGTTCAAGGTCACTGACATGCTGAACTAGAGCTTAAGTTCACATCATCTATTTGTTGTGGTAAGTGAATGATAACTACTTAGGTTTCACAATTTAATGTAAATGTTTTCACTTTTTGCATATAAGACTATAAGTTAAAACTTATGAATTCAAGTTCATATTGGAAATGTACTCTGAAGAATGGATATTTGCCTGCTTTAACGTTAAACACTGATATGTAATATAAAAAGAATAAATAACTAATAGGTCATATCCAGTATGAAAAGAAGCAAAATCAGGTAAAAAAGAGAGGGAGAGATGGCTTAGCATTTAAGGCATTTGCCTGCGAAGCTAAAGGATCCCCGTTTGATTCGCCTGGACCCATGTAAGCCAGATGCACAAGGGGGTGCATGCATCTGAAGTTCGTTTACTGTGGCTAGATGCCCTGATGTGCCCACTCACTCTCTTTCTCACTCTCTCTCTCTCCCTCCCTCTTTCTCTTTCTCAAATAAATAAATAAAATGTATTTTTAAAATCATATAAAAATTATTCATCTTTGTGAAGAATTTATTCAATCTTAGACAAAGAGATTTTAAAAACTGAGCTACCATATACTTTTATAGTGGTATGTAAATTATTAATATTGACAAAAATAAAAGTTTCAATTTTATTCAAAATGTTCTAGAATATTGAAAACATAAAATAATCTCATATCAAATCAGTTTATAGAGCTGCCATAATTTAGTACAAAGAAAACTGAAAATAAATTTTATTTTCAATGAATGCCAAAATATAAGTAAAATATTACAAGATCTTACCCTGTAGTAGGACTTAAATCAAAATGAATCAGGACAAAGAGGATTTATTCCAGGAATGTAGGGTAATTTATCATTAGAGCAACCTAACAGCAGTATTTATTATCTTATTCTTTATCTCAGAAACATTTTGTTCTGGTCAATAATAAGTTAGAATGATATAAGAAAGAAAAATATAACTCGAGCTTCAGTTATAAATGAAAGAACTATGTATAATATTGAGAATTTGCTAGCTTTTATTTGCAAAATATTAAATCATTTAAAAATAAGAATAAGCGATGAAAGTGTCAGTCCATACCCCAGACCAGATTATAATTTTAAAAGTATTAGTCTTTGTAAACAATGTAAATTTGAATGTTTAAAATATATGCTGTCAATGTCTTTTTTTGTAAGCTCTTAACCATTTTGGATTGAATGTAAACTTCCAACTTTGAGCTATATAAAAATTTCAAACAAAGCAACTGATTCCAAACTATTTCAGGAAATTTTCTTCTATAAGAGAACTCTTCTTGATGACCTAACAGTAAAAAAGAAGAGTTATAAGCATATCTGAGAAGCCATCTTGTTTCCTCTGATCTTAGTAATGCAGGTTTTGGAAGCTTAGGAGGAATTTCCCCAAGTTTACGTACCCCAATTCTGGATCCTGATTTATTTTTAACAAAGAAAAAGTGAACTCCAGGACAAATTATGAATTAAGTTTACTTAAGGGAGAAATCAAGGAATGGGTTTATTTAAGGGAAATTGAGATTTAGGAAGAAGGGTAGTGCCGAGCTATAAGCAAGTGGAAAGTAGGGTCCATACACTCAGCTGGAAATCACTGCATAGTTCATAAGTGTCATTTAAGAGAAATTTAGCTTTTTCAGGAAAGACTGGAGTAGAGCCACAAACATGTGGAAGACAGAACTTCGGCATACATGTAGGAAGATACAGAAGAAACACACACAGCACCCGCCTCGCGCTTCACCATAGGAGAAAGAGGGCAAACAGAGAGAGCTCAGGGAAGAATAGCAGAGGGAAAATATCAAAGTGAAAAATAAGAAGTTTAGATGACAAATGAGTAGAAGAGAGGTGTGCCCATGGTTACCCCAAGTTTACAGAGGTTCCACCGATAGCAAGCCTGACGTTTGTGAAAGCATTCGTGTGGTAGATCTGAGAGTGTAAGGAAAATACAGAAGCAATAGATTTGGAGAGCAATCAAAAATCATACACGTAATTAAAGTGAGAAGTTACCTCAAACTATAAAACAGAGACGAGCACAGAAGTTCTCCCATACCAAGAAACAGTGTTATGCTCTTCCCTCTACCCAGCCAGGCTGGATGGTGGGGAGCGGCTAGACCCACTTGTATCCCTGTGGCCAGAGCAATGAGAGGCAGAGAGAGAAAGAATCCAGAGAGAACAAAGAGGGAGCTGGGATAGCCTTTACCGTTTGTTGAAATGCATTCATTCCTCAGATGCAGGTATGCAAGGAGAAGCCTTGACTGGTTTGTAGTGTTGGGGGTGGGGGGTAAGACACCAGAGCCAGCCCACCTGGGACATCTGTCTAGTAATTGGACTAGACTGTGGGCCACAGAGGGTACTGTAGACCAGTCTCAATCACACATGAGTTCCATTCCTGCCAAGAGTTCCATTTTTGTGCCAGAGGTGGCAACTCCTGGCTCTCTCTGAGTCTCAGTTTCTAACTGAAACTGCCTAAAAGTAGCTAGTTTTCTCCTATTCTCCTGCAGTAGTAAAATAACCAAACCACTCTGAGAAAAACTGTGACTCTCAGAAAAAAAAAAAAAAAAAAAAACAATCGTGGTGAGCATTTTTTTGGGTGCTCCGTAGGCAGAGATCCCTTCAGCTCTAGATGAGAAAGTAGAAAATGAGTCCTCATACTCACAATGTTCATTCTTGTGACCAGAGTCATGGCCCTACTGAGCTATTGCCTCATGGCAGGTTTGACTTCTTCTGATGTTCAGAGCTCTTTGCACTGACTCAGTGCCATCCCAACATGCATCTTCCTTCACTGTAGTTGTTGTACAAGTTTCATATTCCCTCAGGCAGCCTCCTGACATCCTGTGCTGCCTGTCTGCTCTGCCCAAGTTATTTCCCAAGGCAACAATTACTGGCTTTGCTAGTGTTCTGTTTGCATAGCCTGGTAGGTTTTAGACGTTGCCATTTTATTCACAATACCTGTGGTTGTTAGTGGTGATTTTGCTGGATGCAAGATCTTTTAGGAGATTATACACAGTATTCTATACTTATAATGAAAATAATACTAGATCAACTTGTTCCAGAAAGCAGAGGTGCTTCCAAAGATAGTAGATACGTATCTACATTAAAGGAGCTAATTATAATGGGAAATCCATAGACTCTCAAGTCAATTAATTACTCAATATATTGACACAGGAACATTACATTCCTTCTCATATATGCTAATATAAAAACAAAGTAGGTGAAATATTCAGTGCTAATGGTAGTACTATTAGAATGAGACACATATAAACGTGTATTTAAAACTATGTACACAGGTCAGATGTTACAGGTCTATATGTGGCTCTCACTTGCCCATGAGTTTTCATTGGTAGAAAATTTATTATTTATCACTTTTTCTCACAGAAAAATAGAAGGAAAACACAAATAAGACAATCCATCCTGGAAAAAGCATCTTGGTATCTACCAGAAACAAAGAAAGGCTTATCAGGCCCATTTGCACAAAGGAATCAGATATAAAGCAGTTACCCGGTCTGAGGGAGGATAACAACATTGCATAGCCATGGAGAAAATAAACTCTACTTACACAGACTTTATTTCCAGTGGACATGTAAACTTTGGCTTATCAGCAAAACAGGGCAGATATTGCTGCTAGCAAGACAAGCAAATCAGAAAGTTAAGAAAAGTAAACCTCAAAATTTGTTTACATTAAAAAAAATAACCTTCAGCTACAAAGAGGCACATGAGAATGACATGTTCTTAATATGGAGATTATTACCTCTTCCTGCAAACATGGTCTAGACAATTGTGCAAAACAAACTACTGACAGAGCTTGGAAGTGGAAACCAGTACTCAGGGCTGAAATAGAAATTCACTGGTTGATACATGATTATTTTATTAGAAGATTCAGTATTATAATTCACCCTTGAAAATTGAAAAAAAAAACATATAACAACAATGAAGAAGTGGCTAAATATATTAAAATAGTTTCTATACATTTAAGATTAAAGATACAGTTTTATAGTTGAGTAATAATTATTGTGCTGCATGTTATTTGGATGTGGTAAGAACAGTGGATAACATATGTTATAGTAACATGGAAGTCAGAATAGGAAATATAAAATCACAATTTGATATGATTGTTTGTGGTCTGGGAATGAAGCTCAATTGGTAGAGTCCTTATCTAGTATTTATGAGTCTATGGACTAAAGATGGTCATCACATAAGCCAGGCATTTTGATGTGTGGCTGCTTTCCTGGCATTCTGTGTTAGAAGATAAGACACGCAAACACATCTTTGGTGCAATGGTTGTATTTGTTGCCGATTTAATGGGCCTTCTCTTGATTATGTTTATTAAGGTGGGGAAATTCTCCATGGCCCGGGTACTTGCTGACTCCCAGCACTCATCACTCTCTGGTTCTTGGCTGTGGGCTGAATATGGACACGGCCTCCAGCTCCTACTACCATGCCTTCAGTGCCGTGTGCACATAACCTGGAGCTGTATGAAGAGATGAAACTTTCTTCCCTTAAACTAATATGTTCAGTTACTTTGTCTCAGCAATGAGGAGGTAGCTAATACACAAGGTGCTTCTCTCTCTCTCTCTCTCTCTCTCTCTCTCTCTCTCTCTGCATATATATATATATATTAATTCTTATGGAAATCTAATGCATGTGAAGGATTTCTAACATGAGAATGAATATATTTATTGCTAAGAATGATGCATTAAAATAAGTAGAAGTATATAAAACTTTTATTTTTTTAGCATCCCTTAAATCTACAGCAAAAGTATATGTCTCAAAGGGAAATGGCATATTCATACAGGAATAAAATATAATAAACCTGGAAACTCATCTAAACATACACTTAAATATGAGTAACATATATTTGTAATTAGGATAGTTTACATAATATTTGTTTTATAAAATGGAAGAAAACACTTACAAGTCATATCTCTTAAGAGGGGTCAATTTTCAAAGTACATAAAATACCCTGGAACCACCTCCTCCCCCTCACACAAACAATATGACTCAAACTGAGCAAAGGGCTTGGCAAACAGGTCTCCAAGGAGGACATAGAAGAGAGAAAATAGGTCTATGAAATGATAGTAAGTGTTATTAACAATCAGTTGAGGCCAAGTAAGAGCACCATGATTTATTAACTGGCACACTTGTTAGTAAGGATATTACAAAAAATAAAAATAAATACAACCCCAAACATTGAGAACATTGTGAGAAAGAACCCTGACCTTACACATATTGAGGGAAAGGTAATGTGCTGTAACCACTACGAAAATAACATGGGAGCTCCTCGGACCTGAGAAGTAAACCTCAAAACTTACCAATCTTATTTGTGTACATTCAAAGAATTAAAACAATATTTCAAAATATCTATATTACTATGTTCACTGAATGCTTATTCTCAATATACAATGCATAAAAGTAATCCAAATGTCTGTAAAGAAGTAGGATATTATTAAGCTTAAAAAAAAAGAATGCCCTATGAGTTATAAAAATATAACTGAACCTGGATATCATTGCATTCAAGGAAATAAATCATTCACAAAAGAACAAATACCACCTAAATTGCAGGATACTGCCTCACAACATAGAGCCCATAGTTAAAAATTAAGTATTTTGTACTTAATTATTTTTTTTGAAAATACATCTCATGTTAAGTGGTCTTACATTAGACAAACAAGATATACACACACACATTGAAACACAACAAAACAATAGCAAAGTGATTTCAAGAAACATTTGAAGATGCTATATGACATTACTGCATAGAATTCATTGATGGTAATGTGAGCATATTCATATATATTCAATGTATATACCACAAATTATATATATATGTATGTATATATGTATATATAATTTATATATAGTTATATAAAATTATATATGATATAAAGTTTATAACATATACTTAATTATATGTAATCATATATATATATATAATAAATTCTATTTTTTCTAAAACATCAAGTTATAAGTGGGAAAAATTTTAAAGGGGCTTAAAAGATGTCTAAATGGGAGGAGCACTTGCTGCAAACATGGGGCCCCAATATTGTTTGAATGAGATTCACCAGGAACCAAGAAAAGAGTAGAGAGTAGCCACACATGTATGCAGCCTATTCCTGTTGGGAGCAGAGACAAGGGAATCATTGGGACTCCTGAAAATTGCAGGTTCACATTCAGAGGGAGAATTATCTCAAGAAAATACACTGTATAACATAGGGGAAGATTCCTGAAACCCTCCTCTAGCCTCTGTGTGGATGTAAGTACATCTCCACATAAGTGTGTATACACCACATACACACACACACACACACACACACACACACACACACCCATAAGTGTACATCCTACATACATGCAAAAATATAAAATAAAACTTATGTGCAAATTATGCATGCTTTTTATATAGCAGTTATAACTCACCAAATTTGAATAAAATTTAACTACATACTGGCTACATTTTGTTGCTACTATGGAATAACAGATACAAGTATTAAAATAAAATCTATGAATAGGAAGGCTAACAAGGGCAGAGATACTTTCAGTGTAATGCTTTATAATATTAAAGGATTGGCATAAGGTGAACAAAACTGATGGACTAGCAAGAGACATACATGTGTGTGCATATGATGGAAGAAGGATTGAATTGGATGATTTTTCAACTTCAGGTTCTCCATGTCAAAAATAAAACCTCAGTCCTGACTATAAACTGTCTCAAGCATATTTCAAACTGATTAAAAAGCCAAACTTCATTAGATGAATGGATAATGAAGTTGTGGTACATTTCCACAATGGAATTGCATTCAGAAGTAAGAAAAATAATGATACAATGATGTTTATAGAAAAATGGACAGACTTGGAACAGATCATATCAGAGAACTGACACATTCACCGAAAGACAAGCATCACATGGTCTCTCATATCTGGGGTTCCTAATCTGGACCTGCTCCAGTTGCTGAAATACCTGATAGGCAACCCAAAGCCCAGACCAGAGGGATGGAAGGGTTTGGTGGGAGATGAATGAGGGAGGGCACAAAACTAAATCCAAAATGAACTGGTACCATAGAAACCTTCTCCTAAAATTATATATATTATTATATATATATTATATATATATATAAATGTGTGTATATGTATATATATAATCTAATAATAAGAAAAATAACACATTTTTAAATATAAAGGCATGCATATACATTTGGTATAAGAATAAAAACAATGAATGACAATAAATTAAAAAAAAATTCTCTATTCACACAGAGAGAAATTAACACAATTTGGTGGCCCATGAGCTTTATGGTTGTAGTGTTATGATGCATTGGAGAAGCAACAAACTGAGAGTGTTCAGACAGTGGGTTTAGTTATAAGCATTCCTGGAGGGAATGGAAATAACAATATTTGAAAAGAGACCACAAAATGAACAAAAACCTATTCACTTGAGCCATGAAAGACTCTTCACCAACAAAGTACAGATGCTTTTTCATGGTTTATTCAACTGGAATGAAACATTCTCTTAGATGCAGGAATATTATATTCAGCATCCATGGGAAGTGCCCATCAAGTGGCCTTGGCCCAAAGTGTGAGGATGAGGCAGAGTCCAGGCCAACTAAAAGAAAACCTGCTCCAGAGTTAATGATCTTTCTACCTTGGCACATTTGGATCTCACTAAATTGCCAAATATTTGTGCAGCTTTGGTAGATTGTATTTATATCAGTTAGCTTGATGATTTTTCATTTCTTCTAAGGATCTATTTTTTTTTTTATAATCACAGGGACTAGAACTACTCTGGGGAAAATTAAAAACAGGTTAAACAAAATAAAACTGTTGATCTTTTCAAATGTCTCTTCTTGGATCATAGATAGGACCATCTGATCCCAGTCTCATTTAGTTACATATTTTGTGACCTACACACTGAGGGTTCACTGCTTTTTCATAATAATTCCAGGCTATAATTAGGTGGAAGATCTTCTGCTCTGCTTCTGTGTGAGAATGGACAGAAAACCAGAGGCTTATGTTTCAGTATACAGAGAAAAGAGAACAATCTTCACTGAACTCATATTTAATTATGCTCCTTCTGTACATATATATATATATATATATATATATATATAATTTTAGAATATTTAAAACAAATATATATTTATTTTTATAGTTTCTTCTCATAAGCATAAATTCCATGTCAAATATACTTCACTTAAAAATTAATAGTTAACGCCCCTCACATATCAGCTAGAACCCAGTTGAAACCACAGAGGATTCATGGAGAAGAGGAAGAGTTGCTTCCATGGTGAGTCTGAAAAACTGGGCCAGGGTGATGGAGATAGACACTAAGAATACGCAAAATGCACCAAAACAGAAATCCAAAAGCTACTGAGAGTTAAACATTAGCATGGACTTAAAGCACACCTACCAGGACCCAGGGAATTTTGTGGAAGAAAGGGCAGAGAGAACGTAAAAGCCACAGGAGTGGGAGAGAATATCCAGAGGCATTTCTCCCCAACACACACACACACACACACACACACAGGACGGAGCCCAATGACTGACTGCTGCTCCCATAACTCCTGACCCACAACCCCACTGTAAGTATCAGCCCACTGGGCAGAGGGGAAGGCCCTCAGTGGAGTAGGGCAGGGAGGAGAGAAATGATGGTACCAACATATGATGTGCTCATACAACGGTTCTACATAAATAAATATATAAATAAGAAAATGGGTTTATAGCTACCACAGGGTGGTTACAGGGGAATGAGGAGTCCTACAGGAACACGTAAGAGGGAAATATTCTGAAATTTGATAGTAGTGATAGTTGCATTACTATGTGAATGCACTAAAGTATAATACAAGAGTGAAATTTGTGGAATGTGACATATCAATAAAACACATATATATTATTAGAAATTCATGGTTAAAAGAATAAATGACATATAAATGTTTTAAAATATTTTTTTTTACTGGTTTTTCAAAATTAGAGTCATGTGGCTCATAAGATAAATCTCCAGAAACACAAAACCATACAGCAATCTAAAGAATAATATAATATAATAATATAAATAATAATATAATATAATAATATAAATAATGAATGAGTTTTATTCTTTGTTTGTGTTATTGGGCATGTAATCCAGGGCTTTCTGTATGACAGGCAAGCACACAACCATTGCATTACCCTACTGACCCTAAAAATGTGAGCTTTAATTTAATTCACTAAAAAAAGAATGTTTTGCTAATATCATGTGGATTTTCTACTCTTGCATTTGTTCCCCTATCAGTTGGCCTCATGCTTGATTCTTAGTATGAAAAATACACAAATCATCATGCAATTCATTACCAATGGACCCTTTAATAATTTTGTCTACAAATATTGAGTGAACAGTCCTTATCTGCAAATCATGACTACAGGCATCATTACTGAACACATAATGAATAGCCACCAAGTAAGAGAATTTACATTACGTTCAGTTATCTCTGCACTGTATTTGTAACTACAAACATCTTTCTTTATATTGTGTGGATAGATATCCCAAGAAGATGATGAATGAGAAAGGGAAGAGGTCTTGGCAGATATTCAACTAAATCAATATTTTTAGAGAGAAAGGTATGAGCAAAACTGCCGTGGCAGTAAATGCTTACTGGCATGGAGTCATGAAAAGATCAAGAACTCACACATTCAGAAGCATGGCATATGCTGGGGTTTCATATGATTCATGTCCCTTGATGGCTTATAAATTCAGAAAGATGATTCTAGCCGAATAGATTACAGTAGAGTGCTATCAGCAGCCCAAGGAAGCTAGCCAAACAATGCTGAACGCAAACTACAAAGTGCTTTTGGCATTTGCTGTTATTTAGACAATATTGGCATTATAAGGGAAATTTATGGGAACACAATCATAAAATCTAAGCAACGTATCCCTGTGGTAAGAATAACATGGTTTCTGGGTAAAAGAGGCTAAATGTGTATATGTATACAGGAAAACACAGAGCTGCAGTAATGTGATAGATGCAAGTGGTTTCTTGGGTAAACGGATAAATCAGTTTCTGTAAAATACATTCTATGTTTCAAATAACTTAGATGGCTTGGATTAATTCTCGGATTTACAAACTGCTTCTTTTTGCTGAAATTCAAAACCCTGAATGTGAAGAGGAGCAGTGGTCCGTAACCTGCAAGCTAATATTTTGGAATGCCATGTTTTATCATTCCAGGGAGTTTGCACTTGCATGCTGCACAAACAAAATCTTTAGAAGCATGCTGCCTTCTTCCCTCTGTAGCTCCTAACCACGTTAAGTTCACAGTCAAATCTATCTCCATAATATATGGTATATTTATTTATTATTTTTCTTTTTGACAGGAGGGGGGAGAGAAAGAGAGAATGGGGAATGGGAACACCAGGGCCTCCAGCCACTGCAAATGAACTCCAGACAAATGTGCCACTTTGTGCATCTGGCTTACATGGGTCCTGGGAAATAGAACCAAGGTCCTTTTGCTTTGCAGGCAAACACCTTAACCGCTAAGCCATCTTTCCAGCCCACATATGGTATTTTTAGATAAACCAACAATGGAGTAGTGAAATGATCAACTGAATCTCTCTCTGTGTCCCTCTCTGTGTCTCACTCTCTCTCTCTCTCTCTGTCCCTTCTTGATTCCCAACCACTCTCCTCTTCTTTTCCTTGTGTGTGTGTGTGTGTGTGTGTGTGTGTGTGTGTGTGTGTGTGTGTGTTTGTGTGTGTGTGTTCTAGGACCCAAGAAATTTCCAGAGTGACATATAATCTTATTGATTTACAACATAAAATGATACTTGTTAAAAATATCTGCACTTAGTTGACACAATCTATATAAACTTTAACATTTCTATTAAGATATAAATGAATGGAAATAAATGTACCATTTGTCTGTATTCAAGTATAAAGTGACTGTCAACAAAAATAAATATTAGGAGGGGCTGGAGAGATGTGTTAGTAGTTGAAACTCTTGCATACAAGGTTGGATGGCCCCTGTGTGAATACCCAGTACTCACATTGTGTAACGCCAGAAGCACAAAGTGTAACATGGACCTGGAATTCATTTGCAGCAACAGGAAGCTCTGGCTTGACCATCCTCTTTCTCTCCCTCCCTCCCTACCTCCCTCCTTTCATCTCTCCTTCCCTCCCTCCCTCATTTCCTCCCCCCTCCCTCCTTCTCTCTCTCTCCCTGCTCACATAAAAAATAATAAATACATTTTTAAAAATACAGTTGGATAAAAAAATGATACTTGGATTCTTGAGAAAACTTATGCCTATAAAAATGCCCCATTGAACTAGGGGGCCCAGGGGCTGCATGTGGTGGTTTATGGGGGACACCTGAATAAAATTATTATATTCTGTCCCTGGGCCCCATTAATGGAGCCATCTATGATATAACATTCAATTCATTTGGTCTAACTTTAAAAGTCCCCATAGTTTTTATTAATCCCAATGATGTTCAAATATCTCCATAGTTCAGTATCTTATAACTGAGCCATAATACCAACCCCACCAAAATTTAAAAAAAAAAAAAAAAACCATAATGACACAGAATAAACACACCCTGTGAAAGATGGCAATGGACATTGCAAAGAAATATTCAACTAATACAAGATGTAAATAGGGCAAATGTCAAACTCTGTAGTGCCAATAACCATAGTCAGTGAAAAATCTCTTTCTCTGATAATTCTAAGCAGTGACAAGTCTCTGGAGTTCCAATTCTGCCCCTCCAGCTAGACTACTCACAGTCTTAGAAAATTTCATCCAGTGCTGGCTGCTCTCCTTCGCAGCCATCCCATAGTCCTAGTATCACCACTGGGTCTCCACTGCAACCCACAGTTCATCCTCATGGCACCGTCAGACTCCACACAGATAATTCAACAAGCCTGCTTCACACATCCCTTGGTCATTTCCAAAATACAAAATCATGTTGCACTTTCAATGACCCTCTTTCCTGAATTTGTTATACTCCGTAATACCAGGTGGGCTGCCAATTTGTTAACCTGGGTAGAATAAAACATACTTTGGATAAGTCAATATTTCTTTTCTAAATTTTTAAATTATTTATTTATTTATTTATTTGAGATCAACAAACAGAGAGAGAAAGAGGGAGAGAGGGCACGCCAGGGCCTCCAGCCACTGCAAATGAACTCCAGATGCATGCGCCCCCTTGTGCATCTGGATAACTTGGATCCTGGGGAATAGAGCCTTCCAGGGTCCTTAGGCTTCATAGGCATGCACTTAACCATTAAGCCATTTCTCCATCCCTAAGTCAATATTTCTTGTATCATATTTCTTTTCTGAGAGATGAAGACATTTCATATGGCATGAAATCATTTTTTCATGGTTAGCAGTTGCCAGGCCCAGAGAAGGCAGAAGAAAGTTTTCCAGTTTCCACTGGCATGAACTGACACTATTACAATAGTTATGATTATAATGGTAACAAAAATGTGATCCAAGATACCACAGCAAACGAAGGCCTCGGATTATTTGTCAGCTTTCCTCTTGAGCCTCTTACCCATACTCCAGAATACACAGAACATCATCAAACGAAAACAGTCACAACATTCTTAAAGAAATTCTTGACTTTAGACATGTATCATTTTCAAAGGGGCAAGTTTTGGGAGGGAAATTAGAGCCTAGCACTTATTAAGGAGAATAAGCTTAGTTACAGTATTAGTGTTGTATTTCTCTGCACGGCAAAAATGAGCCTAATGATGCAGAGCTGCGAACTGCTCACTCACTCATAGATTTCCATCCCTGACCAGCATCAGAATGAATGAAGCTGGCCTTCAGTCTTATCGCCTAATCCTTCTAGTACTATAGACATATAGTTTAAAACTTTTATAATATTTCAATCCACAATTGCCACTGTTACTTCAATGTACTAACCTGATAAACTATAGTTTTGTAGTTGTTTGGTAAAACAAAAGTCTACATGATGTTATGTTTTTTTTTTTAGTTTATTTTAATTTAATCAGACTAGGCTTAGTACTTTGGGTATATCATCAGAAATATTAAAGACAAAATGGAGGGTTTCTGGAGAAAACCTGTGTGTGTAGGAAAGGGGTAGGTGCTGAGAGCTGAAAACTGTAGCAAGAACTTTACACATTCTAGGCAAGCTTTCTATCGCTGAGTCCCAACCACACACGTGTATGTGTATCTATCTGTATATAAACACACACACACACACACATACACACACATTTAATTGTGTGAAATAAATTGGTTTAATGGCTAAAGCCACACTTGAATTGAGTTGTAGTAACCCGATCTGCATGCTTTGGATTTACATAACTCTGTGAGGAAACACTTTGCACTCTGCAATCCTTGAACACAATCCAGACCAGTAACAGAACTACTCCTAACCTGAACTTTGGGTATTTCAGACACACTATTACATTCATTCACAGCACAGCTATCATTATCATAAGTTCAGGTCACGACGGTAATGGGACATGCTGTGGTCTGTTCAATACCATGTGGAAGCCTTCAATGCAAAGAATGACACGCAAAAGGGAGCAGTGTTTTCTTAACTAGTGTGTAGGAAATGTTAAGAAAAACATATTTAGTTTAAAAAATATTTTGCATTAATCAGAAGTACAGAGGGATTTGAAAAAAATACATTTGAGATTAAATTATTTTATTACCTTATGAAACTCACTGTATTTAACACAATCTAATATCCTAGAGATAAAATGATTCTCCTCTGCCTTTATTTGTTAAGTTCACCTTTCAGGTGTTGCACAAGATATTTCTGTACATAAAAGAAGTTAGATATTACTTCAGTTCTCATAGAACAACAAGTAAACATGTATTTTATTATTGTATTGAGGTTATCACAAGAAAAATCCTAAATGCCTCATTACGTTCACAGGTGGAGCAATTTGCATCCTTTGGTAACAGTGGCTGTGGTGGTAGTTGGACTTAAAATGGCATTATGTAAACGTGGCAAAGGTTGGTATACAGAAACTTTGATTTCTTTGTTGGGGAATGAAATGGATAATCACATTTAAAAAACAGTGACATAGAGTATTTTTCACTAGGCGGTATTAGAACAGAACAAGTTCTGTAACAGTAGAGGAGGTCAAAAAAACTCATTGTGATTTTATTTAGACAGATCAAGGCCAAGAAATACAGAATCTTGTCTGAGTACTCAAATTTCACGGATATTTTGCTTAGTTTTTCATTGGTTCCTAATGTGTACCAACATTGAAATGCACTGTTAATATTTCAATAATACACTGAGACTAATACATTACTCTGATTAGATTTGGATACCATTTTAAGGAGAGATTTAGTAATGAACACCAATCTACTGTTAATGTTAATAGTGAGATTGTGGAAGTCCTGCAGAACAGCAGTCACACTGAGACTACTAAAGAAGAAAGTAGCAAAAACAATATTATATAGCTTAAGTGAATTATGTCAGAATACAGACCAAAAATGAACCCAATATGGCTCAGGGAAATTTTGCAGAAGAGGGGGCGGAAAGAATGTCAGAGCCACATGTTGGGTCATGATACGCAGAGACATGTTTCCTACCCATAACTGTGGGCTAACTCCACAAGGCATGACCCATATACCTCAACAAGGAGGGGCCAGGGGGAAGGGGTAGGTCATGTTTGAGAAGGTTGTGGAAGGCCCTAAGGAGCCCTGCTGGAAGAAATTTGTCAGACAGGGAGGGTGTGGCCAACATGAGCTTCTAAAATATCTGTCTGAAACAATAAGACAAATTAAATAATTTTTTCTTCCGGATTTACTTAAGGTTAGGTAGTTTGTTTCATCAAAAAAAGCTGGGCGTGGTGGCACATGCCTTTAATCCTAGCACTTGGGAGACAGAGGTAGGAGGATCGCTCTGAGTTCGAGGCCACCCTGAGACTACATAGTTAATTCCAGGTCAGCCTGGGACAGAGTGAGACCCTACCTCAAAAAAAAAAAAAAGAAAAAAAAAAGAGTAACTTGAAGTCAGTACTCAAAAATTTACTAGTACGGTCACCATTTAAGATTTTGAAAGCTGTCTAATTTGATACAATAATTTAATCAATTTAATAAATTAAAGAAATTATTTCAAATAGTAAACTCTTAAAAGTTTTCACAGTCTGTAAATTTTAACACATATAAGAAAGCTGTATTAGAAAAAATAAAACAGATTTATTAAAATATTTCAAATGAGTCAAGTTGTTGGTTAATTCATTAATGTCGTAGTATCAAAGGTTTGAAAAATAGTGCTTGAGAATGAAGCTCTTCTGAGGAAATAGTAGCTAAGAGGTCTGAGTGAAAAGTTCCCAGGCTGACTAGAAACAGCCAATGAAGTAAAACTCTAAATAAATGGATGAACTAAACCCAACATACATAAATTAATGACAATTAAATAACAAAACATAGAAACATGAGCAGTCATGAATCTCTGAAAGTCAGTGATGTCTCTGCAGGTGATGGATGAAAATTGTTCAGCTCTAGTAGAAGTGTTAATGTACGTGTGGTTTGGAAGTAAATGTCCCCCATAACCTCAGATATTTTTGACTAAGCTTCCTACTTACTCCCCAGCTGGGGCACTCTTTGGGTGATGAAGCCTTGCTGTTGGAGGTGGATTGCAGTGGGCGGAACTTGGGGATAAGGAGTCCAGCTCTGTTACATGTTCAAAGCCAGTTTATGCTTGCTGTTCTCTTTCCTGTGGATGTATGATGAAATAAACCAGCTTCCTCCACCATACTAAAACTTCTTAAAACTATAATACAGAAATAAATCCCTTCCCCTCTCACAGCCTGCTTTTGTTTGGGTGTTTTGTCTGTGCAATAAGAATGTGACTGCTGCTTTGTATTTCTCCTTTTATTCTCCTTTTATGGGCTTTGTTTACAAAGTTTCAATTCTTAGAGTTGATCTACAACTATTTATTTTATTAAGGTAATAAAACATAAGATAATTTTTGAATTTTAAATGATTTCAAAGTAGGTATAATAATTTCTAACATAATTACTTCGTTGTGAAAGATCAAATTATTCTTCCTGTATATAATTCATGATTTTGATATGTTTATTCACAATTTAGCTAAATCTCTATTGTGTACTATATAATGTATATGAATAAATTCAGTGAAATTACCTAGAGTTTCTATTGTCTTTTCTTTTCCAATCTCAAGACATATACAAGTCCAAATTCACCGTTACGTAGTTGTACGTGAGTTATTTCCTTTCTAGATCTCCAACACATAGGCAGAGAGATTGAGATCTCTGTGAAGAACCTAACTCCTCAAAGGCAGCAACATCATCCTGGGAAGTGGAACGAAGTGACATTGCTGGGGATGAAAGCATTTAAAATGAGAAGGCTATCTCACCACGGCGCATGGCTAGGAGGACGTGCCACGCAAGGACAAGTCAAGAAAGCCATCCCACCCAAGACGAGGTCTCGTAGCTATAGGCAAACAGATGGATGATGTCACACTCTAACCTATACCTTGCAGAAAGAGTTCACACTCTCCCTTGTCATTTTAGAACAGTGTAACCTCAGACTTACTTATGCCAGTTCACTCACACAGCCATCTGTGACCAGCATTTCTGAAGCACAGCTTGTCACACACTCTGTGCTCTCCAGTGCCATAGGAAGTATTGTCCTTCCATTAATATCCATTCCACAAGGGTTAACAATAGTACCTTCTTTTTGTCTGCATTTCCCTTCAAGATGTGGGGTGACCAACTTTGCAAACACTCTCATTAGCTAAAGTGTGAAATGAAGAAAAGATAGTTTATCCCTTAGAGTATTTCATAACATACATTCAAATTTTTAATCATACTTGCAAATTAGTTCTGTGGTACAAACGAGTATATAGAACTTACCTGACATCCTACTCTCCTTCGAGTCTAAACACATATCAATTACAGCACAGGAAGTATAGAGAAATAGTCAAATTTTCTGGCTCAGCCTTACTCAGAAGTAAATCACGTTTTTTTTTTTTTTTCAAAGTAAATGTGACTTTATGGAGATTTACATCTAAATTTATCTGTCTAGCCACCCATCATTATCATTATCTACTTTTGAAGTGGCAATTATTTGAGCATATATTAATATTTAATTTCTTGAATAGGCTTAAGGTCCCAGATGAAATGTCACTCCAAAATACTGGGTTTGCCCCTGCACTCTTTCCTCCCACACTCATAGCAACTGTGAAGTCTATTTTTTTTTTAAGAGACTAAGAATGCATTTATTCCCTTGCTGAATCACCATGCCAACTAAACAGGATGTATTTTATCTTTACTTGCTTTACTGTTATTATGACTGGTATTGTGGGGTCAGCCATTAAGGAAATATTTGCATGTATAAATAAACAGAATCACTGTTATTTAAGAATGTAAAATATATGCTATAACATTGTATTTTGCACTAAAACTATGCCTCATAGCTAACCATAATAAAATAAGGTGATAGTTTAAAAATATTACTAAGAGAATATTAACCAATAACTTCCATGATTAGTATTTAGTTATTAATTGTATGGAACATGTGTTTATGCTAATTTTCTTCCCTTAAATTTTCCTTAACTGACAAATGTGAGAAAGATGTTAGCTAGTTTGGGTAATAAGGATTACTGATCTTGGTTTTCAATAAAATGGCATTAAATCACTGAACATATGTCAATACTTACTAAAAACTTATGATGATTAAGCAAACTAGCAATTGAAAACAGATAGTAAAAACTACATGTATAAGAAAATATTATACTTTATGTCAATAATGCTTCAACTGAATCAGAATGGTAAATATCTTTGAGGCAATTCATTATTGAGATAAAAAATAGGTTAGAAGGTTTTTTTGTCAGAATATTAAAAAGTGTCTGATATGAATATAAAATACATAATAGATTTAATTAGTAAAATGACTTACAAGGTACAAGAATATATTCAACAAATAAAAATTGAAAAATTTGAATACATTAAATGCTAAAAAGAAAAACATGGCATCTATGAAATAAATGAGAATCCATAGACATAGAACTACTACAAATTATACCACATATAAAAATGAAAATATTTTTCTGAATACTACAGACCAAGTAATTAATTTAAAAAAATATACAAATATCATTTGTCTCTTCATCCATAGTACTATTTACTATAATTAAAATTTGGATGACTATTAGTGAATGTATAAAAAGAATATGGTGATTATATATGAGTGAATATCATTCGTCCATGTTGTAGTTTGACTGCTCAATGCCCACCATATACCTCCTATGTTTAAACACTTTGTCCTGAACTCTTTAGAAAGGTTAAGGAAACTTTAGGTAGAGCATTTCTGGAAGAAGTGTGTCCCTGGAGGTGGGCAATGGAATTGTACAGAGGAGTCACGCTTTGTATTTTTTCTCTACTGCTTATGTGGGACTGAGTCGTGTTTCGCCTCGTCCAGCTCCTCCTGCCACACCTTTCCTGCCCTGATGGACTGTACCCCCAGGAATTACAAGCCGAGGTAAACGTTTTCCTTCCTAAAGTTTCTTCTCATTGGGGATTGGTCACAACAATGAGAAAGTAACCATCAAAAGCCATAAATGTGAAACCTTGTCATGTGTAGCCACTTGCATGGAACAAACGGTCAGCATGGGAGAATGGACTCATCCAGAGGAAGAAAGACATCTGCTTTCTGAGTAGTCATTACCACTCATTTGTTACCCAAAGGAAAATTTCAGAGAATAGGATGAGAGTGTGCTCACTAGAGACTGCAAAGGATGCAGAGAAAGGGTCTGAAAGATAGTCAATAAGGTACACCCATACAGAGTTAAGGATCCATTCTGGTTCTTATGTAGAAGAGTAGTTTGTTAAAGTTGCTGTGACCAATAATTAATGACACATAAATATGAAATTCTAAAACAAATGAAAATAACTAATGTTTGAAGAGATATAAAGTTTTGAGTGCTACTTATTGTATGCAAGCATTGACTTACCATAATGTTTCACATTAACATGTACTAATATTATATTTGAATAAATGCAGAAAGAGAAAAGAAGGAAGCAAACAAGGAAGGAATAGCCAGGCAATCTAAGAGCAAGGGATTGGCTTCTGGCCAACTTCTGGTAAGGACCTCTTATTTTATTAACACATGGAGGAAATCAGAAGAGCTTAAGGATACATACAAAAAAGACAAATACAAGGGTAGTAATGGTTTATAAAAAACCACATTCATGGGCTGGAGAAATGGTTTAGCAGGTAAGGCACTTGCATGAGAAGCCTAAAGACTCATGTTCAATTCTCCAGGTCCCATGTAAGCCAGAAACACAAGGTGACGCAAGTGTGCAATGCTGCATATGCACATAAGGTGGTGCATGTGTCTGGAGCTCAATTACAGAGGCTGGAGAATTCGTATGCCAGTTCTCTCCCTGCCTGAGTCTTTTTCAGTTTTGTTCTATCAAATAAAAAGAAGTCCAGTCAGTTGGGCATGCCTCAAAAAAAAAAAAATAAAATAAAATAAAGAACTATATTCATAATAGCTAATATAGACATGCAAGAGAAAGAAATTATTTTTATTGTTATTATTATACTTACTTCATCATTAAGAAATAAGTAGTATTTTGGGGAATTTTTATTGGACATTTTGGGTTGCTGTGAGTTTAGGTAAGTGCATTTTATAAGGTTGGCATTAAATATAGGGCTTTATTTATGCTAGCAAGTTCTCTACACCTAAATTACACTCTCAGCAAAAAACAGCTACTTTTTAATAGTAGGAAGTTAATTTCAAGAATCGTTGATGACAATATTCTGTGTGATAACCTGGGCAACATTTTTCTTTGGAATTATACTTAACAAGATTGGAAGCACATTTACATTTTATGGGTGTAGTCCCATTAATATTGCATAAGATATAACTGCTAAGTTGTTAAGAGCAAATTATTTGAGTAAAAACATTATATTTATACTCACATTACAAAATAGATTCAACTGAGTACCAGTAATAAACTTAAGTTGAAATTTAAATTAAAAGTGTAATGTATTAAATTTTAAATATTATTTAATATTAAAAATGCAAATTATATAACGTTGGGTATATTTATATCATCAAAAGGTATTTGAAAGCATCAGTTACTATGTATTAAAAATATGAACATCACAGTATTTATTTATGTACTCGAAATTCATGAAAACTTAGCAAATGGTAGAATATTCAAACTAGATAGATAATGCAACATTGTTAATTCAGTTGTTGAATATTTTTGTAAGTAAACTATGATAGTTACAGAAACATCCAAGTCTATATAAACCAAGTTATTTGACCTCAAAAAATCAACTTAGGTCTTGCTCAAATATAGCCATAGATAATAGTATGCGCTCTAGTGGTGAGGTCCATGAACTTCCCTCTTGTGGTATTATCCTCACTGCTGTGTGACTGAATGTATTATATACATTGTTTTACTTTGTTTAATTTTAAAATTGCACTATGACTCTACTTAGTCCTCTTTGTTAAGTATGTGTATTGAGCTGTAAATGTATTTGGGACAGGTATTATCTCACTTTAATTCATAAGGCTGCAGCAGGAAGCTTAAAAGCTTAAATGCAGACTGGATTACACAGTGATGCGCTATCTCTAAATAAAGAAAAAAATAATGGCTGTGAAGATTTCCCGGTGGATTAGGCAATTTGCTTGCAAAACCTGCTGACCTGGTTTCGATTCCTGAACTACCCACAAAGGCAGGGCACAAAAAATGGCACAAGCATCTGGTGTTCATTTGCAGTAGCAAAGGGGTTGGTCTTGCCCATGCATGTGTTTGTGCATATGTGTAAATAAAATTTTAAAAAATTAAAATAATCTGAGGATATTTCAGTGTAATAATGAAATGACTAATGAATATAATAATTTCACTTATATAAGTATTATAACTTTGAATGGTGAAATATTCCTCTTTTTTAATTAATGATAAATCATTTTTAAAAACTGATTATGCCTTTGGTTTGCTTGAAAAGCTCTTCACATTTAATAATGGTGCAAGCCCACATAAACCTAGAGTAAGAATTTTCATTAACATGTGATAAACTTGATTTAATACTTTTGTGCTTCATTCAATTATTTGTGCAATGCCATTTGTTATCAAAATTTATCTAAATACATTGTGTAGATACTACAACATGACAGCCTCCTAAATTTTCTCTTTGCATTGCAATCTAATATCATAATGCATTTAAAATTATTCTATTTTTTGTCTCTTGCTGTAGCATTGATGCTATTTTATATCTCAACATAAATAACAACAATACAATATACTAAGAAACAAATAGCAATTCATTTTAAGAACATATATTCAGAAGTATTCCTATATTTTTGATATCCAGAACAAAATCATACATTTAATATAATATACAGGGCACATTATGATAGGGAGCATTTATTCTATGGCTTGCTTACAAATGCATGTAACTTGGGGAGCCAGAACACTGATAACATAACTTCTACTTTCTGTTCTTTCTGTCACGATGTTACTTGTGGGCTGCAACAGCAGGGACATTTTCAGGAGTCGAGCTCCTTGAGGGTGTGAACCTGTACCTGGTGTAAAGAAGGTCACCTTCGCGGCAGGACCTGTCATCAGCAGTAACCTGTGAGCAGCAATGTGCATTTCAGCCACTTCATGTAAACCACTTGCACACTAAAGGCCCACTAACGCCCTCCTACATTCAAGAAGCCATTTGATGTTGGAATTTTACTATGAGCCAAACTTTATGGTCAGATAACACTCAGTTTATGACAGACAACTCAGGTCACATGGCAGTTTGGCATTCACATAATGAATGTTCCTTTTCTCCTGAGGCTTGTTAAGCAATATAGAGAGAACTTCCTCTCACAGAGAGAGTGCTCATTCAGTAGACTAACAAAATCTCTAATTTGGCACATAAGGGCCCTGGAGAAAGCTCCCAACAACATCCCTTTCCCCCACTTTCACTCTAAGTACCATGGACTGTGATATATCTTGTGCCAAAAGTGGTGGAGAAGCTCTCACCCCAGGCTAGTTTGTTAGAAAGCCTCTCTGTCACCACTCAAAACTAGCAGCTTTTTGGATCATTCAGTAAATAGACTCGATTAACATGTAGCAATGTGAAAACACGTAGAAATATGTTGCCTTTGAAACCCAGCTAGGTACAGGAGCTTTTCTGTGGTTGTAGGACCTTCCTAAAGACCCAAGAGGAAAATGACATGTCAATGGCTTATCAAGAAATCAAGGAACTGGAGAGATGGATCAGCAGTTAAAAGCACTTGCTTGCAAAGCTTTACTCCCTGGGTTTCATTTCCCAGTATCCACATAAAGCCAGATGCACAAAGTGGCACATGATCCGGAGTTTGTTGGCAGTGGCGAGAGGGCCTGGCTTGCCTATTCCATCTCTCTCTCTGTTCTGCCTCCATCTGTCTCCATCTCTTTAAAATTAATAGATATTTTTTTTAATTGAAAAGAAGTATAGAGTCTTTATGATTTATTCCCAATGCTCAGTATATAAATATAATATCAAGTCATCAATGCAATGCATCTGTGGAATGTCTTATGCAAGATAAAGCAATCCAACATATATGTAAATGAAACCCAAATGCTGGCACATACCTTTCATTTCAGTATTGAGGGTGCGGATGCTTGAGGATCCCCATAAGTTTGAGGCAAACATGGGATAGAAAGTGAGATCTTGTCTAACAAGGCAAAAAAAAAAAAAAAAAAAAAGAAAAAGAAAAGAAGAGAAAACAGGGCTGGAGAAATTGCTTAGTGGTTACGGCTCTTGCTTGAAAAACCAAAGGACCCAGGTTTGATTTTCCAGGACCACATAAGCCAGATGCACAAGATGGTGCCTGCGTCTGGGTTCATTTGCAGTTGCTAGAGGCCCTGGAGTGTCCTTCCTCTGTCTTCTCTCCCTCTTTCTCTTTCAAAAAAAAAAATACAATATTAAAAATTGAAAAGAGAAAAATCAAATACAGAAACAAAAACATCTGTAAATAAAACTATAACACGGGTCTTAATAGTTGATACAGCTCCAATAGCAAGAAAGTTAAAAAAAAAAAAAAAGTCCCTCTCCTTCTGTCAGCTGAAAGTAAACATTCATGGTTTACCATGTGAGGTATAGACAGAAAAGAAACTTGCCAGGTCAGTATCTGGATACCACAACCAGGTCATGGAATTATTTGATCAAATAATGAAATGGCATTGCAGCTATACCTCTTGGTTAAGCTTATGATAATTAACAGAAATTCTTCAAACAAAATCTGTCTTCTACATAGAATAAATGTGAGTTATATGGAGATGTATTTGGATCACCATCCCTGCATCTTTCAAGATATTGATGGGTGAATTAATCTCCATTGCTCTTCCAATTGCTTTTGTTCTTCTGGTTTCTTAGGTATATGTATTTCTAATGATACTCACTAGGTCTTTACCACCATAATGGTCCTTCTACAGGTCAGGGAACTAGTGTGGGGATTTGCAAATTTCTAAAACTATTCTCAGGCTGGAGAGATTGCTTAGTGGTTACATGCTTGCCTGTGAAGCCTAAGGACCCGGATTCAAAGCTCAATTCCCCAGGACACATGTAAGCAAGATGCACAAGGTTTTGCATGCATCTGGAGTTTGTTTGCAGTGGCTGGAGGCCCTGGCTTTCCCATTCTCTCTCTCTCTCTGCTTCTTTCTTTCTATTTCTGTCTGTCGCTCTCAAATATATGAATTAAAAAAAATCTATTCTTATTAGACATCCTAAAATCAAGGAAATAAAAGCAGGAGGGCCTGAAGGTCTCAATGGACCCATTGGGAGATGGACATGATTTAATCAACATTGATCACCTGACCTCCATTGGTGTCTGTGACTGGAGTGTCATGGTTTGTTTTCCATCTCCTGGATTAACTGCCAGTTCATGGTCATTGTTGAGTAGTGACCGAAAAACATAACCCATGGTAGATACAAGCTGTTGAATTATATCCTGTCATAAACTACCAAATGCCAATGGATAGTTGGAAGACATGAGGGTGGGGACACAGCCTTCCAAAGATTAGAAAAAGACACTAAGAGAGGAACAGGAAATGCTAAGCACTACTACAGCTTGATAGACTAAACACATTGAGTCCTATCATGCATTCTGCGGGTCATCCATGAACACTGCTAAAGCTTAGGTTTTGTGCCCTTTGAGAGCAATGAGTGATGCCATGCAGTTGAGCCAAAACTAAATCAGAATTGCAGGGTACAGAGACTGTAGATGATCACAGCCAATGCATCCTTGGAGCAGCATGGCCCCATGCTCTGAACCTATGTGCACCTCTTAACACTTGTGGCCTACGAAGATGCACTTGGGACCAATTCCCATTTTCTTGGAGTCCTTTAATCATACCAATCTTACTGCATTAGGTAGTAATTTATGCATTATGTCATTATGTACCATTAGATTCCTCTCATGAAAATGTTTTCCATTTCAGACTAGATTTCCTGAATGTTTCACTGTTTACTTCCTTAAATGACAAATTTTGTATTTAAGTTTAATCACTGTTTTCTTAGTTCAATTTAACCAAAAGTACTCTAACAAAAGCGTGAACAATTCACTCTTGGAAACTTCTTCCACCAGACACTCCAGTTTATCCGCCTAAGATTTATACTCAGCAAGGTCCACATGGAATGGACTCCATGTGGTCAAGTTTTTCTCAATGTTATAATGAGAATGGCATCTATTACAGTTTGTTTTGCATTATTTATAAATCCCATTTGGCACTTACTATCCACATTTTTATCATCTTCTGCTAAGTACCAGGCTTTTCCTACCTGTTTTCCTTCAGTGTCCTTAGCAAACTCTTACTTTCTTGAAGCTTTGCTTATATGAACAGACTTTGATGGCATTCACTCTGCAACCACCCTGGCTTCAAATCATCACATAGTTCTCCAGTTTCATGCGCTTATAGAAAGGCAGATTCAGTTCTGTGTAGCATTGTTTTCTTGTCCTAGTCCAAATTCTGATGTTATAATAGAATATGTGAGAATGGGCAGCATATGAAGAATACAAAGTCTATTTGGCTCTTGATTCTGCTATATATCACGTCCAAGTGCATGATGCCAGGGCATCCTGAGCATTTTGTGAAGACCTTCTGGAAATATCAAAATGCAGCAGATAGTAACACCTGACAGGGCTGAGAGTGTAGGTTTTCTTAAATGTTTCTTCCTCTTCTTATAGCGCTACTAATGCAGTCAAGAGAGACTCTAGCCTCACAGATTTATGCAATCGTCAAATGATGGTTAAAACTGACTGTCTACTTAACAATTGTAGCAGTTACCTTCTCATCCATGGTGCAAAGAACAAACCCAGTGAGAGATGGTTTGTGGGAGGAAATGGTTTATTTCAGCTTATAATTTCTAGGGAAATTTCCTCATGGTGGGTAAAGCACAGCAGAGGTGGCAGTTGCTTGCCATGGCAGCAGCAAGGAGCGAGTGTGCTAGCTAACGTGCTAGAGGAGTAAAGCAAAAGGTTCACCTCCAGTGACGCGCCTCTTCCGGCGAATTTCCATCAGATCAGGACCAAACGTCCAAAGTACGTGAGGCCATGAGGGACATTTTACAGCTGTATTCCGGAGTACATGAAATGGTGATAAAACATTTCTGGGTGTGTCTGTGAGGTCACTCGTAGAGAAGATTGTCATCTGACTGAATGACAACGTTATGCTGTAAAACTGAGTTGCACCATATAAAAATCTGGAGGCTCAAATTAAAAGAAAGTGGAGAGAAAGGAAAGACTACATTTGCTCTGTTTTCTTTTTTTTTTTGAATGTATTAAGTGTATTTGTTTATTTTTGAGAGAGGGAGATAGAAGAGAGAGAGGAGAGAGAGAGAGAGCAAGAATGGGTATATCAGGACCTCTGGCTGCTACAACCAAACTGCAAATGAGTGGGCCACTTTGTGCATCTGGGTTTATGTGGGTACTGGGGAATTGAATCTGGGTCAGCAGACTTTGCAAAGCAGTGCATTTAACTGCTGAGCCAACTGCCCATCCCTTACATGTACTCTTGGCAGGACTTAAATGAATGCGTATCTTTTCCTGATGTCCCCTATGTAGTTCACCCCAGATTCTTCACCCTTTGAAAGCAAACTTGGCTCCTCAACCTGCCAGGCGCAGTTTGGACTGCACTCCTCTTTGGAATGGCACCGTTGGCTTCAGTCTTATTATGAGACTAATTGTTTTTTGGACTGAATAGCTAGCTTCCCATTTTCCTGGCTGTGCTGACCCCAGGAAACCCTTATGGGACTACTCAGTCTCTTATTATAACGGATTGAGTAAAATTTCAGTTAAAATTATTTACGTTTGAGAGGGCGTATTGTATTTATTTATTTTTTCTGCACAACGCTGAGCAATGCAGTTGAGTCATAAATGTTCTATCACAAAATACTGTCAAAATATGAATGTGGAGACAAATTTTCCAATACAAGAACTTTAGAGGAACACAGTCAACTATAAAATATACTTACAGTGCCTTTGAACTATAGTGCTGCCTTTGACCCTTGTCCCTCCAACATCCCATTGCTCTCCTTGTAATTATGTTTTCCAGTCAATTGGCTGCAGTTCCTACTGTATGGTCTGGCAGGCAAGGGGCTGAGTATGGAGCTCTGTGAAGAATCCTTGGCACCATTCATAAATGCATTTCTCGAAGTATTGTGGAAATGTTTGTCTGCTGGAACATGCCAGTTTAGATGAGTTTACTGAACTCCTATCAATTAATTCATCTCTCCTCAACTTTGTGTTTCTTCCCTCACTATCATAAACTTTTAATATTCATTTTTTATCAATGTATAAAATGTATAATTTCTACCAATATAAATTAGAATAGTCATATTGTCCTCATAGGTCACTTTTTTTTTTTTTTTTTTTTTTTTTTTTTTTGCCTGTATTGTGAGCTAACCTCAGAAGTTCATGAATGCTTTGTAAACAATGGGTCACGCTATCCACCTAACATTTAGTGACCTGAAGACATTTGAGTACAGGTGTATTTCTAAAAAGCAAAGAAGTTGGTGAGTGTCTTGATGGGGACTGGTCATGGGCTATAAAATACTGACACCATCTCCACAACCTCAGGAGGAGCTAATCAAATGTAGGTGGAAAAGGAGGACTGCCTTTTAATGGGAGGAGCCATAGAAGCTGACCTCACCACGTCTGCTTAGGACGGAGAGGCAACTTGTGCAGAGAGCAGAGAGCAATTCCATCATAATCTGACAGCTCTTTCACTGGCAAGAACCTAGGGGCTTCAAGGTGAAAGATTTATCAGGCACTTTCCACCAGCCCCAACACAATTTAAAGGATTGAATTATTTCATTCTAGGCCCTTACTTGAAGGGTAGACATTCAGAAAGAATGAACATGGGACTTGCTTTCTTATTTACCCAATTGCTGAATGCTTTCCTGCATCTTGTTCTCAGCAATTACAGTGCAGCCCTACAGAAGATAATGTTGTCTCTAGGGCATGCTCATAAACAATTAGGTCAAACACATCCTCAAAGCTCAGAGATTTATCTCTGAATAATCATTTTATTCTATCACTTTGTCTCATAGCATAAACAGCAACCAATTGCATTTTGTTTCAGAGTCCCCAGAAATGTTCAAATGTGTACAGTTACTTTTTCTCAATTTGTTTTTGGTCTTGCCTGCATATTTCTTAATGCGCAAAGCTTATGCACATTGACCATGATTATTTACATGAGATGTTGGTATATTTCTATAGTGAGATCATGATACATGTGGTCATTGTTCTTTATGGTTTTAATTTTTTTGTTTATTCTTAATTATTTGAGAGCGACAGACAGAGAGAGAAACAGGCAGAGAGAAAGCGAGAATGGACTCGCCAGGGCTTCCAACCACTGCAAATGAACTCCAGATGCGGGCGCCCACTTGTGCATCTGGTTAACGTGGGTCCTGGGGAATCAAGCCTCGAACAGGCAAGCGCTTAACCACTAAGCCATCTCTCCAGCTCTTCTTTATGGTATGATGAGCAGTCTCTCACCTCTTCCCACTAAGTCAAATTAGAAAGCCAGTTCCAGAAATTCCAATGCCAAATCATGCAAGCTCATCCTAAAATTCTTTGTCTCTGTAGTTATTCTTGGTAAAGATTTGAGATCTTTTTACAAGAAGTAAGGTTAGGTTAGCTCACACATTTTTGAGGGCTGAAGAGTTCCACCATGTACCATGTGGATATTGAGGAAGAGGAAAGCATATGGTATAACTTAAGCTGATTCCAAAGGCCTAAAGATCCATTGGAGAAACTCTCAACCTGAGATAAGGCTTAGTCTAGGGGTGGGGGGAATGGACTGCTATTGGTGTACGTGACAGTGTATGACCACATGTAAGTATGGCACTGTGCACTCAGAAGTCAGGTGGAGGTGGATATGGTAGTTGAAATAAGGAGAGGAAATATAGTTGCCTTTCTTTTGTGCTTTTGTTCTATTCAGGCCCCATGTGATTAATTGTTGGTTGCCTTCCTTAATGGATGTGATTTTTATTCCCTCATTAACAAATTCAAATGTCAATGTCATCTAGGAATAATCTCACATATACAACTACAAACAATGGTTTATCAACTATTTGAGCATTCCTGAATCCAGCCAAACTGACACAAAATTAACCATCATAGTAATAATTACTGAATGTCCATGGCTATTTCTGTGCCAATTTATAGGTAGCAGACAATGCTCATCTAGTGAGGTGAGGATAATAGCAAAACAGTCAAAGAATATATTAAGAAATTTAGTTACTAATAATCTTTGTGTGAAGTTTTGCACAAGCAAATATATGAAAAAAATCCACTTGTCACTGATCATCATTGAAATAGTAATCAAAACCTCATAAAGTTATTCCCTTACCCAAAAGAGCATCAAAGTTAATGTGTGAAAATGACATTAAGATAGACCATATTTTTTTTTTCAATTTTTTTTTTATTTGTTTATTTGAGAGCGACAGACACAGAGAGAAAGACAGATAGAGGGAGAGAGACAGAATGGGCGCGCCAGGGCTTCCAGCCTCTGCAAACGAACTCCAGACGCGTGCGCCCCCTTGTGCATCTGGCTAACGTGGGACCTGGGGAACCAAGCCTCGAACCAGGGTCCTTAGGCTTCACAGGCAAGCGCTTAACCGCTAAGCCATCTCTCCAGCCCGTGATAGACCATATTTTAAATAAATAAAAAAATGAACAGAAAATATTTTAAAAGGGCTGGAGAGATGGCTTAGCGGTTAAGCGCTTGCCTGTGAAGCCTAAGGACCCTGGTTCGAGGCTTGGTTCCCCAGGTCCCACGTTAGCCAGATGCACAAGGGAGCACATGCATCTGGAGTTCGTTTGCAGTGGCTGGAAGCCCTGGCTCGCCCTTTCTCTCTCTCTCCCTCTATCTGTCTTTCTCTCTGTGTCTGTCACTCTCAAATAAATAAATTTTTAAAAATGAACAAAAAAAAGATAGACCATATTTTCTTGCCTTATTATAATGAAATCTTTCAATGACTATACAAAAGTAATTCAGTAATGTGTGAATTGTAATCTTACCTAAAAAGTACCTTAGTATTATTTTTTTAGCATTTTTAAGATTCTTCCCTAATAATCTGACTATTATTGCAATATATTTTATGATACTATTTTATACTGTTGGTATTTTTTCCAGTGACAATAATAATTATATACCAGTGAACTGTCAGTATCTTAGCATGCGTGGAATAACATTCAGATTTTTCTTTTTGGCTTATGTTTTCCTATGCCCTACATTGCAAGTGGTTTAAATGTAACAGTAAAAACGAGAATTTAAAAGACACCACTGACATTGCTGAAAATATATTCTTCTGAGTTTCAGTAATGTGATGTTTGTTTTTTGACAAAAATATTTCCAGTCATCTCAGTATTAACCCATCTACCAACCAATCAATCATATGATGGCATTGTGTCAGAAATCTAATCCAGGTAACTGTGATATTGAACCTTATGGTCAATTCAAATATACATATTTTTAAAATGAATTTCATTACCATTATATGATAGGAAAAACACAAAAGCAATGTGGCTTATTTTTGAAAAAAATATGAAAATAAGTGTTAGTCTGCTGAGTAATAACTTAAAGTGTATCATTTTGATATTTCTATATATATTATCAAGTGCTAATGGAGTATATTATTTTATTTATGAAGATTTTGACCTATGATAGTCCTAGTAGTTTAAAATAGATTAGCTGTAATGTAAAAATCATGATCCTTAAAAAAATCATTGAGGTTAATAAAGAAGATTTTACAAAATAAATAATGATGTACCTTTACTTTTTTTTTTTTTACTTTTCTCATACAAGCTATATGGATGTATGTGTATCTACATATATGTGTTGGTGTCTGCTCATTACATGCAAACACTTATAGATATTACAAGAACCACATGCATTTGTGTACATGTTACATACGTATTAACTCATAATCAAACATTTAAGGATCATGAATAAGATGTTTCCAGTTTATGAATATTTATTCAAAACAAATCATGAAGGTGTTTTACAAAAACATTGCCACATTGTGCTTGTTCAATACTGCTTGATGTAATGGAAAATTGGAAGCAACATAGTCAACAGCAAGGAGAAGGAAGACATTGTCATGTATGATGTATTTTTTGGTGGGACAGAAGTGTTTTAATTCATGATGTCCCATTTTTCAATGTTTTGGAGCTATTTCGTGTTTTAGTATAGACCTGTTCTCAAAACTCTTGCATATACCTATCTCTTGAACCGTTTTTCTTGTGTTCTCCTATAGCAACTCAGCATTTCAGGTTCTAAATTCATGTATTTGACCCATGTTGAACTTAATTTATTATGTGAATAAACATATGGATCTAATTTCATTCTTTTTTTTCAGGCGGATATCCAGTTTTGCAGGTACCATTTGTTGGCTAGCTAATATTTTGTCCAGTGAATGCTTCTGACACCTTTGACAAAAATCAGGTGAGCAAAACTGTGTGCTTTCATTTTGGGGCCTTTGGTTCTCTTCCATTTGTCTATATGTTTGAATGTACCTGGCTGTCTGTCACTTTCTCTCTGTAGTATGGTTTGGCATTTACTGTGGTAATCTCATCCTTTCAATCTGACCTGCTTGCTTTAACACACACATATATATATATATTTTAACCTCTGTTGGGAGTCCTGTCTGTTTGCATGCACGACCCCGTCCCCCACGCCATACAGTGAAAACCCCTCCTGCCTCCCTTTTGGCCTATACAATATTTACTAAGACATCTCATTCCAAAAGAATTAGGACACTCTTTTGTGTTATTTTCTTTTGCAACTTTGGTAATCTCCTCTCTAACTTTAACCTTTAAAAGCTGGATTCTAAAATATTTATGCAGGTTTAGTTGGTTTGGGTATGCATGCTGACCTCTGACCTTCTTGCACCTGTTGTCTTGTATTCTTCTGAACATTTGCAGAATTTTGTGATATTTTCTCTTTGAAAAAAATCTTCCTTACTCTTTTGACATTCTGAATTGTCTCTTGAAATCCAATAACATAAGTATTTGCTCTTTTAATATTGCTCTTTTAATATTTTAATATTGGCCTAAAGTCCCTGCTTTATTTTGTGTTTTAATTCCTGGTGAATTTTTTTTTTTCATTATCTGATTGAATATTTTTCTCATACGCGTTTTTTGAGCTCACTAACTCTTGCATCCACTAGATGTATATTTCCATTAATAACTTTTACCTTGTTCTAATTTCATTTACTATATTTTTCACATGTACATATAATAATTTAAATTATTTATCTTTTACACACAGTAACAGATCTAGTTTTAATGGGTACAGTTGAGTTTCCTAACGAAATTGTTGTAATTTCAACATGAGAGTTTTCCCCTAGTGATTGCTATGTGAATAGTTTCTTATGCCTCATCTGAT
The DNA here is from genome assembly GCF_020740685.1 of Jaculus jaculus. NCBI lineage: Eukaryota > Metazoa > Chordata > Mammalia > Rodentia > Dipodidae > Jaculus > Jaculus jaculus. The sequence continues at coordinate 79,920,532 of NC_059114.1, forward strand.
TGTTAGGTAGGGTAAAATATTACTGAAAGCTCTTAAGGCTTACAGTATGATGTATCTGGGCATTGAAATACTTAACATTTACTCAATTCTTATAATTTGGTTTTATGTGTGTCTTTCTGGAGTTTTGACCTTCTTATATTCTAGCATTGATTTCTACATGATGACAGAATTGAAAGCTGGTCTCCAAATACCTAACATTGATCACAAGTGGGAATTCAATCCCAATCTGTTACAAACATGCAAATATGTTATTCAGCGTAACTCATGGGGATATCTAACCTAGTTCTGTCTCTGTGGGGCTTCTGTAAGTAGACTCCTTGTCCAGAGTCACTGCCCAATGGTCTGTCACCATGTGATTCCTCTAGGATTTGTGAAAATCACCATGGAGTTACCAGGCTCAGCACCAATACCACACATGTGGCTGCCAATGTCTCATTGCTACAACATATCCAGAGTACTCAGCTTGACAAGACAAACACAACACATGAGTCCATACAAGACGCACACTATCATGAACTGGCTACCACAGAGGTGGACTTCTGGTTTCAAACCACTGAAACTGGCCTCAGGTGCTGAGGACCGGCTCAGAAGTCTGATGAAGTGGAGGCATAAGCCTGCCTGTCTTGGGGCTGCTCTAGAGCTTATCCACATGAGCACTGATCTGAAGACAGGAGATGGCAGGGTCTGATCAGCAATTCTGAAACCAAAGTCTTGCTTAACTACCCAGCCTATCTTCTCTGAATTTTATTCTGTGAGTGAAATATATATATATTTTTTTCCCAAACTTGTTACCAGACTTCTAGGGGAGAGGTGAGACAATATTCTACCTGGATGATGAAGGTCCAAGGACTAAGTAGGTAAGTGATGGTCTCTTTGGAAGAGCTGTGTGCTTATGTCTATTGCAAGTTCTTCTGTCATGATCTGCACCTAAGGTTTCACGTATGAGGTGAGCAGTGAATAACTTCTTCATCCCTGAGTGGGATGCATTAGTCTGCAGGTCACTTAATGTGTCAGAACACTGGCGTCAGCAATTGGTTTTGCCATGTCTTCTTTTGTAAATAATTTCATATGCAAAACCTGGGGGTTGTAGTATCTTGCTTGAACTCCATAAATATTGCGAAAGCAGTCAGCTGTATGGATAGCCATGTAAACTGCTGTGTATGTGAAGACAGAGTCAAAGGAAGATCTCAGTAGTGCTATGTTGCAATGTGTCTCTTGGATTTTAACAGTGACCTAAGGTTATGTGCCTCCATGATACTCAAGGAGTCTGGTATCTTTCCTGCATTATGTCTACCGCAAGGACCAAGACATGAGAATGCATTTGTAGGGTTACTCTGTTTTATGGGAAAAAAGACATAAATAACTTACCACAGTAGATTGTTTTCTCTCTTCTTATAGTCTTCTCTTTTCTACCCAAGATAGATTATTGAAAAAAAAAAACATATTACACTGCTATTTTTTAAAACTTTAATCAACTCTGCCTTTTACCAACTTTCCTAGGAGTTAGCTCTCATTAAGTAGTGTCCGCCTTTATAGGTGGGGTTAATCGGTTTAGGCTTCTAAATGCAGTGCCTGAGCTAGGACAATGCATCCATTAAGCATTTTTAATTCCTATGTTTGAAATATTTCAATGTCCAGCCATTACTTTCATCTTAATTGCCTTGGCCCAATGTCTCTTCCTGATTTTTGGCCCATTTAATAACCGCTATTCACATTTATTTTCTTGTATTCTCGTCTTTATTACCAAGTTCAGCATGAGGCTTACTACTTTCAGCTTTAAAATATATTTATAATTTCATTCCTTAAACATTAATTAAGGAAAAATGCTATCCAACTCCAGCAAGTAGTAGCTCATGTAACAGTTCACAAAACCGTGACCCTCTGCAATTATGTAAGTGCTGGAACTCAAACACTGTTTTTGGATGCGCATGTGTCAGAGAACCTGGCAGCTTCTCAGAACACCTCATATCTGTAACTTACAACTCTGACATCAGATGGACGTGGAGAAGTGAAAGTATTTCAACAGGGCTGTGACCGGCATTTAAGCCACTTTAAAATACGTAAAAATGAGCACTTCCTTATGATGTAGTACTTGGTTCTTAGAAAATGAGGGAAGTTAGGCAGGCAATGTCAAAACCAGCGAGGCATAAACACTTAGAGTTAAAAAAATAAAAACGGGGGATGGGCAGATTGCTCAGCGGTTAAGGCACTTTTCTGTACAACCTAATGACCTGAGTTTGGTTCCTCAGTACTAACATAAATCCAGATTCACAAGGTGGCACAACCATCTGGAGTTCGTTTACAGTGGCTGGAGGCCCTGACACACCCATTCTCCTCTCTCTCTCAATCTCTCTCTCTCTATCTCTCTCTGCTTCTCTAATAAAGAAATTAGTATATGTGCTGCCAAAGCAAGCACTGTAATAAATAAATAAATATATAAAAATTTAAAAAACAAAGATGAAATAACATTCTGAAATGTCATTCATATATAATGACCAAAACATTGTATGGTGGTTGATACATCTTGGCGTTATCAGAGTGTGCCTAAACTGCAGCATTTTATATTTCAAACATGAATATCGGTTTCTTCTATGTTAGTTTCCATGATAGTTTTACATGTAAAAGCATAGACAAAAGTGAGCATTGGGGTTCATATTTTTGTTACTTAAATTAGCGTAAAATTAATAGTAATATTTATGTTTACCTAGCACTGGATTAGCTGGTATACTTATGTAAAACAAAAACTTGCCCAAACATTCTCCTTCAAAACACTGTATGTTAGTGGAAGAAAATGACACGATCTCTCTTCTATCTGTATTACTGATGTGAACAAGGGCTTCACTAGTGCCACTACTATTGAACCTTTACCAACACAGGGTGTTTCTTAGCTGCTCCATGAACTTCTGTGAAAACCACGAGCAGATTACTGAGCATTTGCTCATGTTCTTGATATGTCTCTATGAAAAGTATGGCATATATTTTCACACGCCAAGTGGAAAATATTTAGATGATGAATTTTATAGCCACAGCAAAACATAATGACTTTTGCATATTCAAATAATGATAACTGAGTAAACATATTTCTAAAAGTAGTCATTGAAAAAGCATCTATGAAATTGAGACTTATCATGTTAAACATTTTCAACCGATATCTTTTTTATTCATTTCTGTATGTTTACAATTATTCTTAAAGTACTTCATCTTTATTTTCAAAAATCCAACCTGCTTAACAGGCTTGCATTCACATGTAAGCAAGGTTAAATTTAGTAGCAATTCAGTTTAATCACAAGCAATTATGCCATGTAGTCTTCATACTTACAAATTTCTGAAATGTCATTGAAAATCTGGCTGCTTCTTATTAGAAAAAATGCATTTAAAATCATGTTCAGGTTGTTCTAAAGGGTTTGTAATTTAAAATCTCTGTTCAGAAATGATTGTGCGATTTTGTTTTGGGACCATATCTTATCTCATGCATTCCCTCAATTTTCTTAAGGCTTTCCTACAAACAATTTTTATTTTTATTGTAATATTTATATTTGTCTCCCTTTTAGCTTCCAGGGAGTTGTATAGGCATTTTATGTCTTTATCACTGAGCTATAGTTGATTAATTTCTGTTTACATCGTAAGATTACTTTTTCCAAAAGCATGGAAGATGAAAGAAATTGTTTCTTTTCCCTCCATATCATATTCCATCTATCCAAAGACCCCTTTCCTCATTGACTGTAGCTTATTTAATAGACATAATCTTACACACAAACTTAATTTCATGTCTGTCATAAATTATCAAATTTTACTTTACAAATCTGTTTTACTGGATTCATTAATATTTCTAATTTATGAGTTATGAGACTAAATAAACATATGATTCTAGGAAAGTGACTTTATTGAGAAAATTGCTATAGAAAAACAAAAGTGTGTCTGATTAATTATTTTAAGGATTGTGAGTCAAGACTAGGCTGTATTTGAATGGAAATTGCTCTAAAACTCTTAAAGGATTTTGAATCCAAAGCACTACAGATATTTTCTGCTTGCTTTGGAAAATGAAAATGATTAATAAGTGTTCTGAATATACAATAGGGACAGTATGAAACCAACCCCTTAAACAAAGTGGTCAACATTAAGAAATTAGAACATATGTGCACATATTTCAATGAAATTGACTTCACAATGGTTGTTGGGAAATACATCATTAAGTAATCTTTTTTTCTATTAATCACTGAAGTATGCTTTATGAACAAAATTAAAATTTATTAAAATCTGGCCTGGAGATATGGCTTAGCAGTTACAGAACTTGCCTGCAAAGCCTAAGGACCGGTGTTTGACTCCAGATCCCACATAAGCCGGATGCACAAGTTGATACATGTGCAAGGTCATGTGTACACAAGATGGTGCACACTTCTAGAGTTTGATTAGTGGCTGGAGGCCCTCATATGCGCTCGCTCGCTCTCTCTCTCTCTCTCGCTCTCTCTCTCTCTCAAACAAAAAAATACCTGTCTATTTGGCCTACCTCAAAAAATTATTAAAATTTCTTTATAGTTGAAATTGTCTAACTATAAAAATTAAAGTGGGTAGACAGGGTAAAACAAATTAAATTTACTCTGAAAATTTAAAGAAATGTAAGAATTTATTTATTTTTTTGTTTTTGCTCCTGAAGACCAAAGGCCAGGTGTAAAAATATTTTCTTTCTTTTTGTATCTTCTTTCACATAACAGAGATTTTTGAAATTGAATATTAATTTAAACTGTGTAGAGAAAGGCCAATCTATCTGTCTTCAAGTCTTCTTTACCATGTGTATATACATCACTTTATTATGAAGTTACAGTTTAAGTGCACACAAATACTCAAACTTTGCCAATCTCTAACTTTTCATTTTCTTTCTTTCAATCATGCATAGATATATCATGGCACATTGTGTTATCTCTTTCTCTGTGTGTGTATACATATGTACTTACTTATAGAGTGATAAGTACTTACATTTAACATATATATATATATATATATATGCATATACATACACATTATAATTTAATCATATACATATTTTCTTATATGCTCTGTTCCATATACATCATTGAATAATCTATTATGTACTCTAACAACAGACAGTGTGTGTATCTGTGTGTGTGTGTATTTAACCTCTAGCATCCTATAGATGAGTCTAAAAGTACTACTGATTTTTTGACATTTGAAATTAACTCAAACCTCTCACATAGGTGGGATTACTTCCCAAAAGGAGATTTATCGTGTTGGGATTTTAATAAGAGTTTCTACATTTTCATCCTTACTATTGATGCACTCTTCACCAATACAGTAGCTCACTTCTCCTTGAATGCCTGGCTTCCAATTAGCACAGAGCCTTTTTGCAGACGAGGCCAAGCAGTGGAGATCACAGCCCTAAGAGAGGCTGCACCATAGTGCTTTCCCCTTTTCCATTAATTTGTCATTCTCCACCCAAAACTTTGCCAACCACACGGGTACCAGTGCCACCTCTCAGCCCCAATGCTGGCCTGTCAGCTTCAAAGGTCACATTCAGTTTCGGTCTACATGCTCAATTCCCTCTGAGGTCTTCTGTTTCACCAATCTGACAAACAAATAAAAAGCCACGCTCAGATCAAACAGCTCCCAGAGCTGCGATCCCACTCAGTAGCCCTGCTATCTGGGAAGCACATTCCCTTTGACTGATGTCTTGGACCACTTCCAAGCATCTTTTGATGTGTCTGCCTTGTGGGAACAGCCACCCTTGTAATGAAGCAGCGTCACTCCACCCTGCCCTGCTTATGTGAGCCTTTTAATTAGGCCAGAATCACACTTTCTGTTAGACAACACAGTGCATTTCTCACATTATGAGAAGTGAAGTCCCAAATTGTCGAATAAGGGAACTAATGATCTTTGAACCAAACAAGCTGGAATTTTTGTTTTGAGAGGGATATACCACTAACCATCTGGAGTTATTTTAAAGGAGTCATCTGTCTCCCCAGCAGCTTAAGTGTAACAATATTAATGCTCATTGGTTCTTATTTTAGCTTCAATCCCATCAAACCAAGAGCAAAGGTTAATTTCTTTTCTGGCCTTTGTGATTTGGCAAGTGAACACACTGAATATTAAATGAATAAAAATGACTAATCATTGCCTTTCTTTATGTGTTTAGAGAGAGTTACCATGAGAACAAATATTATAACGTTTCTTTTCTGTGCTTTTAATAGAACCATTAATAACACTAGGTAGAATGAAAGTATACAACAATGTAATGTTTTGCTTCATGCTAATTATGTTGTCAGCTTCTTGTCTGAGGGCATAATTGGCTCTGGCAGGCATCCACAGTGCAGTGTGTTAATGCCCTGTGTTGAAGTTCTGTTTATGGTGGCCCTAAAAGGGACACAACCTCAATAACTGGATTCTTTAGTCAGAGAATTCAACATAAAAGGTGTCAGTAGAGAACTTCTTGATATTGGCTAGCCTCAAAAGGCAAATTCTCTTAAGCTGAAACATCAAAGCAGCATTCTAAATTTCAGAAGCAATCACTTCTTATTGACATTATTCAGTACCTTTCAAATGTGGGAACACTTTTCACCAATACTGACCATATGTGGCTGATATTGCGAAAGTCATCTATAAACATCTAGTGAGTGGTCATATCTGGAAATTAATTGCATTTCAAACAAATATGAAACAGTACTTTCTTAACAATATGTCCTTCAACATTCTGTGCCTATACTTTTTCAGAATATGTAAATCATATGTGTGTATATGTGGGTGTGGGTGAGTGTGTATGTTTGTGAACTTATAAAAGTGAAATTGAAATTGTCCAGTTCCCTTAGATAATAGTAAAGATTGACTTATGTCCTGCTCCACTTCCTTACCACAAGTTCCTGAGCTCCTCGTCCTAAATCACTTACTTTAGAAAAATAGTACTTGTTCACCTTTTCTCTGTCTATGAGATGTACACAGTCTGCCATCTAGGATTTTATTTCTCAGAACCTGGGAATCATCCCTTTGAAACAGCATCACTAAGAGGTATAGGTCTGTTTCCAAGTACTATAAAAGTGTGGAAATTTCACCTCCACCAAAGCCATCGGCAAGCACAGGAGGGCTAATTACAAGGAACAAGCCACGAAACTCTTCTTAAAATATAGTTTTGTCCAGCATATGTAGACCTTGAATCACATTTTACTTGAAGTTTTCTTAACAAGTGGAATATAACAAATGCAATATGAGTGCTTGATAATTGATGTCCTCAAAGGTGGGGATATAGTATGCTTGTAGGACCCTTGCTAAGTCAAGCATGCAAAATGTCTCGAGTTCCATCACAAACAAGATAAAAGTAAAATAAAGTGAGAATTGTGAATCTCCTCAGTGTCTATAGCATTTCCCTGGAGGAGGTGCTCAGGCTGTCAGTGAGAGCAGCACTCATATTTAATCGACACATCCTGTGGATGCTGGCACATGACACAGACGACTCTTCTCCTGCCAGGCACTCATGTTTCTCTTCTTGCCATTAGGACAGATCTTTGATTCTCCCAGACACTGACTGTTATCTGTAAAAAAGCATGTTTTCTGACCAAGGGCGAGAGATGCATGAACGAAAGGGAATAAATATACATATTTAGAAGACTCTTTGATGGGAACAACTCTTTCACTTAGCCAGAGATCAGTGCACACTTCCCTCTATGACCTTGATTTTATTGATGCATTTAGAAACTTATCTGTTAAAAGGTACCTATAAGAAATGTGACTATAACAAATTTATTTTACCTTGAAAATTAGAATAAGAAACTTCAATATTAGATAATCATGTGTGTCTTTTTGCTCTATTATTTAATATACAAATTATTAAATAAGGTCAAGCAGAAATTCTGATCCTAGAAATTCATTATTAATCTATTACTTTTCAATAACACATATATAATTGAAAACATAAAAACCTTTTATGAGAGTAATACATTTGTTAATACTTAACTATGTTCAATTTTCTTCTAAGGAATTCTAATTTCAAATAGGTATGTGAAATATTTTAAATAGTTATTATACAAGCAATTATATAAAATCAATTTTTAAAAAAATTTTCAAAGGTGACTCCAAGAATTCTGAAACTTTCTAAAATGAAACATTTAAGTCTTGTGTATTTACACTTTATAATTTACAATGATGAAATATGAGACTAACTTTCAAAATGGTTTGAATTAAAAAAAAATCATGAATTAGATGATTCACAGCATAGCATAATGCTGCTAAGTGGGAATGACATGACCTGGAACCACTTACCTTTTCTTATTTTATCTTTGATAAAGATTAGATGGAGGTCTAATTTTGCACTTTCAAACCAATAACAAAAGATAGCTCTGTGCACATGAGGGGTACTACATACACATTATAAGAAAAATGCTTATAATTTACAAAAACATCATTTTTAGATTACTCAGCATGCAAATCTATTAATATATTCTCATAAAACCCTCTTGCTTTGAAACTGAGTTTCAGTTCTCCCAGATGGTAAATAAAATAATCACTACCTTTTAGGCCTCTCTTTTGTTAAAAGGAAAGAGATATGACAAAGACTTCCTCAAATTTTCTCCAGCATTATTCACTGAAGGCTTCATCCTCACTTTCATTTTATATGACAAACAGACCCACGAGGCATATTTTATGTGTTCACAGTTTTGTGGTTTAGGGAACCTGACTCTCAGCAGGGGAAGCCTAGAGATGGAAAGGAGTTGGCAATTGTGAGTAACTGAAGCCTGATCCTATCTTGGGAAAGTCAATAGCCAGCATAAATACATAAATTTACAACTCATTAATTGCCCAAGATAGCAGGAAGTTAATCCTAGTCCTAGGCAGGGCTGCAGGCCCTCTTGGTGCACACCTTTATTCCCAGTACTCAGCAGGCTGAGGTAGGGGGATCACCACAAATTTCTAAACTGTCTGGGCCACAGTCTGAGTTCAGGTTAGCCTGTGTTAGAGCAAGATCCTGCCTCAAAATACATACACACACACACACACACACACACACACACACACATACACACACACATATATACACATACATACATACATATAAACTGGACTGGAGAGATGGCTCAGCACCTAAGACATTTGCCGGCAAAGCCTAAGAACTTGAGTTCGATTCCGCAGTACCCACATAAAGCCACAACTTGAGTTCACATGCAGCGGCAGGAGGCCTCAGCTCACCCATTCTCTCTGTCTCTGGGTCTCTTCTCTATATCTCCCTGCTTGAAAATAAATTAAAATATTTAAATATGATTAGAAAAAGAAATTTAAAATCCTACTCCCATCTATGTTTTGCTGGGTACTGGAAGATGGAATGTGTTTAAATGACATTCAGTGTAAGTGGCACACAATTAAAAGGGTATCTGAGTGAATTACAGTAACCTATCTGACTTTAAAAAAATTCATGTGTTATGATTTCTTCCTAATCTTCCATTCTGATAATCATTAAATGTAACCAGATATAAAGTTGTTAATTTAGAAGACAATAATTCACTTCCCTATGCCAAAGAATATTTATCAAAGGCACTATAGAAAAAAAATCACTCTAGTAATGTCAACTTTTAAAGTCGTCGTAAAGCATTTGAGTGTTAGGTACATTAGAAAAAAGTCTACGTACTTGCTTCATATTTTATATTAGGCTTGAGAATTCCACTGAGAGTATCTGAATTATCTTTAATATTTTATTCATTTATGTCACCACACTATTCCAGCTGAATCTTCTCCATGCCTTCTTTCTGCCATTGCATGGGCACTTGATTAGGTGTGTGTCTGGTCCCTGAGGAACTTAGAGATTACCTCCTGCTATTCTCTGTATCAATCACTTATAATTGCATGATATAAGAGGTAGCCTATCCGAGAGGGAAGCTGGAGAGAGTATTACAAATAATTGAAGTAGAGGAACTCCAGAAGGGTAGAAGTTTTAAGAAGTGAAGGCACAGCAATTTCACATTGCACAGAAAAGTCACAGAAAGGTCACACAAACAAGACAAATGCTAGTGTTCTTTAAAGGCTCCTCAAACCTCGGAAGCAGGTTTCCAACGTTCCTTTCCACGACACAGCTCTCAAAGGATCTGGTGTCCTATTCCTGAACTTGGACACAGCAGATGTTATCATTTTCTCTGCTGCCAGAGCTTCCCTGGCCTATACTGAACCATGCGGTCATTGAACAGTTACTAAATATTTACAATATTTCCTATACACCCTTATTTTCTAGGTAACAAAAATCACAATAGCCCATTTCACATTTTCAAATTGGTCACAAGCTTATTAACTTATATGTTACAGTCAGGTTCGCATTGCTAGCAGAAATCACTGGACCAACAGCAGATTGTGGGGGAAAAAGAGGTTTATTTTGGCTTACAGGCTCGAGGGGGAAGCTCCATGATGGCAGGGAAAACGATGGCATGAGCAGTGGGTGGACATCACCCTCGAGCCAACATCAGGTGGACAATAGCAACAGGAGAGTGCCCAACGCTAGCAAGGGGGAGTTGGCCATGACACCCATAAGCCCACCCCCAACACTACATTGCCTCCAGGGGCCATTAATTCCCAAATCTCTATTAGCTGGGAACCTAGTATTCAGAACACCTAAGTTTATGAGGGACACCTGAATTAAACCACCACATTGTATGAATACAATAAATTGATAGCATGCATAACAAAAATGCTATAGTAAGTGTGGCAGAATTAAAATGCTACCCATTGGGCTGGAGAAATGGCTTAGTTGTTAAGGTGTTTGCCTGCAAAGCCTAAGGACTTAGGTTTGTTTTCCCAGTACCCACGTAAGCCAGATGAACAAGGTGGCACATCTGTCTGGAGTTAGTTTGCTGGGGCTAGAGGCCCTGGCATGCCCATTCTCTCTCTCTCTCCCTCTCCTCTTTCAAATAAATAAATAAATTCATTATGTAGCAAGGTTGTACAAATAAAAAATTAAGATTTTTTATTGTTGTTTTGAGACTGGCTATCATGTAGCAGAAGTTGGCATTGAACCAACTATGTAGGTGAGGCTGGCCTGGAAATTCTGATTTTCTTGCCTTTACTTCCTGAATGCTGGAAATTACATAGCAAGTTCAAGGCTGTCCTGGAACACTTCATGAGGTACTTCTGAAAATAACAAAACAAGCCAGTAAGATATTTGTCCATGAAATACAAAAATAGAAAAATAGAACTCAAGCTGGAGAGATGGCTCAGTGGCTAAAGCGGTTGCCTGCAAAGCTTATGGACTGATGTGCGACTCTCCAGGTCCACGCAAGTCAGAGGCACCAAGTGATGCAGGTGCATGATGTTGCGCATACTCACAAGGTAGCAAATGCATCTGCAGTTCAATTACAGGGGCTGGAGGCCCTGGTGCACAAATTCTCTCTCTCTCTCTCTTCCTCTCTCACATAAAATCAAAAAGTTCAGTCAGTTGGGCTTGTCTCAAAAAAGAAAAGAAAAGAAAAATAGATTGAAATGAACTTTATAAATGTGATCGAAAAGAAATTATACAGTATAACACAAAGTGCAGATAACATGTTTTAGACATAGCTACCTATAAAAGGGTTAAAATTCAAATATTTCAAGAAATCAGCACCTGATAGGCTGTGACTTAAGAGAGTAAATATTTACAGGGGAACTTGAGCACCAGTAGACAGAATACTGGGATAAGCATTATCAAGCTGGCAGTCGACCCTTGGGATGGTACTGAAGATGCTAGGCAAGGGTTCAACACTCAGTGTTATGAGGACAAAAAGCTGGATACACGGGCTTGGGATTTTGAGGCAGTGTGTATAGACCCAAAGGAAGACAGAATTGAAGGTTTTTTTTTTTTTTTTTTTTTTCAAAGCCAGCATTGCAACAAGCTCTAGCTCTGTGGCTTAATATCAGCCCTGTATAAAGGATTTTACAAAAATAATATATCATAGTGTTCCATGAAAATCTGAAATTGAATCTTAGCTGACTGAATATATTTGGTTACTTCTTGCTGTCAGGGGCATTTTGAATTCCTAGAAAAGAGTTATTTTAGAATACCATTAAAGAGACTCAGGAAGTGCCTGGCTTCTCTGCTGAGTGATGCAGCCAGAGAGGAGATGACACGCTTTTGAGAGGGAGATGAAGTGGCAACCCCAAGTCACTACCATCTTCATCTTCTCCAGGATGGTTTTCCGTTTCATGACAACTTCCGTTCTGGTTCCTTCATGCACAGGCATGTTACATGAGGGCACACCGGACTTCTGGGCTATGGGTGGCTCTCCTCATATCCTAAGCTTGGAAGCTAATGTTGAACAGCAAAGCGTAGTCAATTTTCCTGATAATGAAAATATCTACTGGCTGGCAGCAGTCATGCTGATGCTTCCCTTCTGTCCAGCATAGGAAGCTCAATTTCTGTAGACTAGGTAGTCCTATTTGAGTAAATAGTGCTAAACATTATTTAGAATATTGAAAATCCAATAAAAATTTAGGGCAGTCTGCAAAATTGTGTACCTATTTGTAAACTGTTAAATGTTTAAGATAACCTATACTGTGTGTATAACTTTTTTGAATATATATAAAAGTTTAAATATATATATGAAGAATTCTATAGGTGAATTATGGGGATCTAAGTGAACATACATCTAATTATATTAAGACCATTATAATTTTTAAATGAATATTCAATAGTTATATGTAATTATACAGTTTTAATTAAGAACTATTCATATTTGATTGATTTTTATCAGATCCTTATATTTTTCACCATTTGTATAGCTGGAAATATTTCTCTATTTAAACAGACATCTTTTTAATACTAATTATTTCCCTTATGAAAGCTTATAAGCTATATGATTACTGAGAAAATGGATATTTTCTTTCTTGCCGAATATTTTGAGGAAATAATTCAAATATATTTTAAAGAATTGTCTTGGTCGAGATGGGTTCTGAACTCAAGGCCCTGTGCACACTGAGCCAGAACTTTACTACAGAGCTGTACTCTCTGCCCTTCAAATTTATTTCAGACATAAAAGTCTGAAGCCTGAAGATGTTCAGTGTGAACAGTTCAAATGTTCTCAATGGAGTCATTCAGGAGAGGAAGAAATTCATATCCTTCCATCATCCTTCAGATTAAACCACATGAAGTCAAATATGAAGGCTCTGTCATTGTTCCTTATAAAAGTTCTTTTCCCCTATACCTAAGTAGATAGTCTGGGAACACATAGATGACAGATAGATAAATGCATCTTTTATTAAACATTTTGAAATTAACTTACTTTTTCATATATTATTTTGCAAACAATGTAGATACATTTATAAATTTTAGCATTGATAAACTCACTGATTATATCAACCATCACTTTTTCTCCCTCCCTCCCTCTCTCTCTCTCTCTGTCTCCCTCTCTTTCTCTCTCTCTAGTTCTCCTTTGCTTCTCAGTATTGTGTGTGTATATTTTAGCACATCAATTAAAAGTGATAGATTGGGCTGGAGAGATGGCTTAGCGGTTAAGCATTTGCCTGTGAAGCCTAAGGACCCTGGTTCGAGGCTCGGTTCCCCAGGTCCCATGTTAGCCAGATGCACAGGGGGGCACACGCATCTGGAGTTCGTTTGCAGAGGCTGGAAGCCCTGACGCACCCATTCTCTCTCTCTCCCTCTATCTGTCTTTCTCTCTGTGTCTGTCGCTCTCAAATAAATAAATAAAAAATTTTTAAAAAAGTGATAGATATTGAAGGATGGAAGTTTCTATAGATAAAATGAAAGTCTCATAAATATGAGGGTTAGAGAGATGGCTCAGCAGTTGAGGTGCTTGCTTGCAAAGCCTGACGACCCAGGTTCAATTCTCCAGTACCCACCTAAAGCCAGATGCACAAAGTGATACATGAAGCTGGAGGTCATTTACAGAGGCAAGATGACCTGTTGGATATCTTAATCCTCTTTCTCTTCCTCCCTCTCTTTCCATCTTTTCTCCTTACAAATTAATAAATAATAATATTAAAATGAAAATTTCATAAATATAAACAAAATTGCTTCAAGTTCAAATCATTTATGGAGGTACTATGTTATTTTACAAATGGAGAAGAGATAATACACTTTATGTCAGTGATGGGTAATCAGAACTCATACACTTATGGCATTCTGGAAGTGCTGCTTCTCAGTAAAAGTGATGTTTACATTAATGAAATATTGTACTTGTTTCGCACTCAGTTAATAACTCTGAAATTTATATGTTGGATTTTTCAACCCCCTAATGCCTTATAAAATAAATGCATTTATAGATGAATTCCTAAAGAGTAAAATAGAAATAGAATATATTATGGTATACTCTAATTGAATAAGAGTGGTATCCTTATAAGAATCAGACATATGGATAAACACACCCAATGAGAAAATGTTATGTGAACATGAAAATGGCTATTGAGAAGTCAAGGAGAAATACTCCAGAATAAACTAGGCCTATTCATTTGTCAATTTAGATGATTACCCTCCAGAATTGTGAGAGAATGAACTTGTGTTGTTTACATCAAACAGATGTGGCAATCATGACCATAGCCTAAGAAGATGAAGGAGCCATTCTAGGTTACCTTTCATTACAGAGGGAAGTCTCCTGTGAAAGAAATGAAAGAAGGAAGGAAGAAAGAAAGAAAAGGAAGGAAGGGAGAAAAGACAAACTCAGCTATAGTATTCCAAAGGAGAAAGTAAGAATACATTTAAAATCTTAGAACCAGGGGAACCAGGTTCTTTAGTAGTATAAAGAATGTGAATTTTTTTTTCTAGAAATTGATATATAATCAAAGTACAGAGAAATTAATAATCTTGCCTACAATTATGCTTTTGAGTAAAACTTTTGGCCAAAATTAGCTATCATTTTATGTCTTTATAAACTAAGCAAGATCATCGTTATCCCTCAAAAGGCAAAGTGATGGAAATTTCAAAATATGATAAGATGCTTTTTTATCCATACAAAGTTTCTACTCAATAACTTTATTAAAAAATTAATATAAAAATAGGGAAGCAAATCATGAAAAGATTAGGCCAAATAAAAGTGTTTGTGGTAAAAGACTACAAATAAAATATATTTATTGAAAGGTCAACCATATCTTACTCTCTTAAAGATGAAACATGCTATTAAAATATTACTCTAGATTTTTACTCTAATATTTTTTAATTAAGAATTAAAATTTAAAATTTTAAAAATTAAAAATTTTACTCTAGATATTTGAAGTAAACTTTTTTATTACAGTAGTATTTTCTTTATTTTATTTAAGTGACGTCATATTACCCCAATCTCATGGTCTGTGATGTTCTATTTTATCTTTTAGTTATTCTTTTCTTCATATATTTTTATTTATTTATTAGAGACAGAGAGAAGGATAGAGAGAGAGAGAGAGAATAGATGTGCCAGGGCTTCTTGCCATTGGAAACGAATTCCAGATGCATGTGCCCCATTATGTATCTAGCTTATTGGGATCTGGAGAATTGAATCTGGGTCCTTATTCTTCACAGGTTCCTTATCTGCTCGGCCATCTCTCCAGCCTGGTTATTCCTATTTTATGTTTTATGTCTAGATTTCATGTTTTTTGTGAATTAATAAAAGGATCGATTTTCCCTTGTTCTCTCTTTCTCCTCCTCCTACTTCTCCTCTTTTTCTTCCTCCTCTTCCTTCCTTTTCATCTTCTTCTCTTTATTAATGCAATCCAAGAAAAGCTACATTATTCATTAAAAGTTCACACCTACTTCCAATATATTTAGTAATAAATCAAGCCTAATTTTGTGGAGATATGTGTCAAAACTTTTATTTTTATTTGCATTATTTGGACAATAATATTAAGAAAAGAAACATTGCTAGCATATGCAGATTATAAATACCTCATAGTTTGGTGCTATAAATCCCTGTAAATTAATTATAAGGGGCTTTAAAGGAAATAGAAGGAAAGTAAAGATTTGTCAATAGAGTGGCTGTTCCAAATGATAACATGAAATATCAGTTATTCCAATTTAGTATGACAAACAGAAATAGTGAACTTGAAAAAAAGACTCAATTCCAAATACAGATGAAAAATGAAAAACAGAATTATTAAAAGTTTTGAGGTAACATGAAGATTTGGATATCTGCTAATGTTAGTCTACTAAGTCTGAATGAATAAATTTATAACAGCAGCCCAAAACATCTGTCATACGTCTATATCCCAAAACAGAATACATCCCTTCAGCAGCAGAATTAATACACAGTAATGATATTCTCACAGAATGCAATACATAGTCAATGGTGTCTGCCTACTACATAGCCAAAGACCCATCACATAACATAGAATCAAAACTTAGCAAAGTGGGCTGGTTCAGTGGTGAAATGTGCTTCCTCCCAAGCCTGAGGGTCGGAAGGGGCCTGAGACTGCCCTAGTTTGAATCTCCAGAACCCATATAATCACATGGCCATGACTATACCTAGCTGAAACTTAGTTTTGTGGGAAGCAGAGGGAGACACCTGAAGTTCTCCTAAGGCTGCCCCAGGAGAGCCTTCAAGATGTCTTTGGAAAGCACAAATTCATTGCTCCAGTGCATACACGTGTACACAGCATGCACACCACATCCACAGTACATCACACATACTACTGTGCACATGCAAAACAATACAGTAGGCAAAACAATAACTTCCTATGTAATTAGAAGGACTCAAGATAGGGTAAAAGAGAGTGATGCTTGGACAAAAAGAGAGAAGTATTTGGACACAGCCTGAGGGGAAGACCTACAGTGCTCCATTTCTTAGCCTGTTTATTTGTTGCGTGGATACATATTCCTAAAGTACTGGATAATTGTCTAAATTGCATAGTACATGAATATATGGAAGATATGTAGGCTTATGTATGTCCACACCTGTTTCTGATATAAATATTTATAATTCAATACTATAATTCGTTAAAGTCAATATCTAGGTGAAAATTCAGGTAAGTGTAAAAAGTGGCAGTGTAGTTTATGAATGCACTCAGGTTTAAATCAACAAGAAATAAAGACAATCTCTGAAAACTAAACAGAAAACAAAATGAATGAACCTCATCATATAGCAAGTTGTTTAAAGCAATTGTGAATAATGAAATATGGCAAGCATATTTATAGCATAGCACTGCCTTATATCTTTTTCCAAGATAGATATACTTTGTAGCCTAAGCTGTAAGCTGAACATAGATCTAAAGTTTGTTCTGGTATTTCACCACTTGGATTAGCACACTGTCATTTCTTTGAAATTTGACATATGGGCACTTACAAATAGGTGAGTGTGGGCATACAAAAAATGTAATTATACTGTTACATTTGATTTTATTAGAAAAAAAAAGTAATGTAAGTTTCAAATCAACAACGTTTTGTAACTAAACTATAATAGTAAATATCACCTACCATAATATAAACAGAGTTACTCTGATGGCCAGGGTAAAGGTGAGTCCACAGAGAGAACTGTACAACCAGCAAGGCTGGTCTATCACAGTTCCTGTGCAACAGAGCCTGCAGGGAGTGGGCGGAATGTGGATCTCTGGATAAGGCATGGTCACAGCTCAAGGAGACATGTGGTGCAAGTTAAGCAGCATCCTTGCTGAACTGCACTGCGGTGCCCTTTGTCCTGGCCAATGTTAAGAACAATCTGAGCCCCTAGCCATGGCTCGATAATTCTGTTCTCTTACCACAGTGCTCCATCCTACCGAATTTCAGGCTCCCTTCTCCATCAAACCAGGTATTCAGAGAAGGTACTTTGTAGTAATTACGGTGCTCTCGCTTCACAATATTGTGGTAAACCATGAGTCTCTGATCTCTCCCATAGAACACGAATCTCTAAAGATTTTTCTGATCTTATGTTATATTCTATTACAAAAGTTTGTTTTTTTTTTTTTTTCCTTTAAAATTCCTCTAGGATTTGTTCCTGTCCTTTTATAAAGAAGTCCAGCTACCTTGGAATTTATTTAAACCAAGAGGAAATGGTAATAACATTTTCCTGAAATACATATTTGTTTCTCTATCTAACAACTGTGACAAACAGCAGAAATAATACAGACTGCTGCTATACTTTTGATCTATTCAAAAATACCAAAATTGCAAGATGCACATGTTTAAAAAAATAATTCAGTTTTAGGGATAGTATAATAGCCAGTGCTCACAGCAATGCCTTTATGTGAATTGGGATGCTGTTTAAAAGGTAGGAAAGCTGCTGGATATGGTGGTGCACACCTGTCATCCCAGTACTCAGGAAGCAGAGGTAGGAGGATCGCCGTGAGTTCAAGGCCACCCTGACACTACACAGAGAGTTCTAGGTCAGTTCAGGGTAGAGTGACAAACTACCTCGAGAAAACAAACAAACTAAAGAAACAAAACAACAACAAGTACAAAATCTGGGCATGGTGGCACACACTTCTAATCTCAGCAACTTTGGAGGCAGAAGTTGGAGAATCCCTGTGCGTTTGAGACCAGACTGAAACTACAGAGTGAGTTTCAGGTCAGCTGGGACTAGAGTAAGACCCTACCTCAAAATAAATAAATAAATAAATAAATAAATAAATAAATAAATAACTAAATAAATACATAAATAAAAATAAATTAAAACAAAGCAATACAGTAATAGTACTCAGTTTATTTTTATAATAAGAGAAGAACATTGCACTGCCACACTATTAGAATACTACTTCTGTACAGTACCTGGACTTAAATGCAAGAGCAAAAGGCTCTCTGTCATTTTTGTGAACAACTGCATGGTAAACTTAGGCAATTTCCCTCTTCCATTTTACCTGGTAGTGGCCTTCTAAATTTTGTTTATAAGAGAGTAAGTTTCTCACTTTTATACTGATTTCTCCAGTGTTAACTTGAGCTCTCAGGAAAATTCATATTATTGACAGCTGTTTAGGCATGGCCTAGGGTTACCAGGAAGTCTGTGTATAGATTGTTTTGTGTATCAATTTACATAATAGTTACATTCAACTGGGGCTGCAATAGCATTTCTCTCCATCATCATTTCTACGAGATTGTTATGATCCTTGTGGAATATTAAATCCAGTTCTCAGACATTTTCAAAACATCCGTCTAATGTTTCCATTGATACTTGGATTTGATCTAACTTTCCAAGTTCACTTGGTGAGGAATCCACATAGAAGACAAAATATACCATTGCATAATTTCTCTAAGTCAGTTGGTTGTCAGATCTTCCGATTCGTAATCCTCTTTATAGGAAATTGCAAACAGTCTCACCTCTCTTAGACACCAAGTGGGAATTTTCCTTGATGATGAACTGTTAAGTATCTTTACTGCTGGACTGGGAAAACTTGAAGAGTCATGGTGCTAGGGTTAGTCCAGTAGATGGGCAGCAGCATGCAGGGTACCAGAAATTTCCTCCCATCTACTTGGGTAAGGCTAATAGTTTCTGCTTAGCAATAGCTGACCGTGTTTTGCCCCAGGATTTCATGGTCCACACAACGGCAAGAGTTTCCAATCCCTTGCATACTCTCAGTACCACAATTCCCATGTCTTGGGAATTGGTCTCCAATTTTATCAGTAAGTTATTTCATACTTTCGTAGGTTTGCATTTTGATGATTCAATCCCAGGAATAATTCCAAAGCTCCAACCTATACACATGAGCGAATATTTAAAAAAAAATATTTTTGGCATTTTCACCTTTTTGGTATATTGTCTCTTTACATCAAGATTTTTCTGACATCTATAAGTATAATCTTGGCAATCAAGAATGGATGTTGAGCTAGTTTCTTAGGAAAACTTGCCTTTATGACTGTAGTATCTACAACATGTTGTAGTTCAATGGATTATAGTAGGCGAAGAGAGGCAAACTCCATAAGCCCAACTAGTCCAGCCCACTTCAGTCCACAAACCCTGCTATATCTGCCCACTTGTCAGCCTGCTATGGTCCACAACGCCAGGGTCTTGTTTTGTTTTTGTTTTCCATTACTGGGTTATGACCTTCACATAACAGACCAGCCATAAAATAGTGTCTATCTTTTAAGGTGTCTAAAAATATATGTATATACTGCAGTATATATATATATATATATATATATATATATATATATATATATATATATATATATATTCTGCTCACCTCCAGCCTATGTTTCAACCTCATACAGGTCTTCCTTAAGCTACCACAGAGACATATTCCTCTCATGTTTGTCCTTTCAGAGCTGGTTAATGGGTCTCTGTCACTAAATATCCCTCTGATGATATCAGTACAGTTTTGCAATGACCAGTCAGTTCTGCTCTCTTAATAGGCACGGCCGGCTGGCTCCTCACATTCTTTGTGTGTCTGAATCATCACATCTGCCACAGCAGTCTGCTCGGCTGGAACTTTTCCAAGGGAATTGTTCAAGTGTAACATTTAACAGTTGAGGCACTGCCTTGTGCTGGGGCCTATTACACTTTATACTCTGACTGTGCCTCAGCTCATTGCATGAAACTTGAGCCAGTTCCCAATTCCATTCCTGCCAGGGTGTCAGCTATCTATTTTTGTTATTGTTTTGTTTGTTTTTGGGGGGCTAGGCTTTCATGCTAATCCAGGCTGACCTGAAATTCACTGTGTGGTTTCAAGGTGGCCTGAAACTCATGGTGATCCTCCTACCTCTGCTTCCTGAGTGCTGGGATTATCATGCATGTCATTTATCCAGAGCAACTCCTATCAATAAAATGACAAGGATGAGGATGGGAGAATGATCACAGCACAATGCAGACCTTTCTCTAGATGAAGACAGAGGAAAGCTGAAAGACCAAATGAAAACACCTTAAAGTGGACAATGGCTCTAAGGAATGAGGAAGGCCAATCTTAATCCAAACCTCTTTGATGTAGTCCTTCTGTTCTGTCTCTCTTTCTCTTTTTTTGTTTTCTTTTTTTCCTCTATCCTTTATGTCAAAATATTGATGAACTGAAAATAGTGTAGGTCTTCTGGGATAGCCACAACCAACGTGAGGCCATAGATGCATGAGTCAGTTTATGGCCAGAGAACAGGGTCTTAAAACATTCCTTCCCGTTCTAGCTCTTACATTCTAAAAACACACTTTTATGCAACGTTTCTGGTACTTGGAGGGCAAGATAGAGATGTTTTTCATAGTGATCTGATCTCAACAACCTCTTTTTTGTAGTTTTATCTATTTACAATTATTATTAATAAAGAAAAACTTCGTATGAACACATCATATGTTGATACCATTATTGCCCTCCTTCCTGCCTCCTCCACTGAGTGCCCTCCTTAGTGGGATTCTGATATTCACTACCAAGTAGTGGGTTTTCTTTGTGAGAGCATCAGTCATCCATGGGGGCAGGAACGATGTCTTGGGATATTCCCTTGCATTCTTTCCTCCCCCTACTTCCACAAAATTACCTGAGCCTTGGTGCATGTGCTTTAAGTTTATGTTAGTGTTGAGCTCTTCTGGATTTCTGCTTTGGTGTGTTTTGAATATCCCCAGTGTCTGTCTCCATCACCCTGGCCCAGGTTGTCAGGCTCACCCTGGAAGCAGCACTCTTGCTCCCCTGGCCAGTTCCTCTGTGGTTTCCCATAGGCCCAGGCTGCTGGGCTAGGGGTGCTTCATCTCCTGCCAGGGTGTCGGCTGTCTATTTTTGTTGCTGTCTTGTGTTTTTTGTTTGTTTGTTTGTTTCGTTTTGTTTTGGGGGGGTAGGGTTTCACTCTACCTGGAATTCACTATGTAGTCTCAGGGTGGCCTCAAACTCATGGTGATCCTCCTACCTCTGCCTCCTGAGTGCTGGGGTTAAAGGGGTGCACCACCTTGCCTGGTTCTCAGCTATCTATTCTTATCTCATTGATAGTTTTTGGTTGCCCTCAGTTTTTGCTTCTTTCTGAAAAAGAAAAAAATAAAAGTCCCTCCAGCAGAGTGTGAGATCAGGATGAATTAAAGGGGATAAGCACTGCTAATTTAGAGAGATTTTGATGTGTGTAGCCTCACTTTTGGTCAAAGACTAGTGGAAGTTTCTCATTGCAGTCTACGATCTTGGTCTCCATAGGATTCTGACTGGGTTCCCAGTTTAGTTATGGGTTCCTTTCCACTGAGTGGATCTCAACAATTTATCCAGCACCATTTGTTGAAGATTTTGCCTTTTCTCCAGTGTACATTGTTGGCTTCTCTGTCAAAGATCAAGTAACCAGTAGTTACTTGAACTAAGGGTTGGGTCAATTCTGTTTCATTGTTTCATACATTTGCTTTTATGTCAGTACCATGCTGGGTTTTATTATTATTTTTATCATTATGACTTTCTAGTATAACTTCACATCAGGCACAGTGATACTTGCAGAGGTGTTTCTTTTGCTGAAAATATTTTTGGATGTCTGAGGCCTTTTGCCATTCCATATAAACGTTGAGATTATATTTTCTACTTCTGTGAAGAATGATGTTGGGGTTTTTATTGGTATTGCATTGAAATTAATTGTATTGATATCATGATATATTATACTTGGTAGAATTGACAGATTCATAATATTAATTCTACCTATCCAGGAGCATGAAATATCATTCTATCTTCCCATTTCCTCTTCTATTTCTTTTTCCAGGGTTTTTATGTTTTTATTATATAAGTCTTTCACATCCTTATTTAATGTTATTCCAAGGTATTTTTATGGCTATTGAAAATTGGTCAGTCTCACTAATTTCTTTGTCTATATATTTGTCTTTTGTGTATAGAAAGGCTACTGATTTTTGTGTGTTGGTTTTGTATCCTGCCAATTTGTTGAATGAATTTAACACCTTTAGGAGTTTTCAAGATTTTTTTCATCCAGGTTCATCAGGGATATATAAGTATAGTTTTCTTTTCTTGCTGTATCTTTGTCTAGTTTTGGTAGTAGGATAATGTCAGCTTCATAGAAAGAGGTGATGAGTATTAAATATTCTCTAATTATTTTAAGTATATTAAGTAAAAGTGGTTTCAGTTCTCTGAAGAAAGTGTGGTAGAATTCATCTGAATCCGTCAGGTACTGGGCTTTTCCTTTCCTTTTTGGAAGGTTTTCTTCATATAATATATATATATATATATATATATATATATATATATATATATATATATATATATATATTTGTATGTATGTATATTCAATCTTGATGGACAGGTTTGCTTAGGAAAGTTATCTAATCTGAAATTAATTTTGATAGGTTGCCTGTGTCTAGAAATTCATCCATTTCTCCATTTCTTCCAGGTTATCCAGTTTTGTGGGATAGAGGTTTTGGAAATATGTCCTGTTGATTCTTTCAATTCCATTGATGTCAGTTTTGACCTCTCTCTTTCCTAATTTGCTTAATTTGAAACTTTTTTTTTCCATTTAATCAAATTGGCTAAGAGTTTATCAATCTTGTTTATTTTTTTCAAAGAATAAACCATTGGTTTCTTCAATTTTCTTAATTGTTTTGTTAGTTTTCCGTTCATTAATTTCTGCTCTGATCTTAATTATTTCTTTCTGCCTGGAACTCTCAGGCTTGGATCGGTCTTTTTCCAGTGCCTTTAGGTGGAAGGCTAGGTTATTTATGTGAGATCTATCTGTCTTTGTTATGAAGATGTTTAGTGCTTTGAATTTTCCCCTAGGGGCTTCCTTCACTGTGTATCATAAGTTTCAGGGTGCTGTGTTTTCGTTATTATAAGTACTAGAAATTTTAGTTTCCTTTCTGACTTTTTCCACAACTGATTCAGTGTTCAATACTATGTTCCTCAGCCTCCAAGAGCTAGTGTAATTTATTCTGTTTCTCTTATTGTGAATTTTTAGCTTTAGGGTATTGTGGTCCGGTATGATGCAGGAAGTAACATCAATTTTTCTGAATGCATGGAGGCATGCATTATCCCTAATATATGACTTATATTGGAGAAGGTTTCATGGGCTGTTGAGAAGAATAAATAATCTGTGGAATTCTGGTAGAATGTTCTGTAGACCTCATTGATCTATGGTTATTGTTAAGCTCTTTTAATTTTCTAATGATTTTCTGCGTGCATGTTCTGTCTATTGATGGTAGTGTGGTATTGAAGCTCCCTACTATGATGGATTTGGGATTTATTTATGGTTTATTGTTGATGGTTGTGTTATATAAAATGTGTGCGCCTGGCTGGAGAGATGGCTTAGTAGTTAAGGCACTTGCCGACAAAACCAAAGGATCCCAGGTCGACTTTCCAGGACCCACATAAACCAGATGCACAAGGGGGCACATGCCTCTGGAGTTCATTTGCAGTGGTTGGGAGCCCTGGTGTGCCCACTTCTTTCTATTTCTCTCTTTTTTTTTCTCTCTTCTTCCTCCTCCACCTTCTCCTTCTTTCTCCCAAATAAATAAATAAAATATACTTTTTATAAAAAAAAATGGGTTCACCTGTGTTTGGAGCATATAAATATATGGTTGGAATATCCTCTTGTTGGAATATTCCCTTGAGTGAAAAGTTGTCTTCTTTATCCTTTTTGATTTATTTCGGCTTAAAGCCTTTTTTTTTTTTTTTTTTTTCAGATATTGTTGTAGCCTTATCTGCATGCTTGTGATTTCTTTTTATTATTCCATTTGTTTGGAAGATCATTTTCCACCCTTCACCCTGAGGAGGTGTGTGTCATTAGTGGTGAGGTGGGTTTCCTAAAGATAGCAGATGGAACGCTCCATTTTTATGATCCATCTTGATAACTTGTGTCTTTTAACTGATGAGTTAAGATAGTTAATATTTAAGGTTATAATTGTGAGTTTGATCTAATTCCTGCCCTGTTCTAGGCTTTAAGTGTTTAGTGCTTTTTTGTGGTTTGTATACTTTTGTGCCTATTTTAGTTTCAGTTATTATGTTCTTCCTCTTTTAGGCTCTTGATGTTCATTGTTTGATTCTTGTGTATGGAGTGTTCTCTAAAGTACTCTCTGTAGGTTTGTCTTTATCTAGTCATACAGCTGACTGTGATCATGGAAGATTTTCCTTTCACCATCTATTATGAGAGATGCTTTTTGCTGGGAATAGTAGTTTGGGTGAGAAGCCATTTGACTTTGAAGTGCTCCATTCCAAGCTCTTCTGGCTTGCACAATTTCTTTGGAAAAGTCTGTGGTAATTCTGATGGGATTGCCGTTGTATATAATGAGCCACTTCTTTCTTGAGGCTTTTTGCAATCTCTTTCTTTTTAATCCTTAGGGTGTTAACTATGATGTGCTTTGGAGAGTTTCTTCTTCAGCCCAGTCTTTTTGGTGTTCTGTGAGATTCTTGGATCTGGATGGGCTCTCTTTTGAGAGTGTGGAAAAGTTTTCTTCAATAATTTCATTGACTATGTACTCCATACATTTTTGTCTGAATATCTTCCTTTTCTGGCATACACATGGTCCATATTTTCAGGTATTTTAGGATATCCCACAATTCCCTAATATTCTATCCACAGGCTTTTTTTTGAAGTTAGCAACCATTTTGAATTCTTGAGCAAATTCTTCTGTCTTGTCTTCTAGATCTGAGGTTCTGTCCTCCATATGATTAACTCTGTTAGTGAGGGCTTGAGAGAGACTTCTACAAGCCCTATTCAATTTTTGTTTTCTGTTACATTTTTCTGTCTTGTATCCATCCCTTTATCAAGTTCAATTTTCAGGTTGTGGTTTAATTTTTTCTTTTTATGATTCTTGGCATTATTACTGTGTTTAAGCATGTCTTCCTTAAGCTTAATCACATGGTTGTTGAGACCCTCTCATTATTGTCTCATCTTCAATTCATGTGTCTCTCTTTTGAGGTCTCTCTGGATTTCTTCCATTAAGTTAAGCCTTGTAATGAAAGCTGTATGCATTTCATTTATATGATTGTTGATATTTAGATTACTTGCTTCTAGTTTGGCCATTCACTTAGTCACGGTCACATAATTTATTGTGTTTTAATTGTGAGGTTCTATTTCTGTTGTCTTCTTCATATTTTCACTGGAGACATTTGTTGTAGGACTAGACAATATTGATCTCTGGGGTAAAATTCTGTAGTTTTTTGTTTTTTTGTTTTGTTTTGTTTTTTCCAAGGAGGAAGCAAAATTTGGCCTTGTAGGATCCTTAGTGCATGTTCTGTTTTGAGTACAGACCAACTTTGTGTGGGATGTCATTGTATCTACGGATTGCAAATTGTGGAGGGTCAAGTGCACCAGAAACTCTGGGCTAGTGACTGATACATGAGCTGTGGCTGTAGTTCCTCAGTCTCTTCAGTCCGTTATTCTAGCAGCATCGAGTTCAGAAGCAACAGTGCTTGCCTCTGCTGCGCTGCTGCATGCCAGCTGAGGTTGTTGTGAAGGAAATGCTGGTACCTGCTGGTAGGTAGTTGCCTGATATTCCTGTCTAGGGCATTGGCAGGTGGGTGATGGTGGTAGGAAAGTAGAGTGGGAGTGTAGTCTGGTAGGATTGTGGAATCCAGGAACCAGGCCTCAAGATAGTCTAAGGAGGTGGCTGGTATGGGGTCTTAGGTATTCAGAGGTGGCCAGTGGCATCTTCATAAGAGGTGGCAGAGGCTGTGAAAATCTGCTGAGGCTGGAGCCTTGGAAAACTTCAGGGATCAGAGATGGGGAGCCACAGTGTCTGGCTGCTGGTGTGGGTCAGAAGAAGGCCTTAGCCTCTGTCACCCATAGACATCAGTGACAAAGGGACCATGGGGATGTATAGAGTCCAATGGCATGGGTGGGGCAGAAGCTTGGGCCCCTGCTCTGGCACTCTGGGGACCAGAATTATGGGGATCTGGTGTGTGGCAAATGAGGCCTGGTGGTGTGCAAGTTCAGTGAAGGGAGCTAGGTGGACTGCAGTGTAAGGCAGATGGAGATGGCTGAGGCAACTGCACGCACGTGTTGCTGGGTTCCTCCAGGTGAGCATCCGTGTTGCCCGTGTCAAAGGCACTGGGGTTGAAGTGTGGCTCCCTCTGCCTACATTGTGTGTACACTGTCAGTGCATTGCTTCCCTCTCTGAGAACTTGGGGTGTGCAGGAAGGTCAATTGCCAGACTGCCCTGCACACCTGAACTCATCCAGTAGATGAGGTAGGCACCAGTCCACCCCAGCCTGTGCTTGCACCCGAGCTGTGCTCAAGAGCATATTGGAATTAGCAGATTCCTGAATATGCACCCCTTGCCCACCTAGTGGCGATCCTTGAGGACCTATAACTGGAGCCCCCACCGCCAATTCTTGTCTGATTTCATTCCCAGAGCTCTAGCTTGATTATGTGTCTACCATCTTGACCAGAAGATCAACAGCCTCTGATTTTAAGCTTTGAAGGATGAAGTTTGGGTCTTTTCACACTGCCAAGTCCATAGAAAAGTTTCTCTGACTAGTTTTATGAGCAGTGGTAATGTTCTTTCTGCAACCTCCTCTACCTCCTTCCTGAGCCCTGTTGGGTGTGATAGAGATAGAGATGACTCTATTTCCTAATCACCATGATGATTTTGGTGGCTCACGAGTATTCACTGCAATATAATTTATTCAATTTGATGGTCTCAAAGGATATATTTAGCCAAAGAGGAATGGTACGTCTATCTAGGTCCTGTGTCCTACCAAGCCATATGTGCTTAACTCAGTTTCAGTACCAGGCATAAATTTCCTCCCTACTCCGAGGCCCTTATATTCAGTCACCTGCACAATTTATGTGCCACTATTGCATCCATGGGCACATCTTTCCTGGCTGGTTGATTACTCGCAGGCTCCACTCTTTGTTAAGACTGTTGGTTTCTCTTCTTCCCCAGCATCCTACATATCATCCTTTGCAGCACTGTGGCAGCCAGCCAGAATGGAGATGACTTCAAGGTCAGTTCCAGCATCATTTCTCAGGTCCCTGTAACCACAGCATGTGGCCTCTTTAGCAGTAGAGTCTACCATTTGCACTAGGCTTGTAACCAAGACCATTGGTTATAGCCTGCATGTTTTTGAAGGACTCATGGCACTCACAGGGAGTGTCACCCATCCGTGTTGCCGAGATTTACCAGAAATAACTTATGGCTTTAGGGTAAAGCTAAAATAGAAAAGGTTAAGGAATATCAGGGATAAGGGGAATTCAGGTCAGAGTACAGGTTATTTCAAGAAGTTTTTTTTTTTTTTTAATTATTATGTATGTAGACCAGAGAACTTGAGCACAGAAATATGTTCCAAAGGAAATTAGTTATAGATAGATGGCTTTTTCTTTTGTAAGGCAAAGTGAATACTGTGCCAGAATAAAGATAAGATGGAAATAATAGAGGGAAAATTATTGATCTAAAGAATTATGGAAATAATATTTAGTAGTAGTATTAAGCTGGAGGGATCATCTTTATCTTTAGTAGCAAAATATGGAAGAGAGTATATAGATCTAAATGCTGTTAGGTAGGTAGACCATAAGGAAATTATTATGAAAGTGCTTGCTGAGAGTTGC
Source organism: Jaculus jaculus (assembly GCF_020740685.1). Taxonomy (NCBI): domain Eukaryota; kingdom Metazoa; phylum Chordata; class Mammalia; order Rodentia; family Dipodidae; genus Jaculus; species Jaculus jaculus. The sequence continues at coordinate 79,948,820 of NC_059114.1, forward strand.
ACTATTTGAATGCCAGCTTATGCAAGGAGAACCTCAGGATACTATTCCAAGAAGACATGGCAGTGGATGTCTAGGTGATGTGCTGAAAATGCCACAAATGTACACGAGGATAAATAAGCAGCTAGATTTTTATTTATTTATTTATTTATTATTTTATTATTATTATTTGGGGGGTCCCAACGTAAAGTCTCACTCTACCTGGAATTCACTGTGTAATCTCAGGGTGGCTTCAAACTCACAGTGATCCTCTTATCTCTGTCTCCCAAGTGCTGGGATTAAAGGTGTGTGCCACCACAATTGCCTAGCAGCTAGATTTTTGAAAGTAGGGTGAAACAGGACTTGCTGGATGACTCCAGGATTTGGAATCCTTTGCCTGAGTGTTAAGGAAGTTTGGGAGCAACTTGCTAATGCTAGTGAAGCAATAAAATTGGGGTATCCCAGGATCCTCGCTTTATTAATTTAAAGAATTAAATCCATGGCTCATAGGGTAAGACAGATATTATTAGATTAAAAGAAGGAAAGATGAGACAATTACACAGAGCCCCTGCCACCTGGAAGACAGAATGGGGAGGGAGCAAACATGGAGTAGGAGAACCCTTGTCTCAGACCAGCAGGTCAGAGATGAGGGGAACTTACCAGAGCAGGAACCTGGAAGTGCAGGAATGGTAAACAGCCAGAAAGAGGCCTCCCAGCCTAGTAAGGACCTAGTTGTGATCTTATCATGCATGGCTTTGCTGTCAGGCTCAGGTGGGCCTGAGAGAGAGATGATTGGTCTGGTCTCAGGAAAGGTAGGCACACCTGGGTGGATCAGAGACAGGATCAGATGCTGAATTCCACTCGCAACTTTTTCATTCCCTCTTTTGGATCTTCTCCTAATTTCCCCCATAATAATAACAAAACTGATACCTACTATTGAGGGGACAACAGCAAAAGCAACTCTAATGTGTCTCCTAGTAAATGTGATATGTGACATAAAGATGTACTCTCCTTCAGGGTTCATTAATATTCGACTGGTTTTTCTAAAAGTTGGAAAACATTACTTTGGGCAAGGATACAAATTTCTTTGCTGAAGCTATGTGGGGATATTTAGAATGAGTCGACATGAAACAGCACTTTTAACTACTCAACCACTTCCTAAGCCAATTACCTCTAATATTTCTACTAAGAATTTTCTCTGTGTTAACACTTTACAGGTCATGAGGGTTAAATAGTAGATTTTCACAGGTGCCATCCACAACCACATAAAGCAGGATGGAAAGTACCATATGCATGTATGATTCTAATGCGCCTAACACTATGGGAGCTTGTGGTCCAGCTAGTCAGACAGTTCCATTGCAGTGGCACAGACCCTTTCTTAAAGAAAAAGGAGCAAAGACAACTCAAAGGTAAATAATATAAGAAATATTGGTGAGGAACAAATTTGTGGAATGAAGTGAGCATAATAAAATAATTATTAGCAAAATCATCTAGGAATTCTTCCAAAATTGACTTAGTTCAGTGGTAAAGGGGAAAACCTGACCCATGTATATTAAGAATCAAAAGGGAGGAAAGATAGCATGCCTTCTGCAAATGGCTAATGGTATTAGTTAGAAGCCTGGCTCTATAATTCAAACAACTTTAAAGTTATAGCTCTGGACAAATTCTACCCAGTATAGTATTCTGTTTATTTCAGATGTATTTCATCATTGTTGAATAAGACCAAGGGCAACCACGTTCACTTTATTGCCATTTAAGAGTCTGAGCTTAGATAGATTCGTGAACATCTGGGATTTCTACTCTTATATATGTAGTACAGATAAAATCCATACATTTCCTTTCTCTTCCCCTGCCTTAGTCTGCCCTCTGTGGATGCCTATTATAATACAAAGGACACAGCCCTCACCTCAAAGGGGACAAGAGGCACTTTATTCTGGAGACAAATATGAGTAACCATTGTGCAGGAACACAGTTTGGTTACCCCAATTACATGTTCCAGTATGTTAACAATATCATAAAGATTTTATAGGCACAGAGCAGAAGAAAGTCATAAATCCAAATACTTTTCAAATACACTGGCTACCTGTCAGTAGGTGCTTTACAGAATACTGGTGAAATCTCCACCACTAGCCTTAGAAGCTATCTGCTGACATGCTTAGCCTTTGCTTTAGTGGAAGGTAAAAGTCTGCTCTTAATTCCAAAAGGAACAAACTGGATCCACTTATAGTCACCAGGATGTTAGGTCAGACACAAGGTGGTCAATAAATGTCTAATGAGTGGCCAAATGTAGCTCACGTTAATTTGTCTCTGATCCTGCAACATTCACTCTTTACAGGCGACCATTTGGCCTTCTCTGAGGCAGATGGAGCACTTTCCAGAAACTTCAGTTCACAATGCCCCGCATTCCATGTCACTTAAAAGCTTGTCTAAAGGGTAGTATATAGGGATAATATTCCACTTTCCATTCTTACAACAAAATCATTGATACCATGTAATTATTCAAGAACAGAAATATATTTCACTCAAGTTTCTGTAGTCTAGAAGTTTGAAATATGATGCTACCATCTTAACATTTGGGAGGGACAAGCTATTGCACTAAGCATGATGGAAGATGTCACAAGGTAAAACCGATTAAGCATGTTGCACATATTAATCTCTTCCTACAAAGACATTAACCCCACCGTGAAGGCAGGACCCTAATGATCTCCCTGAGCCCTAACCTCCTCCAACATCTCCCCAGAAACCTTATGCATATAAATTTTTGTGATTCATCCTCTGACAAAGGGAATTTAGGGAACACAATCAAACCATAATAATATATAGTACCTAGTAAGGCATAAAATTACTTTTGTGTGAAATCTAAATGTATAGCAGAATGGTTTCAGAAAACATGGCTTAATATATTTGTTTATTGACTATACTATTGAAAATTAAATAAAAAGCAATATTCCAAAAGGAACACTTAACACGAGGTGAAATGCAGATTAATGATTATGCTATATTACTCATTAAACTGTTAAGGTCACTTCACCTACCAGTATGAGTTACTCTTCCATTGTGGCACATGTTCTTATTTTTTTATATTGAATAAAGGAATCAAACCAAGAAATTAAAATTACTCAAAATTATACCTGTTGTTAGTATGATCCTGTTGTGAGCACATGTATGTTTAACAGAAATAAAATGATCAATAATTATTATTTCAGAAATAATACCTGAAGAAAAATAAGAATGCTAAGTAATTGTGTTTGCATCCACATGACAGATTATAATGTATTTGTAGCAACTGTGTTAGTGCTAACATGTTCAAGTAACAATATTCTTTTGACAATAATCAATATAGTAGTCACCATAAAAGTAAAAAATTAAATTCTAGACATTTTCTCAAAAAGGAGGTATTGTTTTGTTATATCAATATATATCTTCTATCAATAATTGTTTTTGTTCCTCAACTTTACATAATGGTGTTTATTAAATTATATTGCAGTAAAGGGTAATAAGTTATCCATTATTTCATTTAAATTAATTAAGGTTTTAAGATTTGGTCAAAAGAAAATAGCAATGAATAAAGGCCTAAAGACACTTGTTGCCTACTTGTACCATTATAGAGTTGTTAATTTTTTCATGAAAAAATATTATTTTTTAATTAAAAAACAGTGATGAATTTTATTTTATTGGTTTATGTTATCACTTATATATACTTATTCAATAATTTACTTAAATAAAAGCATGTGAGCATATATGAAAGATTGTCAATGAATATTGTATTTGTGAAGGTATATAACAAATAAGAGTAATGCTCCTTAAATCCCTACTTAGCATATATTTTTACTGAGACTGCTATCCCTCTGAATAGAAATTAATATGCCAAGAAAATAACTTACTACTTTCTATTTACCAAACATAATAGCCAGAGAACAAATGTTTTCCTCAGAAGTATAGAGATGTCTTATATTTTCTGATCTTAGTTACCAAATTGCTATGCCAAAGCTATATATTTTGCTTATTCTTATATTTGTATTAGTCAGGCTGATCTAGCAGAACAGTTTTATTAGCCTGAATATGGATTATAAAAGGGATGTATTAAATTTGAGTACAGGATGTGAGCTAGGCCATCCAGCAATGCTGTGTATGCACACTGGAGAGGCTGAGACTCTCATTTATGAGGCTACATGCCTGTATTCAGCTGACATTGGAAGGTTCTTTAAAACCTTTCTTGTAATAGCTTACCACTGGAAGGCTCACTCACTCTGATGGAAAGCCTCCCTCTGTTAATTCTTCATGAAAATTCTGACTCACTCAAGAAGTGTGTCTGGTCGGGGGTGGTGGTCCGTGCCTTTAGTCACAGCACTCGGGAGACAGAGGTAGGAGGATCTCCATGAGTTTGAAGCTACCCTGAAAATCCATAGTGAATTCCAGGTCAGCCTGAGCTAGAGTGAGATCCTATCAAAATAAATAAATAAATAAATAAATAAATAAATAAATAAATAAATAAAAATAAAACAAAAAAAAGTGTGTTTGTCTGGATTTCTGTGTGAGTAGGGAGAAAACTCAATAGCATAGACAAGTAAGCTAGAAAGGAGATATAAAGGGAATAGGATGGTATTGTATGTATGTAAGTAGAGGAACAGATTAATGGGTGTGAAAAGGCCTAAGTGAAATCAGGGGAAGAGACTGAGTAAGGATAGGTAGAATGAGATCTAATCAAAATCTAAAAGGATATAGATATGTCACATGGAAACCAACTTTTTTGGACAATGGAACACACAGGAGCCAGAGATTGTTATTAGAAAATTTTCAGTGCCAAGGATGGAATACCCTCCAGTGAGTTGCTGGCCAGGTTAATCCCTGATAACCCAAAAATATTACAGGCCATTGCCAGGGTACTTGATTTCACACCAGAAATAGTAAGACTCTATTGCTGAAGACTCCACATACTTGGGCTGCAAGGTCACTGTAAAACCCTGCTGGAGCTGAGCTAAAAATCTCCTCCATGTAGATAAACTGACAGAAAGCTGGAAAAAGCCACACTGCATGCAGTTCAATGGGAGAGAGAGAAATCAACAGTGAACATACCCAACAGTGGATACTGCAAGCCTTATATTTGGCCAGCCAGGCCAAATGAGCCAACAGGTGCAATAGTGACATGTCTTAGGATAACTGAGAAGGGACCAAGGCACTGAGAAGAAGTAACAGAGGAGTGCTCAACACTGAAATATCTCAATCACACCTTCCATGGCTCAGAGTCCATTGTGGGAGAGCTGGTGGAAAAAATGTAAGATGGAAGAGTAGGACTCCTTACAACATGCTCTTCCAGACACAAAATGGCCTGGATATCCACGACCTCACAGTGCCTGACACTATATACACAAGACCGTCATAATAGGAAGAAAAGATCATGACATCAAAATAAAAGAGAGGGGGAGGGGATATGATGAAGAGTGTAGTTTCAAAGGGGAAAGTGAGGAGAGGGAGGGAATTTCCATGGGACATTGTTTACAGTTATGGAAGTTGTCATTAATACATAAATAAGAAAATAAATAAATAAAATTTTAAAAAGCAACAAAAATATAGAAAAGAAAAGTTGGCAATGAATATAACCCTCATCCTTACCAAGGCTTGAAATTAACCAGGATCCATATTGGATTTAATATGGTTTAAACTGTTACTTACCTAGCCATGCTATTATTCCAGCGTTCCTTGTAAGATTTAAATAGATATTTACTGTGTTACACATATATTAAATTCAGTTAATAATTTAGTTTACTCAAGAAGTAATCTTTCACAAAATTCAATTTTGATATACTTTTACTTTCTCATATGGATTGACATACATCTGAGTATGGAATGTTGGATAACAAATGGTGCCTTTTCATATGATATGGCATATATGTGGATGCTGGCTATATTACTCCTATGTTAGTAAACTTTGTACTGACATTGATGGACGTGTTTCCTTGTTTATTATGTGACTATGAAACAGTTTCAATTAACTTGAAGATCAAAAATGTATGAAAGAAAACTGGTTTTCTATAGATACATTTATTCTCAAAAAGTCTAACTATTATATATTCTGAGCTAATTTTTCATTCTAATATTATATTTTTCTTCAATAGCAAATACACTGTTAAAATGCATTTCTTGTTCTTTATTCTTTAGCAGAAAGAAATGTTTCTCATGGAGAAAACAGAATAGATAGATAGATAGATAGATAGATAGATAGATAGATAGATAGATAGATGACAGATATAGATAGATGGATGATAGACAGACAAATAGGTAGATATATGGATGGATGGATGGATGGATGGATGGATGGATGGATAGATAGATAGATAGATAGATAGATAGATAGATAGATAGATAGATAGAAACATAAGTAGCTGCATCATTTAAACATTCAAATGTAATTTTGTGGAGGAGAGGGCTGTATAGATTACTCAAGAGTTTAGAGATACTTGTTTCAAATCCTGCTGGAGGAGTTCAATTCCCTAGCCACTCACCCATGTAATGCTGAGTGGTTCTTTACATGAAGATGTAAGTTATTGACACACACACACATTTGTGTGCATGCTTAGACACAAATACATAAAAAATTAAAATGTAAATATCTTTTCCTTTTCCATAAATGGAAATACTATATCCTCATGGAGAAGTCTCCTTTTGGCAAGGGAATAAGCCTTTGAATTACTTCTATTGCAAGGTAAGGATGACTTCATTTCCAAACAAGATTGCACATCGGGCCATACTGTTTTACAACAAATATCAACTGCCAAGTTCTCCTACCAAAGAACTTGTTTTTCTCAGGACTTCAATGGGTAGTTTTCCTAGAAAGGCAAAAAATTATAATTTTTAATCAATGAGAATGTTGTTAAAAACACTAAATCTTTTGTTAAATTTTTGTCACCCTTATTAACATGAATGAAGGGAAAATTCCATGCAGTCCCTAAGAAGAAATTCGTTATAAAAGAGAGTAACAATTGACTCCTATGGGTCCTTCATCAACTGTAGTTCTGTTAACACTGAAGAGTGTTGTGATTATCAAGTGACACAAAGAACAAGAATAAATCAGAGTTGACTTCACATTGGGAGGAAAAAAATAAAGTCTTTGTAGTAACTACTCACATGAAAACCAGGAGTGCTGATAAGTCATAATGGGGAATAAGCAATTTGTGATATAAGACAGCCTTCTCCATGTGTAACTTGGGAAAGAGTGACCTGCTTTGTGATTTGAAAACAACTGTGGCTTAAGTCAATTGTATTGTGTCTTCAGCCCCATGCAACAGAGGCTGCTGAGAACTGAGAGCTGACTTCCCCTACAATGGTTTCTGAAGGTATTTCTTCAAAACCCTCTTACCAATGCCATGCTCTTTTCTGCTGTTTTCAAAAGCAAGTGAGCTGATCTTGAGGCAGCTTCAAGCGCCAGGCAGGTCAAAAACACAACAAAGTGGCTTCTGTGTGACATGAAAAGTCTATCTAATTTTCTATTTCCCACATATAGCTATGAAACATTCACTACCAGAACTTGTGTGTGCTTTTCGAGTATTTTTTTAAAGAGATTGAGGAAGTGATAAATGTCAAAACAGATATGTAGTATCTACATTAAAAAAGAAAATTAATATGGTTCAAAGTTACTAATGAGAGCCAAAATAATAGAAGTTAAAGATTTTCCAATTAAACTATATTTTTACGTAAAGTTATGCAGTGATATTAGATTAGATTCAAAATGATCATGAAAACTCATGCCTATAAGGAAAAATAAATAGAAAGGATTAGAAGAGCCTTTGATTTTAGGTGAATTTATTTTTCACAATCATTCAGTAGAACACACTGTTAAAGAACTATTTTTAACATATCCAATCTGGTGCTCCAAATAAATTAGACAACAACATGTAATTATTTCCACCATAGCTAGGCACTATGATATACGTATTTGTAGAAAGAATTTAATAATGCATATCATAAGTCATTAACTGATATTGGAATAATCATCCAGAAATTTATCTTATGGAAATAAGTATACTGACAAGTATTTACTTAACAAACACAAAAATAATTTAAATATTTTAAATATCAAATAAAAGTTGCAGATAAATTGCATAGGCATAAAAGTTAGTATGTTATGGAATCTATGAAATTATTTTGACACATGAGTATTTAACCATATACCAATATTAAAATATATATAAATAATGACATTATCATAGCAAATGCATCATAATGATGTTCAAACATTTTATTAGTCTATTTTATTTATTTATTTATTTGAGCCAGAGGTGGGGAAGAAAGAGCGAGAGAGATAGAGAGTGAGAATGAGTGTGGCAGGGCCTCCAGCCACTGCAAAAGAATTCCTGATGCATGTGCCTCCATATGCATCTGGCTTATGTGGGACCTGGAGAATTGAACCTGGGTCCTTAGCCTTCACAGGCATACACCTTAACTACTAAGCCATCTCTCCAGCCCCCACAATGATGTTTTATTACTTTTTAAAAAATTTTTCATCTGTTTATTGTAATAGGTTTAGTAGTATATTGGGTAGGAACATGCATTTATTTTTAGTGTAATATGCATCATGATAATTTATGCTTGTTCAATTCTCTTGTCTTCCTTCATGAGCAATGTCTAATATGCTTAGACTCAGAGTTGTCTGTTTTGTTTGCAAGACATAGTGTAGAAGTCATTGAAGCAAAGAAACAAAATTTACACTAGAGGTCTGATCACAGTACTCCAGCATTGTTAGGTAGTCTACATAGTTGTGAAAAGCATAATTTAATTCTAATACTTGTTACCATTAAAGAAAAGTAAAAAAACCACATATATGCCCACAAATTTACTTTATATATTTTAACAGTTTATTCTTTAAAACATAAATATCTTTGGGCAGGAGAGATGGCTTAGTGGTTAAGCGCTTGCCTGTGAAACCCTGGTTTGAGGCTCGATTCTCCAGGACCCACGTTAGCCAGATGCAGAAGGGGGCGCACACATCTGGAGTTCATTTGCAGTGGCTAGAAGTCCTGGCATGCCTATTCTCCCTCTCTCTCTCTCTCTCTCCCTCCCTCTCTCTCTCTCTCTCTCTCTCTCTCTCTTTCTATCTCTGTCACTCTCAAATAAATAAGTAAAAATGAACAACAAAAAAATAAAAAACATAAATGTCTTTAAAAATAAAGCACATGCCAAATTAAAATTATATAAATCTAAAAGTAAATGTATATGAAAAGCAAGTAACATGATGGTCTGAAAAATAAATTCAAAATATGTGAAATAGGTATGCCAAGAGAAAACATAGCACAGACAAGGAGACTTGATGGGCCTTACTAAAATGGCGGTGGCCAATTTAGAAAGAGACTCTGTCTCTCTGAAATTGCAGAGGAGTGTCAGAAGACAGACACCTTTCTCCTTGAGCATCATACACCTGCAAGTGTACTTTCACATACACATCTTTACACCACACACACACACACACACACACACACTACAAATATAAAATGAAAGGAGGTCTGTCTATGAGCTGAAGTAAATTAAATAACTAGATTTATTCGTTTTCTAGGTATTGCTACTACATTATTGTGAAATGATATTCAGTTACCAAACATATTTTCTTTTTTTATATTTTTTTTGTTCATTTTTATTTATTTATTTGAAAGTGACAGAGAGAGAAGGAGAGAAAGAGACAGATAGAGAGGGAATGGGTGTGCCAGGGCCTCCAGCCACTGCAAATAAACTCCAGACGCATGCGCCCCCTTGTGCATCTGGCTAAGGTGGGTCCTGGGGAAACAAGCCTCGAACCAGGGTCCTTAGGCTACACAGGCAAGCACTTAACCGTTGAGCCCTCTCTCCAGCCCACAAACATATTTTCAAATGCTCATGTATGACCTTAAAATATGGTAACATAAGACAATAAAGAAAAAACACACATTCTAACAAAGTAATATTGTACTTTATCTTACTTATGTTCTTTGAGTACTATATATATAAAATAGAATATTCAAATCTAGTAAAGCACATTTGTCATGCAAAAATGTTTCTTCTATATTCTTCTTGAACAGTAATATATTTAGTCATAACTTATTATTAATGTGTAATAAAAACACTATAATAATATTACTGAGATGTAATTGAATTTTCAGTTACTGTTAAACTCAGACTAAAATGATTTCTATATATAATGCTGCTAATTAAGTTAATCCATCCATGCAAAAATATTTAATGAAACTAATTAATATATTACAGCAGATTAATTGATCAATGAGGAATTTAAGAAAACAAGGAATATTGTAAAATAATAATGCAATTAAGAACTTGAACATTTGATTATTCCTCCATTAATTAACAAATGAATACATATAACAAGTAGAATAGTTTAATGATTGATGGATATAAAACTGGAAAACAAAGCTGGGCATGGTGGCACACGCTTTTAATCCCAGCACTCAAGAGGCAGAGATAGGAGGATTACCATGAGTTAGGCCACCTTGAGACTACACAGTGAATTCCAGGTCAGCCTGAGCTAGAGTGAGACCCTACCTTGAAATAAAAAAAATAAATAAAATAAAATAAAATAAAAAGCAAGACACGCAAGACAAAGGAAAATGATGACTCAGTGGTTAAATGTACTTGGATTACAAAGCCTCCTGGACGAGGGTTCAGTTTTACAGCCTTTCATGTAAAGCTGAATGGGTATCATATGCAGCAACAGGAGACCCTGGAGCAAATACACACACACACACACACACACACACACACACACACACGTACAAATAAATAAATAAAGATCAATTGAGTATTTATGTTATCTTCCAGTTATGCTAAATGTAGTGAAGACTGTGTCATTAGGGTAAAGCCATCCCTGTAGAGAGGCATCTTCTTGGTTGCCCACAGTTGCTATGGTGGACTTTGGATTCCCAGGTTTCCTTTCATTGTCTGAGGTATATTTTCCAACAAGTAAAAACGGTGATTATTACTTAAATAGCTGACAGGAGGGGTTAGAGAAGGAAATATGAAAACTGTCTCTGGAGCACCATGCTGGCCAGAAGGTGAAGACTGTCAAACAGCAGGCAAACAAGTGTTACATCTCATAGCGTCTCAGTGGGTCAGGGGCACTTGAAGGTCAGCAGACAGCTTTCAGGAGAAATATTAAACAGATTAGGTAATAACATTTGTATTAAAATTATAACTCAGGGGGCTAGAGAAATAGCTCAGAGTTTAAGAAGTTTCTCTGCAAAGCCTAAAGATCAGGATTAGACTTCCCATTATGCACCTGAAGCCAGATGCACAAGATGGCACATTGCAATTGGAGTTTCTTTGCAGTGACTAGAGCCCTGCCAAGCCCATTCTCTCTCTCTCTCTCTCTCTCTCTCTCTCTCCATATATATATATATATATATATATATATATATATATATATATATGTGTGTGTGTGTGTGTGTGTGTGTGTGTATTTATAAAATAAATAAAAACAAATTAAATAAATTATAGCAAAAGCATAAAAAGATGATGAGGTCATTTCCATAAAAATTATTGAATAAATAAGAGAGCATAGAGGTGTTATCTATCCACAGAGAAGAGCCAAAAAATTGCTGGAGAGTTTTGGTCCTCAAGGGAGGGTGGTAAGACACATAGATTACTTTTATTATACCCTGTCTCAATTCACAGCACCAGCCCAATAACTACCAAGCCAGGCATAAGTCTTTTCTTTGTTTTGGGGGGGAGGGTTCGAGGTAGGGTCTCACTCTGGCACAGGCTGACCTGGAATTCATTATGTAGTCTCAGGGTGGCAATCCTCCTACCTCTGCCTCCCGAGTCCTGGAATAAAAGGCACGTGCCACCACACCCGGCTTTATAAATCTTAATTTAGAAAAATTTCTGAAAGTACCAAACCAGTACTTCTCACAATTATCAAAAAAAAAACAACAAATATAGGAAAAAATCCAGAGAAATTTTCAGAGCAGAGAAACAGAAGAACACTTGACAACTAAATTTAATGTCATGATCTGGGTGAGATTCATAGAGTAAAAGGGCTTCAGTCACACAACTATAGAAACTGAAAAGAAAGTGGCTGGTAAGTTGCAATGTGTCAATCTTTCTTCATTAACTGGAACCATTGTGCAATACCAACAGGTTGGTAACGTGCCAAAACTCTATGTATTTTCTTCAGAATTTTTTTCTCAAAGTTGAAAGTGGCTCTAAAATAAATTTACTTCATTTTCATTACAGAGTAACACAAATAACACCTTGGAAATGATATGGTTTAAGGGTCTATGATAAAAGTGATTAAAATTTGAATGTATTCATATTTGTCTTAGGAAAAACAAACATTGCCTTTTTTGTTCTGTTATTTAAATCCAAGGTTCAATATGAGAAAGTTAACTATCATTGAGGCCACTCCACTGAGTCATTTCTAATGCAGATGAAGATATGTGGAGTAAAATTAACATTGTATTTAAATTGAGCCCATTAATAGTGATATAAAAATATTTTCATCTCATAAAATCATTATTATAATCTTTAAGACAATTAGTAAAGCCTATAAAATGCTAAACACTTTCTTCACTATCCATCACCTAATAATGATGTCTTCAATGGTGAATATTCAAAACACTAAACCTTCAATGAATATTGATGATTAAAGAGGTTAAATAGTTTGATTATTTTATTTATTTTTCTGGGAGAATGGGTTTACCAGAACTACCAGTAACTGCAAACAAACTCCAGACACATGTGCCACAATATGCATCTGGCATACTTGGACTCTCAGGAGTTTGAGACTTCATAGGCAAGTGCCTTAACTGCTAAGCCCGTCTCTTCAGCCCATAGTTTGATTTATTTATTTATTTTTATTATTTATTTATTCATTTATTTTGGTTTTTCAAGATAGGGTCTTACTTTATCCCTGGCTGACCTGGAATTCACTATGTAATCTCAGGGTGGCCTCAAATTCATGGTGATCCTCCTACCTCTGCCTCCCAAGTGCTGGGATTAAAGGCATACGCTACCACACCTGGCTTCATAGTTTGATTTTTATTAAAATAAAATCTCCACTGTGCTATCTCATATACTGCAGTGACCATGATCAAGATAATAGAAATCAATGGTCTCATTTCCTCCTTTCCTCTTTAATCTGTTTGATTTAAAAAAAAATCAAGAATTTTATAATATGCAAAATTGGATGAAATGTAAGAGTATAGAATAAAAACCACAAGCCTCTGTGCTTTCTTTCATTCCTTGTATTTATGGTTGAAGTTGCTGGCTATGACCTCTTTTCTGTACATCCTTCCAACACTTTGGATGGTGGGGTATCTTTATCACTTTCAAAGTACAAGTGGGCTTTGCCAACTTTTCAGTCAAAGATATTTTTATTTATTCATGCATATTAAGCCTCTTTTGGTCCCCCATAAAACCCTGACTTGCTCAGAAGGAACATCACCTCCAGATTACTGTGCTTATGTGGCATCCTGATAGCTCTGGTTTCAGGTCGGATGAGGGCAATGATATGTAAATGGTGTCCTGTTTCAAGGTGTGTGCAGAGCACTTTGTACCAAGATAAGCTTGCAGTAGAAGGTTAACAATGAGAGTGAACAATGAGAGTGAACTAGGACTTCAATGCTGACATCTTGGTGGCATGCAACCTTTGTTGCTGACCCAGATGAGCACCCAGTGAAATGACAAAATGCAATGACAATTTGCCAACATGTGCATTTAATGACAAATTCACGAGAAGCTATTAAGAATTAGTGAAATACTTTTTAATGTTTGCTTAAAATGCATGGATTTTCCCCACACTTGCCTGTGGATGGGATCGCAATCGTTTTGTGCTCTTTCTGAATGTGGTGGTTTGTATTAGGAGTACCCCATATACTTAGGTGTTCTGAATACTCGGTCCCCACCTGGTGGCAATTTGGGAACTGAGGCCTCTTGGAGGCAGTGTACTGTTGGGGCAGGCTTGAGAGTGTTATAGCAATTTCCCCTTGCCAGTGTTTGGCACCGTCTCCTGTTCCTGTTGCCCACCTGATGTTGGCCAGCAGGTCATATTCACCCTCTGCTCATGCCATCATTTTTCTTGCCACCATGGAGCTCCCTCTTAGGTCTGTAAGTCCAAATAAACCCTTTTCTTCCATAAACTGCTTTTGGTCCTGTCCTTTGTACAGCATCAGAAGTTCACTGCAACCATAACATTGGTACTAGGAGTGAGGTCATTGCTACTAGAAACTTCTGTAGCTTTGGAATCTTGGAACTAATGAAGAAGGAAAGTGGAAGGATTTGAAGCCTTGGCCTAAGAGATGCCTTGCAGAGCTCTAAGTACAGCTTGATGGACGAAATGGTCACAGCTGAAAGACCTGAATGCACTAAGTGCTATGGAGTGTGAGGTTTGACTTAGGAGGGTGAGAAAGAGCTTTGCCCAGATTGGGCTAAAAGCAGTTTGTGTGAAAGGCTGCTGTTATGCCCATGTTCTGAGAAGTTGTGCATGGTTGCACTGTGTAAAAATGAATGGACTGGTGTGAACAGAGGGATATGACACAGAAATAAATGAAATCTTTGGGCCAAAACTCCTGCCTGTTCAGCTGCAATTTTTTGAGAGATTACAACCATTTAGATTGGGGCAGATGACCCGCATTGGGACAACAAGAAGAATGCAAACTCTGTGGAAGGGGCCTGAGTGCTGAAGGAGTGTTCTGCTGTTCAAAATATGCTTTATTCCTTTTTGGATTAACAAGTTGTCAGCACACCTTGTATTATGGAGTATAACAAACAAAAAATGAGAGTCATTGAAATTACAGCATAGTTTCTGGCCTTGGGCAGTGTGAAGCAGGTTTTCTGGATTGCCTGCATGGAGGCTTGATGGAGCCATGAGGATGAATTTAGGATTGCAGTAAAGACCCAGTAGAGATGCCAGGACTCTTAGATGGTTGCCAAGAGCATCTGCGGGCACCAGATGAAGTGTCCTGGGATGGTGAGTCGTCTAGCTGGAGGGGAAGAATTGGTATTTTAGAGACCTGTCACTGGTTAGAATAATCAGACTTTGAGACTTGTCACTGGCTAGAGTTGTCAGATTTGGAAGTACAGAGTTTGATGTGTGCCCTGTTTGTTTTAAATCTTGTATTTGTTGATTATTTCTTTGCTATGCCCAGTGCCAGTTTTTGTAGTGTGAATATTTATTCTGTGCTATCACTTTTTTAATTAAAGCTCTGTTAAAAGACCTTGGATTGGGCTGGAGAAATGGCTTAGCGGTTAAGCGCTTGCCTGTGTAGCCTAAGGACCCTGGTTTGAGGCTCAGTTCCCCAGGTCCCACGTTAGCCAGATGCACAAGGGGGTGCATGCGTCTGGAGTTCATTTGCAGAGGCTGGAAGCCCTGGAGCGCCCATTCTCTCTCTCTCCCTGTATCTGTCTTACTCTCTGTGTCTGTCGCTCTCAAATAAATAAATAATAATAAAAAATAAAAATAAAATAAATAAAATAAAATAAAAAGACCTTGGATTATGGGGGTGTTTGAACATCATTGGGATTGATAAAAACTATGGGGACTTTGGAAGTTGGACTGAATGCATTGCATTTTACACCATGGATGGTTGTCAACTTATGGGGGCCATGGGTAGAATGTGGTGGTTTGAATAAGTTGCCTGGTAAACTTATGTGTTCTGAATACTTGGTCCCCACCTGGTGGCAATTTGGGAATTGGAGCCCCTTGGAGGGAGTGTATTATTGGGGCCAGTCCTACCAGTGTTATAGCCAGCTTCCTCTTGCCAGTGTTTGGCACACTCTCCTGCTGCTGTTTTCTACCTGATGCTGGCCAGGAGGTGATGTCCATCCTCTGCTCATGCCATCATTTTCCTTGCCATCATAGAGCTTACCCTTGAGTCTGTAAGCCAAAATAAACCCTTTCCTCCTATAAACTTCTTTTGGTCAGCTTCTTTGTGCAACATCATAAAGCTGATTATAACAAGTTACCAATAAATTATTAAGAAAAAGTGGAATATGATTTAATGTTTCCTTAAAATGCTTATATATTTCCCACATTGGCCTGTGGATTAGATCCCAACAGTCTTGTGCTTTTTCTAGGTAACATTAATTGTGCACATATAACTGCACATGTTACTTTCGGGGGTCGGGGTGTCTTTTGTAGTGCTACAATTCAAAACCAGGGTTTTTAACAAGAAAATATGGAAGACACATAAGCACATGCACATACATACACACACACACACACACACACACACACACACACAAACACACATATACATATATGTGTGTGATCTGATATATGTGATATATTGATCAGAAAAACCTATATAATAGGTAAATAACTTAAATGAAATTTAATGAAAAAGTCTAATTTGTATAAGGTTAAAAAGGCACAAAGGAAAATGATTGGTCATGAAATAAATTTTAAAATAGATGTCAAATTAAGTTCCTCTTGTAGTTCTTTACAACTTATTTTTAGCTCCATTCAGTAATAATAAGTATTTGGGGTTACCAACCAGACTACATCATAGATGCTGATTGCAGATAATGAAAATATAGGAAATAACTTAGAGGCAGAATCTTTTTCATAGTTATCTTAGTTTATTTACCTCGGGATAAGGGAACTGCAGGGATTCACAAGGTAATAGTATGCAAATTGTCCCTAACTGAGCACAAAGAAATACATTTTCGGTCAATGATAAACAAAGGGACTTACATAGACAAGGAAAAAGGCAGTGCATTATGTTTTAATCCTTTATGGTGGATCCCACTCTGTGACTGCAAGAGCCCTGAGCTGCTTAAGGTAGGTCCATAATTCCCAGAACAGAGAAGGAAACCGGATTATTGACTGAAGGAATCAAATGAGATGATAACAGCTTTTAAAAAAAGGAAACTAAGCAAGAATTATGAGCAGTCTAAGATATTTGAGGATAATGGGAAACAGCTGAGAATAAGGTAAGGCTGGGTAACCAGAGTAGTATACAGACAATGATCCTAGCCAGAAGAAATACAATTGAATCCTCCTCACTTCAGATGGGCTTTCTTCTTACACCTGCAGCTTCTGCACACTGGTAAACTTACATCTCAATCAAATTTACTTCTAAACATTAGATTTATTTTAGTATAATTTTCATTTCCTTGATTAACTTGACATACATTTATACAACTATGTCTACTAATGATCATAGTTGTGCAAAAGGTTTTGGTATATTTCCATATAAGTATAGGATGTACTTTGACAACTACATCATCAGTAATATCTTCAACCTAAATATGTGGATATCTGTTGCTTCATTGAAGGTCTTAGTATTTTTTGGTATTATGTCAAAAGTTCTAATCTAACTGGACTATAATACACCTCCAGTCTTCTGTAGGATTCTATCTTCATTTAAATATCATGCAAATTGCTAGTAGCTAAATGAAAACTGAGTTCAATAACTATCAGCAGGAAAATTACAAATTAAAACTGCAATGATATATTACCACACATTGAAATGTTTTCTTTAAAAAAAGAGTTTAAAAAATAAATGTTAGTGGCAGGAACAGAAAATGAATCCCCACATTTCTGCAAAGAATGTGAGTGAGTCCAGCAATGATGGGAATGAATATTATGGCTGCTAAAAAAAAAAAGTCAGTGGGTCTAGATTATTACACAGCACTATCATAACTAGGTGTATTCAAAGGAAATGAAAAGTTTCTGAAAGCAATTACTTTCCAATGCAGTATTAGTCACTATAGTCCACAGATGAAACAAACCCATGTCATCAATAAATAAAAGCTAAAGAAAGTGTTGTATATGTTTTCTTTATGTACCATCATATATAAAGGCAGGATGGAGTAATAGCTGGCCTTTCAAAGAAAATTCTGTAATGTATAACATAAATGTACCTACAGGACATTGTGTGAGGTGAAGTAAGACAGGTAAAATAGCGCAAATTAATCTTATTTTTGTATGAAACAACAAAAAATATCTTAAGGCAAAAATAAAATAGCAATTACCGGGGGCTGGAGAATATGGAAAAGAAGGGAAATATTGTTTGCAAAAGCACAGTTTCAGTTAAATTAATTAGTGCCACAGATCTTTTGTGCTACATAGTAATTATAGTTACCACTACAATTCAGTTGTTAGATTTTTTATTATTGTAGGTATTAAGTAAAAAGAAAATACATAAGCTTTAGAGCACAAAAAATAGGATTTTCTACAGTGTATGTATGCAAATATCAATAGGGCCTTCATGATAAATATAGGTCGTTTTATTTGTTAGTTAAAAATGACAACTATGGACTTAAAAATGCCCCAAAACTCATCTTCTGAGCCATTAATATCATCTATCTCTCTTTAGCCTAACTCTCACATTACACCTCTACTAATATTTATGTATTTATTTCCTGTGTAGCACATCAAAGGCCATCCTATTCATTTGGACCAACACAAAGACTGGGTGTCATATACAGTATGGTTATGTAATATCATATGTCAACTATGATGTGAAATGCATGCAGCTTCTAAGTCATCTCCAAGATGATAATTCATTTAATTTCTTCAATCATCTGAGAAGTCAAGTATGTCAAGATACATGGTAATAAAATTAGAATGTCGTTGCTGATACAGACACTCATATTGACAGATATTTATCATTTCTATAAGTAGGAGAAAGTTACTAAAAGTTGAAAAATCCTCTGAAGACAACCTTCAGATCCCTTCCCCTAAGTGTAACATATCAGTAGACATTAAGTCATTTAAAAATGGCAAACGTGAATTTAGTGAGCGTATTATGAACAGGAATGGAGAACCCATAGTTCAAATTGCAATTGTGTAAAATATATTGTGTTTCCCTAAAACAAAGTATTGTTCACATTTATATCTTATTCTTTGATATTCTCAAAAATAAAGTCTTCTGTCTAGAAAAGTTTCAATATTTTATTTATTTATTTATTTGGTTTTTAGAGGTAGGGTTTCACACTAGCCCAGGCTGACCTAGAACTCACAATGCAGTCTCAGGGTGGCCTCAAACTCACAGTGGTTCTCCTACCTCTGCCTCCTTTGTGCTGAGATTAAAGGTGCACATGACGGCACCCGGCTCCAAACACTTTATGTTGAATTGTTTGATGATGATGTCTAAAATAAACACTCACGCTGAAAAAACAGTGAGAAGAAATGTAATTGTCCTCTATGGCAGACGACCAAGTCCCATAAAAGAACCACAGGGCCATGCCAGAGCTGTGACATGTGGTACTGATGGTGTGGGATAATAGAGTGCATGGGGCTGGGTAAAGGAAAAAATAGCAGAGAGGTGTGCAGTCCAGAGAGGAAGAGCATGCTTATGAACAAATGGTATGTGTGTTCTCTGGGAGTAAGTCTGATTTATTATTAGCTAGTAGAAGGAGAAGAAATTTACAATACATTTTTTTAAATCGTGAAAAATAATAGTTACATATTGTATAAGGAGATTAAATATATGAACTGAATATGTATATTATATAAGTATATATTATATACTATTATATATAAGTATATATATATAGACATATTACTACATATATCTGAATGTATACTAACTATATTGATCAACTATATATAAGAAATATACAAACATATACAATCATATATATAGACTTAGAATACATGTTTAATTGTTATAATCTTAATAATTTATGTAATATATGCAAATATCCTCATCTGTGTATTTCTCAGGCTTCTTCAGAGACAAATAGACAATGGATAGATAGATAAATAGAGATTTTATCATAACAATTAGGATGAGCTGCATGATGGTGGGCGCTGAGAAATGTCACCCGAGGTCATTTCTAGGCTGGAAAACTTGAAGAAGAGCCCATGAGTCCATCCAAGTCTAAAAGTGTATCCAAACACTTTCATTCTTAGTCTGAGGCTACAAGTTTCAGAATCCAGGCATGCCTCTACTTATTCTAGAAACATCAAAGTGAGGAGCTTGGACTTCTGATGTCCAAAGGCAGGGGTAGAAGAGAGGATTTCCACTCCCCTGGAAATAAAAAAAAAATCCTTTTCTCTGTGTTTTTCCTCTCTGTAAGTTCACAGTTAAGTGGATGGGACTTTCTTTCATACCACTCAGTAGTCAATCTTCCTGGATGCACTCAGAGAAACTCTTAGGGGTAATTTCATAGCCCTCAAATATTTCTGGTTAAGTTAAGTTATAATTCTTCACTACAGGGTTGGAGAGATGGCTTAACCATTAAGGCACTTGTCTGTGAAACCTAAGGACCCGCATATGATTCCCTCGTACCCATATGAGCCATATGCACATGTTGGTGCATGTGTCTGGAATTTTTTGCAGTGACTGGAGGCCCTGGTGCAAAAATTCTCATTCTCTCTCTCTCTCTGTCTCTCTCACTCTCTTCCTCTCTCAAATAATTAAAAATAAAATATTAAAAAAAAAAAAAAACTCTTCAGGGCTGGAGAGATGGCTGAGCAGTTAAGGAACTTGCTTGCAAAACCAAAGGACCAAGGTTCGGTTCCCCAGGACCCATATAAGCCAGCTGCACAAGGTCATGCATGCATGTGGAGTTCATTTTCAGTAGCTGGAGGCCCTAGTGCACCCACTTAATCTTTCCCTCTCTATTTATTTATTTATTTTTGGTTTTTCAAGGTAGGGTCTCATTCTGGCCCAGGCTGACCTGGAATTAACTCTGTAGTCTCAGGGTGGCCTTGAACTCATGGTGATCCTCCTACCTCTGACTCCTGAGTGCTGCGATTAAAGGTGTGTGCCACCACGCCCGGCTCCTCTCTCTATTTCTATCTCTCTCAGAAAGTTCTGCACTACAATCTAGAAAGATATAAGTAGAGTTCACTCATCTAATGAAAATAATGGACAGAATTGTTAGTAGTACACTGAAGAAGGAGTAAGCAGTGATTGTTTTTTTTCATGTTCCTACTAAGTGATACTTTCTGCCATGTGTAAAAGCTAAGCAAACTGGTTTCCAAGGCAACCACACCTAGGCTGAATGCTGGATGTCAGAATAAACATGATGTACCTTTTTGATAAAGTAAGTGGGACTGTGGTGGGCCAGCATTAAAACTCTACAACAGAGTGAGGAAAGGAAGCGAGGCTTAGTAGAACATGCTGTGCAGCTCTTTGTAAAATCTCCACAAACATTGAACACTCTTGGGCTTATGTAACTTTTCTGGAGAAAAGAAGACTCCTAGCGGGAAGTTCTCAACAGCCAGACATAGAATATGACCTGGAGTGTCTCAGAGAAGGAGCTAGGGACAATCATATTACAGTGCCTAAGGGAACTAGGAGGTAGAAAAGGTGCTCTAAGATTCCACTGGAGCTCCTTTGTCAGAAGTGCACCAGTGATAAAAGATATGAAGCAGATAACTTCACAGAAAAGTTAAGGTTCTCCTCATATCACAAACGACCAGGTTTGTAAGACAAAGGGAAATCCTTAGAGAAGATGCATCTACAAGATAAAGAGAGACCATGAAAGAAACACGGGTATACAAGGTAAAAGGAGATCATTAGAAAAGACAGGAAACACACACACACACACACACACACACACACGAGAGAGAGAGAGAGAGAGAGAGAGAGAGAGAGAGAGAGAGAGGAGGGCACAGAAAAGGGGATACAGAGAGGAGAGAGAGAGAGATCCATCACCAAAGCAAGAAAACAAGACAAACTATACAAAGTTAGATTTTGGGGAAACCAGTGTAATTAACTACATCTTTTTATTTCAAGTCAAATTAGATAAATGGGACAGTAGTATCATGTATCATCATAAAATATTATTGCTCATTCAAGTTGTTGGTCACAGGTTAGAAAAGTTTGGCATAACATAATTAAAAGATCTTTATTGATCTAGACGAATAGGTGACATGTGAGACCACACAGCATCTCATTTCCTTCTATTACTTTTATATGTGCATTGCTTTCTAGATTATGTCTACAGCTTGTTTGGTGATAAAATTCAGCATGTTTTCTAATTGTGCTTTAGGAGTGTAAACAAAGCAGTACTATGGCAGATCCATTGCTAAGAAATATATATGTATATTTGGATCAAGACAATAATAATCCTTGTTATTTTGGGAATTTACTTGACACCTAGTTAGGGCTTGGTGGACTGACGGTGTCCCTGTAATGTGCCATTATATTGGGGTACTGTCCCAGTTGCATCAGGAATCTCAAAGTGTACCAAAATAACTAAAGATTTCAAAAGTGTCCATAAGTAATAAGGCAAGTCACTATGAAAACAAAATAATACCAACAAACATCTACCTCTCCTCACTGATGTGAATTACTGTTCATAATCTACCACTTACAACTATAGCTTCCCTTTACTTCATGTCACTATATTCATAGAAGCCCTACTATTTCTCTTCTTGAGTTTATGGAAAACCCGATGTGCCTTCATGAGAAGGAAGGACAAGTGTAGATCTTATGTACCACTCTTCCATCTGTCTTTGGGATACGACTCAGAGAGGCCTCTCCATTTTCATGATATGACTCAAGTGCATTTTCACCAAATTCCAAGTACCCTCACTGTCAATAATGAATGCATCAGTTGTAAAAAATAATGTTTAAGGCTCAAGAGATGGCTTACTGATTAAAGCATTTGCCTGTGAAGCCAAAGAACCCAGGTTTGATTCCCCGGGACCCGTATAAAGGTAAATGCACATGGAGGCACATGAGTCTAGAGTTCTTTTGTGGTAGCTACAAGCCCTGGCATGCCCATTCTCTCTCCCTCTGTGTCTCTCTTCTATCTTTATCTCTCTGCTTGAAAATAAATATTTTTTTTTAAATTAAATATGTTTAAGGAAACAGAATTGTCAAATTATATTTGGAATGTACAGTGTGAAAGGAGGAAAAAGACAGTTTTGTGTTGACTGGATGTGAAAGGTCAAATTACCCTTATTGTTACCAAAAATTGTTGTTTGCATCCTATTTGGAAGTTGATGTTATGTTAGTTATACAACTGAATAGAGTGGAACAAAGTTTTGGTTAGCAATACGAGTCAGAAGAGAAGCTGAGGACATGGATCTTGGTAGTGTCAGTGTGGGAAGTTTCACAACCTGTAGGATATTTCACGAAAGGTGATTTTCCTGAGCTGCCAGGTCAACATGTACCTAATACAGTCAGCATCCCTTAGTTGCTGTGCCCTAGCAATCCCCTGCTGCTTCAATTCAGGTTAATCCTGGCTTCTTTCTTCCCTTGGACTAATCATATTCTAAGAACAAAGTGGGAGAGAGAGGGGGGCATAGCCATAAAGTTGTCAAATAATCTGTCCCTCTTCTGTGTCCCGGCAGGTGATCATTCTTTGTGAATACAGCCTCTACATTGAGGCACAGCACCTTCTATCTTCTAAAAATCACATTTGTACTTATTTTATTTTATTTTTATACTGAGCAAGGACCTTCAAAATTGCATCCCTAAGGCCAGGACACACAGCAGAAAACAGTTATTGATATGTTTTTTTAATTAGATTTATAATGTTTATAAGTGTTAGTTTTGGAAAACAGTTGTTGAAATTTCATCTTATATTTTGCTTCATTTCTGTGTGTTTGCTGTTCTTACAGACATGCAAAATCCACAGGCTTCAGGACTTGTCTTCATTGATCTCAATGTCTTTAAGAGCTTCTGTTTCAATACTGCCATCTTCTCCCTCTCCCTCTCTATCTTCATAATGTTGAGAGATTTACAGATTCCTTCAGCTCCTACTATGAAGAAAAATAAGAGCATAAACTAAATGTTCCCTAAGAGGTCCTCGCTGATTATTTATTGGAAAATTGGTTCTCCATTCCTTGTTGTATACTTTTAAAGTTTCAACCTCACTTTAAAAAATGATTTTCAGGGCTGGAGAGATGGCTTAGTGGTTAAGCGCTTGCCTATGAAGTCTAAGGACCCCGATTCGAGGCTTGATTCCCCAGGACCCACGTTAGCCAGATACAGAAGGGGGCGCACACGTCTGGAGTTCATTTGCAGGCTGGAGGCCCTGGCATGCCCATTGTCTTTCTATCTCTCTCTGCCTATTTCTCTCTCTGTCTGTTGCTCTCAAATAAATAAATAAAAATAATAACAAAATAATTTAAAAAAGTGATTTTCAGTCTTATTATAATTGATTTTTCTATTTAGGGTACACATATTCAAATACCTTCTTATCTCTTTCACTCACACACAGATGCACACAATCACTCCTTTAGAGGCAAAAGCTTTCAATATTCTTTTAATAGCTAAATGCTATTAAATATCTACTATTTAATATCAGAGTATTAATATTGATAGAAAACCTGTAATGCTTGCAATAAAACCCACAAAGACAATGTATGCATGTACAGAAGTAAAATCCAAATATTGAAATGACTCACATTGTATATGGCAGTATAATCATGTAAATATGTTAGTCTTATTTTTTAAAATTATTTTCATGCTGTAAAAGTCATTCAATTTTTCCTATACTGTAATTTTATAGGATTTTAGAACAATCACTTCTGCTGTTATATTATGACAGTGAGCACTATGACTAGTTAAGGTTACTTAGAAATTTAAGATGTGTAAGTATATTGATGTAATGAATTATTTAAATGGACTTGGGTAAAAATTTATTTTATTAGGTGCATTTTCTAGTAGTAGTTTGGCTTGACAGTTTATTTTTTAGTTTCTAAAACACCTTTAAAAATGTCTCCAGATTTAAATGGAAAAATAAGAAAGCACGGAACCCATGACACTATAATCACATTTCACTTAGAAAGTGCAAATATTTGAGATTATGGTCATTTAAGTAATCATTAAAATGTTTTATCCATCTTTATTTTCTCATGTACTTCTTTCTGTACATTAAGTTTCTTAGTATTTCATTATTATTTTTATGATAAACTTTTGAATGAAGTAGTAATTTTATTTTATTTTTAAGGCTATTAAAATATTATATTCTGGACTAAAATATAGGCAGACATAGTTAAGTATAGTCAAACCAGACCATATGGGTATCTCAGACCAGACATTCTATGAATCCATAATAAAATGATGCCATTCATATTAGTTAATGGGAAATAGTCATAAAATGTCCCAAATCTTGAGATAAACACAGCTAAAAATAAAAACTAACAAAATAATTGATTCCCACAGTTTTGTTTCTAGAATATGTCCCAAAAGAGACATTTCCTCTGTGATGCCTTTAGCAATTATTTATTTGTAAAAATAATCATGTAAGTTATAGATAAATATTTTATTCTTCACATTTCAAGAATCATGGGTAATAGCCATATTCAAAGTCATTTCTCAATACATGTTTCCCATTAAGCACTCCTATTTCCATTAAATTAACTAATCACTGTCCTGTGGTGAGAAATTCATGCTTCAAATAAGGGTTGATTAAAGATTAGTGTTCGTGGTAGTTGGTCACCTGTTCCATCATTAGATGTTAAGAGTGCTGGCTGCTCACATAAATGAGCACCATGAAGAATTCTGAATACTTTATTGTGTGGCTTCTTTTCCTGGTTTCCATAAGCCTGAAATTGCACAGCAAGATACATATTTTGTCTCCTTTAACCTTTGCACCATTCTTATGTACATTAAAAATTATATGAACCCAACATGGCTCAAGGAAATTTTGTGGAAGAGGAGGCGGAAAGAATGTCAGAGCCACATGTTGGGTCATGATATGCAGAGACATTTCTCCTACCCATAACTGCGGACTAACTCCACAATGCATGACCCTTATACACCAACAAGGAGGGGTCAGGGGGAGGAGGTAGGACATGGACGAACCTAACAATGGTACCAACTTGACTGTATTCACTTAGTATAAAGCTAATTAATAAAAATGAATTAATTAATCAAAAAATAAATAAAAATTATATTCAAAATTATAAGACATAAAGGCTTATTTGTCTTTTATTTTTTTAAGTAAACATATGTCCAAAATATTTATTTAACAGTGAAATATTTAAACATATAGAACTGTAACTTATTGATAGAATTTTTTTTTCCAAAAATAACCTCAAGCCATTAATGTCCACTACTCCTGAATAATAATAATACAACATAAATCAACTAAGGTAAACATACTTTAAAATGTTCAAGAGATAAATCTCCATGAATATTTTTGTTATTTTTTCATTCTTTCATGTCATTATAAAAATGTTTTATGAAATAAGATGAAAATGATTGCCATAATGTAACACACACTTCACAGAAGTACCACTTTCAATGAATGCAGTGAGAATACTTGAGATCTACTTTTTAAGCAAAATGTAGAAATGCTGTATGTTATGGGCTTTAATGCCAGGCTGTGTTAGATCACCAGTTCTATTTATCTTAGAACTGATATTTATACTTTTTGACCAAAATTTTCAACTGTTTCTTCCCACTCCTCTATTCACTCTATTCTGTTGCTATGTGCTCAGATTTTTGACATTCCATAAAGAAGTGATATCTTACAACATTTGTATTTTTCTGTCTGATTTTCTTCACTTAGAATATCACCTTCATTTTATATTTGTGTTATAAATGGCAAGATTTTTTATATAGTTCAATTACAACTATAAGTATTTATATATCATCAACATTTAAAAATAACATTTGCTTTACTATTTTGGATATTAGAAGAATCCATGAACATGTGAAGGCAGTTATTTCTACAAAATAGAGGGATTTTTTATTATATTTATTTATTTATTTATTTATTTATTTATTTATGAGCGACGGACAGAGAGAGAAAGAGGCAGATAGATAGAGAGAGAGAGAGTGGGCACACCAGGGCCTCCAGCCACTGCAAATGAACTCCAGACACCTGCGTACCCTTGTGCATCTGACTAACATGGGTCCTGGGGAATTGAGCCTTGAACCAGGGTTCTTAGGCTTCACAGGCAAGTGCTTAACCATTAAGCCATCTCTTCAGCCCTAGAGTTATTTTTCATTTGATATAATCACAAGTGGGATCTGAAGGTCCAAACTATTTTCTAGAAAGACTGTATCAATTTAAATTTAAACCAGAAGTATAGAGGCTTCCCTTTTCTCCACATCAAAAAAAGAGAAAAACATGTTTAGCTATTCACAATAGTCATACTTAATGATGTAAGATGATGTCCTACTGTGGCTTTAACTTACATTTTCCTAATGATTAGGAAGTTGAATAAGAACAGAAATGTCTTTTCTATACATTGATCATATGCATGTCAATCAGAAAATGTCTAGAGATATTTGCATGTTTCTATTTGAGCTAACATATTTTTTGCTATTGAATTTATGGAAGTATTTAAATGTCTTAATTATTGACATCCTCAGAAATATGATTTACAATTATTTTCATTGCATAGTTTGTCTTTTAATTTTTATATTTATTTTCTCTTCTATGAAGAAGCTTTTCTCTTTTAATATGGTCTGATTAATTGAACTTTGCTTCTGTTGCCTGGGCTTTTGAAGTCTAATCTCAAAGATCACTGTGAAGATCAATGTCAAGGAGGATTTTCCTATGTTTTCTTTTTAGGAGATTTGCAGGCTGAGGCTTTGTATTTAAATCATTAATCCTCCTTGAATTGATCATTATGTATTCTATAGGAGTGTTCATTCCTCTGTGTACACATATGTCAATTTTATCCACTCTGTTTATGGAAGATTCTATCTTTCATCATTACATATTCTTCATGCTTTTCCAGAGATTTGTTTACCTTCATGTGTGTGTGTGTGTGTGTGTGTGTGTGTGTGTGTGTGTGTGTGTACTTTAAGTCTGCCCTGCCCTGAGTAGGACTGAAGGATATTATTTAAATGAAGAAACATCTCAAAATCCTAGCATTGCAACTCAAGCTATTAGAAAAAAATTCACAAGTTAAATCTTAAAGTTAGGAGAAATGAGGAAATAGAAACATTTTTGGATGTACAAAAGAAGACTGAGAAAATAACAAATGAAGAGAACTGATAATAAGTGAAGCATAGATTTGAATGATAGTAGATGCCAAAACTATAAGATTTTTTAGAATGGATAAAATTGACAAACCTTTTTATCAAACAAGAAACAATGAGAGATAAAACAAAATAGCAAATGAAGAATGAATACAACAGATAACAGAAATAGAAAGATTTCTAGGAGATAATAAAGTAAATGAGATTCAGGAAGTAGATATACATGCAATCTACTATATTAGTTATGTTTCTGGTCAGTATGATAAAATATCTAAAAGAATCAAATTAGGGGACAAAGAATTTATTTTGTATCACATTGAAGTCACAGGATAGGATGGCGCACATATTGGCACCATGAGACAGCTGTTGGCTTGGCCAACAGTGACCTAACAGTCACAATCCTAAAAAAAAATAAAAAATAAAAATAAATAAATAAATCAGCTAATGGAAACAACTGCTCAAATACATCAACCTAGGAGGAAAAGTGAACCATAGTATGCAAATTAAGAACATGAAAAACTGGAAAATATGCCCAGGTGTTCTAGTTCTTGCCTTTAACCTCAGCATTCAGAGGGCCAGGGTAAGAGGATTGTTGTGAGTTCAAGGCTAGTGTGAGACTACATAGTGAATTAAAGGTCTGCCTGGACTATAATAGCAACACCATTCCTCAAAAAAAAAAAAAAAAAAGAACAAAAAAAATGGAAAATATGAAAAAACCTATGTCAATTAAGAAATTTATTTATTAATTTGTATGTTGTTAGTAGGTGAGATGTCTATGACCATGTGTTTACTTTGTATGAACTGAGGCAATGGCTGGAGATGAACTTTAAGTGTCCTGTCTGTTTTTTAATCATTTTCATTGCTCTTACTTGTTTTCTGCCTGCTATGGGGACTTGTTGATTTGAGGAGCTTGCTGTTGGTCAGCTCTGACTATTACCTGCTCCCCACTCCTCACAGAACTGTAATTACTGGATAACACTTCCACCCCTAGCTGTTCATGTGAGCTCATTAATGTCAAATTATCTTGGTCTCATGTCCACTCAGGCCTTTATACTGTTGCAGGAAATGCACTTAACCTCTTAGCTCTTGCTACAGCCCTGATTAGCAAGTTAAAAAAAAAAAATGTTCAGGGATGGAGAGATTGCTTAGTGGTTAAGGCATTTGCCTGCAAAGCCAAGAGACCTTGGTTCAATTCCCCAGAACCCACATAAACCAGATGCACAAGGGGGCTCATGCATCTGGAGGTCTTTTGCAGTGGCTGGAGGCCCTGGTGTGCCCGTTCTCTGTCTCCCTCTCTCTGCCTTTTTCTTTCTTTCTCTAATAAATAAATAAAAATAAAGTAAAAATATTTTTTAAAAAATTGTTTGTTAGGGTTCAACACTTAGGGTGCTTGCCTACAAACCCTAAGGAGCTGGGCTCAGTTGCATAGTACTCAAGTAAAGCTAGATGTACAAGGTCATCCATGCATCTCTCCCTCTAAAAAAAAAAAATAAATAAATAAATGATAAACAACTGTTCAGTAAAGCAAAGCCCAGAATTGGATAGTCACATAGCTGAATTCTACATGTCTATATAAGACCTGATGCAAATCCTTCTCAAAATTCCATGAAGTTGGGCTGGAGAGATGGCTTAGCGGTTAAGCACTTGCCTGTGAAGCCTAAGGACCCTGGTTCAAGGCTCGGTTCCCCAGGTCCCATGTTAGCCAGATGCACAAGGGGGCGCAAGCGTCTGGAGTTCGTTTGCTGAGGCTGGAAGCTCTGGCGCGCCCATTCTCTCTCTCTCCCTCTATCTGTCTTTCTCTCTGTGTCTGTCACTCTCAAATAAATAAATAAATAAATAAATAATTCCATGAAGTATAAGATATAGCAATTTTTCCAAAGTCACAGTAAGAGCTGTGAATGCTCTTATACCAAAGCCTGCCACAGACACAATGAGGGAATTAGCATCAACATTCCTAATGAGCATAGGTTTAAAATTTCTCAGCGAGGACTAGGCGCATCCTCTCAGTATTATATGAAAGGATGGTGCAGCATAATAGATTAAGTTTTATCTCTGGGATACAAAGATGTTTTAACACATGCAAATCAGTGAATGTGATACATGAACATTGAAAGAATCTCAGCGTCCTTTCAGAATACGAACTCTCAAAACCTAAGCTAGCACAAATTTGCTTCAGCACAACTAGAGGCATATTCAAGAAGCCAACAGTTACCACTGTATTGCACAAGTTTATCATTTCTTATTGGGAAGGAAAAGTACGTCCATTGTCATCTCGATTAAAGTCATGCTGGAGCTTGTACCAAGAGGAACTGGGCTGGAAGGAACTGTGACAATGCCCAAGGAAATGAAGCATGAGAATAATCTGTAAGAAAACAGTGAGGGCTGGAGAGATGGCTTAGTGGTTAAGTGCTTGCCTGTGAAGCCTAAGGACTCTAGTTCAAGGCTCAATTCTCCAGGACCCACGTTAACCAGATGCACAAGGGGGGGCGGGGCACATGTCTGGAGTTCAAGTACAATGGCTGGAGGCCCTGGCGCGCCCATTCTCTGTCTCTCTATCTATCTACCTCTCTCTCTGTCTGTCATTCTTAAAAAAATTAATAAGAATAAACAAAAAAATAATAAAAGAAAAAATGGTGAGGCCAGTTTTTGTGGCCCTTAATTTACAAATAGCTTTTCTGACAGTATTTCTGGGTGATGCCTTCTCTACTAAGTCCCTGTCTTGAAACTTGTTTTAAAGTGAGTTAATATAACCATGAATCACCCTGGTTTAAAACAATATAACCAGATTTATTTTAAACCCAGAACAATGTATGCATGAATGAGATACATTGACTGCCACTGAAGTCAATGGTTATTAAAAGTTACAAATTACCCCAAGGTATGTTGAAAGCAACAGGTTGGCTTAGAGTGATAGCATTGATTAAGGGTGTGTGTCTATGTATGTGTTTGTGTGTGTTTGTGTGTGTGTGTGTGTGCATGTTGTAAGTCGGTAAGTCAGCAAAGTTCCCTAGTGTTGACCCTAAATTGTTTCCTTTGAGAAAATGTTTAAAAAATGTAAACAACAGCAAGAACCAGCTGTAATGCTGGTTGTTCACATCCTGATTCCTCTATTATACTGTTTCTCGTTGATCAATATAAACAACAAGTGAATTTCAGCAGAAGCAGAAGCAGCCACAGGAGCATTGGGAACAGTGGACACAGCAAAGGCAGCAGATTTGTTCATGGATAAACGCATTCAGAAGTCAGGTTTCTTTCCTTCAGGCTGTGCTCTGCTCTAAGAAGCAGTGAGTCCACTCTGGGGTAAATGAACCCAAGTGTCAGTAGCTATAATTTCGGGACACTTCCGAAGCTCAGTAGTATTGGATATAAAATGAAATAGAAATGACCCAAATGGGAACAGGAGAAATTCAGTTCCCTCTGTGTATACCAATTTCACATAGAGAAAACACAAGAGTTACTTAGAATGTGTACACAAAGTCAGGATGTAGCTCAGCATGCCATAGTGACTTGTGTTTGTATTCACCAAAAATGAAATTTCCAGAGAAAATTCTCAATGAAAAATTCTAAATATAATGGCATGAATTAGTACCATAGAAACCTACCCCTAGGCAAACTAGTAAAAATTATAATGGGCAGGAAAGAACAGAGAGAGAGAGAGATAAAAGAAAGAGAGATTGGGCAGAAATACTCTACGAGTCTGAGAAAAGATTTACTCTAAAACCCATCAGTTCTTGCTGGCAAATCCCAGTGCCTGAATTGGGTTGTTCTCCCCACAAGAGCGAGCTATTAGTCAGTGAGATTATTTGGCCCCCGAAATAATGCAGACTGTTGACATAGCATCGGTTATCTACTAGATCTAAATGGTAAGACCATATTGGTAAAGACACTACCAGCTCCAGTCATAGACACTGAGAAATCAGGCAGGAACTGAGATAAATGCTGTCTCTGTGATGCCTACCTCTCATGGTGCTAAAAGGGGATAATAGTCCTCAATGTCATTCTCCAGCAGTGGATCCTTCAGTCTACAAAATCAACCAGCCAGGCACGATGTACACACCGGTGCAGTAATGGCACTTAAGAGGGTAATCAGTTGTTCTCTGATTGGAAGGGAGACTCGCACGGTTGTATGGAACTCATGACTGGTACCCAGAATGAAGTAGATGCCTATGGCTTGGAAATTCATAGATCCTACAGGGAAGCTCCACTGTCTCTTAGCTAAAAGGAGTGGTTTTGCCTGTCAAAAAGCCTAAGTGTCTCTGTTTATCCATTTTGATCCACATTGCTCTCACTATTGGTTAAAGCACCTGCTTTTGACAGATGGCAGTGAATAATGGGGAGACCAAAGACCCGCCAATATAACAAGAATGGAATGCTGCCTGCCTAGCATGAGTTAAGTGATCTCTGTCATATCCACAGGTGCCCAGGAGACATTACACAGAGGCTGCTGAGAGCTCAACACTAAACGATATGCATAGCATGCCCTCCAAGATGCAGGTAACATTTTGGAAGTGGGGATGGAAAGAAGCTGTCATAGTTTGAATGTATGTCCCATATTGAATTAGGTGCTAAAATTTAACTTGTAACTTGAATCTCCATTTGCCTGGGTGGAGGAGGTGTCACTGGGAGCTAATATTGGTGTACAGCCTTAAGTTGTCACTGTGGGTGGATCTGACCCCAGCCCAGAGGTGGGCACAGCAGTCTGAGCCCTGGGAGATTTTTGTGCTGCTGCTTTTTGATGTCTGCTGGCTGGTGGGATTTTTCTCTCTGCTTGGATCTGGGAAAGGTAGCCTGCTTCTTCTGTCACTGATGGAACGTCCCCAAGATTTATAAGCTGGAAATGAATCCATTCCCTCTGATAAAGCTATGTCTGGTTTTGCATGTTCATCCTAGTAACAGGGATCTGACCACTACTGAAATTTGGTATCAGGAGTAGGATGTTGATGCATGATGAATTGGATCATGTAGATTTTACTCCTTTGGAACTTATGTGCTGGAGGAATATGTGTGGAATTGGTACTTGAGACTGAAGTTATCTTCTCAAGCGGTAAGCCAAGTTTTATGGGCTGTTCTGGTGAAAGCTTGAAAATAGTACAGATAGAATTGTGTTGGCTTTAGAACTTTCAAAGGGGAAGAAGGCAAAATAGGAGAGAACTTTGTTGGAACTAGACTACTAGCCTAAGGGCTGGCTGTGTTCTTCTGCCCAAGCCCTAAGTGATTGATCAAGATTGAACTTAAAAGTGTAGACTGATGTTCTTTGTGGAAGACGTAGAACTGAAATATGTAAGACAAAGTTAGAAAAAGTCAAGGACATTTATATCTGTTGGCATTGGGACAGGTTTTTGGTTACTGAAGCTGCTGTTTTCAAGAAGATTACCGTGACTATGAATGTCCCAATTACTTTGCCTTGAAACAGTGGAAATATGCCTTAGGTAATTCCATCCAGGAAAGACATAATGATAGAAATAAAAACTCTTTTGAAAAGAAGAAACCTGCTCCTCAAGGTCACAGTTTATTTCCTCCATGGAATAACAATATGGCTGTGTGGTTACAAACCTGTTATTAATTTGTGAAACATGAAAAATGAATGGAAGTGGGTCATGAAGTGCACATGATTCCAGGAGCCACTGCTAAGACAAATGCAAAACATATGAAACAGGGTGGTTTCCCCGTAAGGTCAGTGAGGCCATTGTCTGAAGTTAAGTAGGATCTTCTACTGAGATGAAGCATGGAGAACAGGATAATGCTGTTTTAAATGCTGGAAAAGCCAGAGCATACAGTTGAAGATGGACTCTGATTTGCAATGCAGACCCAAAGATGACCTGGGTGAACCAGGACTATACAAGGGTTACCATGGAGCACTGTTGGCTCAGGATGAAATATTTTCTTGGCTACTTAGCCTAGCTAGAGGGATGAAGATTTTTAAAAATTCAAAGACTATTATCACTAGTTGTGGATATCACACTTGAACTAGAGATGTCTGAGGTTTACATCTTTAACATGCTTTTAGCCAACTGTTTAATGTTATTCTTCATATAAAAATAATCAGAATTACTCAAATTCTCAGGGTGACTCAAAGACACTGAACAGGGAAACCATTATGACTGAGAAAGAAGAAAACAGGAGACATCACATTTCCTGATTTTAAATTACCTTACAAAAATATACTAGATAACATAGTGACATAGGTATAAAACCTCATTGGTTAATTCAAGACATCATTGGTCTATTGTGTACAATTGTGAAGCAGTGTAGCCCTTTATGATGTGTAAACAGACCAGTTGCTCTTGAGTAGGGCGTGTGTGCTGTTTTCCTTTTTCCTTAAAGAGTTTGGTATAATATATACTATAGGTCCTGTGTTACTTTCTAGTAAAAAAAAAAAAAAAAAAAAAAATGCAGCCAGGTGTGGTGGCGCATGCCTTTAATCCCAGCACTCGGGAGGTAGAGGTAGGAGGATTGCCATGAGTTTGAGGCCACTCTGAGACTCCATAGTGAATTCCAGGTCAGCCTGGGCTAGAGTGAGAGCCTACCTCGAAAAACCAAAACAAAACAAAAAAAAACAACAACAACAACAAAAAAAAAAAAACCTCTTTTTTTTTCCTATTTAGAATACAATGTTATATGATAATTACATAATAATTTATAATTTTGTAAAATCAGGGGAAAATGACAAATGTGAAATTCTGAGATTGAATTGGAATGTCTGTGATGTGTCATCATGGTATAAGAATTACAATCCGGAGGAGTAAAGATACAATTTGACGTACCTGTATTGATGATTGGAATGAAACATGTAAGCATTAGCAAAAACTGAAAAACAACCTGATGCAAGGTCTTGAAATTTATGTATTGTGTAATTATATTTATCTATTAGTTATAGCCACAATAAATTTGAAATGAAAATTGCAAATGAAAAACACAGGCATTAAAATATAAACCAGGAAACGAAAATATTAAATGATGTTAACAATTTTAAAAAATCAAAACCCATGCTGTAGTTACATTCTTGTTGCTGGGATAAAGCCTCTGGTCAAAACTCACTGGCAGAAGGAAAGTTTGGCTTACAGTGTGGAGGGGAAGCTTCCTGCTGGAAGAGGAGAGCAGGGACTGGTCAAAGCAGGCAGAAACAGAATCAGGAGAGTGGGCCCAATTCGGTCAATGGGAAGCTGGCTATAACACCCCAAATCCCACCCCTAACAGCCCACCTCCTTCAGCATGGCTTCACCTCCAAAATTTCAACCAGCCGAGGCCCAAGTATATAAAATACATGAATATGGGGGCATCAGACTCAAACCACCACAATAGAATATTTCTTATTTTTCATGTATACTTATATGAGAAAAAAATGTTTAGAAAATTAAAGCAAGTCTCACAACCTAATATTACTGGCATACCTTTAAGAGAATTAAATAAAATGTCGTGATTTTGCAACAATGTTGTCTCATGGATTAACTGTATAATATCAAAAAATAGATATGTTGTAGTCTTAAATCCTATACATGAAAATGTGACCTTACTAGGAAAAGTGGTCCAAACTGATACAATGAGGCTAAAAGGAAGCTATTGTCATAGATTCTAATCCAATATGACTCATTCCTTAAAAGCTGGAAGTTGTTTACAGAGTCTGTCAAGCACAAAGGAAAGATGACGAGAAGACACTCCGTGTTTCAAAAACAGCCATGCATCTTCATGTACACGCCCATAAGGAGTGAGGAGAAGCACAGGGAAACACTGGAAGCTAGAGAAAACAAGGTAGATTCCTCGTGGAGTCATCAGAGAGAACAGTCTTACAGCAGTTTGATTTGAGGAGCCTTAGTAAACAGCATTATGAAACAATATGTTACTTACTACCTAGTTCTCAGTCATTTGTTAGGAAAGCCTCCAGGAAACTCACACATTTTGAGTTATCTATGGATTTCATCATCAAACGCATGGTTTAGCAGTTTATTTTCATAATGAGAATCACTGGCATTTATCAGACAGTATTTCCTTTTCTTAGCTTTGTATAATTCATTCTGCATAATATTTCCAAGGCTCATCCATTTGCTGAGCCATCTCTCTAGCCCCCTACATATCTATCAATGTCATTTTCCCCTTTTCCTTTTTAGTTGTATGTAAACTGTATGAATTTTAAAAGCTCACCCATCAGATCTCTTTCAATCCTTGCTGGGCAGTTCTAGTTTCAGGTCTTCTTTCACCGAACTACTGTGGAATTTGAGAACTTCTTGTCCCTGTCACAAATCTCCATATGATCACCTGTAAATAAGAAGTGCATATACTGACTTCCTGCTCTGGGAGCATTGACAATGTTTTTACTCACATTTGATTCTTGAATGATTATGGATGTAGTCACGGGTTTAAAATATGAACCTATAGCTTGGTAGCATTGACACATTTTTGTCACTAGCTAGCAATTTTTGATAAAATTTCATTTTTTGAATCAGAACATTTTATTTTAATTTATAGAATCATTGAAATTACAATGAGTACCCAGTGGCTTTGGGGATTTGAAAAACAATTTGAATTTGCTATGTTATAGCAATTTATATGACATTTTGATTCAGTTTTCATTTAAAAATTATTAAACCTCATGATGCTTGCTTACTTGATCTTAGTATATTTGCAGTCTTTTGTAAACTATACATTTTTGCAATTCTTTGATTTCATTTCATTTTGATATTTTTGTTCCTAATGGGGTAAATTCAATTTTTTGAACAATTCTTTTGTTCTTCATATTACAATTGAGTTTTAATATGATCTATCTACTTATATTACCATATACTGTATTAAATATTATCATCAGTACTACCTAAAGTTCTTTAAGCACATGAATAATATCTTGCATTTCTAAATAAAATATATAATTTTCCTTTAAGGGAACATAAAAGGAAATTCATTTCCGACAGTCAGCTTAGTATTTCTACATAAAGATATGCTTCTTATTGGTAATTGTAGAAATTGTCCAACAGGGTGTAGGAAGATGGCTCAGTCGGTAGAGCACTTGCTGCACAAGAGTGAAGGTGTGAGTTCTGCTCTCTAGAACCCACGTAAATGTCGGGAAGTCATGGCTGTCCACCTGTAATCCACATGTGCACACACATGCACATGCATCCATGCACATGATAACACCCGTATACATACATGCAGGCCACTTGCAGATGCTAATTGTTTAAAACATTTCACCGGAATAGTTAGAAAATCCACAACAGCAATGTGTGAAATGCAACCTTATCAACTTTTTAATATAAAGATAAAAAAATTCAGGATTAGACAAATAATACAT
Source organism: Jaculus jaculus (assembly GCF_020740685.1). NCBI lineage: Eukaryota > Metazoa > Chordata > Mammalia > Rodentia > Dipodidae > Jaculus > Jaculus jaculus. The sequence continues at coordinate 79,985,909 of NC_059114.1, forward strand.
GGACATTCATTACACAGTAAACAAATCTCAAATCAGTGAGAAATATATGCTTCATTCAAAATACATGCAGTGGATGTGATCACACACATACAGGGCAAAAATAATATAAAATGTTTAATTTGTTTTTCAACTCAATATCAGAATGTTACTTAGTTACAAGTAGATTAAATATACATATGTACAGAAAGAAAATCATAAAGTTTAAGTAGTAAGAGTAATTATTGCTAATGTACACATAGGATGTATAAATCTAAAAAAAAAAAATTCAACAATCAGAAACTGTTAAAAAATAATTTTCACTATATTGCACCACAAGGCAGGATTATAAGATATACTAACTGCTAATGCATAAGACACAGCTCTCATCTCAAAGGGGAGAAGAGAAAGTTTATTCTAGAGCCAAATATGAGTGACTACCATCTAGGAACACAGATTTACATTACCCAAATTCCATGTTCCAATGTGATAACAATTTCATGATAGCTTTATAGTTACAGAAGAAAAGAATAAAGCAAGGTCATTTTAAAGTACATTGGCTGACCATCAAGTAGGTGGGGTCACAGCAAAGTGGGGAAGTCTCCACCATAGGCTTCAGATGCTGTCTGATGACATTCTCAGCCCTTGGGTTGGTGGAAGCTGGGGTCTGTTCTTGCATTTCAAAAAGGATTACACCTGATTTACTAATAGTCACCAGGATGCTAATTCAGACGCAGAGGTTGGCAACAAATGGCTATTAAGGAGCTAGAGGCAACCCAAGGTGATTTGGTGCTGACTTGCAGCATTCCATCTCTCTGTGATCACAGGAGCCTTATCAGTCCACTCAGCCTTGCTGGAGGTAGGTGCAGCACACATAGCTCTTTCTGGGAACTTTAGTTCACATAACAAAACCTTAGAAACATAATTATAACTTTGTAAAAAAAAAAAAAAAAACTTAAATAATTGATTATAAGGTTTTTCTAAAATGCATTTGAAAAATATTTTAAAAAAATAGTAAAAGACCACAAAACAAGATGAGTATTATGTACCAGAAGAAGAAATGCTATTAGCAAGCATAAAGAATAATATATTTATATATCACAATACACATGTGTGTATATTGTATTAGTCAGGGTTCTCTAGAGGAACAGAACCGGTAGAATGAGTTGTATTAAAAGGAAATTTATTGGATTAGTTTATGACAGTCCAACAACAGCAGGTTATAGGCCTTCTTCAGTCCACGCTGGTCTTCATTCCACGCTGGTGTTCAGTCCACGCTGGTGCTCAGTCCACGCTGGTCTTCAGTCCATGTTGGTCTTCAGTCCACGTTGCTCTTCAGTCCACGCTGCTCTTCAGTCCACGCTGCTCTTCAGTCCACGCTGGTTTTCAGTCCACACTACTCTTCAGTCCACGCTGGTCTTCCATCCACGCTGGTCTTCAGTCCATGCTGGTCTTCAGTCCACACTGGTCTTCAGTCCACGCTGCTCTTCAGTCCACACTGGTCTTCAGTCCACGCTGGTCTTCAGTCCACACTACTCTTCAGTCCACGCTGGTCTTCAGTCCACGCTGGTCTTCAGTCCACACTGCTCTTCAGTCCACACTGGTCTTCAGTCCACGCTGCTCTTCAGTCCACGCTGCTCTTCAGTCCACACTGGTCTTCAGTCCACACTGGTCTTCAGTCCACGCTGGTCTTCAGTCCACGCTGGTCTTCAATCCACACTACTCTTCAGTCCACGCTGGTCTTCAGTCCACACTACTCTTCAGTCCACACTGGTCTTCAGTCCACGCTGGTCTTCAGTCCATGCTGGTCTTCAGTCCACACTGCTCTTCAGTCCACACTGGTCTTCAGTCCACGCTGGTCTTCAGTCCACGCTGGTCTTCCGTCCACGCTGGTCTTCAGTCCACACTACTCTTCAGTCCACGCTGGTCTTCAGTCCACGCTGCTCTTCAGTCCACACTGGTCTTCAGTCCACACTGGTCTTCAGTCCACGCTGCTCTTCAGTCCACGCTGCTCTTCAGTCCACACTGGTCTTCAGTCCACACTGGTCTTCAGTCCACGCTGGTCTTCAATCCACACTACTTTTCAGTCCACGCTGGTCTTCCGTCCACGCTGGTCTTCCGTCCACACTGGTCTCCAGTCCACGCTGGTCTTCAGTCCACACTACTCTTCATTCCACGCTGGTCTTCAATCCACACTACTCTTCAGTCCACGCTGGTCTTCAGTCCACACTGGTCTTTAGTCCACGCTGGTCTTCAGTCCACACTTGTCTTCAGTCCACGCTGCTCTTCAGTCCACGCTGGTCTTCAGTCCACACTGGTCTTCAGTCCACGCTGGTCTTCAGTCCACGCTGGTCTTCAGTCCACGCTGGTGCTCAGTCCACACTGGTCTTCAGTCCACACTGGTCTTCAGTCCACGCTGGTCTTCAGTCCACACTGCTCTTCAGTCCACACTGCTCTTCAGTCCACACTGGTCTTCAGTCCACGCTGGTCTTCAGTCCACGCTGGTCTTTGATCCACACTGGAAAGACAGCCAGATGGGATGGGAGGAGAATACCTTTCTTCCCAGATTTTCTTTTGCTAAAGCCTCCCCTCTGACAGGGGCTGCCCACTCTGGGGGAAGGGCTCACCCTGGGAGAAGGATTCCTCCTTTAGTTAATCCTTCCTGGAAACAACCTTAGAGACCCAGTTATGAAGAATGTCGGTGGATTCCTAAACAGATCAAGTTGACACAAACTTAACCACATATATGACATATATGATGTTGAGCATCAGTAAAAAGAAAAATAGAGAAACACAAATAAAACTTCCTCATTGACATACCATCTGTGATCTCGAGTGCAAAAATATGAAAGTTGGATTGTATGCTCCCTTGTCAAGTTTTGCATTACAGGAGCCTTTATACACTTCTTGTGAGAATACTCTCTGGCAGCACTCTTTGGGAAACATTCGACAGTGTTTATCAAACATGCACATTCAGTCATCCTTTGAAGCAGCAATCTTCTCTCAAGGAATCTTTTCAAAGATAAACTGGCAACAAAATATGAAATGACTTATGAACAAGGTCATTCATTTCAGCATTACATGAAATAGTAAAACACCATAAACATTCAAAATACTATTTAGGCTGACTGGTTGGATAAATTATGCTTCTGAGGAAAGTATGTGAGTAAAATATGAAAAATGATCTGTATGTATGCCATGCTACCGGAAAATGGAATAAATTGTAATGTTCTAAGTAGTTAACTCCAAAGAACATTGTTGAGAAAAAATGCAATGTGGATAAAATAATGTAGAGCTCTCAGTGTTCTGTGTATCAATGAGGAAATGTACAACAAATATTCATATTTATTTATATTTGTAACAAGCAGTGGAACGACATAATATTAATAAAATGGTAATCTGTAGGAACATGTGGAAAATAAAATGTAAGAAAGAGTGACATCAGCTGTAAGACTGAATTTATCAAAACAAATACATAAATAAAAGAAATGGGGGCTGGAGAGATGGCTTAGCAGTTAAGGCATTTGTCTATGAGGCCTAAGGACCCAGGTTCAATTTCCCAGCACCCACGTAAGTAAGATCCACAAGGGGCGGGGGGCACATGAACCTGGAGTTCGTTTGCAGTGGATGAAGGGCCTGGCAGCACATTCTCTCTCTCTCTCTCCCTCTCTCAATCTCTCTCTCTCTCTCTCTCCTCTCTCTCTCTCTCTTTCTAGTAAACAAATAAAATATATTTTTAAAAATTGCATGTTGGTTAAAATGAGGAAAGAGGGGCAGACAGAGAGCAGCAGAAATTCTGTAAATTGTGGAAAGAACACAATGGTTGAAAAGAGAAAGGATGGAAATATGTTGCCCTGTATACTCTGTCCCCAGGCAGATCCAGTTTGCAACTAGACCACAAGTCAAGTATGGGAAAAAGCAGTAGCAGATTTATCTCAGCAGCTCCCATCACCTTCAAAAGCAATTGCTAAATATGCCCTGAGGCACTCCTATAGACCTCACAGGTGCCTAGTCCCTCTTAAGTAGCTGACTTAAGTCAATACAGCCATATTGGCCCTGTCTACCATGCTTCTATAGCCTGTTCTGCTATTGTGCCGCAGCACCCCACAACCTGAGCTCTAGAGCACAGACTGGGGAAGGGAGTGGATAGTGCCTACTTCCGTCTTTATGTCTTGCTGACACTGCATCCCACCTACCTGGATTTCTGTTGAGTCCTGCTGTTTGGAGTTTGAGTTGAGGCTGAGCCTGCACCTTTCGTCCCTGGGAATGTGTCTTTTTTTTAAACTTATATTATTATTAATTAATGATTTGTTTATTTATTTATTTGAGAGAGGGAGAGGATGGCAGGTGCACCAGGGCCTCCAGCTGCTGCAAACAAACTCCAGACTCATGCACCAACTTGTACATCTGGCTTACATGGGTCATGGGGAATTGAACCTGGGGTCCTTTGGCTTTGAAAGCAAGTACATTAACTGTGAAGCCATCTATACAACTCTGGAAATATTGTTGCAGGATTTTTTTGGGTTCAGGAGAGGTCCCCAAAATTTGTGAAATCCATGTTTGGGTTCTGTCCTACCTTTAATAATGAATGATAAAGACACTCAAGAAGGATAAATTGTGAATTATTAAGTTTATTTAGGAAGAAATCTCACTGATTGCAGTATTTAAGGGAGAAATCACACATTGTGGGGTTTGTTTAAGGGAAATTGGAATCTAGGATGGGTACACGCAGAGTCATAAACACATGGAAAATATGAAATATGTTCTAATATGGAAACATTGCGTAGTTTATAAGGTTTATTTAAGAGAAATTGAGGTTTTCTGTAGTGGGCTACAAGCATGTGGAGGGGAGTTGAAAGGGCAAATGGTGAGGCTCATGGAAAACTAAGAGAGAAACTATCAAATAAGACCAAGAAATTCAGAGGAGAAATGAATAATGAAGAGAGTAATACTCATGGTTACCCTGAATTTAAAAAAAACAAAATTGCATCGGGATCAGTTCTAAAACTCCATTCTTATTCCAGGGCAAAGTGGCATCTCCTGGTTTTCTGTGGGCCTCAATCTGGAACTGTAACCTCCTAAGCGAAGCTAGCTTTTTCCTATCCTCCTACAGCATGAGTAGTGGTCACAGAGCAGCTCTACTGAAGCCCAGAAGGTCTGGAAATCCACTTCCTGGAATCAGAGCAAAGGTTTGCCTGTTTCTGCCCTCACTTCTCAGGAGTGAGCAGAGGCTTGTCTCTGAGCTGCAGAGTTTTGGGTGATACTGTAGATGTGCCCTCTGGGCTTCAACCTGACATGATTTCCTGCCTACCTGTGAGCTGTTTAAGCCCTTTCTTCAGAACAACCATGCGTAGCCCAACAGCTCCCAGAGTCAATCTTTTTCTATATGCTAAGGCACTAAGGTTTCTACATGGTGGAGTACTTAGCTTGCTGTACCTTCATCTTCAGAGCCTGAGACATACTTGGAGCTTATGTTCCTGGGTTCAAGCTCCATTCTGGACCCTGGGATACTGTTAAACTACAGGATCTCAAGGTTGAGTCTTCACCTGGTCACAGAATGAACAGCTGTTTCTCCAGTTCTTGAACCCAGGACACTAGATACTGAGCTGTGCTGAGCATTTGTGTTTCAGAAACTGACGGAATCTTTATTACTGATGGGACCCAACTTCAGGAATGGTTCCTTTGTTAAGAGTCTCCTGAGATGCTGTAACTGAAGAAAGAATCTGTGAACTTGAAGACTATGTAACCGGTCAGATCAGAGGAGAAAAATAGTGGAAAAATTCCTACGAAGTTTCTGGGCAGCCAAAGGTGACAAAACAGATTTATTTTTCTTTTGAAATAGGGTCTTTCTCATGCCCAGGCTGACCTGGAATTCACTATATATTTTCAGGGAGGCCTCAAACCCATGTAAGACAGATGCACAAGGTGGCACACGTATCTGGAGTTTGTTTACAGTGGCTGAAGCCCTGCTGCACCCATTCTCTCTCCCTCGTTTTCTCCCTCTTTCTCACTGTCAAATAAATAAATAAAAATAAAATATTTTTAAAAACTCAAAATAAAATATGGCCCACCAATCACTTTTCTGTGCATATTACTAAAGGAAATAAAATTACTATTTTATATAGCTATCTATAGTTCCTTCCTTATTGTAGCATTATTCAATGCTAAGGCTGCCAAGACACAGACAGAGAAACAATATAAATGGATACAAAATACAAATAACCAGCAATAGATGAATGAATATAGAATACAGAATGAAATATTATTCAGCACTGAGAAAAGGGATCTTGCCAGTTACCAAATGTGAGTTAACTGAACCAGAGTAAAACAAAACACAACAAAACAAGCAAGCAAACAAACAAAAAAAACCTGAATACTGTATTGTCTCACAGACACAGTCTAAAAACAGAATATTTGGGGAGGGGGTAGGTCATGGATGAGCCTAATAATGGTACCAAACTGCCTGTATTTGCTGAATATAAAACTAATAATAATAAAAAAAAACACAATACTGTGGTTATCCAGATTGATGGGAGTTGGGTACAGGAATGGGAACATATAGATCAACAGTTACAGATAAGCAGAATAAATAGTCTAAGAAACAGGATATTTCACTTTAGGAATACTGAATTAGCCTTTCCCAACATCTTCCCATTGTTTGATCTTTATTGCTTCATTTACTGATGGGCACTTGAATTATTTCTGCATCTTGGCATCTGAAATCGCGGGTGCCTCTCCTACACACATAGAACGTAGACGTAGGTGTTTGATGGGATGATGTTAGTCAGCTGTCCATCACTATGACAAAACACCCAAGAAAAGCAAGTCAACAGGGGAAGGTTGATCTTGACTCAAGCTTAGCTGGTTCTGTTATTCCTGAGCCTTTGATGAAGCTCTACAACATGGTGGAAGGGAATGGTGGGACAAAAAGCAGATTTTGGTGGCCAGAAGCAAAGAGTTAAAGAGGGAAGCAAGAACAATGTGTATTCTTTACCAATTCACTTTGTACAACTAATACCCTCATCCCTATAGGTTAATCATTAATACATTAAGTTGTGTCACTCAAGATTTAATCCCCTTTCAATGATACCACCAGACAAGGGCCAAGCTGTCAATGTGTGAATGTTTGCTGACCACACTTCATGCCCAAGCCACACCAATTAATTATAACTACCAGGTCACTAGTTATCAATATATCAAGACATTGCAATCACAAGCTAGGAAGAACCTACCAATATCCTCTCAAAGACTTATTTCTCTGTAAGAAAAGTATATTTCTATCATCAGTGGGAGTATTTTAGCATGCTTTTTTTTTCTTAGCAATTAAAATTTATGTAATATTATTTAAATATACCTGGAATATAAAATGCTTGTTATACTAATAATGTCAGTTCTGCTATCTAGATCATTATTTATTTTGATATATGGCAAGAATATCTTCAGTGGCTATTTATGTTTCTCTCCTAAGAAAATCACAGTCCAATATGTATTCTAAAATTCTTCATATGAAAGGCACCTTGCTTCCACTTTGGTCTTGTTATCCAATAACAGTAAGACAATCAAAAACTCTTTTGTGAACATCATCACCTACTTTAAGGTACTTAAGAATGTCATATTTGAGCCGGGTGTGGTAGTGCACACCTTTAATCTCAGCACTCAGGAAGCAGAGGTAGGAAGATTGCCATGAGTTTGAGGCCATCCTGAGACAACATAGTGAATTCAAGGTCAGTCTTGACTAGAGTGAAACCTTACCTCAAAGAAAAAATAAATAAACAAAAGAATGTCACAAATGGATGATTACTTAAGATACAAATTTCATTACTTCGTTTCTTACTGTGAACTTGGATCTAATCATGGAGACTACCACTGAGATGTGAAATGTTCTCTTTAGTAGAGTATTGTTGCATTATTAGTGAAAATGGACCAGAATCTACATCATATAAATTTGAATTCAGTATCAATCTTTTAAAACCAGCTTTTAATGTCTTTGCCTAAGATATAAGCCCAACAATAAAAGGCAAGAACTCACTATCTTATTGAACAGTTACAATAAAAACCTAAATTTTAATGTTAGTCTAAAACCTATACTAGATTCTTTCATCCAATATCCAACCACGAGAGAGTGTGCATTGTGTAGACACCTGTAGCTATTAGAAAGCATGGATATTAGGGAACATCTCCAATGTCAGTGTACTGCATAGCAAAGCTATGATGGATACCAGCAATAATCCTATAAGTGTGATGCAAGGTATCAAAGCTGTCCATTTTGTAAGGAAATTCAAAGTTAAAGCAGTAGTTTACAACCTATTTGTGAATTTGATTACAGTACTACTTCAAAACTATATAGGTGATGATTGTGCATATATATTTCTTCTTAAATGCAATTATTCACTAAATCACTGTAATTTCTAGTAATAAAATATTTTTTTTCTTTTGAAATTCAGGAACATTTGAGTAGTAAGTACTGCTTTCCAATCAAAATAGTTTTACTAGATATTTTGATATTTATATCTTCATTGGTAAAATTATTCAAAAAGTTCTGTTAGAATAATTTGGAAAATATATTTTCAGTTATGATTATGGCATTAAATGAAGATTCAATCCTATTGCATGGAAATGTGGGGAAATGGTAAATTTATATCTTATTGAGTTTTGATTTTTGTTTAATTAAAATTTAACAATTATTCCATATATATTTGAGTAATTAATATACAGTTGTTCTTTTTTTTTTTCTTTTTTTTTGAGGTAGGGTCTCACTCTAGTCCAGGCTGACCTGGAATTCAATATGTAGTCTCAGGGTGGCCTCGAACTCATGGTGATCCTCCTATCTCTGCCTCCCAAGTGCTGGGATTAAAGGCGTGTGCCACCACACCCGGCTAAAGTTGTTCTTAATACCAAAATTAGGATAGTTTTCATTGTATCTTGTAGACTGTGATATTTTTTACATTGGCACACTTTTTCAATAATTTGACAATATAGTCTATATGGTCACTTTTTAAATGGTAAATTCTCTTAGTGTCTTAGGTCATGTAAAATCTATGTACTTGGAAGTTTTTGTTAATTGACTAAATGTCATTGACACAATGACTTGTATATGTATTTTGAAATTACATTTTAATCCAATGTCAACTATATTGGCTGTGACTTGATGTTCTGTTTTGTCCTAGATTTTATATATGTCAGCAGTGGAATCTTTCATCCCTCCAACTGTTTCAACCAAAATTTTACTTTATAACATTGTCTTATTTATAATCACTTTAATTACTTGTAGCATATTCAACAGTTTTGGAATGAAACAGTACCATTTGAAACTAGTCCTATTAAAAATAAGAAAAAAACATAATATATTCAGTTCTTATTCCTCAAAAGTATTAAAAGTTCCTGCAATTGCAATTATAATTTAAGTTATAATTTTGTCTTAACCCAATAGTGAATGTTAATGTCATTTATTATATTCTACTGAAAATTTTATAGTCTTCTCATTTGAGAATCATGTAAAAGCCATAATAATAAGATTTAAAATATTCCATTCACAATTCGGAATGGACATTAAGTGGATAAATTAGCATTGAGACAGTATGGAGTTTATGAAAAAGCTGCTGTCCTAGGAGAATTGTCCTGGAATTACAGCTCCCACATGGCATTTAATAAGTCTTCCTTGTAAACATACACTTTTCAAAATTTTATAATTCTTACTAATAGAATGGAAAAATGGAAGAACACAGTGGAGGATGAATGACTGCTATCCTGATAATTGTAAAAATAAAAACTAGCTGAACTTAATTTTATACCCATTTTAAATAGGTTTATGACTCATTAGAATTATATTTCCTCTAAAAACTGCTTTACTACGTAAATATGTTATAAATAGAAAAGCATGAGGGTAATAGGAGGAAATAATTTATGAGTAAAAATGTGTGGTATTCGTGATTTTCAATTTAGATCATTCAACAAAACCACTTGTGGATTTTCTCTACAATCTAGCAATAGAACAATGAAATGACCTAAGACCTAGGAATGAATGACCTTAGCATTCTTTTGCACAAGTCCATTTTTTTTCTTAATCTCCAGAAAATAAACTTAGCTGCTCATAGACATAAGTGCATACCAAATAGTTATTTGGATATTTGTCTTTAACGTGTAAATTGTTCCCTATTGAGAAAATGAGGTTAACCTGCTCATGCAAATAGTTTCACGTTTGATATTCCAACCCAATCAATTGTAATTAAATTGAGACTAATTAAAATGGGAAATCAAAACCAAATGAATTGACAAGGTGAATCATTCCCATAAGATTAAGAAGAACCTTAAAAGTGATGATAGTCTGAGAAAGACAATGAGAAAATTATCATCATTATAGGTCAATTCCTGAAGGTATTTTGGAGTATTTTTATTATGAGAAAAAGTGTTCATGGGACTCCATATTGTCAAGATTACAAAAATGAAAAAAAAATATAACTGTCAAAAAATTAATATTACATTTTCATTCCTGAGAGTATAATGCACAATTATCAATTGCTGTAAAAATGTGCCAAGAGCAGTTTAAAATGTGACAGACATGAAGAGCAAATATCACCATTCTCTGAAGTTATCAAAGTAGTACATTTATAGATTTAATATAGCTTTGCAAGAAAGTAAATTTAAAAACATGTTTGCTTTACTTTCCATTGAATGGTTAAATGCACAGGATCATAATTTTTTAACACCTTTAAAAATAATGAATATGGAATATATCAGGAGGAACCACAGAAACTGCTTTGTTTTATAAGCTGAAATTGACCTAGTAATAAAAATGTCTCAACTTGTAGCTCTTACAATCTTCCACAAAATATCTGAGCCATGGTTGGTGGGTTTTAAGTTTACTTCAACGATGAGCTCTTAGGAGCCTCTCCATCTTTACTTTGGTACGTGTTGAATATCCTCAGGACCTGTCTCCTTCACCCTGGTGCTTATTATCAGGTTCTGCATGGAAGCAGTGCTCTTGCTCATCTCCCCAGTTCCTCGGTGGATTCAGCTGTGGCTTGGCTGAAGTGTGATAGGAAGTTTATCTCCTCGCGTCTCACCACCTTCTGAAAAGGAAGAATAGATTATCCAACAGAGAGTGAAGTCAGCATAGTTTGAATGAGATAAGCATTATTAATTTGGGATGAATTTGATGTATGTATTCCTTTTTTATTACTAAAGACTAGTGAAAGCTTGACACTGGAGCTCATTATCTTTGTCTCCAGATGATTCGGATTTGGTTCCCAATTCCAGATATGAGTTCCTTTACACTGAACGGATCTCTTTGTGGATGAGAAAGGTATTGGTCACCCACTGAGGCTGTGAGCCACCATGGCCCTGTCATGTACATCCTGTCAGGGTGTTTCTTCTGAGTAACTTAGAACTCTATTTGCTCAGACTGGTGTTGGCCACCTTCCTCCAGTAGCTTATGTAGTGCTTTCCAGCACTAGAGAGGCTAACTGTCTGGAGACTGGCTTGCTTCTGAATTCCAGCCAAGTGTCTCCGTGCTCTGCAAGGGCAGCCTATGGTATCTTCAGCAATAGAGTCTTGTCTTTTGCTTCAGGTGGTTCATCAAGTGCTTTGACAGAAAGCTGTCTAGATTTGGGAAGCTCTTAGGTCTCTCTGATTAACACCTCAGTGTGGGTAGCAACCAATTTCTGGTACTGGAAGTTACAGGCAACAGACAAATATATATATATGCATATGTACATATTTAAGCTTAGCTTCATCCCACCTTCTCTCTCTAGGGCCCTCTTGTCAGGTGCCCCCTCTTTCTCCTTTTGAGGGTTATACCTTTTAGTCTATCTTGAAGGATATAGGTTTCTATGGTACCAGTTCATTAAAACTTAAAGTCAGCTATACCACTGTTTTACACATTACTTAAAGACGTCCTATCCCCAGAAAACAAAATGATAAGGCGTCACTTATATTCATGTACAATCTGTATGGAATTGTGTCCACTGATTTACCAATACAATGAAGTTATATTCACTTCTTTTTATTATACATCATTTTCTTCTTAAAGTCATTAAATTTGTCATGCAGAGATAAATAAACTTTACTTTCAATACAACAAAATAGCATTGGTTTGAATTTGTGTAGTATATTGTAAATTCTATGTGTTATAGGGATTTATTCATATAATTAATGACGTACTAGTTTTTATTCTTTTGATTTGACTCATGCAATCGCTGCTGTGGCTACAGAAATTTTAAAGAAGAAATGAAAGTTTATTTTTTAATGATAACCCATACTTGTAGATATTCTACCATAAGATATTTTGGGTTAAGTACATAAATATGGCTGTTTTCAAGTTATATATATATGTATTTTAATTTAGTGGCATATAAAGTAGCATGGGAAGTAACACAGAACAGAATTTTCTGACTCTGAATTCCATGAACTTTTGATTTTTCAAAATTTTGCCCTTTATTTTTCTACTAGTGAATTCATTTTCCTCCTTCAAATATGTAGTTATTATTACAAAAGTCCCAATGCAAATTAAATGTTAAAGTTCTTCAAAGCATTTATTTTTTTATAATAACACAAAAGTAAAAATATTATTACTAATATTTTGAAGCTAAAGAAACCAATACTATTCTGTGTGGAAGACTATTGTAAAACATACATTAGTGCCAGTTCAATATTTGAACCTAGACTTATTGGATTTTATTTACCACAGCTATAACCAGAAACCAAACAGAACATTTGTGGACAGTTTACTTTCTTAGAATAGCAGTATTTAAAAGCATTCCAGGATCCATGGATCTGAAATTTCCCACCTGTGGGGATTTGAACGCAAAATGCCACTCCCCATATATTCATGTGTTTGAAGAGCTAGTGGTGTTTTCACTGAAGGTTTTGAGACCACTAAGAGGCCGACTCTTCCTGGAAGAAGGGTGTCCCTGAGAGAGGCCATGAGGTTTAATAATCTAGCCCCAGTTGCTTTTCTTTCTCTGCTTCCTGTTTCTCAACATTACATGTGAATCTACCACCCTGCTTCTACCATGGTGGACTCTACCCACCATAAATATCAGCCACTTGTATTACACAAATTGTTCTGGTTAGTATTTGTTTACAGTAAAGGGAAAGTAGGTGATACAGAAAATACCAGACCAACAAGGTGGAAATGGCCTATAGGCCTGAGGAAGGGTGCTATGTATGTGCTCTGAATCAGCATACAGCATGTACTACTGCTTCTCTTATAGCCAGTACTCAAGGGTTCAGGAATCCAGGAGAGGAAATGAGAAGGTACGATTCACCATCACCCCAAGTGAGCAATTAGTCAAATTTTTCCATCCTACCCCTGCAACTTTATGTACTGCTGGACTAGAAGTCTTGATTGAGGTGGCGAGGGTGCTTATGCTAGGGGGAAAAACAAATATTTCCTTAAATAGGAAGCTCAGATATCCAACTGGCCACTTGTACTTCTGAAGTTCTTGGGTCAAAAGGCGAACAATGGAGTTATAATGCTATCCAGGATGATTGACCAGCATTGGTGGTGTAAAATTGGACTGTTTCTCAACAGGTATAAGGAAGAGTATGTTGAGAGGGTAGGAGACACTTTCTGATATTGCTACGACCATGTCCTGTGATCAAGGTAAATGGGAAACTACAGTGCACTCAAGGACAGGTGATAAATGATCCAGACACTCAGGAAAAAAGAGGTGGATCATAACTCCAGGTAACAAACTAAGACCTTCTGAGCTGCTTGATGAGGGTGGAGGAAACACAGAATGAGTAGAAGACATTAGTTACAAATACCAGCTTAGGCCATGTGATCAGTTACAGAAATAAGGATTATAATTGCCATGAGTATTTCTGGATTATTTTCTTAAGACTGTGCATATGTATTCATATATTAACGTAGGTGTATTTTACCTCCACTAATTTACTCTATAATATGCTATTTGAGGTAATCTAAGTAGTTAAGTCATTCTACTACTATAGTTGAATATTTAAATTACTGGATATTGGAGGATAAGCATTCAAGAAACTTTCTCATGTATTTAGGAGGAAAGAATAGTGTATTTTTCATGTGGATTTGTGATTTCATAATAGATGGAATTCATCACAGGTAGAAATTCAGCAGGACATAAACAGTTTGGCATCTGTTGTTAAGTTGGACCTTCGTCTTATTCAAATCATGAAGGTGGTTGTACATAATACCATATCTAATATGTTTTATTTCATTCACTGTTATGTGAATAGCATACCGTTAACATGCACAGTGTACTACCAGTATTGCAAATATACAAGGAAAGAGTCTTAAAACCTTGAGCTACAATATTTTAAAATGCAGTTATTTATGTATGAAATGAATTTCTTTGAAAACATTTACCAACAACTTTTACCCCTAAGGAAAGGCTTTTATTACTTATACCAAAGATATCTTTCTAATTAACTAATGTCTGTGGATTACTCCCACAAAATTAAAAAAAAAACAGAATATTTTAATTGTCCATATTAAATTTGAAGCCTACTAGGTTGAATATATGGATTTGAAGCTATTGCCTTGTTAACTAGACCTGCATTTAAATCACAGGGCAGTATGTTATCAAACCACTTTACACTGTCTACAACACTCAACATATGTTCATAAATTTTTTTTTCAAAACATTTATTATGTATTTCCAAGATTTTAGACCAGGATTATTGCCAGGTTTTCGAATACAATGTCAAGTAGTACGAGAGGGTTTGCCTGGTGCAGGCTTGGAGACAGAAGGCATTGTAATAGGATTAGCAACTATAAACGTTTGGCCAACTTCCTCATGTAACTTACTTGTGCCTTCAGGGTCTGCTTGAGCCTGACCACACATATACCGCTTCTGCTTGATGAAAGATTGCTTTTGTTCATATTCACCTTTATGGCCTGGTGGGTCAGATAACAGCAGCTCATAATGGGCATCTCATGTCACATAGTAACTTGATGGTCTATTGTCAAACGTTCAGTTTCCACGAAGGCCCAATAGCAGGCCAAGAGCTGTTTCCCAAAGGGAGTATAAGACAGGAAGGCCTTGCTCCAAAATCCCAATGGCTTCCATAGATGGGGATCTGAAAAGGCTCCAAACAGCATCTCTATATACCACAGACACCTCAAGTACCATTGGTTATGATACATCATATGTCCCAAGTGACAGCGCAGCCTGCACAGAAGCCTGGACCCTATGAAGAGCCTTCTCATTTTCTGAGCCCCAGTCACTTGGAGCATGGGATGGACTGACACACCCAACTGAGGAACGTGGTACCTCCAAAATCAAAACAGGCCCCTAGTCATTGTGTGTCTTTCTTAGTGGTAGGAGGGATCTGGCAGAACACTTTATCCCTTCAAGTCCTGGATGGTCCAGCCAAATTTTGCATGACACATGAATGACTATACAACTGCACATCTGGCCACTTTTTTCCTTCTAAGCAAAATGCAAAATCATGTGCATTAAATGCAGATCTGTCCACTGTGAATATTTCCATTCACACCCCTTCCGGTACTTGTTACCTTAGAAAGAATATGTCCAGGGGCTGGAGAGATGGCTTAGCGGTTAAGTGCTTGCCTGTGAAGCCTAAGGACCTGGTTCGAGGCTCAGTTCCCCAGCACCCACGTTAGCCAGATGCACAAGGGGGCGCATGCATCTTGATTTCGTTTGCACTGGCTTGAAGCCCTGGCACGCCCATTCTATCTGTCTATCTGCCTCTCTCTCTCTCTGTCACTCTCAAATAAATAAATAAAAATTAACACAATTTTTTTTAAAAAAAGAAAGAATATTTCTGCATGCCCCAGACCACTGAACTCCTACAAATTTCTCATTGAGGTAGAGTGTCCATTAGTTCTCGGTTTCTTGCCCATTGCCTGATGCATGCATGACATATTAGCAACTCCAGAGTAGTCACCACTGCCTCCTCATTTGTTCCAATGAGCATAATATCATAGTTGTAGACAGCCTCACAAGGCTGTGTTGAGCATCCAACCAGACAGTGTTTGTAGGCTAAGGGGATTAATTTAAAGCTTACAGACCAGGGGAAATACCATATATGGAGGAAGAGGCTGGCTCCCTTTCACAGATCCAGGCAGACAGAAAAAGAAACAAATAACCACCAGCAGCCAACAGTGCATGAGCTGTATTATTAAACACAGAAACTGTTTAAGGGGCCGATTTAAATAAGTTTAGCCTGGTCTAATTATATATTCCTTCTCCATCATCCTTAAAATCCATTCTCACCCATATTTGCCATGCTTTCGCTTGCACAAGTTAGAAAACGCTTGAAGTTCTTTAAAGGTTTATCACACTTCCTCATGGGCCACAGCTTCTATCTCACCTTTAGGTGCCTGCTTAGCCTTAAGTCTGGTTATAGGTATAGAGAAGAATGTGGGTGGTCTCAGAGGGGCAACAGCGTGGTCTTGTCCCAGCATCTCATGTGGGAAAGGTAATTACTGGATAGGCAAGGGTGAATAAATCAATACATCAGGGCTCTGGAGCAGGGATGCAACTGCTGTTAAGAGTGGGGGGTTACATGCTCAGGCAAAGTACCTTTATCAGAATCTGAGAGTTCAGTGTCCCCTGATTCATCAGGATCTTCCAATATATCTCCATCCCAAATTATAGGATCCCACTCTTTTCCAATCAATGCCCTCAGTTTAACACCTGACAGCTTTTGAGGCTGGGACTTGATCTTGCATTGCAGCTTAGCCAATCATACAATGAGGGCTTGGCTTTTGTCTTCTGCAATTTGAGTCCTATGGTGGTGTTGCAGTCAGGTTTGCATTGCTGGCAGAAATCCCCCAACCAAAAGCAGCTTGAGGGAAAAAAAAAATAAAGGTTTATTTTGGCTTACAGACTTGGGCGAAAGCTCCACAACAGCAGGGGAAAAGAGTGGCTTGAGCAGAGAATGGACATCACCCACTGACCAAGATGGTCAAAAGGAGATGTGACAACATTGGCAAGGGGAAGTAGCTGTAATGTCCATAAGCCCGGCCCCAACAATACACTGCCCCCAGAAGGTGTTAGTTCCCAAATCTCCATCAGCTGGGAACCTAGCATTTAGAACATCTCAGTTTATGGGGGACACTGAATCAAACCACACATTGTGCCCCTGGCCCCCATAAACTGATAACCATCCATGATGTAAAATGAAAAGCATTTGGTTCAACTTTAAAAATCCTTATAGTTTTTTTTTTTTTTTTATCAATCTTAATGATGTTCAAACATTCCCATAATCCAAGATCTTTTAACTGAGCCATAATACCAAAATAATACCAAAAATACCCCCCAAATCTATAATGGCATGGAATACACATTCACGTTGCAAAGATGGCATTGGCATAACAAAAAAATGTTCAACCAATACAAGATTTAAAACAATCAGGGCAAACATCAAACTCTGTAACTTCAAGACTAAAATCTCTAGCCAGTGACAATTTTCTAAATCTAATAATCCTAACCAGAAACAAGTCTCTGGAGTTCCAATTCTTCCCTTCCAGCTAGGCTATTCACAATCCTAGAAAACTTCTTCTGGGGCCGGCAGCTCTCCTTAGCAACCATCTCTTGGTAACTGGCATCTCCACTGGGCCTGCATTGCAATCCACAGTCCATCCTCAAGGCTCCCCTGGGTCACCAAGCAGGCATCCAGAAAACCTGTTTCACACTCTCCATGGCCATTTCCCAAACACAAGACCGTGTTGCAAATTCAATGACCCCCTCTTTCAGGCCTTTCTTACACATCGTAATACCAGGTAGGGTGCCAATTTATTAATTTAGGGGAGGGAAGCAGACTTTGAAGAACAGGACAGTCCTTGAGCACTCAGTCCCCTTCAATGGAGTCTACATGCTTCCTGTTGTCCCAATACAGGTCAGCTGGCCCAATCTCAAAGGTGGTAATCTCTCATATAATTGTAGCTGAACCAGCAGAAGTTTCAACCTACAGATTTCATTTTTTTCTGTGTAATATCTCTGTTCACATCAGTCTGTTTTTATGCAATACAACCCTGCACAAATTCTCAGAAGATGAACATAACAGCAAGCTTCTCACACAAACTGCTTCTAGCCCAGTCCAGGCAAAGCTCTTTCCCACCCTCATAATCTAAGTCTCATAGTTCATAGTTCTTACTGCATTCAGCTCTTTCGACTCTGAACAGAAGAGTCCATCAAGCTGTACTTATAGCATTGCAAGGCATCTCTTAGGACAAGGATTCAAATTTACCCACATTTCTCTTAAAAATCAGCTCCAAAAGGCCAAAGCGGCAGAGTCAGGCATCTAGCAGCAATGCCACTCTTGGTACCACCCTTACTGTGCAGTCAGTTTTGCATTGTTGGCAGAAATAACCCAACCAAGAGCAACTTAAAGGTGGAAAAAAAGCTTTATTTTGGATTACAGACTTGGGGGGAAGCTCCATGATGGTAGGGGAAAATGATGGCATAAAAAGAGGGTGGACATCACCCCCTGGCCAACATCAGATGGACAACAGGAACAGGAGAGTGTGTCCAACATTTGCAATGGAAAACTGGCTATAATATCCATAAGCCCACCCTCAAGAATACACTGCCTCCAGGGGGTGTTACTTTCCACATCTCCATCAGCTGTGAACCTAGCATTCAAAACACTAACTGTGTGGAGGACACCTGAATCAATCCACCACAGGTGTCTAGAGTGGAGACTTTCCCGCAGGACCCACTTAGAAATCTTCTGATCATGTACATGGGTCTTGAGCTCGGAATTTTTCTTTCTGAGGTTCTGCTTTTCCCATAATAGCTTATCCAGAGATGCTAGAGAAAAATCAACTAGCATCATCATTTGCTTTACTTTCTCATACATATTGAGAAGGCTTTTATACATAGTCACTAAAGCACTTGCTCCACACAAGCTTTCACTCATGATCACCAAATACAGGTAACCCATAGAGCTCTTCAAATAGTTCACACTATGTATTCTCAGTGCTTTCCTTACTATCCGTAGAGCTTTCAGTAGCACTGAAGATACTGCCAAGCCCACTAGAGAAATCCATCTTGTAATGCTCTTTCTCCAAACCATGCCTGGGACCACAATATTTATTAGTTGTTGTTCTCCAGAACAACAGAACTGACCGAATAACTTGTATTAAAGGGGGAAATTATTAGATTATTTTATAGCAGTCAAACAGTATCAGTCCAGAGACCATGTAACTGCTCAATCTATGTGGCTTGCCAACAGCAGCAAGAAACTCTGTCTCAAAGAAAGTAGAAGCAAAATACAGACACCTCAAGTCTGTCCTCTGACATCCACATGCTCATTGTGGCATGTGCAGACCAATACTACACCACACACACACACACACACACACACACACACACACACACCTACAAATGAATCAATAAAAACAAAGGAACAATATTGTTTACAAGGTCTTTTATATTTGTTCTAGGTCCTAATATTGCCGAGCTCTTCATCAGAATATGTATATTGCAGAAAGGGAGGGCCACAACAGCAACATATTTGTCATTTCCACAGAAAGAAAAGTTCTTGTACATGAAAAGGTAACTTTACTTAAAATGCAAGAAAGAGGAATGGATAAGAGCTAAGTATGCTTACAGCATGAGCACAGTGACTTTGGTTTAGGAAAATAATGTTTATATCTCAGTATTAGGACGAATGAATCAAAAA
The DNA here is from genome assembly GCF_020740685.1 of Jaculus jaculus. Classification (NCBI taxonomy): domain Eukaryota; kingdom Metazoa; phylum Chordata; class Mammalia; order Rodentia; family Dipodidae; genus Jaculus; species Jaculus jaculus. The sequence continues at coordinate 80,005,517 of NC_059114.1, forward strand.
TATGTCATGATATTTCAGGCAAACACCACAATCATATTTAAGAACAAAAAATAAAATATGAAAACATATAAAAGATTAGAAAGTCATGGTAACTACTTGACAAAAAGACGATGGGAATATAAAGTGCTAATTTTTGTGATGGAGGAGAACTGACATTGAATTTATTACAGTGTGGTTTCATCTTAACCTTCTCCTAGAATTGAGAATTTAAAATTTTGATTCTTCACTGGGAAGGAAGAAATAAGAAAATGCAATCTCAAGGGAAACTCCTCTTTGATTCGGGCTTCAGATCTTTGCCCTGTGTTTGGGATCTATATTGCATATTCTTCCTTTGATCTCTGTTGGAGAAGACCACTGACTACATGCATAGACTGTGGCGTGAGAAGTGTCAGATGGACATGCAAAAAAGTTGAAACTCAGGATAGAATCATCAAACCGGTATTCTACAGTATTAAATTAATTAATATATTTTTAAAAGACTAAGAAAACAAGTGTCAAATTTATATAAACAATTCTTAAGTTTTCCTCTTTTATTAGACTTCATTATAATGGTATATTTAAAATTATGCAGAAATAGTGCCCCCAAATAAATAAAGGTGCATACAAAAACCTTTAGTAGACAACACTTCTGCCAATATCGCAAAATCATCCTTCAACAATCTTCACAGGAAAATAAACAATTGTGCTGAAAGTGCACAAAAATTGAAAAGTGAATTCACAGCATGTGTTATCCAAGAACTCATCTCCTAATAAAATATATTACTGGTACAATTTTGTTAAAAAATCAATCCAATCTGTTGCTTAACTAAAGGTAACATAGGATTGGTAATGGAAAATGGTAATTTCACTTCTCTCGTAGTGTAAGACATACTACAAAAGTAAGAACCAAGCTGTTGCATTCTGTTCAAGGTTTCCCTCCTATAACTGGGTATATTTTTTGAAAGAAAAAATAATAATAAAAGCATGTTATAGAATGTTTTGGATAGAGATGGGTTGTGATAAATATTTTTTTTATTTAGAATAAAAATTTCTTTATTTTCTTGTTGAGGTAAGGTCTCACTCTAGCTCAGGCTGACCTGGAATTCACTATGTAGTCTCAGGATGGCCTTAAACTCACTGTGATTCTCCTACCTCTACCTCCCAAGTGCTGGGATTAAAGATCGTATGGCATCATGCCCATTGGTCATCTTGAGGAACAATAAAATGAATACAGACAAAAATAATTAACCATATAGGTTTTATTGTAAATATATATTTTCCTCCACTATTCAGGACCGAATAAACAATTATCTCACAATTTATAGACAGTGATTAATTTAAATTACTTGCCAAGTCAATTGGGAAGAAAGAAAGAGAAAGAATGGAGGGAGAAAGGGAGGGAAGGAGGGAGGGTGGGAGGGAGGAAGGGAGGGAGAAAGGAAGGGATGAAGGAAGGAAGGAGGAAGGCAGAAAGGAAGGAAGAAGGAAAGAACGAGGAAGTAAGAAAAAAGAAAGAAGGAAGGAGGTAGGGAGGAAGGAAGAAAAGAAGACAGGAAGAAGAAGGAAGCAGGAAGGAAGGAAGGAGGAAGGAAAGAAGTAGAAAGAAAGGAAGGAAGAAAGAAGGAAAGAAAAAAGAAGGAGGAAGGAAGAAAGAAAGGAAGGGAGGGAGAGAGGAAGTAAAGGAGGAAAGGGAAGGGAAGGGAAGGGGAAAGGAAGGGAAAGATGGGTGAGAGCCTAGGACAGCCACAGGTAGGCAGGACAGCCAGCCCTTAAGTGGGGGATGGAGGGACGTAGGCCACACCTTGCCACACCTATCATCTCAGCTCACCCAACCTATCTCAGCTCACCCCATCTGTTTCAGTGGCAGGACTCAACTCCCCCGATCAAATCTCTCTAACGTGCATACTGCCCAGGTGTGGATGGATTCCTCCTCTGAGCCCAGACCGATTGGCTGGGATCCCTGGTGCAGATGCACACCCCCATCTCCTGAGACTCTAAAATCTATCTTACTTGTACCCATGGGGATGGTCATTGCTTCTCCCCAGCCCTTGAGCTGCACACAGCTACATGCCTGGGTCTCTGCGCAGGGAAGATGATCCCTCGCTCTGGCCCCAGAAGACTGCCAGGGTGGGAAGGGACACTTTTTATTACTGCTTGTACTTTTAATCTCTTTGAAAGTGCACACATTTGAGAAAAAAAGAAAGAAAGAAACCTTTTCATATCTTTTCCTCTTTGTTTTGTTTTAGTTATTTATCTTATTATTAAGTAGAAACTCTGTCTGGACCTCTCACACGTTGGTATCATTATTTCCCTCCTCCCTGCCCCCACTCCGCTAAGGGCTCCCCTCAGTGGTGCTGCTGCTCACCTTGGAGCTGTGGCCATGAGTTGTGAGAGCACAGGTCAGTTTTGGTGAGGTGGCATTGTGTCTGGATATTCCCTTGCACCCTGTGGCTCTTACAATCTTCCCATGCCCTCTTCCACAAATTCTCTGTGCCTTGGTGGGTGTGCTTTAAGTCTACTTTAGTGTTGAGCTCCCAGCAGCTTCTGGGTTTCTGCTTTGGTGCGTTTTGAGTGTCCTCCGTGGCTGTCTCCGTCACACTGGAGCACATCATCAGGCTTGCTGTGGTAGCACTCTTGCTCTTCTCACCTGGGCCCAAGCTGCTGGATGAAGGGTGTTGCAGTCAGGTTCGCACTGCTGGCAGAAATCACCCAACCAAGAGCAGCTTGTTGGAACAAAAGGGTTTATTTTGGCTTACAGACCCGAGGGGAAGCTCTGTGGTATCAGGGGAAAATGATGACATGAGCAGAGGGTGGACATCAGCCCCTCACCAACATCAGGTAGACAACACCAATAGGAGAGTGTGCCAAACACTGGCAAGGGGAAACAGGCCACCTCCAACAACATGCCACATCCAGGAGATGTTAATTTTCAACTGCCATCAGCTGGGGAGACTAGCATTCAGAATGCCTAAATTTACTGGGGACACCTGAATCAAACCACCAAAAGGGGTAATTCATCTCCTTCCTGTTCTTGTCTTGTTAATAGATTTTGGATGTCCTTGGTCTTGTTGCTTTGGAAAACAGTGAATACTTTGCAAAAAGACATAGTTATAAAGGCATGGAGACTGTACTGAAGAACTGAAATGATTATATGTATGCACAGTGAAATTATAGAATGGAAATAAAAGTGATACACACATATCTAAATAGGCGTATATGTACATATTTATAAATGTGAATATATATTTATTACACACATATATGTGTGTGTGCGTGTAGAATGTAGAAAGGAACCCAAAATTTGAGATATGCTGTGCTGACTAGTACTCATAGAGGTGTCAAGATCATGTAAGTAAGACCCAAAAGAGAACGTTTTCAAATCAAAGAGCATGAAGAAGCAAACTTTCAATGAGGAATGTTCCACCGAGAACTGGACTGAACTTGATAGGAAAGCCATCGCTGTGACAGTTGTTTGAACTTGAGTAAGCAGAGGGTTAGATAGCCACTTCAGTGCAAATTTTCTGATAGCTGAAGTTGCAATGTGGTCATGTAAGATGATACCATTATTTGTGGAAATAATATCCTTATTTGTGGAAAATACAAATTAAAATGAGGGAAGAGGGTATTCAGTTTGTTTACCTTCTTTTGAAATTTTCCATGGAATAGTCCTCTGTGCTGTATGCACTTGATTCAAGTGAGATTGCTCCCACACTTCTGCAGTATAAGGATACTCTCTGTCAGTTTATTGTACATTGCTATTTGGGGGAAAAGCACTTTGCAACTGTTTCAAGCAATTCTTTTTTCAATAATTTTATTTATTTATTTGCAAATAGAGAGAGAGAGAGAGAGAGAGAGAGAGAGAGAGAGAGGGAGAGAGAGAAAGAGAATATGAATGAACATGCCAGGGCCTCTAGACACCACAAATGAACTCCAGATGCATGTGCCCCTTGTATATCTGGCTTACGTGGGTTCTGGGGAATCGAACCTGGGTCGTTGGGCTACACAGTCCAATGCCTTAACCTCTAAGTCATTTCTCCAGCTCTGTTTCAAGCAATTAATTAATATTCCAACTTACACATTGTTTAATGTTAACAAGAAGTGCTTATTTCACTTTTAAAGTATTTAAAAAATATAAAATGCAATAGCAATTGATTGATGTATTTGACATAGATCCTGTGGGACAACTGCTTTGCACTCATTTCATTATGAAATAATACCAACAATGGCCTTGTAGGTAGGGTGATAGGGATATTTTCTTCATATACTTGACTTAGAGGAGCTGGTGATGGTGGGCAGAGATTGTCCTCACCAACTGGAACAAATTCCACAGATTATTATTCCCATCCTGCAACAGAAACTGTTTTTCTTCACTCTATACTTTCTACTGCATGTTACTTAAAGAATCATTTTTTTTATCTGACATGGTTTTATGCATTTTGAATCAATAAAATTAGAAATAATAACATATCTATTGCTAACTGTGGTTAAATTTCACTTAGTAAAGTAATTGAATTAAAAAATAAAGAGTTATTATTTTAAAAAAGTAAGTTTCTATTTAATGTTTAAATGTTTTATACATTGACATTATAATTAACATGCAATCCATACTCTCATATGTCATGAGGTATAAGTTACTTAAACTTTTGACATCTGATTATGTTAATCTGTCATAGTTGTTAAACTCATACTGATTTTAATATATGTAAGGAATTTGTTATTTTTAAAAAGCAATTTTCATTTGAAAAATGAAAATGAAGAGAAAATTTAATCTAATATGAAGAAATTACTTAATAATTTGTGATTAAAGTAAGTACTTAGCCTTTATAATGTAACGTGTTATATCTGTCTAGGAAATTACCTGAAAACTTAAATATAAAGCAAAAGTAGTGATTAAATTGCTGTTTTTCTTCCAAGACTATTTTCCTAACTGTTTCTGGAAAGGAATAATGGGTAGAGATTATATAAGAGAATGAAACAGTTTGCTGTGGAGAAAGGAAATGAAATGGAGTGAAAGGAGGAATGGCCAGTTTGGGCCCTGAGAAGCCTTGGGCTTCAGACCTCTCTCCTTTCTTTTTCTTTTCTTTTTTTTTTTAATTTTTATTTATTTATTCATTTATTTATTTATTTATTTATTTGAGAGCGATAGACACAGAGAGAAAGACAGATAGAGGGAGAGAGAGAATGGGCGCGCCAGGGCTTCCAGCCTCTGCAAACGAACTCCAGACGCGTGCGCCCCCTTGTGCATCTGGCTAACGTGGGACCTGGGGAACCGAGCCTCGAACCGCGGTCCTTAGGCTTCACAGGCAAGCGCTTAACTGCTAAGCCATCTCTCCAGCCCAAGACCTCTCTCCTTTCTGAGATATTTTGTCAGGGATAATATGAATCTTCACAAGATGTTCTGCTGTTCAGATTAGGTCAGAAGAAGCACGTTATAGTTGGTTCTCTTCTCTCTTCATCCTCACATGCATATTTTCAAACAGAGGTGTGTGTGTGTGTGTGTGTGTGTGTGTGTGTGTGTGTGTGTGTGTGTGTAGTAAACTAGCTCTTGTTGGGGGCACATACCACAGTGTGCACACAGGATAATTTCAGGGACCAGCTCTCATCCCCTATCTTGTTTGAGGCAGGCTCTCTCCTTGTTCAATAGGTAGCTGGCCTGCAAACTTCCAGAAGATTCTCCTGTCTTCCTCCCTTCTCACTGTAGTTTTGTGAAGATTACATACAATCTCCACAGCTTCTGACATTTATATGGAATCTGGGGATATGACCTCAGGCACTCATGTTTGCATGTGAGTCAATAACTTTATTAACTAGAAGAAATATCTATTACATGTGCCAGGGTTGGAAAGATGGCTTAGTGGCTAAGGTACTTGCCTGTGAAGCTTAATTACTCCAGTTCAATTCCCCAGAACCTATGTAAGCCATATACACAAGGTGACGCATGTGTCTAGAGTTTGTTTGCAGTGACTAGAGGGCCTGATGTGCCTATTCTCTCTCTCTCTCTCTCTCTCTCTTTCTCTCTCTCTCTCTCTCTCTCTGCCTCTTTCTATTAAATAAATAAATAAGATATTTCTTATACAAAAAGATATCATAAAAATCAGACTGTGTAGAAATGTTAATAGCACTAGCTACATGCTTTGTTCTTTTCAGTACTCACGTCTATATTCAAATACAGGAGAATTCTTAGTTTACATTTCGGTTGTTGTTGTTATGCTGTCATTATTCTTGATTGGGATTGAGTCTCACTGTGTCTAGGCCAACTTTAAACTCAAAATTGCACTGTCTTTTGCCGCTGAGTGCTAGGATTACAAGAAGCAGCACCATGTCCAAATAGATGAGAACATGTTTAAATAATGATATTTGGTGCCAATTACACTGGCAAAGCATGAATAACTGTTGCAATGAAGGAGAAAGATATCAATAATTTTGGTAGTGTTTCTGTTAACTTTTCTCTATTGAAAATGGTGGCCTACAAATGATAGAGAGAGTGAAAGAAAGGGAGAAAGGAGAGAGAGAGAAAGCTCTTTAATACAAGGTTAATTTTTTTACAATTTTTTTGTTTACTTTTATTTATTTAGGAGCAACAGGCAGAGGGGGAAAGAAGAAGAGAGAGATACAGAGAATGGCCACATCAAGGATTCCAGCCTCTGCAAACGAACTCCAGAGGCATGGACCCCCTTGTGCATCTTGCTTACATGGTTCCGGGGAAATTGAGCCTTGAACCTGGATCCTTAGACTTCACAGGCAAGCACTTAGTCACTAAGCCATCTCTCCAGCCCCAATACAAGGTTTCTTTAAAAGGGGGAATTCATTGGTTTTCAGCGCATTTTATAAGCTTCATTTCAATTACAAGTTCTGGGACATTATATTAAAAGGGAGATATGGAAGCAGATGCCACATGAAAACCAGTAACAACATCCACCATTGCTTGTGTGTGCAAACACTTTCATTTCAGAAGAATTTTCTTAATACATATTTTTTAAAGTGTGTGTGTGTGTGTGTGTGTGTGTGTGTGTCCATGTGCATTCATGTGAAGAACACAAAACAATCTTCAATGTCATCCCCAGGAAAACCATCCACCTTGTTTGACACAGAACTTCTTGTTATATAGGTAAAAATTTAGGCTGAAATGGCTGTTGAGGACCTCAGGGATGCTGCTCTCTGCTTCCCACCTCTGCCTTGGCAATCACAGACTGCCACACTACATGTTTACAGGGGTCGTGCAGGTCGCTCTCATAACAGAAAAAATTTAAGTCACTAACAACAAATGGTGTAGTTATTTTTACTAGTTCTAAATATGTTAATTATGATGTTAATTATTATTGATTTTTATCTTTGAAATTAATTTCTCATAATCAAAGAAATGATTACAATTTGAGAATGATTGTTTTGAAATTTGAAGAAAATCAAAGCCAGTCAACACTTATCAGTTTAATAATTTAACCTCTGCCTAGTGTCAATGTGTAGAAACTGTAGTCACATGATACCTTGAAAAGCCTGGAATTCAGTTCAGTTAGGATTTAAGATTATATTTCCGATTGTTTACTCCAGTCTTCTCTCATTAAAAATGCAACCAAACGAGTATTTTTTTTTTTTTTTTGCAATTAATTTCACAGGTGGGTAACAGTATGTTGTTACGGTAGGTGCAGAGATGGATGACAGCTAGAGTGTATCTGTTTTTTCTATAGGCTGGAGTGTGTGGTGTATTATTGATCTCAGAATTGTCTTGGTCCACCAATCCCTCATGCAATTGAGTATAACAAATCTGCTAAGTTTATCTGTCTATAATCTTTAAAAAATAATATTAAGAAATACATATTTATCAAAATTTTTACAACGTGGTGATTGCACTGAATTTCAAAACTAATCTCAGAGCATATGTTAATTTTTTATTACAAAATAGCATTGGAGAAAAATATGTTAAGTTACTTAAATACCCTTTGAAAGAAATACATAGCACAATTATCTTTGAAATACTTAATAAAATACAATGAATATAATGTGTGAAAAAATGCTAAAAACATATGATTAGTATAGTCTTAGAGAAGCATAACCTAGTGTCTTCCCCATTGCAATGAAATAGGCCAAGGATGACATAAAACAGGTGGGAGCATTGAAAACATGTTCGCCAGTTCAAAACTAGCGTACAGTTAGTAAAATGGATTTACAAAGAGAGACCTCAGTTTAATTCCAGGATGAGCAACACCTGTGCTGTTGTTAAGCACTCTTTACTTACTACATAATCCTTAAAACAGGAACAATACTACATCAAAAACCAACTAAGATTAAATAATTGAATATGGGTAAGGAGATATCAACCAAGCTATGAAATATATTAGCTTAATTTCATTAACTTATTTTTATTAAGTTATAGTGCATACATAAAAATATAAGACCAGTTAACATGTAGCCGTGTGTTTGGCAATCCAAATAATCCTGACTTACAGTCACACAGCTAAAGGTGTACATCATCAACAACATTAAGGACTCATTTCCCTTTCTTACTGTCTGTTTGTTTCACAACCTAAAAGTCATCAGTGTCTGGACATCTCATGAAGTAGGCTATTTTACCTACAATGAATTTACGTGTGTAGAAATACTTAGCATGCATTCTTCAGTTATATTGCTGAGACATTGCTAATGGCAGTGTTTAGAAAGGGACCCTGACTATATAGTGCAGTCTTGTCTCAAAGTAGCAATGTTCTTGAATTTTATACACAATTCATTTCCCTAGTGTTATATCAGTATAATATTCTGTCATATTAATTTAACAGTATATTCATTCATAGTGAGAAAATATAGTATAATTTCACTTTCTCCATGTTTATCAGTGACCCAAAGTTTCTTATTTAAAACAACTGTGATTTAGAAGTTGTTTTTTTTTTTTTCTTTTTTTTTTTTGAGGTAGGGTCTTGCTCTGCCCAGGCTGACCTGGAATTAACTCTGTAGTCTCAGGGTGGCCTTGAACTCACGGCGATCCTCCTACCTCTGCCTCCCTAGTGCTGGGATTAAAGGCGTGCGCCACCACGCCCGGCTAGAAGTTTTTAAAAAAGTATTTCTTTACTTATTTATAAGCCACTGCAATGTGACTTCAGATGCATGCACCACTTCTGCATCTGGATTTGTGCAGGCACTGGGAATCAAACTCAAGTCCTTAGGCTCTGGAGGCAAGCACCTTAACTGTGCGGCCATCTCTCCATTCCCAAGTCTTTCCTTTATAGTAGATTGTGATTTTTCTTTGTCTCTAGACACTTTTGTAATTCTGGGTGATAAAATTGTCCTTGTAAATTAATTCTGTAAGACTAAAACCTTCCCCATTTAGATCTATAATTAATTTAGAAATAACTTTTTAAATATTTTATTTATTTATTTGCAAGGAGACAACAGAGAGAGAGAGAGAGAGAGAGAGAAGCTTGTTGGGGACAGAGAGAGGTGTGCCAGGCCTTCCAGTCTTTGAAAATAAACTCCAGATGCATACACCACCCTGGGCATTAAATGGGTGCTGGTGAATCGGACCTGGGTTGTTGGGGCTTTGCAAGCCATCACCTTAACCACTGAGCATTCTCTCCAGCAGAGAAATAACATTTTAATTGTGAGGTATGAACTAACTTTATATTTATTTATTTATATGTAAATACCTAATTAGAGTACCATCACTTTGAGAAAATTTGTTCTATATTGGTTGGAATCCCTTTTTTTGTTAGAAGCAAAATGTCCTTAATTCAATAATACATTTCTGGCCATTGATTTTATTCCAAAATCTTTGCATATCTCTCTGCATCACCATCTTGCAATTATTTGTAGTAATTTTATAGCACCTCTAAATTGCTTTTTGTTTTTTTGATAAAGAATAGACTTTGTATGAATACTCAGTGTGGTGATATCATCTTTCCCCTCCTCTCTGCCCACATTCCACTGGAATCTGAAAGAGAGTCAGTCCCCACCCAGATAGTCAGCCCTTAGTGCTCAAAAGCAGTATGTGAGCTACTGGAGGAAAGTGGCCAAAAACAGTGTGTGCAAGCAAGGGTCTAAGCTACTCAGAAAGAACCAGCATCACAGGAAGTACACACCAGTGCAATGGTGGCGCACAGCCGTGGTAGGTAACCAGTGGCTTTCTGGTTGGTAAGAGATCCCTCTCAGTGTAAAGGAACTCACACCTGGCACTGGGACCTAGGTCAGAATCCTAAGGAGATTATCGTCTCCAATGTCAAGCATCTCTAGCGTTTGGTGGGGGAAATCTTACACATTTGGTTTACTTCACTACTGTCATGTGTAATTCTATCCTCTTATATTAGTGACTGAATTATGGGGGGAAACTATTTCCCAGAAACAAAACAAAAGCAGGTAAATAAACACGTCTGAGGTTTAGGATTTGAGATGTTCTGAGTAGATTACAGTATTGTAACACAGTACAACCCACTATAGACTCAAATTGAGAATCACAGACACTGCAAACTCCTTGAGATCACATTTCTTTATAACTATCTCACAATATTTTAATAGCTTTTCTTTGCAGAGACTTTTCATAATTTTATTGGCTTTATGTTCAGGTATTATTTCTAATATGTGAAAAACAATATGTTTATATTGCATATGTATATTTATCTGGAATTTGATGGCCTTGTTAAAGTTATTTATGCATGCTAATATTAATAACTAATTATAATTAATTTATTCCATCTTCACAATCATTTATCCAAGGATAATGAAAGTTTTATATAATTTTATATCTCTGTATGAGTTCCTGTATCTATAATTTCTTTTCTTATTACACAAACTACCAATGTACACATTAAGTACAAGGCTAATAAAATTTATGTATTGGTAATATTCTTCTTTTGTAATTAAAAAATAAGCTACTTAGCTATGTTAAGAAAGATTATTCAGGACTATAGAGATGGCTTATTAGCTAAGGTGCTTTCCTGAAAAGCCAAAGGACCAGGTTTGATTCCCCAGGACCCACATAAGCCTGATGCACAAGGTGATGCATACATCTGGAGTTTGATTGCAGAGGCTAGAGGCCCTGGCTTGCCTTCCCCCCACCCTCCCTCTTTATCTTTTTTTTTTTTAATTTTTTTTTATTTTACCTTTATTTATTTATTTGAGAGCAACAGGAAGAGAAAGAGGCAGAGAGAGAGGGAGGGAGGGAGAGAGGGAGAGAATGGGCATGCCAGGGCTTCCAGCCACTGCAAAGGAACTCCAGACGCGTGTGCCCCCTTGTGCATCTGGCTAACGTGGGTCCTGGGGAATTGAGCCTCGAACCAGGGTCCTCAGGCTTCACAGGCAAGCACTTAACCGCTAAGCCATCTCTCCAGCCCCTTATCTTTCTAATAAATAAATAAAATAGTATTTGAAAATTATTTAGGAAGCCGGGTGTGGTGACACACACCTTTAATCTCAGCACTGGGAGGCAGAGGAAGGAGGATCACTGTGAGTTCAAGACCACCCTGAGACTCCATAGTGAATTCTAAGTCAGCCTGAACTAGAGGGAGACTTTACCTCGAACACCCCCCTCAAAAAAAATTATTTAAGCCTGGAGAGATGACTCAAAAGTTAAGGCACCTGCCTGCAAAGCCTAAGTACTCATGTTCAACTCTCCAGGTACCACATAAGACAAACCCCCACTAATGCAAGAACACAATTTCACATATGTGCACAAGGGGGCACATGCCTCTGGAGTACAATTGCAGTGAAGAGAGGCTCTGGGCATGCCAATTCTTTCCCCATCACCTGTTGCATAAAAAAGTGAGGTAGGGGGTAGAGAAAGGCCTGTCTGCTGGGCTTACCTCCAATTTATTTTTAATATAAAAAAAGAAAGCTGATTTAGAGTCTGAATGCTCTAAGATTTATAATCTCAAATAGTCCAGGTCGTCAATTCTGTTCCATTGGCCTATATTTTTGTTTTTATGCCAGTACCATGCTTTTTTGTTGTTGTTGTTGTTGCTATGCTTTGTACTGTGACTTTAGATCAGGTATAGTGATAGCTCCAGAGCTGTTTCTTTTGCTGAGGACATGTTTGGATTGTGCCATTCCATATGAATTTTGAGATCATTTTTTCTATCTCTATGGAAAATTATTCTGGAATTTTAATGTTATTTCATTAAATCTGTATATTGCTCTTGGCAGAATTGCCATTTTCGCAATATTAGTTCTACCTATACAGGAGAATGGGGGTCTTTCCATATTCTCAAGTCCTTCTCAATTTTTTTCTTGGATGCTAAATTTCCAATTCAATTGGAGTGTATTAGGACAATGACATTTATTTATAATACTGATTACTTGAATGCACTGAACAAGTCAAATGTGTATGAATTACAAATTGGAGGAGGGATGCTAATTCTCTTCAGACAATGAAGGTAAGAATATATATTTTGTGTGTTTATATGTGCCATACATTCATACATACATACATACATATACACATATTCTAAGTTTTCCAGATGTGGTGAAGTTTTAAATGGTCTACACACTGAATTTTGTATCATCATCATTAGTTCTGTTGTGATGCTAGAGTATTAAAATTAAGATTGTCAATATTAGTTTCAGCATACTTTTGGTAAATGGATTCACAGAGCAGACACATCATTCATTATTAAGTAGTTTATGCTTGAACACACTATTTTAATTTTGGACACAGACTAACTTTCAGAACGAAGATTTTTCTGGCTTCTGAAAAAGAGAAGGAATGAGATGGAGGGGAATTAAAAAAAAAAACAGAAAATGGTCATTTTTTAAATTAGTTTTCTATTCTGCAAGTACAGACAGTTTGGTACCATTATTAGGCTCATCTGTGACCTACCCCCTCCCCACTGGGCCCTCCTTGTTGAGGTATATGGGTCATGCATTGTGGAGTTAGCCCATTGTTATTGGTATGATAAATGTCTCTGTATATCATGACCCAACATGTGGCTCTGACATTCTTTCCACCTCCTCTTCCAGAAAATTTCCCTGAGCCATGTTGGGTTCATTTTGGGTCTGCTTCAGTGATGAGTTGTTGGGGACCTCTGGGGCTCTGGCTCTCTGATTTGGTAGGCATTGATTTTTCTCTGTGTTGGTCTCCTTCCCCCTTGTGCTGGTATCCGGTTCATCAGGAAAACAGCACCCTTGCTTGTTTTGCCAGTATTCCTTAGTTACAGCCAGGACCCTTCTGAGGTACGATGGGGTGGCTCTCTCCTTAGAATCTGCATCTATCTGAAAAAGAGAAGCAGATTCTCCAAAGCAGAGTAGTTAGCACCAGGACAAATGAGATAGCCCTTACGATTTTTTATAGAGAGTTTAATAGGTGTAGGCCCTCTTGTACCCCATGATTGATGATAACTTGATATTGGAGAGTGGGTTTATGTTTGGATATGGTTCTGACTTGTTTCCCAGCTTCAGGTATGGGTCTCGTACCACTGAGGGAATCAGTCGAATCAAGAGCAGCTGGTTTCCCACCATGGCTGTGCCACTATTGCAATTGTGTGGGCATCACACCAGGTTATTTGCTGCTAAGTAGGTTAGACCATGAATTGCTTGGACAGATGTTGGTCGTTCCCCTCAGTCGCGCATGTAGCACCTTCTGGCACTAGATGCACTGACTGCCTGGGGACTGACTCTCTCCTGGCTTCCAGCCATGCCATTCCGTTTTATGTGTCAGCATATGGTGTCTTCAGCAATAGGGTCTTACCACTAACCTTTGATGGGTCTTCAAGTAATCTGACAGAAATCTGTCATTCTTTTAGAAAACCTCATAGGTTTCTCTGATCAAAAGCTCATTGTGGGTGATAGCTCCATACTGGTACTGGCAGTTACAGGAGGTGATTTGAATCCTTGTTAGCTGTTTAGGTCAAAGACAAGGACACTGGCACTTCCTAAATTCTGATGTCAACAGTAGAATTGGAATTGTGAATTTAACCTAAATTTATGATTACATATAATATTAAGTACATAAGTTGAATTATTGTTCTTGGAACTTACTTTTATTTTTATTTAGTTAGCTTTCTTAATTAACAGCAGTTATTTCTCAAGTCCATTCTTTAGTCAACATTTCACGTTGCCACTATTATCCTATTAGTCTGACTTGAGACATGTGTCATTTTATGTTTATGCGTACTCTCCATTTCTCCTAGAAATTTCTGCAACCTTTGACTTCAATACTTAGTGCACATCCTAAAGTTGGGTTATTTAATTGTTATCAATGTCAGTTTACCTGTCAGCAATCCCCTCAGAACAGATTATTTCACCTGCTGTCAAGTCATCACAGGATTTGCAACCCCCTCAGATTATCTTCTACCCAACACAGCCTGGGAAGTATAATAAACACCACAACCAGAAGGCATCACAGCCAATGCTCAAAATATCTTAGAAATAAATTATATGGTAAACCTGAATAGAAGAAACAAAGATGAAAGGACAGCAGAGAAGAAAATCAAACAACAAAATTAAACTATTTTGTTATCCCTTTAAAAAAATATCTTGAGGGCTGGAGAGATGGCTTAGCTGTTAAGTGCTTGCCTGTGAAGCCTAAGGACCCCGGTTCAAGGCTCGGTTCCCCAGGTCCCACGTTAGCCAGATGCATAAGGGGCGCACGCGTCTGGAGTTCGTTTGCAGAGGCTGGAAGCCCTGGTGCGCCCATTCTCTCTCTCTCCCTCTATCTGTCTTTCTCTCTGTCTGTCACTCTCAAATAAATAAATAAAAAATGAACAAAAAAAAAATTAAAAAAAAATATCTTGAATCCTGCTGCACACCCAGTATCTAATGCAGAAGGCATTCAGGGGTTGTCTAGCCAGCATGGGTGACTATTATTTTGTGACTGCATATGTGGCTTTCTTTACCTGTCTCTCAACATTATTTTGACGCTTGCTCTTTTTAGCCATTCCTTTCCCCTTGAAATGTTCTTTCGGTTAGGATTTCAGGATTTCAAAACCATTAAGCATTTTGAAGTTTACTCTGAGGACACTGTTATTTCTTTGGACTCCTTTGTGGAATGAGATCACTATTGCTAGACAACTGGATTTGCTTTATCACTCAATCAATACTTCTGTTACAGAAAAGTGGCAGGAGGAATCTCAGTCAAGAAGTAACAGTAAAGGAAATGAATGTGCATGGAAATGGACACTCAAACACACAGAGGAGCATTCTTTCTGGAGTGATGGAGGAATAAGGATTCATAAGGTGACAATGATTGCATTGGAAAAGTCATCCGCTTTCTACTCCTGATGGTCCTGTTTTTCTTCATCATTCTGCACATCCCTCTTTATGTTTCTCATTTATATTCCCAAGATTTCCCCAGCTAGAATTTCTGAAACTTTATTTTATTGTTGAATTGAAAAGAATTCCTTGACCTCATGTTGCTGCCTGGCTCTACTCTCCTTTACATTCATGAGCCAACAAATTAGAGGAGTTCAGCATTACATCTGATAAAAAGTTTATTAACATAAAGAGATTTACATGAGCATTCAAATGCATGCATGCTTCCCTAAAACTTTTACTACAATACCATTATCATGGAGGTATTAGTATCAATTGCATTTTTAGTCCTATTTAATACAAAAATAAAATGCAAATAATGAAAATTGATTTGCCAACACCAAAAGACTCAAATGAAAAACAGTTGAGAAGTAAATTCAACTCAAACAAATTTTTCTTGCAGCTGTTCATTTTTCTAGTTTATGATTGTCTTTTGTTTTCTTTCAAAAATGTAAGGATAATAAAGCAAAAAAAGTAGCTGTCTATAATTACAGCAGAAAAAATATTTGTTTTTCTCCATATTCATTTCATTATAATTCACATAGTTTAACTTATTCAAAAATATGGCAACAACTTTTTCAGAAACACATAGTTCTACTCTAATTTTTATAGATTTTCAGTTGTTTAAAATCTTAGCAATAGAGAACTGCAATTAACAAAAAGAAAGGATGCTTATGGTGTATAATTTTAAGTGAAATCCTTTGAAACTTAAAGCCAAACAATTGAGAATTACAACAAAAATTAATAAATAAGGGAGATTTATCTCTTTTTTAAAAAATTTTCTACCATGGACATCGGTAACATGACTACTTAGTTTTTAATATTTACTACTTGTTTAAAAGGTGGAATTATGTAGCAATGTCTAGTTTATAGTCAAGAAGTTAGTTTGTTTTTGTAGTTAAAGGTAGAGTTCTTTCACCATATGCTGCCGGCATGGACCATGGAGAGACCTGGTTGGAATCCAGAAGAGAGCCAGTCCCCAGACAGTTCATCAGGTACTGGTACATGAGCTGGGGGGTGGGGGTGCAGGTGGGGGTAGGGACGTGGCCAAAATCTATCAGAGAAACTCAAAGTCTCAGCTACTCAGATGCAAACAGCCTGACAAGACCCTCACATAAGTGCAACAGTGGCACACAGCCATGGTGGGAAACCAGCTGCTCTGGGATTGGCTAACAGATCCACTCAGTGGAAAAGAAACCATATCTGAAACCAGGAAACAAGTCAGAATCATAACTGAGGATTTTGGTTGTCAGTACCAAACTCCAATTAGTCTTGGGCTAAAAGAAGATCTGTACCTTTGAAATTCTCTCTAAATTAAGAATGGTTGTCCCATTTTACCAGTGCTGACTTCACTCTCTGTTGGAGAATATGCTTCTCCTTGTCAGGCTGGAGGAGGACCTGAGGAGATAAACAATCCCGCACACTTCACCTGGACCACAACTGAAACCACAGAGGAAATGGTGAAATGAGCAAGAGGGCTGCTTTCTCAGTGAACCTGAATATCAGCACAGGGGTGAAGAGATAGACCCTAGGACTCTCAACACCTACCAAACCATAGATCCAGAGGCTCCTAAGAGCCCATCACTGAAGTAGACTTAAAATGTATGCAACATGGCTCAGGGAATATTGTGGAAAAGGGAATGGAAAGATTGTTAGAGCCACAAGTTGGGACATTATGCACAAAGACATTGTCTTTCCCCCATAACTGACTGCTGCCCCAACAATGCAGGATCCACAGTCCCCACGGGGATGATCTGCATCTCCAATGAAGAGGACCTCTTCTGAAAAGGGGCCAGGATGAAGGAAAGGATAGTTACCAACATGCATTGTTTGCATACTAAGTATGTCCATACCTAATAAAAATAAATTTTAAAAAGTAGAGTTCTTTGATAGCTTAAACAAACAGTTGTGAGATGATTTCATTATTATTTTCTCATTTGATATATTATATTTAGGCAGTCATACTTCATGCTCTAAATTTATTTTTCAATCTCTAAGATAAGTTGGGATGACCATGCATTTTAAACAATAATTTTTCTAATCTTGGTTTTTATGGTTCCCTTTGCCCTGGTTACAGAATGCCCATGTATGTCAGTAAACATAGCTGGTAGTGTCTGCCAGTTTCCAGAGAAGATTTGAAACAGTGAGCTCAGCAAAGAAGATCTGCCATTACCAATTTGGACATCACCTGATGTTTTAAGGGCTTGCATAGGATATCTACAAAGCAAATAAAAACATATTAATAAAATAGTATAACCCATGGAGAGTGAGGAGGGTGAGGAGATTGTTTCCTTGAGCTCAGATGCTCCTCCAATTCGGCCCTTAGACATGCATTCAGGCAGCAGAACTCCTGATTTTGAGGCTTACCCTCTGAGATTGGTCTTCCCATTTCCACATCTTAATGGATCATTGATTTGGGGATTTGTGACATATAATCCCAGGATCCAAACCACATTCCCCATATCAATCCTCAGCCAGTCAATGTGGGAATGAACTATATGAACAAAATGTGGGAATTAACTATGGGGAAGAATAGTGGAAATATTTCTTATACATCTTACAGGTAACTTTCCTTATGGTATTGCTGTAAAATGATACAATCCTCCCATGCAATACCCTGACATTGACTTTACAACTTAGAATAATGTCATCAGGTTTCTTCTGCCTTGGTATACCTTTGGCCTTAACAGTACAGGTGACCAGTATTGACACACAATGTTTAGAGATGCTGACTGGTCTTAATGTATGCTCTTTATCAATTTCTTCAGCAGCCCAGTTAAACTCTTGACTCAGAGAAAATATGCATTCATAAGAAGTGCCTTTCATAGTGTTGAAGGCAACGAGTTCAGAAAGTAAGAGCCTGCAGATCTGTGAAGGCAACAGGTGGGTCTAATGTGTTTGCTCTGCTGATCGGAGTGCCTGTTTGTTCCAAGTCAGCAGAGGCCAGCAGATCATACCCATAAATCCTTCCCTTTAACACTTGTTTAAGGAGTATCCAAGGTTAAATGTTCCTTACCTTTTGCTCTTACTATGTATCACACATTACTGGGGATTTTGTTTTGGTTTGTTTGTTTTGTTTTTCTGTTCAATAAGAGTGCCAATGAGTATCTGAACGAAGCCAGAGCCACAGTAGCAGGAGGGTACCAGTGACAGCAGATCCAGCGGGCTTCCTAATGCTTAAACTAAACTTTACATTTCAGCTTCCTTTTCACCAGGTTGCTGCTAGAGGGAGCTAGCCAGCTCTTAGGAATGGCAAGAATTGGTTTCCATTTTTCAGGCTTTGCTCTTCGAAGTAGTTTCCCCTAAGTCCCAAGATTTGGTTTTCTATAATTTCAGGGATATGCTCCCCACATAAGGCAAGTCAGTCTGTCTGTCTGTCTGTCTGTCTTCTCTCTGACTGCTTCTGGAGATCCTTAACTTATACTACTGTGTAAAATCTTAGTTAATTATGTCTGATGATAAATAAAATCAAAAGAGTTATGACAGTAACTGGAAGAAGAATGACATATGAACAACTTCACTGGTTCTCTGTATGTAAAAGTTGAACAAATAATTTTTCATACAATTTTATTCTAAATATTGATTAGTGATTTATATTTTCAGAGTTTTAAATTATGTGTAAGAACAAATTAAGTACTATTTTAGACAGGAGAGAAATGCCATTTTTATTAAACTTAATCCAACAGTTTAGTCATACATTTAATGGTAGCATTTCATAACATTTTAAATTCATTACATAAAGTAATGCTTTCCTTTTACATTTTTTTCAAAGTTTTATCTACATAAAATTCTTGACTAGAACATCTAATGGTAAAATCTTCACTGTCTAAGAAACTGTAGCCATACTGTAATAAGATTTATAGTACATGCTAGCTGTAGCATAAATAGATGTTGTGTCCAATAAAATTTGATATTTACTACCCAAATGAATTTTCCTAGAATATTCTTCATTCAAAGAAAAACATTTTCTAAGCCTTACCGAGTACAGTAGTGATATTTCTCAGAATAATTTCACCTTCATTATAATTGATTCCATACCAGCTCTATTTCTAAACTTCCATTTACATTGTTGCACTGTTTCAGATAATGGATTTATTTTCAGGATTAGAATTTTTTTTTTGGTTTGTTTATATGCCTTTTTCTTCTTTGAATTTTATGTCTATAATTATGAATTAATTTGATTGCATTTAGTTTTAAGAAACACTTTGATTTTTCTTCACTTATTTGTGATAATCAATCTATATATTATGTAAATGATTCTTTAAATGCAAATAGCTTAGTGCAAGCAATTTTAAATGTAAAAACATGGAACTATGAGCTTATTTGAAATCATTTTTAAACTGCATGCAAGCAATAACAATTATATTTTAATTTATATTTACCAAAGCACATTGGATTTTTATTGCTCTATTCAAATAGGTTTTCCTCATTTTGTTAAGTACGTTTTCACAGGAAGCAGACCTGCCAATACTGCACAGTGTTTCTTAGAGCACAGGAAGAAAGTGTTATGTCCAAAACCAGTTCATTGCACTTTTAGCCTTTTACCAAAGTAAAATTGTATTGGCATGGTATTGAGTTAAAAATTATTATTTTTATAAAACAATATGCAAATTATGTGGCATACAATATGGATAATATAAGATCTTCAGAGATTTGGACTAGACAAAAATGTGTATAAGGTTACCTGACATATATTTAAAGAAAGTCAGGGTTCAGACAGAAACAATGATACTGCTACAGTGATGGAAAGGAACAACAGATCACGTTATAAATAAATGACCTGAGAGAATTTCAACAAAGAACGATGAAGGGGTGCGACCATGGTAAGGAAAGGGCAATAGCAGAGGAGCAGAACGAGATAAAATCAAAGGGAAACAGGTGGCCTCGGAGCAAACACCAGTGCCTCAGTCTTCAAGCTAAGAAGGTCTGCCTTTACTTCACAGCACAATTGTGTGCAAATTAGGAGCAACCATTAAAGAAAGCACTCAGAACTCAAATTACTTTTTTAAAATAGAGCTGCAGATATAGAGACATTCTTAGCTATTATGCAGTTTTCCATGTTGCATTGTAAGCATGTCTGACTGGTTCATGATAAATAAAGGAGGTTGTTTCCCTCAATCTAAATTGTTCTCATTAGTCAGCTGAAAGTTTAAGCAGCAAAACTGAAGCTTCCTGAGAATTAAAAAAAAAAAAACAACAAAAAAAAACAACAAAAAAAAACTGCATAAAGAAGGAACCTCAGAAATTGTGATTGAATGCACTGGCTTCCATCTTGTCCTACAAAAGTAGACTTGCCTTCTCTCACAATTGTAGGAGCCAATTCCTTGAAATAAGTCTTTTTATACATAGGCTTATTGACTCTCTCTCTCTGTCTCTCTCTCTCTCTCTGTCTCTCTCTCTCTGTCTCTCTCTCTCTCTTTCTCTCTCTCTCTCCATATATATATATATATATATATATATATATATATATATATATATATGCATTCATTGATCTGGAAAATACACCATCCATTATTTATGATAATTCTCAGTAAACTGGTGACATGGAATGAATAGAAAATATAATGATGGTGTTATTTCCAGTAGTTTCTTATAAAATCAAGAACCAAGGAGTGATCTCCTCTAACCACTCCTCGCACATTGCCCTGGAGCTTCTTGCTAATGCATTAGGACACATGTAAATAAAAGTCCCAAGCTCCTGAAATGTCTAATTGTTATTATTTGCTGCTGAAATAATCATATAAGTGTAAATTCTCTTGGAACTTATAAAAATAAATATCTTTGGCACAGTTGAATAATTTGTAGGTTAAGATGGAAAAGGTCAACATAAAATGAATTAATTGAATGCATTTGTGGTCAGAATAATAATAAATAAGAATGTAGTAACATCTAAATATATACAATATTCAGTTGTAATTCTGAGAATGTTAAAGACACGTGAAATCTTGTGTCAAAAAAAAGAAAGGTGACTTCATAGACTTGTACCCTCATAGCAATGGTTTATATAATGTTCCAAAACGGAGAAGACAACCACTCACCTGCAGGCTCGTGGAAAGCCAAATTAGTATGTATGAACATCATGTAATGTTTATAAGTTGTAATATCAACTGAATTATGGATGCATATCAAACATGAGTGAATCTCAAAATGACTTTATTGAAACAAAGCAGACCGTGTAAAGAGTCCACATTGTACTATTGTATCTGTTTGACATTCTAACGGGTAGGAAGTGGTTTTAAATGATACCAAGCAGACTAGTATTTCTAAGAGTAATTCAGAGATCCCAGATGAGGCTGAAGGAGAGATGATAGGAAGCCTACAGGTGCTCTATATGTGGTGGATGTGGTCATTTTCCTTATCACATAAGTGATTATAGAATGGAGTGCATATGTTCATATATGTATGTGTATATATAAGAGTAGTAAGATTTGTCCGAATACCTGGAGTCCAGCTCTGGGTCTGAGTAGTCACCTGCATGATGTACTCACTACTGGTGACCTGTTCTCTTCCCCTTTACTAATTCAGTGCACCCAGTGCAGCTGGTATAAATGACATCAGATGAAACCTCACAGATCTCATTCTTCTCCTATAATGTGACATCAGTTTACCTTCACTGTTTTATCAATTTATATCTGAAAGAGTGTTAGATTGTTCAAAGTGGTATGTATGTGTGTGTGTATGTGTGTGTGCATGTGTGTGTGCATGTGTTCTGGTGGGGAATGTCCTAAATGTCATGTATGTTCTGTCTCATCTCAATAGTTTGGATATATTATCCCATAGTTCTAGAGAATCAAATGGACATTTTGCAATAGACCCAGGTCTGCACCTGCTGAGCCCCTTGTGTCTCAATAACAGAGATGAGCACTCAGTACCTAAGAAAGAGCAAACAAAAGAACAAGGCATTGGGTGGCAATAACATTACAATGAAATCCTTAGAACCTGGAAGTGCTAATGCTTCATTGTGATGGAGTCACATCATCCAGGAAAGGCTTTTCTCTTCTTTTGTGCTGCACCTTAGACACTCCCACTGTTTAAATACTTAAAGGGATTGTG
Organism: Jaculus jaculus; assembly: GCF_020740685.1. NCBI lineage: Eukaryota > Metazoa > Chordata > Mammalia > Rodentia > Dipodidae > Jaculus > Jaculus jaculus. The sequence goes on from NC_059114.1 coordinate 80,027,774, forward strand.
TGTGTGTGTGTGTGTGTGTGTGTGTGTGTGTGTGTGTATGTGTGTGTGTGTGTTTGCAGATGTGGGAATTCCCATAGCATATTCTCAGACAAAAACACTTTGCAAAGCAAAATTGTCATGCTGATATAAACACAACTAGGTTCAGCTGCAAAGTACTGCAATTGTTTGAAACTGCTTTTATGATAAAGCAAAGAACCCACCCCTTGGAAAATACCAGAGGGGCTGGTTTGAAAAAAACACATTGGGAAGATAGAATTCTGTAGTTCAAGTTGTGCAAAAATCTTTAAGCTGATGGCCATGATATTGGGCTTGGTCTCTAATGAGTAGCATTTTTTTCTGAGAAGAAAAAAAGGAGTGGAAGTTATAGTTGTCCCACTGGTCATCACCCATAAGGACCACTTGAGGAGCCATGTTTCCTGTCCTCTCATTATTATATCTGTATAAGTCTAGAGTGGGTCATTACTCCAAGAAAATACAGTAAGATGATCACTAGATTTAAAGGTTTAACTGCTGCTTGGAGATTTAGGGCAAGTGCAGGAGAAAGTTACCATAGTGACAAAGGTAGTTAAGAATGACCCTCAAGAAGGTCACTGCGATAATGCAGACTAGATGAAACAAATTTCCCGTCAGGATATTTTCATTTTTTAATACCGCTGCTTGGTTGTAATTAAAAATGAACCACTGAAGAAACCAAAACTTCTAAATAAATGGTAACCAGGAATCAGAAAGGTCAAGGACAGGAGTCACCCCACCACAGACATCCATGTAATCCAGTAGCAGTACCATTGCAAGTTTTGTTTTCTTTTTAGTACTATAGATTGAACCCAGAGCCTCATGCAAGAACTGTGTCACTGCACTATATCATTGACTCTTAAATGCAGGCTTAATTGAGGGTAAAAAAAAGAGTTAGATGAGAGACTGGAGAGATGGCTTAGCGGCTAAGGCATTTGCCTAAAAAACCAAAGGATCCCAGTTTGATTCTGCAGGATCCACGTAAGCCAGATGCACAAAAGGAAGCATGCATCTGGACTTTGTCTGCAGTGACTGAATGCCCTGGTGCACCCATTCTCTCTCTTAAAAAATAAATAAATAAATAAATAAATAAATAAATAAATAAATAAAATATGTTTAAAGAAAAAGAGTTGGATGGCAGGTGCCAATTATAACCACAGAGTATAACAGTATGTGATGGTTATGTTTGTGTCAACTTGATCTGTTTAGGAATACACAGATGTTCTTCATAAGTGGCTCTCTGATGTTGCTTCCTGGAAGGATTATCTAAAGGAAGAATCCGTCCCCCGGGGTGAGCTCTTACCCCAGAGTGGGTGGCCCCTCTCTGAGAATGGGGGCCTTATCTAAGGACGCTCTGGGAAGGAAAGTGTCCCCTCCTCCCACCTGGCTGCTGGTGCTGCTGGCTGCTTTCCAATGCGGGCTGAAGAACAGCTTGGACTGAAGAGAAGCATCTCTCCAGGATGCCTCAAGGCCTTCAGTGCTGGATTGGTACTGCTGAGGCATCCAGCCTTGTGGACTGAGCAGCTGCCGGGTTCCTTGACTCTCAGGTCTACAACCTGCTATTGTTGGACTGCATAAACTAATCCAATAAATTCCCTTTTCAAATTGTTTTTTGCTTATTTTTACTTATTTATTTGAGAATGATAGACATAGAGAGAGAAAGGCATTGAGAGAGAGAAAGGGGGGGGGGGGAGAATGGGCCCACCAGGGCCTCCAGCCACTGCAAACAAATTCTGGACATGTGTGCCCCTTTGTGCATCTGGCTAACATGGGTCCTGGGGAATCAAGCCTCGAACTGGTGTCCTTAGGCTTCACAGGCGAGTGCTTAACTGCTAAGCATCTCTCTAGCCCTAAATTCCCTTTTAATACAATTCATTCCATTGGTTCTATCCCTCTAGAGAACCTTGACTATTACACAGCCTACATTGTCATTCACTGGTAATCATGGGAAAATTTCCAGAAATTGTAGGCAACCAACATCTTAGTGATGCCATACCCAGATACGACAAACTAAACACAGAAGCAAATAGATATAAGCTGTTCAGTGAATAACACATGGGGAAGACTTTCAGTTCCCCATGCTTGGGGAAAGCTGGACTCCATTTGGCTTGAACATCTCAGTCTTTGCTAGCAATGCACAGAGAATCCTGAGGACACCAACTGCTATCAAGCTGCATGGACATCTTGCTTCATCCATTGTAATAGGTGGTTTCTCCATAGCAACCTTAATAACTTTTGTAACCAAATGTATCCCAAAAATCAGAAAAATGGCCCAATCCTGCCTGAATTGGTCTTGAATACATGCACACTAATGTGACTTGTGTACTCTGCATGGAACTTATAAAAATGATCTGTTTATCATCTTATATATCCGTGCATGTTTGGGTGTTCATATTACAGAAATCAGATGCATCGTGAGAAAGTATGAGCACAGTAAACAGAGGATTACATAGTCCATGTCTTCTCCTCTATGCCACACCTACCAACCAGCTCCTCTTCTTCCTGGAGCCCATTAAACGAAGCCCTGGGCACTAACCCACTGTGCCTGGGGACTGTAGCTCAAATATCCCAGTGCTCTTTAGGAGTGTGTCTTTTCTATACTTTCTCTTTGAATCAAATCCTTTGCAGCTTAGTCATATATATATATGTGTATATATATATATATATATATATATATATATGACTATATTCTTAAGTAAGATATTAAATACACAGGCCAGAAAAGACTACCAGCAAAAACAGTGCATCCCAACTGCACTGAGGCTCAGCTGTTAATGAATGACTCACCGTTACTTTGTCTTTCAAAGTTGAACTCTTGTCTAAACACTGGACAATGTGTTGTCCCATAGGTATTATCCTTCTAGGAGGAATGACTTACAGGCAATGGCTCACTGACATGTGCCCCTGTGGCCAACCTGAGACATAAGTAATGGTGTATAGGTTGTCACTTGGTCACATAGAAGCTAGATATGTCTGTGATTTTACCCATGACTTATACCACCCCCTGGCCTGTTTCTCTTACATTGAATAGAGAATCACACCTACGCTCATATCTCTAGTCTGTCTTCACCTGTGTTAGTTGCTTTTTTCATTGCTGTGATCAGATACCTGACAGCAAGCAATTTAAGGAAGGAAAGATTTATTTTGACTTGGTGTTTGGTTTGAGAGGGAACAGTCCATCATGGGCGGGGGGAAGGCATGGTAGTCCATGGTGGGGAAGGTGTGGGAGGTTAATGGTAAGAAAGGCAAAGAAAGATCATTGCAGGGGCAGCATATGTTTTAAATACTTTGCATCTTCATGAACCATGAAGCAGAGAGAAGTGAACACTGGTACTTGTCTGGCTTTCTCCTTTTTCCAGGTTATTCAGTACAAGAGGCCAGCCCATCAGATGGCAGCTGAATGCCCAACATCTACGTGGAGCTTTCTCCTTAGTTAATTCTCTCTGAAAACACACTTAACAGAAATACTCAAAAGCATACCTCACTAATGCTGTGGGTGACATTTAATCCTACTAAGATGTCAATCTAAATTAGCCATCATATGATTCAAAGACATAATGTACCAGGAGCAATTCAGTTGGAGTGAAAATATTTTCTTTCCAACTTTTCAGTCATCATGATCCTGCCCTTGTCTTGCAGTTCCAGGTGCCTACAAAATCTGTCCCCCTACAATTCTTAATATCCTGCTTTTCAAATCCCGTTGAGCTTAGTGACTCAACCATGAGATCCTCTGTATTTTACTTTTTTTAATTTTAATTTTTAAATTTTTTTTAATTTTCACAATTTTTATTAACATTTTCCATAATTATAAAAAATATCCCATGGTGATACCTCCACCCCACACACTTTCCCCTTTGAAACTCCATTATTCATCATATTACCTCCCCATCTCAATCATTCTACTTACATATATATAATACCATTTTTTCATGTATCATATTGCATGGTTTTCAATTAATGGGAAAGAAAACCACCTGGATGGTCCTACTATAAAGCCCATATATAGTGTAGCTATTGTCTGATTTATCTAGTTGTATCTCTTGAAATTGCCTAAGGCATTTCTAGGACCAATAGTTGCTGTCACTGATGTCACATTCTGCTGTTGAAGATGACCTGGCTTCTAGAACCTTGAGTATTTTACCACATTACTCGGATTCATCATGAACTCTGTTGTTACAGGCATCACCATCCATTGGCCTTAAAAAGTAGCATGAGGCTTCTGTTTATAGTGTTGTGTTCAATGTTTCCATGTGGACTGTGGGGGTGGGACTGTCCATAAATGTGAAGACAAGACCCCTTCCATGAGGGGCAAAGTATGCCACTTAATGTTCACTCTCAATATGACTAGGTGCATTTACTTCTTAGCTACGTAATAATATATATGTTAACAAAGAGAGAGTTTGTGCAGAAGCACCCCATGAAGGTAGATAATGTGCCCAGAAGCCTACATTGTTAATAAAAAACATTTCAGTGCCAGTGGTAGGATACCTCCTTAGGAGTTGTTGGCCAGGGAGGACCATGTTGCTCCCAAAACACTAGAGGGTATTTCAAAGGCTCATGATTTCTCACCAGAGCTAGGTAGTAAGACAGAATTTAGAGTAACTTAGGGCTTATAGCCCCGGCAATGTTGGCCAGTTGTTTCTAGAGATGTTTGTTGAGGAGTGAATGCCCACTCAGAATGTTAGCAATACCATCTTGCAAGCTGAAATCCTGTGCTGGAAAAAGAAGTTGAGCAGAAGCGTTTCAGGAATCATCACCTCTGATTTCTGACTGCTGTCTCCCTTTGACGAGCTGCCTCACGGTCCAGGTGCCGTAAGTCAAGTCACCTTCCATAATGCAACTTATCTCCCCAAATTGTGAGATAAAAGTAAATGTTTCTTTCTATAAGTTGCATTTCCAGAGCATTTTTGTCACAGCAATGATAAGAGTTGATAATAAACAAAACTGGCGCTCTGAAGGTCAGCTCACTGCCCTGTCCTTGGTCTCTAGGACAGAATCCATGATAATGAGGATAGAAACCTTCAGTGAAACTTTTCTGCTATGATAGATGTTCATTTGTTTGGTTGGTTGGTTGCTTGTTTTGATAGAAACAAAAACATTAACACCTAGTTGTTTGTAATTGTAGATTAATTATTTAATCAAATATATGGATATTACTGAGTGCATGTGTGTATGCCCTAAGCCTTGCAAATGTTGGGTTGAAGATACTACTATCCCATTCACTTATTTAGATTTTAATTCCTATAGATGAACCTAGACTACAACTTTGCAAGAAGTACAATATCAAAATACATCCAAGCATTCCTGTAAAATATCCTTCACTTTTTAAAATCTTCTTCACCCTAACACATTGTTGTGAAAAAGTTTACATATCTATATTTTGAAAATCATATTAATTTTTTTTAACATTTTGAAACATATTGTTCCACTTTAACCAGGCTAACCTCATTGTTATTATATATTATTTCTCTGTTTATTGATACAGATTGTAACACCTCTCTCATGTTTTATGAGAACCTTATTAATATTCCATTTACTTGATCTTCTAAATTCTTAATTAAAATGCTAAACAGGATGTTAAATTGGATGGAAGCAAAAAGTGACCTCCGTGACAGACCATAAGACAAGTTTCTCAGTATAATATATTGCTATTTATTGTGTTTCTTGATATTTCTTCAAATAGTTTCTGTGACTGTGAAATCAATTTAATACATTCTTAAAATAGCATTTATCTTGAAATTCTACTTTTGGATTTAAAGGTCATTATTGTAAAACATAAGAAAATGGAAACCTTCCATTTTATAAAAATATTACATTAGCTTAAAATGAAGATTTGTGTTAGGATACAGCTTAAGAACTCTCTTCTATTAGGAAACACCATTACAAATCACTGTAAGTGCTACAAACACACAGTTGTGAGTTAGCACTTGGTAAAAGTAGGGTTATCACACAAAATGATGCCTTGCATATAGCACTGATCTCACTACATGGCTCAAATGGTCACTCTTCCTCTCCTTCTCTGAGCACGGTCATTGGTCATTTCTACCTGATAATCCAAGATCTTATTTTACAAATACCACAATGAAATTCATTCACCTACTCAGATCTATGGAAGGCTATGCCAATCTTTCAATATAACATGGAAAGTTCTAATTCTGAAACAGTGAAAAATGTGAATTACTATTATTACATAAGAACTGCTCTAAAGCCCACAGTGAATAAAGATAAGAATAGGGTCTGAAGGCATAGCTAAAGAATTTACTTTCCATTTTCCTTTCAATTCCTTTCTTCCTTCCTTCCTTCCTTCCTTCCTTCCTTCCTTCCTTCCTTCCTTCCTTCCTTCCTTCCTTCCTTCCTTCTTCCTTTTCATTTTCCTAAACTCACAGATGAATTATATAGGTATGCATATTATGTCATCATTATAATTATTTATTAAAATATAATTTAGGGCTGGACAGATGGCTTAGCAGTTAAGCGCTTGCCTGTGAAGCCTAAGGACCCCAGTTCAAGGCTTAATTCTTGAGGATCCACGTTAGCCAAATGCATAAGCGGGTGCATGTGTCTGGAGTTCATTTACAGTGGCTAGAAGCCCTGGTGGGACCATTCTCTCTCTCTCTCTCTCTCTCTCTCTCTCTCTCTCTCTCTCTCTCTCTCTCTCTCTCTCCATGTGCCTCTTTCTCTCTGTCTGTCACTCTCAAATAAATAAATAAATAATAACAATTTAAAAAAAAATCCTAGCCTATCTATTAAAAAATTATATATATAATTTAGACCCAAAGGGAAACAACCAATAATTTTACCCACTCTACTATATATTGATCTTCTACTATTTCTAAAATATACATGTTTAAAGTCTAACATAGACAGAATCAATTTTGATGAGCAGGGATGAAGACACAATATTATAAAATACCTTGAGGAATCAACATCCGCAAATTTTAAAAACATTTGTGGAATATATCCTCACATTTAAAATTATTTTTAATAAGCCATAAAAATGAAATTTAAGAAATAATCATATATTTTACAACAAGTCATTTATAAGTACTAGACAATATTAAAATATGTTATTCCAAAAGCCAATTCTAGTATGTGTAAAATTATGGGCACATTTCTAAGTTCTTCATTATATAGGTAGTAAAAGGCAGTAATACAAGAAACATTTTCCTAAATACTGGAAACAATAGTGACTATTAAGGATACAATGTTTGTTCTGTTAAGGATTGAAATGGACAAAGGATTATAAAGGAACTGGTTACTGCATGTATGGAAGGAAGTAAGAAATTTGGGAAATATGTCAGCATAATTGCACATGAAGTGAGGATGAAGATGAGAGAGGCTTCATATTTAAGGGGTTGAGGAAAAGGAATGTCATCATGATTCTCACATAAGCCTTTTGAATTTAGTGAGATAGAAGCATATCCCATTAAATGTACAGACCCACCAGTTTATTAGAAAATTCAAATTATGCCACCAAAACAGAAGAAAAGCCTGCAGAATTTCACCCATGACTCAGGCTGGAGATAATTCAACACTCTCCAGAAAGCAAGCCACCAACTTGAATGAAATTACAATTTTGCCTTTACTGTGAGGGGCTATTTTAAAAACTCAAAAGTAGGAATTACCATTAAGCAATATACAGAATAATGGATTTAGGACCTAGTGTGTGGTTCAGTGTCTCAGTGCTTGCCTAACTGGAATAAGTCTATGTTTTGACTCTTATGACTATGAGAAAAGAGAGTAAAAGCCAAGATTGGAGCTAAGATGAAGTGGAGGTTAGAATATTACCTACCCTCTACTCATTACTATATACAGGGTAATAGTGTATATATTCATAATATTTCATTTCATTTCTGTGTCTGTTATAAATATAAATAACATTTCCAGCTAAACAGTACTGATTGCAATCAGTAGGGAGCACATATAAAATATTTGTATGTCAACATAAATTATTTTGAAAGTAGACATTACACCAAAAAATTCCGTAGCAACATAATAAATTCTAATGTTATCTCCCAACATCCTTCTCTTTCCCAATTCTTTTTGTGTGTGTTTGTTTGTTTGTTTTGTTTTGTTTTGTTTTGTTTTTTTGAGGTAGGGCCTCACTCTAGGTTAGGCTGACCTGAAATTCACTATGTAGTCTCAGGGTGGCCTTGACCTCACAGCAATCCTTCTAACTCTGCCTCCGGAGTATGGGGATTAAAGGCATGCACCACCACGCCCATCTCTCTTTGTCAGCTCTTTATAGTTTATTTTTCTAAGTTTTGTCAGAAGATTAAGAAATATATAATGAATGATTGGTATTTTGCAGTCTCATCCACCTTATTAAATTCCATAACTTTAACAATCAGTTAAAGTTGCTAATGTCCTCGGCAGGACTGCATGGTCTTATGGTTACCTCTCCAAACAGATGACTCAGTTGTAGTACTATAGATTTATGCCTTGGGGAATTATTGTGTTAGTAATAGTCATATGTTTATTGATTTGTGTCAAAATAGAAGAGTGGAAAACTATTACACACATTAAAGTGTAGAAGAAGAAACAAGAGAGCTTGACCATTCTTCTTTAATGCCATCATTTACCTCATCTGTTTACCATCTGTGTTCAGCATTCAGAGACTGTATCTGGCTGCAAAATGTCAATTTCACCTTCAGGCTTCACAAATTTCATCCACATTAAACTATATCTCAAGTGGACATAATGTTGCTGGGTGTAAATGTACACTCTGGGTCTTTAGTTAGAATCTCCCTGCAGTTTGAAAAAAAAATGATAATATTATAGTATTTATATCCTGAAGATCTAGGGCATCAATATATTTGATTCCTTAGATAAATCACCTAAAATGATCATGTTCAATGAATATTGCTTCCGAATCTGTGAAAAGGGGAAAGCTGGTGATTGGAATGAAATCAGGGTATGGAAAGATCAAAAGGAAAGTTCATACTAAATGATGCCTCTTTTCAGTCAAGTAAATGTCAGATATCCATTTCAGAACATTGTCCTGGATTTTAAGAAGTGAACCGTATATGGAGTGGGCAATATGATGAATATTAAAATGAGACTACTTTAGACATTAATAAAATTCTCTATTGCAGAGAAGAGGGTGCTTAATTTTTGCACATGGGACCTAGGGGTCATTTTCATAGGCTGTCTGTGAAGTGTAGCCTTTTACGTGGCATTTCACTCTACAATAATGAAAAGTCCTCTTTATAAGCCAGTTTTTTTTTTTAGCTGAAATCAAGGGGAATGTAGAAATAGTACCACTAAAAAAAAAGATAGAGAAAGAAAATATGACAGGAAATTTACTCTTCACTTTTCCTTCAGCAACCCAAAAGAACTTATTGATGTGGATCCCAGGAGCAATTCTGTCAGCCCTCTATGAGAAGTACAACTGAAACAAGTGAACAATAAACACATTCCGAAGACGCAGGTCGTTGACAGACCAGAACCACGTATTTTGGAAGTGATCTCTATTATAAGCCATCAGGGTTAATAATTTGTACAGGTACCAGTTATAACTGCTATAGATAGACAGCAACGTTGACAAGATGGATTTTGTTCTTAGGCTTCTGGAAATATTACATCACCTGTATTCTTCACAGATATTTTAGAACATTTTAATCCAATGGAAGGTTGGTTATTATTTAGCTAATTTTAACCAAATAAGATCATCAATATCATCATGTTTCTTTTTTACCATAAGTAACAAGGTAACAATAAAACAAAGCAGGTATTTAATAATCACCAATTACCTCAGAGAATATAATTTTTTTTAAATAAAATTAATGGAGTAATTATTTTCCTGACCTGAAATCCTACTTCTGGGAGAAATATAACTAAACAATAAAATCTGAAATGTCTTTGCAATGTTCTTTAATTTAATATAATTTTAAAGTTTGGCTTTCCATTTAGAGAAAACACAGGCCTGCATAGACCCAAATGCACAAAAGTCCCTGAGTAATATGGCCAATTATAATAGCCCAAATGTAAGTATATGAATCCCAGATGAAAATGTATGAGCAGTAAGATATTCATTTTACCTTTAAAATATGGAGATTAAGACTATTATAAAATTGCTTAGTTCAGAAAGCACAAGATGCCACATAGTGCATAGGATATTTTCCATCATTCTCCTCACGTCTGTCAGCATATGAGAGGTGTAGACAAATGGGAGCTCTGTGTAGGAAAAGGAAACAAGTGTTAAGCAGGTAATTGAGTGTGTTTTTCTCAACAACAATGTTGAAAACAACTGGCCTGTTGGAAGAAACTTTGCGAATCAATAAGCTCATCCTGCTCTTCCTACAAGCCCAAGGGAAGGAACAGAGGGAATTATTCAAAATGAAGAGATTATATATACTTTCTACTGAGGAGATGGTCTAGCATTGATTTTTTTTTTTTTTAAAGCTAACTGGTCCCAGAAAGTAGGGCAGGTTTTGAAGTTATTTTTAATAATATCCTGTCTGTCATGAATTTGAAATAAACAGTACTAAAATATAGTTGAAGGATTTGAACAGACCAGACATGCCTCTTACTTTTGACTTTATATCATGAGTAATATCTTTTAACCTTTGCATTTTAAGACTTTAAGAGAAGCACATTGTATTTACATAACAAGTTCAATTTAGAGAAAAAGAAAGAAACAGTCCTTAAATTGACTTACTAATAACATAGTCAGTACTATGCATTTATCCATTTCTCATCTTGTTACTCATTAGTATTAGGAATAAAATCCCAACACTGAAATAAATTCAGTAATGTTTGATGAGATATTTGGAAATTGTTCAACCCTATAATTCAATACTAACAACATAGAATTGTGCCAAAATTTTAACTGTGAGAATCCATCAAAAAATTCTTTTGATTTCTAATTGAGGAGGGAGTAGCAGAAGAAAGGAAAGAAGGAAGAAAATAAAAAAGAAAGCAAATTAATCAATTATGTCTCAAGTATTAAAATAAGTAAGTACCTTAAAAAATCAAAATTCAGTGAAATTATATAAACTGCTTTATTTTGTAAACCAATTGAAAGCCTTTTTTTTGTAAAATTAAGTAAATTGTAAAGATTTGCTATGAAGCAAAAAAGAGTTTTCAATTTAGGGTTTGAGATGCATAATATTCATTATCATACATTCCCAACACTCTTCTTTAAGTTCAAGAAAATTCCTTGATTTTTTTTTGTGAGCAATAATTTCAAACACGTTACTCCTTCTGAAATGAGAATGAAATCTATTAGATTTTAATTAATCAGATGCAAAATCAAATATTAACACATATTTAACCACACACTTATTATAAGGAGTGAGTTTCAGTGAAAAGATTGACATTATGAAAAGGCAGAAATTGATTTAACTATGATGATTCCTATGTAAAATAAGTCAACAAATCAAAACTTTTTTCTTATATGTGTCAGAATGTAACCTTATTTATGTATAGAGTTAAGGTAATGAAAGAAAATTTAAGTTGTTTAGAAATGAATTACATAAAGATACAAAATACATCTACACATACATGTAAGTATAGAAGAAATTTATTTTTTTTCTTTTTTACAGGACAATGTTATGTATATACATAGAAAAAAACTTATTGACAAGTATGTTACTTTAAAGATAAAATTGGAATTCATGTTAATTAATATCTTAATATTTTAATGTGTTCTCACTTGCCAATCATGCCTAACAATTTTGTAACTTTTGCAGAATTTTAAAGATATACATAATTTGTTTCAAGCTTAAATGAGTGTTTTATGACCTTTGCTACATACTCACATAAAGAAATCACAGCTCAGGAAAGCCAAACTAAAATAATGAGTTTAAAATAAACTATGTTATATAGTTCTAGATTACATAGACACGAAAATATCAATTACTTTTGATATACTTTTTTTTCTAACATTGTTAAGAATAAATTAAAGAAAATCCAGGGTGCTTGATATATATTGATTCTGTATACATTTACATTAAATTATAAAATGCATTTGAAAATAATAAGGTCAAAACTGTGCAAGACATTTGTGGTCACAGATGAGAATTTATAAATAATATTTTTGGATTCAGACTGTATTAGAATTGATTGGATACTAAATATAAATGCCGACTTTTTGAAAAGTATATTTTTAGTGCTAGCTAAAATCCTCAGAACTTCTACACAACAAATGTAATTTATCTGTGCATGATTCAATGCAGTAAGGATTCTTCATCTATAATTCACATGAGTTACGTGGAAAACAAATGCTGACTCTATAGTCTTTCAATGTGATTGTGGACAGAATGATCAACACTGAACTATGAAATAGCTTCTCCTTGCCTGGGCGTCCTGCTATTACAAGTCTTCCTCGTTGATGGTTTTAGTTTCTGCAATGATAGCTATTTGTCTATAAGATTTGGGGGCTGTGATCAACTTTATATGAAAATATTAATTGGGAAACTTCAGAAAGAAACAGTTAGTGATGTTTAAATCACATGTCTTTCTGGATAGCACAATGAAATCTCACATCATTCTATCTGAGACTAATGTCTCTTTGTCTAGCATACCCACTCTTTCTCAGCTATCTGCTAGCCCCTGGTATTCTTAGTGATTATATAAATTACTATAATCTCTTAGTACTCATGTCAAAGTCAGCCTGATTTTGTCATCAGATACTTTCTCCAACTACCTATAATAGAAAGAAACATAATTAAGTATACATAAAATACTATTACTTTGCTCTCCTAGAATATCTCATTTATGTGTCTTAAACCCAAATTACCAAATTTTACCTTATTATATAAGAATTGTAACATGTGCATCTTTTCATGTATGTTATTGGTATTTTGTAATTTTTTTGTTGTTTTTACTTTGAGACAGAATTTTGCTGTGCATTTCAGGCTGTTATCAAACTCTGAATCTTCCTGTTTCAGCTGCCAGAAGTCTGGAATTACTTGGATGCACCACATTGCTTGATTAATTAGTTGAACCCATTCTCTCTCTCTCTCTGTCTCTCTCTCTTTCTCCCTACCTACCTACCTACCTACTTCTATCCCTCTCATGTCTTTCTCCTCCTGTCTCTATCTTCTCATCTCTATCTTCTTCATTCTGTAGAATGAATTTGTTTAAGACACCTGTGGTTTGGAGTTATCACATGTCTTAAACCTACTGTGAAAGCACAATAAGGAGTTTAATAGGATTGATTATCCAATGTAAAGTTATTCACAAAGTACCATTCATCCATTCAATATTACATAATTATTGTCATGTGTGATGAGACCTTCCAGATAACATAATGGATAAATATGTAGTGTTATTAAGCATTTGTTTGCAGTCATTATAATGAGATGATAGGTCAGCTAAGGTTAAAACACATATATCAATTCACAGCTAATAACATATTTATTCTCCACTTCAGATACATTATGCCATCACTGAAAACTGAGCAAAGATCACTATAACATCATTGTTTGTTTGTTTGTTTGTTTTCTCTCTCTCAATGTACAGCACTTAAATAGAAGAGTATTTTATTTTCTCTGGGCAACAACTTTTTACCCTTTGCAAAATCTTCAACATATTTTTCATCATCTAATATGCTGCTTTTATTTCAAAGAATTGTCCCATAAATCTTTACATAATTACAAATAAACAAAGAATTTCATACTAGCAAAATCATATGTTATGAATGGATTTGAAAATTATTCTTTCAAGAATGCTGGCTGACATTGAGTAAAAACTTGTCTATATTTTAACTCTGTATTCTTCCATCTATTAAGAATTAGCAAGAATAAAGTTAGTCTATCACTAGAACTAAGTTCGATGTGAGTAAAATTCCATAGAACAATCACAGAAAAATTGAAACAATGCCTAGAAAGCTTCTTCCAGGCAATAATCTACTGTCATGTTAATATCTGTGTGGTTAAAATAAGCTTTTTGAGGAACATAATGTATGCCTTATATAAGTTCACCTGGAAAACCAATTTTTTTTTTCTAATAGAAAGTCATTGCTACCAAAAAAATGGCATACAAGAAGAAAAAAAAATTAATATATTATATAATATATGAAGGTTAATGAAAAATGTTTAGCCAATGCACATGACAAACCCATCAATCATTAGTGTTATTTATGAAATAACCCTTACAATGTTGATAATTTTTTAATTCTTTGTATGTGCTCAGAGTATTTGTTGTTTTATATATCTTATAACCTATCTTAATACATCATGCTTTCTTATGCATTAAATGTAAACTTGAAATGCTAAAGAGATTTAGCAATTGTTTTATATGAATTGTGTTAGGTCAGACAGGCTCCCAAAATGGAGTCACCAAGGACATCAGAAAGGCAACGGAGACATAAGGGAGTATGTTATCCACATTCCTCAAGAAGCCACCCAGCTATTATCCCTTCCTTGCCTAGCAATGCCCCAGCCCATGATTTCCTGACCCCTTATTTCATAAGTCCCCTGTTCATTGTCCTGCTCTCACACCCTAGCTATTTGAAATGGCTCAGGTAAAGAACAAAGGAGTTCTTTTTCCTTCCTTACCTTTCCGTAACTGAAGAGCCCTACAAAGCCCACTATCTGGAATCTCAGGTTGGCTGTGTTCCACTCTTGAGAGTCAGTGCTGGCAGCTCATGTTTTCCTGAATAAAACCTTCTTCTTTACCTCAGTGTGGTCTTGGTCACTCCCAAACATTACAAATTGTCTGGTACAAATAAGAATGGTGTTTAGTGCTTGATATATAACCTTTATGAAAACAACAACTAAAATATGAACCTAGTGCAAATGAGTGCAAATAGTATAAGTACCTTATACTATTAGATGAGTAAAATTTTCATATGCTGTCATCCTATTGAAACACTAAATCAGGAACTTTTGGTTAAGATGGTAGATTAGAGGCTGCTTCCATGTGATCAAGTAATAAACTATAAGAATAAGAACAAATATGTCCTCTCTGACCTCTGCTCTTCAAAATAGTACTGGAAGTCCTAGCTCAAGAAATAAGACAGTAGAAAGAAATAAAAGGGATACAATTTGGAGAGGAAAAAGTCAAGTTAGCACTATTCACTATATGTAAGAGACCTGAGAGACTCCATCCCAAAACTCTTATAGGTGATTAACAACTTTAGCAAAGTAGCAGGATACAAAATCAATACACAAAAATCAGTAGCCTTTCTATATGCAAATAACAAAGATACAGAGAAATAACTAAGGGAGATTGTCCCATTTTCAATAGTAACAAAATAAGTAAACAAACAAACAAACAAACAAATAAATAAAATACCTTGGAAAAACATTAACCAAGGAAGTGAAAGATCTATAAAATGAAAACATAAAAACACTCAAATAAAGAAATTGAGTAGGACATGACAAAATGGAAAGACCTCCCATGCTCCTGCATAGGCAGAATTAGCATTGTGAAAATGACAATCCTACCAAAGGCAATATGCAGATTTAATACAATTCCAATTAAAATCCCAATACTGTTCTTCACAGAGATAGAAAAAATGATCTCAAAATTCATATGGGAAGGCAGAAGGCCTTGGATATCCAAGCATATCATCAGTAAAAGAAATAACTCTGGAGGTATCACCATACCTGATCTAAAGCTATATTACAAAGCCATAGCAATAAAAAAGGCATGGTACTGGCATAAAAACAGGAGTATAGACCAATGGAATAAAATCAAGGTCCTGGACTATGAGTCAAGCAACCTCTCAGCTACTTGATATTTGACAAAGAACCTAACAATATAGGCTGGAAAAAAGACAGCATCTTCAACAAATGGTGCTGGGCAAACTCGATAACCATTTGCAGGAAATTGAAACTTGATCCATACATCTTGCCATTCATAACACTCAAGTCCAAATGGATCAAAGACCTCAATATAAACTTGGCTACTACTGAAAGAAAATATAGGAGGAACTTTCCATAATATAGCAATGGAAAAAGACTTCATGAACAAAACCCCAGTAGCACAGGATCTTAAACAATCACTCAACCAATGGGATCACATGAAGCTGAATAGTTTCTTCACAGACAAACATACAATAAGCAAAACCAATAGATTACCCACAGAATGGGAGAAAATATTTGCTGATTATCCAACTGACAGAGGCCTAATCTCTAGAATCTACAAAGAACTCAAAAACCTAAAGAATAAAAAGTCAAACAACCCAATCAAAAAGTGTGGCAAAGAACTGGACAGGCAGTTCACAGAGGAAGAAATACAAATAGCAAACACACACTTAAGAAAATGTTCACCATCCATAATCATCAGGGAAATGCAAATGATAACAACTATGAGGTTTTCCCTTTCCCCAGTAAGGAGAGCAAACATTCAAAATTCAAATGAAAATAAATGCTGGTGAGGATGTGGAAAAATAGGAACTTTCATCCACTGTTGGTGGGAATGTAAGATGGTACAACCATTTTGGAAAGCAATATGGAGACTCCTAAAAAAGCTGACTATAGAGTTACTAACAGACCCAGTTATTGTCTTACTTGGCATGTATGTTAAAACCTCCAAGCCTCAGTCCAGAGAGATTTGCTCAACTATGTTTGTAGTTGCTTAATTCATAGTAGCTAAGAGTTGGAATCAACCCAGATGTCCATCACTAGACTAGATGAATGGAAAACTAAGATGTAGTATATCTGCATGATGGAATTCTATACAGCAGTAGGAAAAAAAAAAAATGACAGTGAAATTTGAAGAAACATGGTCAAACCTGGAAGAGATAACTTTCAGTGAACTCATCCAATCACAGAAATATAATCACCACATAGTCTCACTCGTCTACAGCACCTAAGTTGAATCTACCCAAGATGCCAACATTCCCAGAAAGCATCTCAAGGCTGGATAATAGGGTGGGTGGGGAGGGAGAGGTGAGGAAAGGAGGAGGTGGGGGGCACAAATCTGGACCCAAATGGCAATGGTAACATAAAATTCTACATCCTAAAAGACAGACCAAATGGTTGAACCTCCACCAGGCCCTTAGAGGGAACCTTGTGACCTGAGTCACAAGGCCCTGGTGAGGGTACAATGAAGACTGACCTTAATCCTCTACTGCTTCTCTCTCTTCTCTCTAAGTGTTTTATATTACTTATCTTTTTCTTCCTTCTTTTCGTGGGCACTGACCTGTAACTCCCAGTACCAGGAGCTGACTATCATCTACAATGAACTTTTGATCAGAGAGACCTACAAGGTTCCCTAAAAGAATGACAGATTTCTGTCAGAGTACTTGATGACCCACCATAGGTTAGTGGTAACATCCTACTGCTGAAGCTACCATATGTGGTTGACACATAACATGGAGTTACATGGCTGGAAGCTGGAAGAGAGTCAGTCCCCATACAGTCAGCATGTCTAGTGCCACAAGGTGCTACATGGGTGAATAAGGCAAAATGACCAATAACTGTCCAAGCAACTCATGGTCTAACCTACTTAGCAGCAAATAACCTGCCATGATGCTCACACAAGTGCAAGAGTGGCACACAGCCATGGTGTGAAGCCAACTGCTCTGGATTTGGCTAACTGATCCCCTCAGTGGAATGGAACCCATGGCTGGTGCTGGGAAACAAGTCAGAACCAGACCCAAAAATGAGCATGCTCTCCATTATCAAGTTACCACCGATTGCGGGCTACAAAAGGGTCTACACCTATTAAATTCTCTCTAAAAATAAAATGGTTTTCCCATTTTTATGGTGCTAACTTTACTCTCCATTGGCGAATCTGCTTTTCTTTTTCAAATAGACACAGATCCTTAGGAGAGAATCACCCCATCATACCTCAAAAGGGCCCCAGCTGAAACTAAGAATAACTGGGGAAAGGAGCAAGGGTGCTGTTTTCTTGGTGAACCTGGTACCACCACAAGGGTGAAGAAGATTGATACAAAGAACAATCAACTCCTACCAAATCAGATATCCAGAGACACAGAGGCTCCCAAGACCTTATCATGGAAACAGACATAAAATGAACCCAACATGGCTCAGGGAAATTTGTGAAAGAGAGAGCAGAAAGCATGTCAGAGCCACACATTGGTTAATGACACACAGATATATTTCCTTCTACCCATAACTGAGGGCTAACTCCACAATGCCTGATCCATATACCCCAAAAAGGAGGGGCAAGGGAGAGGGAGGAGGACAGGAAGGAGGCTAACAATGGTACCAACTTGACTGTATTCACTGAGTGCAAAACTAATTAAAAAAATAAAAATTAAAATCTGGGCATGGTGGCGCGTGTCTTTAATCCCATCACTTGGGAGGCAGAGGTAGTAGGATCGCCGTGAGTTCGAGGCCACCCTGAGACTGCATAGTTAATTCCAGGTCAGCCTGAGCCAGAGCCAAACACTACCTTGAAAAACCAAATAAATAAAAAAAAATAATAATAATAAAGAAAAGAACAAATAGATTCTATTACAAAGTAAGAATGAGAGGAAGACCTTTTGAAATTCACAAGGGTAGTGATAGGACCAATGAAAATTTTAACATGAAAGAAGTGTAAGATGACAGACAGAAGCCAAGATCAACATAGCTGTAGCCCCTTCTCCTGAAAAAACAAATTTGAAGGCAAGGTCTCAGACATAAATTAAGCCAGGAGCTCTATTGAAGAAAGAGTGGCAATCCTACTAATAAACAAAGCCACTTCTGTGGCAAAACAGACCAACAACAGAGAAACAAGTGGCCAGGGATTTCCTTTCAGTATATTGTTTAGAACTACCCTAGGGCTAGAGAACAGGCAACAATAACGAGTCAGGAAATGTGGATTGAAACTACCATAGCCTCACAGCAGTGGTAGCTAGTGTCAAAGCAGGAGGGCCAGACCCTGACAAGCTCACAGGCACAGGTGGTAATAAACTACTAACCAAAGAAATGATACCAGAACTAAAGTGAAAAATCCCCAAAAAACTGCAAAGGCAAATGCATCAGAATTACATCAGTACTCTCATCATAAACCCTAAAAGCGTGGGGCTGGCGTCTTAGCTTAGTTGGTGATGCACGTGCTAAGAAAGGGTGATGATCTTATTTTGCATCTCCAGCACCCACATGTATTTTGGCTGAACAAATGGCCCATCTGTAATCAGGAGGTGGTGACAAGATCCCTAAAGCAAGTAGGATACCTAAGAAGAGCTGAATTTGTGAGCTCTGATCCCAAGAAGGAGATGCTATGCCCATAAATGAAGTAGAGAACTATTAAGGAAGACACAGGATGGCAGACCCTGGCCTCAAATACGCACACATAAACGGAGGTGCCCACGGTCGCACAGATAGCACTCGTCACAAAGGTGAGCTCATATACATTCATGCTTTCACATAATACGCAAAACTCCGGCACATCACTGAATGATGCATTTCAAGCCTTGAAAGTGCCTAACTTGTCAACCAAGGTACTAAAAAAAGCTACCTTTTATTTTATAATTTTATTTTTATTTTTATTTATTTATTTGACAGAGAAAGAGGGAGAAAGAGAGAGGAGAGAATGGGCCCACCAGGGTCTCCAGCCACTGCAAACGAACTCCAGACGTATGCACCACCTTGTGTATATCTGGCTAACATGGGTCCTGGAGAGTCAAACCTGGGTCCCTTTGGCTTTGCAAGCAAGCACCTTAACTTCTAAGTCATCGCACAAGGTCAAAACAGCTATGTTTAATGGAGGGGGGAAAAATGACATTTTGAAAAGCACAGATTAAAGCAGTTTCCTTTAAATTACTTTTTAAAAAATTTTTTACATAGGTTATAGTCTTATGCCCCCTCTCCCCTGCTCCCACCTTCCCTAAGGGCCCTCCTCATTAGTGACTTTGGTGTTCATCGTGGTGTAATTAGGGTCTCTGTCTTTGAAGGAGGGATGTGCCACAGGATATTTCTACCCACCATGTGCCTCTTCCACCACAATCCCTGAGACTGGGCTGGTAGTTAGCAGTTGGATTTTAGTGTTGAACTCTCTGTAGCCTCTGTGTGTCTGTTATGACTCAGACTTTGTTCCCAGCACCACTGATGAAGTCTCTCCCATTGGGTGAGCCTGTTGTCCAAGTGGAAGATAGTTGGTTGCCCACAATGGCTGTGTGCCACTATTGCACAATTATGTACTTCTTGCCCAGCAGGTGGATTGTGAAGTTTACAGGGTTTCTTGATTATTCATGGTGTGACCACTATCACATAGTCCATCCCATAGCACTTTCCAGCCCAGGGAGGTCTTCTAGGAGAGGACTTAATTTCCTGTCAGTCTGCACATGGTCTCTCAGTGTCCTGAGATGGCAGCTCTTCTGCTCTTAAGATTCATAAGCCAGAGCCCGTGGTTTTATGGCAAAGCTTTCTGCACCTTCTTCTGGGCATATTGATCTGGTTCATCCATTTCTCTTAACTGGAGGTGATATCTTGTATACTCATGTCCACAAAGACAGCTTCCAGTCCACTATGTACTTTAGTCTTCAGTTTCTGCATTTCCTCACTCCATCCTCTCTTCCCCTGAATCCCTTACCTTACCACCTCCAACAGTCTTTCCCTCTACTAGGTTTTTGTGTCGGGATGGATTTCTCTTTAGCAAGATAAGGAAAAATTTCTTCAGTAGTTTTATTGAAGATATTCTCTATGCTTTAGCATCTATTTCTCCCCCTTCCTGTATGCTCATGGTCTGGATATTTGGCCTTTTTAAGGTATACAATTGCTTCTCTGTTCACTTGATTTATTGCATTTAGCCTGTTTTGTTTTTCTTTTTAAAAATATTTATTTATTTATTTGAGAAAGAGAAAGAGTCAGAGAGAAAGAAATAGAGAGAGAGAGAATCTGTGCACCAGGGCCTCCAGCCACTGCAAACGAACTTCAGATGCATGAACCACCATGCGCATCTGGCTTACATGGGTCCTGGAGAGTTGAACAGGGATCCTTAGGCTTTGCAGGCAAATGCCATAACCACTAAGCCATCTCTCCAGCCTCCTACTTTTTTTTTTTGTCCTTTTTAAATTAGCAGTCACGTTCCTCTGTCTTATATTCTAGTTTTGAAATTCTCTCCTCCACATGATCTACTGTGTTGGCAAGGTTTTTGATGGAGGCAGTTAAAAGGGAAATTTGATGTTTGTTCTCTATTGCATTTTTCTACATAATTTCCAAACTTTGTTGAGTTCCATTTTCAGGCCCAGGTTTGATTTTCCTGATGATTCTTGGAATTCATCCCTGCATTTGATCATGTCCTCATTAAGCTTAATCAACTGATTGTGGAGATCATCTTTCTTTTGGTTCACTTTCAATTCAATTTTATGTATATTAAGATCTCTCTGATTTTCTTCAATCATGTTAAGAAGAGTGAAGTGAGCTGTCTGCTTTTGTTGATCTATTGCATTTCGTTAATGCAATTTTTTGAAATATTTTTTTGATTTTATTTATTTATTTATTTATTTATTTATTTATTTATTTAAGAGTGACAGACAGAGAGAGAGAGAGAGAGGGAGAGAGAATGGGCACGCCAGGGCCTCCAGTCACTGCAAATGAGCTCCAGATGCGTGCGCCCACTTGTGCATCTGGCCAACGTGGGTCTTGGGGAACGGAGCCTCAAACCAGGGTCCTTAGGCTTTGCAGGCAAGCATTTAACCACTAAGCCATCTCCCCAGCCCTAATGCGTTTTTTTTTTTTTTTTATGAATTACTTCCAGTTCCTGCATCTGTCCATTCATGGTCTCATTACATTTGTTAAATAAGATTGTCATGCTTTTATTTTGGGGTTCTGTGTATGAAGCATCTTATATGCTTTCACTGAAGGCTTCCAGCATGGAGCTAGGCACTCTTGGTGACGTCTTCTGGCTTGTTGTCTTGTGCCATTTGTTTTGCACTGGGGTTTTTCCATATCAAGGTAGTTTCCTTATTTTGTTAAGGATGTAGCATTAGTAGCTCTTGTGGAATCTTCAGTGAGAACTATGTTCAGTTTTGATGCAGGTGGAAATGTAATGTTATATCTGCAGGTTGTGGTTACGTGCCCTTGTTTCTGAAGAGGGTCTTTCCTTTGTGTGCTCTTAGCAGTTCTGAGTGAGATCCTGGGAGGCCTGGACAAGTGGGTATCCAAGCATGGCTGTGTTTTCTTTATGCTGCTTTCTTCCTGGCTGTGGGTGGAGGAATTGACTGTGCCTGCTGGTGCCATACTGTAGGAGGTTTCTTGTACTATAGTGGCATGAAAGGGGGGATGGATCTGTGTTTGTGACCCCACACTGTCCTTGTCAAGTGAGCCGAAGGCACTGGTGCTTTGGTGAGGGTCACGTTGGTGTGGCAGTTAGACATAGTCCCCCCTTACACTACTCTTATGGTGCTCTTGGCTATGTGCAGTGTTCAGGAAGATTGCCTGCTTTTCTGCATGGTTCAACAGGACAGCATGTTGTGGCATGGCATCACTGGCCCAAGCTTGCCCCAGATTTCCATGTGAAGCTCAGGGTGCTCATCAGCCTGTGTGTGCTCCCAGATGTGCCGTATGAGGGGGCTGGGGAACAGACAACCCATACGTGCTTGGAAATTGGGATACCCACCCACACAAGCATGTGGCATACCAGTGTCCCAACCATACTGCTGGTAGAAGTCATGATGCTCCTGAACATGTATGTGTGACAGGAAACCAGCAAAACTGTCAATACTAAAAGGAGGTAAGGAATAGAACCAACAATATTAGTTCCAACATAGAAACAGCATATCAAATTATAGGAGTTCCTAAATATCTTTCAATTTTAAAATGATGCATATAAACACACTCAATTCACCAAGATGGTGCCATACTGATGAAATTTAAAAATAAGATCCAACTATCTGTTCACCAGATATTAGTTTTCCAAATTCATAACATAAACACAACTAGGCATAAAAGATACAATATGCCCTGAAACAATAGTTGTACATGGCTTATATTCACGACTGTCTTCAGAGCACTGGGGAGGCAGCAATGGCAGGATCTGTAGGGCTTGCTGGTGAGCTAGTCTATATTATCTAGTTTAGTCTAAGACCCAGTCTCGAAAAGTAAGATGAATGGCAGAGTCAGCTGGAAAGATGGCTCAGTAGTTAAAGGTGCTTGTTTGCAAAGCCTGCTGGCTGTACTGGGTTAAATTCCACAGCACCCACATAAAGCCAGATACACAAAGTGGCTCCTGTTTCTGGATTTCATTTGCAGTGCCAAGAGACACTGCCACATCCATTCAATCCATTCATTATCTCTCTCTCCCTCTTGCTCTCTCTCTGTCTTTCTCTCTCTCAAATAAGCACAGCTATGTCTTTACTTTTTTTTTTTAATTTTTTATTTATTTGTTTGAGAGAGACAGACACAGAGAGAAAGACAGATAGAGGGAGAGAGAGAGAATGGGCGCGCCAGGGCTTCCAGCCTCTGCAAATGAACTCCAGACACGTGCGCCCCCTTGTGCATCTGGCTAACGTGGGACCTGGGGAACCGAGCCTCGAACCGGGGTGCTTAGGTGTCACAAAAGCACTTAACCGCTAGGCCATCTCTCTAGCCCAGCACAGCTATTTCTTAAAGTGTGATTCAGGAATGCACAAGACATCAACTTTTGGCCTCCATACAAAGATACAACCACACATGCAGGTATGCCTAAATATATACACGCACTTGACACACACACACACACACACATGCATGCATAAAATAATAATTGTTATATATTCTGGGTCATAGTTGAATAAAGCCAAAAATCAGAAAACACTCTAGGAACTATGCTAGTAATTGAAGACTTGTCATGGCCTCATGTGACGTTTGATTAAGACTCACATTAGTCCCTAGCTGGTAGATCCTCTGGGAGTTAAAGATATGCTGGAGAAGTTGTGTCACTGGAAGTAGGTCTTTGCATATTTTATGCAAGTGTCACAAGGGATGACCTGATATGTCTGTTCCTGACATACGCTCTTGGTCATGATGAAGCTTCCCTTTGAACCTAAAAGCCAGACATAAGCCCTTTCCAAGCCTATGCTGCCTCAGGTCAAGTGTGTTGTTCAAGCAATAGGAAGATAACTGGTAGAGAGAATATATGATATATCTTTGAAGAATGTAAGGGTTATTGAGGAAGTACATGAAGAGATTTTAGGAAGTAATTTTTGAATCAAATGAAAATGAAATCAGAACTTTCAAGAACATTTAACACAAAGCTAAGGAAGCTTGAAGAGGGGCATTTATGACTATGATGTCTTTCATTCAAATTAGATATATCTCAAATGATAAGTGAAAATGCATCTCAAAGACTTAGAAAAATATGAATAAGCCAAACCCAAAATAGATTGTGTGAATCATAATGAAAGCCAGGGATGATATTAATAACATAGTGCTCAAAGTATTAACTGAATCAATCATTCATATACAAGAACAAAATGGATATAAATAGGAAAGAAATAGTTCACCTTATTTCATTTTATGGAAGACACAATCCTGTATTTAAAAGACCCTAAGGTCTGCATCAGAAAATATAGATCTGGCAAACACTTTCAACATAACAGCATGTCACAAATCAATGTACATAAAATAGTAGTATTATGTATTTCTATAATGATATTATCAAGAAAGAATTTGGGTAAAATCCACATTTGCAGCTGCTTCAAAATAAAATACATATGGATTGAACTAATCAATAAAAATAAAAAGATTTCTGGTATGAACACAATGGCTAAAGAAAGTAATTAAAGCATAAATTGAACTTGAAAAGTCTCTTCATAGATTGGCAGAATTAATTGTGAAAATTCCCTTATTAATGAAAGCAAGCTACTTAATGGACATATAAGTGCAATTACACTTTTCACAGAACTAGAAAAAACAGTGAGGAAATACATATGGAATCATAAGAGATCATGAATCATATAGCCATCCTAGGCTGAAAGGACAGTGTTGGAGGCATCAACATAATTGATCTTAAATTGTACCAAAGAGCCACAGTGACAAAAACAGCATGGGACTGCTGCTGGGAAAAAATAGTCCAGTGCAATATAATGCAGAGTTAAGAAACAAATCCAAACAGCTATATATAGTTATTGCCAAAAAAAAAAACAGTTATTGGCAAAAAACATGCATTGGAAAAATGGTACCTTCCTCAAAAATTGGTGCTGGTAAAACCAAATGGAATTGTTGACAATTAAAAAGGCATCTAAACAGCAAAGAAATCATCCTAGAAATAACATTCCAAAAGAATAAAGTAACCCAAAAATTAGGAAAAAAAAAAACAGAAATGAATCACCTAACCAATAAGTGGGGCTAATACACTGCATATAATTCTCATAGGGAGAAATGAAAATGTTAAATAAATATTTGAATAAATTGGAAACATTTAGCCATCAGAAACAGGTAAATTAAAGCTATAAGAAGATTCCATCTTATCTCACTTAGAATAATTAGCATTAATTAATCTAAAACCAATAACTTCTATTAAGAATATACAGAAATAGGAACCCCTATACGCCGCTGTTCATAAGGTAAACTTTTGTATCCACTGGGGAAATTAGTATGGAATTTTCTTAAAAAACTCAAAATGATCTTATGATAAATTTATTCCACACTTGAGTATGTACTTTAAAGATTCTAGGCCACCATAAGACAGAAGTACTTGTGCACCCCCATTTATTAATACAATAGTCACAAGAGTCAGTAATGAAATCAGCCTAACAAAGTAGACAGACATCTGGGTTATTAAAATGTGGTACAGATACACAGTGAAACTTTATTCAGCTATAAAGAAGAAAGATATTATGGAGATTATGTCACTTGCAGAACATGGATGAAATTAAAGGTCATCATATTCAGTAAAACAATACACATTCAGAAAAAACAAGTATCTCATGTATTCTCTTATGTGGTGAATTTAAATTTGAATTTATATACATGCATATATATTAGATATATATACATATACATATAGATAGATAGATGTAGATATAGATATAGTTATATGGCATCAAAATAGAAACAGTACTGTGAGAAAGGAGAAAAATATATGAAGCTAAGTGTAAGGCAGCAGAGTGTAATTGCATCTATGTGACATGAAGCATAACACAATAATATTTAGGAGGAAAAAAAAGACTCACAAAAAGAAGGGAATAAGTTATAATGAATCCCTTTACTTTTCATGATAGCTTATTAATAAAAAATAATTTTAAATGTCAAGACTATGATATTTCACTTTTGAATATTAAAAACATAAAACAGAAATTACTACCATCAACAACACTAATACCAAAAGCCAATACAATAGGCAAAAACATTTGAAAGAGGGTAACTATGTCTCTTTTAAAAAAACTATGTTCATACACTAAACATCCTTACATTATAAACATATACAATGTGTGTGAATTGTTGTTTGAATCAGATAGTCCCATGAATTCACATGTTTTGAATAATTGATTCCCATCTGGTGGCAATTTGGGTGGTACATTTTTTTTTATGATGGACCATAAAATTGAATACAAGGAAAGGATGATCAATTTACAGAGTAGTTTTAAATAATGGTGAATCTTCATCTTGGAAGAATTAGAATCTGAGTCTAAAACAACTAACTTTCTGATTCTATTATGTTCAAATCAATCTTCAAATCAAATCTATCTTCCTTTTAATGTGTCTTTTATTGATGCATGGTTTTGTTATTGTCATTTTTTTTATTTATTTGTTTTTATTTTGTTATTATTTGTATACACAGTGTGTATACCATCATGTTGATACCACCATTAGCCTCCTCCCTGTCCTCCCCCCTCCACAGAGACCATCCTCATTAGGCAATATGGGTAGTGCATTGTGGGCTTAGTCATCAGTTATGGGTAAGAGGCAGCGTCTCTGTGCATAATTACCCAATTTGTAGCTCAATCTTTCCACACCCTCATGTTCAAACTTCCCTGAGCCATGTTGGGTTCCTTTTAGGTCTACTTCACTGATAAAGTCTTGGAAGTCTCTGTGTCTCTGGCTATCTGGTTTGGTAGGAGTTTATTGTTCTCTGTCTTTTTCCTTCACTCTTGTGCTAATACCACATTCACCAAGAAAACAACCAACCCTCTTGCTCATTTCCCCAATTACTATTGGTTTCAGCTATGGCCCTGTTGAGGCACGATGGGCTGATTTGCTCATCAGGATCTTTGTCCATCTGAAAAACAGAAGCAAATGCTCCAATGGAGAGTGAAGTCAGAAATAGAGAGATGGGATAACCAATAGTATTTTGGAAAGAATTTAATAGGTATAATTCCTTTTATAGCCCATGATTGGCGGGAGCTTGATGGCTGACAGTGGGTTTGTTTTTTGGATATTTTAAACAGTCTTGCTTCACTAAATTTTACAACTTTTTAAAAAATATTTTTATTGGTTGGTTCAACTTATGAAAACCAATAAATCTAATACATCAGATAAATAGACTCAAACTCAGAAACCACATGATTATCTCAACAGATGCAGAAAAGGGCTTTGACAAAATTCAACATCTCTTCATGATTAAGACACTGGAGATGATGGGGGGGGAGGGACCATAGATCAACATGATAAAGGCAAGATACAATAACCCAAAAGCCTTTATCTTACCAGATAAAGAGAATCTCAATATTCCCATTAAGGTCTGAAACTACGCAAGTGTGCCCACTCTCACCACTGCTTTTCAACATAATGCTTGAAGAGTTAGCTCAAGTGATAAAAGAAGGAAATAAAGTGGATACAAATTGAAATGGAAAAGGTCAAACTAGACCTATGCATAGATGACATGATTCTATGCTTAAAAGATGAAAAAGATAAAAAAAAAATCCTCCTAGAAGTAACAAACACTTTCAGCAATTATGGCCGGTTATAAAATCAAAACACAAAAGTCATTAGTCTCCATATATATAAATGAGAACCATATGAAAAAAGAAATGAGGGAAGCTATCACATATAAAATAGCCACAAAAATAAAATAAAATAAAATACTTTGGAATCTCTCTCAGCAAGAAAACAAAAGACCTACACAATGAAAAAAACAAAGACATTGAAGAAAGAACTGGAAATGACTATGAGATTCTACCTCACTCCAGTAAGAATGGTAATCATCAAGAAAATCACATGCTAGTGTGGATGTGGGGAAAGAGGAACCCTCATCCACTGCTGATGAGAGTGCAAACTTCTACAACCACTGTAAAAATCAGTATGGAGACTCCTCAAAATGCTGAAAGTAGAAGTACCATTAGATCAAACTATATATCTTTTAGGGACATACCTGAAAATCTCTATTCTATACCACTAAAACACTTACTTAACCATTTTTATTGCTTCTCTATTCACAATAGCCAGGAATTGGAATAAGCCTAATGCCTATCAACAAAATAATGGTTAATTAAGATGTGGTGCATATTCACAAGGAATTTTACTCAATGGTAAAGAAAAAATGAGGCAATCAATTAGCAGGAAAATGGAGGGACTTGAAAAAAAAAATCATGATAAATGAGCTTACACAGGATCAGAAAATCAGATGTCTTATGACTTCTCTCATATGCAGTTCCTAACCTGGACCAGCATCAGTTAACTGTGAGCCATAATAAATACCAGTAATATTGGTATGGTACTAGACTGAAGAAAAGAAAAGAGGGAAATAGAGAGGGAATGGAGGAAGGGTTACTGGAATACTAGTCAATGATCAGCTAAAAGAAAGAGAAAAAGGATGGGCAGGCCTATGGGGTAGAGAAGAAGGAGTGGAGGATTCACAAACCTAGCGGCAACAAGGATCAATTCCCTAGAAGCCACCCTGCTGTATGCCACGAAACAAGTCATTATCCTCAATAAGGAGAGGCAGGGGACTCAAACAGATGTGCTCCATAAAAGGTGGAGAAAGGGGCTGGAGAGATGTCTTAGTGGTTAAGCGCTTGCCTGTGAAGCCTAAGGACCCCGGTTCGAGGCTCGGTTCCCCAGGTCCCACGTTAGCCAGATGCACAAGTGGGTGCACGCGTCTGGAGTTCGTTTGCAGAGGCTGGAAGCCCTGGCGCGCCCATTCTCTCTCTCTCCCTCTATCTGTCTTTCTCTCTGTGTCTGTCGCTCTCAAATAAATAAAAAAAATTTAAAAAAAAAAAGGTGGAGAAAGCATAACCCTAAAACCCTGGGCTCTGGCTGGTAATTCCTAAGGCCAGAATTGTGACCCTCTACAACAGTGACTTGTTGGTCAGGGAGACATGAGGGTCCTGAAATAATACAAGCCATTACCAAAACATTTGGTTACCTGCAAGAGCGAAAAGGTAAGTCTCTATTGATGAAGACACACAGCCTGCAGCCATAAGACATCAAGGGATCATGCTGGAACTGAGAAGAAATCTAGTTACCTCCCAGCTAACCCTCACAGTGATGATAAGTGCTATGAAAGCAGCTGGAGAATAAAAATTGCCAAAAGATTCTGCCAGTTAAAAAATCAACCAGCCTAGCAAAATGTATACAGTTTTTGCAATAGTGGCACACAATAAATGTATACAACTAACTGCTCATGGATTGGACATGAGACATGCACAGTGGAGAAGAACTCACAACTGGCTCTGGGAACCAAGCCAGATTCCCTAGAACAGGAATCCAAAGGGCTTCAGAGAGAACTTTCATTGCTTTCTAAATAAGAAGAGTGGATATGCACATCAATATATCTCTCTAATAACTAGGCTTATACTCTTTATTCAAGCTGTTCTCACTTTTGGTTGGAGTGTTGGTTCTACTTTATAGATGGAGAGAAATACTGGGGAGAACATGAGTACATAAAGAAGAGAGAGCCAACCTTCTACCAGAAGATGGGTCACCTCCACCTCATCTGCCTAAGCCCGTAAGTCATTATGGAAGAACTGGTGTCATGAATATTGCTCTCACGACTAGCCTGAAAAGTCAGTTCTAGGGAAATAGTGACGGACACTTTAGTCACTCAAACCTCCTAAGATCCAGAGTCTACAGAGAAAGCAATACTAAATGAGATCTCTATTTTTCCCATCAAAGCTCAGGAAACATCACGGAAGAAGGGACAGAAAGATTTTAAGAGCCTCAAGGTGGGTGGGAATAACCTGAGACACCATATTTCCCCATCCCTGCAAAGAGTGACTGAGACCTCTTGGTCCCCACATTGAATTATAATAATTCACTGAAGTCCCTCAGCAGAAACAGGGTGGGGAATGGGGGAGGGGTCTATGTATGCAACTCTTTCACAAAAAGAAACTATATAGAGTAGATACACAGGGAAGTGAGAGAGAGAACATGAGAATATGAATGGGTGTGTACCTTTTGCCATATTAAACAAATTTCAGATGTCTGTGCTACTTTGTGCATCTGGCTTTATGTGGTTATATAGCTGTATGAATTGAACCCTGGCTTTCAGGCTTTACAAGCAAGTGCCTTTAATTGTTGAGCCATCTCTCTAGCACCAAATTGTATCTAAGTATTTCTGTCATGCTTCAAACTATTATACATCAGTAAATATTATGCTTACTTTTATGTATCAAAAATTAAAAAAAATTGGGGTCTGGGGGTTGACTTGGTCAGTATGGTGCTTATGAAGGCATGAATACCTGAGTTCACATCCACAGCATCCACATAAAAGCTGGGCATGGTGGGGTGGTTCATGCTTGTAATCTTAGTGTTTAGAGGCAGGAATGTGTATACCAAGGGCTTGCTGGCTAGCTTGTCTAGCAGAACCAATGAGTTCTAGTTTTGACATTAACAATGAACATTGATAGTGTTTTTTCTTTTTTTATTATTTTCTTTCTTTTATTTATTTATTTGAGAGCGACAGACGAAGAGAGAAAGAGGCAGATAGAGAGAGAGAATGGGCGCACCAGGGCCTCCAGCCACTGCAAACGAACTCTAGATACATGTGC
The DNA here is from genome assembly GCF_020740685.1 of Jaculus jaculus. NCBI lineage: Eukaryota > Metazoa > Chordata > Mammalia > Rodentia > Dipodidae > Jaculus > Jaculus jaculus. The sequence goes on from NC_059114.1 coordinate 80,058,543, forward strand.
CCCTTGTGCATCTGGTTAACGTGGGTCCTGGGGAATTGAGCCTTGAACCGGCATCCTTAGGCTTCACAGGCAAGCACTTAACCACTAAGCCATTTTTCCAGCCCTGATAGTGTTTTTCTTGAAGACAGTGTCTCATTTATATTTTCTGAAGGCAATATGGGAACTGTCAAATTTTTACTCACCTTTACTTGTCTTCCCAGATTTCTTTCAGAAAAAAAAAAAAAAAAAAAAAAAAAAAAAACACTTCTTTCTTAGAAAACACAGCTTTTCTCACTCAGGTCAGATTTCAACTACAAGCACAGCTGACTCTTCTGGACACACGGAGTTAGGGTCCCGTATGGAGACTGATAATAATTTCAAACAAAAATAAAAACAATATGTAATAAAAGTTATACAATCATTAACTCTGGTAAGAAGTTTCAATGACTTTTTCATTTTTCATTAAAAATCTATAATACCATTGTTCTAAAGAAAATAGCTTATCCATGCAGGTTTATGTAGACATGGATGGTGCAACTAAAGTTGAGGACAAAAGTCACTAATTCTTTTTTAAATAAAATATTTAATATAAACTATTAAAATATGTTATAAAATTTTAAAAGAATTTTTAGATAAATAAAAGCTCTGAGAAATAATTTTTACAATACTGGAAAACTAACAAACTTTGCTCTTCATTTTTCATAAGCAAATACAAAACTTTGGCTATCAAAATAATAGTTTCTGTGACAATGATGAAATTAGAATTATAATAGTAGTAATAATTCAAAATTGCTGCTAAGAGCGCAATTAGACCTCAGAATGCAAACTGAGTTTATCTCTCAATAAGTTTCTCTTATCCATCATCTCACTATGCAGATATTATTTCAAACTACCCTAGGAGACACAGGAATGCCAATAATGACTTAGGGCATGGAGAGACCTGGCTGAAATCTGGAAGAAAGCCAGTCCCCAAACAGTTTGCCCATCTAGTGCTGGGAAGCGTTATCTGAGCTGCTGGAGGAAAGTGGCCAACAACAATCTGAGCAACCAGAGGTCTAAGCTACTCAGAAGCTCACACAATGTACAAACCAGTGCAATAGTGGCACACAGACTTGGTGGGTAACCAATAGATTTCTGATTGGCTCATTGTAAAGGAACCCATATCTCGAACCAGATCTGAATCCTATGGAGACAAAGATAATGCACTCCAGTGTCAAGCTTTCACTAGCCTTTGGCTAAAAGGGGGGTTACATACACAAAATTCTTCTTGGATTAATTATGTTTATCGCATTTAACCTATGCTGAGTTAAGTCTCTGCTGAGAATCTAGTCTTCTTTTACAGAAGGTAGTGAGACTGGAGGAAAAAAACTATCCCTCACACTTCAGCCTTGTTACAGCTGAAACCACAGAGAAATGGGGAGATGAGCAAGAGTGCTCTTCCATGCTAAACTTGATAATCAGCTCCAGAGTCAAGGAGACAGACCCTGAGGATATCCAATACCTACCAAAACAGAAATCCAGAGGCTCCTAAGAACTCATCACTGTAGTCGACTTAACACTCACCTGCTCCTATAACGCGTAACCCACAACCCCTAAATACCTGCCACCTCACTGAGGAGATTCCCCGGATGAATTGGTGTATGGATGAAGGAAAAGAGGAAAATCAACACATGATACATCCATACAAAATATGTGGTTAATAATAATAATAATAACAATAACGATATATTTAAAAAATAAAATAAGCATGCTGTATCACAATATTTTCCTGTTTTTCCAAATGTGGTGACTTTCAAGAATGTTTTCACATGTTTATTAACTCCGAAATATATTTATATAATTAGCATTTATTAGGTTGATAATGATACAAAAGATTTCAATAGAGATTTGATTCATAATACTTCCAGTATTATAAAGTCATTCACTGAACCATATTTTCATTTTAGTATTTAGATAATGCTGAATACATACAGTGGGATTAGCTTTGAGGAAATGCTTATTTTGGAGTTGGCTTAATGTATAGCAGATTGTTTCATTTTAGTCAATCGTTGTTCTAAAATATGCAAGAACTGTCTTATTATTTGTGATACAAATGAAAGCTTTTATCCTGTAATTTCATGTTATAAGTCAAGATTTTATGCTACTATCCCATTTATAATGGTGCTTTCACTGGTTACAATATCTCTAACTAGATAGTCATGTTATTTATTAATTACAACATCTAGCCAATATTTATCAATATCAATCATTATTCCTCTAAGATGTCAAAAATAATTATTTCTTACTAATTTTCATATTTAGCACAATTCTGTAAGTCATTTACCTTTAAGTATGCTATTATTTAATATACTGATTTAATCATTTCATTTTTAATTAAAAAAATGTTTACCAAAATAAAGCATATGAATGGTTGATATAGCATAGATTTAGGAAGTAACTTCTGCTCTACAATGGAGTCTTGTATTCCATGGTAAACACTGAATGGGGTTAGTTTCAATAGATTAAAATTTTACTTTTACTGCATATTATTATGGGACAAATGTGCATTATTGATGATACTAATTTCTACACCTTTCCTCTCATTTTGCAAATCTCTGAGTTGGTTAAGAACCTGCAAAGTGCAATCCTTTCATACCCTCCCTCTGTATCTTTCTCCCAGTGATCCCCCCTCGTCCTTCAATTAAGACATCTATAAATTCACTGTCTTCTTTTTACAGCAGATGTCATTTTTCCATGGATATTGTTAGTTTTGAATAGGATGATTTAAAGCAATTTCAGCCATTATTGATTAGGTTCTATAATTCAATAGTTTTCAAGGAAGAAATCAGAGTGAATAAAAATCAACTTCAATTGTAATATGATGGCCATTTACAGTTTGGGTGAGTTAAATTATGATCCTGTGAATTACAGGTAAGAATGTAAGGTGCACACTCAGATATTTTTCTTCTTACTTTAGTGAAATTCCATATGCTGACATACCATATCATAAAACATGTATAATTTAATTTTCTTTTCCTTGAGTCAGATTTATAGTAAATTGTCAATTGTAATAATCAGCTTATAAAAATGGTTTCAATAATTTCATTCCCCATGGTGCTCACTGCAATTAGATTTTGCAATTTCAACATGAATAAAATACTCTTCAAAACACTCTTTGAATATAAGCCAGGCTTTTGATTTTATTTATTTCTTTTAATCCAATATAGAGTGGGAGTGCTCCTGTTCCTCACCGCAGACCTCAAATATCTGGATGTTTCAACTATCTGTAAATCCCTCCATTACTATTAGGAAATTACAGGCGGAAGTCAAATGCTGAAGCATGCTCATTGTAAACCAGCATTCTGATGAGCAGCTTTAGGAAACCTCGGGCACAAATAAAAGAGCAGAGTGGAAACCTGGTGTGGCAGTTTGGTTCAGGTGTTCCCCATAAACTCAGGTATTCTGAATGCTAGTTTCCCCAGCTGATGGCAATTTGAAATAAAAGCCTCCTGAAGACAGTGTAGTGTTGAGGGCGGGCTTATGGGTGTTATAGCCAGTTATCCAATGCAAGTGTTTGGCTCCCTCTCCTATTGCTGTTGTCCATCTTATGTTGGCCAGGGGGTGATGTCCACTCTCTGCTCATATTGCCATTTTCCTCTGCCATCATGGATCTTCCCTTCCAGTCTCTCTGTAAACCAAAATAACCACCGCCCACCACCAAGATGCTCTTGAGTGATTTCTGCTGGCAATGTGAACATGACTGCAACACCTGGAGAAAAGAAAAGAAAACTGCAGTTTGTCACTGCAATAAAAAAACCTTCTCTTTTTTATGTCCACTGACATTTAAGCTTCAACCATTCCTCTTTCGTTTGTGCCTAAAACTGAGGAAACTGAGGAGATTGTCTCTGTGCTACTCCTGTGCTATCAACAGGTTGTCAAACCAAATAAGTCCCCACCCACATGTGACAGCCTGATCTGGACCCACTCACTCAGGACTGGAAGATGCTCTTGGAAGGCTCTTGTCCTTAAATTTGAAATCATTTTCACATGAGCTTTGGAAGCTTTCTCTGCCTTTCCCTTAAAAGGTAATAAACCACTTAAGACCATCTCTATCTTGTTTTATGTGTAGTTATCAGAAGACTCAATATTGAGCATAAATTGAAAATGGGAGCTCAAAAGTTCAACCTGTTGAGAGAAACTATCAATGTGTCCACTGTTGTTGGAATAACAGAATGAGACAGAATAATGATGAAGGAAACCATTTATTTAGAACAGGACTCTTGAGGCTACAAGTTCAATGATTCTAGGTCTCTAGTCACTTGCATTGCTAGAGTCACAAGCACAAGTGGCCATGCCCAGATATTTATATGGGTTCTGGAGATTCAAGTTTGGACAATCTCAGGGCCCTGTGCCCCTCAAACTTGCTGAGGAAGCACACACTTAACTGCTAAGTATTCTTTCCAATTGCATATATGCATTTTTAAATAGCAATATAAACAAATTCATAGATGGTTCCCAAATAAAGGTCATATTAGTAAATCAAACATAAAATTCCGGAAACATATTGCCTAATACCATATATAAATACTACCATAAACTTAACAGCTTTAACATCACACATATTACCCCATATATTTGGTGATATATGTTCATGTTTTTCTGTGTCATTTCATTAAGATCTCATTAAGATTAAGGTTTCAATAAGGATTTGTACCATAACAACATGTTGCTCTCAAGATTGATGGGAAATAAAGCTACATTCAAAATCATTTGGGTTGCTGGGACAATTCCCTTTTTTGCAAATGCAAGACTGGGGTTCATTTTCTTAAGATTGATTGACACTGTTCTGACAAGCTTTTTATATAAAGTTGAGAAATAAGCAACAGAATTGTGGGAGAAAAGTGCATCAGTGATAAAGCACTTTGTAATTTACAGATTTCACCAGACTTACTCTTGATTAAAAATTGTGTTTGCAACAAAGTATCCCCATTTCCTGGGTGACTCAAAAGAAAACCAAGACACATGAATGAACAAAGTATTGTAAAGAACCTTAACCATATGTGTAGTTTTTTTGTTTATATGGTATATCCAATATATAGGAAACCTGACATAGTGACTAGGCAATAGGAAGGGTTTGTTTTAAAATTTTATTTATTTATTTGAGAAAGAGAGAGGGGCAGGGAGAGAGAGAGAGAGAGAGAGAGAGAGAGAGAGAGAGAGAGAGAGAATGGGTGTGACAGGACCTCCTTGTGCATCTGGCTTATGTGGATACTGGAAAATTGAACCTGGCTTCTTAGGCGAACAAATGCCTTAACCATTAAGCAAACTCTCTAGGCTAGGAAGTGTTTTTCATACTATAAAGGACAACTTAAATACATCAGTATGGAAAACAAAGGTGACCCCAATGTTGGGTGGTGGTATGGATGTTCACTTCAGCTCTGTTAACACTGACTTTGTCTCAGTCCAAAGCTTATCCATGTATGTACTCTTCATTCTTTCATTACCTAGAAGGCTTCATAGTTTGCATCTCATTTCATCTAGCTGTGACTCATCTCTTTCTCTTTGAATCACCCAATCAACTAGCTAGTGCCTCATCTCCAGGGGATCTGAAGTGGCAGCTGTGTTCTTTTCTTTTCAAAAGTATATATACTATATTTTGTTTGCCTTGACAGCTTACAATTTTTATATTCAAAAACTTAACTTATAAATTACTAAGTCAAATTTCATATACATAGAAACAATGTGAAATAAAATTTATAAGACTAGTTGACACTAGCTAGTGTAGCATTTCAAGATATACTCCTTAACAAATGTTTGGATGGATAGATGAATGGATGGATATTTATGAATGGATTGGTGGGTAGATTATTAAAAGGATGGTAATGACCCAGTGATAATGCATGATCCGCTGACAATGTGAAAATCAAAATGATATGTGTAGTCTTTTTTGAATAATTTTTTTGTTTATTTTAATTTATTAATTTCAGAGCAACAGAGAGCGAGAAAGAGGCAGTTAGAGAGATAATGGGCATGCCAGGGCCTCAAGCTGCTGCAAACAAACTCCAGACATGTGCGCCCCATTGTGCATCTGGCTAATGTGGGTCCTGGGGAATCAAGCCTTGAACTGGGGTCCTGAGGCATCACAGAAAAGCACTTAACTGATAAGTCATCTCTCCAGCCCATGTGTAGTCATTTTATATTAATAACATTAAATTATCCTGGTTCTTATGGATATACCCCATATGTTTTAACGAAAAATGTTTTTTTCATGCTTTATGGCAATGAAACTTACTTAAATTTTGATGTTTACCATCAAACTAAAAAATAAAAATAAAAAAGAAGAAACACATTTTGCCTGGAGATATGGCTAATCTGTTAAAGATACTTGCTTGCAAAGCATGATGGGCTGGGTTTGAGTCCCCACTGCCCCTGTAAAGCTAGATGCACAAGGTGACACATGCATCTGGAATTTGTTTGCAGTGGCAAGAAGCCTTGGTGTACTCATTCTCTCTCACTCTCTCTTCTTGCAAATAAATAAATAAAATATTTAAAAATATTATAAAAACATACTTGATTAGACGATGTAGTAGAAGTTTACATAATCTGGAAGACAAGTCTGAAGAGTCATTTTAAAAAATACTGTACTGTCTTACTATTCTTTGATTCATACTGTCACATTTAGCAATGTCTCAAGCAAAGTTAAGAAATCATGAACATGGGAAACTCAATATCGATGAGAATGAAAAATGTGCAGATATATATTCTGAGTATAATTTAAAATATTTTATTATTTTATTTTTAAATTCCTGTAATATTTCTGTAGTAACATCAGAATTGACACATTCAAATAAACATTACCTGCAATACTTATGTATTTTACTGCTATTGTGCATAATATATTTTTTATTATTTTTTTGTTCATCTTTATTTATATATTTGAGAGTGGCACAGAGAGAAAGGGGCAGATAGAGAGAGAGAGAATGGACACGCCAGGGCCTCCAGCCACTGCAAACGAACTCCAGATGCATGTGCCCCCTTGTGCATCTGGCTGACGTGGGTCCTGGGGAATCGAGCCTTGAACTGGGGTCCTTAGGCTTCACAGGCAAGTGCTTAACTGCAAAGCCATCTCTCCAGCCCTATATTTTAATATTTTCATTTGTTATTCTTACACTCTTTTCATTATTGCATATAATATAATATACTTCTTTCCACCATAAGGCACAGGCATATAATTGCACGATTTGTTGTAGCCACTTGGTACTCTTTGTAGCCACTTAATACTCTCTTAACAGTGTTGGTATATAATAATAACCATAAAATTTACAATGGTTAATCTGTAAAGTCTGTGTGATACAATTTAGTAAAGGACATGGTACAATTTGTGCTCATATGATTCACTGCTCCGTGTAATATAATGCACATCACCAAGTAAATTAAGTTTACCTTGGTTTACTATCCAGAGTGTGCTCAAAGTTTTAGTGAATTAATTTGACTAGCATCATGTAATGTGCTAAAGTTACATTAATCTATTAAGTGATATCCCTATCAAGGCTTATGAAGGACTAATTCATCTGAGCAGGAACTAACAAAATTGATGATATCTTCAACACAAGGAAAGATTATCATGTATGCTTCTATAACAAAATTAAATTTTAGAATACACACATATTTTTCAACACTAGTTCATTTTTTACCAAGGCATGTGTGATGGAAGGTTGTGGTGGGTAACATTTGTTAACATAATTATGTTAACCCAACTGTAACAAGTGTATAAAGTATACCATTATTAATTTTAATGAATAATAAAATATAAATTACAGAACCATGCAAAAAATATAAAAGATCATTTTAGGTTCAATTTTGTATCCTTTTCAAATTCATTAATAATCCTGTGAGTGAGAAATAAGCATGAGAAAGTATTCTTAACTAGGAAAATTTCTTATATATTCTAAGCAGTTCTTACTCAAGCTCATTGAAATCATACATGCCTACATATAGGCACACACAGAGACAAGGTATTCCACATATTTCCCTTTAAAGAATGTGTAAAATAGATGTGAAATTATGTGTGATACTCTTAAAACAATAAATGCTCACCAAATGTGAATTTTAAATTTATCAACTATTGAATTGTGATGATGGCTCCATAGTTGAAGGTTTTTGTATGCAAAGCCTGATGGACTGGACTCATTTTCCAAATACCCACATCATAAAGCCAGATGTACAAAGTAGGACACGGGTCTGGAGTTTGTTTACAAGAATCCGTGGCATGACAGTACTCTCCTCTTTCTCGGTTTCTATTTCCTCTTTCTCTAATTTATTTTTAATTATCAGTCATTATTTCAATTTTTTTAAAATATCAATAAGCTTAGGATTTAACTCAGTGGATCAGTGCTTATCTAACATGTACAAGACCCTAAAGTTCAATCATTAGCACTGAAAGAAGCATTTCAAAACCAATAGTTGGCATATATTTAAAAGCACAGGGTCAGTAGGAGCTGTAAGTTTTGGACATGAAAGTGAATTTATTACAAATATTGATTTCTACTGTCATTAAAATCCTGTGAATGGACAAACAATTTTTTCACTAGTTTCAATATAATTTTATGGCTCATGAGGCCTTTCAAGGTCCATAATGCAATTGTCTGTTCTTTTAGAAGGCAAATTCTTCTGTGAGCAATGAGCCAGTTGTACTCTGTGGATTGGCCAGAGAATCTGAAAAGCCATAGGCAGGTCCCTAAGTCTGTTCCTCATCTTTCACTGATTTCTCTGAGTATATAAGCTTATGGAATTACTCTGCTTTTAAGGGCCTCTTGATCTTTGTCAACAACATCCCATCATTTTCACAATCAACTTTCATGTTTGCATGACTTGACTTCTAGAACTTTTGCCCTATTCTTTGTATTGGAAGGTCTTAAACTGTGAGGATCATGACTGCACTACATTTTCCAAGCCTTTGGGGGATTCTAAGTCTTGATTACCTGCACAATAACGTGCAAGAAGAGTGCATAACAAACAGGAAGAATTGGACCCAAATGCCATGGAATAATTATTTCTCAACATCAATCTACTTGCATGTCCCTAAGCTTTCATATTGGAGAGTATTTATAAAAAGCTAAACAGTGAAGAGTAAGCATTGGTATAGACAAAAAAAGAAATGAAAACTTATACTAATACTATATATGAATAAGACATACTCTTTATTAATGCAAATTGGAGGTGACAAAGTAATTAGTGGGTAGAAACATTTCTGAATAAGCTTTTACTTACAGATTTTCCACTAATGAAAAATAAATTGTTGATATACAAAAAAATGATTTCTTGAATTTAAATGAATATAGTAGGTGTCAGAGTAATGATGACCACATTGACTTGATTTTATGAAGCTATAAAATAAAAATACTGTTTCATTGTACTTTGAAATAGTGTATATGTGTGTGTGTGGGTGTATATATATATATACATATATATATATATATATATGTATATATATATATGTATATATATATATATATGTATATATATATATATATATATGTATGTATGTATGTATATATATGGTGCTTAAAGTATATTAAAGTTTTATAGGGTGAGGATTAAAACACCAATGTAACTATTAAATTCTTTTGTATCTGTGTCCAGGCCAAAAGTATCTTTTGTTTAGTTCTCACAGCAATTCCTTGTCAAATGCCTTGGACATTTTTTTTTAATATTTTTTTAAATTTTTTATTTATTTGAGAGCGACAGACACAGAGAGAAAGACAGATAGAGGGAGAGAGAGAGAGAATGGGCGTGCCAGGGCTTCCAGCCTCTGCAAACGAACTCCAGATGTGTGTGCCCCCTTGTGCATCTGGCTAACGTGGGACCTGGGGAACCGAGCCTCGAACTGGGGTCCTTAGGCTTCACAGGCAAGCGCTTAACTGCTAAGCCATCTCTCCAGCCCAACCTTGGACATTTTTAAATAAAAACCAACTAAGATGAGTGAAGAAATCATGAGATAAAACAGGCTGTACCTGCAAATTTTAAGCCCCTTGAAATAGATCTTTTTACACATAGGTGTACATAACAAGTTCTTACTGCCAGCAGAAATTCATATAACCCCAGATGACATAATCATGAGCCAAAAGGTACATAGGGGAATTGTCTGCTATAGAGTTTAAGAAGCCCAGAAAAAACGTACTGCATTTTTCCTGCCATTTACTTCATCATATTCTTTCTCCTCTGCACCATCACAGCATTTGTTAATCATATCCCTTGAGAAGCTATTACACAGACAAATGTGATCACTTCTATTTCACGTGGTCTGGGTCTTGATTGCGGGGAAGTTTCCCAACTGAGTACCTGGGTACCAAGGGTCTTATGTGCATCAACAGACTCATTTGATTTAGTTGAGAGATATGCCAGTGGGAGAAGCAATAAGAACTGCTCTGGCTGCTCCACTGGTCCAGCAGAAGCTCCTTGGGGTGATCAATTTCCTATCCAGCCCTCAGCCAGCTGCAGATCACGGCAGGAAGGGAACCCAAGAGAGGTGCCTGCCTCATTGAGTTAAGGGTTGGAAGACATATCAGGCAATGAAAAGTACTGAAAAGAAGAAAAAAAATCCACAGAGAAAGAAAATACTATAACAAAACATACAGGAAAGGCCCAGGTGAATGCCAATGCAGGAACCTGTACTAATTGCTGCAGAGAGGAAAGACAGCATCTCTGGAGCCAGGGGCAGGCTACTGTGTCCTGCATAGCTTATTAGGCAAGCATGTGAAAACTTGTCCATGTGAAAAAAGACAAAGTGAGTGCAGGACTGTCATTTCAAGTATCTGAAATGACAGCAGCCATGACAGCTGCATAAGAAGGGACACTAACACCAGGAACAGAATTCCACAGACAGTTCCACAACCGCTGGCCATGTGTGCATCTGATGTCCCTGTTCTGCAAGGATAGAGCAAAAGTTCCAGATCTGAATGCAGAGATAGTCAAGTTTTGTTTAATTTCATCAAAGAGAATAATGATTGGAAAGGCAGCAGTCAGAAAGAATGCCATGGAGGGCCATGTTTACCATTCATTTCTTACCTTTTCCATCATCATAGTTTTACATAGTAAACAACATAAGTGTAGAAAAAACTAAACTTTAAAAGTTTTACTGTAAGTACTTTTAGATGTGATATCAGTAGTCAAAAGTGTAGCCACAACCACAGCTCAAAGGGACACATTGGAACAAAAATAAGAAGGGAAGCCTCAGAGCAGGCTCACTCACACCATAACCTTGAACTCTAAATGGCAGTGTGACCCAGGATACGTACAGACGGTTGTGAATCCCCTCACCTTTGCACAATCCTTAGAGTATATATGCAGTCATAATCCTATAGATTTTTCATCCTTACACATGTCATTTGTAAAAAACTTAAAGTAAATAAGCCAGGCGTGGTGGCGCACGCCTTTAATCCTAGCACTTGGGAGGCAGAGGTAGGAGGATCGCCGTGAGTTTTGAGGCCACCCTGAGACTCTGTAGTGAATTCCAGGTTGGCCTGGGCTTGAGTGAGACCCTGCCTTGAAAAACTAAAGGAAAAAAAAAAAAAAGAAAAAAGTAAATAATATTTCCCCCTGCCTAATTTAGAGATAATTGTTTTCACTTTGAACCTATTTATTTTTTCTAACTTTACTCCCACTAGAAATTACCTTGACATAGGCAAATTCTGCTTTATTTCAGAAAACAATGTGACATGTTTAATATGTGAATTCAAAGTAAATGTATATTCATTGATTTAGAAGGATTAGAAATCATTTTTAATCTTTATCCTAACATTTGTGTTATTGTCTAGTAATACTGATAGAGATATTTGTCAGGTAATGCCCTAAAATTGAGAATAACATTTTGTTTTAGTTATTTAAAATGACATTTTTTGCTTTAATTTAATTAACTTTTCTTTTCTTGAGCCGATGTTATGTCACAACAATAAAATCCATATTCCTATAAAGAATATAAAAGTCCGTGGTTTCTTAGCTAGTGAATTCCTGAAGGAATGAACCTTTTCAGTCATTTTAAGAATTTTGCTTAAACTGACACTGCAGTCAGCCTGAGAGGGAAAAGCTGAGAAGTCTGCCCTGCGTGCTTTCCAGAAGTGGGCGGCAATGCTGAGAAGCCTTGCTGACAAATTACAGTGGGGAGCGGTGCCCAGTCTGGACGAAGAGCACTCCTCACCATCTAGCCTTCTCTCTTATCTTGGAGTGGGAGCTTTGAAAAAGCTCAGTCCTGGGACCAGTGATAGACCAGGGATTTCACAAGGGACACCATTAGCAAGGACTTCTCTGGGGCACCTCAGGCAGCCTCTGAGGTGAGTCATCAGCTGCAGCGACTCGCCCAGGTAAACCATGACGGCAGGAATGACTGGGTGGCTCCAGGGGACATCTCATGGCGAGCAAAGTCAGACATTCCTACAGAGCAACAAAAGCTCTGAGATGGGCTTTCCATGGGCAAAGGGTCAAGGAAGGTATGCTAATGAGAATTCCATTAACATTAAAATAAATGACAGTGTTTACATTCAAATTAAATTGAACATTTAAAGTACCAGATATTATGCAGTAGGTAAAAACAGAGACCAGAGGGATTGCTTGAACTCAGGTATTCCAGGCCAACCAAGACTTTCTCTCTCTCTCTCTCTCTCTCTCTCTCTCTCTCTCTCTCTCTCTCTCTCTTTCTCTCTCTGTCTCTCTCTCTCTGTATATATACATATATATATGTATATACACACACACACACACACACATATATATATATATATGCATAATGAAAAAAAAAATTAAATGATGTATGGTAAAATACCTGTAATTGATATCATAGCTATAAACCTTAATCTTCTCCTGTTTTCTCTCTCTCCCTTTTTCTCTCTTCTCTCTATCTCTTTTACATTACCTATCGTTTTCTTCTTTCTTTTCTTTGGCACTGGCCTGTAGCTCCCAGTACCAGCATATGGTTAACGTCCACAAGGAGCTGTTGATTAGAGACCATTGTAAGTTCCCCAAAAGAAGACAGATTTCTGTCAGAGTACTTGAAGACCCACCAAAGGTAAGACCCTACTGATGAAGACAGCATATGCTGTTGGTATGGACCATGGAGTGGCCTGGCTGGAAGAGAGTCAGTCCCCAGACAGTCAGCCTGTCTAGTGCCAGAAGGTGCTACATGAGTGACTGGGGGAAAATGACCAACATCTGTCCAAGCATCTCATGGTCTAAGCTATTCACCAGCAAACAACCTGTCATGATGCTCACACAAGTGCAATAGTGGTGCACAGCCATGGTGGGTAACCAACTGCTCTTGATTTGCCTAACTGATCTGCTCAGTGGAACAGAGCCCATAGCTCGTTCTGGGAAACAAGTCAGAACCATATCCAAAAACTGAGCCCACCCTCCATTATCAAGCTCCCACTAATTGTGGGCTGGAAGAGGACCCAAACCTATTAAATTTTCTCTAAAAGAATAATGGCTTTCCCATTTATCTGGTGCTGCCTTCACTATCCATTGGAGAATTTGTTTTTCTTTTTCAGATGAATTCAGATGAGGAGAGAATCAGCCCAACGCACCTCACTAGGGCCCCCACTGAAACCAAGAGCAACTAGGGAAATGAGCAAGTGTTGCTTTCTTGGTGAACCTGGCACCTGCACAAGGGTGAAGGAGATAGACACAGAGAACCCTCAGCTCCTACCAAACCAGAGATCCAGAGACTCGGAGGCCCCCAACACCTCATCACTGAAGCAGACCTAAAATGAACCCACCATGGCTCAGAGAAATTTGAGGAAGAGGGGATGGGAAAATTGATAGAGCCACGTTGAGACATTATGCACAGAGACATTGCCTCTTATCCATAACTGATGGCTACCCCCACAATGCATGGCACACATTCCCCAATGAGGAGGGTCCTGGCAGAGGGGGGAGGGCAGGAAGGAGCTAATGATGGTACCAACATGACTGCATTCATTGTGTACATAACTAATAAAAAATAACTTGTAACATCAAGACATGCAAATTTAATACAAGTGAGTATAATATATGTTGAAAATAAAGTTTCTAAATACTATTTTACTCCCTTTTTATTTGAAATGTAACATGAATACTTCTCCAAAGCATTAGATCTTTTGAAATTCAGATAGAAAACATACATTTTTTTTTGTCTTTCTTCCTACACATGATGATTGGTTTGCATTTCCCCTTTCCTTTCACTCCAAAAGAGGATCAAACCTAGAAACTCCAGTTTCCTGTTCTTACAAGATGTATGGTACTAATATTACTATTTGAAATTTGCTGAGTTCATCTCTAATAGCAAGCAATTACCCACCCTGTCTCTCAGGGCATCTCTCTGCTAGCTGCAGATATTTTCTGTATGAAAAGGGCAAGTAAGTGTCAGCTTTCACTAACTTAGTATTTCAAGCAAGATTTTCCTTCCCACTGAGGGAGATTCATTTACTGAATTGGTTTTTAAAACTTCAAGTTCATGCATAGATTTGTCTGGAAATAATGGATGTCACAGGTTAAACTAGGGCATATTCATGGGTCATTCATTGTAATTTTGTTGGCAATAAGAGGAAAGAAAAGAATACATACCAACCTTCTGAAATGTGTTGGCTTTTGTTCACTCATTATTCTTGAAGTTTTTTGATCTAACCTCTAAAGAGAGTCCAAAGACCTTGGAGGTAACACATCCCACCTAGCTCACCACCATGTTCCTGGCAAATAAAAGCTAGGCAGAAATGTAACTTATTAAGTGAAAAAAAAAAAAAAAAAGAAAAGAAAAGAAAAGAAAAGAAAAGAAAAAAGAAATATTTGGCTTTCTGATATAGCTATAATTTATTCTCTTTCTTTTGAACCTATATACATATTTCAATTACATCTCAATCTTTGCTGGGATGTAAGGAATTAAAAGGAAAGATCAATTCTATACAGGATAATATAAAGAAATTAAGAAGAAAAGCATAAAATGTATAATTTATATATGCTACTATACATTATCCCATTTGTTGGGTTAGCCCAGTACCTTTTACTTTCATCATAATTATGTTAACCAAAATAAAATCTAGCAATTTTAAAAGACTAATTTTAGAAAATATTTCTTTTTGTATCAATTGTGAACAAATGGAAATATAAGAAATAAATAATATTCAGTTTTGAAAATAGAAATAATAAACTAAGAATACTCTGGTTACACTTCAGCACATGAAGGCACATGTTGGAAGCAAGTGCTTAAGAAATGTGTGGAGTGGAACGTTTCTTCGGTTCCTGATAGGCACAGCATGGCAAGGCAAAACGCAGCTAGGCTGTCCTGTGCATTAATTAGAAAAGGTCAAGCTGTGCAAAGGAAATGAGTGCAGCTCATATGGGTGAGAGCTTAGAAAGTACAAGCTGTGACAATGAATTCCTAATCTTAACTAATTACCGGTGGTTTCTCCAAATAAAATGATACTGAATGTGCAAGCATGCTTAAGAGGAAACTTTCTGCCTTTGAAGTTTAAATACAATAAGACAGTCTGTTAAAGGTATATATAACTTTTAATGTCTTTCTACATCTTATAATCCATGACTCCAATGCTGTGAGACATGCAATCACTGTTGCTATCTTATGTTGAGAAAAATAAAACTCAGAAATTTTGTGAAGTTCATTCAGGTTGTCAGGGAAAACAGGTGGAATTTTCCCTGTGTGCCTCTGAAAATTTAGATCATATATATATATATATATATATATATATATATATATATATATATATGCTCTCATAAAATCACCATGATATTTTAATGGAATCCCATGTCACATTTTCATGTAAATTCTTATATAGGATTTCCACATCAGGTTTAGAGAAAATAGCAGAACATTTCAGGATTATGTTCAAATAATTTTTATAGAATTAATGCTTTAAGGATATAAGGACAATATTGTCAATAGACTTCTATGTTGTCATTTCTAATCATCCTAAAGGTCTTTATCAAAATATATTTGTGATCGGTTCAGATCCACAGAAGCAACAACGCACTTGAGTGAGTAGAACACACTGAGCTGGATGGTCATCCCAAACTCAGCTCTCAGGTCAGAACGAAAGACAACGTAACACAGGAAAAGTTTTTAAAATAGATAAGTTATTATGTAAGCAAATTATATAATGTGTCAGGTGATGTAGCTAATATATTTATAAATAAAATATATTTACTGCATGGGAGTATATTTCATGTATGTGTATAGACAATATAATGTCAAATATAATGCAGTGCCTAATTGTTCATACATATGGAGAGGAAAAAAACAATCCAAAGGAAGTTTATCTCTTTCCTTTTATATCACGCTGGGAGAGTGGTAAGCAAAGACTAAGGAAACATCAGGCCTCTCCCTTAGGCCACCCCTGCTATCAGGGCCTGAATCCAGATGAGTATCGCACTTCATTTGAAACCAACTGGCAGCCTGACCCAAAAGGCCAGGAATTCCTCAAACAGTGATCCATAGAAAATTAAACCTTAGCCTGCTGAAGTAATGAGTATGTAAGTGAAAGAATCCAGTGTTTCTAACTTCCTGTTTGTTGTAGACAAGCTCTACATTGCTGGGATGAACATCCAAACAGACACAGGATGGGAGGAGAGGTTTTAGGAGAAGCCTAAAGTTCCAGGGGACGGTTGTGTTGACGGTAGGTCGAAGACCCTGGCCGCCTTTCACAGGGCCTAGCAGAGAGAGAAAAGCCAACAAACGTCAGCAACCCATTCACAAAACTGGCAGCAAACAGCACGGAACCAGGCAGAGCCCAACTGCTCTGCATAACTTTAGGCTGGAAATCAAATCAGCCCCCAAACTCACCTTTAGGATGTACCCCAGGATCTGCTCCCCAGTGGCACTTCTAGCCAGGTGGCTGAAAAACCAAGCCACGAGCTTTAATCAAATTCCCGAGTCTACTGAGGGACACATACATTCAAACGACCAGTGTTTGGCCTCCGCTGAAAGAATCATTCCCAACATAATTTTCTGTTTTATTGTTCACATAATAAAACATGTTCTCTAAACATCTCTTATTAGAACCAGGGCCTAGGCCAAAGATGGAAGGCAGTTAATCGGATTAAAGAAACTTGATATTTTGAATTTTATTATCTATCTTGGACTCTCCCTTGGATGATCTTAGCATATGCAGGCTCTAATGATGTTCGTGAAAGTCTCCTGTCACACAAGCTCAAAGCCTAGGAGAAGAACCTAAAACCAGCAGAGCTTTACAGAAGGACAGCGCTGGTGACAGTGACCGACGGCGCAGTGCGTTGGTTTGAATCCGATGTTCCACACGAGCTCATGTGTTGCGAATGCTGGCCTGCAGCAGGCGGTAATTTGGAGGCAGACCCTCGCTCGAGGAAGTCTGTTGCTGAGGCTGCAATTTTGGAGTGTGATAACCAGCTTCCCCTCACCAAGCTCAGCTCACTCTCCCGCTGCTATTTTCGACCTGCTGTGGCATGGAAGTGATGTCCAGTCGCTGCTCATGTGACGCTTTCCGTGCCATCGTAAGCCTTCCTTTTGAGACGGCAGGGAGGGTGGACAGTCCTCTAACAGACGCTGACAGCAGTACACAGAGAGAGTAAAGATGCAATCCTTATTTAAAATCCTCTCCCCCCACCCCTTGTTTAAAATCCTTAGTCTTTCTCCCAGGTCTTATAGCAGCAGTTTCTTAATCCCAGGAGTAGGTTCGTTGCAGATATAAAACTGTGTGGCTGATAACTTATTTGTGAGAGGAATATGGAAGGATTTGAAGCCTTGAACCAAGAGGCATCTTACAGAGCAGTAAGCAGGCTCTGATGGACCATTCTTCTGAGGCTCGAAAGGCCTGAATGCAGAAAGAACTGTGGCTGTCTTATGAGGGGAAAGAGCTTCATTCAAGCTGAGCCACAGGCAGTTTTTTTGAAACGCTCACTGCGTTCTACCCATATGTGAGAACTCGAGTTGGGTTGAGCTGAAAACAAATAGACTGGTGTGAAAAGAATAGCATTTCACAGAAGCAAATGAAAGTTTCTGGCCCAAGATGGCAGCTCGCTTTAATTACAACGACTTGAGAGATTACCACCAGTGAGGATGGGCCTGAGAAGAAGAAGAATGTTGAAGGCATTTTCCTGCTCTTCAAAGACAGGAACAAAAGAAAAATGCCATTGAAATTGCAACACACACACACACACACACACACACACACACACACACACACATATATATATATATATATATTTTTTTTTTTTTTTAAACATCCACTGGGCAATGGGTGGCAGTATTGTTAGAGAATTCCTGCATGGATGGATGACCAATGCAGCCATGAGGTTGGGTCTTCCGTTGTAGTGATGATGCCAAGATTTTGGGGGTGCGCACACTTGTGAGATGATTGTCAAAGAGATCTATTGTTTTGGGATGGAGTTTTCCTAGGGCTGCGAGCAGTCCAACTGGAGTGGTAACATTTGAACCCCAGAGACTCCGTCCCTGTTTAAAGATATCAGACTTGAACCTACAGGATTTGTTGTTTTGTTTTCTGTTTGCCTTAGGTATAGCGCTGGTTCAGTCTTTCCTTATTATGCTCAATGACATCGTTTACATTGTGAATGCTTGTCCTATGCCATGATGTGTATTTAACTTGTGTTTTGGTTTAAAAGACTTATAGGTAAGAGACATTGGGCTGTGGGGTGTCTGAAGAGAGTTGAAATTGAAGAAAAGTTTAAAATTGATGGAAACTTAAAAAGTTAGATTGAATTCATGCTCAGATCTTGAGATGGTTTTCAGTTTATGGAAGCCAGGGGCAGAATATGGTAGTTTGAATCAAATGCCCCTCATAAGTTCATGTCTTTTGAATACTTGGTTCCCATTTGACAACAGTTTGAGATTTGAGGCCTTCCTAGAGGAGGTATGTTGTTGGGGTAGGACCTGGGCAGGATTTGGCCAGAGCTCAGTTTACTCTCTTGCAACTGTTCTCCAGTTGCTGTGGTAGGAGTGATGTGAGCCATGCCCTTCCCCTGCCATGACTGAGGTTCTTTTGCAGTGTAAGCCAGAATAAACCCTTTCCTCCCCAAACTGCAACAACAGACAGTGATGACTCAACACAAGAATGTTTCCCAGTGAGGACAAAATTAAATGAACAAATGCCAGTGGTGTGAGACACTCCATAAGCAGGCAACATTGTTTTCCAGGTAAAAGTTTTCACTGGGTGTGTGTGTGTGTATGTTTTCCTTTTCTTCTGTTTTGTAACTATTGTTTGTTTGTTTGTTTGTTTTTTTCAAAAAAATCATTGATTAAATCCATTCTAATTATGAACAGATTCACAAGCTCAAGTTTGCATAGATATTGAACTTATCTGCCAAGCGTATGAAATATTTCAGTAGTCATCAAACTATTTTGCTGGATGAATAATCTGGAATCCCTTAACTTTAACACATATTTATACTTGATTCATGTAATTATTTTACTGATTCTCTTTTATACTTTCTCAAGAGGCCCTGATTTATCTTAAATAGTGAAAAATGCTAATAAAGAAATTCAGCAAATAGTTAATAAACAAATATAATTACAGACTAAAACCTAATGAAATTACAACCATTTCTACATTATCTTCCCTATATATTTTTTGTGATTTCATTATTTTTGCCAGTGAAAAACAGATGTTGATACCTTATGCTCGGTAAATAGATTCTATATACAAATTTTCCATGTTTTCTTTATTACAATTTTGCATGCAACTTTTAAATGAACTCAGATGATACCTGGCAAGTATAATTATTTTACATTCATTTTCAATTTGAAATTATTTCCATGAAAGACAGGAATTATGTTTCCTATTGCACTCATTTGTGTATATGTTTTCATCATTATGTTTATGTGCACATCTGTTGAGATACATTTTCTACTCATAGAAACTAGATGAGTTATTAATAAATGGCTCATCAAATTTAACCTTTTGATGAAAATAATAACATAAAAATTGTCCCTTGAATGCCACAATATTAATAATGGATGATTTGAACTGAGAATAAATAATTCACGTTTATAAATAACTTTATATGTGCAATTACTTTCTAAAATAAACAAATGCATAACTGTGAATATGGAAAACAAAAATAAAAATCTTTGTCATCTGATACACTCATGGAAGCTAACACTGTCTTTATAAATATATTTTAGACCAAATTATCTGAAGTAAAAAAGAAGTTGACAATATATTCCAATTGAGCACAAGAAATTCCAATTTTGATATTGTAAAAATATTTCCAGCCAGAAGTGAATACTTTATCAACAAAAGAGCCCAAAATTAGATGTATCCTTCAAACTTCACTTTTTTTATGTTAGAAGTTTAGTTTTACTTATATTACAAATCAATCTGAAATACAGTGATAAATATATTAAAAGAGAAAGAAGGAGAGAAAAGGAGAATGGGAGAGAGTAAAAGAGAAAGTTATTATAGGTTTGTATAAAAATTGGTCTTCTTAATGTAGTGTTGACAACTCGATAATTTTATGCTTGGGCTTATCCTAAAAACCAAGACATTATATCACGTAACATTACTTATGCAAAGAAAAATATATTACATGTGAATATTCAATTTATTGATAGGTGAAATAATGTGCAAACCTTAATTTGGTTCTATAAGAACATTATATATAGTAATATTGGGGTAACAAATGTTTGGAAAATATGTTTGTTTTGTTCACTGAAATTCTATTGAGCATTCAAAAGTAGCACTCACAGTAAAGGTAATCTAGCTTGGCCAAACCAATATTCCAGTTGATCATATACATATCAAATGCACACATACATAGATAAACAAATATATGCATTCTCTGAACCAAATATGTTCTTAAAATACTTGAGTGTTATAGAATTTTTTTAAAAATCATTGTTAAATGGAATACTGTATGGAGGCAGTACAGTGTAAAAATGTTACTATTGATCATATAGTAATACAGCCTTTCATTTGAGGACATTATTCACATACTCATGATATAGCAAATATAAAAGCCAAAAGCAACACACATTGTTATTACTGTTACTACTTTCAAAAGTCTGTTTATAAGAGTTAAAGTTCAAAGGCACAAGATAATGAAAGAGAATTCTAGGAAAGTCATTGCATGAACTCTGTCCAACCACTGACTCTTCTTGAGACTTTCAGTGGTAGAAAACACCAGGTGGTGGATGAAATACTAAGTACATGTCTTCACTACCAACCAACAGAAAGGGGAGGAAGTCTGTGTAGTTAAATGGTAAAATAAATTAGTAAAAACATAATAATATATTTTGGAAATAAGGATTTCAAAATGTTAAGTACTTCCGATAAACAGAGCTGTGTGTTTAATAAAATTACATGATTCTACAGAGGAAAAGAAAAGGGATGTTTATAGGAAAACCATAAATGGAACATTTAAGCTAAGAGAAGTTTAAAAATATTTTGAAAAGTTTTCACAAACATAGAAATTATGTTTTTAGTAAAAACCCGAAGTATCAGCAAAGAAACAAAAACTATAAAAGAATTAATGAAATTTTCCAAAACATTAAAGTAAATAAAGATTAGTGTATTAGTCAGGGTTCTCTGAAGGAACAGAACAATAGAATGAATTATATTATAAAGGGAATTTGGGCTGAAGAGATGGCTTAGTGGTTAAGCGCTTGCCTGTGAAGCCTAAGGACCCCAGTTCAAACTTGATTCCCTGTGACCCACATTAACCAGATGCACAAAGGGGCGCATGCATCTGAAGTTGTTTGCAGTGGCTGGAGGCCCTGGCATGGCCATTCTTTCTCTGTCTCTCTGTCTCTGTCTCTCTCTGCCTCTTTCTCTGCCTGTTGCTTTCAAATAAATAAATAAAAATAACACCCCCCCCCAAAAAAAAATTAAAGGAATTTATTGGATTAGTTTACAGTAGTCCAATAACAATTGCAGGCCTGAGAATCAAGGAACCCGGTAGCTGCTCAGTCCATGTGGCCAGACGCCTCAGCAGTCCGGATCTGGCACTGAAGGCCTGGAGGCTTCCTGAGAAGCTGGTCTACAGTCCAGGTTGGAAGGCAACAAGCAGCTCCAGCAGCCAAGTGGGAGGAAGGAAGGGGCCTTTTTCACCCAGAGCTTCCTTATATAAAGTCCCCCTCTGAGAGGGGTGCCCACTCTGGTGGGAGGCTCACTTGGGGCAGGTGGGGGGGGTGGTAGGTAAGGACTTCCTCCTTCATTTAATCCTTCCTGAAAACAACAGCAGAGACCCACCCAAAAGTGATTTCTACAAACAGATCAAGTTGACAAGAACTTAACCATCACAGTGAGCAAATATATTTGAGAGTTTACTGTACTTTGTAGGGCGGTATGGTTGTTGTGACCCACTCTAGAGATTAAAGAAATTAAAAACATTCCTCATTAAAAACTGAATTTATTCACTTTAAAGAGAAAAAATATTTTTCAAAATATCAATATTTTTCAGTGACAATATATGTGAAAACACTTCTGTATTTCATTGATACATATTAGGTCTAGTTGGTTTAAGTGTCATTATTTTTATTTCATTATTGAATTTCTGTCTGTTTATATTATTATTGAGTGTAATTATTGAACTATCTCACTATTTTCTAAGAATATTACTTTCTTGTTAGGTTTTATAATGTGTGTTTGGGACTCATTTGTTAATGATATTTATGTGTATAAGACTGGCTTGTTTATTATAATAAAATATCTTTACTTAGCTCAGTAGCAGCATATTTTGTTTAAGGAAATATTTTTTCAACTAGCATAACCACACGTTTTCTCACAGATGGTATTTGTATGACAGATAACTCTTTTTTAACATTTTATTTATTTATTTCAGAGATAGATAGAAAGTGGCAGAGAGAGAGAGAGAGAGAGAGAGAGAGAGAGAGAGAGAGAGAGAGAGAATGGGCACACCATGGTCTTTAGCCACTGCATATAAACTCCATATGTATGTGCCACCTTGTGCATCTGGCTTATGTGTGTCTTGGGTAATCAATCCCTGGTCCTTAGGCTTTGCAGGCAAGCACCTTAACCACCAAGCCATCACTCCAGGTCCAAATAATTATTGCTCTACCACTATCACTACATTATACATGTATTTTACTTTTTAAATCCAGTCCTAATCTTTTCATTCTGACTGGGTTGTGATTCACACTTAACAGTGTCTCTGATATAGGTGGATTTATATATCTTCAAGTTTACTTTTTGTTGTCTTATGTTTCAATACTTTTTGGACCTCGGTGTATCTTGACTGGTTTTTGTAGTGACATTTAAGTTTTCTTGTTGACATCAGAGAGCCAGAGACCCAGAGGCCCCCATCACCTAATCAGTAAAGCAGACCAAAAATGAACCCAACATGGCTCAGGGAAATTTCGCAGAAGAGGGGGGCAGAAAGAATGTCAGGGCCACATGTTGGGTCAAGATATGCAGAGACATTTATCTTACCCATAACTGTGGGCTAACTCCACAATGCTTGACCCATATACCTCAACAAGGAGGGGCTAAGGGAAAGGGGTAAGTCATGGATGAGCCTAATAATGATACTAAACTGACTGTATTTGCTGAATACAAATCTAATTAACAACAACAAAAAAAAAAAGCTGAAGGGAAGGAAAAGCTAAAAAAAAGTTTTCTTGCTGACATCTTACTGTTATTTTATGTGTATGCATGTTTATATGCATATATGTGGATACCTGTGCGCCCCAGTGCCATTTGTAGAGGTCAGTGGGCAACTTCTTGTTGGTCCTTTCATTCCACTTTGTTAGAGATTGGGTTGATCTTGGTTTCCTGCCTTGAATGCCAAGATAACTGGACTGTGAGCTTTGGGATTCTCCTGACTCAGCCTCTGTTGTCAGTCATGTGTAGATCACAGACTCACACCCTATTGCCATCCAACTTTACATTGGTTATCAGGACCTGAACTGGGGTCATTAGGCTGAACAAGATTCATCTCTCCATCATCCAGGTTTTATTTTTGTTAATCTTTTGAGTTAATGTTTGACAATTATTTCAGGGCCTAGTGTATATGTTGTAACAGTGCAAGGGGGTGCAGTTCATTGGTTGAATGCTTTCCTAGTGCATATGATTACTGGGGTCCTATCACTAACATTATATGATATATATATGGCTGGAGTTAGTAAGTGCACTTCCTACGCAAGCAAGAGGCCTGTGGAGCCCTGAGACTACCTGAGCCCAAGTCTCCAGAACCCACATTACCACTTGGACATGGCCATACATGTCTGTAAGCCCAGTCCTGCCAAGAGTACAAACCAAGTAAATACTGGGGCTCACTCACAGGCAATCACTAGATTCAGTAAGAGACACTGTCACAAGCAAAAACAACACAATAGAAGTGTGAGTGACGGGAGAGGGACACATTCTCCACTCTCTGTAAGTGGGGTAACAGGGTGCCACAGATAAAAACATAGGGTGTCTCATCAGCAGAAATTTGTGCATGTATCACTCACCCTGTACACGTACCATACCATGTACACACATACACACAGACACACACGTACATATATCACACCATATATACACACACATAGATACACACACACTATATACAGACAATACATGCTCCACACACACTATGCATATACCACACCATACATGCTGTGCCACACACAAAATACTAAAGTTTAAAAAATATCCAAGCTATCAGAAGCAACGCCATATATATCATGAATGAATCAATCACTTTTATATCTTGTGAGACATAAAAGTATTATTTTGACAACATAGCTCTGTTTCCTCCTCAGCTTTTTATGCTATAATTGCTCCATTATATCTCTGTATATTACAAAGCCAACAATCCATTCTATAGTAATTATTTGATAGATCCTAATGTCTTTTACAGAAGCTAAAAATAAAGGAATTCAAGTCTATATTATTGATGTGTGTTATATTAAAATTGTATTCATTTCTTGTGTTTGAGTTAACATCAAATGCAATTTCTTTGCTTCAATCCAACTTCATTCTCATCTCATGTGTTCATTAGGAAATATATGATTTTATCTATTTATTTGTTTTAAATCCATTGTTGTTGCTTCCATGTGTCCACCTAAAAGATATCATTGAAACTCAGGGCTGGAGAGATGGCTTGGTGGTTAAGGTTCTTGCCTGAAAAGCCTTAAGGACCCAGGTTCCAGTCCCCTGTCCCCACATAAGTCAGATGCATAAGGTGGTTCATGTGTCTGGAGTATGTATGCAGTGGCTAGAGGTCCTGGTACACTCATTTTCTGCATTTCTCTATCTCTCTTTCCATATATACATATATGTATACATGTATACATATGTATAGAAATATATATGCATGTATATATATATATATACATATATATATATGTATATATGCGCATGTGTGTGTGTGTGTGTGTGTGTGTGTATGTATATAAACACATAATATTTACAGTCTTGGAATTAAAAATGTTTTTTCAGACATGATTAAGTCAAAGTTTTCCTACTGAGTGGGTCACAACCTTATGAAAGAACTGGAGGACAGAGCTTTTGGAACTTTTGGCTCTTCACATTCTTTTTTGCAGACAAGCCATGTGAACATCCTTAGCTTCCTTTGTCCCCTCTTTAGTGCTTTCATTGTTTACTTTGCTAACTTTGTGTCTCTTCAGTGTTGTTGAAATTTGTACATGTTAAGTAATATGTTGTGGTAAACCCTTTCTGTAATTATATGATTGTTGCTGGTGTTGCTTGAAAAAAAAAAAAATCATTCATTCCAAAGTGCTGTTGTGGGCATTAACTTAGTTGCCTTGAGGTAATGGTAGATATAGAGTGACTGTCTTTGATGAGCCCTTTCCTTCATTTCTCTCTAGAGCTACCTTCCTAATTTAGAATCACACCCAACTGTTACAGTCTCTGGCTTGTCCATAGATTATCTTCTTTTATTCATCAGTGTCCCAATACCAAAATTTCTTTATAGACTGATCCAATTATACTTTATCCACTTTGTAGAACTGGTCTTTGATGCCCAACTTTGCTCTCCATTCTGTCCCCAATCTACCTCTATCTCTGCTTTGGGTAAATATCCCGTCTATCTGTGATTCCTCTTGTGGATCTCATGGAACTATTCAGCTTCCCTTTACATGTTTGTCATGGCTAAACACAGTCCTTACACTTACCCGTTCTATGCTGCAACCAAAGTAAATTCATTAGGGGCCCCTCATCAAACTCTGCTTGTGTGAGCCTGCCTGGACTGCTGTGCCAGTTGCTCTGTTGTTGCTGGGAATGAATGTCCAAGCAGAAGCACTCTATAAAAGGAACTGAAATAATTTGACTTACAGTGCCAGTGAGTAGTCTATTGTGGCATGTGAGGAAGCCAACATAGCATTGCCACATCAGCAAAGAGGAAGTAGAGAAACAGAGAGCAGCTCTCCAGGCCCTCCTCTAGTGACTGACTTCAGTCAGCCAGACCTTCCTTCCTAAAGGTCCCTCAGCCTGGCAGGACAGCTCCACCAGCTGTGGAGTTAGTACTCAGATGTTTGAGTTTATTGAGAGCATTTCATATTCAGACTACCAGACCTACTGAATCAAAATACCATATGCACAATGATTCTGCACAGTTGGAGAAGCTGAGGATTGTGATAATCCAACTCTGTTCCTAGTCCTGATCTGTATCTGGTTTGTAGAGGGCCTTCATGATTTTCTTCTCTTCCCATGGATATAGAGAGAGGGAGGGAGGGAGGGAAGGAAGGAGGGAGGCTGAGAGAACAAGAGAGTGAAAGAACATTCCAATGCATTTTCTTCTTCTCTTATGTCCACAAACCCTACCAGTTTAGAGTACTACTCTTATGATCTCATTGAAACTATTATTTCCTGAGCTGCTATACTCAGACACAGTCACACTGAGGGTTAGAGCTTCAACATATAATGTGAGGAGGGCCACGATCACACAAAAGTTTCATAACAACTTCACTCACCATTGAGAGCTGAATATCTGAGATAGTATCCTGGTTTCATACAATAGTGGGACGAAACTGGCCCCTAAGTTCAGGTTGAACTTAATGGAGTCTTTATATTTTCTTATAAGTTTGGATTGAAAATGATCGGGCTCTGATAACCTTCAGCTTACTTTAGCTGTCAAGTTTGTGTTTTCGGTAGAGCTAGAAAAGTCAGAGATCTCTGCTGTTGGTGTCTGAAACATTAACTCTCCCACACAGCTAGGGATTATGAATTATGAGGAACCTACTCCCTTCATACAGGAGATCAAGCATCGCAGGCTGGGAGCTGCAGATAGAGAAAGCACTACCTGTTTTGCTGAATAAACCTGCCTAATGTAGAGCTTTCATCAGATTGAGCTCACAGAAGGGAGAGGGGTAAATACAAATTGTTCATGACACAAAATTACAGATTTTCAATCATATTATGATTGAATATTTCTTGAAACAAATAAAGTTTTTCATTTGCTCTATTTCCCTACAACATGATTTAACAAGTCATATGATCATTAACTTTTTGACATGCAATATTTGTTTATGGGACAGGGGCTGATAGTACCACATGAACCAATCTTTAAATGCTATCTCCTTGATTGGCAGATTGTTTTTTGTTGTTGTTGTTGTTGTTGTTTTATTTTGTTTTGTTTTGTTTCTTAAGGTAGGGTCTCACTCTAGCTCAAGGTAGCGTCTCACTCTAGCTCAGGATGACCTGGAACTCATTATGTAGTCTCTGGGTAGCCTCGAACACACCGAGATCCTCCTACCTCTGCCTCCCAAATGCTGGGATTAAAGGCATGTGCCACCGTGCCCACTTGGCTCACTATTTTTGAATAATTTTAATCAAAGTTTTCCATAATACCATTTCAACATACAGAATTTAAGAATAAAAAATAAACAATTTTGAAAAATGAAATTGTGGCTTTATGTCTCATTAAATTTAGGTGTGAAATTTCCAAGTACTTAAATTTTAATTACTAGGACAAGAGATAGATTAAATATCAATGCCAATAATGTAAAACTATATATATGTTATTGAAAAATCATTGAAAATTATGAAAAAAGTTCTTTCTAAAAACAGATTTGTACAAAAGGCATTAATTTATTACATAATTTTACTGAATCTTTCAAAATGATCCCAATCCAAGCTTTAGTATCATATATGTTTATGTTACTATATAATACAATTTGAGAAAATAACTTTACATAATTTTTGTCCCAAGTTAAATTAAATATCCCTAATTAGAAGAGTATACACTTACATTTTGATGATCCATAATTGTGAATTATTCCCAAATTACAAGTTAATAAATGAAAACAAAATGTACACATAGAAATTGACTTATGCTTTGAGAAATTCTTTACCAGATGAACACAGGGATCTTGCTAGAGCTCTATAAACAATAGCATAGTTCCAACTGACACAAAATTATTACCATTAATAATATTATAATATGATATTTATTACTAGATAGTATATTTATTAACTAAAATGTTTTCAATGATTTTTGCTCATATGTGCCTAACTTTTTTGATAAGAATGAAATACTGAAGACAATAATCTGCAGATTCTCAATATAAACCATTACTTGGTATGTTGCTATAATATGCAGTAACTATATTTGTTGTTTATTTTTAAATGCATTGCATTGGAAAAGTGCTTTCAATATGATAATATATAATCCCAGTATAGTTAGATCATGTTTTTATTGTGTTACCAACAATGTTAATAAGATATATAGGGAGAAAAAAAGATACAGAGAGAAACAATTTGTTAATGCATTTGTGTTATTTCAACTAATTTTTTTTTTTAAAGTGGAAACATCTACCTAGAGCTGAGAATGGAATGTTTTCTTTGCAAAATTGGAATATATTGATATAGATGGTACTGAAAGGTATAAAATAGAAAAAAATGATAGTGTCTAAATATTAAAAATTAAATTGTCATTTATGCATTAATATTAAAGCATATTCTTTTGAAAAATTTTATTTATTTGCAAGAAGCAAGAGCTGGAGAGAACAGAGACAGCGAGAGATAATAGGAGCACCAGGGCCTCCAGCCACTACAAATGAATTCCAGGTGCAATGCATCCCTTCATGCATTTGGTTTTATTGGGTACTGGGGAGCCAAACAATAGTCACCAGGCTTTCCAGGCCAATATCTTCACCACTGAGCCATTTCCCCATGTTTTAATATTAATAAAGGTACACTATGGAGTAGTCAGTGGACATATTTGTTCTAAGTTTTCTTCCTTACTGGTAAATTTAGAGTAGGTCTCAATTAAAGCATCATTTTTTTGGGGGGGGGCTTCAAGATAGGGCCCACTGTAGCCCAGGCTGACCTGGAATTCATCATGTGGTCTCACGATGGCCTTGAATTCATGGCAATCCTCCTACCTCTGCCTCCTGAGTGCTGGGATCAAAGGCATCCACCACCACCCACCATACCGGCGAGCACATCTTTTTGGTTGTCATCTAGCAATTCCTGTTCAGTTATGATGGTTGTTTTCATGGTGATTTCCCCCTGGAACTAGAGACTATTTTAATCCTCTTAAAGTTACCACTTTAATATTAAATACCTTGTGGAGTCTTTGTGCCAACACTATGTACATAAAATCATAGCATAATGATTGAACTTGACTTATTCATGTCATTTGACAATAAACAATAATCAGATTTCTTTCATATGAGATATCACAACATATTCTAATTTTATTCATAAATAACACAAACTACGAAGAATATGAAATTGGGAAATTTATCATTGGCAATAAAATACTGCTATGCAAGTGTTAAATTGCAATGAAATGGCATAGTATCTGCCCCTGTAGAGAAATATTTTAAGAGTTACTTAGCATAAAACATATATAGGCCAAAAATGATGTTAGAACCTTAAAAAAGTCTTTTCTGAAGTTTATAAATGGAAGACCTATTTTTCTACTGGTGGTTTATTGCTAAGAAATAGTATTAGGTATTTAAAAACTATTCTTCAACATAATAAATGTTGACATCATGTGTAGAATAGTTGCATGTAACTTACAACTGTGGCCAATAGTTAAAAATGCTTTAATTAAAACCAGTTAAACTTTAGCTGCAGAGCAATTCTACATGTATCTTACATGTTTCCAGTTAGTTCAATGATTTATAAATGAAATATATCATGACATAAGAGTTAAGACTGTCCTGAAAGCACTGAACACACAGCATACATCAAACTAATAAATATTTTTAAATAAAAAAAAAAAATTGCTGTATGTATCAACTGTAAGGTACAATTTTTGTGTGAATTCCAGAGTACTGTAATAAATTCATATACATGTCCACTCTTCCAAATAATGGCAGATATGACCTTGGCTGTTGAGGCGAACCATGTGCATACTAAGCACCTACAAAGTTGCCTGAATTTGTAATTTCTGTGTCTTAAATGACAATAAGTCCTTTTCACTGAGAGATAATTCAGATAATTCTTTGTTTTAAATTTTAAATGTGTGATGCCTTGAAGAAGTTGACTGATGCTTCCTGAAAAAACAAATCTAAAACATTAGTAGGCAGATGATCCTTGTGAAACCATAAAGAGTGCTCATGACAACATAATTGTTTTTGTCATTTTCTCCAAAAATGAAATTGTAAGAAAAGTGTTTCACGTTAAATTTCAGGTTAAAAATGCCAGACTTTTTTTTACAAATTCTAAAGTCATTGATAAATATTATTCATATCTGTGGCAGTTTTATTTATTAAATTGCCATAGTCAAGTTATGCACATACTTTTAGTTATACTGGAAGCAAAGAGTATTAACAATCTAAAAATTGCAATACTTTAAAACAAGTAAAAATGCAAAGCAACTGTTGAACTGTTATTTAAATGGAAAATATATGGTTATTTTATAAAAAACACCTATTATTATTTGATTTACCCCCATGACTGGTTAAAAAGAACAGCAAAATATCAATTGATGAACAACATAATTCCTAAATGTGGCATAATACATTTAGGGAAAAATATTCCAAGAAGAAATATGTAACCACATGATTGCTAGTGAGAATTCAGAATTCAGAAGTTATTATGTATTAAACATGCTTTGGAATTTTCACTATGGCTATTTGAATTAAAACATATTATTGTGTCTGTTGTTTCTGAACTGATAATTTAAGAGAAACTTCTTGGTCCATAATTCTCTATCAAGTAATTTTTCAGTTCCACAACATGAAATGTCCTGTTATGGAATAATAAACTTTGGTGTTTCTTAATGGACACTACACAAAATTATTCCAGAATTTTGTTTTATCTATTTATTTGCTCTGTATTCTTTCCCTACCACCACTTTATGTTTTGTAAAGAATTAGGAATGATTTTTCTTATTTGAATAATCAACCATAGTCTTTTACCTATGAATGATGTGAATAATTATCATTGTAATTAAAAGTATGCATTTTGTTCTACATTTCCCTATATTTTTAATAAAGGTAAACCAATTTAAGTAAATGTTAGACATTGAATGCAAAAAAAAAAAAACCCTAAAGTTACCAAAATCTATTTAAAAAATGACAATATTTTCAAGCAATACTAAAAGCTACTCTCAGCAATGAGAATTTCTCTTTCTGTTTAACAGTGAATTAATATGTTAATATATCATATTAAATTATTCATTTTATACTCTATTATATGTTGCTATGACTATGCATATTCTTATAGTAACTGTTATGTCTTGTAAACACCTGGTGTAACTGTATGGTGTCTCATTCCTGTAATCTCAGGAATCATGAGGCTGAGACAAGAGGATGGTGGCAGGTTTGAAACCATTCTGGGCTCCATAAAGAGTACAAGTTCAAATAGTCAGATGCTGCCTCAAATAAAGTCAAAAAGAAAGAAATGTACAAGTAGTTTAACATTTGTTATGCCTCAACTATTGGTCTGCCATGGAAATATCACCTGAAAGATCAAGACTATTATTGTTTCTCATATTCCCACAAAGTGAGAAACATTCAATTAAAAAGATCAAAAACAAAATTAACCTTACCTCACAACCTCGTAAGGATCAGGTATAGTTCAATTTACTTACATCTAGGATTTTCAAATCTATGATGGCTTTTACAAACAAGGACTGATAAAGTTCAGACAAAATTGCACAAACTTTTCACATATCTGACCTTTTGCCACGATAAAAGAAATGTTCGTTGCTGCCAATATAAAAGCTTACATAAAATTTGAAAATAAATGAAGTATGCCCTTCACCCTCAAAGTAAAATCATCATTTGGATTATCTATTAAATTAATCACTGTATTCTATTTCACTCTGAAATAAATTTCCATTTTTGATTCTGACACCTGTGCTCTGCCCAACTCTCCCAGCCCCCTTCTCAGCCCTTGGCTATCCCTCCTTAGCTTCAGCCAATTAGACTTGTGTGTGCTTTGCTCATATTTTTTTATTCTACATTTTTTTTTTCTTCAATGTAGCAGACACAGGCCTGGACTTAAAACTTTGAAAATTCTGTGTCTTCTTTTTCTGTTTTCTTTCTTTTGTATTCACTGACATCAGTTCCCTATACAATGTTCTGACAAAATAACTAAATGTTTCAAATGTTTTATCATTATAAGAATTTAATTTAAGGTGACCTTATTTTCATTACACTACCTTTCACAATTTGTAGCCCTCTTTGTGTCATATAGACCTAGCCCCTTTTTCTTATTCCTGTAAACCTAGCATCTAGCTTTGTCATAGTATCTATCATTTAATACTCTATGTGATTCTAAGTAAATCAGATGATTAATAAATGTGTTAATACTGAAGTAATCAGATAACTCAGTTGTTATTTCAGAGGGTTGACTTATCTTTTATTCATCTTCATTTGTCAAAGAGTTTGAAGGATCAGAGTGAAAATGAAAATATCCAGCCAAGAGAAGGAAGAGAAAGATACCCTATCCACATTCATAGTCCATTGGATTTTCTCTCTGATCCATTATGCAACTTATAGCTGAGCCTTAAGGGGCAATGGAGAATTAGAAATATCCTTAGGAGGAAAGCAGACTTCTCCTTGCAGTGTTGAAAGTAAAATATAATTTATAAGCATGCATTTATATTTAACAATATCTTTGAATTTGATATTTTCTTGAATGAAGCTCAATAGCCTAAAGAATTCTCAAAGAACTTAGACCATAAATATAATTGAGACAGGTTTTTCCACAAACATGAAAACCCCAAGGATGTCATAGAATGATTTCAATGACAGACGGTGTCATTTAAGCTGGTTTTGAAGGAAATAATGGAGTTTGCGGATAGCAAGCAGTGATATGATACAAGAAATAAGGAACTTGGAACACTAACAAGGACAGGATCATCTAAATTGCTCTACTTTGATAGGGCACAGCAGTTGTGGCATTAGCAGTGCAGTTTCACAGGGAGGGCAGGCAGCACTCTGGAGAGAAATGAGTGGCTGGCTAAGTGAACAAGCAGAGAGAATCCAAGGTGATGAAGAAGCTGAATGACCCTGTCACATGAACCCTGCATTTGTGAGGGTCAGAATTCACAGAAACAGGCAAAAGGCATTTAGTTTTCAAGAGAGTGGAAAAGTCAAACTCTTGAAGAGTGTTGAATAACGGAATAGGAAAGCATTGTCTCTCTTCAGTGCTTGATAAGCCTATGGAGTATTCGCTATACCTGGAATACCTAAAAGCCTGTGGTGCAGCCAGGTAGCAGTTCAGATGACGACGACTGTGGGTCTGGAATTTGTGGATTCAAATTCCAACGTCACTGCTCACCATCTACATGAACTTACTCTCCACTCTTTCCACTACTCCTTGTGCCTGTGTCAGGTGGTGAAAACAAGCCTGAACCTACTCGCTGTGAGACATCATCAGCACTGAGCTGATCCTTAACGGCATAAGTTAGAGGGCGACCTGGGGTTCTCTGATATTGAGAATGCTGCCTCGCAGACCATCATAGGTGGTATCTTTAACTTCTGCTCTGTCAGCTTACAACCCTGATAGAAATTACCACCACATTTCATTGTCAATTAATTTCTTGAGGCTGACTAGTCTACAGGTTTGTAAAGAAGTGTGTGAGTTTGCTCAGCCCAGCAGGATCAATTCTAATTCCCAACAAGTATAAAACAAAACAAAACAAAACAAAAATACCTGGATTGTTCAGTTGATTATCCAGTTTCTTCTTGATTCGCATTGTTCCGGCCAAGTCCTCAAAATGCTTCATTTGAAAATGAGAACTGGAAGAATCCATGAAAAAGTAGAGCACTGTGGTCACGATTAATGTGCTGAGATACATAGGTAGGTTATGACTTAACTTCAGTTTGGGAATCACTTTACTTCATTTGTTCATGCTCAGACAGTGCTCTGGAAGGGATACACTGTAGGAAGCCTGGTTTTACAAGGTGTTCTAACCAAGTAAATTATTATGTGGGAACCTCTATTATATTCATTAAACTCATGGATTGAGTGAAAGGAAGTACCTGAGACTTTTTTTTTTTTTTTTTTTTTTTTTACCTAAAAGTGAGCTTTCCTGGAAATGCTTGATGTGTATTTGAGAGAAGAAAGTTGTTTTATTTTTGCATTTAAGAAAATAAGTTATCACTAAGGTGATTTTTCTTGGCCACCTAGCTTGATGTCTGAGGTTATGTTTTATGACTAGAAAGGTATAATGAGGGCTTAGAATTAGTTAATCATGTTAATTAATAATTTTTATAACTACAACAGCTTGAATAGGACTTTTGTCAGCTATCTCCAAGAATAAAATGACTTTAAATAAATGCTAAAGTAACTTTTAATTTCAAACTAGTTAAGTCATTATATCTGAAAATACAATATCTTCATATGAGGGTTTTTATGAATGTCATTATTCTCAACACACTTACTTCCTTGTCCCAAAATCTTATTATCAGCATTATCATCTTAGGTTTTGTCAAACATAATTGCTTCATTGATATACTTAGATACATTATTCTCTCTTATTTTTTTTTTTCTAGTGTTTTCAAAAATATTCTCTTCTTTGAGCTCTACCTTGATGCACAGAGACTACCTCTCACACTGCAATCTTTGTTTGGCTGTGTGACATACAGACTAGGAATACACTTTGATGAGTACAGTAGGTCTAAGAAAATTCAAGGCTAATGTCTGATTTTATATATATATTTATATATTCTAAAAGCTTACACTGAAACATCTTTTTTTTATAAATCTTGCTCAATGAGTTTTGTGGTGGCATTCCATTTTTGCATACCAGCTGAGAGCCTGACTCATATACCCCTTTTCCCAGCAAGGCTTGACCATCTGAATGTTCCTGGACATAGCCATGGGCCCGTATGGAGCCTGAGCCATCAACCACATCCTGTGGTGCTGTTCCCTTGCTTCTTCAGAGCATAACTTTAGGAAGAACACAACCTGGTCATCATTGTGTTCTTGAGAAAACAAGAATCATCTAACGCATCTGCACATCTACAACATCAGGTGAAGGGATGCAGAAGTCCCAGCATTTAAAAAAGAAAGAAAGAAAGAAAGAAAGAAAGAAAGAAAGAAAGAAAGAAAGAAAGAAAGAAAGAAAGAAAAAAAGAAAGAAAGAAAGAGAGAAAGAAAGAAAGAAAACAGACCCTCCATCAACTTGAAAATTAAATTAATACTCTAAGTATAGATAATCACATCAATTCCCTTGATTCCCATTGATAACTGCTAACTGACCTAGCTTCTTCTAATTTTTCTCTTCTGAAATTTAAAAGTTCTTTTTCACCTTCCCCTTTTGATGCTAAATATAGATGTTCAACTTACAAAATTTTGGATGCAATGCCTGATATAATCTGTCTTTGAAATATTTTTTTTTTTTCATGTTGGTGGTAGGCATCACAGTGGTTGTTTTTGGCAACATCCTCCAAGTAGACACATGCTCATGAGGTGAAATAAATGATACTCTCCAGTTTACTGTGTTGGTAAGCTATGCTGTTTGGTGGATTAGATGTATTAAGTAATACTTACCCAAATTAACCTGCACTGACTTCAATCTCTGTTGCAGAATCTATTCTTCTTTTTCAGAAGGTAATGAGACCCAAGGAGACAAACAAACCCTCACACTTCAGCCAAGCCCCAGCTGAAACCACAGAGGAATTAGAGAAATAAGCAAGAATTCAGCTTCCATGGTGAACCTGACCATCACCAGCACCAGGGTGAAGCAGACAGACCCTGAGGATACTCAACTCTTACCAAAGCAGAGATCCAGAGGCCCCTAGGAGCACATTAAATTTAAAACACACCCAATATGGCTCAGGGAATTTTGCAGAAGAGGGAGTGGAGAAAATGTTAGAGCCATGGGCTGGGAAATCATGCACAGAGGCATACCCTGCTCCCAAAAAATAATTCACTACTGCTCTCACAATGCATAACCTACAACCCCATGGGGAATATAACTGCAATCCTGTGGAGGAGGGGACCCATCATGAATGGAGACATGGACTAGGGAAAGGATGGTACCAACACATGATATATCTATCCATAAGTATGTCCATAATTAACAATTAAAAATTTTTAAAAAATGACATTAAAACTTCTGACATTTTTAACTTGCATTGGACTTATCTAAAGGTAATTCCACAATAAGTCAACTTGTATCCAGCTTCCATTTCCTACTGCATTGGAGAATATCAACTCACAGGTGACAATGCAAAACAATAGTGCAAAATACCTCACCATTTTGAAACAAAAATACCTTAGCCATTACAGTGTGTAAATATTTTCATTTCATATGTAATGTTTTTCTCTGTAGAAATCATGCTTGTTAAACCAGTCAGTAACCAGGCAGGCATAGTCTTTAACCACCCCAGCCAATGATTTAGTTCAGAGGAGGTAATGAAAACCAGCAGAGTTCAAGAGAGGCTCTTGAGAGTCAGATCTGAGTCCAAGAAAGACTATTCGTAGCCCAGGGGTAACAGAATCTAATGCCAATGGAGAGGTTTTCAGAATTCTTTTGGTCTATTACATCCCATCATGATTAGTTCCTGTCTCCCCATCCTTGAAAGCTAATTATTCAGAACATAGAAAACTTCAGTTCTGTTTCACAAATATTGGATCAAGAGAATCCTTATTGAGATGTAATGATTGAGCTGGAGGGTTGGATAAATGGATGAGGTGCTTGCCTGTGAAGCCTAAGGACCTGGGTTTGATTCCCCAGTACCCACATATGCCAGATGTACAAGGTGATGTGTGCATCTAGAGGTTATTTGTAGTGCAAGAAGGCCCTGGTGTGCCTATTCTTTCTTTTTCTCTCTGTATCTGCCAATCTCTCTCTCACTTAAATAAATAAACAAATAAATAAATAATAAATAATGTATTGATTACAAGACCTGGTTCTACACATGATTTATGGTATCTTTTCTGATATCCTGTAGGAAATAGCTCTGCTCTGTTCATAAATGTTATTAATGCAATAGCCCTCAGTTGACTGTAACATTCTTCCTTATGCTTACATGTGATTGTGCCATGGCACACACCAGATGGGAAGAAGTAAACATATTAATGATAAGATTGAAATCAGGCTGAAAATGATACTAAGCTAGCGTGGAAACCAGGCTATATATGTTGTGATGCCCACCCACAATGATATATAATCATTATGGGTACATGGTCCAAGTAGTCCCTAATCCAAGAAAAATGTGAGTAAACGTGGAAGAGAAAATATATTAATTAAATATCTTTACCATGCACAGACAACTTTCATTGAAATGTGGAGCTATTGCAATTGGACTATACACCAGTGAAAGTGAAAACTAAATTTTATATATATATTTAAAATGTTAAAATGAGATCTTACTAGAATAGAGTCCCAAAATGCTATATAACCAGGGTCCATATTAAATGGAAATATTTATACACAGATATTCACACAAGAAGGACAGCAAGGTGAAGTAAAAGAAGTGTATATCTACAAAAAAAAGTATTGAAACAAAGTCTAAATTGCCAGCAACCACTAGAACTTACTGAAGCATGGGACAATTTCTCCCTTACCAATTTCAAATAGTGTCCTCCAGGAACTTGCAATTTTGGACTCTGTAGTTAACATCACTTTTCACAAAATTAGAACACTTTGCTGTGGGTCACAAGAAGAATCCCACGGAAACTAAAATCATGGTTACTTCTTGGTTATATTGCTGGTTAGAAGAAATGAGCTAAGCCTGTGTCCATGGTTATTTCTCCATAGTCTTCATTTAAAACAAGTGTAAGAGCTATAAAGTCAGGAAGTACAGAGAAGGTCTGTAACATACATAACTTATGTATCATAATATATACTTATATGTAAGTGTGCTGAAAGGTATAACCACTGTCCTAGTGACACATACACACAAAGAATATTTCTCAGGACTTTCAGAAATTAGTTTCATTCACTTAAAAGTAAAAATGACAAAGAGAGCATATATAATGGGGAAGCGTGAGGAAAATATAAAACAGTGCTAATGGGAGAAAATAGTGGATATATTTTGTGGCTTTGAGGACCATTGCATCAGGAGTAATGTAATCACATCATTAACTTACCAGTTCAAGGTCTTTCTGAAAGCATTATTCTTGTTTCAATCTTGAGTCATTGACTGTAAAAAGTGAACTTAATTTGGAATAGGTGTGCTGAAAGAGAAGGACCTAACCAACAGGAATTCGAGTTATGTTATTGTCATTGTTACTTATGACATTATTATGTTACAATGACTTTGTAGTTCCTTTTGCTTCTGAATATTCTCTACTACTGGCTGTGGCAAAAAAATGTTTAGTGATTAACCCTGTTATGTTGTCTAGATTTGCAGAATACTTCTCAGTGTGCATTTATTGTTTCCTCAGTCACTTATTATTATATTGCACCAAAATCCTGTCTTGGGCTCTGACTCTGAGTGACTAAAAGCAAGAATTGAGAAATAGACCCTTCATAAAGAAAACTTAGCTAATAGTATCCATGACTATAATACTGTTCTTTTGCTAGTTAATATCAGTAGAGATATGGGAACCACTATTTTCCTAGAAGTTAATTTCTGGATAATTAGAGTGTATAGGCTAAACAGAAATAAAGTGCTCTCAGGTCTTTTTCAAGAAGAAGTAATCTAGGGGCTGAAGAGATGGCTCAATGATTAAAATGCTTGCTGCAAAACTGAATGACCCAAGCTCAATTCCCCAGTACCCACCTAAAGCCAGATGCACAAAGTGGTGTATATATCTGGAGATCATTTGCAGTGGCTAGTGGCCATGATGTGCCCATTCTCTCCCTTTCTCTCTCTCCTCTCTCTCTTCCCTCTGTCTCTGTCTCTCTCTTTCTCTGCTTGCAAATAAATAAATAAATTTTAAAAAGAAGTAATCATGTGTCATTCTATTATAATGAAAGAAAAAAACAATATTTTAGGCTTATCATCCTCTACTAAATTTATAAAGTCAATATATTGATAATATCTGATACATATAAGTGTGCAACAATGCGCTCATATACTCCTAGTAAGAAAATAAATTATTGTAACACTTTACAAAGTAATTTGCTTGGTGTTTTCTGCTTTGCATGTTATGCCCATGTTGGATAATATTTTACCCTTTTTTTCTCTTCCATTGTTTGTCTTCTGAATGTTTGCTTTCCTTGGGGCTCAATTACTGCTTCTTTTTCTTTACACTACTTACATACTCCTAGGGTGATGAAATTCACACCTTCCCCTGAATAATGTATCTTCACCCTATCTTTATCTCTTGTCAAATCTGGATATGAGCTAGGCTGAAAGTCTCCTCTTAACATTACAGATGTGTGACAAAAATTGATCTTTGCATTTTCATAACGAGTTCTCAACATGCTGCTCTTCCCTCTCAGACAGCAGTCCCCACATATCCATCTTCCAAAGTTATAATCTGGATTTCTCCCTTTGTAACATTTTCCTCCTCACTCTCTAAGTCCAATCTTTCACTAGATTCTCTTGCTTCTGGTTTTTGCACATTCTTTCCTGCTGCTATTTCTTTCCATATTGTATCAACTTGTCTCCCAGTTGGCTTTTTTCTTTTTTAGATCCTCTAATTACCTACAGCATTTCTACCAAGTGATTTTATAACAGGGATTTAATTTGCATGCCTGAAACAATCTAGATCCTATTGTTAATAGCACAATACCACAGACTATAAATTATACAAAAAAGTAAAAACGGAGGGTAAATTTAGGTCACAATTCTGGTCCAATGTATAGGCCACATCTGGTGATGTATGCCTGTACCTTGTTTACCTTTTGCTTATAAAGCTGGTGCTAACCATAAGTTCTAGCTAAGGATTCTAATACTAACCACCACGCAAAAGACCCAAAAATTTCCCCTCTCTAAATACATCCCAACAGGGATTTCTTCAGGACTAGGGAAGAGACAAAATACTCCAACCACAGGAATACACTTCTCTATTCTATTGAATTGAAGTCCTGGAGCAATGTCCAAAGCTCTGTAGTAGGACGAGAGAAGCCAGTCATGGACATAACAGGCTCTTCCCTTGCTTAACTTCCTTAACAGCCACTGTTCGCTTTTCTCATCCAGCTTCATGGAATCACTCGCATTCCATTACTGTGCATCAACCTCCTTCCTCCAACGTCCCTTCTCTGTCTTTTCTGTTTCTATCTGAAATGTTTTTCTCCAATTCAGTTCTACAGCCACTACTCAGTGATCTTGGATCATCTCAGGCAGCCACACATCTAGAAAGTCTTTGAGAGCCACACATCACTTCTACGCCCAATACCTCTTGGTGCATATGGTTCCATAGGACTTTTCTTTCCACGTCCCCCTCACTGACTCACTGGTCTACTTCTCCTAATAGCTAAGTTGATCAAGTATTACACATTCCTGAACTCATACGGAATTTCATTTTAGACATCTGATAGAACTTTCTCTTGAGGTGATATCTTCCATAATTTTCTCAATAAAACTATATCTTAAACTGCAGAGATAGTTTAGCAGTTAAGGGGCTTGCCTGCCAAGCCAAAGGACCCAGGTTCTATTCCTCACGGCCCAGGAAAGCCAGATGTACAAGATGATTCATGTGTCTGGGGTTTGTTTGCAGTGGCTGGAGGCCCTTGCATACCCATTGTTTCTCCCTCTATTCCTCTTTCTCTCTCAAATATATATATATATATGTATCTATATACAAAACTGCATCTTGTATATTGACAACATTTGTTGTTTAAACTGATTAACAAATTTCCTTTCCTTTGTATTCAAATGTACTTTATTGAATACTGGCAATGTGTACTTTATAATTAGAGGTGAGGACTGGGAATGGAGCTCCCCTGGTAGAATGCTCGTCTAACATGCAGGAGGAGTTCTGGATTAAAAACTCAGCACCACATAAACATGCAGGGTGGGCAAACCTATAATCACACGATTTAGGAAGTGGAGGAGCTTTTAGTCAGCTCCATGTTGCTGGGATGAACATCCAAACAAGACACAGTTTATGGAGGAAGGGATTAATTTGAAGCTTCCAGATCCAGGGGATGTTATGTAATATGGAAGAAGATGGCCCCATTTCACATATCCAAGCAGAGAAAAGACACAACTAGCCAGGCAAAACCAAAAGTAGCCAACAGAAAACTGGCAGCAAACACAGACCTGCAGCAAGTATCAGGGACCTAGGCAGAACCCAAAAATCCTCAGCACACCTTTAGGCTAGAAATCACATCAGTCCCCAAATACCCCAGGATCCTTCCCCAGTGACACCTCTTCTAGCCAGGCAGCTCTACACCCATGTCACAGAATTTTATAAACATCTGAGTTCACTGACATTCAATCATTCAAATTGCCACAGGAGGCCATAGGAATAGCAGTTCAGGATCATTATCCTCAGGTCATAATTAGTTGGAGTCAGAGATCCTGTAAAAGTAAATAAATAAACATACAGTTGACTGTCCATAGACCTATCATTTTAAACTAATATTTCTGTTAATATTTTCAGGTAGAATAACTTTTAATGCAGTCTATATTCTCCTTTGCATAATTAATACACATGAAAATAATATTAATTAATAACTGCATTCTGAGTTAGTGATGATACATTTATCGTGAAGATAAAATGGACTTTTGTAATCAACTCATTGAAAACAGATCAAATCTTGGCTATTTCCTAGAATAGTAGAACATTACATAATCTTTTTTCCTCTATGAGAGTTTTCTCATCTAAGATATGGACATAATGGGCATTATGCATTCCTCAGGGATTTTGCGATGATTACATAATGCAATGCTCATGAATAGCTCAGACTATTATGACATATATGACCATCAAAATATCTGAAATGGAGGGCTGGAGAGATGGCTTAGCAGTTAAGCACTTGCCTGTGAAGCCTAAGGATCCCAATTTGAGGCTCAATTTCCCAGGACCCACGTTAGCTAGATGCACAAGGGGGTGCAAGTGTCTGGAGTTTGTTTGCAGTGGCTGGAAGCCCTGGCGTGCCCATTTTCTCTCTCTCTCTCTCTTTCTCTCCCTGTTGCTCTCAAATAAATAAACAACAACAGCAAAATTTTTTTAAAAATATCTGAAATGGAATTCTTAAAGGTGATAGGGCTTGGAATTTGAACATATGCATTAGAATGTACAACTCTGGCTAGCCATAGGCAGAAAGAAGGAAGTACAAAGATGGGATTGACCCAGGGAAATGAAAGCTCTCAAGGACTGTTTCAAAGTTGAGAAATTCATACCAGCAGAGGGGGCAATTAGAGAAGAGAGGAAAGTCAATTTGGACTCATGAGATTTACTTGATTTTAATTTTATGACTTTTAAATCCACATTCCAAAAAGACATGATGGTGGCCAGTTAAAATGCACTTGTGATGCTGGTATTATAGAGAAAGTTGGTGTATTCCTATGAGCAAAACAAGAGAGAGAGCTGAAATAATGTGAGACTTGAATAATTGGTGCAATCTGTTACTTAAAACAAACAGCTGCATCATTCAACCTGAGTCCTGAGTACCTTAATTCTGGCTTGTGACTTTGTGCTAAAGGACATTCTATTCCCTCCTTAGTTGTGGAATTTTTCACTTTTATTGTTTCTCACTTGCACTTTGAAACCTTGCAGATGTAGTATTATTACACAATTATGTAATGCAATAGCTGTGATCTGTCACTCTCCAGTGCTTATCTATGCAAGGCATCTTCCGTCACATAAGTCAGAAACCCTTGCCGGACGAAAATGATTCATCGGAAACACTGGGCTTTTCCCTAATCATCTTCCTCAGCATATTATAAAGGACGTTAGGGGCCTTTAATTTTTCAGGTTTGGAGCAGAAAAACAACTTTATGCTTCACTGCTTGTCTTTGTAAAGAAATGAATGGTTTTAAAAGTAAAGTACTCATGACACACATGTAGGTTCGTTAGCATCTGCACTATTTGTCTGGATGGAGGGTTCTTATGTAAACCTGATTTTTGCATTTTTATCTATAAAGAGCATACTTTCAATTGTCTAAATGTTTACTTAATTATTGCTCCCATTCTCTTCCACACCCATTGACCTCAAACCCTCCACAAGCAGAGAGCAGGACTAATTAGTATCTAATTGATATTTTTCAATAGTGTAACAATATCACTCTCAATACAAATAGATGAATTGCATTATTCACTGTCAAGAACACTTAATCAGTCCTAATAGCAA
Source organism: Jaculus jaculus (assembly GCF_020740685.1). Classification (NCBI taxonomy): domain Eukaryota; kingdom Metazoa; phylum Chordata; class Mammalia; order Rodentia; family Dipodidae; genus Jaculus; species Jaculus jaculus. The sequence continues at coordinate 80,102,046 of NC_059114.1, forward strand.
ATGCTGTTACATATGTGGTAGGCCTTCAGAAGATGCTTGTTAAAGAAGCACCTGGTTATCTCTCTAGATTGTTTTTCCTTTTATTAGGAAAAGATTTTCATCCTTCCCTTAATTTTCACACATAACTGGGAAATTATTGACAATCACCAAGCTAGACATGAATGAGACAAATTAATAAGATAAAACTTCTCTCAAGAAACCCATCAATTATTGGGGAACAAATTTAGACAACTTAAGTGCAAGAGACGTAGAGTTATTTTGAGTATCATGTAGTCATAAAAAATAGACTGATTCATTCTGAAGGGATCAGGAATTGATTTCTGGAAGGAAAAATACAGGGACATGAGCCACAAAGACCTCAAAACTAAGGAGCAAATCCAAAGGAAGATGGACAAAAGTTATCCCAGGCAGAGGGAAATCCCCATAAAAGGTAGTATTATGAGAAAGATTTTCAGAGTTCTTTCACTTAGTATATTTTATATTCATGGAGCCCATTCAAGTTTCAGAGTAATTCTGAGCGTTTATTTGACAAAAGAACAGTAAAATTTCCTTATAACTTGATATGAAACATAATTACATGTTAAGTAAAGTTTAAAAAATGAATGTATTTTAAATGATATAAAAGGAAATATAAATGAATCTTTTTTAACAAGTATTATATGTGGACTTGATTTTGATGTAAATAACTTACTATATTCTCTGAAAATCAAATGGCTTCTGCTGCTCAAGCTGTTTTGCATGTGTGTGGTCTCAGGGACCTTGTTATCAACTAAACAACTAACTAAACAATCATAAGTTCACTTAGCCCAGCCAAGGGTAATATTGGAGAGGGGGAGAAAACAAACAGGAATTTACATTTATTACATATCTACGTAAATATTTAAAAAAGTGCTTAAATTATTATAGTTCATCAGGTTAGCCACCATACTCCTGTTTTATTTATTTATTCACCCATTTATTTGTAACATTGAATATCGGTCATATTCCCATCGAGTTAGACTTTCTTAATTTATACTCTCTCCCACCCTCATTGCGCTGAGAGGTTACTGGTATTCACAGTGGGGTCCTGAAAGCAGCAGTCAGTCTCTGTGGGACAGAGCTATGCCTCAGGATACAACTTCCCACCCTGTGGCTCTTAGGACCTTTCTTGGCCTCTCTTCCTCAGTGTTCCCTGAGCCCTGACTTGTGTGTTAGAAAACTCTTTTGGGACCTAATTGGGTATGGTTGGCTCCACGTCAGGCTGAGAAAGTGGCAAGAAGTAGCCCGAGAAGCTTATCAATGAGAAAGACGAGGAAAATACTGCTTTCTAGAAGAAACAAAAGGAAAAGCAAGAGAACCTTGGGGAGCTGAAAAGGAAGGCTGCAATGAAGGGTTTCCTGGTCACAGGTGAAATAAGAAATCTGGTCAAAAGAAAGCTCTTCCTTCCATAGACCTGAGATGATGGTGACCCTTCGCCATTTCTGTTTAAACATCTGGATTCCCTGCCATAACTACTCTTTTGCCACCTGTAACTAGAACACAGTGTTGCCTTGGAGTCCACTGTACATTACAATGAACTCTTGTAAAAACAAAACGAAAAAAAGAAAAAAAAAAAAAAAACAATCAGACAGTGACTCCTAGCCTCCACCTTTCATTCAGCCTAATAATATTTATACAAAGTTTATTGGTAGCAATATTTTTCTCCCATTCTTATCCCCTATCATTCTGCTTTTTTTTTTTCTTGTTGTTGTTTTGGTTTTTATCCCCTACCATTCTGTGTCCCACCCATTTTTATCCTTCTTCCTCCTACTACGCCTTCCTACCTTCCCTAAGACCTCATTTTCCCTTCTGTTGGTCCCCTTTACAGCTTTATGACCTGAAGTTACCATGTGAGCATATAAACATATGCATCTATGATTCACATATGAGGGATAATGTGGAGCATTTGTCTTCCTGAGATTGCATTACTTCATTTAATATAATAATTTACATGCATGCCCATTTACCTACATGGTTTCATTGTTCTTTCTGGCTAAATAAAATCCCATCATCTCCATATGGCACGATTTCTTTATCCATTCATCTCTTGGTACATACCTAAGCTAGTTCCCTTCCCTGGCTACTGTGAATATGGCAGTAGTAAGCAAACGCATGCAAGCGTTGCAGTGGTAACTCTTAGCGCCTTAAGGTATATGGCCAGGTGTGGCACTAAAATATATATTTATACAATTAAACAAAACAATTTTATTTCTTAAGTGATATGTCATTTTTATGTTTATTTTTCAAACAGCAAATGAAAGCATATTTAAAAGAGAAAAACTCATTTTAAAACCCTAAGAAATAAGCCCATCATTCAAACTCTACCAATATTCAAGTATTTGAACACTGACTCTTATAAGTTGAAAAAAAAAAAAAGAAAAGAAAAAGAAAGCAATGAAAATTAAGAAAACTGTCAAGAAAGTTTCTCTGACCTTCTCAAGCTTGATCATCTGGCCTGTGACATAGACACTGTATTTTATTTTTTTCTCATTAAAGCAGCCCAAAGTCAGGCATGGTCCCTTTCTGACCCCCTTCCTTCTATAACTTCTCAACAATCAATGGGTGCCATGACCTACATATGAAAAGAAATAAAATCACACATAGACAAATAAAATACGCTGAAAAAACAGACCTTGCTAAAATCCTCTCCGTTTTTTAGACTGTTTTTTTGTCCATCAATCATGGTTTTGCCTGCCTATCCATACCCAGGTCCTTAAATCTTCAGATCTGAAGTTGTGACTTACAAATTATATTAAACAAATGTGTTGTGTTCTCTTGTGGATCTGTATTTTGTTTTAAGTTTCTCAGTCATGAAGCTTCCAGGAAGTAAAGAAAGAGTATTCATTTTTTTTTTCCCCTGCAAAGATCAGGATGGTCTTGGTAAAAGAAATTCAAGAAATGCTTTATGTGGGATTTGGGATTGCTCTGGAATTTCTAAAGGGGATTTAAGGAAACCAAGCACAGTTATAAGTGACAGCAACATGACAATTAGATTATTGTTTATCTGGTTAAGTTTTATTTAAATAAGAAAATTAAGAGTTTGCCTAGTGGCACTATCAAAATTACAGAATGACAAGATTACAACTTTTAGTCATGTTTGTGGATTTGTGGGACTTTTATTTTTCTACTGCTTTGGAGTTGCTAACAAAATGGTCATGTTTCATGAATGCTATTGCGATTGATCTGGGTGCTTTCTGCTGGCAGTCGGAGCTGGTCCAGATTAGCTTCCTACTTTAAGGCCTAATCTCACACATTTTAAAAAATCTTTGGACTAGAATAAGCACCTCACTTTTTTGTGTGTGTTTGTTTGGATCGTGGGTTTCCCTGTGCCCACAGTGGCAGTGGTCAGTTAGTGACTCTGGACAGACTGAACTCATGAATTTCAACATGGGAAACACCCCAGGTTCAAAAAATTATGAGATCTAATAACAGTTTCTGTGGGCAGAGATTTAGATTATCAAATGCAGGTCAGGAAAGCATGTATCAAAGCGAAGTCAGTCCTCTACTTGATGCAGGGGTCATCTACATTAGAAGGCTAATGAAATTCTCTATGCAATCAGTGGTTTCTACTTTCTGGTACAACAGGAAGTATCACTCACCTGGCAGAACTTTTTCCCATAGGGTCACGAAGGGAAACACCAGGTATATGTGCTCACATAAGACGACCTGTGGCCATGGACCTATGTTGCTTTTGGGCCTCTGCAGATGATTGATAGCCATTACTGAAAGAAAACACAATGCGTCAGAAATGAAATTGTAAGCATGTTCTTCAGTGGCATTATTGGACAACTGGAATTGTAACGTTTGCAGTATGTATGGAGAAAGGGGCAAAAAAGTCACTTCATCCTTATCTGGTTTTAGAAACTTGGGCTGTCAGCTTTGTAGAGTATGCAAGCAAGCACTTTTAAACACTAATCCATCCCCCAGGTCCATCTTATAGGTTACGATGCAGGCAATACTTGGAACCAACACTATGTAAAATCACCAGTGATACTGCCAGGAAAATTTGGACACTTGACATTAGAAAGAAGTTTAGGAATCCTCATTTAGAAACAAAATCAGATCCCCCTCCCCTCCCAAGTCTTAAAAAAGCTGTATAGGGCTAGGGCGATGGCTCAGGGCTGAAAGGATCCAGATCTACAAATAATGTATCTGCCTGGAGCTTGTTTGCAGAGGCAAGAGGCCTTGGCACACCCATATTTTGTCTCATCTAATTATCATCCCTGTCAGGGCTGGAGAGTTGGCTTAGCAGTTAAATTCTTGGCCTCCAAAGCCAAAGGACCCCAGTTCAATTACCCAGGACCCACGTCAGCCAGATGCTCAAGGTGGCGCATGCATCTGTAGTTCATTTGCAGTGGCTAGAGAACCATTCTCTCTCATTTTCTCTCTCAAATAAATACATAAATAAATAATTATCATTTGCCTATCATCTATGCATCATCTATCTCTCTATCTATTATCTATCATCATCTTTCATTAAGACTAAGTCTCACTACATTGGCCAGACTGGCCTTTAACTTACTCTTTTCCTACCTCAGCTACCTGAATAGCTAGATTATAGGAGCCCATGATCATGCCTAATTCCTGACATTTTATGTTTGTTGTTCTACATAAAGCACACAGTATAAAATTTATTTTAATTTGTCATTTCTGTTAATGGAAATTCTTATGATCAGGAAATCTATTTTGTCAAGCAATTCAAAATACTCAAATCCCATCCACAAAAGCCCATCTGATGTAAATGAACATTTAAGTTTTTATCTTTTGTTATCTACAATGCTTGTGTAAGGATGGGCAACTTAGCTATTTAAGGTGAACTGCCTTCTGTGAAGTGGCTATATAATAAAGAGTTACTTTGTTTATATCTGGATATCCTTCTGACATTTAAGTGGTGTGAATCACACATACACAACACTGATAACAGATTTAAATTTTTAATAAGAGTCATACTTGACAAGTGTAGTTGCATATTGCATTCACTGAGTCCAAAGAGTTCCAGTAATGGATAGTGACATGGGAATGTATTAGCAAATCTTCAGAGATGCTAATTTAGCCCTGAAGTATATTTTGGAAGTCAATGATTGACAAGTATTTTTTCTCACGTGTGCTGTGTGTTTAAGATGGGTTTGTTGACAGTGTCGATGCTGCATGTGAGTGCTGCTCAATGTACCAAGCTTGTGAATGCATCTTTAACCTGGGAGATAAGCCGGGACAGAAGTGTGCCAGGCGCTAATGTGCTCAGTTACCCCTCAGTAACCCAGAATTATTTCACTCCACTTTTAGCGTGCTTATTTCCTTTTATTTCTAGAGTTCAGAACGAAAAAAAGACCTTCCGCCATATAGTTGAAGTACTTAAAACCTGAGAATGTCAAACAAACTTAACTAGCTCCACATTCACAAATATGGTGATAGACATCTATTTATATGCAAAGAATAGTTATAAGTAGATTATAAAAATGGAAAGACTTTAATTATTTAAAATGTAAAATAAAATGTGGCTAGGGAGATGGCTCCCGAGCTGTCAGCACTGGCTATGCCAGCATGATGGTATGAGAGGTCCAGAGTTCACATCCCCAGCACCCATGTAAAATGCTGGGTATGGCTACACCCATTCACTGCACTGTTGGGGGCAGAGATGGAGAATTGCTGGGACTTTTGCATATGGCACCTTATAGAAAGACATGGTCTCGAGGAAACAAGTGGATATGAAATAGAGGACACCTGGTGCTCTCCTCTGGCCTCTGTGGGGCACACTTACGTGTGTACACCACACACACACACACACACACACACACACATACCACACCATGCATGCTGTTTGCAAAAATAAACAAAACAAACATGAATTTCAAAATAAGTTACGGCTGGAAATATTGCTCAGTGGTTGTGATTTTCTTGCAATGCCTGACAGCCAAGGTTTGATTCCCAGTAACCAAATAAAGCCAGATGCACAAAGTGGAGCATGCAAATGGAGTTCATTTGCAGCAGCTAGAGTCTTTGGCATGCCCATTCTCTCTGTCTCTCACACTTTGTATATTTTCTATGTGTTTTCAAATAAATAAAGGTGTTTTTTTTGTTTTTTTGTTTTTTGTTTTTTTGTTTTTTGTTTTTTAATTATAGGGCTGGAGAGATGGCTTAGTTCTCAAAGTGCTTGCCTGGAAAGCCGAAAGACCTAAGTTCAATTCCCTAGGAACCACATAATCCTGATGCACATGGTAGCACATGCATCTAGAGTTCATTTGCAGTGGCTAGAGGTCCTGGAACACCCATTCTATCTACCTCTCTCTCTCTCTCTCTCTCTCTCTCTCTTTTTTTTTCTCTCTCCAATAAATAAAATAAAAAATAAAAGATAAAAAATATTATATTATGGAAGCCAGGTATGGTGGCACACACCTTTAATTCCAGAACTTGGGAGGCAGTGGTAGGAGGATTTCCATGAGTTTAAAACCACTGTGAGACTAGACAGAGACGCCACCTCAACCCCTTCCCCCCCCCAAAAAAAGGAAAAGAATATATATATATATTATGGTCTGTTAAAAAATACAAACTTAAGATTCAATTAATTTATAAAATGTTAATCTGAGGGCTGGAGAGATGGCTTAGTGACTATGATGCTTACCAGCAAAGCCAAAGGACCTAGATTAAGATTCCATATTACCCACATAAAGCCAGATACACAAAGTGGTACATGTACCTGGTGTTCATTTGCAGTGTCTAGAGGCCCTGGCATGCTCGCGCTCGCTCTCTCTCTATCTCTCACAAATAAATCAATAAATAACAAAATGATAATTTGAGGATTTGTTAATTCTTAAGACTAGTTTTAAAAATCTGTCATATAGGGCTGGAGAGATGGGTTGGAGGTTAAGCGCTTGCCTGTGAAGCCTAAGGACCCTGGTTCAAGGCTTGATTCCTCAGGACCCATGTTAGCCAAATGCACAAGGGGGGTCACTCATCTGGGGTTTGTTTGCAGTGGTTTGAGGCTCTGGCCTGCCAATTCTTTCTCTCTCTCTCTCTCTCTCTCTCTCCCTCTCTCTCTCTTTCTCTCTGTATCTGCCTCTGTCTCTCTGTGCCTGTCACTTTCAAATAAATAAAGATAAACAAAAAAAATTTTAAAAATCTGTCATATATATATCCACATTACATATATATGCATATATATGTAATGTGTATATATATGACAGATTTATGACAGTATATCGATGTAATGTGCATATATATGTGTGTATATATATATATATATATATATATATATATATGTAATGTTTATATGTATGTACATATGCATTTGAACTTAAGTGATATGCTATATATGATATAGGCATTATCATCATACAGAAGGTAATCTGAAGTGTTACAATATATATAAATATTAATATACAAGTAAATTAAAAATAATAGCTTACCATAGAAATAAAATGTTACCAACATAATAAGCAAAATAATAAAAGTACATAATATCAAATACTAAATTTCATTGCACATCAGAAATTCTCTTAGAAATTATACCAGCCATATTGTCATGAACACAATATTTGTTTTTTTTATATTATCCAACATGATTTCTAAATAATATGCAATGATATTTTTTATAAAATATGACCAGAAGTGATTTTCTCAACCATAATTAAAATAAAGAAGAAAAAATATAATCACAATGTAGTTATTTTTAACCTAAGAACACATGCCATTTAAATTCATTACTTGTAAATTTATTTTGCCAAGGTAACAAAAACAAGCATCACCCTTCTGAAGGCCTTTGAGCATTCTCTTCATGCTTGGAAATGCTATGTGTCTAGCAAGCTGGATACAAAAAACTATGATTAGTCATGGTATACAACCAAATAGATGGTGGATATGAATACATGTGTAGATGAAGGATAGATAATAGATATATGATTGCTATATAGTAGAGTCTGATTATTCAAGTAACTCAATAACTAAAGATTACTGACTTGTTTCAAGTTATTTCTGAACCAAGATTTAATTTTTGAATCATTCATTGATTTTTCTGCTTCCCAAAGACAGTAAATCCTAGATAAGAGGTATGTTTTCCAGAAAGATCTTCTCAAGTAGCCAGGTCATACTTTGTGGCCACCACAACACATTATCAAGGACACAAGACCTACTGAGTCCATGAGTCCACCTGGAATAGGAAAATAATCATTATTGTAGAATTTCTGTATGGAGTAAAAGTTGAATTGTTGGCAACATTTAGCCAAAAAGAAAAAAATCTGAGGCAGTTCCTTTATCATTAGTGGATAGCCTTAAATTTAAACTGGTTTCTGATTATGCTTATAGCATGAGATACATAGATATGACTTTAATAATGAGAAAGTCTGATCAAAAAGTGTGAAATGAGAAAGTGTGATCAAAAAGTCATAGAAATAATATGTTAGGAGAGTGTGGCAAACCCTGGTCCTGAAGAATTTTTAATGGCCCTGGGCAGAAGCTACTTACTTGGAGCAATTGACTACTCATTTTGTAATGTTTTAAGCTTTCAACTTTCAACATTAAACAAGACTTATGAGATTATATCATTTTAAAACACACTAAGCAAGCTTCAAAGAGACTAACATATAAACTCAAATGCCAATTTAGCCATTTAAAATGACTTATGTATCTCAACTGATAAATTTTGCTAATCATCAGTTCAAAGCACTTTCTGCATGTCAAAAGATAAAACTGTAAATTAATAGATAAATCAGGAGGTCTTGAGTGAGATATTTAAGTGATTTTTTTAAATGAAACCATTAAATGGGAATGAGTAATGCTATTCTCATTGAATCACGTCTTTCTCTAACTAATTCTAGTTCTAATTCTCCAAATGAGAGTATTGAATTTTGCTAGAAATGTACTTATATGGTCTAAAAATGGTGGCCTTTTAATTTCTATACTCCATGAACTTTATTATTTTTTGTTATGTAACATTCATATGTATATACATGTTATTACAAATTCCCAACTAATTTTAAAATTGGATACTAAATTATGAATTATCTATCACATGATTATGCTGAAAGGCACAATTCCTATCCTAATTAGTGGCACAAGCAAGAGCAATACCCAGGCAATCTGCACACGGAAACAGGAAAGAAGCAAATGAGAGAGACGCAATGAGGAGCATTTCACTCTGCTGAAGAAAGTGACCCATTCCCGATTGCAGGTTGCTTAAATTAGTAAAAACGCGCACTACATTCAACATTCCACTGAAGGTTGTTGGTTTTGTTCCTGAGATTCACTGATGTGATTGCTGAAATCTAAGGCCAGACCCATCTACTAGATTTCAATAGCTCACGAACACCATATCTAAAAACCCTGCTATCCGTAGTTATAAGTTTGAGAAAATAAGCCTTGCCTCTTATTTCAGTGATATATTGTTCAACATGGACAACTACAGAATGAATCTGAGTTTAAAAAAAAAAAATCCCTCAATGGGCTATTATTTGAAAAATTAAGAAAAAATTTGGGAAAATCACTGAGCAACACTTTTTCAGTGCACATTGAATCATGAATGTAGTAGAATTTAGAGTTGAATATTGGAGGTAGTTTTGCCCATTCTGGCTGTAGGTATTTGATTGCTTCTGAACTGTGTCACCACGTCTCAGTCTGTTTCTAATAGAACCAACAAGCAGGGTCTGTACCAAAGGATAGTTTTCTCTTTGGTCATCGCAGAGAATTGACTGAGGTTTGGTTTAAAAGAAAATTGGCGCTGAAGAGATGGCTTAGTGGTTAAGCTCTTGCATGTGAAACCTAAAGACCCTGGTTCGAGGCTTGATTCCCCAGGACCCACGTAAGCTAGATGCATAAGGGGCACATGCATCTGGAGTTTGTTTGCAGTGGCTGGAGGCTCTGATGCACCCATTCTCTCTCTCTCTCTCTCTCTCTCTCTCTCTCTCTCTCTCTCTCTTTCTCCCCCACTTTCTCTGTCTGTCTGTTGCTCTCAAGTAAATAAATAAAAATAAACAGAAAAAAATCAGTGAGGTTTAAGTAATTTATTCCCTACTATAAGTTGTACTTTATCTTGAATATTTTGGACTCATGGTATAGATTAACAAATAGTTGTGTGTGAGATACCTACTAAAGGCATTTGTAAATTATTATGCACACAGATATATTGCTATAAAATCACAACAATGAGGACTATGTCCTGATCCCAGAAAATCAGATTGTCACTTATGACTTAATGATTCTTTTATAACTAAAAGAAAACTGCAGTGATTCATAAGGATTAGAGCATAATTACCAAGAATCTCACATAGAATCATTGGAGTAAAGTTTCTCCTGGCTAGGTAAAAATTCACAAGGCTGCCCCACAGGTTAGAAGAAGTGTCACCTTACACATCAGAAAACCTCTCAATAGAAGAGATGACACAACCATAGCCATTTATTTTATTGAAAATATTTCCTCCTTTGTCACGCATTTCCTTGTGTGGGGAACATTTGTGGGGTTTTTTGTAGAGCATGTTACTATAATGCAGTAGCCATCACCTCTAGCAAACTATGCAACTGAAGAAGCATAGCTGTTTCTCATAATTCGCTAATGTTGTAAACTAACTTTGAAAAGGATAAAGTAGCTGAATTCCTAAAAGTACATTTTCCACAAAAGGTATGCTAATGGTACAGAGGCAACTTCAAAAGTGCTCAGCATAGGGCTGGAGAGATGGCTTAGCGGTTAAGCGCTTGCCTGTGAAGCCTAAGGACCCCAGTTCGAGGCTTGGTTCCCCAGGTCCCACGTTAGCCAGATGCACAAGGGGGGCGCACGCGTCTGGAGTTCGTTTGCAGAGGCTGGAAGCCCTGGCGCGCCCATTCTCTCTCTCTTCCTCTATCTGTCTTTCTCTCTGTGTCTGTCACTCTCAAATAAATAAATAAATAATTTTAAAAAAAGTGCTCAGCATTACTGGTCATCAAGTAACTAATCAATGGTGTCATCAGGTATAAAGTGTTGAGATGAGAAATTCCTTGTACGCCTTTTGTAGGAATGTAAACCAACATAGTAATGATACAAAATTATATGGAAGTACCCCAGAATTGACAATAGACCTACTATATGATGTAGTAACTCACTTGTGGGTATATATCTAGAGGAACTGCAATCCAAAACTCTAAGAAATATCTTAATTCCTATGTTCATTCTAGCATTTTCCCACAATTTCAAGACAGAAGCAAACTAAATCCTACTGGTGAGTAAGTAAAATATACATATGTGTGTGTGTGTGTGTGTGTGTGTGTGTGTGTGTGTGTGTGTGTGTATGTGTGTTGTATGCATATAATAGAATATTAACCATCCATATGAGACAGGAAGTCATATTCTGGAAGCTATATGAATGAACCTGAAGTGCAATAGGCCAGACATAAAATAATGCCATAGGATCTCACTTTCATGTAGAGCCTCACAGAGTTAATCTCTAAAACAGAGTAGTTTGGAGAATTTGGGGTATGGAAATTGGGGGGTTGAGTTTAATGTGTTTATAATATTACTTATACAAGATCTAAAAAATAATCCTGGCATTCACTGTGGAATATAGTGCATATAACTAATGATGCCAAGTTTATAGTTGAGTTGGCTGAAAATATACAATTATGTTAAGGGTTCTCACTCAAAACAAACTAACTAAACAAACAGGATTCTATAAGACATGACCTTGGCAGTAGCAGAAGGGAGGGAATATTTTGGAAGAAATGGTTTTATTTATAGCCATAACATCAACAGTTTGTGGAATCATATTTGTCCACAATATCACTGAGGGGTATACTTTTAATATGCCCAGCTTTTATATGTCAATCATACATCAATTAAAAATAAATATTTTTATTAAAAAATATGCCCCCAAACTTGGTAGCTAAAAGGAAAATAATTTTGTTTCTCAAGTCACAGTCAGGGAAGTTATATAGGCCAGCAGAATACTTTTTTGGATATTTAGTTCAGAAAATAAGAGCAGAGTCACTGTTAAATTCAGTAAATATCCTAAAGGTCACCCTTGTTGTAAGCATGGCATTTATTCAAGATATAAAAGGAATATGGAAGGTCATACTTGGGATGTTGTAGGAGGAATATCTGGAAGTAGTATATACATTTTTTTCTAACTTTTATGGAAGAGAATTCTGTCATATGACAATATTTTAGTTTAAAGAACATGGAAAAATAATCTACTTTTTCTCCAGATAATGGTTGGTAATATATGAGTTTAAAGGTAGTGGTATTTTCCAACTCAGAAAAAATGAGTGAAAGATAAACACATGAATGTGTACAACGTAGTAGGCTATATTATGATTTTTACACTAGCAAATTAGAGACAAAAATTATTTTAGTTTTTATACTAATTTTATGAAACAAGTCAGAATTATAATTTAGAATATTTCCAATCTTAGTTTGTAGTGATATGCTCATATATGGTAATTTTTAATCCTCAGTATAAATATTTTTATGGATTGTGAAGAAATAAAAAAAATCTATGAACTATGTGTGGGCTTTTGTATTTCTCTAAATGTTTCTGCATTTCTAAGTAGTTTTACAAAGATTATGTATAATTTTATGATCAAAATGAAAAGTGCAAAAACATTTATAATAGTTGTATAATCATGTCATTTGAACTACTTTAAATATATCATGGGTAGCACATTATTTTTACAATGAAAAAAATGTATTTTTCCATATTCTCACTTGAAGGAAAAAGGGAACAGATTTTCCTCCCACACTTGAGAAGAAAATCACCTTGGGAAAGAGGGAAAACATGTAATGCTTTAGTGCAAACCGACTTTTTCAGAATCGTGTCAGGTTCTGAAAACAGAAGTTTATAATAGAAACTGTTTAGAAACATTAATCATAGCATTTGGTGCAGTATTGCTCATAATGTCTAAACATTTATTCAAAGCTCTAATAGGGTTATAGAAGCACCTCCATACAGGATGTTTGTTGAATTGCACATTAAAATATCAAAGAATTATGTTTGATCCCCAACTGTTAAAAGATTACAAAGATACAAACCTCTGTTAATACATCAAAACTATATCATAAATAAATATATGTATGCTAATATTAAAAATATAGAGATATTTTCAAAGTTGTAAAAATTAAATTTTCATTTATTTCTTTAAAAATATTATTGATTTACTTGCTAGGACACACACACACAAACAGAGAATGGGAGCCACAGGGCCTCCAGCTACTGCAAAAGAATTCCAGATGCATATGCCACCTTGTGCATCTGGCTTTCCATGAGTACTGATGAGCCAAACCCAAGTTGTTAGGCTTTGGAGGCCAGAGCCTGAACCACTGAGCCATCTCACCAGCCATTGTTTCTTTTTTGTAATATACCACTTTCAAATACTATAGAATTAAAATATTCTGAGAATATTCAGAATGTAGGTTTTATATTGGTAGGTATTTCACCAAAATTTCATAATAGAAAATATAAATAATCTAGGTTTCTTTGAAATATTTGGAAGTATTGAAGGTTAAAAATCCTTGCTTATGCTCCTATCTATGTGCACGTGTGTATGTGCATATCTATGCATATTATGCATATGTATGTTCACATGAAATGTGAGGACTTCTGCTAGTACCTAAAAACACCACATATTCTAATGGCCATAGCTGTGATTGTGCACGATATAGAAAGAGCAACAGTATAAGCTCAGTTACACATCATTTCAAATATCTTGTTTCACTCCAGAATGCCACTTTCATAAAGAAAACCAGGAAAATGAATTAAACAGTAGTCTTTCTCCAATTCAGCTTCAGACTGAAGAAGAGAAGCATTAGGGCAGCTTTTTCTCCATAGAAGCACTACTGACTATAATTTAAAAAGAAGTAAAGACTTCCCTAAAACTTACAAGTAAAAGAATCTGTTCCAGCTGGACGTGGTGGCGCATGCCTTTAATCCCAGCACTCGGGAGGCAGAGGTAGGAGGATTGCCATGAGTTCAAGGCCACCCTGAGACTCCATAGTGAATTCCAGGTAAGCCTGGCAAGAGTGAGACCCTACCTCGAAAAACCAAAAAAAAAAAAAAAAAAAGAATCTGTTCCAATGTGACAAGCAAATCGAATGGGGGAGGTTGAAAAGTGACAGAGGCGGGTCTGTGGCAGGGAGCTGGATTCAAGAGAACAAGGCATGTAAATTAACTAAAACAAATCGATTTCGAAAATGCCAGAATAAATGATACCAACATATCTGTGTTTTACCTAAAAATAAAATTTAAATAATATATGTATATTTAGTGATAATAGTTCATTATCTGTCATTACCTCAATACCAAAAATATATTATAGTGGGGGGGGGCTGGGGAGATATCTGCTTAGGCAAAGTGCTTGCTTTCCAACTATGAAGACCTGAGTTGGAGCCCAGCCCTCACATCAAAACTAAGGATGGCAGTACATGTTGATATTGTTCTGGAGAGGGGGAGACACATAATTCCCTAAGGTTCCTAGCCAGTCAATCTAGCCAAACCAATAAGTTCTAGATTTAGCGAGAAATGCTGCCTCAAAAGAGTTTGAAAGCGACTAAGGAAGACACCCACCCAATATAGACCAATGTCTTCCACGTACAGACACATGCATGCTTCCCCCCCGACACACACATGTGCCTATGTAAAGATGAACACAACCACAAAAACAGGCGTACCACACTCACATACACACTCAAAAGAAATTAACAACTTTGTATACTTTTTATATTTCCATCAAGGTTTACCATTTGAAGATGCAGGCATCTTACTTATTCATTCAACATTTAAATGCAGACACATGTTCCATAACATTTCCACTCTCTGGATTTCTGTTACTTCATACCTGTGTGTCTTCTAACACAGACATGTTGCCTAGGTTTACTGCGAATGGAAAGTAGATTTGGTGGCCAGGTAAGCTATCACGAAGTAACTAAGAGTTATTCACAGAAGGTGAGAAGAGATATCGAGTTGACTACTTTAGAAATGGTAAAAGTAAGTGGAAACTTGATGCACGACTTGAATATTTTCAGATGAAATGTGGATTGGTGGGAAGAGACAAGGAACGTACTTTCCCTGATTTATTCAACCAAGGATGCAGTAATTGACTGTATAGACTGCAAGCAAATGGAATGTAAATTAGCATGGCTTTCTGTGTCCTCCCCTTTCTCTGGGGACATTCTACATGCAGGTGGTGTCTTGTCAGAGTTGGAAAGGCTGCCACGTTATTGTGTTTCCATAATCTTTTTATACACCAGGTAGCAGCCTCTTCTAAAATGATTTGCACTACTAATCTCTGTTCTGCTCTTAACATAAATATTTATAAATATTAATGTTTCCTGGTAACTAAAGAGACACAGTATCAGCCAGGCCATGTGTTCCTAGCAGAAGCAGCAGGCTCCCCTTGGAATAGTCTTCACCTTTCTGGGTCCCCAGAGAGCCTGCTTCCTTGCAGAATGCCTTCAAAGGCAGGGGGAATTGATACCATCAGGCACATCCAAACTCTGTATAGCTAGCTGCCCATGTTTTTAGTATAAGCCTGTTGTATAGAATTTGAGATAATTAAATGGCATGATGACAGATCAGCAATTAATTTTCATAATGCACTAAGATGAAATTTTCCCTGTTGAAGACATGAGACCTGAAGAATACAACAATAAGATAGTAGACTTGACAGAGATGAAATAATGTTAGCTCTGCATACGAGGCTCCTCAGAAACCAGTCCCTGCCTATGCAACACATTTATTAGGTGACAATTGAACATTCCATTCATTTTGCTAAAACTTTTAGGTGAAACTCAATTTTCACTAAAATCTGAAAATAGTTATATGAATAGAATGTGGAATCTTAATATTTTAGCACATGTCTTAAACCTAACTATAAAAAGACTTCAGTCAAAATATTCAGTTCATGCTGCATAAAGTCATAGGCAAGGCATTCACTCACACCTAAGATTATTGATGAGATTGATGACTTATGAATTTTTCTAATTTTCGGAATCTTTTAACACATAGCTATTGAAGAAGATCTAGATACAGCTTGACAGATTTGTATATTTACCAACAACACAGCCCCTTGCCATCTTAACTGTAAAAACTACTTGTTATACATAGAAATCACCTATAAAAACACACATTGGACAAATCATTCTTGCCAACAAATATACCACTTAATGGCGAAAATTTACTTTAATTGCAAGTAAAAAATATAGCATTATTAAATGTTTAATTGACACATTTCTCATATTCACCTTTCAGCGAATGATTTAACCTATCAAGTCACGCCTATTTGGTAAGGAAAGATGAGAGGGGAAGTGAATCAGTATCTCTCATGTAACAGAACACATTAGGATTTTTTAACACTAAGGTGTATATCTTCTTGTTTTAGTATTATAAAGGTCAACTTTTTATATGGACAGTTTGATTTGGTTTTGTTGTAGTGGTATGTGGAGTATCTTCTTCTTCATTCTGTAACTTGTCTCTGCAAGCAACATCACATTCTTTTGAGCAATCATGACTTGTCCCTCCATGTATTGTAGATGGGTTTTACTCTCATACTCTCCTAATTAAGGAATATGTGTATTATACACTCTTAGTCCTTTCAAGTGCCAAAGCTGTATCAAAAATTATTGCAGGGCTAGAGAGATGGCTTAGGGGTTAAGGTGCTTGCTTATAATGATTAAGAGTCCAGGTTGAATTCCCCAGTAACCACAGAAGCTAGACAAGGTAACACTTGCATTTGGAAATGGATTGCAGAGGCTCTGGCATACCCATCCTCTCTATCTAAGTGATTCTTTTGAAAGAAAGACAGAAAGACAGGAAGGAAGGAAGGAAGGAAGGAAGGAAGGAAGGAAGGAAGGAAGGAAGGAAGGAAGGAAGGAAGGAAGGAAGGAAGGAAGGAAGGAAAGAAGGATGAAGGAAGGAGGAAAGAGAGAGAAAGAAAGAAGGAGAAAGAAAAGAAAAAAGAAAGAGAAAGAAAGAAAGAAAGAAAGAAAGAAAGAAAGAAAGGAAGGAAGGAAGGAAGGAAGGAAGGAAGGAAGGAAGGAAGGAAGGAAGGAAGGAAGGAAAGAAGGAAGGAAGGAAGGAAGTAAACAAGTAAGAAAAGTATTTTAAATGGTCATTGAAGACAGAAGACCATGACAATCAAATGCTGTTTTGTTTTCCTTTCTGTGTTTATGATTGCTTCAAGCATTCATTGTTTTCCTTGGTCTCTGATACATTGAGATGGACATGCAAGCCTAAGCAATTAGAATGAGGGTAGCATTTTTATAGAAGTTATTGCAAATAGAAACAATCTGCTGTTGTTAAAATTTGTCAATGCAAACATAGCACTAATAAATTGCATGGTGAGAATTACCCAATCTTAATTCAGAAAAGACAATAGAATCAGAGCTAGCACGTGGACATAATGCTATGTCATTATTAGAATTCTTAGATATCCCACTGTAGCAATATTCAGATATTTCAGTCACAGAAGTCAATATGTTTGTTTTGTAAGCCAAATTCATTTTCAAATTTTCTGACATTTATATTTTTGAACAGCAAAAACTAATAATGATAACTGACTTCTCTGTGGCCTTTTTCCACATGTGCTAGGCCCATATTTGAATCCATAGCACATGAGGATTGCTATTGGATTGGCTTACTCTGAGGAGGTGAATATGGAAACAGTAGCTTCTCTGAAATCTCATTTGATTCCCAACCAGAGATCCTGGGCTAAGTGTGCTTCTTAGTGATGCTTACTTGAAATTAATCTCTGGGTAGCTTTTGGACAGCAGATTTAATTTTAAAACACATAAAGAAACATCTGCGTTCAAATGCCAGAGCACCCTGACAGTACCCCGTGAAAAAGTTCAATTCTGAACTAACCAATCTCGCTTCCCTAGACAATCACAATGCCTACTTTCATGTCAAAAGCTTCTCTATTTTCTGAATCATATTTTAAGCTATGAAAATATCTTAATCCCATCACATACCTGCTGAGCTCTAGAAAATCTCTGTTCTTTAAAAAAAAATCAATTTTACAAACTTAATTTTCCTTGTTTTCTCAATTTTATTGGGCTAAATCTTATAAGCTCTGGGTTAAAATTAAACTACAAAAACTTCCTGAATCTTATTTTTATTGACATTTTAGGCACAGTTATGCACAGTCTTAAAAATGGCTATGATGTGAACACTATGGAATAGTTTCGTCTCATATTTGAAGATGGACAGATTACTGATACTTATAACTATGTCTGTGAATTTGAAGAATGAAATATCAGTTTAATTCAGCAGCATGCATCTAAGGCTTTTATTTTTGTTATCTATTTATTTTGAAATCATCTTATCTCAGCTAAATTTTATGCATACTTTACATTTTTGCCCTTTTCCAAAATAATAATTTATATAAAATAATATTTTTACACTAGCATGTAATTTATTTTAAGAGAGCATATGAAAATATAAGCAGACTTTCTACCAAAATAAGCTTATTGTCAGCTAACAGGTTTTGTTAAACCATCAGCCTTCCAGACCTTTTATAAATGTCTCTGTATTAACTCACTTATTGATTTATTTAATAATTATACACAGCTGCCAGATTTACTGTAAGCTATCGATCCCACTCATAAAAAGTTGCCTCCAGACTAAACTCAATACTACTGAAATAATTTCACTAACATGAGTTAAGAGAAAGATTGTTATTTCTTATCCTGAGGTCTGAATACTATCCAGTGAATAATGTAAATAATCTTGTTTGGTATTTCAGGGAGCAAAGCTACAAAGAGGATTAAAATTCTAAGACCTTTTGCTCACATGGACTGCCTAGCCTCTAACAATTGTTTTGCAAGAGTTTGTGAGGTCCAGTCCAGTACAATCATATAAATGAGTCAAATTGGCTAGTTTATACAATAGAGAAGCTTCTCCAGGACTGTTAAATGACCTCCTTATGTCTTCACACACTTCAAGCGATATAATATCGAAGAGAGCTCTGATAGGAAGCTGCTAGATGCAGTGTTGCCATTTCAGACTAGCCCACTATTTAATAGTTCTTCTACCCAAATACTTCATAGTGAAAACATAATCTGAGCCTGGTGTGGTGGCACACGCCTTTAATCCCAGCACTCGGGAGGAATAGGGAAGAGGATTGTCATGAGTTTAAGGCCACCCTGAGTCTACAAAGTAAATTCCAGGTCAGCCTGGGCTAGCGCAAGACTGTATCTCAATACCCCCCACCTCTCTCTCTCTCTCTCTTTCTCACATACACACACACAAATAACAAACAAACAAACAAAAAAAACCCACAATCTGTATATATTTCCCTATTTCATTTACAATACTCTTCAAATACACTCTGAAAATAATCTATGATAAAGGCATACTGTAAATTTAGTTTGGGTTGGTTTAAAAGATTAGATCATCATGGTATGGCCTTTGCAAATAAAAGCCATTGTTGTTCATAGGTAAGCCAAACTGATTTGGGCTTAAAGAAACCTAAGCACTTGTTTTATTTCGACAGCTATAGCAGTGATGTCGTGAATCCCAGAGGAAATGTCAAGGTGGGATAATGAACACATTACTTCCCACAAATTGATAACATTTTTTATTTAAATTAGATGAGAGTTCTTAGACGTACTGATTCATAGACATACTTCCAATTTAGATAAGAGCTTACAAATACAAATGCGCAATAGAGAAATAAATTGCCTATTTTTAAGGGGACCCACAACTCTAGATATTGATGCAAAACAGGATTTCAAAAAAAAAAATCACCCATATATTTTTCAAATACTGTGCAGTCTGAAAACATAGTTTAGAAATAGAACCCATATAAAATCCTATGCATACACCCCATAATTGCAAAATAAGATATGCCCAATGGTATAAGAATGGCATGTCTGTTATGGGCATAATCAACTGCTCTCAGCTTGGATTTTTCAGTCCTAGGTGGGAAGCTACTACTGTTATCTGGATAGATGGATGTACTGTGATATCCAAAGTGTCCTCTAAATATCTATATTTATGCCCATATATTAGCGCTATTCTCACTTTTAGTTAGAGAAGCTTCTCTTTTCTGATGGAAGTGACTACTGGGGAGACTCAAAATTCAAGTTGATGAGAAAAGCAGACATCTCGGTCACATGCTACTGAGGCTCGGCGACCATTGAGGAAGAAGCAGCAGAAAGAATGTACGAGGGAAAGATGGGGAGAAGGTCTATGGGCTTCCATGCTTCAGACACAATGCAGCCTTTGCATTCATGAACTCTTAGGAGCTGTGATTGCCTGCACAAAACTTACATAATATTGAGCTCATCAACATGCGGTCATGAGGGACAGGGGAGGGCAAAAAGAAAACAAGAAAAGCAATCCATCAATACTCAAGAGGGGCTGATTGAAAAGAACAGTAGTTTCAGTGGAGGGGATGGGGACAAAGGAAGGTGGTGCCAGGGGTTTATGACCAAAGTACATTGTGTATATGTCTGGAGGTTGTCAATGAAGAAAAAGTACAAAATGGGGCTGAGAGATGGTTCAGAAGTTAAAGATGTTTGCTTGCAAAGCCTGATGGCCTGGTTCGATTCTCCAGTAACCATGTAAAGCCAGATACACAAAGTGGCACATGCATTTGGAGTTTGCAGTGGTAGAAGGTCCAGGAACACAAATTCTCCCCACTCCCCTGCCTTTCTTTCGCTCTCTATTTCTCTCTCTCCCTCCCTCTCTCATATAAATAAGTGAATTTTTTAATTTGTTTTTAAATTTTTTATTTATTTATTTGAGAGCGACAGACACAGAGAGAAAGATAGAGGGAGAGAGAGAGAATGGGCACGCTAGGGCTTCCAGCCTCTGCAAACGAACTCCAGACGCGTGTGCCCCCTTGTGCATCTGGCTAATGTGGGACCTGGGGAACCGAGCCTTGAACCAGGGTCCTTAGGCTTCATAGGCAAGCGCTTAACTGCTAAGCCATCTCTCCAGCCCAATAAGTGAATTTTTTAAAGTAAAAAATAAAAAAAAAAAATACATGTCCAATAACAACTGAGGTCTAACTAGCTGATTTTATTTATGAAACATTTTTCAACACTAAAAAGGTATTGACAAATAATACAAACATGTATTCTGAGTGATGTGAATATGATGTAGATAAACAACCTCTCCCATTCCAACAATCCATTTATTCTCTGAAAATAAAATTGAGTGAAATGCTAGGCTTTAAAATAAGCAGTGTCTGCAATCCTGTGTTCTACAAGGAAAGGTCTGGGTTCGTCAGCTGGACTTTGATGACTCCACACGTCTTTGTCTTTAGAGGATCACCGCATCATGTTCACGGTTCTCGGTCACAGTCCTGGGGTCAATTCTCAGTGGATTTCTCTATCACAAGCATTCCAAAATGTATACTATACTGATTTATCCTGGAAAAATATATTATTTATTTAGGAAAAATGTAGAATAAAATATTAGTGTTTCTCATCATTTCAGAATTATCCTGTATTTAATTCAATTAGGTGACTGCTTATATTATTTTCAAAAAAATGACATTTCCCTACTACATGAGTTCTTTTTAGGCCCCCAACACCTCACTGAAGCAGACCAAAAATGAACCCAACATAGCTCAGGGAAATTTTGTGGAAGAGAGGGCAGAAAGTATGTCAGAGCCACATGTTGGGTCATGATATGCAGAGACATTTATCGTACCAATAACTTTGGGCTAACTCCACAATGCACGACCCATATACATCAACAAGGAGAGGCCATTGGGGAGGGGGTAGGTCATGGATGAGCCTAATAATGGTACCAAACTGCCTGTATTTGCTGAATAAAAAGCTAATAAAAAAATTAAAAAAAAAAAAAAACTTTTTATGACATCCACAAATAACAAAGTTGGAGACTAGTTTGTCCCCAGCCCTAAACATGACCGGTAAACCCACACCTTCCAAGATTCAGGGAATCTTACCAGAGAGGGGGCAGAAGGAATTTAAGAGTATAATGTCTGAGAGTGGAGTTGCAGAATAACATTCTGGATATGACAAATCTGCTACATTCATGGACCCATAGCAGATGGAATCTCCTGCACGTAAGTGAGCTTTTCACTTTCTCAACATAGATGGGAAAAGGGTCCGTGACCTCACACCTCTCAGAGTAGTAGTGGAAACTAATGACTCTTACGAGAGGCACTGTCCTTAGAAGGTCACCCATTTCATCTAAGTAATCTCCCACATGTGATTATGTAAGCAATCCTAATTAAATTCCATGGGTCAACAAAATAAACAAAACAGGCATAGATTGAAAATGTAATGGGAAGAAGTGTTTTAGTGGGAGGTAAAAGAAGCAGAGAGAGAGGGTGAGTAGTGAGTCCATATCCACTGTATACCTGTATGAAATTCTCAAAGTGAAAAAAATAAACGAATCCAAAAATCAAAAAAAAAAAAAAACCTTTTTATGAGCAGTAACATATCCAGTATACCATGATCATAGTTCCCTCCCCCATTCTCTTTTTTCCCTCTCTTATATGCCCCCTCCACTGAATTCCCTCAAAAGCTATTATCAATACAAAGAATGAGATTGACTGAAGGCTCTAAATCAGCCACCAAAGCCATGTAATCTCTGCTATCAACTGAAATGTATAGACTTGCATGAACACCATTTTGTGTCATTATGCTCATTTCTTTGTCCAGATTTGACTACACTGAGACTTTGTGGCAGTAAGAACCATGACCATTATGTCAGAGTCATAACTGTCTCTTGATGATCAATCCGCTGTCTCTGACAGCAGATATTCAATGCACAGTGTGGATTGGCTGGCTGGGTAGTCTATGAAGGCCATTTTTCTCAATTTTGTTCTAAAGTGGATACACATGCAAAGATAAAACAATAAAAATAAAAGCAAAATCATTTTAGACTCCGCAAAAAGCAAAAATTCTGGCAAAGATAAATGAGTTGAAATAATGCTACTTGCTTGATTAGAAATCAAAAAAATGAAAGACAACTCTTTGTCATTCTAACTTATCTTTATTACTAATTGGTCTGACAATACAACACAAACACATTCATACCCGAAAGCACATTTATGCGTGAATACTCATGCCCCCTCACAAATGTGCCACACTAAGCAAAATAAAGGTCCCTAATGTTATGAAATTGTAAGGTATATATGTAAGGAAGAATATAAAAAGACTTCTATTTGGTTTCTTGAACTATAGTTGACAAAGGCACAATGCTTCATGGTTTGAAATAGACTACAACACAAATACTTTAAAATTGCAAGAAGTTATTGTGTTATTTTTTTCTGTGCCAGGAATGGGCTGCATATTTCCCATTTCACATAAGATCCTTATTAATCCCGTGTAACAATTATGGTAAAATGATCATACATACTGAAAAATATGATTAGAAAATAACACTGTCTGCCGGGCGTGGTGGCGCACGCCTTTAATCCCAGCACTTGGGAAGCAGAGGTAGGAGGATCACCGTGAGTTCCAGGCCACCCTGATACTACATAGTGAACTCCAGGTCAGCCTAGGCTACAGCGAGACCCTGCCTTGAAAAACAAATAAAAAAAGAAAATAACACTGTCTAAGTTTTTGAGGCAAAATCCAGCATATTTGCTTATAAGATCCTACAGATCCACAAACTTCAGTTATAAGTTCTATATTTGCATCCAGCTGAAACAAACAACAACAAAAAGCACTTAGATGCTACTCAACACTGTTCAAGTCTGCAATTAATAAACAAAGAACCTCAAGTAAAAGTTGAATATATTTTCACAGTGCAATAACCCTACATTTAGTAAAGTATCAATATGAATAATTGGTATTATGATGAAAATGTACTCTGCTATTAAAGTATTAAACTATGTTTTCCTTATTCTTTATTTCAAAGGAGGCCAACACTAGGAAGAGTTTATATGGGGATAAAAGATACCTTGGTAAAATAAGAAAAGGCAAACTGATTTATGCTCAAGGCCTTATAGCTATTGTGTTTGTATAGATCCTGCATTTTTAACAAACACTTTCATTTTCACCTGTAATAGAAATTCCACATGAATTCACTACTTTATAAAGAAGTGAGTGGGAGGGGGGAAGAATGTAAGCACATATTATTTTCTACCAAGCTCTTGATGAAACTTCATTTTCTTTAATATTCCAAAGGAAAGCATGTAAATACAAGTCTCACCCTTTTAATTAGAACAAATTAGTTATGAAATTGATACACAGAATTTTCAGTAGCCTGAGTTTCCCTAAAATTACATTATTAGTTCCAATATGTATTTCTAGCTTGAAGTAAAATTTCTGTTTATTACCATTTGTTGCCAAATACTGTATGCCATCCACAATTCTAGATTATTAATGAAGCATGCCATAGAGAAAACTTAATAGATTTTATGCAAATCCTTATATAACAAAAAATACCAGATGGTACTAATCACAGCAGAATCTTTCCAAAATGGTTTCACATTTTTGTCAAAACTAAACAAAATGGATAGCTACTTCTGTGGCTTCAGGTTTATTTTGATCCACTACTTATATCAACACTTTTCAACCACACTGTCAGTCCCTTACACCAGGCTATAAGATGTACAGTGTCATATTCTTCTGATTAGGCAAGTTACTATCTTTTACTTGCTACTGGGAACTACAGAAAGATCTGTGTGTCTTGATATTTTAGTTGTCAAATCATGAACAGAGGACAAAATCCAGTTTGAAATGTAACCCAAACAATGTGCAAAACTCAAAGAAAGTGCAAATATTACCGAAATTTTGAACTGCTAATGTTATATTCACATTTACTAGATGACATGTACAATAGACATGAAGACATGCTGAAATAATTATATTTATATAAGTATACTCAATGCCATTGTTTCAATTATTTCCCTTTCTATATTCAAGATAATATATGGAAAATTATTTCAAAGATAGATAATTATGTTAGACAATACATATCACTCTGATGCATATTTTCCTTTAGTTTGTGATTATATAAATTTACTTATATATATTATTGCTTTATATAATGCCACTGAATTTTAAATACATTTCATTTATTTGCTTATTTATTGAGAGACAGAGAGAGAGAATGGGCATGCCAGGGTATCCAGCCACAGCAAGCAAACTCCAGATGCATGTGCCTCCTTGTACATCTGGCTCACGTGGGTCCTGGGGAATCGAACCAGGATCCTTTGGCTTTGCAGGCAAAGGCCTTAACTGCTAAGCCATCTCTCCAGCCTGCCACTGAATTTTAATTGAAAAATGGCTTTTAGCAGTAGAAAAGTGAAATTCATTCATGTTTTTATTTATATTCAGGGAGAAATTGTGAAGAAGACCTAAGTTGAAAGCTAGTTGATATGAACCAAAAAAGAAAAAAAAAAGATTGTGTGGCCAGTGTACTGGCTTCATAAAAGGGTGCTGAAACAGGGATGGAGCCAATTCGTGCCTCAATGGGAGTGCATGTTGCGATTTTATCCTTCCTTTAAGAATGAATTCAAACTATAAGGTAATAGAAAACAAGAAGCAAAGCAGAATTATCTTAGAATACACAAGAGAGGTCCCATAATACCCCTATTTGTTTATATTATTTATTTTCTTCATGTTAGTAAAAACATATAATGCAGTAGTCCATTGTAATTCTCATATAAAATGATGGAAGAGCAAGTTCCCTTAAACTGGAATGACTATAAGATTAATCAAAATGAAGCATTAAGATTATCAATAACTTCTCAGACATAATTAAAAATATTTTAACTCAAAATGATATAATTCCACATTAGTTAATAATAAATAAGCAAAGTTTATAGAGTAGTAATATCTATAAACTCAGATATTATTTTAAATTTATTTATTTATTTATTTGTTCGAGAGCGAGAGACACAGAGAGAAAGACAGATAGAGGGAGAGAGAGAGAATGGGCGCGCCAGGGCTTCCAGCCTCTGCAAACGAACTCCAGATGCGTGCACCCCCTTGTGCATCTGGCTAACGTGGGACCTGGGGAACCGAGCCTCAAACCGGGGTCCTTAGGCTTCACAGGCAAGCACTTAACCACTAAGCCATCTCTCCAGCCCTCAGATATTATTTTAATAGATTGGTGATTACCAAGAAATTTCTTAGTGGTGAAATAAATGATGATAGATTATATTTACCTTATTTATCTTATCATGCAAAATAACTTTGTTTAAGGTGCTATTTTTTTCTACATATTTTTTTAAATCCACTTTATAATGCACATGGGAAAATAAAAGCCATCAACATAAACTGTGTGTGTAATTTGTCATGGCACAGGTGAACAATTAAGTTGTTTTGAAGCTGGTTTGACAGCACATGCACAGAGAACAAAGGGTTAAATAGAGCAAAGTTTAACTTCATAAAATTAACCCTTCAAATTAAGAGAGAGTTGTGTGGATTATTCAGAATTTTCCACAGTTTAAAATAATAACAATACAATTAGTTAATTAATGTCACTTTTCTTTTTTGAGTAATTATATGCCCCTTTTCTAAAGCCTAGAACCTTTTAAATTACATTGAGTATCTATTCTCCAGAAGTTCCCCTATCAAGCCTATGCTGCAGATATCATGCTATTTATTTGTTTGTTTATTTATTTATTTATTTATTTATTTATTTATTTATTTATTTATTGGGGCAGTATCAGCTTCTAGCACTGGCTGACCTCAAAATCACAGTGAGCCTCCTACCTCAGCCTCACAGTATGTTGAGGTTAAAGGCATAAGCCACCAAGCCTGTCTTGCAGACATCATTTTAATTACAATGTATTTTGTTTAAACACTCATAATCTTTCAGCATTTGATTATAGGATACATATCTGATTAGTAATATCCTTTCCTGTGTCTATTATGTTTCATATAAAAACTTTGCCTTTAGTTTTACTTTTTTTAACTTAAGCATCAGAAAGTGTTAAACAATTTGTAATAAGCATACATCATTAGATGTATGGATAACCAAGATGTGGTTTATCTACATGATGGAATTCTGCAAAGCAATAAGAAAAAATGACACAATGAAATTTGAAGAAAAATGGTTGAATATGGAACAGAACATTCTCAGCAAACTCATCCAATCAAGAAATATAATCGGCATGTGGTCTATCTCATCTGTGGCTCCTAACCTGAATCAGCCCAAGATGCTAATATGCCTAGTAAGCATCTTGAGGGCTGGACAAAAGGGAAGGTGAGGTGGGAGGGGAGGATAAGGCTGGGGTTGGGGGATCCAAAACTGGACCCAAATGGCTATGTTAGCATAAAATTCTACATCCTAAAAGTCAGACTAAATGGTTGAACCTTCATCAGGCCCTTAGAGGGAATACCTGAATCACAGGGTCCCGGAGAGGGTTGGATGAAGACTAAACTTAATCTTCTCCTGTTCCTCTCTCTCTCTCTCTCTCTCTCTCTCTCTCTCTCTCTCTCTCTCTCTCTCTCTCTCTCTCTCTCTCTCCCCTTCTCCCTCTCCCTCTCCCTCTCCCTCTCCTTCTCCCTTTCCTCTCTCTTTTTGCTATTTCTTTTATATTACCTATCTTTATCTTCCTTCTTTTCCTTGGTGCTGGCCTGTAACTCCCAATACCAGCACGTGGTTAGCAACCATAATGAGATGTTGATCAGAGAAACCTACAATGTTTTCCAAAAGAAGACAGAATTCTATCTACTTCATGGCCTACCAAATGTTAGTGGTAAGACCCTATTGCTGAAGACACCATATGCTGTTGTTATGGAACATGGAGTGACCTGGCTGGAATCTGAAAGAGAGTCAGACCCAGAAAGTTAGCTCATCTAGTGCCAGAAGATGATACATGAGCAACTAGGGGAAAATGACCAACATCTGTCCAAGCAACTCATGGTCTAAGCTACTCATCTGCAATCAGCCTGATGTGATGCTCACACAAGTGCAATAGTGGCACACAGCCATACTGGGTAACCAACTGCTCTTTATTTGGCTGACAGATCCACTCAGTAGAATGGAACACATACCTGAAGCTGGGAAACAAACCAGAACCATATCCAATAAATGAGCCCACTTTCCACTGTGAAGCTCCCACCAATCATGGGCTACAAGGGGGCCAGTGCCTATTTAATTCTCTCTAAATAATAATGTATACTCTTACTCAGGAAAATACTTTGAATTCCACCCAGGGCAATAAAAATGGAGAGGTGGGAGAGAAAAAGAAGAGGAAAAAGTGTAAGGAAGGCATTATAGTAAAGATAGACTATATTGAGTTCTTTTTTTTTAATTTAATTTATTAGTTTTCATTTCAGTGAATACAGGCAGTTTGGTACCATTATTTAGGCTCATCTGTGATCTACCCCCTCCCATTAGACCCTCCTTGTTAATGAAAATGGGTCTTAAAGGCTATGTAATTCACTATGTGAAGGAGACATAGGGATACAGGCAGGGTTATAGCACTTGCCTTGTATATACAGTTCCTATGTTAGATTTCCAGTACCAATCAGAAATATAAGGAGGAAAGAAGGAAGAAGAGGAGGTATTACTAGGAGAATTCAATGAGGTTCAATATGAGGACTACATAGAAAGTGATAGCAGTTATATATACTAAAGATAAACATACGTAAGCCAAACTTGCACATTGTTTTGTTTTCCAGAATTTCTCAAAACAAAAGAAACCCCTGCATGTAGAAAAATAAACAGGAGTATTGTTGAAACGTTTAAAATTACAAGTGCTGAAATAAATTATTATTAATATAAAGAAATACAGTATATTTATAGATTGATAGACTCAATGTTTATTAAAATCCTTGTTAAGTTTCCTTTCTTCTAAGCAATCTCATTGTAAACTTTACCTAAAAAAGAATAGAATTTAGAATAACTATAACAGAATTGATAAAAAAAAAAAGTAAAGCAGAAGACATCATTTTACCTGATATTAAGGCAAACTACTTAGCTAAAGAGTTTGAGAAAGTACAATTGGTTAGAGATGGACACAAATCAACAGAATATGAGAACCCAGAAACAGTTGCAAACATGTAAAACTGTTTCTGACAAAATAGAAAAGGCAATTAATTTTAAAAAGTTTATCCACTATATTTTAATTGGGCCAAAAAACTTAAATATCCATAATCAAGAGCAAAATAAGCAAGCAAACACCCAATCTACTTAAAATATTAACTCATGACACATTCCTGATGGTTATAAAGGTAAAATTTTAAGTGTTACCATAATAAAAGACAAAAAAGCTTTGGGATGTAGACTCATTTTGACATCATAAATGTTAAAGGGAAGTATAATTGAAAACATTTCCATATACAAAAGAAAAATATACACAGAAAGAAATTAATGAGGCTGTCTCATTTCCAGTAGCAACAATGAATAAATACCTTGGAATAGCACTAAGCATATAAAAGATCTACATAATGCAAACATAAAAACACTCAAGAATGAAATTGAGTAGGACATGAGAAGATGGAAAGAGTTCCTATGCTCCTAGACAGGTAGAATTAATATTGTGAAAAGGGAAATCCTACTAGAAGCAATATACAGATTTACTGCAATGCCAATAAAAATTCTAGCATAATACTTCATAGAGACAGAAAAATAATCCCAAGCTTCATATGAAATGGCAGTAGGTCTCAGATATCTAAACACATTCTCAGCAAAAGAAACACCTCTGGAGTTATCATTATACTTGATCTACAGCTATATTTCAAGGCTATAGTAACAAAAACAGCATGGTACATGCATAAAAGCAGAAATATAGACCAACAGAACAGAATTGAAGACCCAGAATTAAGGTCAAGTAAATACACCTACTTGATCTTTGAGAAAGGTACCAGTAAGGTAGACTGGAGAAAAGACAGCATCTTCATCAAATGGTGCTGGACAAACTGGATGATCATATGTAGAAAAGTGAAACTAGAACCACACATCTCACCATCCACAAAAATAAAGTTCAAATGGAATAAAGACCTCAATATAAGACCTGAGCCTCTTTTCCTAATGGAAGAAATTTTAGGATTCATAATAACTAGGAACTGAAATCAACCCAGGTGCCCATCATTGGATGAATGGATAATGAAATGATGGTATATTTACACAATGGAATTCTGCTCAGCAGTAAGAATAAAACAACACAATGAAATATGTAGAAAAATGGACAGACTTAGAATGGATAATACTCAGCAAACTCACACAATCAAAGAAAGACAGTCTCTGCATGGTTTCACTCACCTGCAGGTCCTAACATGGGCCCAGGCCCACATAATAGGTATGGAAAGACTTAGAGGGAGTGGAAGAGGGAAGTGGGAAATCAACACAAAACTAAACCTAAAATGAACTGGTACCATAGAAAACTTGATCCCTAAAGATAAACTGAAAGACTGAATCCTCAACAGGAGCATGGAGGGAGCATCTGAAAAGAAGGTCCCTGGAGAGAATGGGATGAAGGCAGGCCAAAGCCAAAGCAACTGTGATGTAAGGGAACCAGGCTTGCTCCAAAGCTGACAGCAGAGCTGGAGACCCTATCTATGTGATGTTTGTTTTACACACATAATATATTCAAGAGGTGGTTCCAGTTGTGGGGGTAAGGGGAACCAGGGAGTCAGGTAGGCTTGCACAAAGGTTCCCTGCCAGGAGAGCCTGATAGGTTACCACAGCCTTCTGTGAAGGGGGATCCTAAATTGCAATAAAGACTTGTTGGATGTTGGAGATGACAGAAGCATAAGACACATGCCCAGCAAAGATGGAAGCACACAGTGGGGCTGGCCCAAGAAGAAGCTGTATGTGGTTTAGTCAGCATATGAGGAGAATGGGGGTTCTCAAGTCCCTTCTGGACCAGTACAAAGCCCGTAAGTGGGACAATGAGCAAAGGGATTGTGCGTGTCGCCTGGCAGGTTTTGTTTGTATGTTGCTCTTATCTTTCCTTACTATAACCCTCATTGTTACTTTGCAGTGGGAAAATTTACTCTATGCCACTGTAAGTGAGAAGTATTGAGTTATGTTTTGACGTTGTAAGAATTTATGATTAAGATATTTGCCTCAGTCTCAGAAGAGACTGCATGCTTTCACTTTTAATAGTGTTGGGACTAAAAGGCTATGGCTACTTTTGTAATTGGACTGAACGCATTTTGTGTTATGAGATGTCCATGAACATATGGGACTAAGTGTATAAGGTCATAGCTTGAAAGTAACGTGTTTCTGGGTCAAATTGATGAAGGGTGAAGTGATGCTACTTAGTCTTTATTATTATTATTATTATTGGTTATTATTACTTATGGAATTCTGAGTTTCCATGGAAACAGACCTCTGGGAATGCCAGTGAAATAGAATTTAGATTGTGTTAATTGAAGCTGGAAGACCAACTCTAAATGTGGACGTGAGTCCTAACTGTGAATGCAACGAGACCAGCTGCCTCAAGCTCCTGCAGTGACTCCCCTCCACGATGGACTGTACGCTCAAATGTTTGGCAAGAACAAATCTTTTTTTGTTAAAAAACTTTCTTTTTCCATGCATGTTGGTACCATTCTTTCCCTCATCCCTGCACCACCCCCTCAAGGGACCCTCCTCAATGGGGATTACAGGCATATTTTTTATAGCAATGAAGAAAATTAGTAATATAAGGATGGTGAGATGGAATAAAAATTGTTTCTTTAAGGAAATGAGTGTGTAATAGAACACATGGTATCTGAAATTGTATAGAGGGGGTGTGGGGATGGAAGTGTTTTACTCTACTTAGGATTGAATCCAGGCTAGCTGGGAGAAATACATTTGCTGTTAAGTAACTCTACCTGTCACTTTGTTACAGTTGTCCAATTGTCATAAAATAGTAGGGTTATACTGGCCACATTAGAAATTGAAGTACAGAATTATTTAAAATATATTTCCTGGTCTCAATGGATAAAGCACTTACCGTGCAAACTCATGTGTACATGAGTTTGGATCTCCAGAACCTATGTGCAGGTTCCTGGGTCCTCCCAAGTCCCCCAAAGGTGTCCAGGCCACCGTGGTGGTGAGCATGATGAGGAAAGATTCACTTTCGGGAGACAGTCTCTGCGAACAGCTCGCTTTAATCAAAAAGGAAATGGGTTCATAAGCAGTTGAGGGTCTTAAGGGGATTGGATGTACAAGGTTACTTACTGGTGCCTAATTAGCATATAGGGACATATATTCCACCACATAGGCAATGGTAAAGGGAAGGTACATGGTACAGCGGGATGGGCTGTGCAAAGGTTGCAGGCTGATACCATATAAGGAGTTTCCTAGGCAACTGTCCAAGGGTTACAGAGTTATGGGCAAAGCCTAAGTCTTATCTGAATGTCCAGATTTCCTGTGCTTGGAGAGGGAGTGGCCTTATTTCCTGCTGATATTGGGGTCTGAGATTTTGTCCAGGGATCCAGGCTCAATGACACCTCCAAGAATGGTGAGAGGATCCTGGCTCACTACAACCTCCAAGAATGGGGGGGAGGAGCTCCCGTGCTGGTCTGGTCCCCAAAATATGACCAGCGTTTCAGTCTACTGTGACCTGTCCATAGCCTGGGGCCTTCGTGTCAGACAGCTTAGGGTTGCATTAACCCAGGGCCCAATGTCCTGCCTATGTCTGACAAAGCCAGACACTGTAGCAGTCATCTGTAATCCCAGGGTACTTATACAGATATTGAGTGTTCAGACACTGTAGCAGTCATCTGTAATCCCAGGGTACTTATACAGATATTGAGTGTTCAGGATAACTTCCTGGAAGCTTGCTAGCCAAAAAGCCTGGAAATAGCAACGAGAGTCTCTGTATCACAACAAGGTGGAAAGTGAGGTCACTGAGGTTGACCTTTGGCCTACCCACGCGGCATGCATGCAAACACATTAGTGCATACACATTCACACACAAACACACAATAAAAATAAGTGTTGTAACAAATAAACCTGATTAATTTAAATTTAACTATACTGTATGCATTAGTTAATGCATATTTTGTGAAAAAGAGTTGTAAATAAGTACCTTTTAATTCCTTTATTAGAAATGGACATATTTAGTATATAAACACCACATGTTGGTTGTTTATATTCTAAATATGTCCATATCTAATGAAATCCTTCCCCTACTCCCTGCCCCTTTTCTAAAAAGGCTTTCCTCATTGGGGATGCAGGTCAAACCCATGGGGATTTTGAGTTGTGCATTATCCAGGCAGCAGTTGGTCATGGGGAAGAGGCAATATCTTTGTGCAAAATGTCCCAACTTGTGGCTCTAACATTCTTTCTGCCCCCTCTTCCACAAAATTCCCTGAGCCAGGCTGAGAGCATTTTAAGTCTGCTTCAGTGATGGGTATGGAAGAATGAACCTCTGGATCTCTGGTTGGTAGGTGTTGAGGGTCCTCAGTGTCTATCCCCTTCACCCTTGAATTGATATCAGATTCACCAAGAGAGCAGAACTTTTGCCGTTTCCCCAATTTCTCTGTGGTTTCAGCTGGAGCCAGGGTGGTATTTTTGAAAACAAGTTGTATTACATTACATTTTTTACCAATTTATTTAATATCTGACAGGATAAAATTCAGTGGGCTTCTGATTTTTGTTTTTGTTATATGTTTTCCAATGTAGTCATAGTCCCATAAAAAACCCCACACCTCCTTCCTTACAATTTTAGAGCAAAATTTTAGACTATTTGCAATTATGAGAGCTAGTAATTTTATTTATTTTCAGATTTTATTTTTCTTAACAGTCTCTTTGTAGTTTCTTTTTAGTCAATCATTTATGAACTTTATCTAATTTATGTCCAACCTATTTCTTATATTTCCCCATGCTTTAACTTGTGAAAATTATGCCAAAATTCTGTCACTTTTATTACATTTAATAATATCACATGTAAACGCTTCCATTATAAACTCTGAGATTTAAATGAAAATGTTTGGAAAATTGGTTGAGATATTTATGTGGAATTATAGAAAGGAAAATAGAAGAATGGCTAGACCTTTATGGAATTTGCTGACAGAACTGAGACTGGCCAGTACAGCTGACTACTCTGAGAAAAACAGGCAAGAGCTGAAGTTTCAGTTATGAGTCCAAAGGCCATCAGGCAGGCTAGCAGGCTGGAAACCCTGGATGGATTATTTTATTCTTTTCATGAAGCTAAAGTTCTTTTGCATAGGAAACCTCACTTCTCTTAAGGCCTACAAGTCACTGGAAGAGGCCCTCTTGCACTGAATAGAGTAGCCACTTTTTTCTCATAGTTCACTTTAGTGGTTTGAATGCAAAATGTACCCTAAAGACTAATGTGATAAATACTAAATCTCCAGTGGGTAGTACTGTTTTTGAAGGCCATATGACTTTTAGGTGGTGGCACCTTGCCAAAGGAAGTGTGTCATGGGGGCTGGCCTTGAAGTGTCATCACCCAGGGTTGCTTGTTTCTACTTCCTCCCTACTGATATGATAATAAAATTTCCTCTGGAAACTGTAAGTCAGAAATAAACCATTACCTTTCCTAAGCTGCTTGTGGTCAACTATTTTTGTCCCAGCAATGAGAAAGTAATACATATACTGATTCAGTGATTATAATTTCACTTCAAAATCTAGATTAGTATTTGCTATAATGGGATAACACAGCCTACCTAAGCTAACATAAAATGAATCATTGTTGGGCTAGAGGGATTGCTTAGTGGGTAAGGCATTTGCCTATAGAGCCAAAGGATCCAGGTTCAATTCTCAGGATCCATGTTTGCCAGATGCACAAGGGGCACACCCATCTAGGGTTCGTTTGTAGTGACTAGAGGCCCTGGTATGCCCATTCTCTCTCTATGTTTCTCTCTCTCTCCCTCTTTCTTTCTTTTTCAAATAAATTAATTAAAAATTAAAATGTTAAAAAATTAATTATTGTTAACTGAGCCTGGTGGTTCATGATTATAATCCTAGCTACTCAAAAGACTGAGGCAAAAGGAGCTCAAATTCAGGTCCACCTTAGGCTATAGAGTTAGGTCAAAGGCAATTTAATGAGACTGATTCAAAGAAAACAGGATCCTGAAGATATAATTTGGTGGAATATTGCTTGGCTAAGATACACAAGACCCTAGATTCAAATTCTATGAAAACAAAAACAAAAAATAATGATAATTATATTACCTTAAAACAAGTGCCTAATTAATTGATGCAACCATGGTAAAACATTTGACATCTATTTTGTTTTTGCATTGGTGTATATTCACTCTCTATCTGTTTATTTCTCTCTCTCTTTTTCTTTTTCTTTTTCTCTTTCTCCATACTTGACAATTTTCCAGTATCCAAATGTAATTTTTATGTCACTGGTTTGAAAACAAAAAAAGGTGATCTATTCCAGGGATAAATAAAAGACAAAGTATATTAATATTAGGCAAGTTTGATTTCTTGTACTTTAAACCAGATTGTGAAAACTAAGTGATATCCATTACAATAAATAAAAATGATGAATGAAAGACTGATTAAAGCAACACATGCAACTGAAATAGAGAAAATAATGGTGATAAAATATAATTACATTATCCCTAGGAAACAAATGGATGTTTGAAGTAATTTAAAAAAACATGATAATTGTATTAAGATTACTGTATACCTTTAAATTATTTGAATATTTCATACACTTTTAAACTATGATTATTATTTTATATGTAAAGCTGCCCTACATGCAGGTTATTTACAACATCTTTCTATTAAATACGTTGACTTCACATTTTCTCATTTCTATGCAAATACAATAGTTTGAATTCTTTTTAGTTTCTGAGAAATAACTATTTTTCATGAGTTAATTATTCCTCAAAGATAGAAAAATATTCTGGGGCTAAACAAGAAGCAATTTAAAGCTAAAATATAATATAAATTCTAAAACATGTTGTTAAAAACTTAAATGTATACCTTCAAGATTTATATCATTTTTATATGGGCATATTTAATATACTTTGAGCATATTCTCAAAGTCTTTTATTAAAACCTAAGGAGACTAATATATAATCCCACATTATTTCATTATGGAAAACTTTTTCTACATAGAAAATATAAGTATTCTTACATGTGAAATGAATAATACATAAAAATGATTCTAAGTTAATATTATATAACTTACTTTGAATATTACTACTTGTGTTATTATTAATGATGACTATTAGTATTTACGATGTGATTGTAAAAAAGAATGGCATATGTACTCAATGTCATGAGAGGCAATTTGCTGCTGACTTTGATGCATTTACCTAGTTGGATATGTTTGTAGATTACAGCACAGATCTCCTTTTACTCCATCGTTTAGGCAGCTCTCGTGATCATGTTTGAAGATAGAATGGCAGTGCACCTGGAATCAGAGGTGTCAGCTGCCTGCTATCGAAACATTTTCATGAATATTCTTATGTTTTCTATTTATCATTACCTTAGTATATCTTAATGAATGTAAGTTTGTTTTGTAAATTCCCAACAATATGTATGGTAAAATACACCTTTTGTTTTTTATTCCTCTATAACAAATATTGAATAAATAATATTAAACACTTCTAGAAAAACACAATAAACAGCCTTGTGTTGTAACAAAAAGTCAGGGACCTCTAAACAGGTCACTGAAGCCTCCATTTAAATATTTCAATGGATAGAGAAACTTTTGCACTGGGTTAGCAATTCCTAAAATGTGAATCAACAGAGGTATTAAAGATGATTTTAAAGGCTTGAGAGGGAGAGATGACACAGCAGTTAAGAGCATATCCTATGCAAGCATGACAGCCTAAGCTCATGTCTGATCCGAGAGACCCACTTAAACAGCTGATTTGACTACACACGTTTGTAACCCTAGTCCCAAAGAGGAGGAAAGACCCAAGAATCATGGGAGCTTGTGAACAAATGGTAGTCTCCGAGATTAATAAGGTTCTGTGGCTCCAATAAGAATGTGTAAAAGAAAGATGGAGCTAGAAGCCCAGTGTGCCACTGCTACCATTTCAGCCAAGTGTACCTTGCCACAGGTGAGCATTAGAGAACCATATAGCTACATACATGTACTTATGCCACATACTCCATGACACCCAACTCCCACACACACATCACACTACACAAACACATAGATACACAAAAGTTTAAATTATTTTAAGTGCCATATAAATTTTTAAATATTACGTTTGTAGGTTAAAAGGAACTTGAAAATTCAAGCTAATTTTCAGAATTGCAAGAACTAATGAACATAAAAACAGAATAAAAACAATTTCATTGCTGAAATGAGAAGGCCAAGTTCTACCTGTTATAGGCCATATTTCATTATAGATAGCAAGAGAAAGAGCAGCTGTACTACCCGTTAGTGTAAAAATCAATGACTGTGAGTGGTAGACATCAGTCTAAGCCCAGCTCAAGTGACCAGTGATTTGTCTAAGCAATGACCTTATATTTACAGTATTTCTTAAGGAATACTGCTTTGCATTATCTTAAATAGAATATTATTCTTCATTTCCAAAAGAAAAAGGAATTGAATTTACTACATAACTGTGCATGTCAGTGACTAAAATGTTATATTGGTGTATCTAAAACAGACACTGCAATGGACCAGGATTTTCACAGTTCTTTGAGCAAGCATGCTGTCTATACTGTTAAGAGAAGTTAAAGTGCATGGTAATAGATGTCAAACTTTTAAAACATTTTTTCTACTTAATTTATCTGGAAAATGAATTATATCATCAAATAAAATTTGGAGGGTTTTCTAGGTTTCACTGAATATTTCTGATTTCCTCTTCACTATTAAGGTATAATATAAACCAAATAGGCACCTATTTACACTATCTTCTACCACTGCCTAGTCTTTCATCTTCTTCACATGAATCAGAAACAAATTTGTCCCCAAATTATATTTTAATAAACATGTAACCAAACAGTTTGTTTTCTTTTTATTCTGTTGAAGAACAGGCAGCAACTATTTTAGCCTTTATGGACCAACCGTCCAACATAACAGTCCTTCTATAGTGCCATTGCAGCACACCAAAC
Source organism: Jaculus jaculus (assembly GCF_020740685.1). Lineage (NCBI taxonomy): Eukaryota > Metazoa > Chordata > Mammalia > Rodentia > Dipodidae > Jaculus > Jaculus jaculus. The sequence goes on from NC_059114.1 coordinate 80,139,890, forward strand.
AGATTAATGAAAAATAGTTGTGGGTTTTTACTGATATAACTTCAGTCTTAGGACAACTGGGCTGAAATGAGAAACTTGACTTAATTTAGACCTCTTGGTACAGCTTAATGACTAATTGTAAAATAGGACATACAATATTGAAAATTATTCCTACAGATATTGTATTGGCTATTTTCAAAACATAATTTTACCATTTATAAATATCAATATATTGTTTTCCTAATTTTCTTTTTTTAACATTTTATTTGTTTTTTTTTTGATAGAGAAAGAGGGAGGGAGAGAGAGAGAGAGAATGGGCATGCCAGGTCCTCCAGCCACTGCAAACAAACTCCAGACATATGCAACTCCTTGTGCATCTGGCTAACGAGGGTCCTGGGGAATCGAACCTGGGTCCTTTGATTTTACAGGCAAACACCTTAAGTGCTAAGAAATTCCTTCAGACCATATTTTCATAATTTTCTGCATGATTGCTATAATAATATTCTTGCTGGTCTCTATAAAATGATTCACAAATTTATTCTAATTAAGTTCCATGAAAATCAAATTAGGTTTAATTAAAACATCACTGTAAGGTTTTAAATGTTTTTGTTTTGGTTTTTGAGGCAGAGTCTCCCTTCAGCTCAGGATGACCTGGAATTCACTATGTAGTCTCAAGGTGGCCGTGAACTCACAGAGATCCTCCTACCTCTGCCTCTTGAGTGCTGGGACTAAAGGTGTGTGCCTCCATGCCGGCTAAGATTTTGAATTATTATTCAGCCTATATTTCCAAATATACCACCCTGATCTGTGGGAAGACAAGGCAGAAGAATTTCTGTGAGAACACTAGGTTTGTAACTGCCCGAATGAAATAGTGAGCTCAAGAGGCAAATAGAAAAAGACTCTGAGAAGACCTTTGTACACAACAAAAGGGAAGTGTTAAGACCTGAAAATGTGACACAGGCTTCAAACTCAATTTATTTAACAAAAGGTGACTAAGCTATGTCTGACATGCTTAAAGTGTCTAGTAGGTGAGGCGAAATATTGCTTTTCTAATACCGTGGAGCAAAGCATGGGCAAATGAGTGGTTAAAGGTGAAGCCTGTCTGGACTCTGGGTGGTCATAAAATAAATGCTATGTCAACCCATCAACTAAGCTGTCCATTATTCAGATCCATATAGTAAGATCTGTAGCTAATTATAATGCTATGTCCAGAAGTCCTATATGTATGTATGTGTATGCATGCTTGTATATGTATATGCACACAAACATATATATTGCATTTATACATACATGTATTTGTATACATATTTATACGCTTTTTATACATGCACGCATATATATGTAGAGGGAAACACATGAGAGAATAATGGAGGAGAAGCTATAATCTAAATAAAAATTCCATAGGAGAAAAAAGCAAAGTAAACTCAAACTAAATTTCAAGACAAATTTTATTTCTACATTTGTAGCTCTTTTGTAGAATTTTTTGGGAGTTTTTGGAATTTTGGTTGTTTTTAAAATTTGGATTTCTCTCATGCCTCTTCATCATCAGGCTCCTATTCTACATGTCTGCCAATGAATAAGGAAGGGCTGTTGATCCCATTCAATGCATTTATTAACACACTTACCATCTCATTGTTTTATCACATAGTTACTACAGTGCTTGATGAAGGTTTTCATGATGAAGTTGCTATTTTAAAATTGTCACTGATGAATAAGTGCAGAAAATAAGAGGCAATATAAATATCCCACATTTTCATCATACTCTTCACAATGTTCGCATCCATTCATGACCTTAGCCTGGATAAGTGCAGTTGCCAAAATGTGGCTTTCTGCCTCTGTAATTGATTTTTAATTTTTAGGTAAGAAGTATATGATGAAAAGACCTTTCCTTGTTGTGTCTTTATTTATTTATTTACTTATTCATTTATTAGAATCACAATGGAGTTTGATTTATGGACATTTTTTGTTTGGTATAAAGCAGGATGGGTTTGAACTCATGAAAATTCTGCTTCCGCGGCTTCTTGAAGGTTGGGATTTAAGGCAGTAGCCACAATGTTTGGCAGTATTTACAGATTTTTGTTTTATTTATAGATTATGATAAGATAGGTTACTGTTTGCTTGATGTTCTTTGTCTGGCTATGGGGACTCCTCTAGTTGAAGTTGACTCCTGTTTTCATTCATATATCTCGTCTTCCTTTTTTTTTTTTTTATTAAAGACTTTATTTATTTATTTAAGCCAGAGAAAGAGAGAACGGGTATGCCAGAGCCTCTACACACTGTGCAAATGAACTCCAGATGCATGTGCCACCAAGTGCTTTTGGCTTACATGGGACTTGGAGAATTGAACCTGAGTCCTTAGGCTTCACACTTATGTGCCTTAACTGCTAAGCCATCTTTCCAGCTTTCCTTCACTTCTTTAATGTCCAGAATGCTTTAAAAAATGTCAAGTTCATGAAAGACAAAGATTGGCAGGTCTTTCAGTATTAAACTAAATACAAAGGTCATGCAAACACAACATATATTTAAAGATTGAATCTTAGAAAAAGATATTTGTTCATGATATGCTACTAAATAATCAATAAAATTTTAACAATTGTAAAGAAATTATTGGAAGCTTGTCATAGTTTGCAAATATAATCCCTGCATTCAGAAGAGAGGTAGGAAGATTGCTGGAGTGAATTTGACACCAGTCTACAGTCTAGTCTGCATAGCAAGATCTTCTCTCAAAAAAATATTATAGTGAGGGCCAGGTGTGGTGGAGCATGCCTTTAACTCCACCACTCAGGAGGCAGAGGTAGGAGGACTGTCTTGACTTTGAGGCTACTTTGAGACTACAGACTACAGAGTGAATTCCAGGTCAGCCGGGGCTAACACAGTTCAATGTGATGGAGCATAATATTATTTGCTTGACTTCTCAAGTTGTTCAATATTTAAGAAAGAAATGTAAGGAAGCATTTAGCATTTAGCAATTGTGCATGAAGGGACATCAAGGAACAGTACTATTTCACAACCATGTGTGAAACTGCTTCACAGTGAAAATTATAAAGTTTTGAAAGCCCAGTGTGATGGGTCATCTGTGCTGCCAACCATATTGGATTGACCAAACCCTGGGAGTCTGCTAAGGCATTCTTCTGGGCATGACAATTGGAAGGAGAGAGCAGTAACTGGCTGGAAGTAACAAAGATGGTATTCAATAGGCTGGAAACAAAGGCTAGAGGAGAAGAAATCCAGCCATGAGTTGAAAGCCTGATTCTTCCTAAACTGATTTGCTTTCCTCTGTTACCACTGACTACAGATCAGAAAGAAGCTACTTCAGACTTATAAGATAGACTTACCCCAGCTCATCTGCAGGAAGCCTTGAGATAGATCCCACACTGAGGCTGTATTGCTTTTTCCTCTGGTTCTCATATTCTGTTGCTTTTGACAGAGCACATCCTGGTGTCTATGGTTCTCCAGAGTAAAGAGAACTCTTATTAAGCTAATCTAAGAACACACCTTTACATTTCACTCTATGGGTTTTCTTCTTCTATTGTTATAACTGTGCACTAATTTATATACAGGGTATATGTAAAATCCCTGTTGTTGCAGTCAGGTTCACATTGCTGGTAGAAATCACCCAACCAAGAGCAGCTTCTAAGAAAGAGAAATTTATTTTGGCTTACAGGGCCGAGGGGAAGCTTCACAATGGCAGGGGAAAACGATGGCATGAGCAGAGGATGGACATCATCCTCTGGCCAAAATAAGGTGGACAATAGCAAGAGGAGAGTGTGCCAAACACTGGCATGGAGAAACCAGCTATAACACCCATAAGCCCACCCCCAACAACATACTCCCTCAAGGAGGCATTAATTCCCAAATCTCCATTAGCTGGGAACCTAGCATTCACAACACCTAAGTTTATGGGGGACACCTGAATCAAACCATCACATTCCGCCCCTGGCCCCCATAAACTGATAACCATACATGATGTAAAATGCAATGAATTCATCTAGCTTTAGAAGTCCCATAGTTTTTATCAATTTCAATGATGTTCACACATCCCCATAGTCCAAGGACTTCTAACTGAACCATAATACCACAAAATAACACCAAAAAACCCATATTGGCACAGAATAAATATTCATAATGCAAAAGATGGCGTTTGGCATAGCAAAGAAAACATTCAACCAGTAGATGGTTGGTTATAATTTTCGATCAAGCCATTCCTGTATGAAAGAAATGTGTACCTTAGTGTTTATATTTGTCTATTCATTCATTTATTTACTTGCTTGTTTACTTACTTGTCCATTAGCTTTGCCTTATCCAAAGCTTTACCAGGAAAATAAAATAATTTCTCTACTCTAATTCTGTTGAAAAGAATAACTATCTGAATGGTAATAAAAACTTAATGTTTAGCAGGGTGTGGTGGTGCATGCTTTTAATCCCAGCACTCGGGAGGCACAGGGAGGAGGAACGCACCGTGAGTTCAAGACCACCCTGAGACTACATAGTGAATTTCAGGTCAGCCTGAGCTAGAGTGAAACCGTACCTCGAATAAAACAACAACAAAAAACAACTTAATGCTTAGTCTGGAGAGATGATTAGCAATTAAGGCACTTGTTTGCAAAAGACCCAGGCTCAATACAAGCCAGATGCACAAGGAGACATATCTGGAGTTCATTTGAGGTGGCTATAGGCCCTACCTGTCACACCTATTCTCTCCATCTCTCCCTCTCTCTCTCTCTCTTTCTCTCATTCTCTCTACATATCTGCTTCTTCCTCTCCCTCAAATAAATAAAAATATAAGTAAAAAATGTAATGCTTAACATATAACTGTCATAAGTTAATTAATAGTTCTCAACCTTAATTTCTGTATAATTGATTATTAAATATTATTTCTTTGTTCTTCATGAACAATATAAATGTAAAATGGAATGGAATGACACAGATTCTATTATATTAGTTAGAAAATTAATAACTTATAAATTATAATGATATGAAAATGAAGTTAAGTAAATAGAAGAACATATTTTAAAGGACCTTTATTTTATTTATTCATTTGAGAGAGAGAGAGAGAGAGAGAGAGACAGAGATGGGGAGGGAGGAAGGGAGGGAGGGAGGGAGGGAGAATGAGTGTGTCAAGGCCTCCAGCCACTAAAAATTCCAGATGCATGTGCCACCTTATGCATGTGACTTACATGGGTCCTGAGGAGTTGATCCTAGGTCCTAGAAGAACATATTTTGTTAAAATACAACTTCTTTTTAAACACTCAATGTATAGACATATATTCCTAAACATATTTGCCCCACCAAACTAATTTTTTCTTAAAATAGTTATTTTTATTAGACAAAAGTTTTGATGTATGATATTTACTATTGTCTTTAACACAAATATTTACAAAAAATATAGGTTGCTTAGCACCTATTTCAATTTATTGTAACTATAAAAACATGATATTTTCCAGCAAATAAAAATATACTACCTTGTTAAGAATAAGGTAAGGGCACTCAGCCTACAAAGCCACAATTGTATGCAAATGCAAAAAGTGGGTCATACTTAATCTCGGGTTTAGAAGCAAAGACAAATAAATGTCACTTGGAGGTCAAGGGTTAGAGGCACTTGGTTACAAAACCTGCTGGCCTCAGGTACAATATTCCCTAGTGGGTCAGGTAAACCAATCTCAAAAAGCTGGCACAAGTTCTGCTGTTCTTTGCTTTTGTTTTTCCAGCAGTTATAGGGCTTGATATGCAGCCTCGTCTCCCCAACATACACACCCACACACAAATTAAGTTTTAATGCCATTGTTAGATTTCAAGATTATAAAGATATTTATTTATAAAACACCACAATCCAAAATAAAAAAAAAAAATCTTGCCTATGTTTACTATATAAGATGTTTACAAATTCTCTGAATTTGTACATTAAAAATTTATGGTTCATATGTAACTTATATATTTAATTAAATCTGCAGGAACAAAATGTACAGCTTTTATGGTGATTTGAAATGTGATGAGTTTACAGATGTGTGTTATATGGCCAATTCATATTTAAGCATGACATATTCCTCAGTGCAATTCTCTGAATTATGTCCCTTTAAAACTGCATTGTCTCAAGACAAAACTAATTTGAGATAATTTCTTTACCATGAACCTAATAATCAACAAAATATGCATTCATAGCAATGCTGAGATCAGAAGAGATTTAAAACTTACTATTTATGGTAGTCTCTAACTTTTCTCATTTACAAATGCTGTTTTAGAACCAATAAACACGAGATGCAATTGGCCGCATATTCAACTACATGAGAGCTGTGGAATAGTACAAAATATGTCTAATTCACATTAAAGATAACTTAAATGCAACATAAAGCTACTCTGAACCATATGCTTGATCTAGTTAACATAATGTTAGGCAACACAATTCAGTATGATAAAAACTGCATTGCAGATATGAGCAGTGTGGTAAGCTTCCAAAATATTTTATGTTATAAATAGGAACAAAGTGATTTTGTGTCCTGAGAAGCAGATAATGCAACAGCATCTAGCAAAGCAAAGTGAACACTTGAGCCTCTGCCTAAGCAGGATACTATTTATCACTGACTGCAAAAGAGGAAGACAGGACTGCATGAATCATCAATGTGGTCGCTTGTTGTAAGATACCTAAAGAAACTTCCTTTAGGAACAAGTCTCAGGCCAACCCACGGGAAAGCAACTCTCCCAGGCAGGTGCAAATGCTGAGAGACTGAAACAAACATGCATACCAAGCCTTCTCATCCAGCACTGAGGAATGTGGCAGAAAAGGAACAAAGAATTCGAGAACCAGGACACAGGAAGAGTTCCTTGGGACAGTATCGTCAGGACATGCACAGGCCCTGGCTTCTTGACGGCACAACAGCTGCTGTTACCGCCAGTGAATGTGGGTGATGGTGGGCCTGTCAACACTTAGACATACACGATGGAGGTGGGCTACAAAAAGACGTCAAAGAAGGACAAAGACTACTTGAAAGAAATGAGTTTAGTGGTGGAGGGTCGGGGAGAGAGAACAAAAGAGCATAATGGGAGGGGATTATGATCAAGTTCATGTACAAAAATTGTTAATAAATAAGTTGTGAAAAGCTTCTTTGGGACAAGGGAAGCAATTTGTGAAGGACTGCTTGAGGCAATCAGTGCACCCCCTCTGTTGACATTGCAGGAAAGAAGCACGGGTAAAGGGACTGAGTGAACAGACACACAAGTTATTGGTGGAGTCGGTAAGTTTCAAATATCACCAATGGACAATTACTGAAAATGCTTCAGGAAGGTGAAATGAAAGATGAGGGGGAAATACTCTGCAAGTTAATGAATCACAAAGCGTCAGGGATGACGTGACCATTGAGGTGACTTCACTCCATGCTGCGTGAGAAAAAGAATGATCAGAGGTGAAAGTATCCCAAACAGAATTATCCAAATACCAGGGTGGCAGAAAAGGGAAAAGAAACTCAGTCAAACCAGTGAAGGTGACAGAATAGCCTGTGAGGTCAACACGGACGTTCAAGCTTTCAGAGTTTTGCACAAATGCGTATACTTAATGCTGTGCACCCGCTGCGCTGCACCGCATTAAGGGTCAATAACTTTATGTTCTTTCGGCTTGAAGTTAAAAAGAAATATAGAATTCTAGCAGAACTTCATTATTGTTTACTTTCCAAACTTCGTATCACTTTAGCTTTTCATCAGTCAATAAAATTAATTTACCCTATAAAATTTCTATTGGCTGAGGAAGATAATCAAAATATTCAAACACATGAAGACTACCATCCTGAACACCACCTACCTTTTCTCTACTTTTTGTATGGGTATGGTATGCACCTATATATGTGGATTCATATGTGTGTATGCGCATGTGTATGTGCAGGTTCACGTGCATGCATAAACATGCACACATGGGGAAGGCAGAGGTTAAAGTCAAGTGTTTCCCTCTATAAACCTCTACATTGTTACTCTTTATTTTATTTTATTTATTTATTTATTTTTTTTTTGAGACGAGGTAAGTCACTGAATCAACAGCTAACCAATTTGGCTAGACAAACCAGCCAGGAAGCTCGGGACCCACCTGTATCTCCCTCCCCAGTCCCGTGGTTGCAGGCACCTGCCAGCACATTTTATGCGGGTGCTGGGAATCTCCTATTCAGTTCACAAATGTTATCCATGCCAGCAATACAGCTATTTAGTTTTCATCTCATTCATGTATTTATTGGAACCACATTTTTACTTCTGCAATAATATTTCATTTACATTCTCAAATTGACCAGTGACAGAGCCTGGAATTTAGCCTGCCTCATCTTTTGACCTTTCTTTCTCTATTTTTTTTTAAAGATTTATTTTTATTTATTTATTAGAGACAGAAAGAGAGGGAGAGAGGGAGAACGGGCATGCCAGGGCCTCTAGCCACCGCAAACGAACTCCAGATGCATGTGCTACCATGTGTGTCTGGCTTATGTGGAACCCGGAGAACCGAACTTGTGTCCTTACCCTGTGCAGGCGTGTACCTTAACCGCTAAGCCATCTCTCCAGCACCCTTTCTCCATTTCCAAAAATAATTTCTAGCTTTTTATATGAAGTAAGAGACTAACTATACTTCTTTTCATTGGTACACTGACATGGCATTGTAGGGATAATGTTTGGTCTTATTTCATTATTAATTTCTTTTGTTGCAGAGAATTCAGGGTACCAAAGAGATGAAGACAGGTGGCTGATGGATCAATCAGGATAAAATTTATTGACGAGGCTTTCTTTTGAAAATGGATAAAATGACAATCTGTAAAAGATATGATAGTGAGATAAATGAAATATGCTGCCGCTATTACATTTACCAGGGTCAAGGAGAAACTGCAGAGGAAGCAGTGACATGAGTATTGCCCCCAATGCTAGCCTGACAATCAACCCCAGGGAAATAGTAACAGATGCTATGGTGAATCAAAACACACCGTAGTAGAAATGCAGAGGCTACAAAGAACTCCACACTAAAACAAACTGTTAACACACCTGCCAAGGCTCAGTGATTGTTGCACAAGAGGCGGTGGGAAGATTTTAAGAGTCACAGGGCAGATTAAAATATCCTGAGGCACAGACCCAAACCTCAGATTGACAGAGGCCCTAATTACCTCACAGTGAACACCAACAACACTACTGAGAAGGGCCCTCAGGGAAGTGGGACAGTAGGAGAAGGAATTTAAGACCATAATCTATATAAAGTTTATAAATTAATTAATAATTAATAAAAAAAGATCACTGGCCACATATTTCCAAGACATGTGGATTCATAATGAATGAATTTGAAATATTCCAATGACTATTAAAATGGGACAATGAAAAGTCCAAATTGTGCCTAGAGACTTATTTAACGTTAAGTTGACATAAAATTTCAATTTGTAAAGATCACAATGTAAGTCACAATGAAGGCTTAGAATAAAAGCTATATCAATATACAATAACAATGTTAGAGCTTGTCAGAACACTCTTGTACGTGTGATGGATAAATTTTATGTGGATATATAGATGATTGATACATGATAGATATATGGTAGGTGGCTATAGATTAAGGAAAGATCATTTCCCCTTTCAAATTTAATTACTGTTTTTAAGTTAATAACAAAATATTACCACTGTGATAATTTTGACATATAAAAATATGATTCTAGGGCTAGAGAGATGACTTAGCAGTTAAGCACTTGCCTGTGAAGCCTAAGGATCCTGGTTCAAGGCTCGATTCCCCAGAATCCACGTTAGCCAGATGCACAAGGAGGTGCATGCATCTGAAGTTCATTTACAGTGTCTGGAGGCCTTGGCATGCCCATTCTCTCCCTCCCTCTCTCTCTCTCTCTCTCTCTCTCTCTCTCTCTCTCTCTCTCTCTCTCTCCCTCTCCTTCTCCCTCTCTCTCCCTCTCTCTCTCTCTCTCTCTCTGTCTCCCTGTCACTTTCAAATAAATAAAAATAAAAAATTAAATTCTCAATGTATTTTAAGTCAGGTTAGTCTGGAGTTTTTTGTTTTTTTTTTTTTGTGTGTGTGTGTGTGTTTTGGAAGCAGGTTGGTATTAAATATAAACAAAAGATATTTGAAATTTTATTCCTTATCCTATCAATTCCAATACACCTCTGAAGATTTGACCCTGAAATCTATGCTTCTCTGGATGGTGAACGGCTGGCATGAATTGAAAACAATATTTGTCCATGATCCCTGAGTAATAACCAGGGGCTTACGGAGGCAGGAAACAGAGCTCAAAAGCTCAAAGATGTGCCCATTGTGGATGCTAACCAAGTCAGGAGGGGTCAACTTGTTACATATCTCTGTCGTCTTGGACCTGACTTTACTGCAGCCAATAAGTTTACTTGTGCTTAGATATTTGGTGATATTCCAATCTATTGCAAGCCTTATTAAAATTTTATTCTCCTTATTTGTGTCAATACTATATTTCTTTAATAGATCATTCTAGACATTTGTATTTCAAATATTTGGGCCAAATTGTTGCATTATGTTATTAAATGAACAACACTTTCATCATTAAAGCGTCAAAAACTCTATGGCGACGATAAATGTATGTAATGTTTTTCTTGCTCTCAATATTCAATCAATGTTTTTGGGCATCTTCTATGGACTATGTTAACTGACACATTACTCCCTGTAACTAAATGCAAGTTCTTGTATAGGTCGCTTCTCGTTCATTGTGTTTGTCACCACGTAATGCACTTAAGCTTTTTATGATGACTAATTGCTGTTTCGTTATTGATTTAGCTTCTCTATTTTTAAAAACATTTTTATTTTTGTTTATTTATTTGGCAGAGAAAGAGGGGGAGAGAGAGAGAATGAGAGAAATGGCTCGCCAGGGCCTCTAGCCACTGCAAACTCTAGGCACATGTGTCCCCTTGCGCATATGGCTAACGTGGGACCTGGGGAATTCAACCTGGGTATTTTGGCTTTGCAGGCAAAAGCCTTAACTGATAAGCCATCCATCCAGCCCAACTTATCTCTGTTTTTATCAATTGTGGCATTACTATAAATGCTATCTGTATTTTCTGTGTGCAACTGAGAATAACCCATGAGCTCAAATCTACTATTTTATCATCTTTTAATTTTTAATTCTACTAAAATTTTTATGACTTCCTTTATGACAAGTTTAATTGTAACCGGATGCTAAGTACATTAGCTATAATCCTAATGTGTATAAGTATCTATCTATCTATCTGTCTATCTCTATATCTACATATATAAATTTATACACAAATCTAATTAAAATTATGAAGTTTAAAAAATAAATTGCATCAAGAGAATTAATGTGGGCATTAAATTGTGGAATGGATAAAAACTTACTGGTCATATTTTTTCTTCAGGTTTCTTTCAGAAGCATATTTTCCTCATCTCTATATTCATAGGCCAGATGTGAGATTACACGTTTGCCTGACTATTAATTTGTTTGAGGCGCATGCTGAAAAGTCGTTTGACACAGCCAACTTTGGAATAGATTTTCCCAAATACTTCTTATTTCATTAGTTGTCATTTGACACTGTTTATTATTTTTGTACTATAAATAAATAATTACATTTTAACATAGTCAAATATTCTATTTCTATGTATTTTCAAATTTCTTTGGAACACAAACATCTACTGCACCTGCAATCTGTATAAGTATCATTCATACTTGATTTAAATGCTCCAGATATTTTTCCTGCATCAATACCATCAATAAAATTTGAATTTCCTTTTCTAACACACCAGTGATATCTAACTAGTCTCTTTATAAAGTAAACTAGTACTGCTGACTCATTTGCTAAATAATACAATTTCTCATTTACTATAGATGCTCCTGTGGCTATGAAATACTTGTGTATCCTAGTAGATAATGTTGCCATCTCCACTCTTGAGTAATTCATTTTGTCTATTCTTGGGACAACACTGTCTTATTCACATATATTATCATTGTAAAAATGAGTATCTTTCAAGGCTAACCATATTTAACTCTTCCTTTCTTCAAAATGGGACCTATAATTTTATCATGAACCTTCTTCCCTGGTTATTTGATAATAGTTACACTAAGTAAAGTTATAAAACAACTGTATTACAGTAACACAATAATTTTAAATTACTGTGGACTTGCTTAACTTAAACACTTGCCAGTGTGCTCTTTAAGTAAAATGATTTATGGTCATTTAAAGATTTAATATTGTCATCCATTGCTTTTGTTACAAGTGTACGTTATTTTCCATGCATGATGCTGATATTTGTCATTTTGCCAGAAATATGTACCATATCTGCATAGTTTACATATTATGCTCACACTTGCATGTTCATTATTTTAGCCTCATTTGATTTTTGGATGTAACATGGGAATCTTTTAAAAGTAAGTTTTTTCATGTTACCATTATAATGTTTACTGAGATTTAAAGCATGGTGTCTTCGTTTCCATTTTCATAACACTGTTTAATTGTAATGTCTTTAGCAGCAGCAGAATGACACGGCTTTGTTCATCTCAGCATATTCTATGTTTTGTCTTTCCTAAATTAGGTGGTAACTTCTTCCTCCTATCTAATTAACATAACCACTATTATTATGTGTCTTTCTTGGCAATTAACCTTCATGGTCATCATTGCCAGCTGCAAGTTATTTATTTATTTATTTTTGAAAAAAGCCATAGCTCTCACTTGGGCACTGTGACATGCCAGCAGGAATGCTTCCCTGAAAACACAAAACTCTCCACTTTCATCTTCAGAATCTAACTCTGCATATTCATCCGCGGTCCATGCTTCAAGCTGTGCAAAGGGGAATCAGTCGTACCCGCGCTGAGCGAGAGGATGACTCTGCTGCCGTGTTCCCTGCTCCTCTACAAGGAGAACTAGTAACAAGGACAACGGCATGGTCCTTAACGCTCCATTCAGACACAGTCGAAGCTCAGGTGAGAATGGCTGAGGTGCTTGAGGCACCACAGGTGCGTTTCTCACGTGCTGATTTTGCTCTGTGATCATTTGATGTGTCCTTTTTACCTTCATTTTTTACTAGTTATAGAGAGGGAAGTTAACACTTAAATTTTGTTTATAGTACATATTAAGAATACCTAAAAAAATCAATAAACCTACAGTTTATCACCCAATATAAAAGTGTCAAGGATGTAAATAGAGTTATCACAAAAGAGAACACACGGAGGCTTGGAAGGCGGCTCAGCATCTTCAAGGTACTCGCTGGCAAACCTACCTGCCTGAGTTTAATTCTGTACCACCCTTGGAAAGCTGAATGCGAAGTGGCCCATGCTGAAAAGCTGTGATTCCTGCGCTCTGGAATCAATGGGAGGTGGAATCCAGGAGAAGCAGGAAGCTTGGAGACCTGCTAGACGGACTCGCCTGCAGTATGAAAAACAAGAGACAAGAGAGTCGCTGTCTCAGACGAGGTGGAAGAAGAGGAAAAGCACCCCAAGGTTGTCACAGACCATGACACACAAACGGTGACATGTGCGCGCCCAATCTTTCTCACGGCGCTCACACACGTGCACACATCTTTCCAAAAGCCCTTTAGTCATGAAACAGACAAACAAACAAAGATAACCATAAGAATGCACACTAAGGGCTGGAGAGATGGCTCAGTGGTTAAGGCGCTTGCCTGTGATACCTGGGAAACCACATTCCATTTACCATTCCCCAGAACCCAGGTAAGCCAGGTGCACAGGTGGCACACGCGTCTGGAGTTTCTTTGCAGTGGCTGGAGGACCTGGTGGGCCCATTCATTCTCTCTCTCTCTCTCTCTCTCTCTCTCTTTCTCTCTCTTAAATAAATATTAAAAGAAACTCAGATTAAATCAAAGGGAAACGTCACACAAATAAGTGAATTGTCTAACAAGACTAATCAGCAGAGTCAAGTGTATCACCAGTCTGATCCTTCACACAGGTCAAGGGAAAGAAAGTTCAAGTACTGTGTGGAAACATCAAGCTGACCACCCTCTCCTCCACACTTCAGAAATCCCACTTTTTCAGATATCTCTGAAGGAAATGAGTATCCGTGTACTCCAAAAGACATTTGTTAGTCTACTTGTCTATACTGTAAGTATGCTCAGAGCAATTTTGTGCACATCACCTAAAATTTACAATAAATCTCTTGTCAGACAACAGAATGGAGAAATTAAATATGCTATGTAACATATTAAAAGGAACAAACCATAATAACTTGGATACATTTCAGAGCATCATTTGTATATGACAAAATGCAGACTATACTACAGAAATAGATAGGGCACACCTGGGTACCTCAGGGTGCAGTGACATTACGTGAGTAGAGAAGGAGGAATTCTTCCAGAAGGATCCGAGAGACACTGCCTTTGATACCATAAAAGTTATATAAACCTTGTTCTGGGCAATGATTAAATGGTAGCTAGGCCAGATTATCAAATAGTGCAGTAAAATGTATATACTTTATGCACTATGTTTGATGTTGCTTAGCCTGTGAACAGTTCAAATAAAGTTTGAAGGACATGGCTCCTGGCCTAAAACTATTTATGATCTCCCAACTTAGTCACTGGCAATAGCAAAGACATTACCTGGAGGGCTTCCCACAGGGCAGCTGGCCTCTCACACTGCACAGCCAGTGGGTCTATTCTGTAAAAGGAAAGGAAGTCAGAGGATTCACTGGGTGTATCCAATTAAAGACCCAACAAAAGGACATCATAAGGCCAGGGACCCAATTTTATGGCCACTGCTATTCATCTATGGCCATGAAATGAAAGTGTGAGATCACACTGGTAATGTGTACCTGAGGTTATTACTGGCTTTAAGGAAGTCCCTTGCACCAGTGACTAGCATGCATTGCATTACTGATATTCATGATGTCAAGTTATAGAAAATATGTGAACCTTCATGGTCTGCATCCTGACAACCCCAGAAGATGAGCAGATAGTTGTCTGTCCTGGAGGAAGAAGGTGACAATCTTTGGCAAATCTTGTAAGGAGAGTAGTGTTTTTTTTTTTGTTTGTTTGTTTTTGTTTTTTTTTTTTTTTTTTGTGTGTGTGTGTGTGATGATTCTATATTGCAAAAATCCTGGATCATGGCCGGCAGCAGCAGTGCAATCCAATTCATCTGAAGGTTTGCTTTGAAGTAGTATTGCTAGAGGTCAGAGTCACAGGATAAGTGCATAACCAGAAAAAAATAAAAATAAAGCAGTCAGTGGTACAACATTATTTTACCTTAGGTGAACTTACATGCCTTTGTCATCACCATGCCATGGTTTTTCAACTTCTTGGTTTGTCCCCATAGTTAAGACAAAGTATCCTTGCTGCCTGCTGGTTAACTGATCACCATATAAGTCATCTAGATTATGAAAAGATGATCTATAAAGTATGATCATGAGCTTATCAGTGAGAAGGTGAAGAGCATTACCAGCTGTGACATGACCAGAATATCCTGGAATGTTTTGGTGGTATCGTTCCTGTCTCCGTGGATCCATAGGCACTTCACACAGTCACTAGTGACAAAGACCAACCGTTAAGATGCAAGGCCATTCACGACAGTACAGCTACTGTCATTCTTGGTACAAGACCTTGGCAATATGAGAACAGCCAGCACTTAGGAGGTCCCCGTCCCTCCCTGATATAGTTTGGGGGAGCTGATACATTTTCTGGGGTGGTATAGCCACTTGTAAATTGTAGATGGTCTGGTAAGTAATCTCCCCGCATGGTCATGCAATCACCCCTGCTAAAACCCAGTGGTTCACACAAATCCACAAGGGAAAAAGACAGCAGAGCAGAAGGGGGACGAAGAAGGGCTTCCGTGGAAGAAGGACGGGGAGTGAGCAAGAGAAGGTTATGATCAAAATGCATCATATATAAATCTAAAGACGTCAGTAACATGGTATGTTAGTAATATGTTTTGTTGTTTTTAAGGACATATTTTCATCTTGGGAACACAATTATCTGATTGTGTTTATTTGTATATTTTATTAAATCACAGTTACTAGTGTAAAATATTCCCAATTAAATTGATGACTTCTAATTTCTAAAAGTATGGTATTCATTGTGGTGCTTCCAATTCTGTCTGTTGATTGATTTTTTTGTTTGTTTGTTTATTTTTATTTATTTGAGAGGGACAGACAGAGAGAGAGAGGAGAGTGGGCGCGCCAGGGGTTCCAGCCACTGCAAACGAACTCCAGACGCATGCGCCCCCTTGTGCATCTGGCTAACGTGGGTCCTGGGTAATCAAGCCTTGAACCAGGGTCCTTAGGCTTCACAGGCAAGCACTTAACCGCTAAGCCATGTCTCTAGCCCTGTTGTTTGTTTTTGAGATAGTATTTTACACTGTAGCCGAGGCTGGACTGAAATTCTAATATCACCTTGCCTTAGCTTTCAATCTGCTAGGATTGCTGAAATGTAGCAATATGCGTGTCAGGAATTTTATATTTATATGCTTTTTAGGTTAACACTTAAAATATAATATTATGGCCACATTATTCATATCACAAAGTAATAAGCACATAATATTTTTTTTCAAAATGTAAAACCTTCTGGCTGAAATATGTATTTGACAATTTCATACATGTATATAAAATGTTTTGATCATGTTACCCCAATCGCCCTGCTGTTCTGCCAAATACCTTCTTCTACGTGATTAGTCACACTTCTATTCTCACTCTGTGTGTGTGTGTGTGTGTGTGATCGAGTGTAATTAGTATTGCCTGATGTGATGGAACTATTTGCAGAAACATAGACAACCTACAAATGGCTACACCACTGAGTAGAATATCTCCCCTCTCCCAGCAACCATTAAAGATTTTTAGTTCCTCAAGGATGGGTACAGTTTCAAAGGCCTCTATCCCATCAACGAAAGAATTCTGACATCTTAGCTCACATGCATGTGTCATGCCAGTCATCCAAGAAACTGAGCTTCCAGTGTGCCACGACCGCACCACGTTCTAACAACAGAGATCTACAGTGTTGCTCCCCATTCTCTAGCTGCTCCATTTTTTGCACCTCCTCTTCTCAAATGTTCCTTGAGCCTTAAGGGAGAGGTGGAGTGTGTATATATCCCCAGTTAGGGCTGAACGCTTAACAGTTACTTATTCTCAGCATTTTGACTCGTTATGTGTTTCTGCAGTGATCACTGCCCCCCCCTGCAAAATGAAGCCTCTCTGACTAAAACAGAAAACAACACTAATCATAAATATTCAGAAGGCAGTTTGATGGCCATATAGCAAAACAACAGCAGTAGCATCCCCCACAGGCTGGCTAAAAAGTTAATGTTAACAAGTATAAAATGGGTGAGGATACAGAAAATGCCATTTTTCTACTATATACCTAATTAATTTTTATAAAAATTATTGGAGACACATTTCTAAATATGTTAAGTGAAAACCATTTTCTTAAAAATATGTTACTTTTGAGCTGGAGAGATAGCTTACTGGTTAAGGCACTTGCTAGCAAAGCCAAAGGTCACAGGTTCAATTCCCCAGGACCCATGTAACACCAAGTACACAACGTGGTACATGCATCTAGAGTTCATTTACAGTGACAAGAAACTCTGGCATACCCATTCTCTCACCCTCCCTCCCTCTAAAAGAAATAAATAGTGGGCTGAAGAGATGATTTAGTGGCTAAGCTGCTTGCCTGGAAACCCTAAGGACCCATGTTCAAATCTCCAGATTGGCAAACTAATTCTCTCTCTCTCTCTCTCTCTCTCTCTCTCTCTCTCTCTCTGTGTGTGTGTGTGTGTGTGTGTGTGTGTGTGTCTGTGTGTTCCTGAAAGATAAAATAAAATGAAAATAAAATATTTAACTGGGCATGGTGGTGCGCTCCTGTAATCCCAGCACTTGGGAGGTAGAGGCAGGAGGATCCCTGTGGGTTCAAGGACATTCTGAGACTACATAGTAAATTCCAGGTCATCTTAGGATAGAATGAGACCCTATGGCAAATAATTAAATAAATAAATAAATGTATGTTTTACTTTGCTTATTAACTTAATAGAATTGTACAATAAAATTAAATTTTACTTGAATGTCCGAAACACTCCTTGAATTAGAGTGAAGGCATCAACATGTGTTTTGTAGTAGATTCCTTTGAACTTAAATATTCTCTCCTGAAGACAGAAAGGAAGCTCTGATTCGGGAAGTCATGTCTGGGAGACCTAAAACGTAAAGGTCACGCACCACTTTGTAAGGTTTTCTTAGTAAGAGCAGAATTCCTTTCTGGGAGTGGGCAGGAAGGACATTCTAGAGAATCAGGAAATCAACAAGTCAATCTGAGGAGCAGTTCTAAGGTGGTCTAGAACCCTGATCCTATTCCTTCTACTTTATTGTCTGAAGTATCTTTTCCATATTCTTTGAGATTTACTTAATTAAAGATACCTACCTTATTCTGTGTAGAATCAGTATTTTCTATTATTCATGTACATTTTGGTTTTATTACTGTCTACTGTCTTGAAGTCTTATTGGATTTACTTCTTTAAATGTATCCCTCAAGATTAATTTTTTTAAAAATTTTAATTATTTACCTTACTGTTTGCAATTTGATTTCCATTTGCAATAGTCCATGAATTTCTCAAGTATTTATCTCATCCTTCATTGTCTTTCCTTTTAGTTTTGATGCCTAAAGTTTTACTGAGTTTAGTTTTGATATTATTTAAATTTTCGATACTTACCATTTCTATCTTCTACTTTTCCTCACTTATTTGAACTCTAACTTGACTAAATTAAAACTGTGACTGCTGAACTAATATCAACCTGCTTTGTTATTCACAGCACTTAGGCAAACTTCTTCCTATTTCTTGGGCAGAGCTCAGTATTTCCCTTTCTTTGCCTTCTAAAGTTCATATTCTTATGTCTAAACCTTTTTAATTTCATGAGGCATTGGTTTGATGTAAAAACCCACTTCTCAGACAGACGTAGTGGTGCACGCCTTTAATCCTAACACTCAGCAGGCAGAGGTAGGAGGATCACCATGAGTTCGAGGCCACCCTGAGACTACATAGTGAATTACAGGTCAGCTGGAGCTAGAGTGAGACCCTACCTCAAAAAACCAAAGAAGCAAACAACAACACAATACTCTAATTCTTAATTTAAATTAAATGCCATATTTTTATTTTGTATATTTAAGATAGCCAAATTCAATAAAATTTTCTTTGATATCAGTGTACTAATTTTCTTACTAAAAATAAATTTAGGGCTGGAGAGATAGCTTAGCAGTTAAGCACTTGCCTGTGAAGCCTAAGGACCATTGTTCAAGGCTCGATTCCCCAGGACCCACATTAGCCAGATGCACAAGGGAGCAAATGCATCTGGAGTTCGTTTGCAGTGGCTGGAGGCCCTGGCAGGCCCATCCTCTCTCTCTCTCTCTATCTGCCTCTTTCTCTCTCTGTCTGTTGCTCTCAACTAAATAAATAAAATCAACAAAAAAAAAATTAAAAATAAATTTACATTCATAAGTTCCTAAATAGTTTCATAGTATATATCAGTATGTTTGATGCACTTGAATCTTGAATTTCTTTCTGGTCTTACAATGCAGCCAAACAATTAAAAATAATTACTTGGAATAAATAGCCTAAAGTTTGTCAGTATAAGTAAAACTTGAGGTATCAAATTACACTTAAATTTTCATGGGACATGAACATGGTGTCATAAAATCCTAAGAAATGAAGAGTGAAAACTGTGGTTTACTAATTTTTAAGGAAAAGTATTCATATTTGCCTGAGTTAATTAAAATAATTTCAGTTTCCAAAAATTAGTGTTTTTTCATTACATGCCCTAGTAAATGAGATAAAATAACCATTTATTCATTATTTTTAAGGTGTCCTGGAAAGCATATCATAGCATTTGACCCACCTGAAATTTATTCTACCTTTATTTGCAGAGAGTATAGCCAATTTTGTTTGTTTGTTTTTTCGAGGTAGGGCCTCATTCTGGCCCAGGCTGACCCAGAATTCATTAGGTAGGCTCAGGGTGGCCTTGAACTCGCTGCAAGCCTCCTACCTCTGCTTCCTGATTGTTACTATTAAAGTGTGCACCACCACACTGGACAAGTATAGTCTTTCATATAATATCCAGCCCAGGAAATGTAGTTTAAATATTACTAATATAAGATATATCTTAACATACTTGTAATGCCTGGCATGCAACCAATTATGTAATTAATGCAATGCCATTATTTTCAAGGAGAATAATTGGCAGTAATTAGAGTTGAACATGAAAGTATCAGTGAGAATATATGGACGATAAGGGAAATTATAGAAAAGAGACATACATCATCTTGGATGACTTCCTCAGACCAAGAGATTATACCAGTGATGTAATGAGTAATCAAACCTTAGTTTATATCCCCTTATCCTAGATCCACCACAGTAAGGCAGACACATGTTTTATCCAGCCAGAAAGTCTTCTTTAAGCACTGTAAAGTCTCTTTATTCTTAATTGATAATGAGTCATTTATGAAAAATATTATCTCTATTTCAAAATGTAATGGCCAAAATAATGTGGAAAAATAAGTCTGTGTATATTTCTCCAACATTAGTTTTCTAAAATTTGTTAATTTTTCAAGTAACTATGAGTAACTTATAAATAATAGTCAATTCTTTATTAGTATTACTACTTGCATGTATGTACATTATATGCTGTTAACACAAATATTTGTTTTAAAAGTTTGAATTGAAATAAAATAAATCACAAAGGATCACATTAAAAATTGCTGAAAATTGGGCTGGAGAGATGGCTTAGCAGTTAAAGCACTTGCCTATGAACCCTAAGATCCTATGTAAAGCCAGAAGTACAAGGTTGCACATATATCCGGACTTAGCTTGCAATGTCTAAAGGCCCCTGCATGCCCATTCTTTCCCTCTGATTCTTCCTCTTTCTCTCACCCTTAAATAAATAAAAATAAATTTAAAGTTTACTAGGAATTGCTAAAAACTAATTGCAGTAAAAAGACTTACATGTATGGAAGTAGAACAAACATGATATTGAATATTAGTAACAGAATGACAAAAATCATGACTGTCAAAAATTACAGGTATGCAATATATTTTCAGTTTCTATTGAAGCTTATTCCTTATGTGTGATTATGCACATGTATTTAAAATTATTATTAGGAATTGTTTAGCAGTCTAACACTGCATAATTTTGATTTAGAATTTTCCCTAGGTGGAAAATATTTAATGCTTGTTTTAAAATTTAAGTATTTTATTTCTTTTTTACACTGAATGGCTTCGAGTGTATTAAATGCCTTGAAAATGACCCAAATAGTAATGTAATTCCTTTCACATCCACATATGACCATTATAAATGAGTGCTCTTTGGACAGCTTGGCATGTCTCCACTCTGTTTTTTAAGTAGGATTGGGGTTTTCTGATGACTTGCAATCATAATTCAGAGAGCTTTTAAATTTCTATATGCATATAACAAGACAAGTAATTTCCTCTCAGTTTTCCACTTTTTAAATTTTATATTCCCTTCTTCCCTACTTTACCCTTTCAATTCAATAACTTATTTTATGATTCAGATCTGAAACATTTGGACCAATTGGAAAATAGGCTTGCTTTCATGTGAGCAGTCATTCAAATAGAAACAAAAACACTAATTCAATTCTTACTAAAGTAGGGGTATTAAAATTGGTTTTAATTTAATCTCTTTATTGTTATGATGGTATCAGAAGGTAGACAAAAGTTATCCCTGAACTTCATAGAGTGAACATGTTAAAAGTTTTAAATGTTACAATGTGAGCTCCCCACCATGTTCATCACTACCTTTCTTCTCCCGCCAAACTATGGAACCAACAAGCCTTTCTCTGCACCAAGATCTTTGTCAGTGTTTGAAGACAGCACAAAGCAGACACCTTCCCCAGGTCTCACATCATTATTTTCCCTTCATTACTTTAAAAATGTACACGAGCTCTATGCTGCTCCTCCCTCAATGACTGCTGTTACACTTACCAGACTCCTACAGTATTCCCAACGTTTGAACAATGAAATTCTGTTTGTACCTCCCCAAATTCTTTAATATCTGTGGCATCAATATCTCAGTAATATTCTTTCCATTATAGCAGACTATAAAGACTTTAGTTCTTTCTAGATTAGGGGATGGAAGACATATCTAACATTATAACTCTACTATTAACACTGTAACTGACCATCCTAAGCTTTGCAATGTGTAAAAATTGAAAACTTTACAAAAATGTTTACCCAACTTATCAGCTTCTCAATTATTTTTACCATTTTCCTGATAATAGAGATATAACTCTCAGGTTATGTTCTGCAAAATATGGATGGGTGATTTCCAAGTTAATATGATTGGCCATTAAATATTCTAGAATTCTTGGGCTGGAGAGATGGCTTAGCAGTTAAGCGCTTGCCTGTGAAGCCTAAGGACTCCAGTTCGAGGCTCGGTTCCCCAGGTCCCACGTTAGCCAGATGCACAAGGGGGCGCACGTGTCTGGAGTTCGTTTGCAGAGGCTGGAAGCCCTGGCGCGCCCACTCTCTCTCTCCCTCTATCTGTCTTTCTCTCTGTGTCTGTCGCTGTCAAATAAAGAAATAAATAATTAAAAAAAAATATTCTAGAATTCTCAAGAACATTAAATAGGACCAAGTAGGCTGTGACCTCAAAGCTCTATGAAAAGTTTCTCCAGTCCTTCATGCGCTGTAACCCAGGGGAACTGAGAGAAAGAAGTCAAGTGTTGGAGGCACCTACTGACTTAATTTTATGTCTTATTAGGTTAACTTATGATTTCACTTCATCTTAAGCTGGAATTTATTGTACCTCATGAATCCTCAGTCCTGGGCTGCTCCTGGATGTAACCCAAACAAGCTTTAGAAGTTTGTTTCAGTGTGTTTACTACCAAAAAGAGAAAAGCAAGAGAGAAGAAGAGGAGGAGGAAGATAGTAAAGATGGAAAGGAAAAAACTACCAACTTAAAATTTAAAACTGCAAGTGCAATAAACAACAAACCACATAAATCCCGAGTATGTTTTGTTTGTTTGCTAATTATAGGTCCTGTTGGTAGCTGCAGACATTCCAATTTATGAGGAAAAGCACTCTCGATATGCAGTGATCCTCTGCCTTTTTCATCATTTCCAATTTGTTCACACCTGAGAATTCTGCTGTCATCCTCATTAAAGGAAGCGACTTTACACTTTGGTAGTCCGTAGCTCATGCTTACATGAAATACAAAGGTATGCCTCGACAAGTTTTTACTTAAAATACACTTCTCTCTATTCTTTTCCTGATTTCCCACTCCTTTCAATTCACTGAAATCCTTGGTTTTTATTTTCTAGACTTCCCAGTCTTCTCTCCCCTAACCCCCAAAATTTAAGGTTAAGGCTCTGGAGTTGAGAAGCCTTTCTGGGTTACTTTTAGTTACTGTGATTATACATTGATTGGTATTATGAAGACATTTTAACATAGAATG
Source organism: Jaculus jaculus (assembly GCF_020740685.1). Classification (NCBI taxonomy): domain Eukaryota; kingdom Metazoa; phylum Chordata; class Mammalia; order Rodentia; family Dipodidae; genus Jaculus; species Jaculus jaculus. Next base: position 80,163,233 of record NC_059114.1, read on the forward strand.
TCAGCTTATAGAAACGTCCTGCCTCTGTAGACAAAGCCCCAAATAAGAAGGTTTTCCCCAAAGCTGTTGGCGCAGCGGGAGGGGAGGAGGCGGGGCTCTTGCGCAGGTTCGCTTGGCCAGAGCGGAGTGCTGCGGGCTGGAGCTGCAGGCGCAACTCATGGCCCACTTCATACTCTGACCAGCGTAACCCACTCACCTTGTGGTCTTCAGTGAGCCCACCCTTCCTGTGCTGTTAGACTGAACTCCAAGGATCAGAAGGAGAATAGCGGTGGGTGGAGGAAAACACCTAGCTGGTCTCAGCAGTTCAGGTTTCCTGTCCCAAGCAGAGTTTGAGTAATGTACCATTGGTGGGAACTTGATAAGGTACATATATCAGATTTAGGGTGGCATTTGGCAAGCTGTAAGCTCCTAACACACATTACTTACCGCTGTCACTCACGATATAACACCACATGGCTATATAATTTTACGTGGCCCAATCAATAATAGCTAAGCCGACAAACAGGAAGTTTTGTCATTTGACGTCTGTTCATCCACAGCTTCTGCCAATCCTCCTTGCACATGCCATAAAATACATCACCATCCATCAGGAGTTACCATACTGGGTGTTCTTTTGAACACAGCTAACTATTATTCCTACGAATCCTTTTAAGTATTACTGTACATTGAGCTCTTTTACTTTTCATCAGAAATGAGTTTCACACCATATTGATAGCCCCTAGCCGCATGGCTTTAGATTTGTCTGTTTTATTTGTTTGTTTCTTTCTTTTTGGATTTTCAAAACAATCATAATTACTTTATCACATATTTTTTCTTTGCTTGCATCTTTCTTGATGATCCATCCCAGGCATGAAGAAATAAAGCATGTATTTCTTCTCACTACATTCCCAAATCTTACAAAAATGATAAATACAGATTTGTGATACTTAAATATGTCTATGCTATAAATAAACTAGAAGAAGGTAACCATATTTGTATACCTGAACCAAATTCTCTACCTCACTCTTTACACTAGGGAAAATACATGTCTTCCATGTAATCATATTAAAACTAAATTAATTACATAATTTCTACTTTCCAAACCAACAAACCAGTATATAATTCAAAGTCTAAGTGAATTCATAACCAAGGGAATTTTAATCCAATGAATATTTTTCCCCATGGTTCTTACGTAACATACCATATTAAAAGTTATTTCACGGTGTCTCATTTCTAAATCATGTTCCAGTTACTTGATCTTGCCAGGTGGGCTCAGTTCTCATTTTGGGCATAACTACTAAATCTTTTCCAGATCAGTATAATGAAGGAGTGAAGGGCAATGAATAACTAAATAAAAGTAATTATCAGCCAGGCGTGGTGGTGCACACCTTTAATACCAGCACTCGGGAGGCAGAGGTAGGAGGATCACCGTGAGTTTAAGGCCACCCTGAGATTACATAGTGAATTCCAGGTTAGCCTGGGCTAGAGAAAAACCCTACTTTGAAAGACCAGGAAAATAAAGTTACTATTAGCTTATTAGTGCTTAAAATATGTTGCTAAAATCTTTAGGGCTAAAGAGATGGCTTAGCAGTTAAGCACTTGCCTGTGAAACCTAAGGACCCCAGTTTGAGGCGCGATTCCCCAGGACCCATGTAAGCCAGATGCACAAGGGGGGGTGCATGCATCTAGAGTTTGTTTGCAGTGGTTGGAGGCCTTGGCATGCCCATTTTCTCTCTCTCTCTCTCCCTCTATCCCTCTTTCTCTCTCCTCCTATTTGTTGCTCTCAAATAAATAAATAAAAATTAAATATATTGCTAGAACCTTTAATATTTATTTATTTATTTGAGAGGGAAAGAGAGAGAGAGAAAATAATAGGTGCTCCAGGGCCTCCAACCACTGCGAACGAACTCCAGACACATGTGCCACCATGTGTATCTTGCTTACATTTGTTCTTGGGAGTCGAACCTGGGTCCTTAGGCTTTGCAGGCAAATGCCTTAACTGCTAAGTCATTTCCCCAGCCCCTTAAAATGTTTCTTATTGGACAGAATCTCATACATAACTTAGGGATACCATTAATTTGATGACAATATAACATCACTGTAGCATTTGGAAATATAACTCAGCAGACTTACAATTAGCAAATGATTTACACAATAAAGTAAAACAAACTTATAAAGAAAAATTTACCCTAGATAATTAAATTTGAAATTGCATTGTTTTTAAGCATTACAAAAACAAATCTAGCGGGGTTGGAGAAATGGCTTAGCAGTTAAGCTCTTGCCTGTGAAGCCTAAGGACCCTGGTTCAAGGCTTAATTTCCCCAAGACCCACGTTAGCCAGATGCACAAGGGGGAGCACCCGTCTGGAATTCGTTTGCAGTGGTTGGAGGCCCTGGTGCACCCATTCTCTCTCTGTATCTGTCTCTTTCTCTCTCTCTGTCTGTCATTCTCAAATAAATAAACAAAAAAAATTGAAAAAACAATTTATTAAAAAAAACAAATCTAGCAAATCCCATAGGATTGCTTTATATATTATAAACTCAGCACATGTTTTCAATTTATTATTGTGATTACAAAGACTAACACTCTTAAGAAAATTAAGTGTAAAATTTTTGCTCAGCAACATTTAAATGTTTCCTTTTAATTTGCCTTTTCTTTTCTTTTCTTTTCTTTTTTTTAGAGGATGTAGTCCTATATCCCCTCTCCTCTGGTTCCTCTGTCCCTGAGAGCTTTCCTCAGTAGGGTTACTGGTATTCCCTGTATCAGTCTTTGGAAGGCATGGGCAGGGACTGTGCCTCGGGGTATTTCTGCCTACCCTGAGGCTCTTATAATCTCCACACTCTGCCCCCACCCCCTTGGTTCACCATGGTCCCTGTGTCTTGGTGGGTCTGTCTGCCTGTTAGCAAACTGCTTTAGTGTTGAGTTCTTTGTAGCCTCTGGGTTTCTGATCCTGATCAGATGTGTTTTGATCAACCACAGTGTCTGTTGCCTTTCACTGGAGCTGTTTGTCAGGATAACAGTGGGAGCAATACTGGGAATGCTGCTTCCTGTGCTGTTCCTCTTGGACACAGGCAACTTTGGTAGAGGGGACATGTCCTATGGAAGGCAGTCAGCTATCTTTTCTTATAGTGCTGATGGATCTTGAATCGCCTAAGTTTTCTTTGCCATCCGTAAAATAAAACAGATTCTCCAACCAAGAGTGAGAGTAGTATGGATTAAAGGAGGAATGCATATGTATTTGACTGCTTGGGTGTACAGGCCAACTGCTCTTATTCAGGGAGTAGTGAGGGGCTTCTCTCTGGAGTCTATGAGTTTCCTAGCCATTGGAATCTGACTTGGATCCAGTACGAGATATGAGTTCTCCCCTGCTGAGGGGCCCTTATGTCCAAATAGAGAATAGTTGGCTGCTTGCAGAGGCTGTGTGCCACTATTGCTCAAGTGTGTTCCCCTTGCCCTGCTGGTTGATTTCATAGCTTGTAGCATGGCCTGCTTATTTGCACTGTTGATGACCATTGTATCCCAACAGCTTTCACAGAGTTTCCCAACACTATGAGTGCTATCCAGGAGGGAACTGGTTCCTCTTCTCCAGCCAGGTATTTTGATGACCTGTGACCACCATCTTTGATGTCTTCAGTAATAGGGTCTTACCTTTCAGCACTGGTGAGTAATAAAGTGTTATAGAAAAGGCCTGTATCAGTCTCCCTGGTAAATAGTTCACTGTGGGAGTTAGCTCAGTTCTGGGCCTGGGATTACCCAGCTTGAGCCTGTGATTTTTAGGGTTAAGTTTGTTCCACCTTCTATAGGATGCCTTTGTCTGGACCACCCTCACTCCCCACCCCCATTTATTTGTGATCATAGCTTGTAGAATGGTATTCAGAAGTTAAGTTTCTATGGAACTGACTCATGCTATTTTCAGTTAAGGGGTATTTACACATTATATATAAATATGGGTATTTCTTTTTATAATGTCCTGTGTTGGCTTACTCACTCTGGATTATCATAACATTAGGCCTGTAATTCAGTCTTACATGTAATGGGGCAAATCTTGAGTATAGCTCTACTAGATGTGCAGAGAGCTGCCTTGTACCCATGCTGGCTGGTACTGGCTTTTGTCTGTTGGCTATGGGGCTATGGATGCATGCTGAAGTGTGTCAACTCCTTCACCATGATGAAGCTTACCCTGAAATCTATAAGCCTGAAACTTAACAATATTCTTTCCTCTCATAGGCTGCTTCTGGTCAGGTTTTTGTCCAGCAACAACAAAGGTAATTACAACAAACATAATTATTTGTGTTATCTTCATTCATATTGTTCCCATTTTTTTGTTGTTTCTTGCTCTTTATCTTTTAAACCATTTATGTTAATGTGACTAAACCTCAACAAAACAATACAATATTATACATAATTCATAATATTAGAATATTATGATTTTGAAAGGACCAAATGAAAAATCAGGTATCTACAAAAGAATACCTATCAGGGCTGGAGAGATGGCTTAGCTGTTAAGTGATTGCCTGTGAAGCCTAAGGACCCCAGTTCGAGGCTCGGTTCCCCAGGTCCCACTTAGCCAGATGCACAAGGGGGCGCATGCATCTGGAGTTCGTTTGCAGAGGCTGGAAGTCCTGGCGCGCCCATTCTCTCTCTCTCTCTCTCTCCCTCTATCTGTCTTTCTCTCTGTGTCTGTCGCTCTCAAATAAATTAAAAAAAAAAGGAAAAAAAAAAAAAAGAATACCTATCAGAGACAGCTTATCCACAGGACCATCAGATGCCTGACATTAATCTTGATCTTTATGCACCAAAGGCATAGTCATGGTCAGCCTGTTCCTGAGGATCAAAGATGGCTGGTGGCTGAAAATTCAGCAGCCAGGAAGATGAATAAAGACCTCAAGGGAATTGAGCAGAGGCTAAAGCAGGCCAATGAAGCTCATGTTTATAGTGGACTCTAGTGTCTGCCCAGGTATAAGAGTTCAAGATCAAGGAAAACTGAGGACCTTGGATCCTCTGACAGTGAAAGACCTGAATTAAAGAGCCCCAAGAGAAGAGGACCATACTCCAGACCCACTTCTGGAAGAACAGGAATTATTCTTGAGCCAGCTCAGGGCCTTTGTCTGAACATGTGGCCAGGAACACATGTATAAAAAACTCACTTAAAAGAACAAGTAAAGAAAGAAGTTCCTACTCCATGACTCAGTATTTTATAAACTCCTGTGCAATATGAACATTTAGCAAAGAATAGATAAGTGCTTACAAGCAGGCACTGAGTTCTTTTGTATGTTTTATCGACAGTCTCCTCACCTTCGGAAAAGTATCAGATCTAACTTTGTGCACTTAGCACTCACCCAAAGATTACATCATTTTACTCCATTCTTCTCAAAAATTAGCTGAACATTATTTGTTGTGCATGTCTTCTAAGTTTACTTTCCTAAATGTAGTAGGAAAAAAAAAAAAAGAAATTCCTGAGGAAAGAATTATATATATATTTTTAAACCTTACAATTTCTTAAATGTCAAGAGCATTATCAAAGGACAACTAATAATTAGTTATTTGTTTAACTTGTGTGAAACTGCAGTAATATTTAAAGTAATCCATTCTGCTCAAACGTTAGAACAGAAATACTACGTAGACATGTGTTGGTTTCCTTTAGTCTCTCTTAATCAGCAGTACTAGATGAGAGAATTGAAGAGCTTGTTACATGTTATTATTCAATATATTAGTAAACACTTCAAAGTGAAAACTGTTATGAAACAGAAAGAAATGACTGTAGATATTGAATTTATATCTTCATTTCCTATATAAAGTTAAGGATCTCATTCTGGCACATAAATTGATTTCTCACATACAAAAATATATAACTGATAATATTTTAACTTTGTTGACATTAATCATAATAGTTTAGCATAAATATTGAAACTTCTTGCTACCCATGTAGATTAGTTTTGCTCTGTAAGTACCTTGAAATAAAGCAATGATGAGTCACACTGCATTATTGGATGACCTACACAGAATAAGATAATTATATGCATTATCTCAGAATTAGAAAAATCATCCTTAACCAGAGGAAGTGTGGGGAAGGGATCAATCTAGCCAGGAAACTGGCATAAGTAGATCACAAATATTTCTAAAATTTCACACAAATCTTCCACAAATTAGAGAAAAACATCATAACCTTATATGTCACAAAGAAAGAAATTGTTGTGCTGATTAAATTGTGACATGTCTTTTTGCAACACATTCCAGTGTAAGAGTTCTGAAAATGTCAGAAAATCTGAATGTTAGTTCAATACAATATTGCATCCTAAATTGTTATACCATAAAAAGTCTGGGTATCACTAGCTTTTATCCCTGTTATATTTGCTTAATGGGTAAACTAAATAGGCATTGGATCAATTTTCTGAATAATCTCCTATTTTTTCAATAAAAAAACACTGAGTATACAAGTAACAAAAATATTTTAATATGAAAATATTTAAGTTGAGAGATAGTAATATAAAGTTTTTCTAAGGCTGAGAAATTCAGGCAAAGTCAGAAGATAGGAAAAGCTTGACAATCTTGGAACACAAATCATCTCATCTTCCAGCAGCACAAACGCACAGCTGAATGAGAAAATAAAAAAGAGGTATCTAATACCAGTTTGAGCAATGAATCTCCCCCAAAAATGCCTCAGAATGTTGAAAGTGTTGGGAAGATATTATAGTGTTTATCACAAAAAGCTTACAATGAAGAAAAAATGCTTCAAAACTATACTACTGGTGTGGTATTACTTTTCCCTCTTGTGTATAAGAAATATTATAGACATTGTCTCTGAGAAAAATAAGCTTGAATAAATGCATGCTTTGTATGAACAGCTAGGACAAACAATAAAAATTAACCAATTGAATAATAATCATCTCAAATTTTTGGTTGAAATTGCTTTATATTCTTTGTCACTGTCAGAAGTATAATTTGTGGGAATGTCTGAATAAGGGTAAAACTAACTAAGTAGGAAAATTCACTTTATATAGAAAGCAGGAAATGTTAAGATTACTATGAATGAAACATGTTATTAAAATATGTTGTAATTTTTTTTAAAGAAAACCCATATGCAAGTATGGACATTCTTTTTTAATTTTTTTTTTTGTTTTTTAATTATTTATTTGAGTGAGAGACAAAGAGAGAAAGAGACCAATAGATAGATAGAGAATGGGCACACCAGGGCCTCTAGTCACTGCAAAGGACCTCCAGATGAGTGTGCCCCTTGTGCATCTGGCTATCGTGGGTCCTGGGGAATTGAGCCTCAAACCGGGATCCTTAGGCTTGACAGGCAAGTGCTTAACTACTAAGCCATCTCTCCAGCCCGGTTGTAGTTTTTGCTTGCTTTTTTTTTTTCTTTTTCCTTTTTTTTCCCATAAATCTATTCCATTAAATGGAAATTTTATATTCAATGCCTCTTGAGAAAAATCTGAACTTGTATCTTTATGAAATAATTTGTAGAGACATAACAATCAATACTTTTGATGCTCGATTAAAAGGCATTATGAAGCTGGGTATGGTGGCACACACCTTTAGTCCCAGCACTTGTGAGGCAGAGGTAGATGGATCACTGTTAACTCAAAGGCACCCTGAGATGACATGATGAACTGCAGGTCCGCCTGGGCTAGAGAAGAGACCCCACCTCAAAAAACAAAACAAAAGCAAATAAAAGGCATTATAACATAGATGAATATTGTAAGCTAAAGGGGAAACAAGCAAAAGCTAACAGAGAAGTAGCCCACTGTCAGTAGGAAGCAGTTTTGTATTGTAGTATTAGTCATGGCGCCTCTAAGAAATTGGAAATCTGATCTTGGAGGAAAGATTTTGAAGTTACTTTTTTAAAGTATTGGTGAATATCTAAATTCCAAAGCAATAATGCAATAGTCTAGGAATCGTGACAGGCATACACAATTCCCTTACCTATTTCTGAGTGATGACTATGAATGGTCATGTGTCCAAACCTTCAGAGCATGAGTAGGAAAAAGTGGAAACCAGTCCAGCACTGCCAACAAATAACAGCATCACTCTTAGGGATTAGGAAAACTATATACTCAAAGTACATATTCTTCAGCTTCCTTCCCATGTCCCCAGTTATGCGTAATAATAATCAACATACCAAATCCCAGACCAGCCATTGAGGCACAATGGATACATCAGCTTCTCAGAGATCCCTGCAGGGTAGAGAAACTTTCAGAACAGCACCTCTCACAGGCTTAAAACACACACTTGGGGAGTACCATTTTCCAAATCTTCTTTAGAAGTGCATGCTCCTTTTCACCTACATGAAAACATATTCTCTTGATAAAGATAACTTGTATTTTTGCCTTATGAAACCAAATAAAACCATGGCTAAAATTCAGTGGGCCATATATCCATACAGACAGATACTAACAGAATTAGCATTCCCTGAAATGGCACAAGGAACATGAGATTTTCTATGATATTTATGTGATTTGGAGGAGCAACATAAAACATCATTTTACTATATTTATGGTTACAATATTGAGATGGTTACAATTCTCAAAGTTGTTGAACATGTCTCTTGCCATTACAATCTTTAGCAATGGAATATAATCACACAATGAATCTGTAATCCACCTGCATCAATGTCAAGAGTCAAATTTGTACTCCATAAACCTTCAACACCTGTAATCTGCAGACCATAGTAAACTGTGCAAGATTAATCCCAGTGTCTGTTTTAAAACTTATAAGTTCTGAAATGTTCCGTTCCTTTCTTATTTCAGTTTATTTTTTGGGGGGGGTCTCTCACCATTAAATATCTGAAACTATATTTTCAAAATACAGGAAGATGGTTCCAAGGTAGAAACACTTGTCGAGTAGATTAGCTCTGCTTTAAATGACCCAGATTTCCTAACTCCAGAATGCATGGCCCATATACCTCAACAAGGAGGGGCCGGGGGAGTGGGTAGGACATGGATGAGCCTAACAAAGGTACCAAATTGACTGTATTCACTGAGTACAAAACTCATTAATAAAAAAAAAAAGGATGGGGCTGGAGAGATGGCTTAGTGGTTAAGCACTTGCCTGTGAAGCCTAAGGACCCCTTTTCGAGGCTCGGTTCCCCAGGTCCCAGTTAGCCAGATGCACAAGGGGGCGCACGCGTCTGGAGTTCGTTTGCAGAGGCTGGAAGCCCTGGCACACCCATTCTCTCTCTCTCCCTCTATCTGTCTTTCTCTCTGTGTCTGTCGCTCTCAAATAAATAAATAAATAATTTTTTTAAAAAAGGAAATATGGTTAAGGTGCTTGCCTGCAAAGCCTAAGGATCCAGGTTTGATTCCCCAGTATCCACATAAAGCCAGGCACATGCATCTGGAGTTCGTTTGCAGTGGTAGAGACCTTGGACTGCACAATCCCAATCTTTCTTTCTTTCTTTCTTTCTTTCTTTCTTTCTTTCTTTCTTTCTTTCTTTCTTTCTCTCTTTCTCCCTCTCTCTCTCTCTCTCTCTCTCTCTCTCTCTCTCTTTCTCCTATCTCGCTCTCTCTCTCTCTCTTTCACACACACACACCTCCCCATAAATAAGAAAATAAAATATTAAAAAAATAAATGACCCAGACTTTACTACTACTACTAAGGCAGAGCAAAACCAGAATAAGATTTAGATCCTCCAAAGGATATGGCTAATAGTTGCCTGATCAGGCAAAATGCTTCAGTCCTGACATTTTAGTCCACACGAGGCTTCCTGGTTCTTCTTATACACATGGCCTTGAATATTGCAATATCTTAATTGCCATATTAATTCTGGAAGTTGTGTAAGGTTCAGAGTTCAACAGGCTATAGGAGATGGTGATTCTCATTTAATTCCCAGGTGACAGTTTCAAAATGTAACATCCCTAGTTCCAATAGCAGATAATGAGGCGTCTACCTTTATTCCATTTCCCTATGTCTAGTACTGCTTGAATGCATCCCAGCCCCCACACATGTTTGTTCCTCTCAACAGAAACTGGGGACATTCTGGACATTGGCCATGAACAGTGTCCTACTGGGAAGCATGCTGTTTTCATTTGTTCTATATTGGACAAGTATTATGTGTGCTTAAGAATGTAATAGGAATTACTGATCATAGCTTCTGCAGATGAAACAGGGAAATTATTCATGAAGGGACATTCTGGTACCTCAGAAATGATGAGAATTATGTCTCCCGGCAAAGACGACTAACAACAAGTGTATGGTAAGAATGTCCAGAGTGTTGCTGCATTATGTCTGCAGTTCCAAACATGCGTCCAGCACGATCCCCAGTGATGGTGAACATAAGACAACTTTAAAAAGCAAAAGTGGACATGTAAAGTGTGAACGCCTGTAAGAAGCAGCATGTTTCTGTTCTGTAAACTAACCCCCACAGAGCCATTCACTTAAACCTACTTATTTTTCCAGACAAACTATATTCTTATCCAGAAGAAACTAATTATCTATTACATGGATCAGGCAAATTTCTGTACTTTTTTTTTTTTCTCCAGTTCTTCTGCTTGATTTTTCTTAGGTTTTGTTTAGGCTTGAATTTCTTATGCATTCATGAACATACAAAATATTCTTTCTCATTATTAATTCATATTCATTTTTAAATCTGAGGATGAATGGCCATATATATTTGCTCATATTTATAAATGCATATATATATATATATATACACACATATACATATATATATACACATACATACATATATGGAGAGAGAGAGAGAGAGAGAACTGAACAGGTCTCTTGGAACTACACTATTCAGCAATGGAAAGTAATCACACAATGAATCTATAGCCTACCTGAATCAAGATCAGGAATCAAATATCTTCTCCATGAACTATCAAAACCTATAGTCTGGAGACCATAATAAACTGTGCAACATTAATCTCAGTGTCCATTTGAAAAATATATATATATATATATATATATATATATATATATATATATATATATATATTCATCTGTAATTTCACTTAGAGGAACATAGACTTTCCATTGATTCCAAGTACTGAGTCTCTAACACAGGCTCATCTGTAGCCTACATGCAATCTAATACAGTGTGTAATGTAGCAGGTGCCTGGTCTATTTGTGCCTTTACACAGAATGTCTGAGACTGAATGACTTATAAAGAATTTAATTTTCAGCTGGGGAGATGGTTTATTTGGTAAAATGTCGCTGCACAAGCAGGAGGAATTGAGTTAGTATTCTCTGTGCTCATGTAAGTGCTGGAGTAAAAGTAAACGTTTGTAGTCCCCATGCTGGAGAAGGGGAGGCAGGAGAGTCCTGGGACATGCTTGCCTGATAGTCTAGATGAATTGGTGAATTCCAGGTTCAATGGGAGACTGAGTCTCAATAAACAAGGTGAAAAGGGATGGAGGAAGATACCACACCTTGAACTGTGGTCTCCACACATGTGCATACACATACAAATATGTATAAAGCCATACACACTCAACACTCATGTTCACATGCAAAAATACAATGCACATAGCCACACAAAAGTAGAGTATAATTATATTTCTCATGGCTGTACACAACGAGAAGGCCAAGGTCAAGGTATCAGCACCTGCCTTTTTGCGGCTCTTCTTGCTCCATCCTAATACAACAGATGAAGACAATAAAAGAATGAAACTCCTCTCTCCACAGGGCAGAACTGCATACAAGAAACACCTACACCCCCATGTGCTTTGCACAGTAGCACTAATCCACTCATGAGAGCCAAGGTCCTAACTTCGTTATGCTAGGGACTAACTTCCAAACAGATAAATTCTGGAGGACATAAAAAACTATATCAATAAGTACAGGAAAAAAATCACAACTTTGAAGTTGATATATACCTTTCACTAAAGAAATGATAAAAATGTTTCACTCTTTATAAAATACTTTATCCAAGAAATCTCTATAATTAGTGGAGCACTTAAATGAAACAAATTACCATTTCCATTTGACATATAAGGGCAAAGATAAATTAGATCTGTATTTTTCGAAGTCACACTGCTGGCAATTTCTAAGGACCATCACAAATTGAAGATTTATCATTTGTGTTATCTTATAAAGGTCTTATATTGCCATCCTAGAGTTCAAAGTATAGTGCATTTGTACACATCAAGTCAACATCCTGTAAATTGCAGCCGATCAATGAACAGAATGCTAGTGTACTGCTTGCAATACTTACTGTAAGGCATATATCTTCATCTTCATCATTTCCACTAATGCCATCTAGAGTTTGTCAGCACCTATTATGTTCCTATATTCAATTCATTGACAAGAACACAATTGTTTATTGTTGTCTCTTTCCTTCTAGTTTCTGAAGAATTTTCAAAATCATTTTCCTTCTTAATCCATAAATAAAAGTCTACACATGGTGTCTACAATACAAAATGTCTTTTTACACATTGGAAGTTAGAAAAAATTGATGCAAAATTATTTCTAAATTAAGAAAAAGTATTAGTTAAAAGTTATTGATTTATTTGCAAGAAGATAGAAACAAAAACACACAGGCATACCAACAGGAAGAGTAAGTGAGACAGAGAGAGAGAGAGAGAGAGAGAGAAATAAAAAGAGAAAGAGAGAGAATATGGGTGGGCCAGAGCCTCTAACCCTTGCAAACAAACTCCAGGTACATGCACCACTTTGTGCATCTGGCTTTACTTGGGTATTAGGGAATCAAACCTAGGACATTAGGCTTTGAAAACAAATGCCTTATTCACTAAGCCATCCCCCAGACCCCAAAATAATATTTTAATAACATGCAAAGTATAATATTTGAATCAACAAAACAGTAATGAAAGACACTAAAATCATGTAATGAAATGAACTGAATTAAACCTAAATTAGAGTTGGCTTCTTGAAGGCTGTGTCAAATACTAGAAAAATATAAAGACTATATTTGGAAAATAGATAGAATAAAAAATGGACACATATGATATATTGGCATGTTGGTAACAAAATAAATGTTATCTACTTGGACATAAAGCATTAAATATCATCTCTGCCCACACAGGCAATGCATCTAATTGATATTAAAAATACAATATACTTTCAATGAACTGTAGCAGTTTGACATGTGTATACCCATTCAACAATGAAGTCACTGAAACTTACCCAATCACAGAAAAAAAAAAAAATCGTCACATAGTCTCACTCATCTACAGCACCTAACCTGAATCTACCCAACATACCTTACATACCCAGCAAGCATTTCATGGACTAGACACTAGGAGGGATGGGGAGGGAGAGGACGGCATCAAAGGGGTGGGAAACACTAATCTAGACCCAAACAGCAATGGTACCATAAAATTCTACTTCCTAAAAGGTAGACAAATGGCTGAACTTTCACCAGGCCATTACAGGAAACACCTGAACCACAAGACACTGGAGAGTATAGGATCAAGTCTAACCTAAATCCTGTACATCTTCCCTCCCTCCCTCCCCCCTCCCCTCTCTCTCTCTCTCTCGCCTCTCTAACTCCTATATATTAGTTACCTTTTTCCTCATTTTCTTAGGGGACACTGGCCTGTAACTCCCAGTACCAGCATGGGGCTATCACCCACAATAAGTATTTGATCAGAGACATCTACAAGGTTTCCTAAAACAATGACAGATTTCTGTCAGAGTACTTGATGACCCACCAAAGGTTAGTGGTAAGACCCTATTGCTGAAGACACCATATGCAGCTGACGCATAAAATGGAACAGCATGGCTGGAAGCCAAGAGAGCGTGTCCCCAGACAGTCAACGTGTCTAGTGCCAGAAAGTGCTACATGGGCGACTGGGGGAAAAGACCAATATCTGTCCAAGTAACTCATGGTCCAACTTATGTAGCAGCAAATACCCTGGTGTGATGCCCACATAAGTGCAACAGTGAAACACAGCCATGATGGGGAACCAACTGCTCTTGATTCAGCTAACTGATCCCCTCAGTGGTACAGGACCCATAGCTAGAACTGGGAAACAAGTCAGAACCATATCCAAACACAAGCCCAATCTCCAATATCAAGTTACCATCAATCATGGGCTACAAGAGGACCTACACCTATTAAACTCTCTATAAAAAAGTAAGGGTTATCTCATTTGACTTGGTGCTAAGTTACTCTCCGTTGGAGAATCTGCTTCTCTTTTTCAGATAGATGCAGATCCTAAGGAAGGAGCTACTCCATCATACCTCAAGAGGGCCCTGACTGAAACTAAGGAAAATTGGCGAAACTAGCTGGGGTGCTTCTTCCTGATGAACTGGATACCAGCACAAAGGGGTAGGAGACCAACACAGAGAAAAATCAACTGCTACCAAATCAGAGAGCCAGAGCCCCAGAGGACCCCAACACCTCAGCACTGAAGCAGACCAAAAATGAACCCAACATGGCTCAGGGAAATTTTGCGGAAGAGGAGGCGGAAAGAATGTCAGAGCCACATGTTGGGTCATGATATACAGAGACATTTATCATACCAATAACTGTGGGCTAACTCCACAATGCACGACCCATATACCTAAACAAGGAGGGGCCAATGGGGAAGGGGTAGGTCATGGATGAGCCTAATAATGGTACCAAACTACCTGTACTTGCAGAATAGAAAACTAATAAAAATAAAAATAAATAAATAAATAAATAAATAAAATCACTAAAAACAGAAATCCATTGACTTGAAATGAACAAGGAAGCACATTGTTTCTTTTTGTTCAAGACAAGAATCCTCCTGAAAAGGGTTTCAAGTACATTTTTCATGGGATAAATATAACCCAAAGTATAATATTATTTATGTTATAAGTAATATTCTACATTATACCATATTGCTAGGCTCTGATGTGTGAAAAGTTAGTGGTATTAAGCATATATTTTTAAATATATATTTTAAATATATATAAATATATGTAAATATGTATAAATCTAATATATATTTAAATTTGTTTATTTGTAAGGAAAGAAAGAGAAAGACACAAAGAATGGGCCTGCCAGGGCTTCTAGCCACTATAAGTAAACTCCAGATACATGTGCCACTTTGTGCATCTGGCTTTACGTGGGTACTGGGGAAATGAACCCTAGTTGCTAGGCTTTGCAAACAAGTGCCTTAATGCTAGGCCATCTTTCCAGACCTTAATGTATTTTGGAATTATAATATTTCCAACTTGCAAGGAGTTTATTGGGACATAGTCCCATCTTGGGTTGAGAATCAATCACTGATACATCTATTAGACATTAGTGAGACACATTTCATTCCCAGGTGTGGCAAAAACATACTTAGAAGAAGGATTTACTCTGGCTTGTGCTTTCAGAGCTTTCAGTCCATGGGCACTGGATTTGGGGCTCAAGGATGTTTAGTAAAGCAGAGTGCTATAGCAGGAAGCACGTGGAGAACAACATGGCTCATCTCCTGGGAGACAGGAGGAAACAGGACCAGGGATAAGACAGAGTACCTCAAAGATACACATCCAAGACCCACCTCCTCCAACCAGGCCTCACCTAGGAAAAGTCCGTCCAACTATGAATTCATCATAAAATCAAGAAGTTAGAAAACACATATCTAATCACCTCTTAAGTCCATCCTCTGACAGCTGAGCATTTACTGCAAGAGCCTTGATAACAGACAGTTATAGCTATGTTATATTTCAGTCCATATCAATTTGTATCCACAGAAATATATACAGGGATATGCATGTATGAGTTAGTTAAAAATGAACATTGATTTTATGCTTACTTTTCAATCCATGCTACCAGTCCTTAATAATATGTAACCAGAAATCATTCACAAAGGTTTATAGATCTGTAGTAACATGTTTGTTATAAATCATTAATGAAAACATGTTTCTAATGTTTTTTTAAGTTTAATCATAGAAATGATTATATCCTTGATTGATCAACTATACTGTAGTTCAAAAAGTAACAGACATCCTCTTCTACTATCTTGTACTTAGATTTGATGTAAGAGAGCGATGAGCCTTCATTTCAATCATTAATATTACACAACCCTCACTGAACTGTGTCGACATATTCTCTACTTTGCTGTGGCATTATCGTGGCTGTTGATCCTTCTGGATTAAACTTGTATTTTATTTATATTTCATGCACGTAAATGAAGGGTTTGATGCAGGAGATTCTTTTAGGGAGTGATGGAATGTCTTACAATACTAATAAAATATGCAAAGAAGAACTATGAAGAGAAACAAATTTCCCAGAAAGACTTGACCCATGGTAACTGCGAAAGGAATTAGGGATTCTTGATGGAATTGTCTGCCTAAGGGTTCATGGAATTTGTTGGCTTCAAATATATTGAATTAGTCTGCTGCCATTTAATTCTGTAAGTTTTAAATTATCCTTAATAAATAAAAGAAACTGTTATGTTTTCTGCTATGAGAACTGTGACTTCTTTAGTCAAAACAACTCCAAACTAGATAGAAGCAGTTACTTCATTTTTTTTTTCTTTTTTAATTTCTTGGAGGAAGTTAAGAATTCAGAAAGTTCCTTTACAAAATAAGACTGGCGGGCTAGATAGACGACTTAGCAGTTAAGGAAGGTGCTGTCCTTCAAACCAAAGTATCCAGGTTTGATTACAATGAGCCAGGTGGTGTGCGCATCTGGAGTTTGTTTGCAGTGACAGTCAGCCCTAGCATGACTATTCTCTCCCTCTCTCTTTCAAATTAAAATAAATATATAAATAAAATACAACTGAAGCCATATCACTTAATCTCCTTATATATGAAAAAGTTAGAGAGGGCCGTATGTTAATAATATTTACAGATCCTTGTAAATTTGTCAACCTTGGTTTTCCTGAAAATCAAATTGCTAAAGTCCAGTACTGTAAATGTGCAATGCCCAGGACAGTGTGTGAGGAACAACGGTGTGGACATGAAGGAATTAGTTCTGGGCCGCGCTCACCTAATGTCAAGTGCTGCTGATTGGTGAACTTGGTGACGCCTCCTTCACAATCCCCTTCAACAGTCATGCTCACTTAGGACTGTTGCTCTTTGTGCACTGGCAGAGTTCATTAGGAAGATCTCAACTTCTCCTGACGAGAAGATGGCCTTCTGAGGCATGCACTCCCTTCTCCATTGCATTCACTTCTATGGACCCTTGACCAGCACCCACACTTCCTTCTCTTTTCACTTCAATAAAGAACCTTTCTGATGGAAGGGGAGAAATAGTTGAGACTAGCTAAGCATCTCTCAGTGTCCTCTGTGAAGTAAAGCAACCTTAGTTTATCCAACAAAACCAGAGGCAACCCCCTCCCAAAGTTCAGTCAAAAAAAGAGGGGGATCTTTGCTGACATATTTGTCATCAAATAACTGGGCGTTCATCTTGCAAAGTAAGAACATGTGCCCATCCCATTATAAGAAGCATAGGAAATGCACATCAAGCATCAGCCTCCTGTGCATTTCAACTATGTCTTCCGCTATGACGCTTGGGGTTAAAATATAGTGATGCTTTCTATGCCTGACTAACATTGAGACTTTTACCTACTGGGTATTTTCTGAGCATCTAGATAAACATTTTAAAGAATGGGTGCTGTGCTTCAGTGTCCTGATGATTTTATTTATCTAAAGAAAATTAATTGATGGAATGATTGGACATCTTTGGGGTGCACAATGAGATAATTTGAAACATGTATATTTTATTTAATGAACAAATCAGAGTAATCAGTATTTCTGCTTCTTTGTCTTGGGAATATTTTAACTTCTCCATTTTAGTTTTTTAAATGTTTTTATTTATTTCAGAGAGAGAAAGAAAGAGAAAGGGAAGAAGGAAGCGAGGAAGGAAGGAAAGTAGGAAGAAGGAAGGAAGGAAGGAAGGGAGGGAGGGAGGGAGGGAGGGAGGGAGGGAGGGAGGGAGGGAGGGATGCATATGGCTTGCCAGGGCCTCTGGCCCCTGGCAACAGACTGAAGATGCATGCCCCACTTTGTGCACCTGGTTTTACATAGGTTACGGGGATCAGTCAAAGGCTGACAGACTTTGAAGCATGCACCAGTAATCTTTGCTCCATCTCCCCTGCTCCCTTTATTTTTGTTGTTGTTGTTGTTGTTCATTTTATTTATTTATTTATTTATTTGAGAGTGACAGACACAGAAAGAGGCAGATAGATAGAGAGAGAGAGAGAGAGAGACGGAGAGAGAGAATGAGCGGGCCAGGGCTTCCAGCCACTGCAAACAAACTCCAGATGCATGCCCCCCCTTGTGCATCTGGCTAACATGGGTCCTGGAGAATCGAGCCTCGGATCTGGCTCCTGAGGCTTCACAGGCAAGCCATCTCTCAGCCCCCCTCCCCCAGCTCCCTTTTAGTACTTTTTAAAACATAAAATAAATTGCTTTAAACTATAATTGATCTATCGTTCTATAACACACTGAAAATGATTCCTATTAACTGCATGTCTCGTCAGGAAGCTTTTATATCCTTATTCACTGCAGTATTTACTAATAACTTTGCATATGACATGCACTGCTCCATCTTATGACAAACAATGGCATCAACATGTATGAATTCTAAAAGACAGTATTCTTCCCCTGTCCTGCTTTCCTCGGCATGACCACTCCTACGCCCCTCTTCCTCAATTCCCACTGTCCAGTCCTTTAGAATTTTCTTACACAAACCATCTCCATCTTCGTTTTCTTCCAAAACAATACCATCATTTCAGATTTACTACCAGGTTACTTAAGGGAGCAATTGTTGTACCTCAAATCACTCATATGATTGTGAAATTCTCAGCTCATACCATCTTTCATTCTCCTTTTTTCCTGTTCGGTTTGATTTTTTTTTTTTTTTTTTTTTTTTTTTTTTGAAGGTAGGGTCTCGCTCTAGCCCAGTCTGACCTGGAATTCACTATGTAGTATCAGGGTGGCCGTGAACTCACAGCAATCCTCCTACCTCTGCCTCCAGAGTGCTGTGATTAAAGGCGTGTACCACCACGCCCAGCCTCATTCTCATTTTATCTTTTCAAATAATACTTTAGAATTTTGTATGGCAGTGCTCTACTTGGCCACTCAGATTGGCCTTAAACTCTGGATCCTCCTGCCTCCCATTTTCCAAAGCCAGTGGCATATATGTTGTGCAACAATGGCCTGTTCAAAACAGAATTAAAATGAATCATCTCAATTATGTCACCTAGTCATATTACAGTTTGGTTATTAACTTCTCATAGGTCAGGAAAGAAAGAATAAGAAGAGGAAAAAAATATTGCTTCAGCATATGTTATCCTTCCTTTGTTAAACTTAGAGGTAAATTATGAATGATTGACTTGGAGTAACCTTCAGGTTGCTGGGACAAAACTCTTGACCACAGAAACTAAGGGGGAAAGGACTTATTTCAGGCTTATAATTTTGAGGGGAAGTTTAATCATGCTGGAAAAAAAAAAAAAAGAAAACAAGCAGCTCACTTCATCATATATCCACAGAACAGAGAGAAAATCAACAGCCACCTTCTGGATCTGAACACAAAGAAGGGTTGGATTCCTCCACCCTGAGGTCTGTCCCCATTGACACCCTTCTCTAGCAGAGATCCACCAGCTGGGGACTAAGTAGGAAGCCTTATCAAAAGTACCTGAGGCTGGGCTAGAGAGATGGCTTAGTAATTAAGGTGCTTGTCTGCAAACCCTGAGGACCCAGGTTCAATTCCCCAGTACCCAAGTAAGCCAGATATACAAGGTGGCCCATGCATCTGGAGTTCTTTGCAGTGGCTAGAGGCCCTATCTATCTATCTATCTATCTATCTATCTATCTATCTATCTATCTATCTATCTATCTAATCTGTATCATATATCTGCCTCTTTCTCTCTCTTAAATAACATTAAAAAAATACCTGACGTTATGGGAGATACTTACATTCAAATGCCCACATTGAGCAAGATCAAGCTACCAAGTTTTCTGAATAAACATTAACTGAAAAATTATCATGATTTCTATCAAACCAACTGTCTCATTAATTTAAAAAAAATGTGTTTTGTGGCATCTAGAAAGATTAAGGTGCTTGCCTACCATGCCTCATGACCCACATTCTTGCCCAGTACCCACATAAAGCACAAAGTGGCACAGGCATCTGGAGTTTGCTTACAATGGCTGGAAGCTCTAGTGCCCATTCTTTCTCTGTATCTCTTCTTTATATCACTATTTGCTTGCAAATAAGTAAACAAAAATAAAATTAAAAATAAACAAATATATTCTGAGGGCTTGAGCTATGGCTCAGTGATTAAATGCACTTGCTTGCAAAGCCTGATGGCCTGGGTTTGATACCCTAAGAACCACATAATGCCAGATGCACAAAGCGGCACATGCATCTGGTGTTTGTGCTTGCAGGATGCCCTGGTGTGCCCGCCCATTCAAACTCTCTCTCTTCCTCTCAACTAAATAAACAAAACATTTAAAAATTTGAAAGCAACTTGTTAATATATCTTACTTTTATCTGTTTTGGTATTGTTGTACTTCAAATAACAGGAAATCCATAATCCTTTATATAATAGTAATCTTCTTTTATTTCATTCAGAGTTGATTTATGAAAAACGTAATTTGAACTTGAGTTATTCTAAAGAGAAAAATCAAAGTTTCAAAACCTAAGAAAGCAGACATGCTGTCTTAGTGAGCATTCTCCCTATAGGGCAAATTTTGTTTTAAACCAAAAATTGTGGTTGAAAATGCCTTGAATTTTGGAACATTCTTTTTCTTACCTTCACTCTCTCAGAATGGGTTTTAATTTTTTATCATGTTGAGTTATTAATATGCATAATTTAGCAAGTAAATTTTCCTGTTTTTATTTATGTCTTATTCACTTACTAATCTCTCAACAGCATACACAGCTGCAAAATATGTCTTAAAATACGTAATCAATACCTATCGAAAACAATATGGCTAAGACTGGCCATGAGTGTCTTGAAAATCATTTCTGTTTATGTTAGCCCAGTCAGGTGAGATGTATTACACCATTCTAGTGATGATTTCAACTGGATACATGTCTTTTGATCTGGTCTTGAAACTAATGAACTAGAATCATATCGTGCACAAGAGCACTGTGACCTAAACCATAATAATGGGGGAATTATAGACCCTACAACAAGACTACAAAGGCACAGGAGTCTCCCGATGAGACAGAGTGAAACAAGAGAGGGTCAGAGAAGTGAAAGGCAGATGGTTTTCTTTAACTCGGACTCTTCATTCTTATTTTTCTGATAAAGTTCTTGAATCAGTACCATGATTAATCATATTTTAGCTTATTCAATAATTCAGAAAAACAATAGTGATTTTAGACAAAAGAAGACAGAAAACACTGAAAAAGGCATCATGTTCCCTACATTTGACATTGAGGGATGAACATGAATGGCATTGGGAACACTTCCATCAATGTACAGAGGCCATAGAAAATTATAGTCATGTAGTATTATTTAAAAAATAAAATAAAATGTAGAATATAGGGCTGGGGAGGTAGCTCAATGGGTTAAGTGTGTCCCTCACAACTGAGTACCTGTGTCTGAACCAGACTCCACATAACAGTGAAAAGATTTAGTGGCCTTCTATGGCAATAAGAAGGGCAGAGAGGAGGATTGCAGAGAGTGAACAATGAGAGAACGTGCCTCAAAGAGAGGTAGAAGGTAAGGAACTCCCTGAAAGTTGTCCTCTGACCTCTACATTGGCACTGTGGCATTCATACAAGCCTAGAATTACACATACACCCATATCTCACACACACACACACAAACACACACACACACAAACACACACACACCAAATTAAACTAAATGCATGAAAAATATGCCCCTGGTTTATAACACAGAGTTTCTAAAGCCTTTAAAATTCCCTGAGTGAGAGAAGGGCCCTTGCACAGTGATCATTAACTTTTCCAAAAACATCATATGTGAGTTAAGATGCCTCAGGGTCAGAACCTCTAGATAGCGTCCACACAGGTCTGTCACTAGAATGAGCATATTATTATAGGACAGGCACTTCCAGCCTCATTCAAGACATTGAAGAGAGAACAAGATGGGGGGGGGTGTGCAGGTGGTCTGGAGAGTGAACTATAAAAAAACTCGAGAATGCAGTGTCCATAGTCTCAGAGCAGTTTTCAAAATGACCCTTGAAGGGTAGCACTACTGGATGAGCATCGAACCTCAGATACCCCTACATCCACTAAATGCCTTGCTCTTCCCACATGTTAAACTTGGCTGTTTCAGGGGCTAGAGAAATGGCTTGCTAGTTAAGGCACTTGCCTGTGAAACCTGGGGACCTATGTTCTACTCTCCAGATCCCACACACAAGGGTGAGGCATCACAAGATCATACATGCCAACTAGGTGGCTCGAGGGTCTGGAGTTTGATTGCAGTGGCTGGAGGCCGGGGTGTGCCAAGCATCTCCCTCTCAAAATAATTTGGCTGGGGGCTGGTGAGATGGTTTAGTGGTTAAGCGCTTGCCTGTGAAGCCTAAGGACCTTGGTTTAAGGCTTGATTCCCCGGGACCCACGTAAGCCAGATGCACAAGAGGCCACATGTGCCTAGAGTTCATTTGCAGTAGCTGGCAGCCCTGGTGCACCCATTATCTTTCTATCTTTCTGTCTTCCTCTTTCTCTCTGCCTGTTGCTGTCAAATAAATAAAAATAAACAAAAAATTAAAAAAAAATAATTTGGCTGTTTCTGAGATATATAATTATAATGTTATCCTAAACTATGTGAGATATCCTAGTGACTGAAGAGTTGTTGGGACAGAAGTAAGAGTAGCCAAGGCATCTACTCATGGCTGGTAGACAAAGGTTTTCAAAACCAAGCCCTTCAGTCTGTGGTATTGGAAACACATTTCATCAGATCTCATTACTGGACACCCAACTGATGTCAGAAGATTTAAGAGCCTCATAGATTATTTACTAATTAGCAATAAAACAAAACAGAGCAAGTAACTAAAATATTGTGAAAAATAGTGAGATTGTAGCCATAATTTCTTGATGACTAAAAGTGCAAAACTGAGGCTGGAGAGATGGCTTAGCTGTTAAGGTACTTGCCTGCAAAGCCTAAGGACCCAGGTTAGATTCCCTAGTATCCAGGTAAGCCAGATGTACATGTTGGCACATGTGTCTTGAATTTGTTTGCAGTGGCTAGAGGCCCTGGCATGCCCATTCTCTTTCTCCTTTTCTCTCTCTCACAAATAAATAAAATATCTTAATGTGAAATCATATGCATGGCTTGTCATAAAAATATTTTACCAGCACAGTATTATAGAGCATCATATCCAACTCTGTAAAATTGAAGTCATCATAAAAAAAAATGTTTTCTAAAACTTGTTAGAAATCCTCTTACCCTATTTTGGAAATTACTTAGTTGCAAGGCAAATCCATCTTGCATCACAGTCAAGTCCTGTTATGCTGTAAATCTTTTAAGGCTGCCCGCATACAAGGACCTTGAGGACATGGTTATAGCAAGATGCAAACATATTTTCCAACGTGACAGCTCACGAGGCAAATGTTAATGATCAGATAGTACAAAAAAATCCCTGCAAAATAGTAAGGTGTTACTTATGATGTGTCACCATTATCTTGAATGCTGTAGGGACAGGGCCCTCTTAAAGACTCAGTGAGTAACACAGATGGGTGAAATATGCATGAGATGGAAAGGAAATATGAAGACGTTTACCAGCTTTTACATTACATTACATTTGAGAGATAGGACAACAGTTTGCTGAGAGACAGGCTGTTTATTTGTTATATATCTACACATATAGCTACACACACACACACACACACACACATATACACACACACACACATACATACAGTTGTTATACTCTTTGTATTTCTTGCATGGGAAGGCATTACTTCATGGAACACTACTGTGCAGGGTAAGTTGAAGACAGAAAGGTGAGGATCATCTCTGAGATGTCCGTTCTTTGTACTACATCATTCTGAATTAACCCTTACATTTTGTAAACTAACTTGGAATGTGATACCAGATCTCTTCCCTCCCCTGAATCAATCAGGCTGATCCCCATGTCAATCTTCTCATAGAAAATGTCACACGGGCATCGTAAACAGCTACAGAAACCATAGCAATTTCCAAAAAGAGCTCAGACCCTCAAATTAGCACAAGGCTACATTTTGCCATGGACCGTGAGGCACTAATGCAGAGATGTGCTCATAAGAGGAGACATTCGTGTCAAACTGCACACAGCGCAAGGAAAGCCAAAGTAAATCAGTAAAACTAGTCAATCATTAGGTGAGTTTTTATTTGGGCTCATCTATGTCTTTCTCTGTGTTAGCAGATTCCTGAGATTTTGAAAGAAAGTCAGCCAAACAGTCCATTTATAGCTCATGACAAGACAGTCACCCCATTTCTTTGTCTCTTTTCCTTTCTGAGGAAAATGGATTAGACAGTTAGGTAGAAAATCAGCACATCTTTTCTTCCTTAGCTTGAGTCAAAAATATAGCAAATACCCAGGCTTCTTCCTTAAGTTCCATCATTTTTCCACCATAATGAGAGTTTTATCTACACTATTTCAACAAAGATAGTTTTAACACTCTAGGAATCATGATTGGCCACAACCTTCAACAATCATTCCCTCACTAATCTATAGCCACTTCTTTAGCATGGCTTACTTCAATAATTCACATATTTTCCTATAGAACAAATGCATTAAAGTGGGAATCACTGCTCACAAATTGGTATGAAAAGATGTGTCCTTGGGGTGGTTTGATTCAAGTGTCCCCCATAAACTTAGGTGTTCTGAATGCTAGGTTCGCAGCTGATGGATATTTGGGAATTAATGCCTCCTATAGGTAGTGTATTGTTGGGGACGGGCTTATGGATGTTATAGCCAATTTCCCCATGCCAGTGTTTGGCACGTTCTCCTGTTGCTATTGTCCACCTTATGTTGGCCGGGGGTGGGGGGCGGTGATGTTCACTCTCTGCTCATACCATGGTTTTTCCCTACCATAATGGACCTTCCTCTTGAGTCTGTAAGCCAAAATACCCCCCCCCCCCCCAGCTGCTCTTGGTTGGGTGATTTCTGCCAGCAATATGAAGCTGACTGCAAGGGTTCTCTAACCTCCAGTTGCATCGTCTGCTTTTTATAGATGCTGTTGGGCACTTATGTTTGGCATACTCATATGTGCTGTGCATCTTAGAGTGTATGAGTGATACTGTGTGTTGGCATGTGTGTGTTTACGATTTTGTGTGATGTCATTTGTAGGCGAGATCATGATAAGGTAGCCTATCAGTGGCTACATAATTCACATGTTATAAAACATAGCCATTGTAATTAAGTTTGTTCTTTTGGTTCATTTCCCTTAAGCAGAGGTCTTTAGTTTAAGAATCAATTCCATAAATTAACCACTAACAATGAAATCCTGGCAGACAAATTTCCAGCTGCACACAAATGGACAATGGCTTAATATCTCTGTGTTCCAATGTTCTTATCCTTAAAGCTAGTGCAATAATATGGTCTAGCCACAGAGCTGCTTAAAGAATAAAACAGAACAGCAGAAATTCTTTACAGTGAATTCCAAATGTGTTTGTTATCATGAGCTACATTCTCAACATTATATTGAACAATCTGCATATAGGTTATGTGAGTAACTTACAATAATTTATAATTCACAGTAATTTTCATTTTCCTCAGTTATCCACATAGTGAGTCATTCTTCAGAAAAATATCTTAACTAAAACGTGTTTATAGAAACATGGTGCCTCATTTGAAGGACATGAAGGAAGTACTTATCTATGGCAGAATATAGACTAAGTACCCTCTGTCACTTCTGCACATTCCCACTAAACATTCCTTCATTTCCATCAAGAGCCATCTCTAAGGTCTGGAGTTGCATGCATTGTCTAAATATATTTTAAACTTCATAACAAACTTGAAAGTCAAAAACAATTATTCTACTTTACACATCAAGATATCAAGTCCTACAAATGTTAATTAACTTCCCCGAGGCAATATAATTATTCATTGTCCAAGTTAGAATTGAAATCAGATCTATCTTTGCCCATTTAAAGTTCTCATAAAGAAATATTTTAAGCTTCCACACATATGTATTTGATTGAAAATGTACAGACAGAAGAAATAAAAAAAAAAAACTTGAACTTTTAAAAGTATGGATGGCATCATTTCTCAGGGGAAGGGAATGACAGCAGCCTTAGGCAAGCAGGCTCCCAGCACCTATGTCTCTGTAAAAAAGCAATGTAATCTAACAGGAGAGAAGATGGCAGGAAAGATAAGGGCAGCCGTCTTAGAGACTGACAAGTGAGCTGATAATGGAAAGCATGAAAAGCATGTAAGGAGGTTTGAAGACTTTACTGGTGTTTTGAGTAGCAAACTATTGTAAACTTGGAATGGGGAAGAATTTACAGTAATATGAAAAGAGGTCAATGAAAAGAGATGGCAAAGCCAGAAGCACAGATAATGCGTGAACTACTTGTAGATAAGAAATAAAAATGATCTACAGTTCAGGGCGGATGACGGCCATTGTAAATTAAGAATATAGCGAACTATTTATACCTAGAAATGTTATATGACTTGCCAAGGGAGGTGCGTAGAGAAAATAAAATTGACTATTTGATGGCCACCTCAACAGTATTTGTGTTTTTCTTATACATAAATGACATATTTGTTCAATAAATAAGCTAGTGATTTGCAAACTGAAGTGTGTATCAAAATTGATCTAGAATATTTTTGCAAACAGCCTTTGGGAGCATCCCTCCAGTTTGTGATATATGGGGTGCTGGGGAAGGGCCTGAGAATTAGCATTCTAGTGTGTCTTCAGGTGAGCATCATGATACTTGTGGTAATGTGCTATATGCTTTGTTATGTCTTCACTTAAAAAAAATGTATTTTATTTATTTTCTTATTTGAGAGAGAAGAGAGACTTAGGGCCTCTAGACACTGCAAATGAACTGCAGATGCATTTGCCACCTTTTGCATCTGGCTTATGTGGGTACTGAGGAATCCAACCTGCATCCTTAGGATTCATAAGCAAAGACCTTAACCACTAAGCCATCACTCCAGCTCTTATTAATTAATTTGTCCTCAAAAAGCTAAGATTTTTGGTTTAAAGAAGTTTTTAAAAGTTTAAAAACTATAGATGATAAATGTTGAGAATCACACAACTACTTTGTCAGTCGAGATTTTATCACCAGGACAACTTTCATGCACAGCAAGCTTCTCTTCTAACTTACATATAGAAAACTGGGCCATTTTTTAATAATAAATCAAAGAAAATTATTCTTACATGCACAGATGGTTGCTCTGGTTTGAATTTGTCTCCTTTAATTCCCAGTGCAACACTGTTATGAGGTTGGCCTTGTGTATGTGTCTAGGTCTAGAAGTCTCCACCCACGTCAATGGATTCATTATAATTTTAAAAGGATTAAGATTGCCATGTTGATTTTTGTTTTGATCTTTCTTGCTTTCTCTCACCCTCTAACTTTCAGCACAGAATGACACAAGAAAGCCTTCTCCAGATGCCATCAGTCTCATGTTAGACAGTAGGTTTTAATAACCATAAGAACTGAAATCCTCATCTTAAACTCTTAAAGCCACAGTAAACAGATGAAGATAATTCTAAATCTTTTACAAATGCAGTGATACAAGAAGTTCACGCAATCACAATACTCACACACACAAGGGAGTATGCATATACTTAGTGTGAGCACACATTGGTTTCATATCACATACTGCTATCATACACACATTCCTTGAATTGGCCACAGAATCTAAAAGATCTGTCTGCATTACAGTATTGAGAATGCAAGACAAACTGAAATAAGAGTAAGGTCAAAGTCTTAACCTTCTGGGAAACAAAACATTACAAAATGTCATTTAGCTTCTGGAAAAATAAAGTAAAAGAGTTCTGTTTAGGCCTTAGAAGACATGTCGCCAGGCATACCTTTCATCCCAGCCCTCAGGAGGCGGAAGTAGGAACACCGCCGCTGTGAGTTCAAGGCCAGCCTGAGTCTACATAGTGACTTCCAGCTTAGCCTGGGCTAGCACAAGACCTGACCTCAAATCAAAAATAAATAAATAAATAAATAAATAAATAATAAAAAAAAAATAAGGCGCTTGCCTTGCAAAACCTAAGAATGCTGGTTTGAATCTCAAGGTCCCACAGACGCTAGTGACGTGGCATGCAATGTCGCATATGTGCACAAGGGGGCGCTCGCATCTGCATTCCTTCGCCACTACTGAAAGGCTCTGGTGTGCTCTCTCTCTCTTTCTCTCTCTCTCTCTCTCTCTCTCTCTCTCTCTCTCTCTCTCTCTGTGTGTGTGTGTGTGTGTGTGTATGTGTGTCTCAAACCGGAAGAAAGGGAGAAAGGGTGAGGAAGGAGGGAGGGAGGGAGGGAGGGAGGGAGGGAGGGAGGGAGGGAGGGAGGGAGGGAGGGAGGGAGGGAGGGAGGGAGGAAGGAAGGAAGGAAGGAAGGAAGGAAGGAAGGAAGGAAGGAAGGAAGGAAGGAAGGAAGGAAGGAAGGAAGGAAGGAAGGAAGGAAGGAAGGAAGGAAGGAAGGAAGGAAGGAAGGAAGGAAGGAAGGAAGGAAGGAAGGTAGGAGAGAAAGAAAGATGTAAAGTTTAAATTATTATTTTCATTTCTGGGAAAGTGCAGGCAAAAAAGAAAAAAAAAATTCTCCAACTTGAAGATAGTTTGAGTGGCTATGAAACTTTCCATGGATAATATAGGTGGTTGCAAAACTTGCGAATTTGCATTTGTTGCAATGATAACTATTTTAATTACTTAATTTTCCAAGATGAAAGTTGTGACTTACAAAGAAGCAAAGCGATTTGTTTTGCATTTTCAGAGAAGCAAGGGCCATGACAAAACCCCCATCAGCTCGACCATTTCACTCTCTTTAATAATTTATCCATGTGTACTTTAAAAAAACTATGGACAGTCTCATCATTGTAAATGAGGTTCTAAAACGCTCTAATTCAGAGTTTGTTAAATGTTTAATTTGTTTAAAAATTTATTGAAGTATCTCAAAGCCGTACTTTAAACATTTTGTGCCAAAGAACATTACACAGTCTTCCAGAGTCCAATGTGGTATTGACTAGTGTAGGAGACAGGACTCTTGTGTTATGTCCAGATTTTGAGTCACTGGGAGACCTTTTAAGGTCATTTTTCTATTTATTTTCTCATTTTGTTACTTTTAATTAAAGTTGGCATAAACGATTAACATTTCAACACAACCTACAGTGCTGATAGAGAAAATACAAATTGTATATGATCAAAAATTATTAAGAATACACTTGCTGGTTGTGGTGGCACATGCCTTTAATCCCAGCACTCAGGAAGCACAGGTAGGAGGATTGTTGTATATTCGAAGCCACCCTGTGACTCCACAGTGAATTCCAGGCCAGCCTGGGGCTAGAGTAGGACCCTACCTTGCAAAAAAAAAAAAAAAAAAAAAAGCAACAAACAAACAGAATACACTAAGTCAATTGCTCATCTATATGAACAAGGGAAATAGTCATAAGATGTCTTTTAGATATTTTTATAATCTTATTGAGATGGGCCAATGTGAAGAGTTCTGTAAGTAAATGGTCAATAAGATATATGTTAAAGGCTAGAAAAATAGATCAGCATTTAAGATACTTGCCCTTAAAGCCTAATGACTCTGGTTTGATTCTCCAGATGCACTAAGTGGCCCATGCATCTGGAGTCAGTTTGCAAAAGCCCTTGGTGCACCCACTCTTTCTTTCTATCTCTTTTCTATCTCTCTCTACTTGCAAATAAACAAACAAAAATATTTTTAAAATAAGTTAAATGAATAAATTTCCTCATAACTTTTACATGTATTATAAATGCTAATGTCAGTAATAAACATGAATTAACAAAAATAATGACTAAATTCATATTATTTTAGTTAGAAAAGATTCTTAGGACACTAAAAATGAAAGCTATACTACATTCACCACTTAATCTACATCAATATTAATATGGTTTGCTTCCCAAAATAAAGTATTAATAAAATACAAAAATAGGGAGAATTTATGCACAATTCATATAATCTGCAAAAAAGTTAGGCTTATTTCTCAGTTATGTTTGTACCATAATAGCATACTTACTTATTTATTTATATTCACAAGCAGAAAGAGAGAGAATGGACATGCCAGGGCCTCCTGCCAATGCAAAGGAACTAAGGATAAATGCACCACTTTGTTTATCTGGATTTGCATGGGTATTGGGAAATCAACTCTGGGCCTGCAGGCTTTGTCAGAAAGCACCTTTAAGTGCTAAACTATCTCTCAAACCCTTGAGTAAGCATATGTTAAACATACCTTCAAAAAGCCAATGTTTTGAATCGGTACTTACAAAAAGAAAGCACATAAATCTATCCGATACCTCCAAGTATATTAAATATTTTAGTTACAAAGTATAAATGTAAACACTATTTAAGTGCATATATATATACAGGTTAAGATGTTCACTTGTTAGGTACACCACACATGTTACTGGGAAGTGTCAACTACCGATAGATACCAAACCAAAAACATCACAACAAAAGCCTACCCTCTATTTCCAAAAGAGGCAGAAAGGATTGCATAGCAAGTAAAGTTTTAAGTCAGTAACATCAGGAGAGAATAAGCAAAACACTGTCATTTGTTTTGCCCACACTAGTGAACACGTAGTTCAAAGTTTAGAGTTCTACCATGGCCAGACTTAACCCCCTGCAGGAGAATAGCTGAGAAGAGGGGAGCTCTTGTTCTCGCAGGTGATGAGACTTCTCCCTGCGCTGGCACTGCTGAATGCGTGTGTGTTTGAGCTTCTGAGGGGTCATTAAAAAAAGCGATTCTCCTCCTCCCAAGACAGTTATCCTTTGTAGATACTGCAGAGGCTGAACTTCTAGCTATGGCCAGTGGTCTTCAGAGACTTTACCCTCAGGTATCAAGTGAGGAAAGTGTAAAATGGAGTCTTCTGTATCTTTCTTGGAGACTTCCTCATTGACCTACGTCATCCAGCAAGGCACCGCCTACCTTCTACTACCTTTTTATAATGCCATGTTATCAAGAACCCATCAAAGGATCGATTCATTTATAAGGTCAGAGCCCTCGTGGTCTAATCATTGCCTCTCAATGACTGGATCTATCAACTGTGTATTAAGTCCCACGTGAGATTTGTGGAAAGATTTTTTTTTTTTTTAATCTAAACCTACAATCACTTTGTGTGTGTTTGTACATGTGTGTGTGAAGCATATGTGTGTTAATGGGCCCTAAAACTAAAAACATTTGAAGAACTCAGAAGAAAGGTTATGCTTATTGGGGTAGGTTTTTCTAGAGTGAAAATTTGCAAATTATACTCAGCAAAAAGGCAGGGTTCATGGAGCAAAAATCAGCAAAACCTAAGAATAAGAAACCTAAGAATCTAGGATACTGTCTGTGTCCTGAACATGTTGCTCCCCAACTTAAATTTACAGAAACCTAACAAACACAGGATAATTGTATCAAGAGGTAAATGTGTTAGTGGGTGACTACGTTGGAAGGGTTCAGCCATCATGAACAAGAGTAACATGCTTAGGTTGTAGACAGCTCCATGTTATTGGGATGAACATTCAAACCAGGAAATTTAGGGGAGAAAGGGATTTATTTCAAGTTAAGATCCAGGAGTAAGTTCTTTAGGTGGCAGAAGAAGCTGGCTCCCTTTAACAGATCTAAGCAGAGAGAAAAATTGTAGCAGAGGGCTGGAGAGATGGCTTAGCGGTTAAGCGCTTGCCTGTGAAGCCTAAGGACCCCGGTTTGAGGCTCGGTTCCCCAGGTCCCACGTTAGCCAGATGCACAAGGGGGCGCACGCGTCTGGAGTTCGTTTGCAGAGGCTGGAAGCCCTAGCGCGCCCATTCTCTCTCTCTCTCTCTCCCTCTATCTGTCTTTCTCTCTGTGTCTGTCGCTCTCAAATAAATAAAAATTAAAAAGAAAAATTGTAGCAGACAGAAAGACCAGCCCCAGCACACACACAAAAAGCTGAAAGCACACAAGCGCAGCAGACGGCAGGGATCATGAAGAGCTCACGGCTTTGTGCACACCTTTGGCTGGATTTCAGATCTGCCTACAACACCTTAGGAAGTGACCCCAGGATCCACCCAAGCCTATGGAAACCTCCTCTAGCCAGGTGGCAGGAGATAAGCTTTAATAAAACACGTGAGTCTGGGGGTGAGGGGGTGGCACACATATAATCAAAGTTCCACCGTTTATAAATGTGGCTTAGCAGAGATTATTCATGCTTTCAACCATGTAAGCATATGCAAAAGCCACTATGTATGAAAAACAAACACAGACAACCAAATTTCTTGGCTTCTTGATCTTGACCTTACCAGCTTCCCATACTATCATAAATTTCCATGTGCATAAGTGGGCAAGCCTATGACATCTTGTTGCAGCATCCTGATTTGTTTAAGACATGTTGGTTACATGGTACATTTACATAAATACCATGTAACTAACATGTTACAACACAGATGAAATGTCAGAGTTCATTAAATCCCCTGTATGCAGAGTATTTATTGAGGGGCAATCAGACTCTTAACCCTTGTGACTCACCTTGGGCTCTCAGACTTCAAGCTTCACCCACATCAACATAAAATATTTATTTACAGTGAAACACCTGTTTGAATAAATTCTATGGTGAAGCAGGCATAAAATGGGTTCAGAACTCAGGTATATAAAATAGGTAGTTGTGGGCTGGAGTGATGGCTTAGGGGTTAAGGCACATGCCGGCAGAGCCTAAGGACCCTGGTTTGATTCTCCAGGTCCCACTTAAGGCAGATGCACTTGGTGGCGCACGCGTCTGGAGATCGTTCGCAGTGGCTGGAGGCCCTGGCCCTCCCATTCTCACTCCTTCTCTCTTCCTCTATCTGTCTTTAATAAATAAATAAAAATAAAATCTAAAAAAAAGGTAGAAGTAACTTTGTAAAATAAATGTAATTTAAAAAATGATTTTATACTGTATTTTTTTTTTGTCAGTGTTGTGACCAAATGTGTGACAAAAAGTAACTCCAAGGAGGAGAATTTTTGCTCACAGTTCAGAGAAAAACAATCCATGATGGCAAGGAAACAAGGTAGGGGAGTAGCTTTGTTCAGATTAAAAACAGGACAGTAAAGAAAAAGGAATGCCATTGTTTACCTGAGCTCTTTAACTTAAAGTCTAGGACTCTAGCCCATGGCACGGTGTGGTCTACACTAAGGTGAGTCTTACTCTCTCAGTTGATTCTCTCTGGACTCATACTCTCAGATACACCCAAATGTGTGCCTCATTAATCCCAAAGATCGTTTCTTAACGTACTCAAGCTGACATGTGAGTTTGACCATCATGCATGCTCATGGCCAAAAGCTGTGTTAAAGTTGATTAAAGAGAAGGCTCGTCAAAAGTAGTTGACCTTTGCTTAATTGATTTGAACCCCAGTAAAATGGCCCTAAGTTCTATCAAAACATTATCTAACAAAAGATATTTGCTGATAAGATGCCTTAGTAATGTGTTGCTTATTTCTATTTTCATATATTTAGAGACACATTCCTGCTAGATAACCCAAGCTTTACTGAGCCCATCCAGTGCTGGGATTTCATGTGTGTACCACCATGCTTGGCAATAATTAGTTACTGAATATTTTAGGTTTATGGAAAGCTTTTACTGCCATTTTTTTTTATTTAACTACCAAATAAGGGGATCTAAATGAGCAGAGAGCTAATTTAAGTAATAAATCATTCAACCAGATGAAAAATTGGAGGACAATTTCACTGCTGGTCAGATATTTATATTGTCCAAGTAGGAGTAAGGAAAGTATCTGAAACCACAGATCAGGTTCATTTAAACTCTAGTTTAAGTTTAACTGCACTGCTAAATAATGCATAAAAATGATAAGAATTATTTAGATTTCAATATCCTCCCCATGAGAAATAAAAGGTTTCCTCTACTGATTAATATGGCAAGAGTTTCATGTTCCCAGTACATCATAGACATGGAGGTATTGAATTCCTATAGTGAATAAATACCTTAAATGAAAATGTAAACACTAAACTATAGTAACCCAAGTTCCTTCCAAAACTGAGTTTTTCAAGACCATCGCCATTAGTCTTATACTCACCTGGTAGCATACATGACATACGATAATTTGACTTAGACAAAATGTGATATTTAGCAATGACGAGCTGTGGACA
The DNA here is from genome assembly GCF_020740685.1 of Jaculus jaculus. Taxonomy (NCBI): domain Eukaryota; kingdom Metazoa; phylum Chordata; class Mammalia; order Rodentia; family Dipodidae; genus Jaculus; species Jaculus jaculus. The sequence goes on from NC_059114.1 coordinate 80,197,280, forward strand.
CAGGAATCTGGGAATCCGCGTCAACAAAGAAGGCCGGTGACGTATCATGTATTAGTGTGTGTGTGTGGTGGTGCGTGCTTTCAATTCCAGTGCTCGAGTGGTAGAGGCAGGAGGATCACCACGAGTTTGACGCCACGCTGAGAATACATAGCAAACCCCAGGTCAACCCAGGCTACCATGAAATCCTACCTCAAAACCAAACCAAACTAAACAAACAAACAGAAGGTTCTGGTCAATCTTCTGACATGAAAAATGATGACAAACGCAAGATCCCTAATAAAAATAAAGAACGGTGGGGGGTACAAGAGAGGGTACAGGAGAAGTACTGTGCTGAGATGCATTCCATACATATATGAAAATGTCAAAATGAAGGCCATGATTATGTACACTTGAGCGATACTCAAAAATACCTTTAAAGGATAATCTTAGAAGATTAATGAAATCTTCAGTAGACTAGCCTTAGCTTCTTAACAGAAACAAGAAATGTTGGAACTCAGAAACAAGAACAAAATCTTGTAAACTGGAATGAGAAAACAGAGAAGGTTTCCTACATATTAAATGTGACCGTCACATTAACATTTCCAGTAAATTCAGAGAATTAGAAACCATTTCAGCAGATAGAAAGAAAACGTACATTTTTAAAACATGAACACTGTAAAAACAAAGTTGAATGTTCAACTCAGAGATACAATTTTAACTCAGGAGAGTGCCAAAAGAAAGAAAGAGGGCACAAAAGGGACACAAATATTAAAGAAACAACATACAAACACTTCCCAAGAGTGAGGGTGTCTGTTGGAATCAACAGCCAGGACAGGGAAAGCAGTTGTGAAACCTGCCGTCACCGTCACTGAGCATCACAGAGCAGAGCACGGCTGCCAGGCACGGGAAGTAGCATTTCTCAGCACTGGCAGGGAATTTAAAGGGCTGTAGAGAAATGCAGGAGAATCTCTAATGAGAAATTATTTTCTGACTAGTCATCATATATTGGGGAAAAAAAAAAAACATCAGTTTTTAGGTAGAATAAAAAACTTGTTTCAGTCATATATTCACAAAAAAATACCACTTTTGTACCAATAAAAAGTCACACAAGGTGTGATTTATTCAAATGGAAGAACAAATATGATGATAAAAAATGTGAAGATGGGACCCTCAAAAGCATGGTTACAATGATAAGGAGTTGTTACTAGAATTGTGAGCTTTCTCAGGAGTGATATGCAGAGAAAGAGATGAGCACGGTCACTTTGAGAAACGCCGCCACCACGCCGTCAACAGAGCGCAACTGACACGGCGTCACCGTGATCGGGCAGCGGGCAGGAGAGCGAGTCATGGGTAGATGGCAAAATGAGTGAACCTGACTTGTGGCAATCATTAGCCGGGACAAAGCCAGAATTATACTAGAAAAAAAATCCACCAGTGAACAGCATTAGTAGAATGATAAATATGCAGTCAGAATATTAATGCCAAGAATGGAATTTCATCTTATAATATAGGCAAATTAGGATCAAAACTTGGACAGTTTTTAGAATGTTAAATGCTCCTTGAATCATGATTGGGTTATGTTCATCATAAATTGAAATTATCTTAAGCCTAAGGTACATCTAGTGCTTTTATCCCACCAAATGTCCTACCATTACAGCACAGTACAGTGCAGGCTTACTTTCCCTCATGATCACGAAGCTAGTGGGAAGCGACTCAGCAGCAGCAAAAAGGAGTGCCGGGACACAACGTCTCCAGCAAAGGGCAAGATCACCTTTAAAGGACTGCTCCCATTGACTACACATTGCCTTCATGACATAATCAGGTAGAAAAATCACCGACCCTCTGTACTTATAATGTTAAACAGAAGGCAATAAACAACAATTAAATTTGGCTAACCAAAAATGGCTAACAACCATAATAGTTAGAAATGTATAATAACTTATCAGGGGGAAAAAACAAAAATGTAACCAGGGGCTGAGGAGATGGCTCAGCAGATCAAGGAGCTTCTTACAAAGTCTGTTGATCTTAGGTGCAATTTCCCAGCACCCATGTAAAGCCAGCTGCCAAAACAGTGGCAAAAGCCTGTTGAGTTCATTTGCATTACTAAGAGTCCCTGGGCCACCCATACAGTGTACACACATGCACACACAAACACATAAATAAATCAAAATATTTTTAAATGACAAATCAATATAATAATTGTGGAAATTATCCTAAAAATGTTAAAAGTGGGACAAGTAGTACTACTCTCTTGCTAAAGCTTAGGTAATCAACTTTAATTTTTTTTTTGTTTATTTTTTTATTTATTTATTTCAGAGCCACAGACAGAGAAAGAAGGAGGCAAAGATAGAGAATGGGCACGCCAGGGACTCCAGCCACTGCAAACGAACTCCAGACCTGTGTGCGCCCTTGTTCATCTGGCTAACGTGGGTCCTGGGGAATCGAGCCTTGAACAGGGGTCCTTAGGCTTCACAGGCAAGTGCTTAACTGCTAGGCCATCTCTCCAGCTCATAATCAACTTTTGATTTTATCAAAGTCTCAATTTTTAGCAATAAGATAATTAAAAGGCAACATTGTTTGGAGAAAATTTACACAAACTTAAAGCCATAATAAAGTGTCAAGTCAAGAAAGAAATCCCTTAAAGAAATATAATATCTGGTTATAATAAAACACAAAAGTACAATATCTCATGAACATGCCATGCACTAGACATGTGCATAAGAGGAAGGATGCAGACATTGTTTTAAAATCTGAGCATAAAAACAGGAATTAGTAAGAGGTCATTCTTCCTTATCACTGACAGGAATTTGTTCCCATACGTTTTCCATACTTAGATTTGATGAACAGAGAGCAGCAAACGTGAGTATGAAAGACAAATGCCCCTAAGGGAGACACCGTGCGCTGACCAGAGCAGAAGGGATCTAAAAAAATGTCTCATCCGCTGACGATCCACTTGGATCAGAGGCTCAAAGTGTAAGTAAAGGAACAAAGAAACGCAGGAAAGCTGAGGAAACCAAGAGCAAGGAAGTGGTGAAGAGGGAAGGAGACCACAGGGCAGGGGCAGATCAGAGGAGAGCGGAGGCCAGGGGGGAGAAGAAGGAAGGTAATCTGATTTAGGTGGTCCAATTTAGAACAATAAAAAAAGTGGCATTCCCTCCCCTACCCACCTACCAGGGTGTAGTTAGGAAGAAGGGATTCAGTGGAGAGGGAATTAATCAAGGGACAAACGAGGGAGGTGGGAGGGGATATGAGCATTGTCGACTGGACATATAAATGGGAGTTTGGCGATAAAAGGTTTTTTTTTTTTTTCCCTCTGTAGTATTTTTAATTTAAAACAAACAAAATGTGGATAACTGATTGCAAGTAATTATCCCAAATCTGGTGTGGTGTGCATGCCTGTAATCCTAGCATTAGAGGGGTAGTTAAAACCATAGCCCTAGGGAAGCAGCGGGAAGAGGAGTGGAGGGAAACGGGAAGAAGGGAAGAGCAAAAGGAAATGAAGGAAGGAGAGAAGAACAGTGGGAGGAGGAGAGGGGATGAGGGCAAGGATGAAAACTCCAGCTTTAGTTGTGGTAACTTATGAAAAGAAATCACTGAAGCTACAATGCTATATCTAAAGTAGTTTTGTTTCTATTGTTTGGCCAAGCTTTTTGGAAAAAAAAAAATTATGGACTATGAAAATTATCAATTTTCTTTCTTAGTTTGCTTTTCATAACTAACTGCATAGGCCACAAACTATGGACTGTTTTTGTTTTTCTGCTTTGTTTAGTTTGGTTCACTGTAGTTTGGATTGATTTGGACTATATTTACTTTTGTTTGTATCTCTTTATCACTGTTGTGTTTTGTTTTGTTTTGAGTTGGTTTAATCTTATGGAGTAGAATTTTATATTCAATGTCTCAGCTGTATGCAATCCCCTCGGCTATAAATCCTGGACCCAAGGTTTTGATTATACCAGTAAAGAGAATGTATCCATATTCTTTCAGTTATGTGACTGTAACGAGATAGATGTTAAGGTAATCCTCATTGAACCATTCAGCTAGCAATCTACTTCTAACTTTTATAAAAATATTGTAATAGCTACATCAAATTCCATGGGAATGGGGCTGGAGAGATGGCTTAGCGGTTAGGCGCTTGCCTGTGAAGCCTAAGGACCCCAGTTCGAGGCTCGGTTCCTCAGGTCCCACATTAACCGGATGCACAAGGGGGCACACGCATCTGGAGTTCATTTGCAGAGGCTGGAAGCCCTGGCGCGCCCATTCTCTCTCTCTCCCTCTATCTGTCTTTCTCTCTGTGTTTGTCGCTCTCAAATAAATAAATAAATAAATGAACAAATTCTATGGGAAAACTTTATTACGATTTTGCCTCTAAACTGATTGTCATTTTGTCCCTTGGGCCTTTTATACTTAATCTGATTTTTTTTTGAGAATATAGAATATATATTAGAATATATAACTAGAATATATACTATCATGATAAAGAAGATTTTCCTCTAACTCAGAATTTCACTAATGTCATTTACTTTATTTTTATTTACAAGTTTTTTAAGCTTCTTTTTAAAAAAAATTTTAAGTGTTATTTATTTATTGGAGAGTGTCAGAGAGAGATAGAGAGAGAGAGAGACAGACAGACAGACAGACAGACAGAGAATGGGCTCGCCAGGGCCTCCAGCCACAGCCAACGATCTCAGGACACATGTGCCACCTTGTGCCTCTGGCTTACGTGGGTACTGGGGAATTGAACTGGGTCCTTTGGCTTTGTAGGCAAATGCCTCAATCTCTAAGCCCTATTGACAAGTTTGGATTTTTTTTTTTTTTTTTGTAGAAGCTATATGGGGTTATGTGTTATGAATTTCCTCTAAAACCCTATTTTATCGTTGATCTATATTTTTTAATTTTTTGTTTAGTTTTATTTATTTATTTGAGAGTGACAAAGAGAGAGAGAAAGAGGGAGAGAGACAGAGAAAGAGAGATAATGGGAACTCCAGGGCCTTCAGCCACTGCAAACGAACTCCAGACACATGTGCCCCCTTGTGCATCTGGTTAAAGTGGGTCCTGGAGAATCGAGCCTCGAACCGGGATCCTTAGGCTTCACAGGCAAGCCCTTAACAGCTAAGCCATCTCTCCAGCCCGATCTATTTTTTTTTTTTTAATTTCAATTGAGCATATTTACTAAGCTGGAAATCTGAAGAATGAGAACAGGAAAAAAGAGAAAGAGAGAGAGAGAGAGAGAGAGAGAGAGAGAGAGAGAGAGAGAGAGAGAGAGAGAGAGGGGAAGGAATACGAGGGAAACTTGTTCTTCTGCATGAGCTTCTCCCATTCTTGTGGGGAGAGGCAGCGACTTGTCATGAGTATCATCCTTTAAAGAAAGGCTGACAGATGAGTTGTTTAATGTTCTGTGGAAGGAGAAGTAATATAACTGTGACAGAGTATGCAGACTATGAAATCTGCTGTAATAACATGAGGATACTGACTCTCCCTCTGCTGCTCTCTCTGTGTCCCAGCATAGAGTATAAACCTCCAGGTTAAGACTTAAGCCCCCTATGCCATAGTGAGCAAAACGGTGAGCTAAGACAATTTCAGAAAGCTCATCCTTGACTCTCAAGAGCCACTGATACAAGCTGAGGCCTCTAATTGGTAGCAGAGAAGTCAGCCCATAATGGTTTAAGCCAGAGATGAACAAGTTTTCTGTTTCTCCCAGCTGAGTGTGATCACCCTGTAGCGATGGCCACAGCCCTCAGCCCTCCAGGAAGCTTCGCTGCCTGCCGGCTGCAAAAGCCTTTCTAGCGCAGTGCGGCTGGGCTCCCGGGCAGGGAGGTGGGCAGCGCAGGTGTCAACAGCAAGCGACCCGTCTGGTGATGTGCTACCTCCCACCGAGGCTTGCAAACTCAGGCGTTACCACCTTGCCAGGCATAACCCCAGGGCATCCTGTGAACTATAGGGTTTGTAATGTGCAACTTCTGTGCCCTCTGGGATTCTGCAACACTGTTAGAGTGCTGAGCTGCAAACTGAGACATGTGTACATCAGACACTAGGAAGTTTGAGGGCTTGCGGATATAACTCAATGATAGCACAGCGTATGTGAAGAGCTGGTCTCAAAACACAACACTGAAGAGAAAAAGAAATTTGAAAGAACACTTTGTAATATGATGATTGCATAGGGAAAGGTGTCAAACTATGTGGTATTAGAGTACAAAATCAAATCGGGGTAAGTAACTCTGGAAAGACAGTCAAGGACAAGGCATTCTTAGATGATATAAAAATGGTCAGCAAACTTCAGCTTTAAGGCAAATCCAATTTTGTCAAGAAAAAGTTTATTGAAATATAGACATCATATATATATTGCCTTTTCTTCCTGGCAACGAATGTTAGGGAACTCCCCATGAGACCATAAAAGCAAGCTAAGAGAGACAAGAGACTGTGTCCCTAGATAGAACCATGAATATAATTTGGCCACATTTTTATAAAACTTGTACTTTGAGGGCTTACTTGAGCACAGTCATGTGATAACCACTTCATTTTGATGCTGAAATGCTAGCATACATACCAAAAGCTATGGCTTTGAGCTTTTGATGGGTAGTTCATGTGGCATGGTAATGTGATGGTCCATAGTCAATCGTTCCTCTTCTACTGAGGGCCCTGCAGCAGGCTGAGATGTGTTTCTCTAAAGAGAGTAGTTATCTACAGATGACGGATGCCTTGTCCAAGTTTCTAAAGAATTTTAAAGCTATTTATTTATAGAAACATCCTATAGGATCCCAGTCGAGTCAGGTAAATTGTGTGCCACATTGCTTCAAAAATCTAGATAGAATTGACAATGTTCCTCTTTACTGACAATGTTAGAAGCCAGTCACATCTTTCCAGATGTTAGAAGCCAGGGGACATCTTCACAGATCACGCAGAAACCTTCCCAGTTTCACTGTAAGTAGGAGACGCTTGAGTTTCTTTGAGACGTGGGGAATTTTATTTCCAAGCCTATCTAACATAGAAATTCCATACAAGTATATAGCAGTTGTTATTGTTTGCTTACCAGGTCCAATATGCATATTGTCATAGACGTAAAAGGCTTGTGTGGTTACTTACCAAAAGCAAGGTAGCCAAGTTTCACATAAACTGAACTGAAGATCACAATTCCCCTGAGGTAGACCAGGGAAGATGTACTGTTTCTCTTGTCAGCTAGCAGAAAACTGTTTCTGCTGTCTTTTTATGGCTGTGATGAAGAAAAGGGCATTTGACTGCTTAGTGATCACACACTGGGTGGCAAGGAACATCAAGATTTTTCATACTGTGAAGCCATATCTGGTAAGACAGTAGTAACTGGAGTCACCTGCTTGTTGAGCCCGTGATGGTCCACTGCCACTTTACAAGCTACATCTGCCCACCATAAATTACCATTGCATTAATCACCATTGGACATTTTTCCAGATCCTGACTGTGAACTTGCTATCCTTGCTAGAAGGTTGTATTTCTCTGTCTTAGCATTTCAAAAGGTAAAGAGGAACTTCCGGTGGCTTCTCCTTCAATAATCACAACAGCTCTTACTTAGTCCCAATGTTGGAAATAGTGTACTGGTTTTCTTAGCTGATAAGTGTGTTTATTTTGTTTGCTCTGGAATTGGGGAAATAACCATAAGATGAGTTCAGAAGTTTGCTGGGCCCCACTGATCATATGGCCCTAATAAATCTGCTGTTAGTTGAGCCACAGTGAAGTTTTGTTCTTCTGAAACTGGTTCAGAGCCTGATTCCATTAGTCCCCGTCAATATCTGATTATTTTGTTTTTCACAATGCATAATCACCCTGGTAACAGGCTGTAATTGTGGTGGCAAAGCAGTTTCCTGGAATGCATGAAGCCACTGGTTCAGTCCTTAGTGCCACAACAAGTAAAATGAAAATGAGGGTGAGAAGAGTTCTATTTAGACGATAGTTCTGGAGATGGGGGAGCAGCATTGGGTTAATTGCCCGACTGTGTAACAGCAAGAAGAAGAAAGAGAAAGGAACAAGCCACACACAGAAAGATCAAACCAAGCTGGGTGACCTCACATTATAACAGCCTTCTCATAGAAGAATAAATTCACTCGTCAAAACTGGCATAACTCCCTTGTGGGGATAGTGGCTCTTGTGGTCTGAATCCCTGCCTTATGACCTCACCTCAACATTACCACATAGGGACCCAACTTCCCACACATGAATCTTTTGAGGGCAAACTCCAGTCAAGCCATGGGAACCTCATACCTGCTTCACTTCCAGGAAGACTGTGATCAGCTAACCAGTGCTGGGCTACTGCAGGAGCTGGTCAGAATGCTGATCCGTGTGTTCAACATTGTGTAAATACATGCCCTGGCACCCCAACATCCAATCATCCCCTTTTTCATCTAGGATTCCCAGTTCAGTGACAGAAGGTCAGGCCTTGAAGGGAAGAGCAGTAATTGAACCTTCAAGAAGTTGAAATTCCTCACAACTTTGTTTCTCATAGTGCTGGTAATGTGCATCATTGTTTTCATGCCCAGTGGTTGTCAGGGCAAATCCACTGTAGCTTTCTACTCTCCCTAAACCACTGGGTTCCTTTCTGTACAACACCCAAGGCATGTCTGGCATTTCTAATCCTCTCAACGTGGGCCATGATTGGCTCTATATTGCAGTCCATGCGCCCACCTTCTAGAACTCTTCCTCATAACCCATGCTGAAAAGTGGCACTGAGCAGGCTTGCCCTTACCCAACCCATGTCAACAAGTTTGAGAGATCTAAGTTTAAATCTTTTCACCATTATCTTTTACACTCAGTATCCATTTAAAAGCATGTTGGCCAGATTTATCTATAAATTCCAGAACTCAGGGGTTTTTGTTAGGCTTACTTTTAGTTATGATTATTGCTTCTGTTGTGTTTTGTATCTAGAGCGCCTTCGCAGGAATCATATTGTGCATCTTACTTAAACATTTTTTGTTTATTTTTATTTATTTATTTGAGAGCGGCAGACAGACAGACAGACAGAGAAAGAGAGAGAGAGAGAGAGAGAGAAGGAGTGCACCAGGGCCACCAGCCACTGCAAAGAAGCTCCAGATGCATTTGTACCCTTGTGCATCTGGCTTATATGGGTCCTGGAGAATCAAGCTTTGACCTAAGGTCCTTAGGCTTCACAGGCAAGCGCTTAACCACTAAGCCATCTCTGTAGTTGCATCTCACTTTTAGAGGGATGACACAGTCTATCAACAGAAGCAAAATGAGATGTAAGTATACATCTTAAAGAGATAATCCCTGTCCTGAAAGATAACTGCCTTGTAGGAGGCCATATAGTTCTTCCATTGTGAGTGGTGAGGCTAGCTCCACTGACAACTTATGGTTGCTTATTTGGGGGTTGTGGGAGGTAATTCCATTGGTGTAGCAAATCATCTCTGCTGTCAGTGAGGAGACATCTTCAGCAAAGTCATAGGCACTTTGGAATTCAGTGTACTAAGTTTTGTCATGGTCTTCACCTTCGTACATATTCTAACTTATAAGAGCTAATTTCTTTCTTATTGAATACCTTAACATTAATAATATATACTCTGCAAGTCTGGGAATTCAACTTGCATAGGAATTCATCCATTTTCACAATAAGAATCTGTGTTGGATTTTGATCAATTGGCTATGCCTACAGGAAATCCAGAGCTTCCTCGGGGCATACTTAAATGCCTTTAGGTCATTTATATAGCACTTAAGATAGTAATTTGAATCAATAAACTCATCCTTTTCCTTCATCACTTTATCCAGAAACATTAGTAGCGGTCAATCAGCTTCATTAGGTTTGTTTTCCAAAACTACTTGAAAGTATCATATACAGTGTCTTCCAGCTCCTTGCTTCTTGCAAGTGTTTGGCTAGAAGCATCCAATAAAAATGTTTTATATAACTGAATGCCAGATTGCTCCAAGGAATGTTGGTGCTTGATTTTCTACTGGGAATGGTATCATTAGAATCTTTAAACCTAAGCAGAACAGAGACATAATTCCAGAAATGCCTGGACCAAATATGGTAATTCATCCTTTTAACATTTTGTTTATCTAGACTCACTTACTAACAAAAACTGAATTTGGGGAATGTGGAAATGACTCAGTGGTTAAGGTAGCATGCCACCCAAGCATGAGTACCCAAAACATCTAAGTTTTATCCACATTCCCCACATAAAATGGTGATTATATCTACATATGCTTATAACCCCAGTCCTGTAGGGAGCAGAGAATGAAGACTCAGTGGTTGCTTCCGAGGTGAGGAAGTTGCAGCAGGCTAAAGGAGCCTCCAAACAAGCGGCTTTACCTGGGAGGGAGAAGTAGATAGCAAGGCTATGGGGTGGATCCCCCGCGCAAGTACCACCCACTGCAGGCAGTTACCAACTCCATTTTGCCCTCCAGCCACTTGGACAACAAAAGCTTCAGGCCTGGCAGCTTCTGGACCACAGACGAGCCGGGCACCAGGCAGTGTTTGGCAGCCAGTCACTACCTAACCCCGATATATAGACAATGGATGGTGCAGGCTGCAGGATTTCAAGTGCCACAGATCTTTCTTTCCCTTCCCTGCGATCCGCCAGCCAGTTAGATTCTCTGTCCTCCTCCTGCTGCTGCTGCACAGACATGATATAAAGAGGCTCTTTGGCTATTTGCAAACAAAGAAAAAAAAAAAAGGCAGCTCCAGGTTCAGTCAGTGAGAGACTCCATCTCAAGTAAACAAACTGAAGCACTATAGAAAGGATATTGCTTCTTCTTTATGTACATGGGCATGGGGCATGTGCATCTGTACACATATGAGCATATAGCATACATATTGACACCACATCACATATAGTACACACATGCACAAACACCAAAAACCCCTGAATTCAGTTGGAATTCTTAGAGAAAAAGAATCCAAATGGGAAATAAACAAACATGTATATCAGCACATACATATATGTATATGCACACGCATGTATGTATTATAAAAATTCTAGTCTGAATCCAGTGAAGGAACAGATCAAAATTATCAGAGAGGGGCTGGAGAGATGGTTTAGCAGTTAAGCACTTGCCTGTGAAGCCTAAGGATCTCAGTTCAAGGCTTGATTCCCCAGGACCCACGTTAGCCAGATGCACAAGGGGGCGCACGCCTCTGGAGTTTGCTTGCAATGGCTGGAGGCTCTGGTGCACCCATTCCCTCTCTCTCTCTATCTGCCTCTCTCTCTCTCTCATTTTCTCTCTCTGTCATTCTCAAATAATGAAGAAAAATGAACAATTTTTTTTTAAATTAACAGAGAGAGTGAGAGTATTCCTGCTATTCTGCCATTTTATTCACCTTAGATCTTCAGTTTATAATGATTTTCATATTATTTGCTTAAAAGTGAGTATACAAAGACAAGATGTGTGAAGTAGAATGTCAGAGAAGGTGAGTTTCACATAACAAAAGATTGTAGCTTCCTGAATGTTTGTCACTGGATGGATGCCCAATGGGCACAGTTTCAATTATATTTGAATCACTTCACTATTTTACATTTTTCAACAAATAATGTGTCTGGATAGAAAGAGTCCAGGATCATTACAACTGTCATGATCTGCTCCAAACCACTTCTTAAATTTATTGAAAATGCATCATCTATTTCCTTACTTAAAAGTATGAAGTAAATTATACACAATACAACTTTTTTTCTATGTAGTTTAATTTTTCATAATTTTACCTTTAGGAACTTTTAAATAGACATAAGACTTTTTAAATAGGAAAAAACTCAATATCATTTATTTCATTAGAAAATAAGAGTAAAATATATAACTGAAGAATGTTTGAATTATTTCCTTTAATATAAAGAATATATACATACCAATGTCCTAATTTTTATTTTTCAAAGTGTACATATGTATTACATAGTATGTCTTGCTTAAAAGAGTACATGTTATATGTATCATTTAATTGTTTCAAGGATGAATTGGAAAATAAATATTTCAGTTATTTTATGTTTTGTTTCTTTTTCATGTTGTTTTATTTTCCCATCATTTTATTTGTTCTTATGGTTATATTATTTATTTAATTTTAATTTATTCTGTACTTAGCAAATTGCTATGAAATATATATTTTATATCTTCAGATATATACTTTTATTTTTCCCAGTTTTCATAGATCTAGTAACATAGTCTATGCAATCTAAACTTTCTCCCTTCTCCTGACATTTATGACATGTGATTCTTATGCAATTTTTTTCTTCTTCTCACTACAGCATTTACATGGAAGAAAAAGTAGAAATCTCAACATCCCGAAAGGTTTTCCCTTTCTGTATCTATTTTATTAAACTTTCCAAATTCCAGTCTAAGAATATGAAATCAATTAGAAGTTTAGAAAGACAACCAATTTATCAACAAATGCTCCTCAGGCAAGAATTCCCAAAGACTTCGTAGGGTAGAAATATATATGCTTGCAATCCACTTTCCTATATTTTAGCTTCTTACAGTTTCTTTCTGAAAACATGGCCTAAAAGTAAATTTTTATGTAAATATGAATTAGCTAACAAATCAGTGGCAAAGCCTGTGAATGTCTAAGAAATGTGGATGAGACAATGGATCTGGAAAAGTGGTTACCTTACTGGAGGATAAAAATGTATTGATCACTTTATTGAATGTTTAGGGAAGACCTTGATAAATGGACAAAAAGAATGATGAAGAGGCATGAGGGAAGAAATGGTGAGGCTGAGAAGCATGCAGCTCTGAGATTATCTGGGCATAAATGAACCCTCGTGGGGAAGCCGCAACCTGAGAGAGGGAGGGAATCTTATGTGAGTAACAAGACTCTGCAGAAGTGGCTAAACTGGAATAACACTGAAGTGCACCACAAATATTATTTCAGGGTTTTGTTTTCTTACAATTTCAATAATAAGCAAAGATATAATCAAGAAATGAACAGATAATAAAAACAGTAGCAGACACTAGATTGAGCCAAGATGATGTATGCAGAATGCTGAGTGGTGCAGTGAGGAATATACAAATCCAAGCTCCACAGCCCACTAACCACCGGCCAGATGCCGTGTCATAGGGCTATGGCGCCTGCTCAACAACAGGTGCACTGAGTCCATGGTGGCAAGAATCTAATTGAAAGCTCTGCAGAAAACCTCGCCAGTACAGTGGAACAAAGAAGAGGACAGAATATCTGAGCTGGGAGACCAGATTTTAAAAGGCGGGGGGGGGGGGGGGGGGGGGCTTTTCAACAAGGAGAAGGGTAAATTAATATAGTGATATGAGTTAGACCTCCAAGATATTTAGTAAATTATGAAATGATCAAGCATAAGAATTTAGGGTATAAAAGAAAATTTTCATTCTAAAAGGACAGTAAATATTTTCAGCAAAAGCATAGAAGAAATTTTCTAAAAGTTAGGTAAGAAAAGATAGCAATAAAAATGGAGGAGGCAAGACCAGAAATAAGCCTCCCATCATCACATTATAATTCAACTAGTACATATACAACCCAGTGAAAGTTTAATGCAAGAGAGAAGCACTAACTATTTATAAAGGCAGGTCTGACAGCATAGCATCAGATTTCTCAACCAACACTCCAAAAAGCTAGAAAGCGTGAATAGATTCATTTTAAGTTCCAATACACATAATACCTTAATAAAATTTACTCCAAATGTTTAATAGATTTGAATTCAAAATACAAAATTATAAACTGCTTGTGAAAATATATAGAAGAGGTACTTTGAAATTTACAATGTTCTTATATTTGTTACCAAAGCAGCAATTCGAAAAGAAGAAATTTTATAATGTAAAAATAATTATTTTCTTTGAAAAAGTTGTTCTGTAAAAGTCCAAATACAAAGAATAAAATGAAGACTTGAAATGAAAAAAAGGAGGAAAAAAAAATACCCTGCCAACCGAGACTACACCATTCAGCAAAGCTTTATGTCTAAATGAATAGAATTTTCCATAATAACAAAAGGATAAAATTATTCATAAACATTAAACCCTCTCTATAAAAAACACTTAAAGCAATTCTTTGGACCAAGGAAAAGGAAGAGCACGCATATGAGGCCACAGAAAAGAACAATCCAGGCTGGGAGAATCATTATGGAAAAGGTGGATATGGCAAGGTGAAGTCCCGTGTTATGACCATTTCTGTCATAAATTAGCACCTGCCCATTAGTAATAACTTGATATAAGTGGTTGCACTTCTCTAACCAAAATAAAGAGACTAGCATAATGGACTAACAGGGATAATCCTAGCTTTTGTTGACTCTAAGAAATTCACCTGTCTTTAAAAGACTGACAGTTCCTTAGAATGAAAGATTCCAAAGCCTATTTCTAATTAATGGGTTAAGGAAACAAGCAGGTAAAATCTGGCAAGGTAGATTACAAACCACCACTATTTACAGGAGATCAAGAAGGTCACTTTGTACCGATTAAGAGAATAATGCACCAACAACATAACATAGCAATTCTATGTATATATATGCACTGGACCCAGTAGGACCAGACTTCAGTAATGGGGAATTTAGTTCCTGTAATGGTGTAACCACTATTGTGTGTCGCATTCTCTATTAAATAACCTACCACACATGATTTGCAAGTAATCCTAATTTGAGTTAGAAGGTCAACAAATTCAATCAAAATCAAATAAAACAGTATAAAACAAGCAGGATGGGATTCTGCTGGGAAGAAGTCTTTTACTTGGAGGGGAAAGGGGAAGAGAAAAGATAAAAGCAAGAGATACAAATGCATTGTATACATGTATAGGCTTGTCAAAAATTAGATATGAAAATAATAGCTACTAAACACCAAGAAAGATTGTAGGACATCCAGTATTGAGTGATGAATAGGTCATTTAAGAAAATAAGGAGAAAATTTTAAAAAATTCTAGAATCAAATGACAATGAAACATAATATATTAAACTTTATGGGTACAAAGATGACAGTCCCAAAAGAGGTTTATAGCTGTTTATGAAGTTATGAAGTTTATGAAGTAAGAGAACTCTCAGATAAACAGCTTAATGATATACCACAGGGTCTTGGGAAAGGAAGAACAAGCCAGACCAATAATAATAATAATAATAATAATAATAATAATAACAATAAGTAAATGTTAAGAAATCATTATCAGGGCAGATATTAATGAAATACAAACAAGTGACAACAACAGAGCAAAAAAAACAGTACAAAACAGAACCAAAGAATGAACAGCTGGCCTTCTAAAACAATAAACAAGATATATAAACCTTTGGTGAAACTAACCAAAACCAAAGAGAAACAAGTTAATAAAATTACAACACAAAGGGAGTCATTACAACAAATACTAATAAAAATTCAAACAATCATGAGGACATGCCTTAAAAATATATACTCCATTAAACTGGAAAATCCTAAAGTAGTGGGTGACTTTCTAGAGAAGTATGACCTATCAAAATCAAACCAGGATAAGATGGCAATTTAAACAGCCTATCACAACCAATGAGATTGAAGCAGTCATAAGAAATCTGGCCCTTTCCCCCAAAAAGTCAAGACCTACATGGATTCACTGGTGAATTTTGCCAGACTTTCAAAGAAGAAATAAGATCAATACTTCCCAAACTAGTCCATATTATAGGAAAGGAAGGAATACTACCAATCTCCTGTATTTTCCTGCTACCAAAATCAGTAAGTGCTACAATAGCAACAGAAAAATTACAGACCATATCCTTCATGAATCTCCACCATAACCAAATTGGAATTATTCAACCTACACAAATCAATAAATGTAATGCACAGTATGATTTGACTCAAGTACAAAAATCATCTGACTGTATGCAGAAAAATCTCTTGACAAAACCCAATATTCTATCATTGTAAAATCCCTGAAGGAACTGTGAGTGGAGGGAGCATAGTTCAAGGTAATAAAAGCTGTGTATAACAAACACAGACCATATTTTTACTAAATGGAGAAAATCTTCAGCCATTGCCACTAAAGTAAGGAACAAGGCAAGGGTGTCCACTTTCTCCACTCAGTGTAGTACTAAAATTCTTAGCTAGATCAATAAGACAAAGGAAGCAAATAAAAGGGACACATTGGTACCAGTGGAGTGGGATCATTCCTGCTAGAAACCTGAATGTGTGGCTTTTGAATTTTGTAATGTGGAAAGATTTGAAACATGGCCTAAAAAAATGCTTTGCAGTATAACAGGTAGATCTTGATGGGCCATTCTGTTGAGAGAGTGGGAAGACTTAAATGCAGGAGGTACTGTGGACAGTGGAGGCTGGCTTATGAGGGGAAAGAGAACTTTGGCAAGACTGGGCTAGAGGCAATTTGTGGGAGAGTTTGGCTGTGCTCTTCCCATGTCCTGAGAACTTGAGCAAAATTAAATGTCAAAGTAATGGTCTGATGTGCTTGGTGGAACACAGACTGCAAAGATATGAGGGATTTGTAAAAAGCATTTCAAGTCAGAAGTGAAAGTTTCAGGCTGGAGACTAAGACCCCATTCAGCTACAGTTGTTTGAGAGATTAAGACAGAGAGAGCGCCCCTTGTCCCCATGGTGACAGTGGCCGGAGGGGTGGGGGGTGAGGGAGAGCTCTTTTTAAAGTCCGCTTCCACCCTCTCCCCCATTAAGGAGTTTGGTCTCCTATTTGGTACCTGTTTTGGAAGTATGACAAATACAGGAAAGATAGGATCTTTGTATTTATAATTTTTTTGAGATGGTCCCTAGGTGATGTGGAGCAGGATTATAATCCCTGAATAGAGGCCATGAGGGATGATGGCATGAGACCATGGGTTGCAGAGCTAATCCCAGGGTTTTGGAGATGCAAAGACTGTGAGATGGCCATCAAGGGAAGTAACTTGATCTGTCTTGGGTGAATCTGCTGGAAAAACCAGCAGCACAGGCAAGAGGGGTAGAATTAGGACCCTAGAGATCTTACAAAAAAGTCCTAGATGCCCAACATGGAGCTTCAGGATTTAATATTCGCTCTGCTTGTTTTAGAAGTCGCAATGGTTCAGTCCTGTAACGTCTTCTTTTAGCAGTGGAAATGTATACTTTGGGCCATTATGTTTATGCAACTTGTGTTTTGGTTTTATAGGCTCAAGGTTAATAAGTTTTCTTATGAGACTTTGGGCTTTTAAGATGTGGAATTGATAAACACTATGAGGATTTTTAAAGTTGGATGAATAGGCCTATGAAGGCCAAGAGTAAAATGCTGTTGTTTGAATTAGACATCCTTCTTATCCTCATAGTTTTCTAATGCTGGTTCCCTCCCTGGTGGCAATTTTGGAGGTAGAGCCTTCCATGATGAGGAAGTGAGTTGCTGGGGGAGGGCTTTGGGGTGTCATGGTTTCACCTTGCCAGAGCTCAGCGCACTCTCTTGCTGCTTTCTGCCAACTGCTTTGGCACACAGTGATACATAGCCTCTGCTCTACCATGCCTCCCTGCAGTGATGAAAGTACCCCTTTGAACTATAAACCAGAGCCACCCCTTTCCTCCTACCAGTTCTTTGGTTGGGTACATTGTCCCAGCAATATGAAAGTAACTACACTAGAAAGTAGGAAATCTATATATAAGAAAGTTGTTCATAAAAAATAAATTTAACATAAGAAATCAAATTATTTTTTATTTGCAGATAATATTATTCAATACATAAGAGACTCTAAAGACTTCATTAAAATATAGTTAGAGCTCATTAATACTTTCAAAAAAGTAGCAGGATACAAAATTAATACACATAAATCAGTAGTCTTCTTATATGCCTACAACAAATCTATTGAAGGTAAAAATCAGAGAAACAATCCTATTCAAAAATGACTAAAATAAAAAAAGCCCTTGATATAAACCTACCTAAGGAAGTAAAAACCTCTACAATGAACACTTTAAAGCATACAAGAGAGAATTTGAAGGAGGCACTAGGATATGAGAAAATAATTCATGCTCTTATCAAAGGACTCTATATAATCATCATTAAATTTCCAATGCTATTCTTCAGTGAAATCAGAAATGCAATGCCATCTCAAATTTAACATGGAAGCACAAAAGATCTCATATAGTCTAATCATTCTCATCAACAAAAATAAAGTTGGTATATCAACATAACTGATTTTTAAGGCATGCTACACATCCGTAGTAACAATAACAGTGTGGTAATAATTTATAAGTATCTGGCATGGGTGGATCATTCTGCATCCAGAAATGTTGTCAGTAGGTGCTACATGGTAACTCAGACATCACTATCATGCCCTCCAAGGTCAGACAGCACTTCAGAAGAGGGGTTGGAAAGAATGTAAGAGCCAGAAAATGCAGAAGGGTGCTGTTAAACAGTGGCTTCTGTACATGGAGTACTCCCTTAATTCAGGAACTCACAGAAACTATTGTTACCTGTAAAAAATCTGAATAATATTTTGGGCCCATCAACATTACATCATGGATAGTGATGTAGACAAAATAATTTTAAATTATATAAAAGAAGAAGGGTTAATTGAACAGATGAGGAGGTTAATTGGGAGACAAGGAGGAAAACACAAGATAATGAAGAGAAAATTATGATCAAAGCATATTGAACACATATATACAAAAACAAAAAACTTGAAAAGAAAGTACAATTATATATATTATATATTGTAATATATATATTATATATATATATTATATTATATATATTATATTATATATATTATATTATGTAACATATATGACTATATATATATATATATATATATGCATACACACACACACATACATACATATACATATACACAAACTTCCTGCCATGTGAAACAGACTGTACAATTCCTTGTTTTGCAGAAAATCAAGTTACAATACTTATAGAACCTTAAATAGTAAAAGAAATCAGAAAGGTATGGAAAGTAAAGTCTTTTCTTGGTTAAACCTGAAATTGTTTGTTCTCAGACTTGGAGGGAAATTCAAGAAAATAATAAGCTCAAAGTCAGCCTCATGTGCCATATAGGGAGCTGCAGATCAGCCTGGGTTACATGAAGTCCTGTACCAAAAAACAAAATGATGTGCATTACTACTGAGTGTCATGGATCACAATGTCATTGATAACATTCTAGTGGCTGTGCTTCTGTATATTAGCTAGTGTTTCTTCCCAGGAATATTTCATTTCAACCATAAGAACCTGAAATTATTTTGAAAACTAATTGATTTTTATTTAAAAATTCTTTAATATGTACAAATACTTTGTTTTCTTTTTCAGTACACTACAAATACTGTTTCCTAAACTAGAGGATAAGAAAATAGTTTAAATGTAGAACCAAGTAATATATTGAACCATGAATTAAGTAACGTAGAACTAAAATTGAATTTTACCTTTCTAGAGTTTTGTTTTGTTGTGTTGTGTTTTTCAAGGTAGAATCTCACTCTAGCCCAGGCTGACCTGGAATTCACTGTGTACTATCAGAGTGGACTCAAACTCGTAGCCATCCTACCTCTGCCTCCCAAGTGCTAGGATTAAGGGTGTGCTCCGTTTGAGATGGTTTGTTCCTGACTCACAGTAGATGGAATAGTGAAGATGGAGAAGGCATTTTCACTTTCAAGGGTTCTGATAATGTAGCTTTTAAGTCTTTTCAATAAGGCAGAGTAGTAAGAACCATTCTAGCCAAACAGAAAACAGTTTGAAAAATTGTTATACAATAAGACAGAGACAGTCAACCGAGCCAAGGAACATAATAAAAATTAAACTTCTAATGTATCTAGTTCTAACCAAGTGCAAGGTACAACCCCTTCCAGTTTTGCTTGTGTTGCTTGGATTGTGTTAATATATTCATGAGATATGAATAAAAATCAAGTGATATCTTTTGGCATCCGAACATTATTACATCAAATTTATGGACTGCAAAAATTTTAAGAATCAGCTTTGTCCTAGAATCCAAGGCCTCACACTGGAATTTGGTGGAAGCCAGTGGAGAATGGAGATTCTAGAACAATAAAACATTTGTCATGTTGGTTGCTGTTCTGAAAGGCTCTTCACGGCATTACAGGGCCGTTGCCCTCTTGAACTGTCAGCAGCTGTGATTTCCTGAAGGAGACCCACTTCAGGTTGAGTTCACTTGCTGTCTCTCATGGAGGGGAGCCCAGCAGACTCACAGGGCCTCACCCCTACTCAAAGATACCCAAGCAGCTTCTCCAGGAGAGGCTTATGTGGCCTAAGACCTTTCAAAGGATATACAAATAGTTCATGGTTTTCATGGTTGCTTGGGAAGAGAAAGCTATTTCTTCAGTGGCATATCTGCCAATAAGTTCCCTGTGTTCCTGTGAGTAGCCCCTCACACATGCTTCACTAAGTTTGCCCAAATCAACTTTGTTTCACCAAATTGCGTTTGTGTGGAACTGCTTCCTCGCTGCTGTTGCTGGTGCCCTATCTGAGGTGAGCTGACATGAGTTCATTACTCTGAAAAAGTTCACATAGTACTTGCTGACAGAAAATTTTTTTTCTTTCCGGAAAGAAGAGTATTAAAATAGTAATGAACCCTGTTTAAGACCTAAACCTGTTTGTCCCTCAAATATGGCTTTACTCCTTTCTGAAATATTTTGGGGTATCACAAAAACAAGATAACACTTTTGTCTTCTGCACCACTTGTGAACTACAGTTTTACCTTATCAGTTGTAATCCTATTCAATGAGCAGAAACCATCTCTTTAAGCCACTTTTGCTACCCTTTGAGAAATAATTTCAGAAGTCAACTAAGCCAGACACTTAATTGGTACCCTTTGAGAAGTTCACACACACCATCTCCAGTATACCTTATTCTCTTCCTGAGTGTCTATTTGCATTTTATAAACCTGTTACTCTGTTTGTTCTTAAATTCTTTTCCGTGGTAAAGCCCAGATCCCAGCTTCATGGAGCAGGGAAGGATGGCCAGAGGAACAGCAGTACCTGCTCAGCTTTTATGGACTTGTTCTTGGAACTTCATAATTAACTACATCCAGTTAGTACATAAATCACAGAAAACAACTCTACTTCCTTTCTCTCCTTTGGGAAGAAAACTTCTGCCTCCATTGGTTAAGGTCATTAAGAATGTAATGGCCTTTTAAGCCTGAAATCTAGAGGAGTGAATCAGAATGTCCTAATGCATTGGTTAATGATGCCTTTGTACTACCAATTACCAGCAAACCCATCACATTAAAATGAACACTGTTGAATTAAATGTTAGTGTGTTTATAACAATGTATTCATAGCTATGTGATGAGCACATAGGGAGAGAGATAAAATTCCATTTTATAGAAACAGCATATTGTAAAATAAGTGAAAGAGTACATACATGGTTTACACATACCATATGTGACTCTCATGAATGTCAGAAATGGTTATATTCCATAAAGACTTAGAATTTTATTATAGAACTTCTAAATAAGATGTGGCTACAGAAGGTCAAATTCTTACTCATCCAAATTTATATTATTGCATCTCAGGATCCCAGATGCATAACCCAGTCTAACCATGAAGAAGACATCAAAAATAATCATTAAAACATTCTGTAAAACATCTGATCCACATTTTACAAAACTGTCCCAGTCATCAAGAAAGGGACAGCATGTGACAGAAAGCTAGATAAACCTGCCATGCATGCAGACCTGTGGGAGACAGAGGCCATCAGTGGTGAAAGCAGTGGACACTGCAAGCCTCAAGTTTGGCCAGCCAGGCCGAATGACCAAACGGGTACAATGATGGCATTTCTGTTATGAAGGAAACCAACTGCTGTCTAGTTGGTGTGGAGGCCTCCTCTATGGGAGGGAATACATGCCTGATATTGAAACCTAATCAAAAGCCTATGATGGGTGAGGTCATGAGCCTTAGGAGTGTAATGCCTGCTCTTGTCTGACAAAATGCAAATATTATGACCCCCAACTTCTCTGTAAGCACTGTAGTTAACATTCATACCCATATATTGCTACTCTTACTTTTTGTTAGAGAAGCTTCTCTTTTCAGATGGTGGTAGCCAATGGAATGACCCCAAAGGCATCATAGTGCTGAGAAGATGTGACACAGGAGTGTTCTGCACTGAAACATCTCGATCACACTTTCTAAGGCTCAGGGTACTTTGTGGAAGAGGTGGCAGAAAGAATGTAAGAGCCAAAAGTAGGGTAGGACTACTTACAATTCAATCGTCCAGACAGAAATTGGCCTCCATATGCATGACCTCACAATGCCTAGCACTACCCTCATGAAACCCTCATAATAGGAATAAAAAATAATGTCATTAAAAGAAAAGGGAGACTAATGAAGAGATAGAGGGGATTTGATGGAGTATGGATTTGTGAAGGGGAAAGTGGGAGAGGGGAGGGAATTATCATGCTTTATTGTCTTAAGTATGAAAGCTGTCAATAAAAAGGGAAAAATATTAAAATTTAAAAATTAAGATGAAAAATAAAAAAGTCCAAAACAAGGGGGAAAAAATCATCTCATAGTTTAGAACCATCTAAGAGGAAAAGATGATGACAGAGGAATTAGGGAAATGTGTAAGAGTGCTGCTTTCTCTGTGAATCTAGAATCAACACAAAGGTGAAGGAGGCAGACACTGAGGATACTTCAACACCTACCAGAGATCCAGAGATACAGAAGCTCCTAAGAATGCATGACTGAAGCAGACTTAAAATGCTCCCAACATGCCTCAGGGAGCTGAGGAAGAGGGGCTGGTGCTGGAGCCTGCTGGCTACAATGGTTTGAACCTGAGGGGGAGTGAGGATTAAAGAAAGACAAGCAAGGACTCCAGTCAAAGGCTAAAGCTCCGTTTATTTCTCAGCAGTCCCTTTTATAAGCTCTTGCAAACAATAAGCCAATGTACAAAAATATTCCATGACCTTTACATAAGTTTCTATCAAAACAACTTCTTCCTGTTACAGAGTCACACACCTTGACCACTTCTCAGTGCAGAAGTTATTCAAAGATTGGGAGACAGACAGACCCTCTGTTCCCAGCAATAACTTCCTCATACAAGCACAAGAGTTAAAGGATAGGTCAGCTCTTGCCCTAAATGCTGAACTTACACAATCTTGCTATTTTGCTTGCCAGTGCAAAAAGTCTTATTGCCACACAGCCCAGTGCCACAGATTCAAGGCCAGCCCAATGGCCCCCAACAGGTCAGAAAGACTATAAGAGCCACAGGTTGGGATATAATGCACAGAGACATTCCATCACCCCATAACTGACTGGTGCCCCCCACATTTCATGACCCACAATTCCCATGGGGTTGACCCACATCCTCAATAAGGAGGGCCCCTTTGGAAAAGGAGGGTACCAATATGTGGTGTTTACATACTAAGCACATCCATATCTAATGAAAAAATAACTTCAAAAGAAAATAGAAAGGAAAAGAGAGAGTAATGGAGAGAGGGAGGGGATATGATGGAGTGTGAATCTGTGAAGGGGAAATTGGGGAATGGGGAATTATCATGGTGATTTTCTGTAAGTGTGGAAGCTGTCAGAAAGAAAGAAAGAAAGAAAGAAAGAGAGAGAGAGAGAGAGAGAGAGAGAGAGAGAGAGAGAGAGAGAGAGAGAAAGAAAGAAAGAAAGAAAGAAAGAAAGAAAGAAAGAAAGAAAGAAAGAGAAAGAGAGAGAAAGGGACAGCAAGAGAATGTGCTAGTCAAGGGATGTATAAAAATGTGCATCAAATAGGTATATCTTGGGATCCTAGATGGAAGACTGCAACAGAAAAATAAGGTACATGGAAAAATTAATCTGTTCAAATAAAGTTTGAAGTTTATTTAAATAATGTCTTACTATTGGTTCTATCTGGCTAACGAACATACTAATTTATTGTTGTGACTGAGGTTTTTTTTTTTTTTTTTTTCTCCTTACATAAAATAAACCATCCTATCACCATCACAAAGCAGAGATGACCCTGGTCCCACAGTCAGGACAAAAATATGTAAAACAGCATTGTACCAGCTATATCAGTGGGAATAGTTATCAGGCTCTCACTTCTCCCTAGTAGACTAGTGAGGGCAGAGAAGACCTTATTTGGTATTCTCCCTACACTTCCTCCTTCTTCCCACCTTAATGCTGCTTGGGGATGGAAGATGCCAGTATATATGGGATGGAGAACATTAACTGAAGGCAGAATCATGATGTAACTTCCACAATGTCATCATCATGACTGGGGAAGGTCCCTGTGGTGATGCAGTGCTTGTTAACATACCCACACTCTTATATGTATCTTGTACCCATTTTCCTATGAGAAAGCCCAACAAACTCATTGGTTCAACAAATTGGATTTGGATGAAATTGTTTCTTTGGTATCTATCTATCTATGTATCATCTGTATCTATCAACTAATGTGCCAATAAAATATTGTTAACAATAGTACATGGACTATGTACTCTTTCATAACTTTAAAAAATACTATAATTATAATAAAATGAGTGGTCCTAAAATTAAGTTATAATTTTAAATTATGTTTAATATGTTATTTATTTGAGAGAGGGAGAGTGCATATGAGCACACCAAGGCCTCCTGTCCTGCAAACAAACGCCAAATGCATTTGCCACCTTGTGTGTACTGGGCTATGAGGCTTCCCAAGCACGTGCCTTTAACCAATGAGCTATCTCTCCAGCTCTAGACGTTATATCAAACTGCACACTTGAAATTATTTCTAAACTCCTAAGAAACATAAAAGATAATAAGATTAAGGAATACTTAGCTTACTAACTGAGAAACAGAATTAACATGTTCACAAATTTAGCACCTATTATAGTTCCAATTCAATAAGTTTACTGAATAAATGGTCAACATGTAACTGTCAGTAATTTCTATATTAATTTTGGTTTCTCAGTTTTGAACATGAAGATTCTTTCCCTGTTGCATATAGTGTAAAACTAGATCCCTGAGCCAGGTGGAATGTTAGATGAAGTAGATACATGCTTTCTTCTTTAAGAAAATAAATTTATACCTGCCTAAGTATTTGCAGAAATGAAAACAAACAAGATGTTTTATAACTTGAGACTCATCAAAGCTTGTACAAATAGTCATTTCATTAACACAGTAAAATAAAATGTACTATCATTGAACAAGTTACTTATACATTTCTGCTTTCTCTATAGTAATTAAGGGACATCATTTGTGAAAAAAAATCATAATGTATATTGTAGCATTTGTGACAAATTCAAAGAATAAAAATTGTTGAGAAAACTTTCTATGTTAATCATCAAGCTAAATAACAAGTGTCAAGTTATATCTAGTTATCTTAAATTTTAGCTTATGCATATACTAAACATTGCCATATGATACAGATAGCAATAATTTAACAAAGAATTATAGTATATTCTATATCAAAATATTTTCTACATTAGCTATCCTATTGATATGATGATAAGAAATAACTTCATGGTAAAAGACTAAAACTAATTTTAAAAAGTCAGTTTCATTAATAATTATACAATTTTCCTGTATTAATGTGCATACTTTCTTCCTGCCCATAATTTGTAATTCAAAACCCATTGCAGTGTCACCAATGCTGCGACATGTTTTGAAAACAGGTTGGACGATGTGACAGTTGAGTTTTCTTGTAAGAGACATGCTTCTTGGACAGGTGTGTGAAGGCATTTCCCAGAGCAAATACCTGAAGGAAAAGACTGCACAGAGTAGGCAGCCCTTCTGGTGGTAACTTGTGGGTAAAGACGTTAAAGTAAATGCCATGCCTTTTGCCCAGCTGTCCTTTGCTACTTGCTTGGGTGTTCATTGACCCCTTGCCACTGTCCTTCGTAGACCGTGGAACCCGCCATCTTCAGCCTTGCAGTTTGAACTGAAGTGAAAGCCAGTGGTTGTACAGAAATCCACCAGGCCTTCAGGTCCAGGCAGGGACTGCTATAGAGCCATCCAGTGTCATGGACTGAGCAGGTCCCATAGCCTTACACTCTCCAGCCCTCAGACAACTGTTGTTGGACTGCCAACTTCATATTATGTAAGCCTATCAAATAAATACCCTTTATATATGTATACCATTTTATAGTGTATAAAATATATATTTTATACATATATACACACATACATATACATATTTTTACATATACATACATATATATGCATAAAATATGCATATTTCATATGTATATCATTTGTATTACTTCTGCTCCTAAAAGAAGCCTAACTAATGCCAGCAAGGTTTTTTTTTGGATTTATTTTTATTAATTTATTTATTTGTTATTTATTAGAGACAGAGAGAGAGAGAGAGTGAGAATGGGCACACCAGGATTTCCAGCCACTGTACCCTAACTCCAGATTCAGGCGCCACCTTGTGCATCTAGCTTAAGTGGGACCTGGGGAATCAAACCTGGATCCTTGGGCTGTGCAAGATGTGCCTTAACTGCTAATCCATCTCTCCAGCTCTATGCCAGTAAGATCTTATGTGAATGATTATAACTTGAAATGACACTGAAAATGCTTAGAACAGAATGTCTAAAGGAATAAGATTATCCTAACATTCACATAGCCTATACAACAAGCCCTCTGAATCTGCATAACGAGCCATAAAATTACAAATAGAGAGAGCAAATATTTTGCCCACATCCAGTGATGCTTCAGGCTTCAGGTTGTGCTGTCAGTGAACAGTTCTGGACACTAGGTGGGATGGTGGCACACTTTCTAATCCAGTTTCATAAGTGTCATTAATGCTCTCGTCATTAAAGTTCCTGTGACTATCTTGTCAAAGATGCCCCTGAAAATATAATAGCTCAGCATTAGCCTCAAGTATGCAATCCAATTGTACTGGAAACAACACAATAGTTAGTGATGGTGCCTCAGTTTCCTAACATAGGGCATGATAGAAAGCGGAAGTATGTTTTGAATCCCAATTAGAAAAATACATTGGTAATATATTAATTAAACTTTTCCTACAGTATTAGCTATGTATGGTTGGATAATAATAATAATAATATTAAGTACATAGCTTACAATGAAAAATACTCATCTCTTAGTCACATATTTAGGAGTCATTTAGGCTGGTGTTCTTCTTCAGAGGCCCTCATGGATTTGAAAAGTGCCAGCTCTCTGGGGACTGACCCTTCAGAACTGTGGCTTCTGAACCTGCTTCCCATGGCTGCTGAAAGACACTGTGATCCTTGGCTCACTCAATTTGTGATGCTCCTGGCAAGGTTGCCTCAAAGAGAGCATCCCTCAAGGATGACAGCAGGAAAGCAAGACGGCCAAGGAACAATACTCAGTCTTTTAAAACTAATCTCAAAAGTGACATATCACCACTTTTGTCATATCCTGTGGGTCACTCAGACAAGAGGCGGTGCCTTATTACAAACTGCGAACATACAGAAAGCAGGAGAGGGGTTCCATGGGAGACACGTAGAGTCCTCGTAGTGTGGAAATATGCGCTTCAAAGCTTATCCACTTACCTGGAAGCATGGATTTTATCCAGGCATATATTGATGGGCACTGGTAGAACCTTAGGGCATGTAAAGCAATAGGCAACATCAAAAGTAAACATTGCATTATTCAAAACCTTGATGTTATGACAATATTGAAATAGAGCACAATATTTTTCTTACCCATCTGCCAAAGTCTTTGGTAGTCTATTGTTTCCACTCTAGTTAACTTTTTGTTTGTGAAATATTCTCTATTTAAAAGTAGTCTTGTACTTGATTATGTGCAAACAAAGATACAAGGAGAGCACTTTTAGATTGTTTAGAAATATTTCTTTCTTCACTGCATTAGTAAGCTAAATGTCATGAATCATATGATTTTATTGAATGGATCTAATTTCTAAATGTAGTGAATCATATAATTATTTTACTAATAAATTGAACAACAATTACTTTTTACAACCTAGTGGTCATTTATCATAAAAATCGCATTGTCCTGGGCAGAAAAGAACATGGTCATTTTAAATATAATCCCCTATAAGCACTGTTTCACACAGTATTTGAAAGCAAGAAATTCTGAGCTGAAGTTTCTCTTAAACAATTGTCAAAACATTTATCTTACAAAGCATTATTCAGCCATGCTATGTGGTATATTTTTTTATGAATTGATAAGTTCAATTCAAAACAAACCAAAGTAAATACCTCTCAAAGATTTCTACCATCATAAGGTACTTAAAAAAAAAAGACAATCACCTTTTTCATTCTAATGTTTTCAAAATACATGCTTTCTTATATTGCTATGTTGCACTGGTACACTGATGGACATTATGGGGAAGTTAAAAAAAAAAAGAACTAGTTATGAGCTGTTTGGAGAATTCAATAACCTGGCAGCCTACAGCTCATGACAGAGCTGTGTTAATCATTGTGGAAGTCATCTGGTTATCATCATATAATGCTGGGTAGAGCGGAAATGCGAAATTAGCTAACTATATATTGCTTTAATTCCATAATTAAGTAATTGAACTTGGAACAAACAGCTTACTACTTCCGTTTTAATTAACATTTTACTATGTAACTATAATACTAACTGAAACACTGTCTTCTGCATGCAGGGCCAATTATGTTATGCATTACTATAAGTAATAAAACGTTTTACTAATCAAACATTTATGTTGATCAGACATTTTTATGTGGTGGCAATTATAAGAAAAGGAATCAGGTTACCAGTGACAAATGTTCTTAATTAGAGTTGAACATATCCAGATTAGTCATACTTTGTATTCCTATTTAAAATACTATTTTCTTAGACAAATGTAGATTAGTTAAAGTCATTGACTGTTTAAAGATTCTAACTCAGAAATATCAAGTCCTACTTGTTACTTGATTATGATTGTGTTGTTTTCTAATTAATATAGGCTGCATTGGTGGACAGATTTATTTAACTAGCAACACAGTTTTTACCAGCATTAGAAAAATAAAACATTATAAATTCCAATTTGCATTTTTAATTTGGAACATTATTTGGCTTAGATTACTTATAGTACAAATATATTACTAAAGATCTCATAAATAATACAGAAAATTTTAAATCATCCCTTTCTTACTGAATTAGTATTTGGCACCATCTTCCTGAGTAAAATATCCTGCCACCATCATCAGTGAAGTAGTTAGTAATCACACAATAGAAGAACTTTACTATTTCATAGAAATTGGCATTGGCTATGACTATTTGAACTCCTAAAGCACTTCATAATTAAGTTTTATTTGATCTTAATAGTATATTTGCCAATGATAAGTTGCCAGAGTATGAAAACAGTATGTGCTGAAGAAAAAGTCCAATACCACAAATACAAAAACTACATGATCCCTCATATGTGAACCTACTGGGCACTTGTGTCATCACAGGAGAAAGGAGATTAGCTGAGAAAAGGACAGGAACTAGTAGGTTGGGAAAGGCTGGGAACAGGAAGGTAGAATGGAATGACTATGGCCAACGATAAAGTTGAATGAAAATGTCATTATAGGGCTGGAGAGATGGCTCAGTGGTTAAGCGCTTGTCTGTGAAGCCTAAGGACCCCAGTTCGAGGCTCGATTCTCCAGGACCCACGTAAGCCAGATGCACAAGGGGGCGCACGTGTCTGGAGTTTGTTTGCAGTGGCTGGAGGCCCTGGCGTGCCCATTCTCTCTCTCTATCTGCCTCTTTCTCTCTATGCCTGTCGCTCTCAAATAAATAAACAACAACAACAAAAAAAAAATTTAAAAAAAAGAAAATGTCATTATAAAATTTACAACTTTGTACAAATAAGTAGATGCTAATTAAAAAATAGGTGCATACCTTTCTAAATCGGAATGCTACACAGCAATGAGAAAAAAAAGTTTGCAGACATAATGTTGACTTGACGAAGCAAATCTTGGGCTGCTGGTTATCATTGCAGAATACAGCCTGGGAAGAAGCACAAGAAACTGTTGTAAGGTATGGCAAATGCTTTTTATCCTTGATCGGTTGACTTTTACTGACTATGTATATATATATATTGGCATTAACTGAGCTACATATGTAAAATAAGTAGGTCTTACCATGATAAAGTGATACCTTACTTAAAAAAAAAAACATGAAATAAAAGTATATAAAAGAGAAAAAAAGACGAAATGATTGGGAAAATTTGTTCTAGAACATAAAATGTTCCACATCTGAAAGTGTCAGAGAAATTCTACTTCCTTAATATGACTAAAAATTGAAATACTTGAGAAACAAGGAAATGGGAAAATTAATGACATAACTTTCACTTCAAAAAGTAGAGCAGGGCCAGAGGAATGGGTTAGCAGTTAAGGCATTTACCTGCATAGCTAAAGGACCCAGGTTCCATTCCCCAGGATCCATGTTAGCCAGATGCACAAGGTGGCACATGCATCTGGAGTTCCTTTGCAGTGGCTGGAGGCCCTACTATGCCCATTCTATCTCTCTCCTCTCTTTCTCTGTCAAATAAATACATAAATAAATAATAAAATATTTCATAAAAATTTATAAAATAAATTAATAAAAAGTAGAGTAAACATAGGAATTGAAATCAAGATGAGAAGCAAGCAGGCAGTGTCATTGAATAAGAACAAAATACAAATCAAACAAAAATTAACAAAATGCTTCATTGTTTTAAAAAAAAGTAATAGAATTGATTGGCCCTTAGCAAAATTACCTAAGATAAAAGAATGTGGATGGGGCTGAAAAGATGGCTAAGCAGCTAAGGCACTTGCCTGCAAAGCCTAAAGATCGGGGTTCAGTACCCACATAAATCCAGGTACCCAGTGGCTCATGCACGTGGAGTTTGTTTGCAGTGGTTGGAGGTCCTGGTGCACAAATTTCTCTCTCTCTCTGTCCATCTCTCTGTCCCTCTCTCTCTCTTTCTTTGTTTCTCTCTCTCTCTCTTTCCTCCATCTCTCTTTTCTTGCAAATAAACTCTTAAAAAGTATTTTAAAAAAGGAATGGGGATGGAAAAATTCCAAGATTCAAAGTGAAAATGGGCTTATACTAGATTCTACAGTCAATGCAAAGACAATAGGTAATGGACTATTATCTAAGACCATGAAAGAAGTTTGATAAATTTTATTAAATAGCCAGTGTTTTAAAGAGCACAACTAAAAGTTTCTATACTTAATAGTGATTTAAAATCTCTAATGAAATCACATCTCTGATGGTTAATCTCTGGTTGTCAAACTGATAGGCTTTAGAGGCCAGTCTATAGAAAGAGTTGGGATTGGTCTCCATTAGATTAACTGTGGTAGAAAAATCCACCCTAACTGTGAGGCACATGGCAGCCTGGGCTGAGGATCGCAGACTGAGTAAAGGAGAAATGAAGCCGTAGGAGTGTCAAGCTCTGCTCTCCCACCATAGATCCAAGGTGAGCAGTTGGCTTCCTGCTCTTGCTGCCATGCCATCTCCACCATGACGCCAAGTACTCTTACCAGCTAGGGCATCTCCCAAGCCCCAGGAGATCATCTTGTTTAGGAGACTTGACCATTCCATGAGCTGGAGGTCCTGGACTGTATAAAAGGAGATTTCATTGCTTCTTACTTCCAGACTGTGGCTATGGTGTGAAGAACTGCATCTCATTCCTGCAGCCATGTTTTCTTTCTCACAATGGACTGTAACATCCAAGCTAAAATAAACCCTTCCACCTCAAACATTTATTTATGCATGTATTCATTTGTGTGTGTGTGTGTGTGTGTGTGTGTGTGTGTGTGTGTGTGTGCGCGCACGTGCGTGCGTGACCGCATACACAGAAGTGTAAATATATGGAAGGGTCTCTAATGCCTGTCTGGTTTTAAGTGGCCAGCTGAGGGATTGATCCTGAGCTGTCACTCTTTGCAAGTTAGTTCTGTTAATTGCAGAAACATCTCCCAGCCTCCCTAAAGCTGCCTGTTTTTTAGGTATTTTGGTCCAGCATTAGGAAAGGTAACCAATACAGACCTAGAATTAATAAACAATATAAAAACTAATGATTTAGTATTATTTTAATGATTAATACAGTGTTTGCAAAAATGATACTTGTGTGAGGAAAGTAAAATATAACATTGACAGATTTACAAAAAGAGATTTTCTTCCATTTATTTTTGTCAAAAAAGTCAAGCCATTCAGCAAATAGTTAAAATGTACAAATCTGAAGCCTTCCCACATGTGAGACCCTAAAATTAAACATGAATAATGTACTTAAATTTAAGCATCAAAAGTTTGATACTTCCAGAACTTATCACAGACTAACCTTTATGGTAAGGAAGTATTATTATAAGAACATCTAAATCATTAATGATAAAAAATGCTAAATTGATTTCATTAAATTTAATATATATCATCTAACCACCATTAACAAAATGAAGTACCAGCCAAAAAAATTACCAGTCTCTGCAGATGCTTATATAAAATTATAATGAACACTCAGAAATCAATTGTTAAAAGTTAAAAGGTACAGCCAAAATATACAAACAACAACAACAAAAATAAACACTTCAAAAAATAGATAATGGAGTGCTCAATAAGCAGATTCAAAGGGGAAAATTGTGAACATGAGTTATTAAGGAAATGGTAGAGATCTCCTCTTGGCTTTTTACAAAACTCTGAAGTAAAAATGCTGAGACAATCAGTTGGAAAATTAGTGATGATATTTCTCTCGTAATGGTATGAAGTAGTTGCGACACCAGGACACTGCCTAATGGTCTGGATTTTGACCCAATGAAATTAGAGATAAATCTATAATTTGACTCAATGACTTCATTGTTATTTAGCCAGGAATTCAAGGAACATCTCAACCGAACAAGCTGCAAAGTTATTTCTATAACCCAAAATAGGAACCAAACCAAATGCCCAGAATATCCACACACACATACACACACGTGCGTGCATGTGCACACACACAGGTATGCACAGAACAGGTAAATACAAAATGAGTGAAAATGACATAACCCAACTGTTTCATAGCAGTTTTACACACAACAAACAAAACCCTGAAAAAAAGTTGAATATGTGCCGTTCACTTATAAGATGAATTATTTATGATTCAAATGTATACCAGAATACTGTTCAGCAATAAGTAGAAAGTATTATGGTGCATGCAATGACATTAAGTGAAAAGAGTAAAACAAAAAGAGTGTGGATTCTATAATTGCATTTCTTCAGAGATGAAGAGGAAGAAATGAATATCATATTGTAAACAAATGAGGCCAGATGTTGCTTATCACTGTGGGAATCTAATGAAAAGCTAGGCAGGAAATATGTAGATTAACAGAATTTTTCCACATCTCAATTGGATTTTGATTGCATTTACCTATACTCATTGAGTTTTATATATATAACATGAGAGTACTTCAGTTTATGTAAATTTTATCTAAAATCAAAGATTCATAGGGTCCTTGTATTCCACCTAGAAAAATACTGGAAAAGGAGTTTAGTAACTGGAATCTGTCTGGAAAGTATTTTCTATATCAATGAGTAACAGTCAATCAAAGTAGAATACTATTTAATCATAGATATCTGTTTAATAAAAACTGAATAATCCGGACTTCTGTTAAAGTCCTTGCAAATTTAAGTAACAAGGACATTTTTTTAAAAGGCAGTAATTACTACTGTGGTTTTCAAGCATAAATTCAGAGATAACGTTGAAGGATTTTTCTTTTATACACATATAGTATTAGATTTCTGATTTGACCACCAACTCCTGTTTCAAGAAGTTGAAGTCTCTTTAATTCTAGTTTTTGAGAAATACTTGACTTAATAGTAAACTCATTAAAAATGCATTACTTTAAAAACATGTATTTATTTATGAGAGAGAAAGAGACACAGAGAGAGAATATATGTGCCAGGACCTCTAGACACTGCAAATGAACTCCAGATGCATGTGCCACCATGTGCCTCTGGCTTTACATGGGTACCAGAGGATCGAACCTAGGTCCTTTGGCTTGGCAGGCATGTCTCTTAACTACTAAGCCATTTCTCCAGCCCAACAATACATTCTTCTAACAACAACAACAAAAACAACGAGGACTTAAAGTTAGTGTTAAACCCTTTAATGGTATTCCTTTGATTTATTTTATTATCAATCTAAATTTGGGCTCTACTAATTTTATTAATTTCAAGTAGAAACAAAAGTTTGAAAGTTGTCTTTGAAAGTTTGAAAGTTAACTGGTACTTAAATATAGCACATTGAGTAAATTTCAGAGCAAAGGTTTGTTTTGAAATATTGCTATTGTTATGTCTAAAGGATTTTGAAGTATTCTGTTCTCAACTCCTTACCCTTTAATATTCTACAATTTCCCTTATGGATTTTAACTTAATTTTATATAGTAATAAATCATTTGCTTTACAATAATTCTTATTTTTAGAGCTTCTGAGATGTTCAGTCTTCATTTATCAACTTGATTTGACTAGATATACAGTCATCCAGGAGATTAAGGCAAAACTCCACATTTATCTGTGTATTAGTCAAGGTTCTCTAGAGGAACAGAACCTATAGAATGAATTGTATTAAACAGGGAATTATTTTGGGATTAGTTTAAGGCAGCCCAATAATAGCAGTCTTCAGGCTCCAGAGTCAAGGAACCTGATAACTTCTCAGTACACATGAGCAGATGCCTCAGCAGTCCCAATCGGGCACTGAATGCCTAGCTTCCTGGAGAGCCACTGGTCTTCAGTCCAGGCAGGAAGGCTGAGGAAACTTTGTTCAATACCAACACAGAATAGCAAGAATAGGAAAGATGCATGTGCCAGCTTTTTTTTTTTTTCTTAATTTTTAATTTGTGTGTGTGTGTGTGTATGTACGTGTCCCTGGGTCTCTTGAGTGCTATACTACTACAAAGGAATGCCCACCTAGGTTTGTGAGGGTGGCTGGGGGATTTAATCCAGGCCAGCGAGCTTTACGAGCAAGTGTGACTGGAATAGTTGTGCCGTCTTCCCGAACCCTGGCCATGCTTCTTGACGCAAGTCACTTAACATAACAATCCAGTCTGAGGGTCTCTCATGACTGAATTTATATCACATCTCATTGATAACATTTATTGTTTTAGTGAGTCTTATTTCTTCAAAATATGCTATTCATTTTTAATATATACTTTATTTTCATTTATCTATTTGACAGAGAAAGAAGGAATGAATGGGCGCACCGGGGCCTCCAGCCACTATATAAGAACCTCAGATGCCTGTGGATCAAAGACTCATTTGCCATCTTTCCTGACCCATTTTTCCACCCAAACTCCAGACCTAACCTTGATCCTTTAAGCCCTCATCTTAGATATATATATATATATATATATATATATATATATATATATATATGACAGAGACAGAAAGAGAAAGGGAGCGCCAGGTCCTCCAATCACTGCAAATGAACTCCGGATGTGTTCGCCCCCTTGTGTATCTGGCTAACGTGGGTCCTGGAGATTCAAACCTGGGTCCTTTGGCTTTTCAGTCAAGGGCTGTAACCACTAAGCCATCCCTCCAGCCATGCTATTCATTTTTTCACAATTTCTTTGCCTTTCTGTTTTCTTGACGTCAATTGTAAAAGTACTAAAGACCTTTTCTGCTTATTTCAAATGATGCTTGATAAATGGATGTACATAAATATAGGCACATATTAACTTTTTCCTTCAACAATTATTAACAATTCATGTTTATATTTGAAAAATTCTATACATCATCCTGCAACACAATTTGGTATATCACTGTCCCTGACATTTTTATTATAAAATTCTTTGTGATTGAACATTTTCTTAGCAATCTTCATGTAATCCTCAAATCTTATTGCCGAAGCCAGCTCTGAATTGCTAGGACAGTCATCCAACCTGACTCAACTTACGGGAGGAGGAGGTTGATGTCAGGCTTACAGATTCCCCCAGTGCTGGAAGAAGCAGCTTCTATTCCTAGATCCAAGCAGAAAGACAGAACTGCAGCAAATAAACACCAACACCAACAAGCATGATCTGCCAGAGACCAAACCGCTCTGAACTTACCCAGTAGGGCTAGAAATAAGACATTCCCAAACACACCTCAGGGCGGAACTCCAGGATTTGCCCCCAGTGACTCACCCACCCCCTTGTAGCAGGGATCTGCATGCTAAGGATTCAAGTGGGAAGCTTAATTTTAATGAAGCACCTCAGTCTATGGGGCCGTCTATCCAAACTACCATATTTGTCCTAATATTCTAGCAGCAATTTCATACAATTTTGTCTTTAAAAACAAGTTTACTAGAAGTAAATGCTATTATTTTTATTTCTTTGTGCCTTGAGGAGGGATATATATATATATATATATATATATATATATATATATATATATATATATACACATACATACATACATGTGGCATATTGTATATATATACAACAATATTTATATATTTGAAAGTCACATGTCAATAGAAATTGTTAAATATTATTAGCAATAATGACCTGCATTTTAGTCAGAATTGAGCAGAGAGACAGAAATAAGGGATGATAGGTAGATAGACAGATGATTGATAGATAGATAACAGAAAGACAGATAAATGATAGATTTGCCTGAGAGGTCATTTATTTTATTAGAAGAATTTGCTCACATCTATTAACATAGCTCATTCCATTCCTGTCTCTAAGCTTCAAAGCAAGAGAAGCCAGTTGTATAATTGTAATGGGAGAACTTGGATTTGATATAAACTGACAACGGCACTGGTAGAAGTTCTAGTTTTATCTAGCTCTATCCAGCTTTTGTAATTGTAGTGGAGGAACTCGGTTTGGTGTAAAGTGATGAAGACACTGGTAAAAGTTTTGTCATCAAAAGGCCGAAGAGAATCTGTATTCCTGTGATATTTTACCCACTCCCTGAAAGGAGCCTGAACATCTCCTTGGAATCATGCCCCTTCACACTAACATGGCTCTTCCTGGTTCCAGTCTCTAAGGTGTATGCCAATCTTCTCTGGTAAAGACAGATTGACAAATACTAACTTCTCTACATAAACATTAAGCCATTCAACCTGACACCTAAAACTATCTATCATGTCCTAGGTTAATGAAATACATGGCAAACTCTTCCATAGATTCAAATGATCAGTTTTGCCTTCAGAATTTTAAGTTTCCTCTTAAAATGATTACCTGCACTATTGAGAAATAATTGCATTAGTCAAAATTTTAATGACTTAGGATTTTATGGATATATTTGCGTATTTAATACTGGAAAACACTTTCAGTTTATACTGTGACAGTGAAAAGTTAATTTATTGTTAATACTTTGCTTAACGTTACACTGATATCAATAAGTGCTATACTGCTGTTACAAAGAGAAGTATCTGTGTAATCCTCTGAAAATGAATGTGCCCATAAATACCTAATTGAAAAAATAATTATTAAAATTATTACTTAGATTAGCTTTGTGTTCCTGGCTACATAGCATTCTGAGGCTAGGGAACTACAAGTTTAAAGCCAATCAAGGTTATAGAGCAAGTTCAAGGACAGATTTGTTAATTCAGTAAGACCCTGTGGCAAAGTAAAATCTAGTGCTGGGGATATAGGTAGTGGTAGAGTGGATTCATGAGGCCCTTGGTCCAACCTTCATATGGAAAGAAAATTGCTTTATATATAAATTATACTAATGCTTTTGGTAATTCATTTTGTTAAGGCTTTGCCTAGAAATCAAAATTTTTCATCATATAATTTGTAGTCTGGTAATTGTTCATTGGTAAGTCATGAATATGCTTTTCAGAAATATCTGTGATAAAGACAGGTGGAGAAGAAAGCCTGAGATATCAAAGAACAAGTAGGATTTTTCTCTACCTTTTTAAAGTGTGCAAAAATGCTTAAAGTAAATGAGTAACAAATTTACACTGCCACATGCTATATCAATAGAAATTTCATAGCATAATAAACAATGTACTATTTTAGTATAAAAAGGTTTTAGAATATTTTAAGACTATACTTAAGAAATGATAAAAATATTAACTCACATTGGTAATTCCATTAATTTTCATCTGGGTCTAAGATTTATAAAATTAGTGTTCAATTGTATTTGTATTGATTTATGCTGATTTTTTTTTTGATTCCTTAATTGTTGGAAATACTGCTTGGGTGTTTTCTGTTTTACTCAAATTGAATTTTCCTAATTATAAGTAGGTAAGATAAGATGTATATAAATTCATAAAGAAGTGATTTAGTGTTTTATATATATATATATATATATATATATATATATATATATATATATATTTTGATTTAGTGTTGTTTTAAAGCAAACTAAGTAATTATTTATTTTGTATTTCAGTCTCTACACATAATCTATACAAGTGAGCTCCTTTGGCATAATAAATAATGTAATTCTTCTGAATTTACTCATTTCTAAATTTCTAATTTCTAAATTCAAGGTTCTAATTTCTAAATTAAGTTTCTAATTTCTAAATTCATTTGACTTGTATATGTTTGCTCTTACTCCTTGTTGTAATTAAGGAATTCAAAACATAAAATTAGCTATCACAAGTTTTAATTTACTAATTTGTTTTCTTCTAGTGTTTAATTCTATTGAATCAATAAAAATATTTGCATCCTTGAGTGCCTTGAGAATTTTTTCTTAAGTACATGTGTTAGATTTTGAATTAGACATTTATAGAGTTGTGCTTAGATCATGGAAAAAAGGCTTTATGCTCCATATGAAGAGTTCATTAATGCCATTGAGCTTAGAAGTTAGTCAATAACTTTGTTTATTCATTTGACCCTAAAGCTGGTCTTTTCCTTATTCATTTGTTTAATTCTGTAGAAATTTATTTCTTCATTGTGCTGTTTCATAAGTTCATGTTTGATCTTTCCTTGATTTAGCAACTCCCAACGTTTGTTAAAAATAAAAGAAGTATAGTTACTCACAAAACATCTAACGTCAGAGAGATTCATTATGTTGGCATTTTATAGTCTTTCCAATTATACTTTGTTCATTGGTTGTCCTCAAGTATCCTATTTATCTTTGTAAGTATTCTCCTTCTCTTTATGCATGCACTTCATCAGAAATACAGTTTGGGGCCTTATTAAAATCAAGTATGTATAATATTTCCTCTTTTCAAAGTATGTAGTAATATTTTTTCCATGCTCTGTGCTCATAACATTTAGTCAAGCTGTCTACTACCTTACCACAAGTGAGCTGCAATATTTTAATTTAAAAATACCTATCTTAGGGCTAGAAATATAGCCCAATGGTAGAACGTTAGCATACTATGTACAAAGCTATGGGACCTATTCCCAGAACTGAAAAATAAATTTGAAAAGAGAAAGAAAATTTTAAAAAATCTAACTCAGTCTACATATTTCTTTACTGAGGTAAAATATTACAACATCACATATTCTGTCACTTTCATTATTTTTTGCTCCCTTATGCGGCTTTTTCTGTAAAGACAGAAGTAAAATGTATGTAATATATTAGAGCAGACTAATCTTTAGACCACCAAGGCCCTCAATAAGGAGTGTGTTAGGTTGGGACAGGCTTCCAAGATGGAGTCACCATGGTCAGGAAAGTGGTGACGAGCCATGGGGAAGGGGCTCT
This sequence comes from Jaculus jaculus, assembly GCF_020740685.1. Lineage (NCBI taxonomy): Eukaryota > Metazoa > Chordata > Mammalia > Rodentia > Dipodidae > Jaculus > Jaculus jaculus. The sequence goes on from NC_059114.1 coordinate 80,236,547, forward strand.
TCACATTTTTTTTTAAGAAACCTCTTGGTTATTATCTCCTCCTTGCCTAATGATGACCCAGGTCATGCCTTTTTGTCCCCTTATCTCATAAATTACCTGGTTACTGTTTTGATGTTACACTTTAGCTATTTTAAATGGTTCATGTAATGATCTCCCCTAAAAAAAAAGAAAAAAGAAAAAAAAAAGAGAATTTCCTATTCAACTTAACAATCAAGTTTTGTTTTGTTTTTCCCCTTCCCCAAACTAAAAAAAAAAAAAAAAAGCCCTATAAAGCGCACTACCTGAAAATTCAGGTTGGCTATACTCCTCTCTTGTAAGTCAGTCCTGGCAGCTTATGCTTTTGCTGAATAAAAGCTTTTATCTTTGCCTCAGAGTGGTTTGCGTGAAGTTGGTCACTCCCAAACATTATATCTGTGACTGGATAGGAGGCTCCTTGTTATCATCTTGGATGGCCAGACCTCCATTTACCGACCAGGTCACCGAGCTTCCTCTGACTCTCTGAGGACCTTGGACCATCTGCCAGCTGCAGGTCCTTCCCCTGACCACGATTTGGCCACACTCTTGGCCCTTCCCCCATCTCCTCCCTCCTCCTCCATAACTGTCCTTCTCAGGTTGGCCTGCTCTCAGGTTTAGCCGTGCCAGCATGCCCTTGCCCTCTTTTTGGCACCAACCCCAAGTCTCAAGAAAGATGTACTCAGGTCTCTGCCTCTCTACCTTCTACCACACCCTGAGAGGGGCCTTTGGTTCTGTTCCACTGGTCTCAGGATGCTTCTTCCCCCTTGCTCCTCTCCCTCCACCTCCTGAGGTCTCATTTCACTGCCAGCAGCTTACACCATGGAGAGCACAGGTGCCTGCCTTGCCCACTAACAGGCTATACAGCCACCAGTTGTGACCTGTGCAGCCTCTGCCCATGTGGTAGGTGTTAGTCCTGTTCATACCAACAGGACAGGGGTTCATATTGGTGTTATGTTTAAGCCCAACTTAAGCCCTGGTACCTTTCTCTCACCCTTGTTTTGCTCTCTTTGTGTTCTCTCACTAGCCCCTTTACTATCTTCTCACTCTTCCATGAAAAAATAAAATCTGTAAATCAGTTTCTATTCCCCTCCCCCTTGCCTATCTCCTTAAACACTTAAAGCCTCTATGACTCTTGGACGACATTAAACCTCATCATCTGATCTTCCTTGGCAACACTGTCTCGCCACAATATAAGCAGGGCAATGGGCCCAAATGGGCTGAAAATGATACTTTTGATTTCTAAATTCTCACTGATTTTAAAAACTTTTGCCAATGTACAGGCAGATGGTCCAAAATACCCTATATTCAGACATCTTTCAATCTGCATATACAGCACTCTCTCTTCTTTACCCATTCTTCTCACCGGGTCCTTTTAGCCAAGGTCTCAGAAATATACTCTAATTTAACTGCTCCCCCACACTCATCCTTACCCACTGCCTTTGACCTGCACCCCATAGATGACCTGGCCATAACAGCTCCACTAGCTCCTCCAGCTGCCCCAGCCTCTCCTGATCCCCTGCCTGATACCCACACTCCTCCTCCTCCCCTTCATCTGGGTCGTGTTCTGCCTCTATTCCCCCAACCACTACCATCTCCCATCTCCTCTCCTCTCTTTTTCCCTCCTGCTCAGTGTAATTGTGCTTGCAGGGATGGAATGCACCCTTTACTTGAGGTCACAGGCGCTAAAGAAATTGTCCTGTTCAACTTAACAAACAAGTTCTTTTTCTTCCTCGCCTTTCCTCAACTAAAAAAGCCCTATACAGCCCTCTATCAGAAAACTAAGGTTGGCTGTGCTCCTCTCTCGTGAGTCAGCCCTGGCAGATTGTGCATTTTCCAAATAAAAGCTTTCATCTTTGCATCAGAGTGGTTTGTGTGTTCTTGGTCACTCCCAAACCTCACAGTATGTTTCTCCCTTGTTTAGAATGAACAAAGACACAAGCTAGAAAAGTGTATAATTTCAAGTAGATTAGTATTATTACCTCTCTGTTTGTGACTTATATTTTGGGAAGAATTAAATTTATAGCACACACTTCTATAGTCAATAAACCTTATACATGTAAACAAACTCTTTACCATGTGAATGATGGTAAGATGCTGTCTCTGAAATTCTCATATTAAAACAAATAGGGAAATGAGATGAGTATGTCTAGGTATAGCCAAGTATGTTGATGACATAAGTGCACAGCTTTCATCTCAAAGACAATGACTCAAAGGGAGTTTTTTCTAGAACCAAATATGAGTGACTATGGCATGGGAACAGAGACGTAGGTTACCCCAAATTCTATGTTTCATATGTTTCAGTATGTAGCAATTTAATAAAGTTTTTACAGATATAGTACAAAATTTTTCATAAACCAAGGCATTTTGAAATGTATTGGTAGATATGTCAGATAGTTGGAAATCTCCCCCTGATGCTATTTGCTCCAGTTGCTATCTGATAATAATCTTATCTATGGTGTTGTGGGACTTAGTGGTCTGTTAGTATATTCCTAATAACTTTTACTTGATCACCAAGTAGTCAACAGGATTTTAGGTCAGGCAAAGAGGTGGGTAACAAATGGCTATTGAGATTACTAAAGATAAACCAAGATAACGTGGCTCTGACTTTGCAACATTCCATCTCTCCATAGTCACAGAAGTTCTATCCATCAGTCATCATGGAATAGTTGAGGTAGGTGCAGCTGCTTTGAGGAACATGGCATCAACTATTGCTATACTTCCTCCCCCTAATAAGATGAACTGTCTGAGCAAGAGGCATGTGTTTGCTAAACAATATTCTTTCTCAAGCAAACCAGGAAAGGAGATAAGAAGTTCTTCAATTAGAAAACCCTGATTTGTCATTTACATAGACCACCAAGCTTCTGGATTTAGCCAGTGGTTGAACAAGCAGGTGGTTAATCCCATTTGGAGATGGAGATTAACAGTATTAAGGGAGTTCTAAATTAATATTTGTGAAAAACTTTTCTCATATACTAAGCTACTATATTTCTGTAATCCTCTCCTGGGACAATGTAAAAGATTCTGAATGGTTTGATCTCAGAGTTTCTGAAATACAGTGATTAAAATAATTTGAAATTCATCATTTTACCAAGCCTGAATTTGTCTTGCTGTTCTTCTTTCTCTTACCAGACACAGTTTCCATGAAAACACCATGGTTCAGTACTAATGGAAGTACTGTGATAATAAGTAAAATAAATCAATTGATAATAATTCCAGCACATAACTATTGTTTATTTAAACATGCATTATAAATATCACTTATCAAGGAGAACTAAATTTCATATGTTAAATCCATGTTAATCTCCCAAACAGATGAAGCCCCAAATTATTTTTCCTTGCATATGTGAGTTATGATTCCCAAGAAGTTAAAATGCACAATCCATGTTTCCTATCTTCATATTTTGCTTGGCTTTGTTACCAGAGAACTGGAGTTCCATTTCATGGATTCTTATTCTTGTTAGTAAAAGAATTGAGAAACAAATTATTTTAGTGAAAAACAGCAGAGTAGGCAACTTGTAAAACTCTGAAGCTGCTTGAAGGAGGGAGATAGGTAACAGAAAGGGAAATTCATGTCTTAGTCCATCAAGTTTGGGTCCAGAGAGCAGACAGAGTCAACAAAGGAGACTGACAAGCAAGCATGGGTGGAGGAGGGAGGGGTTCTTCAGAGAAACAGTGAGAAAAATCCAGAGTGTTTGGGCAGTCATGCATAGGATTTTGCCCAAGATCCAAAGAAGAGATAGCAAAGAAAAAAAAAAAAAAAAAAAAATATATATATATATATATATATATATATATATATAAAATAAAAGGAATGTCAGAGAAGTGAGGCAGGCTTAGTAGTGATCTACAAATAATTGCATCTGTGGAGTCACGCATGGAGATTTATCTGCATCATTAATGAGATCATTAATGGGCATAAATAACCATCTCTTCAGCTTAGCCTGTGTTCAGGTTAGCAGAGCTCTGTTAGGCAAGGGATGAGCAGGCTCCACTAGACAAACCTATAAAGGAAAGGTTCATACATAAGCTTATGTTTGGGCTGTCTTAGAATATCATATCACAACACAGGGACACAGGTAAAACACAGATTCACTTCCTTTGACCAGGATGAACTACATTTCCCTCACAATGCTCTGACACCTCTACTCTCCTCCCTATAGAAGGGAAAGGGGGGTAGAACCCAAAGCTGATCATGAGGTAAGGGACACATTCTCAATGACCTCCCAAACCTGTGAATGCCTGTCTAACTATCCCAGTTTGGAGTCTAGAAATCCACGATGCCCAGATAAAATATGGTCTGTTTGGTGTCAGTACACATGATGAAATCTGTCATCAATACTAGTGTCTTCTTTTCTTAAGCTGCAAAAAGGTTTAATTCTATGCCAAACTGTCATCTCCTTACCTTCAGTATATCCAAAGTTACTATGTCTCAAAAAAGCATCATTACCCTGGCATTATATCCTTTACCACTAACAAACCACAGAATAGAGTCTAATCCAGATATCATGGATAAAATTATGCTACTTGGAAATAGCTCCTAAAAATGCCTTAGATTTTAGAATAAAATCACCTAAGGCTGTGGAAATAAGAGAAGAAAAAGAAAAGCCTAGCTTGAGGTTCATCAAATTAGCTGACTATGAATACACAACCGATTGTCTCTGCATTTCAAGTTGATTTAAAACATAAAGTTAGCATTTGTATGACACATACACCTATATCTTGCCTCTGGGGTAATATCACTGATGGTTGATCCTATAATTTCTTTTTCCTTAGGAGCCTATGACTAATAAGACAGATGTGAATGTGATAGGAATAGATGATTTTACATATCATTCTTTCTATTTTAAGCAAGAATTTTATTCCTACGGAGCATGAGAGTTTCTCAGGACCCAGCCTCCCAGGACAAGTTATGCCCTGCACAAGCTCTGACATTTGGGGCTAACTGGTTGACTTTGCACAGGAAGATGGCATTTCAGAACTAGCAGGGCTGATGTACTTCTATTTTCCTTCATGGATGGTCAGAGAGGAGGGTGAGACCCATGGTTAATGACAGTGCACTCCATAGTTATACTGTCTTGAATGCACAGTTGGTAACTAACAACTTATCATTGCCCTTGCACACATGTAGAACCTAGGATGCCTTGAAAATGAAAAGTAATTAATTGTTCAGTTTTTAAATGCCACCTCCAACCTGTAGAAAAAGGCTCTTTCCTTGGTTCTGTCCCTGCCTTTGACATGCATGCTAAAAAGAAGTGGAGTAAGATGTGTTTTTATGATTTTCTTTGATAATCTCAGGCTACTTGTTATGCCTTTTAGCAGTGTTCTTAAGCTCTATTCAGATGTACTCTTAATATCTGTGATAAATCTGCATAGCTTTGCATGGATTTACAATCATATATTTTACAAAAAGATACTCATGATGGTGGTTTCCATAGAGGTTCAACTGAGGAGGGAGGAGCCATCTTAAATGTAGATGGTACTGTCACATGCACTGTGATCCAAAGTAAATATAAAGGATGAAAGGAGAAAAGCTGAGCACCAGTGTTTTAAATCTTCCCCTGTCTCTCTCTCTCTTTCTCGCTCTCCTTATTGACTGCAGACACACTGTCAGTAGCTGACTCAAGACTCTCCTGTCCTGCCTTTGCCACGGTGGTAAGTATTATCTGCTAAAGCAGTGAGCCAATATAAGTTCTGCCTGAAGTTGATTTAGACAAGTAATTTGTCATAGCAACAAGAAGAGCTGCTAATACAATAAATGTGTGCTTTTTTGTCTTGTTTAATATTTATTCATTTTTTGAGACAGGATCTCAATTACATAGCCAGTCTTCATTTTAACATGGTAAGGAGATAAATATCTATATCTCTAGTATATCTAGATGGTATAGATGACATAGATATAGATATAGATGGTATAGCTATACATATAGAAATATAGATAGATATTCACATAAAATATTTCATCAAATTTTATCCTTTAAAGAAAGCCAGACTCTGACAATAAATTAAAGAAGCCCTTCTCAATCACACCTGTAAACACAGCCTTTCTATCAGAGAGAGTGCATGGATTAAATACAGGCAACAGTTACCCAAGGCATGTTCAAATTTATTGGAAAATGCACTGTTATCTAGAATGGAGCAAGAGCAGTTCACATCTATCCTTTTTACACTTTCTTGTGGTCTAGAAGTTATACAGACTAGCCTGAAATAAATCTCATTCCTCCCACAAACTGTCTGTTTGGAGGTTCATCCCAGCAATGTGGAGCTAACTACAACAGCAACCATATATATATATATATATATATATATTTTTAATTACCTCCTATGTATCTGGGGAAAAGAAAATCTTAAGATTCTCCTTTGTTAGACGTCTATAGATTTACATTAAAATTTACAAGATTGAAAGAAACTGATTTTCCCTATGTCAGTCTATCCATGATGCAAACATATTTCCCATAACAGTCTTTACTTTGCTCTACCAGGCTGGGAGTGATCATAAGAGGAATATCCATAGCATTCAGAAAGCAGAAAAGTAGTCTCCTAAAGAATGAATCAGGTTAAATAACCAGGCCCTGTGGAGTTGCCTGTCCTCCAGCTTCCCTTCCTGGCATGGGCAGTACCTCATCCACAAAGAGCTGTATCTTCCATAAAACCTGTCCCTTATCTCCAAGTAAATGTACAGGAATGTGCAGCTCCATGGGAACGTGGCCAGTTTACCTTGAAGATGGGCACCACATCATGGTTGGAAACAATGAGTTCAGATGTGGAACACTCTATCCTTATTTTGTATTAAGTCTATTTTATTACTTTTCTACAATTGAAGCCTCTGTTCTTGCTCTAGCTGGCCCATAGCATCATTCCCATATGGACACAGGCACTTAGATTTCTGTCTTTTGTTTCATTTTTGTGCATGTGTGTGCTGTAATAATGCGGTATGTCTGGTGTGGCTTCTGGCATGTTTACGCATGAGTGTACGCAGGACACATGCAGAAGCCAGAGGAGAACTAAAGTGTCTTCCTCCATCGCTCGTCAACATGTTCTCATGAGAATCTCTCGCTAAAATAGACCTGGAGTTTTCAGTCAAGCTGACTGACCAGCCAGCCCCCAAAATTCTCTGGTCTCTAATGTCCACCGGACTAGCATTATAGGCATACGTGGCTACACATGGCTGATCAAATTGGTTCTGTGGTCTCCAACTCGGGACTAACCAAGGCCATTGTAGGCCAGCATTCTTGCACAGCAAGCACTCACTTGTTTAACCTTCTCCACAGCCCCAACAGCATAGATTTTGTAACCACTTCCGTCGAGGAGTATGTTTTAATGACTACAATAAGTAATCTCTGCATGATTTCTTATCTGGATAAACATCAGTGTGCTTCTTAGTGCTTATTCACTCATTCATTGTACTTGGCTCTTGGTTTACTTCTGTACTCTGATGTCTTGTGTATTTTGTTCTCATTTTTGAGTCATTTTTATATACAATTCTGTTTCTGAAATATCTTATATTTTTAATAGGTTTTCTCAGTACTGTTACTTATTCTTGGTAACTGATAAGGTTTTCTCACATTTCTATTAGTATTGTTTTAGAGAAATGTATGATTATAATTGCTCAAAATGCTTGATAAATTAATTTCTTTTGTACTATTTGCAAAACAGATTTCATATTATGTACTATACTAATTATATATTTCTATGAACTTATATTTCCTCTCTAGAATATTTAATTGTCCCTTTAGTTACCCTTGGTAATTTTCTCATATGATTTTTGTTTTGGATAACAAACTGTAATTATTTTGTTTTTTTGTAAAACATCCAAAGCACATACTTTATGAGTTTGAAGACCACCATGAAAACTTTTAATATTCACAAAGCCACTGTATTTTCATTTCACTAGAATATGACCATCTAGCCATTTTATATTGGTTCTTCTGTCTTCCTATTGTAACAAATGATATTAAGGGTAAAGTAATAGTTACTTTAAGGTACTAGTCTAAAATGGCAGATTAAGGCTGATTTCTCAATTAAGCTCCTGCTTATCTCCTCTTATCAAGCTACTTATGAAATGTGATTAAACCCCTGGTTTTAACCTGGGATCAGAGGACACTTTCCTGAGCTGCATGTTGTACTCTAGGACATGTTGTGTTATTCTTTGATCTAAAATCCATCAGCTTAGTTCGAGGCCATTAGCTCCCAGATGGTAGTTTCCCTCTAGCCTGCATGAGCTAAGGACATAATGGCATTTGCACCATCCCTTTTAAGTTATGTTTGTTGTTATGGCCTGAGTATATTAGTATTGGATTTCAATTTAGAGAAATCTATTTAAAGAATATCTTAAAAACTCATTTATCACTGAGATATTTTTACTGTACACTTACAAAGGTAGAGTACCATGAAGTTATGATACCATCCTGGGGACATTAATTCTTCTATCTCAGTTCTCTTTCCAGCTTGGAAATTTTTAGGTAAAAGTTAGCAAATATTGGGTTAGTTAGATCACTAAGTAGTTAAGGCATTTGCTTGCAAAACAAAAAGACCCAAATTTGATTTTCCAGGACCCACAGAAGCCAGATGCACCAGGTACACTTGCATCTGAAGTTTGTTTGCAGCAGCTGGTGGCCCTGGTGTCCCATTCTCTCTGTCTCTCTTTTCTCTCTTCTTGTAAATAAATAAATAAATAAATTTAAAATAAATAAACTATGTTCTTTCTATTTTGAGATAGTTTTCAATACAAAAGCTACTTTTAGGTTATAGACCATAATGTGTACTAAAGTCATTTTTGGATTATTGTATAGCCAAATTTGTAAATGATAGAACTAAAAAGCACATAGCATAGAAAATGTACATAGTTGAAGTTTTAACTGGAAAATATGGTTATATTATGCTTAGTCATACTTTTTCTAGTTGTTATTCCTTCACTCTCATTTTTGTTTGATGGTTATTTCTGTAATAGCTAATAGTTCGATTTTTCCAAGAAATACTGGAGAACAAAATGGGTATAAGTGAAAATAATAGACAATCCTTGCTATTTATGGAGCTGTGACAGCTGAAGAAAGTGAATATTTTAGATCAAATAAATGATCAAGGACAGAAGTGTTTCATTCTGAGAAGTGAATGTGACGGGATCTCACAGGAAAGATAAGCACTCATCAGTTATACCAGAGTCCTAGCAAAGAAAAGGATGGCTTGTTTAAGGCATCTTCAAGAATGAAAAAGCCCTCTCTAACTATTGAAGGTTAGGACCTCTCTCTCTGCTATTTCTCTCAAGATGTAGCTGAAAAATCAAAACCATCAGCAATTGTCTGAGTGCAAAGAACTGTTTGTAAAAGATGTTAAGCAACATAAGATGCAACTTGGAAACTATAAAAGCAACAATAACTATAAAAGCAGCTATAAAAGCCTGCTTTCACTAAGTTATTTATCTATCTATCTATCTATCTATCTATCTATCTATCTATCTATCTATGAGAGAAAGAGCCAGATAGAGATAAAGTGAGAATGGGTATTCCAGGGCATTTAGCCACTGCAAACAAACTCCACACTTATTTGCCAAGTTGTGCACTTGGCTGTGCATGGGTACTAGGAAAACAAACCTGGATCCTTTGGCTTTGTTAGAAAGCTCCTTAACATCTAAACCATCTCTCATGTTGTCTAGCTCAGAACATGCATTATTCTGAGACTAGAAAAAGGAGGTAGTATTAAGTTATTTTAGTCAAAATATTGAACTCTCATTAAAGCAAAAATAAATTTAATTATTTTAATGAACATACGTTCTGTATCTCTTGAAGTATGGTTGAATTAGAAAATTAAGAAACTATCTTACAAAACTCAAAACACACAAAATCTCAACTAATAAAACACAAAAGCAAATGTTCTGTAAGCATAAGAAAATATTTTGGGATGGAGAGATGGCTTAGCGGTTAAGCATTTGCCTGTGAAGCCTAAGGACCCCGGTTCGAGGCTCGGTTCCCCAGGTCCCATGTTAGCCAGATGCACAAGGGGGCGCACGCGTCTGGAGTTCGTTTGCAGAGGCTGGAAGCCCTGGCGCGCCCATTCTCTGTCTGTGTCGCTCTCAAATAAATAAACAACAACAACAAAAAAAAAAAAAATAGAAAATATTTAGCCATGGTATCATTTAGAATTTTTCAGTTTCCAAACGCATAATGAAATCACCTTTCATCAAATTTACAAAGATGATAAATAATTGCTGATTACAAAAATCAAGCTGGGGAAGTGACTCGTGCTGCACAAAAGGCGTGCTGGAGCTCAGTTCCCCGGAATCCACAAAATTCAGACCCCTCTGTAATCCCAGCCCTGCTGCCAGGGGGACACATGGGCTCAGGGTTCTTCTCTAACCTCCTCAGAGATGCCTGGCACACGGGCGCTGCACTCACTCCCTGACACGCATACACTACATGCAGACATGAAACAGACTTTGAAAATCACTACTCCCAGTTAACCTTGATGCTTGTACAAGCAATAGCAAAAGTTTAAGTTTTGTACGTTTTTCTTTTTTTCAAGAGAGAACTCTTTAGAGGACTTCAGCATTTGAAAACTATAATTTTGTATATACATTCACCTTACAAGAACTCAGCTAATGTAAACATATTGAGTTTCCAGGTGCAAAACTACTGTCTGTATTTGTTCAAAATAATTTAAAGGTAATAATTCTACTGCCCCATTTCGTTTGTATTGGTGAATATAACGCATACCACCAAAAGGGATTTTTCATGTTAAGATTTCCACAAGGCTCATTTTTTCAGTCCCTGCTATTTATAGAAAATGTATAATAGTCTCTGTAGTAAACTCATGCAAATGAACAAAATATCTCTTATTCTGTGTGTGTGTGTGTGTTTGTGTGTGTGTGTGTGTGTGTGTGTGTGTGTGTGTGTGTGTGTATAGTTTTTCAAGGTAGGGTCTTCTTCTAGCCCAAACTCACCTGAAATTCACTATGTATTCTCAGGGTGGCCTTGAACTCATGGTGGTCCTTCTATTTCTGCCTCCCGAGTGCTAGGATTAAAGGTGTATGCCACCACTCCTGGCACATCACTAATTCTTAATAATAGTATAAGAGTGGATCTAGAACATCTGTCAACATGTATGTGTGGCAGACAGCTTTAGGTCCCTGAGATGGGCCACCAGACCAGGCAGTTATGGAGGAAGACGTGTTTATTTGAAGCTTACAGATCCAGAGGAAGTTGCATAATGGCAGAAGGGGGTTGGCCCCCTCTTAAAAGACACAGCAGGGAGAGACAGAGCCCCAAGCCAAAACCCTCAAAAGCCACACCATACACAAGCACACTTCAAGAACTCCAGGCAGTTGTATATCTTTAGACTGGAATTTCACATCCATCACCACACCTTAGGGCTGGACCCAGTGACACCTTCTCCAGCCAGGTGCCTGGAAATCCAAGAAGTTATTTATTTATTTATTTTTGTTCATTTTTATTTATTTATTCGAGAGCGACAGACAGACAGAGAAAGAGGCAGAGAGAAAGAAAGAATGGGTGCACCAGGGCCTCCAGCCACTGCAAATGAACTCCAGACACGTGTGCCCTTGTGCATCTGACTAAGGTGGGTCCTGGGGAATCGAGCCTCCAACCGGGGTTCTTAGGCTTCACAGGCAAGCGCTTAACCTCTAAGCCATCTCTCCAGCCCCCCAAAAGTTGTAATAAACTCCTGAATCTACTGAGGCACATTTATTCAAACTACCACACCACACATACACCAAACAGGCTGTAAATTGACCATTAGTGCACAGTACACTGTTACTAAAAGCCAGGCATGGTGGCTGATGCCTATTATTACATCACTCTACAAAGGTGTGATCAACCTGAGTTCAAGGGCAGAACATCCAACAGGAAGCAATTTATCTTGGCTTACAGTTTCTAGGTAAAGTTTCGTCCCAGTGGGGAAAGTCAGCAGGAACATAGAGACAAGTACCTCCTCTTCATACTAACAGGAAAGAAGTAACAGGAGCGAGCTCACTGTGGTAAACAGGGAGGCTAGTATACCTCATGGCTCATCCCTGCCACACAGGCCCAGCTGGGGGTTATGTATGAAGTTAAATGCACATGAAGCTTTGAGGAACATTTTACATTCAAAACACCAAGCCTGCCTCAAAAAAAGAAAAAGAAAGAAAGAAAGAAAGAAAGAAAGAAAGAAAGAAAGAAAGAAAGAAAGAAAGAAAGAAAGAAAGAAAGAAAGAAAGAAAAGTACTCAAAGTAAATAATGTGTTTACTCATATTTCTTTGTTCTTTGAACACATTTTGTTAAATATTTGTTTGAACTAAAGCTGGGTGTGGTGGTGCTCACGTTTAATCCCAGCACTCGGGAGGCAGAGGTAGGAGGATCACCGTGAGTTCAAGCCCACCCCGAGACTGCATAGTGAATTCCAGGTCAGCCTGGGCTAGAGAGAGACCCTACCTCAAAAAACCAAATTAAAAAAAAAAAACTTATTTGGTCTATATTTTACTCAAGCGCAGACTGAAAAAATAGAAATAGAGTTATTTTTTAGGAAATGAAATTTTGAATAGGGAAAATAATGTTGATAGGCATAATGATAAGAATTTTTGAAACACCTATACACACACTGGTTTTGTTTAAAAATTAAACAAAGGGGGCTGTTGAAATGGCTTAGGGGTTAAGGTGTTTGCCTGTGAAGCCTAAAGACCCCAGTTGGATGCCCCAGTACCCACAAAAGCCAGATGCACAAGGAGGTGCATGCTTCTGGAGTTCCTTTGCAGTGGCTAGAGGCCCTGGCACATCCATTTTCTGTTTCTCTCTATCTGCCTGCCTTTCTCTATCTCTCTCTCAAATAAATGAATAAAATAGTTTTAAAAAAATTAAACAAAGGGCCAAAGAGTTGGATCAATGATTAAAGGTGCTTGCTTGCAAACCCTGAAGGCCTGGATTCAATTCCCCCATGCCTATCTAAAAGTCAGATGCACAGAATGGCCCGAGTCTGGAGTTTGTGTGCAGTGGCGGGAGGCCTTGTGCTTGTACATATCAATTCTTGTTCTGTCTTTCATAAAGAAATAAATAAAAATATTTTAAATGCTGAGAAAATAAAATTAAGATACAAAATAATGAAAGAAAGAAAGAAGAGGAGAAACAAGCACTGCGCATTGGACATGAATATCAATCTGTGAAACTACAAATCCATCCACTACTTTCCCAAGGCAAATAAGGGCTGGAGAGATGGCTTAGTGGTTCAGGTGCTTGCCTGTGACCCCAGAGGACCCGGTCAATTCCCTAGGACCCACATAAGCGAGATGCACAAGGGGCACATGCTGGCCACAAGCCCTGGCACAACCATTCTCTCTCTGTCTGTCTCTCTCTTCTCTCTAGCTCTCTCACTCTCTGCTTGCAAATAAGGAAATTAAAAAAAACAAAAAAACAAAAAAAAAAACATTTTTTTAAAAAAAGCAAATAGACCATGAGGAAGACTCTATCATCTACACAGGCTGTGAGTTTCATAAAGACTGTTACTCTAATTCTAGTCACAAATACAAGTGTGCTCATGTAGACAATGGTTGGTGTGGGTTAATAAAAAGAGGAGAATTAAAGGTGTACAGAAACCTAAAAATAAATGAACGAGTGACAAGTTCTTAGTGCTTGCTACTTAGTACTTGGAAAAAGATGTACTTTTTTCCCGATAGTGTTGCAGGAAATAAAATAACAAAATGAGTCATATATCTCATAAAATGTAACGGTGATGTGTGATCTAGCTACCCACGGGCTTTGCGAACAGATTTAATTTCTGAGGAGAACTGGAGACAGAGTGACTCTCCATTCACCCATTTACTCTTTCCCTTAGCCATCAGGCAAAACACATTTCTTAGGTCAGAAGTGTCAGTACATAAGGAGACATGTGATTTATCTAACCAAAATTTCTGGCTTTTGTTACCAAAGGATAGAGAAAAGTGAACAGAGAGAAAATGCTAACACTAGGTTTCCTGACAGAAGGTAGGAGCTGAACAAAGAGAAATCCCCTGACTTCTTGTGAGCACTCCCACAGCGAGGGGACGCACTGCTCCAGTAGAGGCAGGTTCGCAAGATCTGCCAACACTGCCTGAGATGCAGAAAGTGATAGACATAGAGGGATCACATGTCCCCCGAATTACAGCACTGTCCTGCAGCGAGGAAGTGACATCTCACATACACACACTTCACATAAGTTAGTCAGAGTGGCCTGGAGAGGTGTCTCTGTGGTTAGAGGCACTTGGTGCAAATCTTCACAGCCCAGGTTTGATTCCTCAGTATCTACCTAAAGCCAAATGCACTAAGCGGTGCATACTTCAGGAGCTTGTTTGCAGTGGCGGAAGGCCCCAGCAGGCCCATTTTCCTCTGTATAATAAGTAAATATTATTTATTTTATTTATTTATGAGGGAGAAAAAGGCAGAGAGAGAAAGAGAGAATGGGCACGCCAGGGCCTCCAGCCATTGCAAACGAATTCCAGACGCATGTGTCCCCTTGTGCATATGGCTTACCTGGGTACTGAAACATTGAAAATGGATCCTTTGGCTTTGCAGGCAAACACCTTAACCACTAAGCCATCACTCCAGCCCTAATACTTTTTAAAAATTAGTAAAATGGCTCTTCTATTGCATATTTTCTTTCAGTTTCTTCTCTTTTGTGCCTTCCTAATTATTCAATTCTAAGCCCAGATATAGTGAAAAAGTTAGGTCTAGAGAAGGGCCACAGCGGCCTGCAGCTAAGCAGGGCATTGCAAAGTCATTAGCACAGTGCCCTCGTGGGAAGCGCTGACTGAAGTGGGATCTGGAAGCTACAACTGGCTTTAGAGGCACCCACAGAGTACATTTAAGACTGAGGCAGACAAGTATTTTCATCTTTATTTATTTATTTGAGAGTGACAGAGAGAGAGAGAAAGAGAGAATGGGCGTGCCAGGGCCTCCAGCTACTGCATACAAACTCCAGACGCGTGCGCCCCCTTGTGCATCTGGCCAACATGGGTCCTGGGGAATCGAGCCTCGAACCGGGGTCCTTAGGCTTCATAGGCAAGTGCTTAACCCCTAAGCCATCTCTCCAGACCAAGGCAAGTATTTTAAAAGGTAATGATACAGAATAAGGAACCCAATAGCCCAGCTCAGACCAAGGCAGCTCATCACATTAACTCTGAAAATACAGCTTGGCCTGGTAAGTTTTGCTGTTCTTTCATGCCTGTGTCACTGAAGGAAGAGGACGAGTTGAGAGAAATCCCACAGAAGCAGTCCCGCAACAGCGAGGTGACATGTATCTCATCAGAGCCATTGTCCATCACTGTTTATGCCGGTGATGGAGACCGAAACACCAGTCGTATCACTAATTACCTCTGTAAGACTTAGCGACTTTTTTCCAGTACTAGAACACATCTTAGACTAGGCTCATATATTATATGTCAATAATCTCTAACCCCAAGTGAAAACTTATTTTCGAGATGACAACCAAGTCAGCATTCGCAGCTAGCTGACGACAAACTGTGTGTTTCTATATACAGAAAAGTACCAGAATGCTCTTCCTTCAACACATGCTGTATATTTTGAAGCAACTCAGACTATGCATGCTGGTCACAAAGTAAGTACTACCTACTATACATTCATGAAGATTCAGATTTTTAGAAGTACCTATTCATTAGGAGGCTAAATGCAAGGCTTTACCTAAGTAGAATTACACATTTGAAACTCTATTTGTTTGAGTCACTTGCTAATTTACCCATTATCCTGTGATAACTGTGAGTTCAGTTTAAAATTACTGGCACACTGATCAATAGACAGCAATGATTTTTTCTAAAGGTAAATGGAAAACTGGAAATGTCAGAGGTTAATTTATTTGAGGTCATCTGTTCAGGGCACTGCAAGTAAGAACACCATTGACCATAATTGCTTATAAGTTTGTTTAGTAAAATTATTTGGCATTGTCCAGAATAAAGAATCATTTTTTTTATGGAGCTGTACCTATGGGTAGTATATTTTTATGTCAGAAAGCTTAATAGCAGCAACTACTCTTTAAAAAGAAAAATATTTATTTATTTGTTTGAGAGACAGAGAGAGGAAGAGGCAGAGAGAAAGAAAGAAAGAATGGGCACACCAGGGCCTCCAGCCACTTGCAAATGAACTCCAGACACATGTGCCCCATTGTACATCTATCTGGCTTATGTGGGTCCTGAGGAATTGAACTGGAGTCCTTAGGCTTCACAGGCAAATGCCTTAGCTGCTTAGTGATTTCTCCAGCCCATGAAGTATTCTATAAGATTACCTAAGAATGGCATGAGCATGCACGCTTTACAATCCAGTGATTGCACTAGAGACAGAAGGAGTAGGAAATGACACCGTCATAAATACACAAATATAAGCGTCCACTGAGAAAGAAGAGCACACAGAGCGTGCAGATGGGACTGGGAAGTTTTCAGCACCGAAATACATCAGCTGATTCCACCAGGCAAAGGCAAGTTACCTACCTTCATTTGGTTCATTTTGGTTTCCAGGGCCTCATGACAGCTGGGTGAATACTCTTAGTAACCAGCCAATTACTTCCCCAGTCCTCAGCTATCGACTTTTGAAAGTTGACTGCTACAGGAACTCAGTATCTCCTCTGTTTTCAGAATGTCTTAGTTGCATGGAATCCTAAATTACTTCTTGACTTGTAAAATGTAAACACCAAGAGAGATGCACCAAAAGTTCCCTATCGTTGATTGTTATTAATACCTAAGAAAGTCACGTCCACTACGATTCAAGGGGGGAAGGTCATCTGGTATATCTTCCAGAATATAAAATTTCATCATTGAAAGCCAGCACATTGAAAGAATGCATGACAGTGTTGTGGCACAAGGTGGGAGAAGGATAAAAATCACTTGTAATATCTTGTCACAGGCCCTTAACCTTTTGCAATCACAGAGAGTTACGTGGTATGTCCCTGAAGGTGGATGGGAAGTCTGCCTGGGCCAGCACAAACATTGACCTCCAAGGATCCTTAGGAGTTCTTTAAATTTTGCTAATTTTAATTTCAGAAATCCAATGGTTCATTTAACCTTTACAGAAGATTGGGAGTAGGGAGATCAGGGGAGTTTTGAATACATTGTTCCTAACTGACAAAGTTCTTTGATAATGGGTCCCCAAAATTTATGTTCCCTTGTTCACTTCAAATTACATGCTTTATACTCAACACCAGAAACAAAAATTAGCAGCTCTACTTTGAACTTGAATTTCATGAAGGAAAATGTGCTCAGTGCTCTGAAAATAGAAATATAATAACTAAAATGCATTGAATCTCTTGGAGGATTTGAAGCTACATAAAATCCATTTGAAGGTGTTCAAAGGGACTTTTAAGCTTTGTTTCTTCATCTTTATCATTTTCCAGGATTTTGTAGTTAACAGGTGACACATGACATTAAATTGCCACAAAGTGCTTTTTACAAAGTTTTCCTACCAATATTCACTTAATAACATAGCATTGTTTCTCTAACATGATGAACATGTGAATGGAATTTTTTGTAACGTTTATCTTCAATCTTCTATATCCAATAAAGTATAATACTGGGGAGTAATACAGGTTATTTAAGTCAAGGGTTTTTTTAATTTTTTTTTTTTTTTTTTGCATTTATCTCTTCTAAATAAAAAGCTCAGCATTGATAATCTCAGATGATCTCATTCATTCTCTTGAGACATTTTCTGGCAGTTCTGTTAAAATATGTCTCTGGGTGATGCTGCATCTTTGTCATAAGGATTTCTACAATACTTTCTTTGCTATCTTCATAGCCCGTGTTGCAGTTATTTTTTGTTGTTGTTGCTGGGGAAAACATCTGAACAGAGCAGCTTATGGGAGGAGAAGCTCATTTCAGGTTTTCTGATTCCAGGGGACACACCTTCATGGCAGAGGGAGCTGGCTCATTGCAGCATCCACAGCAGAAAGAGAGTTCAGCCACACCAGCAAGTACCCACAGCTGAGCTCACACTGCTTTCTACAGTAGGGCTAACCTGCAGATCCACCGGCGCCATACCCCCTGTAGCGGAGATCTGCCTGCTGGAGACTTATGCAGGAAGCTTAATCTTAATCAAAAAACCCCTGAGGCTATGGTAGATGTACATTCACATTCAAACTGCCACAGCCTCCAGACTTAATCATAACCCTCTTTTAAAAAGTAAATAAATAAAGTAGGAGTATATATAACACTCTCATAATTTGTTACCATTTGCTGTTCCTTTGTTTTTCAAGGTAGGGAGGGCCTCACTGCAGCCCAGACTGGCCTGGATTTCACTATGTAGTCTCAGGATGGCCTTGAACTCACAGCGATCCTCTTACCTCTGCTTCCCAAATGCTGGGATTAAAGGTGTGTGCCACCATGTCCAGCTTGTTAGCATTTTCGATAGGTTTTCAGCAAACTGCACAACTCAGTCTTACTAAGCTTCCCAAACTTTCCTTACCATTGCAGTAGTCCACCTGTGTGTATTTTCATTTTCTTTGTTGTCAGCCAGATGGCTGATCTCAGTAAGTACAATGAATTTTGCCCTCGCAGCTGATTTTCTCACTGTAAAGAACTCCTTAAATTATGACTGGCATGTCCTCCTGCTTCATTACTCTCCATGTTTACTTTAACTTACTATCCGTTAGCAAGTAATTTTAGTTTGGGATCCATAAAGGGAGCCTGTTAAAAGTGAGTGAGTAGAGAAAGTCTCCTGAGATAAGGGTTATGAAGTTTTCCTTCTTCCGGAGGACAAAGGGGTGACGCAGCACAGGATATTGCTCTGGGAAGCAGTGAAACTCGGGGAACAGGACAACAATCTCGTCACCAGCTGACTGAAGTGGCTCACGTCTTCACACTGTAGTCATGTCTGTATCGAATACAGAGTAGAGAGTGAAACAAGAGCCTGGAGTCAACTCCTTAGAAGCACTGAGACATACAGAAGCTCCAGCTTTCAGATCCCCAAAGTCCAAGAGTGAGCCCACAATGAGTAACAAATTTGGGGTTAAATTTCAAGCTTAATACTTTTTCAGGTCATTCATTCACATACAAATAAGATGATCTTTCTTCATAATGGAAGGATACCTAAAGACTGAGATGTATGAAGCATTTATTTCAGTTTGCAAAGGGTCACCTCACGGTAGGGCTTCCAGAAAATGATGACTCAGCCAACTCGTACACAAGGGCCACACATGACATATATGATGTGAAATACAAATTCATCTTTAAATTCCAAATTTTGTTGCGTGGGAGTCTTTTTACATTTTTCATATATTTGTTTACTTTTCCTTATTAGAAAGTTCATTTTCTGAAAATAATAAACTATGTTTTAGAAAAAGATTATAATTTAGTCAATGTTATTCAACACTACTTTCTCTTATACAGAACATGTAAATTGGATCATCTCAACCCTTGTCACTGCCTGTGGACAACACGGAATGTCATCTATACATCAGAACTAAAGCTCCATGTCAGCCTGAATCATTTACATATCAAATACCGGGACAAAGAGGAGGAGGAGGAGGAGGAGGAGGAGGAGGAGGAGGAGGAGGGTGTCCTGGGCCTCTGAGGTGAGAAGCTGCAGCGCTGCCCTTCCCTGATGTAGCCACAGAGGTGTCTGGGACTGAGGGGTAGCAACTGGGTAGGTGAACCTAAGCTCTCAAATCAATTAATCACAACCACGGGTCCATTTTGCTCACTGACCAGCCTATGGGAGAGTGACCCATGCTAGTGCTTGCTTAGAGAAAGCCATTTCATGAAACACCTTCAATAGTCACCTGGGTTTATCCTTTGCTTCTTACTTATGGGGGAATTCTGTGTAATGGTTTGTTAGAATGCACACTTACTTTAACAGGCTCAGCTCTAATGATTTTTCTAGAGGTCACTCAACTTCGAGTCTATAGTGTGTCAGACACACTATCACAACTGCTGTCTAGAGAATGTGGCTGTGTGTAACGAAGAATGTAGACTATATTCAGAGAAGGCATGATCTGTTTATGAAGGCAAGTGTCCTCTGAAATTTGGAGGAACAGGTTATCTGGCATGTATAACAAATCAACATCAAAAATCAATTATCATAAAGGGTAGAGAAAGGAAGGGAGGAGGATACTTAATAGGTTGATATTGTATATATGTAATTACAATGATTGTAATGGGGAGGTAGTATGATGGAGAATGGAATTTCAAATGGGAAAGTGTGGGGGTGGGGAGGGAGGAAATTACCATGGGATATATTTTATAATCATGGAAAATGTTAATAAAAATTTAAAAAAATAAAAATAAAAAAAGATGCTGTTGAGATAGCCACCCCCCCCAAAAAAAAAAAATCAATTATCAGTATTTTCCTCTATAAAGGTCTTCAGGCCCAACAATTACAGGTAAGGCCTTGAAGATGAGAAAGTGTATAAGTTAGTGTGGACTATGTACCTTGAAAGTTTATTAAAGGTGGTTTGTCTTAAAAGTCAAAATCAGGGACTAGAGAGATGGCTCAGCAGTTAAGGCACTTGCTAGAAAACCAAAGGACACAGGTTCGATTCCCCAGAACCCACAGAAGCCACAGGGACAAGGTGACTCATGTATGTAGAGTTTGTTTGCAGTGGCTGGAGGCCCTGTTGTGCCCGTTCTCTCCCTCCCTCCCTCCCTCCCTCCCTCTCTCTCTCTCTCTCTCTCTCTCTCTCTCTCTCTCTTTCTCTCTGTCTCTCTCTCTCTCCTCTGTCTTTCCCACTCCCTCTCAAATAAATAAAAATTTTAAAGACGCCAAAATCAGAGTCATGGAAATGTCCAATTCAGCCTGCGAGGCTGAGGCAGGGGCTAAGCCCCTTGACATACTGTGAAATGTTCTTAAGCAGTGGGGCACTGTTAAGAGTATTACTTTTACATGGACCTTTCTTTACCTCTTTATTATAATCTTTCTTCCTTTTTTTCTGTGAACAAGTGAAGGAACGGGAGCTTGGTCATCCACATGTGTGAATGCCAGTGGATAGGCCATTCCCCCATGCATGGCACCCTGGAGCAGGGAAGTGCTGGCTGGAAGGGAAGTGGACAACTACCCAAGTGGCTTCATGGTGGCCATGCTGGTGTGGACACTCTATGAGCCTTGTGAAAACCATCCTGCTGTGCAGACCACAGAAACTGAAGCCACGGCTCCTACTCTAGGACACCTTGCTCAAGTCATTGTCACCGAAATCCTGCACCAGCCTTGCAAGGCAGCCTGTCAGTCAACACAAGACTTTTACTCTACTAGACCTGTTCTTCCTCAAGATGGAAAGGGCAGCATTCCCTCAGAAACTCAGTAAGTGCCCAGTGACTGGAGAAATCAGAAGCTGTGTTATGACAGGTAAAATGCTATCCTTCCTTAGCAATGCACACCCATACCATACACACACACACACATACACACACACACACACACTGCTATGTAGCTAAAAATGTTGCGCTTGCTCATAAAGTCAGGTGGGAGACACCATCTTAGGCTGACCTCAGAGGTTGCAACATTAGGCTCAGTGAAGTTTCTCTGGAGGAGCACTGTGTCATCTGCTTGTGGTTTCTTTATCCATGGCATGAGATGGTCACAAAGAGGAGTTGCATTGCAATGGAAGCAGCATGTAAGTGTTGAGACAAGAAAGGTGGTAGAAGCACAGACAGGACAGACGGCCAAGATTACGGAAGGTAGAAAGCAGGAAGTGAAAAACTGAAGGCTGCTATACATCAGAACTAAAGCTCCATGTCAGCCTGAATCATTTACATATCAAATACCAGGACAAAGAGGAGGAGGAGGAGGAGGAGGAGGAGGAAGAGGAGGAGGAAGAGGGGGAGGAGGGTGTCCTTGAGAGCTGCCAAGCACTGAGGGCCAAGGGCCCTGACATCCTGTGTATGAAAGCTGTAACACTAATTGACAATGACTACTGCCAACTGCTGCAGCCACTTGCTTCTGCTGATGTCTGAGGGGTCCATCTGGCATTGAGAGCCAGGATGCTGGCAGTCAAAACCCAGGGTAGTACGCGTACAACCTGACTTGGCTTCCAAGGCCTGAGGCCAGGAGTCTCAGATAAAGGAGATATAAACCTCTTGGGTGTGTGAGGCCAGCCCATGAATCTTTAGCTTTCTAAGGCTTAAGAATGTCAACAGTAGGAGAACTATTTCTTGTTACTCCCAATTTCCATCAAAGTATAGCAAAAGAGCCCGCACCAGCTTACTGGTAACAGAAGCTATAGTGCCCATATCACCAAGGAGTTACTAACCATACTTATATTTAATTTACCTTTTTGGTTTGAAAAGTCATTTAAAATGTCCTGCCAGTGTTATATTTCAGGTAATATGGTTATTTTCTTTCGAAACTCTGTTTTCAATTAGGTCCCCAGTCATTAAAAAGAAGGGATCAAAGGAATAATATTCCATTGATATTTTCTTATGTTTCCAAATAAAATCAAAAGTTACTTTTATTCTCTCCTAAAAAAACTCTCATATTGTTTATGCAGTTTGTCTGTTTTCATGATTAAACTATGGTCCAATTGATATTTTTTAATGTCTTGGATGTGACATTTCAGAATTTTTGTATTAATTCTGAGACAGTTTATTTAACTTCAGGCTAATAATGGTGGAAAAGAAATCTCTATAATTGCCTATGTGGGACAATCCAATTCTCTTATACCATCTATAATTTAATGCCAGAGGTTTCAAACAGCTTGTATACAGACTGAAATATATAATATATACTATAATATATATGTATATATATATAATATATATGTACATATATATATATATATTCAAGAAATATTATATTGTGTGCTCCCAAACAATTTTATATTATTTTAGCAGAAAGTGTCTAGTTTTGTCTTACATTGGGGAAAATTCTGGTCATAGATCGTAGCTCAGCTTAACTGCTAGGTTTTCTTTCCACAGCTGGCTGTGTGGCAGACCTCAGGGGCAATGGATCATTGAAGGGAAGAGACACAGAGGGGATTTTAAGAGAGGTGAAGATCTGAAAGGTGTTGTGGCCACAAGAAGGATGCGAAAACAAACATGTGAAAAAGAAATGGTTTAAAAGTAGCTCTGTCCTTTAAGTTCAAATGGGAATAGCAGTTTCCAAATTCACGAATTTCCTAAGCGCTTCTAGCTTGTGGATCACACATTCTCACTGCATCTCACATGACTTGTCTGCTGTGTGTATGTGCTCCTTGTGTCTCTTCCTTTGGCAAAAACATCAGCTAGTCCATCAAGCCTCTTCTCTATGTTCATTCAACCTGTCTGTGGGCCCATACTAAATATGGTCATGCGTGGGTAGTTTCCAATATCTGAATTCTGAGGATGGTAGGGATGACTCTGTGTCATTCCTAGAGATGTATTAATATCAATCCCCTGGCTTTGAAATTTATGTTAGTGCTTTATAGAAGAATACTTTTGTTTAGAAATCAGACACTCAACTGCATTTATCAGTAACAGAAAGATGTCTCATTGACAACCAATTCTCTGGTACAAAAATATGTACTATGTTTAGACATTTATAACAAGTTTGATGGTATTTCAAAATTAAAATAAAAAGTGCTGGGGAGGTAGCTTGGTAATTAAGGTGCTTGGTCTGAAAGTATGAAGACCTGAGTTCAATCCTCAGAATCCATATAAATCAAAGTACAGCAGTACTTGCTAGAAATCCCAGTGCTGGGAAGGTGGAGACAGGAAGAGCTCAGAGTCCCTGGCCAATCATTGCAGCCTAAATGGTGAGCTCTAGGCCAACAGCCATTCCATGTCAAAAGAGCTGGGTGGAGGCTATGGAGATGGGTGGGCGCTGCATAAAGATGAGGACCTTGGAAAATTGCTGGACATGGTGGTGTACCTTCAATCCCAGCACAGATAGCTGTGTCCCCGGACTTACTGGCTGGCTAGTCCACTAAACTCTAGATTCCGTGAGAGATTCTGTATCAAGGAAACAAAGTGGTGAGCCGCTGGACTTCTCAAGCATATTCACACATGTATGAGCATGTGAACATACATGTACACTCTTACATGAGACATGCATACGTACATGCATGTACACAGTACAAGTACACATGCCAAAAAATGAAGATAGAGTCCCTAAAGAATGACAGCCATCATTGTTGGCTCCATACACTAAGGAACAAAGTGTACACACATTTAGCCACACATTACAGAATATTCTTACATACTATATACTTCACACATAGACACAAATAATTAAAGAAAATAAGATAGAATTCTAATAGTGAAAACAATAAGATGAACTCTACTCTAAAAATCTATGAGACTCTCCACTTCATAAATCTCAGTATTACAAAGAACATGACAACTAAATAAAGTGCAATCTTGGTTGAATGAAGGTAGATGGTGCCATATAGGGACATTTAGCAAAATGAATCCAATTTCAATACAGATAATAATTTCGAACAGTGTTAAATTTGCTAATTTCAATGATTTTCCTGTGACTTCTAGTAAGATATCTTCGTTAATATATCTATATATATCTATATATCTATATATCTATATATCTATATATCTATATATCCATAGATCCATAGATCCATATATATATATATATATATATATATATATATATATATATATATATCAGGATTTAGGATGATAGTGCTTTATGTCTAAAGTTTATTTGCCAATATTCCAGACAAAAAATGACAATGTATAGAGAAAATTCAGAAAATCCCATTTGAATTTAGGTAAAGGAAAGAAAAGCTACCTAAAATATATTTGAATCTTTTATGATGCTTTGATTTTTTTTCAATTGGATTATAATTAAAAAATAATAACCCACTAGAAAATAGAAGTGAGAGGCAATTTCCTGCTCAAAACAGTAATCTAGGAACAACCCTAATAAGAAAATTTCAGGACCTATTTGGGAAGAGCTGAAAACACTTTAGTGGGAGAGATAACAGTCTGTAAAAGGTACCAGAGGAGTTAGCCTCAATAGTTACCAATAAAGAAAGGAAAACAGAAAGGAGAATTATTTTGACCATGTTTTTGAAAAGTAAAACATAATACAATATTTATAAATACATAGATTTCAGAGCAGGTGATTTCACATTCTCTCTAAGGAATTTTATGAATTAGTTTAATTATTCTTTGAGAAATTCTGTAATAAGATTAAATGTGTAGTATCAAAATCATTCTCTTTCAACTTCTCCCAACGAATATAAAATTGCACTCTTGCTTTCTTGTCCTTTCTCCACTTTATTCTAGGGAGGTTGAGTGCAGGAGCAGCGTAGCTGTGGTACCACCGGCTGCCAGAGAGAAAGAAATTAGACTCTCTCTGTCCTCCTCTGTCTGCATGTCCCACTTGTGCTGCCCAGGCTGTGATCTTACCTCTCCCTGCCCTCCCTCCGGCAGGCAGTCAAGATTCTGTGTGACAGTAATCCTTTCTCTTCTCTGTCCTTTAAACTCAAATGGGGGATATCAGCCTCAAGCTTTTGTTAATTTCCTAGTCCCCTCGCTATTCCATTTGGTTATCAGGCATGGGTTGTTTTACTAAAGCGAACTTGATTGAAATACATCCTACCTGTAGGATGACTTCCTGAAGGTGAGCTACAATAAACAACTGGGTGTAAGATCAAGGATCAAGGTCTAAATAAGCAAAGTGTAGGAAACATTTCAGTAGGTAAAGGTAATTTGCTGATTCATTCATATCTGACAATGCAAAATAACTAGCAAGAATTCTTTTGTATCTCAATTTTCTAACATCCTGGAAATTTAAACACAGCTTCACTTTTTCATTTACTATGTTATTAATTTTTGGAATAGCAGGTTTTCTTGAATTAACTTTATAACCCCTATGCTTTGCAAGAATGCTTATTTTCATATCATTAAATTATAACTATCATATAAAGGAAGACATGCAAAAACAATGTCAATCAGAAAGCATGCAACATCCACTGGCATTTCTTGTGCAAGTGGCTCTCTTTGTGTTCCATTAACCAACTGGATCATCATGCATTAAGATAGATTCAACACTGAAAAAAATGCCAATACCACACACGCTAGCTTTCAGTTTTGACACATGGAAGTGATTATAGACTCTCCTCATTATTAATCTTTTCTAGTTTTTGGAGCACTTTTACCAAAGTTGAGGTGTTCAGGAATTATTGCTTAAAGGTAATTTATAAAACAGCATTGTGAGGTATAACAAGAATAAACTATATTGCTAGGTAGTTTCTACATCTTTCTATAATTGTCAATGCTTGTACATAACACAGTCAAGAACAAGTGTTTGTTTTCTCAGCAGTAGTTTTTGAAACGTGCTGTCCAGAGTCAACATTTTATGATTACCTCTCAATAAGTACTTTCATGACAAACCAAAGAGATGAAAGAAACTATGCACCCTTTGCCTTTATGACTGTGTCCATGTGATTTACATATGAATGCCCATGCAGAAATTTATTCATATTGTTTCTGCTAATAAAACAGAGAAAGAAAAGAAGGCTGCATTCAAATGCATAGTCAATGATGATGCTTTAAGTATTATAATTTTTATTATAATATTTTAAATGTAGGAAACTTATAAATTGATTGTTTTTAAGTCTAACCACGTGCTACAAGTTGGTACATACATTTGGAGTTCATTTATAGTAGCTAGAGCCCTGGTGTGTGCTTTCCCTCTCCAAAATAAATAAATGAATCATTTTAAAAAGTCGATGTGCTAATTAACTATAATTATGTAACAAAAATGCAAACATTAATTTTTATTAGGTAAATTGCCTAATTTCTTCATAATTAGTATATATTAATTTAACATTGTAGAAAATACTTAGGTCTTGAGTAGGAACATTGGTGATAATGAAAAGCGGTTTAAATCATGTTTATTAAGAAAGGAGGTGCCTGTTGATTGTCCGGAGAGGGGTGATCAAGGAAAGGGTGAGTGAAATACAGTTTACTTCAAGATGGTCTCCTGTCAGAAAATTTGCCTGAAGGGTGAAAAGAGAATGGTGATATTTCAGGGGAATGGGGATAGGACTGGAGACTTAGTATAAAAGGCAAAATACACAACCAATTTGTGTGAAAAGCAGTCATGGACTTTTATTTTTATTTGGTCGTTTTTATTTTATTTTATTTTTTATTTTTGTAATGTATAAAGTCAGATGTTTGTAAAACATTTGGACCCAGAAATGGAGGGAGACCCAAGACAGTGATGAACTTACTTTGGGAAGTTTCCACTTATTTAATAGCTTATGAGCCAATATTTAGAAGTGTCAGCTAAGCTTTATTATGATTATCTAAACATTCTTTAAGAGAATGAATTTCATTCTGTAAATATAAAGAATGTTTCAGGAATGATGAATTACCCCCAAAGTAGCATGTCATCTGTAGACCCCCACGGAGAGAGAAAAAGAAATGATGGTTTGTCTCAGCTGGAAGTCTTCTATGCCTGGTTCCTAATTCCTCTGCTAAGAGTGGCTCAAGCTAGGAACACATCACAGTTTCTCTCTCCAAGAAAGGAAAACAATCTGAGGAGACTGTAAATCAATGCAAACATTGTGAAGACATTAATAAAAAGCAAAACTTCCATTCCAGAATAGCTCTCTAAAAGAGTGTGATCTAATTTTCATATAGTAAACAAACACCTAAACCAATTGAGAGATAATAAGGAGATTGCTTTACTGAAATTTCTTTAGTATATATTTGAATTTTAGTTAAAAAGATACGCCAAAAATGATGTAAGCTCTGAACTTAAAATTTCTATCTTGTATGAGTGAAAACCGAGCATGTTATACATCACGATAATGCTTAAAAGATCCTAGAGACAAAACAGATTAAAGCAATTTAAATTAAGCAAGTGTTCTGTATTTAACTAACATTAATTTTGTCTTAAATGGCCCAGACTCATGAAAATTTAAAAATAGATATTAGTAAAATCTGCATTTTGTTCTGATTATAAGTGGACAGTAGGAACCATAAGCCAAATTGTACACTACGTTTCAAGTACGAGGGGAGAACTTTGCTTATAATAAGTGACCAGAAGCTGGGAGTCATGGTGCATACCTATAACCATACCCCTTGGGAGGGGAAGAGAAAGCATCAGAAATTCAAGGTCATGTTTAATAACAGTGAATCAGAGGGAAACCTGGTTTGCAGAAGACAGTATCTCAAAAAAGAAAAAAAAAGAAAGAAGGTAGGAAGGAAGGAAAGAAAGAAAAGAAAGAAAGAAGGAAAGAAAGAGGGAAAGGAAGGAAGGAAGGAAGAAGAGAAGCAAACAAAAAAGAGTATTTGATAAAAAATAAAATTCAAGACTTTTCCAACTGTCAAATATGAGGTACTCAGATAGAGGGTGAGGAATTACTTATTGTGTATATGAATGAATGTGTTGTTACTCAGAAATGATTGGTCCTTCACACATGAGTATGTTATGCCTTGTTTCCATTAAGTGAATTTCTGGAGTATCAGTCTACACAAAACAGCCACCACAGCATGCACGTGAGTGCACAAGTGTGAGCACTCATGTGCACACACACACACACACACACACACACACCCGCACACACGCACATACGTTCATACTTTTTAGCCAGTCCTTGGGACCTGCAGATCATATTGGCATAAAGACTGCAAGCTGCTTGAAAATCTTTTCACAGTTTGTGATGCACACTACCAGTGTCGTTTGGACTCTTCTGTGACAGGAAGCTGAATGAGAAGGCACAGAATTTCCCTACTCCTAAAGAGACTGGACAGCAGACATGGAAATAGAGGTGTAATAGTTGGATTAGATGCCAGTGGTGAGCTGGTAGAAGCCTCCCTAAGCAGCTACGAGTTATATGTGATGTGATGAATGAGCACATATTGGCAAGGCTAATTCTTGGTCATATTCTTCAGCTCGGTTAAATTGTGTAAAGACTTGTCCATGGCTCCATTAATTGAACTTGAATGAGAGAAAAGCCTGGGTTTGTCATCATCATTCCAGCTAGTCGGGGTTATCAAGAGCAATCCTGTGAGAGATCCAACAATAAATGTTATCCAGGTTCCTGTGGGGGGGGGGGGGGGGGAATGAAAACAAGGGTTTTCTGCTAAGCTGAGCAATGGCTCCATAAAGAAGCAGGTTGGACTCAGAATGCATAAACTGATAGACACCTAAAAGCAACATTCTCGAGGAAGCACAGCGCAGGTGATGTGCATCTGATATTGCAATTCAGAATACCCCATTTTCTTGTGTTTGAATCCAATTTTCAAATTCATTATTTCCAGCGTTAGCTGTAGCATAAATAAAATAAAGGAACCCGGGGAACTAAAGGCTTGCTGATCTTCAGCCCTAAAATACCATCTCGGCAAAACCGCTTTCGAGAGACTGTCTGGCATTTCAGGTTAAGGTCTTATTTGGCAGGGCTGCTCTCCTCTGTACATTGTTCCAGGAAAGTGTGGAGTTTAAGGAAATGGAATTTTTATACCCTTTTTATCCCCTTGGCTACTGATGCACTGATATTTTGGCACTCCTAGTAAGATCGCAGAGCTTTTCTGCAGAGCATTTTATTTTTAGAAAATTCCTTTAGCTCTATCTGCTTCTGTCATCTTCCACCCAGGTGACACACACACACACACACACACACACACACACACACACACAGAGAGAGAGAGAGAGAGAGAGAGAGAGAGAGAGACAGAGAGAGAGAGACAGAGACAGAGACAGAGACAGAGAGAGAGAATCCCTGTTTATAGATCTAATTTTAAGGACTTGCATATTTGTCACTCTTAAACTAAGCAAACCAAGTTTGAAAAATCATGCCCAAAATTTCTATAAGGCACTAACTCTGAAAATTTTACTTCATTGTTCAAGTATTCTGTATATATTGCTTAAGTGTTACTAATATACTTAAATAATCCCTCAAAGAATTTACTAGTCATAACAATTACTAGTATCATATGATTTTAGCTCCCAAACTCTAATCAAACATATTTATTTAGTGCTGCACCTTGTGGATATGTTTTAATAGATATAGTAACTGAGTCATATCAGAGCAAACTAATTATCAATTAACTACATACAAGGGAATACACCCACTCTTTGGTGTCAAACTATTGTACTGTTCGCCCTAAAACACCTGATCAGAGCAAGAAATCTCTTGGCAAAACTTAAAAGTAGTTCAAATATACTTCAAAACACCTTTCAAATACCACCAAGAAAGGAAGAACAGAAGGAAAGGGGCATGAAAATTTAGCAGCTCGGTAAGAGGAGGTGGTTACCTTTTGTCCCCACTGCTTCCTGGAAAACAAAGCCCCACTTCCAGATCCATAGAAAGCATCTGCCATGATCCGTTAGATCCATAAGAACACCTTACTGAATAAGTTATGCACACAGAGAATGTATAAAGAGCAAGCCTTTAGTCCCTCTAAACTGCAGGCTGGTGCCTTAATAAGCAATCTCTGGGTATTGAAGAGAGATCTTCTTTATAAAATAGTTGTCAGTCTATGTCCAATAAACACTTTGTATGAACAACAATCCAGTATCTGACACAAAATGTATCATTTATCAATTATTCACATATATTTATCTGTTGAAACCTAAAAAACAAAACAAAAAAAAAAAAAAAAAACCCACAAGAGTTCTTGTTGATTCCATGGAGAACCCACTGGCCTTTTAAATTTTGAGCAAAATTCCTTTGAGGTTATCCATGATTAAAAAGATTATATTAGATGTACATTTAGGTACTACAAGAAAGCTTACATGATTTTTGAGACAGAACAGATCCAAGTGTCAAATTAAACATGTGTACAATATTTAGCCCAGACCCATGAAATTGGACATAGAATTTACTTTACACCTCCATGTTCTCTCATGCTGACCATAAGTCAGACAATTTTATTGCCTCAAAAGCATCAAATCAGAGGACGCCCGTGCATTGGTTAAAGAGTACTTCTGGGTACACTGTGGCGGGCTTCGCCAAATCCAGCTTTCAGTCAGTAGTCAATGAAAGAGTTTGCTTACCCTGTGGTGGAATTGTAGACAGAGATCCTTAAATCCACAGAAGCTTGAAAAAAAAAAAAAAAAAAGCAGAGTCAGGGGCTGGGGAGACGGCTCAGTGCTTGAAGGCACATACTAACTAGTCTTGCCGGCCGGGCGCAACTGTTCCTCCAATACCCACATAAGACCAGATGCATAAAGTGGCACATGCATCTGGAGTTTGTTTACAGTGACAAGAGCCTCTGGCGTGCCCATGTGTGCTCTCTCTGTCTGTCTTTCACCCCTCTCATAAACAAATAATAATCAGAAGAAAACCTGATCCTTTTGTTGTGTAACACCTGCCTGCTTGTGTGGCACAATGGCATTGCCCCTCTCACTCAGATGACATTAACGCATCTGTCCTGTTCTCAGCCCTTCAAAATGACATTAAATGACAGCACTGACTTTCCTGGGCCTCTAGCCTACAGATGGTTATTGTGGGACTTCTCAGTTTTCATAATTGTGTAAAGCAGTTATACAAAATGAATCTCGTCTACACTGACACATGTACACACACGCATACACACATACAAAAATGCATGCACACACACAACTGCTTCTCATTATTGAGAAACATTATTGCTACAAAAAAAAAAATCATAGCCGAGCATGGTGGCACACACCTTTAATCCCAGCTGTTGGGAGGCAGAGGCAAGAGGATTATGATGAGCTCCAGGCCACCCTTGATTACATAGTGAATCCAGGTCAGCCTGGGTTAAAGTAAGACCCTACCTCAGAAAAAAAGAAAGTGTACATAGCATTTGCACTGAGCCATGGTGTGCAAAGTATTTCTCAGATTCTCCATAATGCAAATGACAATGGATCAACATAAAGTTTGGTCCGTTTCAGGTAGGGTATCTTTTTGTAACAGAGTTTGATCTTGGATAATTAAACATGAAGTAAGATCTAAAGAACATCAGCAGCTCATCCCGGATACCTGTCACATTTCATGTGCTCTGCCGCACACACTCTGGCTTGTCTCGCAGTGTCCGAGGTCAGAGCCTCCAGGATGCCGCAGCTGCTCTACAACAGAAAGGTGCAGCCAGGCTGTCTCCATGAGTTTCCTCAGTCACCTTAGTTGACTAAGTGGCTTCACACCAAGGCAAAGCATCTTTGCTGAGATCTCAGGCTTGAACTGAATCTTCACTGAAAAGAATCCAGTCAAAGGAAGCAGTAGAAAAACATTTGAGGTCTACATTGTGCAGAACAATGCTGTCTAGTTGAGTAACTCCCAGATGAAAAGAGGTTCAATGTGATTGGACAAAACCAAACGTGTGTGCCCCCTTGTGCATCTGACTTACATGGGTTGTGGGGAATCAAACCTGGGTTCTTAGGCCTTGCAAATAAGTGTCAAATGATAAGCAATCTCTCTGGCACACAATGTTTCAGTGAAAGTTTAGTTTTAGTTTAATGATTTTGAGATTGGTTTAAAAAAATATTTAAGGGCTAGAGAGATGGTTTAGCATTTAAGGCTCCTGCCTGTCAAGCCTAAGGACCCAGGTTCGATTCTTCAGGTCCCACATAAGCCAGATGCTCATAGTGGTGCATGCATCTGGAGTTGGTTTTCAGCAGCTAGAAGCTCTGGCACACCGTTCTCTCTCTCTCTCACTGTAATAAATAATTAAAAATAAATAAATTTTAAAAAATCATTTAAGAAGTATCATCTAATTGACAAATCTACACTGTTATAATGTGACATTTTAAAAATAATGCAATTAAATATACCACAGTAAGCCAATAGATTTCAGTGTAATAGAGGATGGAAGTATACCAAAATGATTTTACATAACATTCTTCAGCTTCTGCTACTAAGTTTTAGTAATCTGTAATATATACCATTCTAGTGACCAGAAAGAGTATTCATCATTATAAAATAATGAACCTATGGATATTATTTCAAAACCTCTCCCGTGAGAACATCATGAATTTGATTGAAAACAGTTTTCCATCAACCTCTACTTGCTTCAGAAAACCCTTGGTCACAGGAAACCTTTCATTGAAATTTAAGGAAGTTTTTCCTCTTTAGAAATCCAAGCTGGGTATGGCAGTGCACGCCTTTAATCCCAGCACTTTGGAGGCAGAGATAGGAGATTCACCATGAGTTCAAGGCCACCCTGAGACTACACAGTGAATTCTAGGTCAGCCTGAGCTAGAGTGAGACCCTACCTCAAAGAACACCCCCCCCAAAAAAAATCTATTCAAATTGATTAGCTGCTGTATTAGAACTTCCTTCCTTGTCTATGACAAACAAACAAACCAAAAACTTGACCACAAGCAACTTAAAGGAAGAAGGATTTTTGTTTGGGGGCTTGCAGTTCAAGGGGGTAAGGTCTGTCATGGTGGGGGAGGCACTGCAGCAGAAGCAGGAACCCACTTCTATCTGCTCTGAGGACAGGAAGCAGAGAGAGGAGCATGAATGCTGGTGCCCAGCTCTTTCCCCTTTCACTCAGTACAAGAACCCAGCCCATGGATTTGCGCTGTCCATTGTTAGGGTGGGTCTGCCCACCTCCGTTAACCAAATACTGAAACTCAAGACACAGCGATGCAAAGATTTATCTCCTAGGTGATTCTAGCTCCTGTAAATCTTGGAACACTAGCCATCAGACCTACCCATTAAAATATGCTTGAAGATAACTAGAACCATTTGTGAAAGTTTCACCCCACTAGGGACACCTGCCAATCAGAACATGCCTCCAGATTTCCTCTTTTTCTTTTACAACACAAACTTGGGATTCATTTCACATACTTTTGAACATTGTATAAGGTGGCTTCTTGTGCTGGTAAGCTTTTGGATTCACAGACTTTACTAATTTAGTCTCAGACTTGGTTCTATATTTGACATTATTAAAATATTCCTCTGTCTTTAAACTATATTTTGTGTAAGACTGACGTTTTTCACATAGATCTGCCAAAACAACCTATAATGAGTCAAATATAGAAGATTATATAAATATCAAGTCATACTATAAAAAGGCACATATATAAGAGTTAACAAAAAGAGGCAGATGAAGGCTTTACCTCTTTCCACTTTCTGCTTTCAGATACATATTTTCACAAACGTATGTTATTTGGGACCAAATGTAAAAGGTTAATCCTGTTGTTCTTAATTGAATAGTAAGTATCTTAAACTTACAATTTTGTATGAATATGGTGTATTTCCATGCATGCTCATGTGTTCACAAATATGTGTACCCATGTGCAATCATACAGACACCAGAGGACCAGAGGGTGCTATTGGGAATTTTGGGCATCCTCCTCTAATGTTCTTCCTTTAGATAGAATCTCTCAGTGAAAATGGAGCTCAGTATTTTCACTAACACTGGCTAACCCTTGATTCCCAGTAATCATTCTGTCTGCATCCCTGTCTGTGTTGGGGTTACAGGTATGAGTGGGCTTACCTGTGTTTCTACCTGGGTGCTGGGGATTGAAATCAGGTACTTATGTTTGTATTGCAAGTGTTCTTACCCACTGAGCCATCTGTACAAACTCTTAAATCACAATTTTAATTTCTAGTACAGTGACTACTAAAAGACATATGGCAGGAAATAAAATAATTTGGTTTTTCCATAAATTTTATGGAGTCAAAGTTGTTCAGAAACAAAACCTGGAAGAATTTCTAAAGTAGTTTTTTTTTTACGGAAAATCCCATTTCTCATGCTGGAGAGATGGCTTAGTGGCTAAGGCACTTTCCTGCCAAGTCTAAGGACCCAGATTCAATTCCCCAGTACCCACATACAGCCAGATGCACAAAGTCGCACATGCATCTGGGATTTGTTTGGAGAGGCCCTGGTATGTCTATTCTTTCTCTGTCTGTCTCGCCTCCCCCTTCTCAAATAAATAATGAATAAATAAAATATTTTTAAAAAGAAACCTGAAGGAGGTCCTGGTGGCAATGGGAAACCACGTGAAGGAACTAATGCTGGGGTAATTAGCAGATGTGTGATTAAAAAAAAAAAAAAATATATATATATATATATATATATATATATATATATATATATTTTTTTTTTTTTTTTTTTTTTTTGCTTTTTGTGGTAGGGTCTCACTCTCGCTCAGGTTGACCTGGAATTCATTCACTATGTAGTCTCAGGGAGGCCTTGAACTCACAGCGATCCTTCTACCTCTGCCTCTCGTGTGCTGGGATTAAAGGCATGTGCTACCACACCCGGCTAATAAGAATACATTTTTATAAAAGATCCCATGTTTCTATAAATAAAGCTATTTTATTTTTTTAAAAAAGGGGATGGGGGATAAAATCCAGGAATGATGGTACACACCTTTATTCCCAGAACTCCAGAGGCTGAGATAGGAGGATCACCATGTCTTCAAGGCAGCCTGGGCTACAGAATGAGTTCCATCCAGGTCAGGCTAGGTTAAAGTGTGACACTACCTCATTAAAAAGAGAGAGAGGGAAAGAGAGAATTAAAGTCAACATGTAATAGTTATGCAAACATATTAATGCTCACCACGGTTCTATTCACCATAGCCAAGTAGAGTGTAGATGTTTGATCCAGGTTGAATATGACCATTTCTTTCTTGATTAAGGTCGTTGTAAAATCCACGAGTCCTTACTGAGTGTGACTGGGCCTGTTAATTCACATGGGACTCATGGGCCTCCCTAGAAGCTTCCCTTCCCCACCCAGAGGTTATATGCCAATCATACAGCTGACTCTTCAGTGGTGGAGCGTTCATTGAGTGTCCGTGCTGTGGGTAGGATTCTTCAGTGATACAACCGCCTGTAATTAGCCTAAGAACCGTCCTGGTGGTATAATCCCCTATGAGTCATCAGTGCTCTTATGAACTCATTAATTTCCCAGCTATTCTTGATACACTTCATTTATTGGACTGTCAAGTGTCCCCTTTGTTTGACTGATGACATATTTCTGTCTTTCCTTAGGAAAAGTCCAGTAACACAAAGTTGTAGAATCAGTTTAGGAATCCATGACTGGGTGAATGGATGCATAAAACCACATAAATTATTGTGCTTTTACTGTGAAGTGTGCATCATGAGCTTACTCGTGTGAACACTTGGTCCTTCACTGGTGATGCAGTTTAGGAAGGCTGTGGAACGTACAGAGGATAGATCCTCACGACAGGAACTTGGCCATTGGGTACGGTCCTGGGTTTTCCTTGTCTGGTCTGGTGCCTCCTGCTGTACGATCTCTCTGCTTCCTGACTGTGGATACGATGTGTCCACAAGTCTCCTGCCCTTGTCACCATGTTTTCCACACCACGATGGACTACATGACAAAATGAACTGCTCTTTTCTTAACCTTCTTCCTATAAGGCATTTGATCACCACAGTGGCAAAAGTAACTAATGCCTAAGTAATGGAATTTTGTTCAGACCCAGTAAAGAATAAAATCATGTGAGCTGGAGGAAAAATGGATGAACTGGACATCATCACTTTACGTGACAAGGCTGGTTCTGAGTGACAGTAATGGCATTTTGGTGGTGGTGTTTCCTCTCATTTGGATATGATCATTGCTGTGGTGAGTTAGAACATTTGTGGTGACTCCCACAGGACCCTAACAAGATTGGACCATTAACATTCCTTCCTGGAACGAGGTGGGAAAGCTAATGAGGGTAGCAAGGCTAATGAGGCCTCAACTGTCCCCAAGCATATGTAAACAGTTGACAATTACTAGGACGAGGTGTGTGTGTGTGTGTGCAGACACGCACAGTATAACTTCCCATAGATTATCCATACCCCTGTATGTAACTGCCAACCAGTGTTCCTATTAGAAACCCCAGTAAATTCTTTGGTTTAACCTGTGGCAGTCTGAGTATTCTGTGCATAGACATAGATACTTCAGGAAAAGTTACCTCACACTTGATGCCTGAACAAGATAAACAGAACCAATGATGAGAAACCCCAACTGTCCTGAAGAGGTGGGCAAGGTCGCCTGGAAGGAGGTCCACACAAGTCAATTTGAGGACCCTGGTAACTGTGACTTTATTGGCCCTCTTATTATGTGACAAACACGTGGACCGAATGAATGCTTGAGCTTCTTTTACCTTAATTAATAGCGTGCCCCTAAGCCCACAACAGTGGATGGAAATAGAGCAGTGGAAGGGAAAAGAGTACATATGTTCAGAGCTGCAATTATCCACACAGATTTTATGTATTAAATCATCCGTCCAATGCAGGGGCCTTTTCGACATCCAGGTAAGGAAAACAGAGAATGATGAGATGTCCCGAGCACCAACTCAAATCTAGTCAGATCTGGGAAGCCCCAGTAGGCTGTGGACCGGCCTTAGTTCCTCTTGTCTCCATGACGGGCCGTCACCTGTACTGAGCTTGTGGCTATCTGGGAGTTTCAGTTTATTTTATCTGCCAGTTAAGCATTTAAAATACAAATACAGCAACAAAGTTTAGGAAAGTGAGGTGTGGTGGCTCTTGCCCTTACTCCCAGCATGGGGGAAGCAGAGTTAGGAGGATTGGATCGCCATGAGTTCAAGGCCAGCCTGAGACTACATAGTGAGTTCCAGACCAGCCTATGCTAGAGTGAGACCCTACCTTGAAAAAACAAAATGGAACAAAGTAAAAAATAATATGGTGTCCTCATAGAGGACGGGACTCCCAAGAGTCCAGAGATGAAGGCTTTGCCACTCCAGTGGGAGCTGGAATTTTGCTGAATAAGGGAGGCCTTCCTATCAGGGGTCCACAATGGGAAGACGTAGACAAAATTGAAGGGCCCGGGCATGGTGGAGCATGCCTTTCATCTTAGAACTCTAGAGCCTGAGGTAGGAGGATTTTTTTGAATTTAAGGCCAGCCTGAGACTATGTAGTAAATTCTAGGAGTCAGCCTAGGCTACAGCAAGACCCTAACTCAAAAAAAAAAAAAAAAAAAAAAAAAAAGAAAAAAAAAGTAAAGAAAGGAAAAAGAAGAAGAGAAGGGATTGGTTGGTCCATGATGTAGCCAGGACTATGCAGGCCCCCATGGCCTATAATGCAAGCCCACCAGCAGGACCAGGAGCATTCAGTTTGGCAAGGAACAAATAAGAAGTTGGTCACTTTGCCATCTTAGCTTGCCATCCTAGGTCACCATCATAAGGTACTCTAGAATTTAGACAGCTACCAAGACCCTATTTTCCTATCTGTATAGCCCCAGTTAAATTGAAGGCTACGTATGTGTAGGGGAACAAATCCAATAAAATTGTGTGCATGAGAATGTTCCATGGAAATGAGCTAAAATATAGATTGATAAATGATAGTTATATAAATGTTTGATACATCTAAAGAGAACTAAATAGGTAGAGAGTAGATACATGAGAGACAGGGTTTTTTTTAAATATTTTATTCATTTTTATTTATTTATTTGAGAGCAACAGAGAGAGAAAGAGACACAGAGAGAGAGAGAGGGGGGCAAAGAATGGGTACGCTAGGGCCTCCAGCCACTGCAAATGCATGCGCTCCCTTGTGTATCTGGCTAACATCGGTCCTAGGAAATCGAGCCTTGAACCTGGGTCCTTAGGCTTCACAGGCAAGGGCTTAAATGCTCAGCCATTTCTCCAGCCCAAAGAGACAGGGATTTTTTTATGAAAAATTATATCATATAATTGTAAATGTTAAGATATCTGTGAGGGGGTGAGGAGGGAGGGAATTACCATGGGTATATTTTGTAATCATGGAAAATGTTAATAAAAATTAAAAAAAAAAAAAAAACAACAAAGATATCACACAGAGTGGTTGCAGAGATGACTCGGCAGCTGAGCATTAGTCCCTAAGCTGGCTCTCCAGGACCACATAAAAAGCTGAGCATGCACACACACTTGTAACTTTCGTGTTGAGGGAGCAGGGACAGGAGTCATTGAGGCTCCCTGGTCAGCCAGTCTGACTGAAAAAGAAAGCACTGACCACACACCTTGCAGCTCCAGGTTCAATGTGAGACTCTGCTTCAAGGAAATGATGGAGAGGAGCAAATAAGAGGATATCTCCTCTGGCCTCCACATTCATGTACACAGGACAGATGTATTTCCATACACATGCATCACACACACACACACACACACAATCACACACTCACACGTAATTGTAAGGCTAGCTGGGGGACCAGGAGTAACAGTGATATGTTTATATTTAAGTCCAAAGATCCCTCAAAGCAAGACTATCAATTTGCAAGGGCAGAAATCATTGGATGGCATGATTCAAATGAAAGTAGATTTACCATTCCTCAGAAAACATCCTTGTAACAGATCTACTCATCCTCTAAACAAATTGGGTAATGCCGCATGCACTGATGAATGCTTGTTTTTTTCTTACTAACCTCACTAACCTAAATCCAGTCTTTTAAAACATACATTAGGACTAACCAAATGTTTATGAGCTATCTGAATATACGTTTACATGAATATGTTGACACATCAAGATAATCATTACATAATATATTACATTTATTATTATCTCACATATATTTATAAATTATAATGGTGGTGATTTTCTTTTGAAATAAAATCAGAAAAGAATGAGTAAGTAAAACTGTGGCTTAAATAAAGAAGTACTTTTTAATTTCCTTCACATTTCAGTAATTATTAAAATTTTATTCACATTTTATTTTATTTTACAATTATATTTACAGCTGCATGTTATGGAAATGTTTTCCTTATTTACTTAACAACCGTACTCTTTCTAATGGAACAGTTAACAACCCACAAATTGTTAATTCCTTGTCAGTATGAAGCCATCTGGTGTGAACTTCTGTGTACCAGGATGAGATTCGACTCTTACGTGTTCCACAACTGTTCAGTGCTAATCATCAACAAAATCTCATGAAAATATATTTTCTGGATTCTTTTAAGCAGTTTTGTTTTACAATGGTATTTTACTCAAAGTTATAGTAATTTTTATTAGACTTGTAGTGTCAGAAATAATAACAACATGTATATTTCCAGAAACTTTACAAAACCAAGGACACAAGATACTTTACCTATGAGTAAACGTAAAAGTAATATGTTCTGGGCTGGAAAGATGGCTTAGTGGCTACGTGCTTGCCTGTGAAGCCTGAGGACCCTGGATCGAGGCTCGATTCTCCAGGACCTACGTTAGCCCGATGCACAAGGGGGCGCACGCATCTGGAGTTCGTTTGCAGTGGCTAGAGGCCCTGGCGCGCCCATTCTCTCTCTCTTTCTCTCTATCTGCCTCTTCCTCTCCTCTCCCTTGCTCTCTCTCTCTCCCTCTCTCTCTCTCTCTCTCTCTCCATCATTTTCAAATAAATAAATAAAAATAAATAAAATTTTTTAAAAAGAAAAAGTAATATGTTCTGGTTATTAGGAGCGTCAATGTTTTATTCCATGATTTAGTGTCTTGCAACCATTTAATTTTATTTATTTTTGAATATATTAGGTTATCATTTGAGTATATATGTGTGTGTGTGTGTGTGTTCTAATAAAATAATGAAAACCAAGAAAATACCCAAATTTAATTATTATGTAATTATGTATGCACTTAAGAAATACCTGCATTTTGTGGAATATTAAACTGGAAAGAAGACATGTAACATTTATTTGCATCATTTTTAGATTTTATTCTAGTGCCCACCCTTACATACAACCAGCTCATTATATTGACCCAAATATGTATTCCTCAGGGGTTTCAGGATATCCATTGGTCCAAAGTGTGGCCCCTTTCTAGTGGATATGGTGGGAGGCTAGAAAAATTTATGAAATCATTACTGTTAATAACAAACTGCTTTATTTATTTATTTTATAGGGAAATCATTGGACAAATTTGCTTAAATTTCTGGAAAAGATGTTCATTTAAAAAACTTACCTTCTCTTTAGATAAGTTATTTATTTATTTATCTGAGAGAAACACAAAGAAAGAGGTAGACACAGAGAAAAATGTCAGAGAAAGGGGGGTGAACCAGTGTGAACACCTCTGTGAATGAACTCCAAACGCATGTTCCATGGTGTGCATCTTGCTCATGTGGGTACTAAGGAATTGAACCTAAGCCAGCAGGTTTTGCAAGCAAGCGACTTCAACCACTGAGCTATCATTCCAGCCCCAAGTTATTTTTCATTCTCTTTGCTTGTGTGTGATGAGTATGCAGTATGGAGATCAGAGGCTGATGTGGGCTGTGCCGCACTCTCACGTGGGTGCTGGGGATTCTAACTCAAGTCCTCACGTGAGTGAGACAAACTCTTTACACACGGAGCCAGACCCCTTGCCCATAAGGCTTACTTTCAAAAAGCAATACGTAAATAATAAGTAAATGCAAGAACAAACAGAAAGGGATACTAGATACAAGGTAATCTACTAGTTGGAGTATATTATTTTAAAAACTGAAATAAAATGTTCTTTGGATCAGCACATATGCCTCTCTCTTTCTTCTTTCCCACTAGTCAAGAAACATTTTATCTATGGCCCAGGACTGGAAGTCCACTACCATGTTGTGCTTTGGAGGGGTAAAGATTAGAAGTCAGCCTCTGGAGAGGCGATCTTAATGAATAAACCAGAAAACAAAATAAGACATTGAAAAACACCCCCTTGATAGAGCACATTAAAACCATATTTTCCCTATCCAGCTCTCTGCTTTGGTGAAATGAGGATTATAGATAAACTGTATTTGTCCTCACATATCTTATGGAAGGGAAGGATCTATTGCCCATCACCAGATGTTCACAACCTCCCAGTTTGAATGTGTGTGTTCTA
Source organism: Jaculus jaculus (assembly GCF_020740685.1). Lineage (NCBI taxonomy): Eukaryota > Metazoa > Chordata > Mammalia > Rodentia > Dipodidae > Jaculus > Jaculus jaculus. The sequence goes on from NC_059114.1 coordinate 80,278,122, forward strand.
GAACAAGCCGTCAGGATGGAGGACCCAGCAACAGCCCTGAAGCTATTCTGGCTCTGGCCAGTCAGACACTCCTTTCTGGAGTCAAGAGAATAGTCTTGGTCACCAGGTCCCTCTTCTCATGCAGTGTGGATATCAAAAATTTTAGACCAAAGCCTAGAGAAAGCAGCTGAGGACAGAGTAGGAACTAGAAATGGGAAAGATTCTGGAATTCCTGAAGGATGGTCCCGCTTCTATTTGTGTAAAAGGAAGTATTGCAAGTGGTTCTTCATTTGGAAGCTACCATATGTCTTTGTTTTCTAATAGTACTTAAAAAGAAAAAGAAAAAAAGTCCACACTTTGATTGGCTTATAATAGCATAGATATTTTTATAGTCCTTTAGGTCCTACGTTTGTCAGAAGCCTCACTTGGTGCAATTAAGGTTATCTGAGTTTGCTACAGGAAGCTTTAGGGCAGTATCTATTTTCTTTCTTTTCCCATCCTTTATTTACAGAGATTCTTAGTTCTTGAACCCTCATCTTCTTCCCCCAACTCTCCATAGCAAGCCACATTGTATCTCAGGTCATTTTTCAATACTTCTAACACTTTCTTTGAGCACAAAAGAACATTTTCTTGATTTCCTGAACTCCAGTGTTACACTTGCCTAATTTGAACAATCCTGGGTGATTTGTTCATGTCAAAATCCTTTAATTAGGGCTGGAGAGATGGTTTAGTGGCTAAGTGCTTGCCTGTGAAGCCTAAGGACCCCGGTTCGAGGCTTCTTTCCCCAGGTCCCACATTAGCCAGATGCACAAGGGGGCGCACGCGTCTGGAGTTCGTTTGCAGAGGCTGGAAGCCCTGGCGTGCCCATTCTCTCTCTCCCTCTATCTGTCTATCTCTCTGTGTCTGTCACTCTCAAATAAATAAATAAAAAATTTAAAAAAATCCCTTAATTAAATCTGTAGTCACTTTAGCTTTATAGGAAAACAAATGTACTGGTCTGGGGATAGAAGCTTGACTATCTTTAGGAGATTATTTTCTTGATCACTGTGGTAATTTGGACTTAAAATACACCCCCGCCCCCCCAATAGAGATAGTGTGTTTAAATACTTGATTTGCAGCCAGGTGCTCTTGAAAAGCTGTTAGAAACTTTAGGAGGTGGAGCCTTGCAGGAGGAAGTGTTTCACTGGAGTTATCAGCCTTGAGGTGTTTAAGCCTGTTCCCATTTGCTGTGCCCCCCCCCCCCCCCCCCCGTTTTCTGTCTGCCCACAGCCTTGGACCCTGCCATGCTGGCAAGGCTATAATGGACTCCACCCTCTAGAACTTTTCAGCACGGTGAAATGTATGCTATCCTAGGGTGCTTCTGGTTGGGTACTTGGGCACAACAGCCACAAAGTAACTGGTACAGCCACCATGACCCTCTCCCAAATGAACTCTTATTTTGTCCCTGAAGAGATTTTGCTTTATTTTATTTCCTCACAGTATCTCTGTGTTTTCCTGATTTTCTTGTAATGGTCATTAGCAACAATTAAGCTGTGATTGGCTGATTTTAAATATTTCTTTTTACAGTTCAATTTAGCACTCAAGTTTCATTTTTTCTTTGTAAGGGATAATGCAAATAGCTGTGAGACTTTAGACAATTAAGTTTGATGTGCACATTTTTAATTCTCTCAACTGTGATAATTCAGTGATCTACCCTTGGCACATTAAAGACCCAATAGCACAGATGCACACGTTCCAGAGATGCATACCCAAAGATTTGCAAACACAGACTTGGATAAAATATTATCTCTCCAGAGGTTTAGTATCCATCACCAGCCTCTCAGGCCTTATTTTATTACTCTTCAAAGGACAATTCTAAAATATGATAGCTTGCTTATTTGATCTTCAAACATCCACCCACTCACTGGTCTAAAATATATTCAGCCTTCTATTAAAAAAATAAAAATAATCTTCTATATTTCATATGAATAATGGACTTTATTTTACTTTCTAGAAAGACATAAATAAAATATAATGTGACTTTTAAAGAAAGATAAATCTCATTTTATTGTAAATGTATAACATGGTTATATGGTTTCAAAATTTTTAAAGAAATCTCTTAAAATAATGTTTGAATTTTTTCTTTTTGTTATGACTTTGCAACAAAGAGGTGGCTGAAAGCAGAAATTGCTTCAGATAAGATATGAGTTCTTTGGATTGTTACATTTCCATTATAAAAGGGTAAGGTCATTTCTTCTCATTTGATGCATATGTCTTATAAGGGAAAATAGCTTTAAATCCTATCTTCACTCAACGATGTTGATTCACATTATGATGTACCTATGCAGGAAAAATGTCTGTCTCTGAAAAAGATGAATGAACACAATTTTGATGGGATCTAAATATCTAAATACTATTTAATATTATCAAAAAATAAAATTTTCAGGTAAATCAATATGTCACAACTGCGTTTTATTTATTGTGTTGTCATGAAACGTATTCTACATTGGTTTTTCACTTACTTGCTTTTGTTGTCTGTGCACAATCCATCTTACTTTTAATTTATAAACTATTAAATTATGATTGCATTCACTTGTGTGGTACACAATGACCCTAGACACATGAATACAATGTGGAAAATTAAGTCTAGTGGTTAGGGAAGAAGAGGGATGGTGAGATGTACAAACAGTACCAGGTTTCTGTTAAGCAGTAACAGCAAATGATAAATATTTGATAACGAGTAAGTTGATGGATATACTGACTAGCTTTCCTTTGCTTTTAGGGAAACAAAAGTGGACTTACAATTCGGTTGATGTTCATTTGTCAAATGCTACCTATATAAGACCATAAAAGAAAAGGGAACTATGACCAACAAGTGGGTTTTGTGAGAAAATAAACCCATGATAGTACTAAATGAGGATGAAAAATATAATAGGGCACTTCCACAATGTTAAAATGAGACTTGAATTATTAGATTACCGTGAGGTGTTTCATGCAGTTTAAATAGAATCAGAGATGATTATTTCATAATTCAATTTCCCATTGTGTCAGTTGCCTTTTCACTTTCTTTTACTTTCCTCCAACAAATTCGAGTCGATCCAAGTATGAATATGCAATAGTGATAGTAAATCATCCCTGATACTACTCACTTATAAGTCCTATGATGAAATATTAGAAACAGTGTTTTTTTTTTGTTGTTGTTGTTTTAAGGGACAGGGTGGTTAAGGTTTGGCAAAAAAAAAAAATGTTAGGCAGAGATAGAACCACATCTCTTAAGAGACAAATTATCTCAATGATAAACACGTCAACAAAATGAACATTTTAATCCTTTCAGATGTACAGTTGAGGAAGTATAAAAGGTAATGCCAACTAACTCAGAGAAGAATTAAATGAACTGTATGTCACAATATGAATAAAATTTATTCTCTCAGGCATTCCTAAATGTCAAAGAAAGAATGATAGAATGATAGGAGAAATTAAGAGCAGAAAAATTGTTAAATACACACTTTTCAAATACAGCTTATAGGAGACAGAAGTTGGGTAGGTAGTTTAGGTGTGAAGGACCCCAACATCAATAGTGTTCTCCTGGCTAAGTGTAGGAATTATCTTTAGGCCTGTAGGAAAAATCTAGATCATTACATTTTACTACAGGTCAAAAATGTCAGAAGGATCTGACCCTTTCTCATTTCTACCCCGTTATGGAGTCCTTCCACTCCCTTTCTAGAAAACTAACATTCCGAGAAAATTGTCCATTTCCAAAATTCCTGACCCCAGACTCCTTGCATCAGGAGTAAACTGGTTATACCAGCAACATATCCATGGGGCTCATAAAAAACCTGGCCTTCCTCAAGTAGCCACTCCCCATAAAGAGAAATAAAATAAAAATAGATCTAAGTCTCTGCAAGCTACTCCTTAACTCTCTGGGAAAGAGCTCTGCCTTCCTCTCTCATGGTGTTTCTCAAACCCCTGCTTTCCTTCCTAGGCAAGAACTCCATGTGCTCTTTTATGTTCTAGGCTTAAGCCCCACCCATTTTTTTCCTTTAAAGGTTTTTTGTTTGTTTGTTTGTTTGTTTGTTTTTGTTGTTTCTTTGAGGTAAGATCTCACTCTATCTCAGGCTGACCTGGAATTCACTATGTCATCTCAGGGTGGCCTCAAATTCATGGTGATCCTCCTACCTCTGCCTCCCAAGTGCTGGGATTAAAGGCGTGTGCCACCACTCCCAGCTCTAAAGTTTTAAATTATAATAAAATCCTTTTTAACCTTATCCTCTGGTCCATGGATTTCATTTATATAATTCATAGGACAAGGAATCAAGAATATGCAAATTATTGGTGCCTTAGCATACATGGAACCCAAGATTCCTATAACACATTTTGGTGCATTGGCTGGGAATGTAAGAAAGTAAGTGTTCTCCTGACTCCAGCCTCCTTTATGGCAGGAGGCACAATCTATTCTCTCAAATTCTCCAGTTTTTCTGTGCAACTCTTCTCCACTTGTGATCTGGGAACATTTAAAACTTGATGTATGGTAGATTTGGGGAATTTCTATAGGAAGACCTGTAATAGAAATTTTGTTTTTTCTTCCCACCTATTTGTAGAGTCAATAGCAAAATATAAATGTTGTGTGTAGAGCTGTAAGGTTCAGGAGTGACCAAGACCATGAAGACCACTCTGAGGCAAAGATGGAAGCTTTTATTCAGGGAGAAACACGAGCTGCCAGGACTGACTCTCAAGAGCAGAGCACAGTCAACTTTGAAATTACAGATAGTGAGTGGGCTGTATATAGCTCTTTGGTTGGGCCGAGGTAAGGAAGGGAAAAAAAAAAAAAAAGAAAAAAAATTCCTCTGTTCTTTACATCTCCCATTTCACATAGCCAAAATGTGAGCCCAGAACAGTGACCAGGTGACCTGAGAGATAAGGGGGGAAGAAATCTAGACTGGCAGGCATTGTTAGGAAAGGAGGGGATAATGGCTAGATGGTTCCTTGAGGAATTTGGATGGCCAATTCCTTGTGTCTCTGTCACCATCCTGCTGGGACTCCATTTTGTTCTGACCTAACAGAACATTGGATGAATTTTGTCTAGAAATATTTGTTTTGACTCTGTGGATGATTGACCTTAGTTTTAGATATTAATGTGCAACCCTGGTCTGCCGGAAATGTAGTTTCCACCTAGGATTGCTGAGCTGGCTTTTGTATGCGGCAATAGAAAGAATCATCAGGTCATAATTCCAAAATCTTGACTCCACAAAATTGGATAGTCTAGAACAAATGGATGAATTTGTAAACACATACCACCTACCAAAACTAAACTCAGAGCAGATTAATCTCCTAAACAAACATTCATGGAATGGGGAAAACAAACACAAAATTAAATCCAGTATGAGCTGATACCACAGGAAGCTTTATCCTTGGAGATAGCCTAAAAGATATAACCCTCAAAAGTAATAAGGGGGGGCACCTGAAAAGTAGGGCTCTGGTGAGGGTTGGATGAAGCCTAAGTTTAAAAGAAATATATATATATATATATTTAAAAGATATATATATATATATATATATATATATATATATATATATATATATATATATATATATATATCTGTCTCAGGGCCTATAACTCCCAGCACCAGAGATTGTTTGCTACCCACATTGAGCTGTTGATTGGAGAGACCTACAAGGTCCCCAAATAAAAGACAGCTTTCTGTCAAAGCACTTGCTTACCTACCTGAGGCAAAAGCTTATACCCTATTACTGAAGACAGCATATGCTGCTGACACAGAGCATGGAAATTCTTGGCTGGAATTCAGAAGAAAACCAGTCCCTAGACAGTTAGCCTGGAAAATGCTATGTGAGCTGCTGGGGGAAAATGGCCTGCAAGGGTCTGAGCATCCAAAGGTCAAGGCTACTCAGAATCAAGCCCCCTGACATGATGTAAACATCAGTGCAATAGTGGCTCACAGCCTCCATGAGAGATCAATAGCTTTCTGTTTGGCTAAGAGATCCACTCAGTGTAAATGAAGAAGTAGGAAACAGATCAGAATCCTATGGAGACAAAGATTATGTTTTCAGGCTGTAGAGATGGCTTAGCCATTAAGGTGCTTGCCTACAAAGCCAAAGGACCCAGGTTCAATTCCCTAGAGTCCACTTAAGCCAGATGCACAAGGTATCTCATGAGTCTGGAGTTTGTGTGGAGTGACTGGAGTCCCTGGAGTGCCCATTCTCTCCATCCCTCCCTCTCTCTCTCTCTTTCAATCCTCTCTCTCTCAAATAAATAAATAAATATATATATATATATATATATATATATATATATATATATATTTTTAAGATTATGTACTCCAGTCTCAAGCTCTCACTAGTCTCTGGATCAAAGAGGTGCTACATACATCAAGTTCTCCCTAAATTAGTAATACTTATACCATTTAAACTATGCTGTCTTCACTCTGTTGAAGAATCTGTTCTTTTTCAGAAGGTAGTGATACCCGAGGAGATAAACTACCCTTTGCACTTCAGCCAAGCCACAGCTAAATCCACAGAGGAGTGGGAGATAAGCACTTGCCTACAAAGCCTAAGGACCTGGGTTTGGTTCCGCAGTATCTACATAAAGCCAGATGAAACAAGGTGGCACATGCATCTGGAATTCATTTGCTGTGGCTAGTTAAGCCAAGCACCTTAACTACTTAGCCATCTCTCTAGCTCCTATTAACATTTTTAAAACCATCTTGATGCTCTTTTATCTTGTTTTTCTTTGTTTTTCAAGATAGTGTCTCACTGTAGCTCAGGTTGAGGTGGTACTCACTCTTTGGCCCCTGGCTAACCTTCAACTCAATAGCAACCCTTCTACCTCAGTCTCACAAGTGCTGTTTGGGTATTTTCTAAACTCCAACCCTTCTATCTCATTCTCCCAAGTGCTGTTTAGGTATTTTCTAAACTCTCTTTATTAAATTTTTGTTCATTGTTTGTAGTTATTATTGAGATATATGTCATATTTTTAGAAACTTTAATTATAGTTTACTATGATTTTCCTTACATTTAATTTTCTTTTATTCTTAAAAAATGGGCAGAATTGATAACTATGTGAACAGTCAAGTCTATCATATAAAATTTGAGAAGATTTATTTACTCAATTTCACCAACACAATCTTTAATTTTAGAAGTATCCATTGGATGTGAGTCTGCTTTAAATCATGCCACCTTTAATATCGTACATGCTTAAAATGTGATTGAAGGAATGAGAAAGACAGTGTGTGTGTCTGTGTGTGTGTGTGTGTGTGTGTGTGTGTGTGTATGTGTGTGTGTGTGTGTTCATATGTCTGTCTTCATAGTCTCATGATGAATTTTTGTGTCTGAGTGATATGGTCTCCAGAGTTATCACTATTCAGTGCAGTTATGGAAAGGCTGAGAACTGTGGCACATTGCTGGAGGTAATCCTTGCCATCCTGTTCCTACTTATGAGATGTCCTGTACTAGACAAATCCCATGGCTCATCGAGATACATGTGAGTTTTGGAACATCCAACCAGTGTGCATAGGAGGGAACAGATTAGAGAGTGCACTTATCATACTTCTGGCAACAATTTTTAATCATCCTCTCCCTTTTATGTTAATTTGTAATTTGGTCTACACATAGTGTCTACAGGATTGAGATTTTCTGGGGGATAGAAGGGTCCATTTCCTTTTACAAAGAAAGAAAGGCAAGCTGACTATTTTTAGGAAAAACCAATTTTTCAAATGTATGTAATATGAAGGGTTATGAAAATCTGGAAGGATTTGTATCAGGGCCCATTAAGCATTATTGAATAAAGGACAGCAGGGTGCACATTTTCCTTTTTAGTCCTGAGCCTTTCTCCCCAGGAAGACCAATCTTGCTGCTTTTGTTCATTGGGTTACATTTTTTCATCAGTGGCCACTTGGAACAAAGTATTTTTTTTTTTTTTAATCAAGCCTCTAAGATCCATATAGTATGTATTGGTATTGCATGGGATTCTTCCACAATTAAATTTCTACTTGCTTATTTTGAGTTCTCAACTGAATAATCAGGCTGAGGAAACTGCTGTAGTTTCACAAGGTCCAGTTGCACAGGCTTCCCCACCCCCATAATGAGGTGTTTATAGTGGCGCTTCTCTGGTTGCCTCCTCTTCTGGAGAACTTTCTGGAGATGAAAGATGCTAGGTCCTCCTGCCAGGGAATAAGTTACTCCAGTTTGTGAGTAGTTTAGTTAGTCCAAATGAGTAAAGATTTAATTATTTCATGAATTACATGTCTGTTTGGGGGTGAGTTTTGTCTATACACATTAGTTACACTTAAATATTTGGTTTTGCTTAAACTGAGTAAGACTTAATGTGGCTTCCAACTAATTTCTAATTAGTCTAGTCCTTTATATTTTATATATTTATATTATATTTTATATATTTATATTTACTGTTCACCACCTTGGCTGGATTCCTTTCTTTGAATATTGATGGAAGACATAAAAACTAAATTATCAAAAAGTTAAATGCCTCGATGATATATATTGTCTTCTAATACAAGTGTCAGAAACTTTTTTTTTTTTTTTTTGTGAGACCCAGATAGACAATATTAGACGCTGTAGGCCTTGTCAACTACTTGAAAACTGTCTAAGTGTGGGTGCTGGAAGTTTAATTTTATGTAATTTCTATATATTATAAAATATTCTTAAAACATTTTTCCACCTGTTGAAAATAATAATAATTATAGACAAAATCACAGTGGGGCTGATACCAGCAAGTTAGAGTTTGGTGATGACTATTATGGTATTAATTTCTAGAAAATAATGGTAACTTTAGAAGATGATTATATCACTTTTCGTAAGTAATTATTTCACCATACATTTCAAAATATGCTCTATATCTATGGTGATTTTAATGAAATATCCCCTATAGACTCATGTGTCTGAATACTTAATCCATACTTGCTGGAACTGTTTGGGAAGGCTGGAGAAACTTTAGGATGGGAAACCTTGTCCCAAGAATTGTGTCACCGGGGACTGGAGAGATGGCTTAGCAATTAAGTGCTTGCCTGTGAAGCCTAAGTACCCCAGTACAAGGTTTGATTCCCCAGTACCCATGTAAGCCAGATGCACAAGGTGGTGCAGGCTTCTGGAGTTTGTTTACAGTGGCTGGAGGCCCTGGTGCGCCCATGCTCTCTTTCTCTTTCTGCCTCTTTCTCTGTTTGTCACTCTCAAATAAATTAAAAAAAAAAAAAAATGGAATCGTGTCACCAGGGTCAGGCCTTGAGGGATTGCAGTCCAACCCCACTTGACATCAGCGTGTTCTATTTTATCCCTGACTGTGACTGTGATGTGACATGGTCCTCCTGTTATGGGGCACTGGGAATTCAGGAACAGAGTCCTTAAACCCCAACCCCTGAATCTGTGCTTGTGTTTAAACCAAGAGTTGGGTGAATTAAACTAAAAAGAACAATTATTGAATTATATATATTTATGATGGGCGGGGTGGTGCACGCCTTTAATGCCAGCACTGAGGAGGCAGAGATAGGAGAATTGCTGTGAGTCTGAGGCCACCCTGAGACTCCATAGTGAATTCCAGGTCATTCCTGGGCTGATGTGAGACCCTACCTCAAAAACAATAATAATAATATTTATTTAGAGAAGTACAAAATGAAGGGAAAGAAAATACATACACCCACGTGATCTGACAGCCCATGTGGTGGGCCGTGAAGAAACATGAAAAAGATTTAGAGGAAAAAAAGAAAAGAAAGTGGAGAGTTCTCCTACTATGTGTGAGCAGGAGGTGGTGGTAGAGATCTCATGTGTATGTGATGGTGGGGCAGTTTCCAGTTGGCCTCAGAGGAGGGAAATGTACCAGAACCTGGAAGTTCAGGAGCCAGCCAAGACAGATTTCCTCCTGACAAGCATCTGTTTATAACCTTATTGTGGTGGACTCCACCTTCTCAGATGAGTCAGAGACAGCTGATTGATCTGGGCTGGAGGCTGGCTCAGGAAGATGCAAGCCTTGACACCAAGTTCTAGGAGCTAAACTTAACCAAGCACAATGTCAGGATTAGACTTAAATTCTAGGAAAGGGGACCTTCCTCCGAGGAAGGGTTCAGGCTGTTTGTGGATAAATAGAGCTAAAGAACTCCTTTAGGCAAGACATAAGAAGTCAGATCATCCTTGGATCTCTAGCCAATAGAGATTGCAAGGGAAGAATTAAGGAACCTTCCTGCCTTTACTTGCGGGCCCAGTCACCCTAACTGCCTCACTCCTGTTCCTGCCCTGCTTTCGCTGAAGTCATGAAATACAAATAATGTATCAGTTACTTTCTCCTTGCTCTGAGCAAACACCTTAAAAGTGCAAATTGTGGAAGGAAAGGTTTATTTTGGTTGACACTTCCAGAGCCTGTCATGTCATTGGAGACATGGCAAGAGCAGCCATCAGTTCATTACATTGTCACATTCATAGCGAAGAAGCAGAGGACAGAGGACATGTAGCTGGGCACCTTGAGATCTACCCCAAGCTAACACACCTCCTCCAGCAAGGCTCCCCTCCTAAAGGCTCTATAACCTTCCAGAACAGTGCGACCAATGGAGATCAAGTATTCAAACATATGAGCCTGGGAAAGAGTGGCAGTTTACACTTAAACCACCACATATATGACACAATGTGAAAGGATTTCTCCGGCAATAAGCAAAATCTGCTGCTGGAAGTGGGAGCTAGCCACTGTGATGCATAAATTGCAGGCTAGGAAACTGTGAGGCCCCTTGGCTCAAATGCTGCAAATCTGCTCTCGTTCTATTTCAGGTCCTTGACGATTTGGAAGTGATTTGCCTTCATTCTCTATCCTTCCTGTCAAAGAAATGACTTTCTGCAGCATATCTAAGGCACATTTGGAGACAGTTAGTATTTTCTTACTCCATGTCCCATAAAAGGATAATTAACCAGGATCCAGAATAGAAAGCAAATTTGACAGTGCCCTCCTTGGAGCCAAGCAGCAGTGGGAATAAACTCTCCTTTAAGCCATTTGGGAAGAGTAAAGTACAATTTAGAATCCTTTTAAAATAAGCCGAGATCAAGGTTTTTTTTTTTTTGTTTGTTTGTTTTTGTTGTTTTTTTTTTTTTTTTTTTTTTGCTTGTTTGTTTTGTTTTGTTTTGTTTTAGGTTGGGTCTCACTGTAGCCCAGACTGACCTGGAATTCACTATGTAGTCACAAACTGGCCAGTAACTGTATAATTTATTTTATTGGGTTTTACTTCTGTTTTTTAATTATTTCAGTATTTTTATTTATTTGTTTGAGAAAGAGAGGCATAAATACACATCCACAGAGTGAGAGAGGGAAGTTGAGAGAGAGGAGATATTGAAGAAAAAGAAAGATTATAGGCATGCCTGAACCTCTTGCCACTGCAAACAAACCCCATTGTGCATCTGGTTTTATATGGGTACTGGGGCATCAAAAAGGGCATAAGGCTTTGTAAGTCTGTAACCACTGAACCACCTCCCAACCTGCTCTTTCATTTAAAATAAGTGAACATAATATCTTGACCTACTGCGATGCCTGACTTTTCTCACATCTTCTTTCTGTCTTGATAATTCTGTCCAACAAAAATCACCACAACGTCTGGTAAAATCTACATTGAGTCTTTGTAATATGGCCACCATATAATTATAATTGTCTTTGAACACATTAAACTTATGTTTATATGCAGTGTTACATTTTCACTTCTCCGTGGAATCAGTTGTCTTTTATTTATTTTTTTTTATTCTTCTATGTTTCTAGCTGCTTCTTCTACACTCTGCAGCAGCCTCAGACACTAGACCAAATAAAATATTTGAAGCTAGGAAATGCCTTAGTCTCTTGGTGACATCCACTTATCTCCACTCTGGTAAGCCATTCCTTTTCTTGTTCAGGTCTGGGGTAACTCTGTATCTCTTGGTGCTACAGGTCTGCCGTTTTCTTCACCTGCGTCCTGAGGACAGGCCTTATCAGCTTTATTACTAGGTGCTTAATCTCTCTTCAGAGGAGGCCCAGACAGAAAGAGGCCAGAGGCAGCAGCCCTGATCCCTTGCCTGCCTTGGCCTCCTGTGGCTGAGGGGTCATTCCTGATGCTGTTGTTATTCTTGGCTGATATCAGCATCTGGCTTCTTCTCATCCTGATGCAGGCTACAGATCAGTGACCTTTTAAGGATCTTTAAGGACTTTTGTATCCGAGGAGACTGCCAAGGCATCCACCTTCATGCACTGGGCAGCTATTGGGCTCTCAGTCTCTCCAGCATGAGGCACCATTGTTGGATGCCTAATCCCCATTGTTGTATGCATGGCATTCCGATACATTTCACTGACAATATGTATGTGCTCTACTGGTTCTGCTCCTCTTGAAAACCTTGAATAATACACTCATCTGAAAGGCATCACAGGGATGAAATGTTAGGAGAATTCCTTATTTAAAAATTTATTGTACTCTTAAGGGTAGACTAATCTAGGCATATGTGTTTAAAGTAAATTTTCATTCGAAATTTTGATGTATTTATCCATCTTCTTGTAGATTCCAGTGTTCCTCATAGGATTCTTATTTGCAAAAATAAGTTATTTTATGTCATCGATTCCTTCATATTTTTTCTATTTCTTTCTCTCATTCTTAAAGATTTTCAGATGCCTCTCTCTCTTACTCATATATACATATGAATATATAACTCTGATATAAACATATCAATGTATAAACATGCCTATAACAATAAGCAGCCTATTACCTGTCTCTGTGCATTTCTTTTTACATGTTGTAATAAGGACTTTAGCCATTCATTATGCTGAACTCTTAGACCTATAGTTCTGAGGTTAAAAATTGTGTTGTTTATGTGATACTATGTTCATTAATTCAAAAACCGAGGTCCAGTAAGTTGAGTGTTTCAATTCTCACCAACTTTGACTTTAGCTTTATCTTGTATTTTCTCTCCCACACTTCTTTATTTTTTTTTACGTGGTAGAAAATATTCTTACTTAATATTGTATAAGATTATATAATAATCTATCCTTCCTATCTAATAACTAAAGTTTTGTTTGTGTTAAATTTAATGTATTTTCTCAGTGTCAAAGTGTTCTTTTCTGAGTTTATAAATTTTCTATTTCATAGTCTTCTATATTTGATTTTCTTTTTAAAACTTTGGTCTTTTAAGCCAGCTTGTAATTTGGATATTTTTTGTCACTTTATCTCCTTCATATGAGTTCCTTGCCTCCATTTGCTTTGCTCTGTTTCCTGGCTTGTTTGGTGAGCCCTGTTCTCTGCCTTCGGGGACTCAGGGACACCTCCATCAGTGGCACAGGAAAAAGTTCATCTCAATGTAGAATGAACTAGAGAAAAACAAATCATGTTTAAATGAATATTTCATTCTTCAAATTTGTGTATATCTCAAATCTGGTAATCTTTAATGTTGTAGCATGAAAAAATTAAGTACATTTTATACATGTGAGATCATGGAACCTGACATAATTCCATATGCATGATAGTCACTTTGTACGTTCAATATAAAAGTATAGGGCTGGAGAGATGGCGTAGCGGTTAAGCGCTTGCCTGTGAAGCCTAAGGACCCCGGTTCGAGGCTCGGTTCCCCAGGTCCCACGTTAGCCAGATGCACAAGGGGGCGCACGCGTCTGGAGTTCGTTTGCAGAGGCCGGAAGCCCTGGCGCGCCCATTCTCTCTCTCTCCCTCTACCTATCTTTCTCTCTGTGTCTGTCGCTCTCAAATAAATAAATAAATAAAAATTAAAAAAAAAAAAACAAAAAACAAAAAAAGTATAGCTTGGAATGGACTATGTATTAAATAATTCCCTTGCATATGATCAAGTCTCAAAAAACAACAGGAGATAATTGACCATTGCACACTATTTCTGAATGGAAGTTTTTTTTTTTAATTTTTATTTATTTATTTATTTGAGAGTGACAGACACACAGAGAAAGACAGATAGAGGGAGAGAGAGAGAATGGGCACGCCAGGGCTTCCAGCCTCTGCAAACGAACTCCAGATGCGTGCGCCCCCTTGTGCATCAGGCTAACGTGGGACCTGGAGAACTGAGCCTCAAACCGGGTTCCATAGGCTTCACAGGCAAGCTCTTAACCGCTAAGCCATCTCTCCAGCCCTGAGTGGAAGTTTTTAAGAAGCATTTCCAGTGATCTCCTTTCTCCTCTAAATTAACGGGGCTAATTGAAATTTATATATGAGATTACCAGAACATTTAAATATATATATTTAAATGTTGTATGTATGTATATATATTTATATGTATGTGTATGTATATATGTGTGTGTGTGTGTGTGTGTGTGTGTGTGTGTGTGTGTGTGTATGTATGTGTATATGTATATGTATATAAAATTGTACCTAAAGGCCCCTGCGACTACATGTTAGGCAAACATTTGAAAGCTGAACTGTATGGCAACCCTTAAAAGTATATACTAAGGGAGAGCCAAGCAATGGCATCTAAGGAGTATGAATTCTTACGGGTATTCTCAGCATTGGTCAAAGAGAGTTTCATGAGGAAGATTTGGTTTTACTTTGTTGTGCCCCATATTTTGATTTCACTATTACTCTAGTCCTCGCTGTCATCATCCAGAGACTTTTTCATCCACTTCATTCAATTCTTTTTCAAGTGTTCTAGAGACAGTGCAAACTACATCACTAATCACATGTTACTGTTTGTTACTTTCCAAGACAGGCTCATATACTTGGGAAGTATTTGAGGCGTGACAGGGTCTCACAGTAGGAATGAGCGCTGGATTCCTAGAACAACCGACACAGAAAGGCAAGCATCTTACTGGAGTAAGAATAACCTCAACACCGTGTACAGATGTGTGGAGATTTGCCATTCCTTAAAATTGGACATATATTCCTTTGACTTTGGCAATTACTATTTTCTGTGGCCTTGCACATTCGCTGACAGGTTTGAGAAAACTTCACATCCTGCTTCCCCCGAACAGACAGCAAAAGCTGTTTCCTGGATCAAGTGTTTTAGATGAAAATGAATAGGTAGAAAATAAAAACGATAATGTAAATTTAGCCCCAAAGAATGTTGGCAACTGCTCATTCAAGGGAAAAAAAAAAAGTCAATATTTTCCATGACGATGGATTGAAGTTGGGTTAGAATACAGCTGTCTCTCATCTGGAATTTCTCAGCTGCACACACTACCCTGAGATGAAAAGAGATCTATGAGTTAGATTATCATATTAGGGCATTTATCAAGTATTAGTTGTATTACTTCCTGTTAAATATGGACTTTTGAATTTTTACACGTCTACACTGACATCACAGAAATAACAGTACTTTTGTGTGTAGGCTCAACTTTGTCTTGGTATGCTTTTGCTTCTCTGAAACCCCAGAAATATCACATGCATAATTCATATTTGTTTTAAAACAAAGAGATGACCATGCATCAGTGAGTTCATGAGCTATGGTAGTGAAAAGCATTGCAACCACTGGAATTTATACATGTGTCATAATGTACTCTTGTATATATCTACTCAATGTAGTTTAAATATTGTCCAAAATAAATAACATTTTATATATGGAACACCTTCCATCAAACATTAAGCATCCATATATGACCATAACAAGTTTAGTTTTTATAACATAAATATGCCTGACTATTTGGGGATACACGAAATCCACAAGGGGTTGGGGAGATGGCTCAGGGCAAAGGGCTTTCTGTGTAAGCATGAGGACTGAGTTAAGAATCTCAAGTATCAGCCTGGAGTGGTGGTGCACGCCTTTAATCACAGCACTTGGGAGGTAGAGGTAGGAGTTCACCATGAATTCAAGGCCACCCTGAGGCTACGTAGTGAATTCCAGGTCAGACCAGGTTAGAGTGAGACCCTACCTCAAAAAAACAAAAAGAAAAAAAAAAAGAATATATATATATATTTAAGATGCTGGGCATGGTGGCTCACATCTGTAGTCACAATACTAAGAAGACAGACACAGGAGTGTTATATGAGTAAATAAATGAATGAAGTGCATATTATTTATGCCTGGCCTCAGAATCTCAAAAATCTCAGACACATTAATGTTTCTGCTTGATGTCTTTAAAATTTCTTGAATTTATTACTAAAATAACACTTGACTATCTATGGTCTTGAAATGATTTATAACCAAATATTTGTAATTAACAAGGATTAAACTTGAATTTAAAAAAAATGTTACTTGGGAGGCAGAGGTAGGTGGATTGTCATGAGTTTGAGGCCACCCTGAGACTACTTAGTGAATCCCAGGTCAGCCTGTAATAGCGTAAGACCCTACCTCGACAAAAAGAAAAAGAAAAAATGTTCATAAAATTCCAAAATAATAAGCAGTTCTCTCAACATGTTATTTGAAAAGGATGTTCTTGTTGTACCAACTCAGATAAGAACAATTTACACTGTGTAATATAGTATAATAATTTTTAAAAATGAGAAAAAAAATCTTGATTTTGAGTAAATATTTGGAAGATGGGAATGACCAAAGATGTTTTACTCACTTCTCAGTTTAAGTGTTTGGGTGTGCTAGGCAAACAAATTCTAAGAGACACTGACAACATTTCCTGCCTTGAAAAATAATAGAACAAATTTTAGAGCCAATTCTCCTTTAAACTAACTGAAGAAACTCAAAGAAGGAAAGATAAAGAGAGAAGCCATTACAGATGATATGTGTCACTGTTTCTTTGCTCTCTCCTGACTCGTGGTCTACAGACACCAAGTGGCAGAGGCACCATCACAACTCTGAGGTTTCCATTCAAAATACAAAAATTTTATTTGAGGGCTGGGTGGATGGCTTTGTGGTTAATTGCTTGCCTTTGAAGCCTAAGGACCTCAGTTCGAAGCTTGATAATCCAGGACCTATGTAAGCCAGATGCACAAGAGGACACATGCATCTGGAGTTTCTTTGCAGTGGCTGGAGGCCCTGGCTCGCCTATTCTCTCCCTATCTGCCTCTCTGTCTCTCTATTCCTCATAAATAAATAAATAAATGAATGAAAATTTAAAAAAATTTATTTGAGTTCAAAAATTATTGTCTTCTGCAACAAAAAGTACATAAAAATGAATAGTTATTAGATGAATATTACAGTATTTAAAGTCTCAAAAGCATTGTATTCATATGCCCATCATATATGATGCATGACTCAGAATTTTCCAGAAAAAAAAAATGTAACAGTACAAGGGAGGGAGAGATATTCAGATATAGAAAGATGATAGACAGAGTAGATGATAAATATATTATAAATGATGAAAGCCAATTTATCTGGATTTTTTTTCTCATAATTATGGATTCTATAGCCCAAGGCCAGTTCATTTTTAGGTTGGAGGGTCGGGGTAACCAGTGGTGGGGTTCAGTCCAGTCCACAGTGTCAGCACTGGGGAACCCAATGGTGGAACTCTGGGTGTCAGGCCCCATGTTGCAAGTGGTTCAAGTTCCAGAGCTCAAATGGTATGAAGCCTGATGTCCATGTGTCTAAATGGAAAGAAATGTTTCCTCTCTCACATGTTCTTACTCACACATCTTCCTCTCCAAACTCTTTTTGTCACCAGTTGTGTTTGTGTGATTTTCCCGAGACACAGATCATACAGGCAAATCTCTAGCACATGCATGAAGATGCGTGTCTCTCTCTCTCTCTCACACACACACACACACGCATGCACACAAGCATGCATGGTGAATTCCCCAAATTTATGCATTCGGGAAAGATTTTCTTCCAACATTATCCTTCTATGAAGTCTCAGAAAAGGAATGAAGGGCCACACGTATGCCCTTTGGGGTGATGTCACACATTATGTAGAACCCTTTGCAAGCCAGGTCTGCCTCTCTTCTTTGAGATGATTATAGCTTACCTAGGACAACTTGGTGGACACTGTAAACACAAAAGGATAGAGCATCTAGAACTCCAGTTCTCCAGGAAAGGAGAGGAGTGGATGCTATCTCCAGCAGACAGTAAGGATTTGCCTTTACTCTCTTTTTCTCCTCACCATAATCCCAGCAAGTTAAATACTGCCTGTCCACATTACATTCAAGTCCCATCCTTTTCCAGAAACATCCTCACAGACAAATCCAGAAGCAATGCTTTAGCTGCTATGAAGGGATCTCTTTATTTATTTAAGCTGATGTTTAAAATGACATCCATAGAATTTCCAGAAGAACGGGGAAATCTGACTCAATCACATGAGCAAACAGGCACAGAGCTTGCCATGGGTTGTAGAGTTCTAAGAACTTTGATACTGTTAATGTAACTACAACCATTGGCACCCCTCCCTCCCAAAAATGCTCACAATGAAGGAAAATAATAGAAAATTCAGCAAGTCAAAAGAAAAAAAAATCCAAATGGAAATTCCAGAATCAAAATATCAAGAATATGAAAAGATTCTGTTGATTGGAGCTGGCAGACAGAATTCTGAACACTTCATCCCCAGACGTGAAGAATATAGTGTCCCAGGGTAAAAGGAATGTGAGAAATAGTTTAGGAACAAATAGTGAGTTGGGTCAATTATGCTGTTCTGTCTTAATGGTGTCATTGTAATCACAAGAATATTCAGAATTGGTAAAGAGATGAAAAAAAAAAAAAGCATTAGAGAAAACAAATGCTATTGTGCAGGCTAGTAAGAGGCAATGACTGCACCTGTGACCACTATTTTGCTTTGAAGATGGAAGAAAGATGCTAAAAATCAAAGAATAAAAGTGGCTTAAGAGCTGAATGACAGAAGTGAAAAGACTTCCTCAAACTCTAGTGACCTCCACACACTTTCACCTCAGCTCATTGGCATCTCTTCTAGATGCTCAAACCCCTTACTGTCAATAAGTATTCTGTTTTTCTATAACCATAGGACAAATATTAATTTGTTTAGACTGACCTCATAAAGCTAATATACTGGGCTGACACATTAGATAAAAATGAAAGATCAAAGCACCAGTAATCTTCACAATAAAATACTGGTATATCCAGAATATTATGCTAAATAAAAATATTTTTAATAATAAAATGGAATGAGAATATTTGAATGAAAATATGAATACACACCTATATGTACAAACAAACAATATGCTTGCACTAAGATGTATCTTAAAGAAATACTTTTGATTGAAGTTGTATGAGAAACATGTAAATTAACATTCCAAAGATAAAACCATCTTTAAAATAATGACCATATGTGATTAAAACATTGAAAACAATTTAAGACTCTTAACATTTCAAAACTTGTACATTTTTGTGTGGTGTAAATGTGTTAACTTTTTCAATGGGCTGAATTTTAAATTGTATACAACTACTTAAGAAAATATGAAACTGAGAGGCAAAGTAGATGCAATCATAATGTAGCTGTATAAACTAAAAGTAACTAGAAAAGGAGGAATATAAAAATAAAAATAAATGAAAAATATTCAACAATCTCAAATGAAACAAAATTTATGCTAAATATCAATAGACTGAACAAATCAACTAAATTTAGAAAACATATATATTAGTAAGTTTTAGTAACATGTTTTCAAGCATTACATGTCAAGAAAACAGAGTGAATGAAAATTAATGAAAAAACATTTATCAAGTACCTTGCAATCTTAAAAATCTCTATGATGACTGTCTTACTAGATACTGGCTACAACATATTCTCAGGGAATGGCCAGAGACAAAAAAAAAGGATGTTGTACAATGATATAAGTTAACATCCATCAGGAAGACAGTGATAATAAATGTACCAAAGCATTACAATAGCTTCAAGTCATGAAGGAAAATTGTATAGAAAGAAAATGATAAGTAGGTAATTACTCATTCTTGACTAGAAAATTTAATATCCACCCCACATCAGTTATAGAAGAAAACTGGAAAAGTTCTTCAAAATATTTTATACAACAGAATATAAATATATTGAACTGATATTTCTTGAACTCCACAACAACAGCAAAATACTTACTATTCTCAAGTATTCCTGGTACATTATTTTTTTTAATTTTTATTTTTTACTGACAACTTCTAAAATTGTAAATAATATCCCATGGTAATTCCCTTCCTCCTCCAATTTCCCTTTTGAAACTCCACTCTCCATCATATCCCTCTTCCACAATGGACCCTGAGCCTTGGAAGCTGTGATAGAGATATTGCAATGCTGAGCACTCCTCTGTCACTTCTCAGCAGCATGGTGCCTTCTGAGTCATCCCAGAGTCACTACCATCTGAAAGGAGAAACTTCTCTAACCAAAAATGATATGGGTATGAACATTAAAAGAAGTGCTTACTGAGCAATTTGGTGAGCATAGTATATACATTTAGGCAGACATCAGCAGGTATTACAACTCTACAGCTCATGACTATTCCTGTTGTAGTTTTCAGTATCAGGGATGTATTCCCTCCCATGGAGCCAGACTCCAGTCAAATTAGAGGGCAGTTGGTTCCCCCATAATAGATGTGGCACTATTGCACCCATTGGCTCATTTGGCCTCGCTGTCCAAATATAAGGCTTGCAGTATCCACTGTTGAATATCTTCACCGGTGATTTCTCTGTCTCCCATTGAACTGCATGCAGCATGGCTCTTTCCAGTTTTCTAGCAGCTGGTCTACATGGAGGAGGTTTGCAGCTCAGCTTCAGCAGGGTTTCTCAGTGAGTGACCTTGTAGCCCAAGTATATGGAGTCTTCAGCAATAGGGTCTTACCATCTATTCCCGGTGGGAAACCAGGGGCCTTGGAAATAGCTTGTTTGGGGGCATCAGGGAACTCCCTGGCCAACATTTTACTGGCAGGTATCCCATCCCTGACACTGAAAATTTTCTAGTAACAATCTATGGCTCCTAAGTGGTCCATTGTCCAAAAAAGTAGGTTTCCATATGACTTATCTATATCCTCTTAGATTTTGATTAGCCCTCTCTCCATCTTTCCTTTACTCAATCTCTTTCCCTGACCTCACTTAGGTCTTTTCACCCCCATTAATCTGTTCTTCTACTTACATATATACAATATCATTTTATTAAGTCCCTCACCCCTCTCCTTTTCTATTCCCTTTATATCTCCTTTCTAGCTTACTATAGTAACTTTATTAAGCTGGATAATAGGCTAGGAAATAAGACTTAAGTGAATTTTTAGAAGATTGAAATTATACCCTGGCTGCTATCTGTTTATGTGAAAAAATAAAGTTACAAGATTGTAAAATATCAAATTATTGAAAATTCAACAAATCTGAATAATTCATAGATCCCCCAAAAGTACAAAAGAAAGTAAGACAGTTTGTTGTTAAAATTACAAGGCTACTTTTAAAATACTTCTGTATAGCTAAGAGCATTGACTAATACAAATGTTATAATTTTTTTTAATGTTGAAGGATTTACACTTCTTATATTTCAAGAATTATTGAAAAATTCAGTAGGTATTTAAGAATAATAATTTACAAAAATACCAACTGAGCATAATAGGTATCCAAGAAATGTGTTGAATGGATTGCATTATTTGATTTTCAAGAGAAGTTGGGAATACATATATGACTCTATGGCAGAGAAACTGTCTAGAAATTAGAAGACCCTGGCTTTGAACCTCTCTATTCATTTCTCACAATAGTGAGAAAATGAAATCAATGTAGATGCCCATGAAGTGGTGACTGGATTATGAAAATATGGTACACACACAATGGAGTTTCACACAACTATAAAGAAAAGAAAAAGCAATTTGTAGGAAAGTGGATGGACTTAGAAAATACTACACATAGAGGGGTAACAAGGCCCAGAAAGACAAATATGTATTTTTATTTTTAATTTTTGTATGTATATAAATAAGGGGATGTAATGAAAGTGATTGGAGAGGAACAAAAGGTGATCAAAAGTAGGGAGGAGACAAAAAGAAAAATGTGATGTGAAAGAGGCTGCAGTGGGGGAAGGGAAGGGAAACAAAATATTTTTTATATACAACAAAATATAACTTAATTTTGTGAATTCTAATAAACAATATGTGATTTGCTAATATAATATAATATTATTCAACTATAAAATACATTATTAGTCCAGCAGCTATCTAGCTATGACTACATGCTTAGGAAACATAAATAACTTCTCACAGGTAATTGATCATTGCTATATTTGCTTACAATAGGAGTTTTGAGAAATTAAACTAACAATGCATCCATACTTTGTAAGTACCAGAGTCTTACAGGTTAAAAGTTTATATTCCAAACCATTATGCTGTATGCTTTCCTGGTTTGTGGCAAGTGACCAGCCTAGTGAATATCAGAATTGTGAAAAACAGAAAACAGACTGCAGAGTCAAGCTGAGCCAGACCTATATTTCTATGAAGGTTTGAAAATTATGTTTCATCAAAAAGACATCTAGTTAAAATTACTTCATTTTTTTATAGCTGAAGAGCATACACTTGTATAAATAGACCACCACTTAATTATTCATTCATTATGAAGGTCACCTAGGCTGGTTACATTTCATAGCCATTGTGAATAGACCAGCAACCAACACAGATGAGCAAGTATCTTTATAGTAATGTACAGAGTCCTCAGGGTATACACCAAGGAAAAGTGTAGCTGCATCATACAGTAAATCTAGTTTTAGGGATCTCAGCCTTGGGCCAGTTTACATTTCCAATTACAAAGTAGAAGGTTTCCTCTCTCCCCACCTTCACCAACAAAATTAGTATTTGATTTCTTGGTGGTAGCCATTCTGACAGCAGTGGGGTGTTTAGGATTATGCCCATATATTAATGCTATTTTCATTTTTGGTTAGAGAAGCTTCTCTTTTCAGATGGTAGTGACTACTGGGGACACTCAAAACGTACCAAAATACTGAGAAGAATTGACAATGGAGCGTTCAGCACTAAGTGATACATCTCTATTACATCCTCCAAGATTTAGGGATGGTTGAGGAAGAGATAGCAGAAAGAATGTAAGAGCCAATGGAAGAGACTGCATATAATACTGACTTCCAAACAATGGTCTTAATAACCGTGACCTCACAGTAGCTAATGCTGCCTACACAAAAATGAATACTAGGAGCAAAAAAGAAATGATGCCATCAAAATATGAGAGGCACATATTGGAAGGAAAAAAGGATTCAGTGGTGGGGGGATGTGGGAGGAGATTATTATCATTTGTATAATAATAAAAATTTCAAAGGCATAAGTATAATCATTCTCAAAAATAGGCTTTCTCCTTAATATTATGAATTATGGAATGTATCTTAGTGGTATTTCTACATGGGGACTAAGACCAATGATTGACAGATGCACAACAAAGGTGGGGAAGAAAGACAACTGCATTTCCCAGACTCAAAGATTGTAAGACTCGTATTTGTATTATACCTTCTCACAATTCTCAGGTTCCCAAGCCTATCAGTGCTTGTGCGTGCGTGTGTGTGTGTAGTTTTACAAAATATTTTTTTAAATATTTTTTTTTAATTTTTTTTTAATTTATTTAATTGAGAATGACAGACAGAGAGAAAGACAGATAGAGGGAGAGAGAGAGAATGGGCGCGCCAGGGCTTCCAGCCTCTGCAAACGAACTCCAGACGCATGCGCCCCCCCGTGCATCTGGCTAACGTGGGACCTGGGGAACCGAGCCTTGAACCAGGGTCCTTAGGCTTCACAGGCAAGCGCTTAACCGCTAAGCCATCTCTCCAGCCCTACAAAATATTTTGATTAATTTAGGCAAGTCTATGTGAGAGAGAAAAATTCCATATTAATTGTAAGTAACTCAAGATTCATCAATGTGAGAGTATTTTCCACTATACTTCCAGCACAAATATGCACTTTATGACAGAGAAAAGTAACTTTATAGATGAGCTTCAAGATACACAGTGGTAAGAATAAAAGTCATAAAATATTAAAATGTTTGCAGACAATGGCAATAGCAAGAAAGCACACTTCAAAAAGCTGCTGCTTATTAGTGCTGTGAAAGAAAGCCGATAAACTTATTTCCATAGACATTACAAATAAAGTCAAAGAGGAAAGAAATTGTAAATATATTTAAATAAGAAAATATAAATTAATGTGTTGAGTGCCATTTCTTTGTTGCAAGCATTAGCTTCCATCAACATAGTTGCTGTGTTCATCAATTTAGTCCATGAATAAAAAGCATTTGATTAAAGTATATGTAGCAGATTTACTTAATCCTTATTCAAAAAAAAAAAAAAAACCACACACATTAAATAGTATTCTAAGGTCTTCCAAATAAAGAAATCCCAAAACCACGACTTTCTTAAGCTCTTTAGAATATTGCTATATTTAATCCTTGTTGATTTTAACAGAAAAAAAATCATTATAATCCTAATCTTCATGCTTTTCTCATAAGCCCACAGAGATTCAAATGAGTTATAAATCCATCCTGGATATTATGAAACAGATTTTTTCCATTTATACTAGGTTTCCTAAATTCTACTTCTAATAAATACCAGGGGGAAAACAATCCAATTTGCTTTTCTTTTCTTTTCTTTTTTTCTTTAAAAATACAGAATGAAACAAGTAACTTAAATTTTGAATGATTTCAGACATTCTGGATGTAAAATTTGTCATTCCCTCGTGTTTACCAGACAGTTACTTCATCCCAGACATTTTTCTAGATCCAGGGGATATAGGGTTCAATGAATAAGAGAAATGGACTACTAGGTAGGACTGCTTTTACCCTGTAAAGAACATCAACAAAAAGCATCCAAACAGGGGCAAAGTTTCTGCCAAGTGAAGGACGAGTGAGAGAAGTGCGACGTGAGGTGACCAGAAGTGCTGGTGTGGAGCTGGTGCCACAGTAACTAGCTGCCAGGTTGACACTCTCAGTAAGAGCAGCCATGTGGTGACGAGGAGACTTTAACCCCAGTACAGGGGCTCCGAAACATGCATGAACTTCCCGTGCACCACACAGAACTGGCTGAAAGCTAGCAGAGCTGAAGTGTGAAGGAGTGAAAGAATGCAGTGTGACAAAACTGAGAGGAACGTAGAAGGCAATCATTTTCCACATAGAGCAGAAACCACAGACACGAAACACATGCATTATTTGCTAATTACATTGTCTTACCCTGTATAGATTAAAACAAAGACAAATGTGAAAGCTATAAGTACAAAAGCAGTTGGTGAAATTCAGTGTAGTGTAGGCGGAAAGTAATATTAACTTGGGAACTTATGAAAGCAATAAAGAAGGAGAGAAGCAAATGTGTTTTGTGTTGATTTTCAATATAGAACATAAATTATGCTTAGATTTAACACATATATCTTGTGAATATCCAAGTTGAGCTATCAAAATGTCAATCACATATATGACTTTGTGCCATGAACTAATTTGATGAACCTTATCCTATACACTAAATAAACAAAATAAATATACAGAAAATATCCAGTTGGGATAGTTTGGCAAAGTTTAATTTTAAGAATGAATATTGAAATAAAAGGTTGGTATATACCCATCTAATTTTCTCTTGATTTTACCTCCCTAGATGACTAATCACATGCAATAGGTGTAAACCATAGACTATTATTATATTATCATATTGAAAGATTTAACCAATTATTAGAAATATAAAAAAAAAGTTTATATTTGGTGTATATATTCTTTTGAGTGGGAATCCATGTTTAATACTGATCTACCCTGAGATTCGGAGAATTGGCAATGTCAGATCTGGGAGCCTGGATTTAATCAGCCGCAGTTCAAGAGTGAGACAAAAAGCCACTGGAGAAGCAGTCTTAAGAGTGGAATGGACAATCGCTGACAAGCCAAAACTTGTGGAGGCTGGAGACTCAGGTCATGGGTGAAGTGCACAGGAGAAGGCCTTTCCCAGCCCCAACCAGAGACCTTGTAAACGGAGATGCACTCAGAAGTTTGAAGGGCCTGAATGACCCATGTGCTATGCCTTACAGAAGTCAGAATCTCCAGTGGAAAACTTTGGTGTCCTCAGCTCCCTCCCTTCAAGAGGGATACATGCCAAGGGAGTTTGAGAAGATGATGGAGACAGGTCCTACATCTACACAGACTGCTAGATGATTGCTTCTCGGATTCTGATCACACTTGAGAGACATTTTTCAGGAGCCTAGCAAAATGCATCATTTTACAGGTTAATCAAAACTTTACACCTCAGACTGCAGCTCCGCTGAATGCAAAGGACCCCTTATTACTGCATTTGTTGGGGAATAGGTGACAGAGAAGAACTGTTCTAAACAGTTGAGGTATAACCTTCCTTCCTCTGTATTTCATAAGCCACTAACAGCACCGTATTGTTTGCATTGTCTTCTTGACTCTAATTCTCTGACGTCTTCATGGATTTCCATACCACAAACAATGTCATCTCTCTTAACTCACCCCCTATAATTCTTTTAAAATGTAATATCTCGCAATCTGAATGTAATTCTCAAGTCAGACAGACATTACTCCAAAGCAACCAGGTGCTTACTTGACTTTTACCTTTCATTGTCAAATTCCTGCCAATAGAGTTATAACTTTCGGCCTCCTGCACCATCTTTCTTTCTTTCTTTCTTTCTTTCTTGCTTTCTTTCTTTCTTTCTTTCTTTCTTTCTTTCTTTCTTTCTTTCTTTTTTTATCTCTACTCAATCTGCAATGCTCAAAATAAATGTCATTCTAGCAATGCACATCATTCTGATTTTTATTATGTAACTGTGCAAGCTTTAAAATCTTAAATTCCTAATTCCTTTTCTCTATGCTAATCATCAATCATTCAACATTCTCAGTTATTTTTCTCTGTCATAGTCTTTTCATAATTCCTATCATATAACCTCTTCTAATTACTGGTATTGAGATAAACTAAAGTAGATTTTTTTTTTTCCATTTGAACTTTAATCTACAAATATTCCTCTGTACAGACCTTTGTACTCCTGAAAGAATTCAATTTTTATACTTCTTGGAGGTCAAGCAAGCACTGTACTGCAACTTGTATCTTCTCAAATATCACCAGAATACTGGAGGAAATACACGGTGACCATGTGAATGCCATTATATATAATTATTTTTTTCTTTAACCTACAATTATGTTTAAATATATGGCTTAACAAAAGCTCCTTTTCTCTGTCTATAATATATTGTTTTTCTTCTGGAAAGCTGCTTCCACTTATGAACTGCCTTGATTTCTTAGCTTCCATCGCCTTTACAGCCTACTTCTATCATTAATCTTGCCCAGTGGGATCTAGTAACACTGCACCTACCTTCCCAATTCAGATTCCGACCATTTTATTCAATCTGTATCTTATGAAGATCCAAATATGCCAAACACCATTAGGTTTCTCTAATTAAATCTGTGATTATAAAGCCACAAACATATACAAAATCTGAATGATATGAAGTAGAGTTAAAAAACAAAACACTGAACAAGCATCCTCAGTAGCTAAACTCTGTAGTGTATAATGAGTTGAGTCTTTTTAACGTATAAAAGGATGATCAGGAAGTATAACAAAAACTGGATCCCAAGCTAAGTCACAATTTTGTAGTGAGTGGGTGATTTCAGAACAAAGATTTCAAGTAAGTGACAATGAACAGTTATGCGAATGGCGGTCATGTCCAGCCATGTTTAAGGAACACTGTCATATTCAGCTCCTCAATGCTTTGATGAGCATCCAATTTGTGGGAAGAAGGGATTTATTTCAAGCTTAAAGATCCAGGGGAAGTTCCATAAATGGCAGAAAAATCTGGCTCCCATTCATAGATATAAGTAGAGAGAGTAACCACCAGTAGCCAGCAAAGACCGAAGAGCAGCCAGCACCGACAAACAGCAAACAGGGCCCTCAGCGCAGTGACTGCTCTCCCTGTCTTTGGGCTAGAACTCAGATCTGTCCCCCAGTGTCACACCCCCGCTAGCATGTCACCGGAGACTTAACCAGAAAGTTCAGTCTTAATTAAAAATAATCTGGGCTGGAGAGATGGTTTGTCAGTTAAGGTGTTTGCCTGTGAATCCTAAGGACCCACGTTCAACTCCCCAGATCCCACATAAGCCAGATGCACAAAGGTGAGGCAAGCATAAGGTCACATATGTGCACAAGGTGGCAGAAGCATCTGGAGTTTGATTGCAGTGCCTGAGGCCCTGGGACACCATTCTCTCTCTCTCTCTCTCTCTCTCTCTCTCTCTCTCTCTCTCTCTCTCTCCCGCTCTCTGTCTAAAATGAAAATAACAGCAACAACAGTCTGAGGCAACAGAGGATGTGCGTTTTAACTACCACAAATACCAATGAAGTCAGTAACTAGAGAAAAGACACAGCAGAAGGTCAGTGTATTAAAAAGCTGTGGCATGTGACTTTGCAGGACACTGGAAGGTGCACATCCTAAGTAAAATGAGTTCTGTGATATCACCAAAGGGGTAGTAGGTTGCAACATAGGTTTGTAAAGTATCAAGTGGAGTTTGAGGGAAAAAGACAACCATGTTCAGACAGGAAGCCATTACATTATGCTGAATGATATTAATAAAACTTCTGCCAAAATGGAAGAACGTGGCATTTGTAGAATTTCTTGATAAAAGGCAGGCAGTTAACATTCTCAGAGGTGGCTCTAACAGGACAGGACACAAGAGGTGGTATAAGGAATGGTTGGTTCTGGGCTTTTAACTCTAAGTGATTCAGCTCAATGGATTTCCATTAGAATTTCAAAGGCTTATTAAATTTAGACTACCAAAACTATATAGACAAAAAAATTTAAAGGATTTTGAAAACAACATTGAATATTTATTTGAGAGAAAGGGAAAGAAAGAAAAAGAAAGGGGGCGGGGAGGATAGGGGCACCAGGGCCTCTAGCCACTGCAAGTAAACTACAGATCCATGTAGCACCTTGTGCATCTGACTTATGAGGGTCCTGGGGAAATGAACCTGGTTCCTTTGGCTTCACAGGCAAGCGCTTTGACCCTTAATCCATCTCTCCAGCCAAGGATTTTGAAACTTTTAAAGTACTTTTCATTTTTATTTTCCTACTTTTGACATTTTCATCCTTGCATATAGTGTATCTTCATCCCACTTCTCAAATTACTCTTTTATTCTCCTCTCCCGTCATCAACACCCTTTTCCCCTGTTAAGTTCCATCTTTCATGTATTTTTTTTTCACCCATTGAATTAAATTAGGCTTGTTTGCATGGTCATGGGTGGAAGGTCATTTACTGTGATATGTTCTACTTACCAATGGTGAACCTGACACCCCTACTGACAGCAATTATCTGCTACCATTAGCTGTTCTGGGAGGTCTAGGGTCTCATACTTTTTCCTCACAGATGGTAGAGTGTCCTTAGGATCTATCTTGTGCTAGAAATTACAGCTGCTATCTGTTCATGAGTGCAGTGACCATGTCATATACAGAATCTAGCATTTCGCGGTCCTGCACCCCCACCACATCCTCCTGCTCTGACATTATTTCTAACCCCTCTTCTGTGAGGTTTCCTGAGCTTTGGCGGGGGGGTTGCTGTTTTGCAAAGCTATACATCTTTTCATTCACCACTGCCCTTTGTGGTAAGAAACTTCTATGATGAAGTCTTCAAGCAGTACCATTCTATGGGAGCATCAGAGATATTTACAAAGCAGTTTGAAATGGTGTTCACTTAGCATAAACAGAGTAGTCGGTACCCCCTCGGGGTTGATGCCATTAGCTACAGTCTTTTGGCAAGGTTTACAGTACCAGACATAACATCTTGTGTGTGTGTGTGTGTGTGTGTGTGTGTGTGTGTGTGTGTGTGTGTGTGTGTAATGAGCATCAAATCTGATCAGAAAGTGGTTAGTTACTCCCATAATGTTCATGCTACTATTCTAACACTGGGCAGGCATATCCTGCCTGGATGATCAGTTCTGAAAGGCACAGATCCACAGCTGGGTAGGACTGCTGATGGCTTTTGGGCCCTAGCAGCTTGCATGGCTCCTTCTGGTATGAATAACGTTAGCCAGCAGGGAGGAACTATCCACCTCAGTATGTCTATGTCCTTCAACCCAATCATGTGGATTTTTTTTTTTTTTTTAATTTCTAAAACATTTAGAGAAAGGGTTTGGCTCTGCAGCTCTGGCTGGTTGGAGTCCTCATTATGTGTACCTGACCTCAATAAACAGAAACCGTAATCACTTTCTCAACATGTAAACAAATGGGCTGTGGTCCCCAGACATTCAATTCTTGAAAGAAATGCAAAAATCTCAGCACGGCCCCCAAGCTCGGCATCTCCGCATTTGGAAGTTCTTCAGATGATATGTATGTGCACTCATATTCCAAGACTGCTACGGAAATGATACGTCAGAGAGCAGGAGCCAACCCTGGTGGCACGTTCGTCATAAAACCACTGCAACTAGTGTAGCACTGTGGTCTGTAGTTTGCCCTTCCTCTGGAGGAAGGGGATAAGAACTGCGGTTACTTCTTTTATACAGGAAAGTTAAGACCACAAACTGATTGATACCCATACTCCACAGAGATAAAATGGACATCTTCAAAAACAATTTTGCTTCTGTTCACTATCTAACCATTTCCCTGATTCATATAAAATATCTTTTGCATCTTCTTTCTTTGTTTGTTTTGTTTTGTTTCTTGAGGGAGGGTCTCACTCTAGCTCAGGCTGACCTGGAATCACTACGTAGTGTCAGGGTGGCCTTAAACTCACAGCGATCCTCCTACCTTTGCCTCCAAAGTGCTGGAATTAAAGGCATGCACCACCATGCCCAGCTCTATCTTTTGCTTCTTATATACCTGTCAGTTTATTCAGTTAAACACAGTCATGTAGTGACTTCGCCAAAAATGAAAATGAACTGTCAGCTTCCCCATCATTTATTTTAAAATACTGAAATAAAATTCTCTGGAACACATGTAACAGAAGCAAGTTCACGTAGCTGATTATAGGAAGGGTTGCATAAAAAAAGAAAAGAAAAAGAATTCTCAAAGGTAATTATATTCTGATGATTAGAAATTATCTCCACAGCTCAGATTACCCTTGTTGCATAATTTTACCACAAAGGAAATAAATTGACAAAAACTGTCCCTTACAAATGCTTACCAAATAGAGCCATAATCATATAAAGGAAATAATTCAAGTTAATACGCATATTAGGGAGTCTAGGACAATACGTTTGATTGTGGAACACTGTTTATGTAAGTGTAGTGGTTGGATTCTAGTAAGATTAGGAATCAAGTCAGAGAGACACTTCCTGGGTGAGGGAGCTTTCAGGAGGGATTAACTGGGGAAGAAAGAAAGACCTCCCCAAAAGGTAGGCAGCCTTTTTTGTTGGCAGCCTATGTACAAGGAGATTCCAGGAAAAGACAGTGTCTTTTTGCCTGGCTCCCTTACTACTTGCTGGAAAGCATATCTATCCTGTTGCCATGGTCCCTCGGGGACATGAAGACCCAGCTTGTCCAGCATGACAATGGCTGAACTGAAGAAAAGTGCCTGTTAAGAAATGCTCCAGGCCGTCAGCATGGAC
Source organism: Jaculus jaculus (assembly GCF_020740685.1). NCBI lineage: Eukaryota > Metazoa > Chordata > Mammalia > Rodentia > Dipodidae > Jaculus > Jaculus jaculus. The sequence continues at coordinate 80,309,396 of NC_059114.1, forward strand.
AGAGCAGTTATGGCGTTCTCTGACCACCCAGTCTACAGACAGCATTCTTGGACTGCCCAGCCCCTATAGCAGGTCACCTTTGTAATATATAGTCATTCTATTTTATTACACTAGAGAACACTGACTAACACAACATACTGATACGAATTATTGTCCATAGACTAAGCAAAAAGCAAGATTTAAAAAAATTAAAATGCCAATCTGAAGGAGAACAATTTTGCAAAGGATTCTTCATGCCAAACTGTACTCTATCCAGCATGTGGCCCAATAATAACACCACAAGTCAGCCCAATTCCAGATGGGTCTGTGAAAAAAAACTCACCTTTCATGCATTACTGTACAAAGAGAAATGTTTACCCATTCCAACTGAAACTCATTTTCCAAGAATTCAATGCTATTTCTACACTATAATTATCTCTTAGACCTACAATTTTTCCTCCAGCACATCCATGCTTGTTGTGATGTCCTGAATTTTTTCTTGTTAAATCTTAGACTACTTGTTGCAAGATTCTTTGCTTCATGTAGCGTCTCATGGCCTGTTGTCAAGTGAGAAGTAGCCATTCTCTTCTCTTGTTGTCTATAGAATCCTTCTTCCCCCACTATAAGGGTTCCTCTTTGTTTGAACAGTGCACCGTAACCAACCTTCCCTGTGGTTATTAGAAGTTTAATATCCTGAATGACATTGGTGGCAACTCTTGGTTGGGGCCTGTCCCGCACCTAAAGCGGGAAGATAGTGGCCACAAAGAAGAGGAAAAAGTCCCTGGAGTCTGTCAGCTCCAGGCTCCAGCTCTTTATGAAGAGTGGTAATTAAGTGCTGGGGTCCAAGCAGAGGCTGAAGATGATCACACAGGGCAAAGCGAAATTGCCATCCTCAACAACTGCCCAGTTGAGGAAATCTGTGATAGAACACTATGCTATGCTTGCCAAAACTGGTGTCCATCACTAGAGTGGCAATAATATTGAATCGGGCACAGCACGTGCTAAACACTGCAGAGTTCACACACTGCCTGTCATTGATCCAGGTGATTCTGACTTTATTAGAAGCATGCCTGAGCGAGCTGGTGAAAAGTAAACTATGTAAATTTTTTCTTTAATAAAACTTGCCAGAAGCTTGTTTAAAAAAAAATTTAAAAAATTAGTTTAATATCCTTAAGAACAGGGATCATGCCTCCCTTGACAAAACAAAGACTCTATGGATGAGAATGTCAAAATAACAAAAATATCTGAATTTAATTTTATATTAAACCCAATTTTTCTTAGTCTCTTCCCGTGTGTGTGTGTGTGTGTGTGTGTGTGTGTGTGTGTGTGTGTGTGTGTTACTGTAAAGCGGTTTCTAGTGGGCTAAACTGGCTCCCTGTGTTGTTGAAATTTAATCTTCAAGTTTCATTATTAAAAATTTAACCACTGATGCCAGACACTGCAACAGCTTTGTTTTGTAATGCCATTTTGACAATAAATTCTGATTTATCTCACACATTTTTCTCAGTCCAGGTAAAAATATTTAGAAATTGATATAAATTGTCTGGAATGGTACTCTTATACTAATGCACATGTGATAAACACAGTTGGCTATTCGGTATGATAAAATGCTCCACGTGTGTAGGAAAATAATTCCATCTACTAAATTTTAGATCCATGCCAAGCTTTCACTTCTGTGTTCCTTACAGAATTTACCATAATATTTTTGCAAAGGGTATATTGAATAATTTTTATAAATGCTAACAACATGAAGTAAACTGTCCTATATTTCATACTTCCTAAGAGGGAATATTTGTTTTAAAGCAAGAGGTACGTCACAGTCTTTTCTTGACTTACGATTAACTTCCCTTCACATTACCAGACATTATCATGCTTTTTGCATCTCAGCATGGAGACACTCAGAAAAGCCAGGTGCAAGTCATGTGAGCTTTAGACTTCATATCTGTCACTGAAAACTGACCTTTTCACTTTTATCAATAGGAAAAACCAGTGTGGCATTAAGCTGGAAAAGAAAAAGAAAGAAGGAAAGAAAGAAAGAAAGAAAGAAAGAAAGAAAGAAAGAAAGAAAGAAAGAAAGAAAGAAAGAAAGAGAAAGGAAGGAAGGAAGGAAGAAAAGAAGGAAGGAAGGAAGGAAGGAAGGAAGGAAGGAAGGAAGGAAGGAAGGAAGGAAGGAAGGAAGGAAGGAAAATATTCTTAAAACTGATCCCATCACATTTAGCCTATGGAAATAATTTTCAACAGGAATGAGGGACTCTTCTCTGAGAAGCCACCAGCAATTGTGTTGTCATTGTAGGAATTAAAAGCACTTGGTTTGTGCATGTCACAAATCTGCCTTCATCTTTTAGTTCATCAGATTCCAAGGAGTGAGCAAGAGACCAAGATTGTGACTGTAGCTGCCAAAGAGAGTGTGAATCATTTCTCTCAAGATTTTAAATATTCTTTTTTTAGCTTGAATGCATAAAGCAGCCGACCTGAATGAAAACAGATTTAGGATGTAACAAGAAGACAGAATTTAACCAGCATATGCCAAAGTGCCTTACTGAAACAGAACAAAAGTTTTGTGCATAAATGTTATTTAAGAAAAAAAAAAATGTAACGCATTGTTCACACTATGTCGGCAGTCTTAGATTTTTAAAGGTCATGGGAATTCTGACAGGATAAAACAATAGAAATTATAAAAAATATAACCTGCCTAGAAAGTCTTTTTAAACTTATTGATTACTGTATATTTTAGTAAAATCATCTTTCTAGCTCAAATAAAGATCATATATCAAAAGTAAACATATGTTACGTTGTCACTTTACTATATTGACTTTTAGAACATATAGCATTCAAATATCTTGTGACATGTAATTATAAACCTTGAGTTCAATAGAACAAATTGTGAAACCCAAAATGGATTCAAATGCCTATAGGAATTTAACTTAAAATTAAAAAGACAATTTAAGTTAAATGGGGAGGTTTGATTATTCCAAGTATACCATAGAAACAAAGGGATATCTACTGATTTATCTTTAAAGAATTCTTTTATTTATTTATTAACTTATTTATTGATTTTGAAGGAGAGAGAGAATGAATGGGTCCCCCAGGACCTCCAGCCACTGAAAATGAACTGAAGATGCATCTGGCTTTACATGGGTACTGGGGAATCAAACCCAGGTCGATAGGCTTTGCAGGGCAAATGCCTTAACTGTAGAACCATCCCCCCAGTTCTGTTTTAGTATTTCATACTGTAAGATGAAATATATTTCATGAGGAAACATGTAAGTATAACTGGTAAAAAATTAGTAAAATAGAAAAGAAAATATTATTTTTATTATAGATTAGAAAATTGCCTTTTAACCATTGCACAAAACTTAGATGTTGGAAAAGAAAATTGAATAATTACACTATATATTCGAAAGACTGATGCATATCAAACAGAACAGAAGTCAAGTAAAAAGGCATACATGTGAACCTGGCAGAAAATGGGTAACCCTAAATAAGTAAATAAAACAAATGTATGTCAAATGTACTAAAGTATATACGAATTAACATAAAATACAATCAGAAGACAGATAGTTATCTTCAGGGCTCTGCTTCATATCAAGAGGTTTTCCCTGACAGTCTCTCTCAAACAAAAACAGCATTGTGAATCTCCTTCATTGGCTACTTTCATTATTTATATACTCAGCAAATTCAAAGATAGCTTGGTGCTAGTAATTCTATTTATAGTTCAGTATTGTATCATAATCTATAACATTGCCTGACCTATAGTCTTTTCAAAATGTTGAATGAATTCATGAATAAATCTAGGGGGAAAATGTTAGACGACATGTTGCATAATGTTAGGATTACCCTGAGGGGGGAGTGGGAATACATTATTTTCAGAGGTTAAGACAAAGGATAAAAGCATATGTTTTGTGTAAAAATAGGAAACAATGCTTTACCTATAGAGGTAATAAGTACTCCTCGTTGGACATATGATATTGTTAATATGGTCTTGTAAATAACTGGATGAGCTATGTTATCTATTTTTCCATATAATTACTTAGCTGCCCGAATTAAGAGTAAATAAATTTAAAATCTAAAAATATTTTGGCCTGGAATTTGACAGGAATGATAGTAAGCAATGAAAATAAAAGGAGCAATTGTGCAATTACACACTGTGCATATCTGAAAGGATTGACCATTGGCTCTGTTACTGACAAGTGAAGCTAGAAATGGGTGCAATTATGATCTTAGGATTATGATATTTCGGCAAGCATGGAGGGGAAACATTTAAAAATTTTTAGATCTTCCTTAACTCGTAATATTATACATTTTCTTTCACTCCCAATTCCTCTGCCAGCATTTTCTTCTTTTGAATTCTCATGTCATAAGAACATCTTTGTAAAGAATAAAATGTGATCATTAAAATACATTTTTGATAATTTTATATTTAGAAATCCCTACTTCTTCAATATTTATATAATAGGTTATCTGACACAGGACAATTCAGTGAACAGTGGGCAGGTAGACATGTTTTGGCTTTCTGAAGAGAAAGTAACTTTCAGACAAACCAGAAAAATACCAAGAACCTGGTGTAATGTTAGTGAGGCAGAAGCAAAGACAAGAGTCTAAGTAAAAGTTTCTTACAGGTAAGATTTTTTAAATTATTTTTTTTTGAAATAGTCATTGCTTGAAAATAATGGCTCTCATGCTTTTCTTAATTGCTTTAACATTTTTAACTGGAGAATAAAATTACTGAAATCATGAAGCCACAGACATTGTGAGTGAGTAGGTACAAAAGAAAACCACCTCTTCAAAGATGTGGGATGAATCAGAAATGAGTCCCTACGCATAGAATGTGTACAGCAAGGACACTCTCATGCCTTCCACGGTTTTCTCAGTGGCCAGCAAAACACTGAAGCTTGATACCCATTCCTCCTAAAAACCTGAATGTTACTTTTCTAAAGATTTAATCTCTTGAGTTGTAGAGTCTACCCATCACACAGAGCCTTGGTATACTGCCTGCTCCCAAGGCCCATCTCACTGTTCTCCCAATAGGCTGCATTGGTTGTCTAGACATACTGGGAACGAGCTCAGACCTTCTGCCATCACATGCTATCCAGTTTTGGAGATAATGTTTGCTTTCGAATCTGTGATGACAATTTTGTCAGACATGCATGATGGTTGCCTACCTAGGTTTGTACTTTTTTTGCTTGCTGAATAAACATCTCCTGTCAATATGAATCTCATCCCAACATGTGAAGCTACTAAGAATTCCCACTTACTTTTTAAAACAAGCAAACCATAATTCTTTCATTGCCCAAAATGCTACAGTATTTCAACATTTCCTTAGTGGGGGTTTTAAGTTTATTTCAAATTGTCTACATAATTAACTATTGATGAAGATTTCAGGAATAATGTAAAATGTGCGTCTTCTAGACCATTTTATGTATTTCTTGAAAGATCATTAAAGTATTTTAGTGGCAATTCCAATTAAGTTGCTAATAATCGCATTGTATATGAAATCTGTTATATATATTTTTGTAGAAATATGTAGGTTTACATTATATATGAGTTACAAAGTTCACCATTCAAAAACTTGGCTCTGGGCCAAGTGTGCTGGGAGGCAGAGGTATGAGGATTGCTGTGAGTTTGAGGCCATCCTGAGACTACATGCTGAATTCCAGGACAGCCTGGGCTACAGCAAGACCCTACCTTGAAAAAACAAAACCAAACCAAAACTAAACAAAAACTTGGCTCTGAGATGAAATTAATGTAATTCACTAATGTAATGTTAGATATTTTGTTACAATCTGCAATCTTCCTTTTGTTGCTTTTGGTAACAGCTAAGAAAAAGTAAAAGTCAGACTGAAATAAAAATTACTTATTTTAACATAAAGGTAGCAAAATCACCTGTAACTAATGTTTATAATTCTCTTAAATCTATTGCTTTCAGATATGAGAACATACCAAGCACCAAATTTTGAAAATTTGGTTTCTTTTGCAATTGCATAATGACCTCCCTATCCTTTTGTCTGACACTTTTTTTGTTCAGTATGTGTCTGTGTGTGTGTCGGGGGAGGGGGGACTGGAATACAAACATGCCTCACTATATGTGTGGAGGTCAGAGGACAGCCCCAGGTGCATCTTCAGCTTGTGGAACAAGGTTCTCTCATTGTTCACTTCTGTGGTGTTCCCCAGCCAAGCTTGTGGAGATTCCTCCTGTCTCCTCCTACCATCTTGACATAGGCACATTGATATTATAAATGCTGCCCGCCTGCTATAGTGTCCGACTTTACATGCATTGTGGGAGGTCCGAACTCAGGTACGCTTGTGTGGCAATTGCTTTGTCTACTGACCTTTCCTTCCAGACTGTCTGGCATTATTTTAAGAACAAACATATGTCATTCTTTGTTTTTTTTTTAATGCAATTGTCTTATCAAAAAATACTACAATAGGGGCTAAGGAGATGGCTCAGTACTAAAAGACACTTTCTTTCAAAGCCTGCTATACCAAGTCCCATTTCTTAGTACCACATGAAGCCAAGTGCACAAAGTGGCACATGCATACTGAAGTTGGGTGCAGTAGCAAGAGGCGCTGGTGCCCTGGCACACCCATGCTCTCTCTCTTTTCCTCCTTGCAAATAAATAAATAAGATAATTTTAAATACTACTTCTATTTAGATCTTTGTTTAAATCAAACATAAAAAAATGTATTGAGTAACTGTTGAATGTTATTTGACAGTATTAGAACCTATCGTTCCCAGATAGCAAGGAAGTAAGTGTGCGTGGAATATTGCCAAATTCTACAATTGTTAAGTGACAGTCTGAAGTTGAATAAGTTGATCAAATGTTGAAGACAGAGAAGACACAATAAAGCACAGGCAGAGTAGAGTGATGACATTTATTTTGCTTTTAGAAACAACACACTAATGGTATGTTTTAGCAGAGGAAACCTGGGCATTTTAAATGAACCAGTTGGAGATAATGGGACTAGCTGATGCCAGGTCAACACGGAGCTAATTTTCCATTTTCAGAAGGAGCAGATGGTGTGGTTGGATATAAAAGTGGCTTCTAGAGGAAAAGAATGGTTTGGTTTGGCAAGTTTATTTCAGAAAATATTCTTCATGAGCTATGTCTGTTCAGCCATTTTGAGAGTGCTCTCCTACTGCTGTGGATGATGAAGAGGCAACCATGGCTGGGAGTACAATCTGTGCTTACAATCGAGACGTTTCCCTTTGGTGAGATCCTTCTTTAGCCAGATGGTTTTGTGGGAGAAGTTTCCGAGAATTTTCATTTTATTTAATTTAATTTAATGGAAGCTTAATAAAGAAGGAAACAAAAATCACATGAGGGATTGAATTATATGCACTTTCTTCTGGATAGTACTTGTACCATTTTCCACTGAACAGTAATTATTATAAAAATATGAAAAGGGAAACTATCATTCTGAATCAAAATGTAATGAGAAAAAAAGAAATGACTATTGATTTAGAATTACATGGAATCTTGAGAGAATGAGGAAATGGGTTGCCGGAGTTAATTTTAATCAAGGGTGAAATGTTCTATGCATTAATATAACTATGACCTTAGAAAAATATGCTTCCAAAACAAAGAACCATTTTAGTTAAAGGAATTTTTAAAGTGTTGGGTATTTATATTGTTAGTTTAAACCATATTATATTTTCATTCTTATTAGTCAAAAGTCCCTAAATGTCAACCATTTTACATGGCTCAACAAGGCTATGCAAAATTATTTAAAATAAATAGAATCAAATTTAAAGTAGATGAAATGAAATAAGAATGCTTATCTAGGAATATTCAGAACATGGTCTAAATTGGATGACTTGGTGTTCTGATGGTTACTGCAGGCCACAGGAACAAGGGTACTTCTCTTTTTCCTCATCATAAGCTGCATCCAGGACCAGGGCCTCCTGTGTGACCAATGACTGACTTGAATCACATCCTCTCCATACTGCCCTACTGAGGGCTGAGATACTCTTGTGTGATCATGAAGATTAAGCATGCTTTGGCAACAGTGAGCAGGGCTGGAGACACACACACGCGTGCGCGCACACACACACACACACACACACACACACACACACACACACTCTATGATGGCCAAATTATGCTAGAAATGAGAGCCTCAGCTCAGTTCATGGGACCTGGGAACCAGATATCCAATGGCTAAATTCGCACTCATCTTACCTGAGACAGAGACACCAGTAAATCTTCTGGGAACTTCTGCTAGTCTCACAGACTGAAGTTACATAACACCTTACAGACAATGGCTGGAGGGAGGAGGGCAGTTAGTCCGCATTGTCAGCATGCTTCTCTAACGTGTCCGACCCTGAAGGAGTCCTCCCTGAGAATACAGCCACAAGGAGGTCAACCTTGACAGCTCAGAGTCGAGCCATGAGAAGTAGGAAGGGGATCTGAGAGTGTATTAATTACTTTTCTCATTGGTACAACAGATACATGAGAAAAAGCAGCTTAGGTTTTACCTGGAATAAAACCTAAGTATATTGAAAAGAATGTTATCCATCCTGGCCAAAGGAGCAGCTCAGTCCATGGTGTTGACCAGAGAGCAGAGAAAATAGAATGCCACTGCTTACTGGATTTTTGCTTCTTTTCTCCTTTCATTCAATTCAACACTCCAGCATGTGTGATGGTTACAGCCACATGCTGGATGGGTCTTCTCTACTCAGTTAATGAGTTCTGCAAATACTCTCACAGACACACCCTAAAAGGCGCTTCACTAATGCCCAATATGTTTCTTAATCTAACACAATAAAAGTGAACTATGATAAAGGTAACAGTAAAATTTTTGAGAATTAGGTGATGTATTAGCAATGAGTTAGTGTCACCACTGGAAGAGCTAGCTTATCAATGAATGGTATATAGCCTCTTTCTTGCATATAAACTTTAATTATAAATTGAATATCATATCCTTATGAAAATAAATTTATTTAATCCATGGAAAGAACAGAGAGTAATATATTCTTGCAACACCATAATTACTTGATAAGATTATTAGTCATTAATATTCTTTTCCAAGTTAGAAAAATACTGTTACTAGTATTATCAGCTTTATTTAAGTATCTTATATACATAAGTGGTCAGAACTTCAAGGAGCATTAAGCCAATTTGTATCATAACTTTTTGACAAAACTCATGTTTCCATTTTACAAGCAACAAAAATCACAGATGCATAAATATTTCAGTAGGCTTCAAGAGAACAAATGCAGTGATAAGTAGTAGATAAAAATCACAATTTCACTGTGAACACTGCCAAACTAGAAAACTGTACCATCACTTTGGATAGATTTTCAATGGTCTGAATATTTTGAAAGTTAAATATTGATTCTTCACGTACAATATAAAATGGTTATTTTTGATTTTATTACAATGTCAAAGACAAATAGTTTAAATATTTTTATTAGCATAATCAAAGGATCTTTATAATAAATTCATTTTTAAAAATAAAACATAGCACTCGGGAGATGGCTTAGTGGTTAAGGAACTTGCCCAAAATGCCAAAGGACTCAGGTTTAATTCCCCAGGACCCAGGTCAGCCAGATACACAAAGGGATGCATGCATCTGGAGTTCATTTGCAGTAGATGGAGGCTCTGGCATGACCATTCTCCCTCTCTCTCTCTCTCTCTCCTCTCTCTCAAAAATAAATAAAAATGAAATCGATAAAATAAAACAAAAAAAATCAACTTACTATGTCCAGAGGCAAAGAGAAACCTAAAATATGAAATGAAGTGAATAAAATAGTAAGCAGGATGAAAAAAACAAAATTAAAGCATTATATAAGAAATTTCCAAAGCCAACCAATAATTGTAGACTTCCCCCCCCCCCCCCCCGTGTCATTGGTGCAGTTAGCTTCACATTGCTGGTAGAAAGCACCTAACCAAAGGCAGCCTCCAACAATACACTATCTCCAAGAGTCTTCAATTCCCAAATTGCCACCAGTTGGGGACATGACATAACACTCAGAAAACATACTATTCAGGAGACACCTGAATCAAACCACCATATTGTACCCCTGGTCCCCATAAACTTTAAAAGTCCTTATAGTTTTTACCAAGTCAGTGATATTCAAACATCACCAGCATCCAATGATGTTAACCGAGCCACAATACCAAAAACAAACAAACAAACAAAAATCATCATAATAGCACAGAAAAAACATTCAATTCATACTGTATAATATAATATTTTAAACAAGCAGGGCAACATCAAACTCTTTATTCCCAAGTCCAACAACTAACAAGTACCAAGTCTCCAAGCCTGATAATTCCAGCCAATGACAAGTCTCCGGAGGACCAGTTCCACCCCTCCAGTAAGGCTACTCTCAGTGTGGGGAAACTTGATCCAGTGCTGGAAGCCCTCATCGGAAGCCATCTCATAGTCCTGGCATCTCCACTGGGTCTCCACTAAAACCCATGGTTCACCCTCATGGCTTCCTGAGACCTCTATGCAGATAATGCAACCAGCCTGCTTCTCACAGCCCATGACCATTTCCAAACAAGCAACCCATGTTGCAAATCCAATGGCCTTCTGTTTTCAACATTTGTTATACTCCATAGTACTAGTTGGGCTACCAATTTGTTAATCTAGGGGGGAATACAGCTGACTTTATAGAACGGGGCACTCCTTCAGCATTTAGGCCCCTTGAAAAGAGTCTGCATTCTTCCTGTTGTCCCATTGCAGGTCAAGTTTCCCAATCTCAATGGTTGTAATCTCACAAGTAAGTGAAACCCAGAGGTTTCATGTTTTCTGTGCAATATTTCTCTGCTCACACCAGTTCGTTTCTGTGCAACACAACAATGCACTAGTTCTGCGAACACAGGAAGACAGACCACAGCAAGCCTTTCACACAAACTGCTTCTAAACCACTCCCAACCAAGTTCTTTCTCACCATCATAAGCCAAACCTCACTGTCCATAGTTATTACTGCATTTAAATCTTTCAACTCTGATAAGAATAGTGCATTAAGCTGTACTTACAGTACTGCAAGGCATCTCTTAGGACAAACTTTCAAGTCCTTAGACATTCCACCTGCAAGTAAGTTCCAAAAGACCAAAGCCACATGGTCAGATTTCTAGCAGTAATGACCCCACTTCTGGTACCAGTTTTACTGTTGCAGTTAGCTTCGTATTGCTGGCAGAGAACACCTGAATAAGAACAGCTTGTGGAAAGGGTTTACTTTGGCTTACAGACTCTAAGGAGAAGTTCCATGATGGCAGGGGGAAATGGCATGAGCAGAGGGTAGACATCACCTCCTGGCTAACATCAGGTAGACAACAGCAGCAGAAACGTTTCAAATACTGGCCAGGGGAAGCAGGCTATGTCACTGAGAAACCTGCCTCCAAAATATACTGCCTGCAGGAGGCTCCATTTCCCAAACCGATACCAGCTGGAGCACAGTGCTCCAAACGCGTAAGTTTATCCGGATCAGCTGCATCACACCACCACAGTTAGGAATAAAACAAAAATTGGTCCTACCTATAGTCAGAGAAAAAGAGGGCATTAAAGACTAATGTCAATGTTTGGGGCCAAAAAGTAAACGGATGAAAAATTTTTTAAAAAAGTAGGAAAAGTGACATTTTGCTTCGCTTTCTACTGAACTTAAAAGAAGAATCAGTTGCAAGCTCAAAAGTGAAGAATAAGAGCACACACAAAAAAAAAAAAAAACAAAAAAAAAACAAACAAACAAAAAAAAAACACCAACTGACTGTGGGAGACTTTTACCTTACCTAGAATGTCAGAAAGTACCCATTAAAATATGAAATGTAAATTAATTATGTTTTGTTAGAAAAATGAGAGAAAGAGCAATTATTTTCTTAATCAAATGAGAGGATTGTAGACGGTGCATAGACTCAGAAAATACTGTAAGATAATAAACCTGTACCTGGTTATCGTGCCAAATTCTGGAATAGAATATGATGTCAATTTTGTGAGCACTTACCCAGCACACAGTAATAACTGTAAGAAACAGGTGTCAGAAGCAGCTGCAGAGGGTGGAAGGAAGCAAAAATGCAGGGCAGAGAGATGTCAGCCTGAACTGGGACAGCCTCATGTGGGAAAGGTTTGATTGTGGCTCACGCTTTCACATTTGTTTGAATAACTAATGGACTCAGTTGAAATGGGCAAGTGCTTAACTTAGAGGATGGCATAGATCTCAACATATCTTTCTGAAGCTTCTTAACTACAGAAATAAATTTAGCAATGGAAGAACATGAAGACTGAGTCAATGACACATGTATAAAGCACAAGAATATGAACTGTTATTTATTTAAATTTTCTCAAGAACTAAGCGGAAAATTATAGATGTGAGATTGTTTTGTAAGTTATGGTATACCTAGCATAGCAAAGCCATTCATGTGTAGCAGTAATTCTAAACTCATAATTGTCGTTCATTTGCCTAGAAAACTGCAAGCATGATCATGTGACTGTGTCATAAATTGATTTTGTTTATTATATTTTTGCTTTTAAATTTCTTATTGCAGGGGCTGGAGAGACGGCTTAGCGGTTAAGCGCTTGCCTGTGAAGCCTAAGGACCCCGGTTCGAGGCTCGGTTCCCCAGGTCCCACGTTAGCCAGATGCACAAGGGGGCGCACACATCTGGAGTTCGTTTGCAGAGGCTGGAAGCCCTGGCGCGCCCATTCTCTCTCTCTCCCTCTGTCTTTCTCTCTGTGTCTGTTGCTCTCAAATAAATAAATAAATAAAAATTAAAAAAAAAAAAGAGTAGGAGATCCCAAAAAAATTAAAAAAAAAAAATTCTTATTGCAGTGTAAAAGTATTATGTTTGGAGGTCAAATAGCCTTTTTCTATTGTATTGGAAAGTCCTGTATTTAAAATATTTACAGCTGACTTCTCAAATCAGTCCATAAACATTTATCATTATCCACATAAAAGAAAGATGAAAAATTTTCCTCACCTCACTCTTTCTTATTGTGCAAAAAAATTGAAATTGTTACCTGCTACTTTAAAACCATTTTTTTATTTTATTTCTGTTGTGAGTGACTCATGATTATTATCTTAACATGACAATTTTGATTTCCCCAACATATTTACTAATTTTCATTGCATCATCATCCTTTCTTAAAAGAAATAACTTCCTGTGGGTTTAATAGTATTCATTCTAACATATAAGGTTTTAAATTTACTAGGCTGTAGAATTTAGTAGTGTAAATATAATCCTTTATAGACATGTTTTAAAAGTATCCTTATTTCCTTTCATTGTAGTTTTACAGTGTAGCTGATTCTTGAATTCTACCTTGATAATATTTCTTGTCGTACCTTGAAGGAATTATTTTTTTATTTGCTTCTATAATTATTGTTGAGTATCTACCACTAATCTGTTTCATTTCTTTATAGTGTTTACTTCTTAACATTTGCTTTGTTTTTATTAAACTTCTCTATGCCTTTGTTTAGCATTCCATTCCAACAGAATAATGATTTTTATGTCCTTACTTATTTATTTATTAGTATTATTTATTTATTATTATTATTCTTTGTTTGTGATAATTAAAGGTCTCAACTAGGCTATCAATGCTCCTTTTAGGCATGAAAACTTTCATATTTTCTGTCCTTGAGCTTTTATTTTAATGAATACATTGCTTTGTTTTAGAATCTGTACTTATATCATCCATATTGTAATACCATAGCTCACCTTTCCCATGTTTTAGAAATATCTGTGCTTCATATTTGCTTTTCTCTATCTAACTTTTCTTGGAGTCAAATTCTGTTTCTGTCAGTTATTTTATTTTATTTCATTTATTTGAGTGAGGAGAAAAAGAGAGAGAGAGAGAGAGAGAGAGAGAGAGAGAGAGAGAACGTCACCTGTGCTTCTGACTTACGTGGGTACTGTGGAATCGAACTGCCTCCTTAGGCTTTGCAGGCAAAAACCTTCACAGGATAGCCATCTCTCCAGCCCTGTTTCTGTCCCTTCTTCTTCTTCTTCTTTTTAATCAGTATCTTTTAAATTTTATTTTCATTATATATTTATTTGAGAGAGAGAGAGACTGGGGGCAGGGAAAGAGAGCAAGAGAATATTTGCACCAGGGCCTCCAGCTGCTGCAATTGAACACTTGATGAATATGCCACCTTGTGCCTGTGGCTCATGTGGTTATGGGGGAATTGAACCTGGGTTCTTTGCCTTTGCAGGCAAGTGCCTTAATCACTATTCCATCTCTCCAACCCTGTTGTTGTCATTGCTAAAAGAATACTTTTTTTTTTTTTTTTAATTACAGGTCTAGCATGTTTCCGCTTTGTGCATTTCGCATGTTTTCTCATTGTGTATTTTTGTTATTTTGGAACATAAGCTGCTCTTTAGTGCAAAGTTGTTGGGAATAGCATTTTCTTTTACACCTCATTTTCCCCTAGAAAGAGATATTTCCAATCAAGTATATAATTTTGTTAATACTCTAGAAATTTCTAGCAGTGATATTTTTTTCTTCCTGGATTTACAAACTCCTGAAAATAAAGTTCATTCAAACTTAAGCAAACACAGAAGGAATCTGGTGGTCATCTGTCGCTAGATCCACATTCAGCTTTCTCGTTGTGGAGCCGAAGGCATGCTCGCACTTTTCCTCTTTTGCCTCTGCATGTATTTACACTAGTCATTATTTTTATTTGACACTGGTCAATTAAACTTCTTTTTTTTTTTTAACTTTTCATGTTCTCTTTTTGTAAGGAATAGCTCCCAATCCTTCAAAGATTATGACTTACTTGAATTGGCTTGTCTCCATTAAAACAAGGACATATATTGCTTATTAAAGTGACCGAACACATGCCAACACCCTAAAGCAGCAAAGAAAATTGCTAGCTTGTCTCTATTTTTTTTTTTCAATCTTTTCTCCATTCGTATCTTCAGGTATTTCTACTTTTTTTTTTTCTCAACAGCTCAACTCTACATATGAAAACTGTATTTGACAAATATCATCCAGCATTTCTAAATTGTTAGAAGACAGTATTCAGATACTACATAATGACAAAAGCTTCTGAACGTGAAACTGATATCTATCAGCATTTCACAAACCTCTCTTTTTTATTAGTTATGGACACACTCAGTAAGTAAACAACACACGTTGGTACCCTCCCTTCCCTCATCCCTGCCCCCTTCAAAGGAACCCTTCTCTTTGGGGATGTGGGTCCTGAGGATGCTGAGCAGCCTTCAGTTATGGGGAAGAGGCAATATCTCTATGCATAATGTCCCTACATGTGGCTCCAACAATCTTCCCGCCCCCTCTTCAGCCAAATTCCTAGCCTTGTTGGGTGTGATTCAAGTCTACTTCAGTGATGGGCACTTAGGAGCCTCTGGACCTCAGGTTTGGCAGAAGTTGAGTATCCTCAGTGTCTATGTCCTTCAACCATTTGCTGATAGCACCTTTGCAAAGAAAGCAGAACACTTGCTCATTTCCTCAGTTTCTCTGTGGGTTCAGGTAAGGCCCTGGTGAAGTGAGGTGGGTCCTTTATCTCCTCAGGACCCATTTCTGAGAACTTAATGGGTGTAGACGATCTTGTAGCCTCTCTTCTTTGTGTTAGGTGTTAAGGTGGTAAAGTTAAAGTCTTTTTACAAATGTTGAAAATTTACAAAGATTATTTATAGAATAAACAACCTGTGAGAGATAATTAAGATGACATTAATAAAAGAGTGATATGATGCAATGGGAACAATGTGAATTTAAAATAAATGAAATTTTCAAGTATAGAGCAAATGAGGTTGACAAGAATGCCTTTATTATAATTAGTATGAAAATTAGTATGAGCATGGAACAAAGAAAGTCTCCCCCAGACAAGGGAATTAGAGTGTTTAAACATTTGAGGAATGATGATAGATTGGGTAGACATTGTAATAATGCTTGAGGAGCTAACTTATAATTAACTGCTGGCTGTTTTAAATGAGTATATGCTGGCTAAATCTAGGGAAGACACATGTTTTTGGACAATTGGAGATTTTTTCAAATTGGGCTCTTCATAAGATCAATGAAGAAGGGAACGTGTAAAAACCTCCCTTGGTTGCTGTGCATGGGGATTCTGCCCTCAAGGTGCTTTCACTGATGGCTTCAATTTCCCTGAAAAATTTACTAGCTTATGGCTTAATGATGATACAGGGGGCTCTTTTGATCTAGAAAATTTACATGCATGTTATTCTCTAATCATTATGAAATTGACAACTACGATTTTGAGGAAAATAGTTCGTTATACAATTACTAATGCTACAAGATAAGTTAAGATGTTTGGGGGAAAAAGTAAGGTATTGTAGAACATCTGTCCTATTTATCATGCTTTCATTCAGTGTTCCTTGGAAGGAAATTAAATTTAAATAACTTACATTTTACATTTCATTCCACAAGAAATCCTAACAAGAGATACCTTGTATGAACTTAAAATTGTGTGTGGCATTTGGCAAATAATGACTACAGGGGTGTGGGAGATGGTTCAGCAGTTAAAGGTGCTTGTTTACAAAATGTGCCAGCTTGTAAAGATAGATGCACAAAGTGGAATGTGCATCTGCAGTTTGTTTGTACTTGCAAGCAGTCCTGGTGAATCCATTCCCTTCCTCTTTCACTCTCTCTCTCTCTCACTCTTCTTTCTCTTCAAAAACAAATCAAATGATTTTAAAAGAATGTATATAGTTATAGTAAAATTTCATATATCATTCTAGAAAAATGATTGCCACATTTTAAAAGTGATATCAATATTTTGACATATCAGGACACTTATAAATTATATTAACTTTCTTATTACATGCATTTCAATTTTTACCTAGCTATCATCATTAATTGATAAAATAATTGATCATATTTTAATAAAAGATGTGTATTAGGCTCAATATACATTGTTGTAAAAACCCACTTGTTGCAGTCAGGTTCACATTGCTGTTAGAAAACACCTAACCAAGAGCAGCTTGTGGAAAAAAGAGGCTTATTTTGGCTTATAGGCTAAAGGGGAAGTTCCACAATGGCAGGGAAAACAATGGCATGAGCAGAGGGTCGACATCACCCCCTGACCAACATTAGGTGGACAATAGCAACAGGAGATTGTGCCAAGCACTGGCAAGGAGGAGCTGGTTATAACACCCACAAGCCCGCCCCCAACAATACACTCCCTCCAGGAGGTGCTAATTCCCAAATCTCCATAAGCTGGAAACCTAGCATTCAAAACTCCTAAGTTTATGGGGGACGCTGAATCAAACAACCATATTCTTCCCCTGGACCCTGTAAATTTTAACTATACATGATTCATGATGTAATGTGCAATTCATCCAACTTTAAAGGTCCCTGTACTTTTTATCAATTCCAATGATGTTCGTGCTTCCCTGTAGAACAAGATCTTTTAACTGAGCAAAAATACCAAGCCTCCCCAAAAAGAAAAAACAAAAAAAAAAAAAAAAAAACAAAAAACACAATGGCACAGAATAAACTTTCACACTGCAAAAGATGGCATTGGGCATAGCAAAGAAATATTCAACCAACACAAAATTTAAAACTACCAGGGAAAACGCCAAACTCTGTAGCTTCCAATCCAACAAATTTAGCCAGTGACAGATTTCCAAGGTTTCAAATTCTTCCACATTCCTCTAGAAAATCAGCTCCAAAAGGCCAAAGCCACACAGTAAGGTGTCTAGCAGCAATCCAACTCCTCGGTACCACTTTAGTGTTGCAATCAGGTTTGCATTGCTGGTTGAAATCATCCAACCAAGAGCAGCTTGCGGGGAAAAGAGGCTTATTAAGTTTTTGGGGGACACTGAATCAAACCACCACATGACGTATTAAATATTAAAAAAAAAAAACCTAAGATTTCAAAGCGTTAAGACATTTAATGAGTTTCATTGTTTATTGAGAATTTGTAGTCTTAAGGGAAATGGATAAAGCCTTCTTAAATAAATGATAATTGATTTTTGTAGTTATCTGAATGTGCATTCATGCTTTGGAAGCTTGGTCCACAGCGTTGGGAGATGGTGTGAAACCCTTAACAAATAGGACCCAATAGGGTTCCTTAGATCACTTGAGGAGCTGCCCATAGCAATGATTAACACTTGTGGGAATTATGAGTTCTTGAAAGATCAAGATGTTACACACAAGAATAAGCTTGGCCTCTGAATCTTTCTCTTGTTTCCTGTTTGGTTATGTGATCTGTTGCCTTCACATGTCCCCATTTGTGTGATGACCTTTACCAAGATGTTCTCTGTAGAGTTAAGTAGATGCTTATAAAGTGCCTTTGAGCCTCCAAACCTGAAATCACCAAACTTCTCTCCTTTATTTCCTTTAGCCTACCTCAGACTGTTTGCTATAGTAACAGAAAGCCAATTAACACAATCAGAAACACAAAGATAGTAGACATTAATTATACCAGAGTGAGAATGGAAGCAGGCAGGTTCTTGGAACTATTTCAGGAAGAGGGAACATCTTGAAAAATTTACACAGCAATGAGTTTACAGGGTTATAGAATGTCAGTGATGGACTTGTAATGTGGCTAGATTGCAGAAAACCAGCAAAACCGTGGTACAAGATAAGATTGACTAGAATTCATATTAATACTTCCAAACTTTAAAAAAATGTCTTTAAGTTTTGAATTTAACGAATAATTTTTAAAAATCTAATGCACACATACATATCATGGCAGACATGTCTTATCTTTTTAAGCTATCTAAACACTACAATTCAGGCAAAATATATCATTGTCATAGGAAAACCTGAGAAAGAACTCAGGGGAGGAAAGGTTACTTAGCTGTCAGTTGTAATAATTTCATTTGGCATGGTAGGGAAATCATGCATGGCAACAGAATATGTGTGTGTGTATGTGTGCGTGTCTGTGTGTGTGCATGTGCATGTTGTGGGTGTGTGTTCTTTAAATACATATATATATATATATATATATATATATATATATATATATATATATATGGTATTATTATAATATAGTATTACTATATATATAAAGTTAGAGAGATCTTATTAGTTTAAGAATGGGAAGGAGGAGACAGTATGAAGAGCGCCTGCCCGTGAAAACGCAGGGGTTGGTAAAGCCTAGAGATCCAAATTTTGGTCATTTATAAGATCTGAGTAGAGACTGAGCTAACCATCGCTGACACCAAGTTTCAGGGCAGAGCTAACCAACCACAATGCCAGGTTTAGTTTTTTAATCCTTCCAGGAATCTTAGTTCAAGAAATGGGAACTCCTTCTTAAGAAGGGACTCAGGGGCTGGAGAGATGGCTTAGCGGTTAAGCGCTTGCCTGTGAAGCCTAAGGACCCCGGTTCAAGGCTCGGTTCCCCAGGTCCCACGTTAGCCAGATGCACAAGGGGGCGCACGCGTCTGGAGTTCGTTTGCAGTGGCTGGAGGCCCTGGCGTGCCCATTCTCTCTCTCTCCCTCTATCTGTTTTTCTCCCTGTGTCTGTCACTCTCAAAAATAAATAAATAAATAAAATGAACAAAAAGTTAAAAAAAAAAGAAGGGACTCAGATTGTTATGCAAAAAAATAATAATAAATTAAAAAAAAAAAAAAACAAATCTAGGGAACTCCCTTAGGCAAGAGATAAGGAAAAGTCCAGATCTTTCTTTCCTCTAGTAAAGTGAAGATGTCAAGGGCAAACTCAAGGATATTTCCTGCTTTTGCTTTCAGGCGCCTAGTTAGCCTAAAGTACCTCAAACATCTCTCGGAAGAGGCAAACCTAATTGCTGTTGGGGAGATAGCAGATCTGGCTTCTTCGAGCTGAGTGGGATCATTGGTTGTGGCAGCTGAAAAACATCTCCCACAGTTCCATCTAAGGGACAGCGAAAGTGTATTGATAAAGTGCGGGAACCCAGCCCTTAAAAATATGTTGGGAATAAAAAATAAACCAAGGCATTCAGAGGTGGGTACTGAGAAGACTGGAGTTCTTCAGGGTTCCCAATATTGTGAGATTTGTAGACTTTGAAGGGTGACTGAGGAGATGCAGGCAGATGGAGTTAGATGGTCACAGGACCATCTGAATGTGAACTGACAAAGGAAGAGGAGATAAAGCTAAAACAGCAGCGGAGCCCACAATGTCTAAATATTAGCAGTTGCTATTACTAGAAAGCTACAGGCATAATTCTCTTTCCCAGCGAATATCCAGAAATCTTTTTTCTTTTCTTTTTTTCTTTTTGCTTTTTTTAATTTTTTTTTTTCTTTTTAATTTTTATTAACATTTTCCATGATTACAAAATATATCCCATGGTAATTCCCTCCCTCAGAAATCTTTTTTCTAAATGCTGTTCAAGAATTGGCATAGTGCGGGCTGGAGAGATGGCTTAGCGGTTATGTGCTTCCCTGTAAAGCCTAAGGACCCCAGTTTGAGGCTTGATTCCCCAGGACCCATGTTAGCCAGATGCACAAGGGGGCGCACATGCCTGGAGTTCGATTGCAGTGGCTGGAGGCCATGGCGTGCCCATTCTTTCCCTCTCTCTTTCTCTCCCTCTTTCTGCCTTTGTCACTCTCAAATAAATAAATAAAAATAAACCAAAATAAATTTAACAAAAAAAAAAAAATAAGAATTGGCATAGTGGAGCTGGGCGTGGTGGCTCACACCTTTAATCCCAGCACTTGGGAGGCAGAGGTAGGAGATTCACCATGAATTCAAGGCCACCTTGGGACTGGAGAGTGAATTCTAGGTGAGCCTGGGCTAGAGTGAAACCCTACGTCAAAAAACCGAAAGAATGTCAGAGTCACATGTTGGGTCATGATTTGCAGAGACATTTATCATACCAATAACTGGGGGCTAACTACACAATGCACGACCCATTTTCATTAACAAGGAGGGTCTAATGGGAGGGGGTAGATCACAGATGAGCCTAAATAATGGTACCAAACTGCCTGTATTTACTGAAAAGAAAACTAATAAATTAAATTAAAAAAAAAAAAAAAACGAAAAGGAAAAAAAAAAAAAAGAATTGGCATAGTGGGATCTGGCAGGGACTGTATACATTCTTATAGAACTTGTAAAGCAAATAAAGTATTAACAGAATTGTCAATACCACATACATTTGATGATAGCACAGATGTCACTCTGAGTAAATACTTTTCTTCCTGGCTACTCCTTTCTTTCTGAGTGCTTAAGATAAAATGTGTATCCAAAAGAGAGAGGGGGGAGGGGGAAGAAAGAAAGAAAGAAAGAAAGAAAGAAAGAAAGAAAGAAAGAAAGAAAGAAAGAAAGAAAGAAAGAAAGAAAGAAATAGAGAGAGAGAGAGAGAAAAGAAAAGGGGCTGGAGAGATGGCTTAGCAGTTAAGTGCTTGCCTGTGAAGCCTAAGGATCCTGGTTAGTGGCTCAATTCCCCAGGACCCACATAAGCCAGATGCAGAAGGGGCACATGCACCTGGAATTCCTTTGCAGTGGCTGGAGGCCCTGGCACACCCATGTTCTGTCTGCCACCCTCAAACAAATTTTTAAAAAGTGTATTCAAAGTTTAACACCTCTATATACATTTAAGGTTAATTACAGCTCTTTAGAAGAGACTTTTAGGCCCCTGGGAGATCTGTAGTTCAGCATTTGTGCCATTATCTATGATGAATCATAGCTACAGTGGCCATGTATCTTCCCTGGGAATCATTCCTCTGCTGTGCCTAGCCTCTTTCATATTATATGTTGTCTGGATTTCAACCTCTGAGGCCCCATAATTTCTATAAGCAAGAGAATTAGGTGACTTACCGAAGTTGTGGGATATGTGAGAGGTGTCCAGTCATTTTGTTGGCCTGTGTGATACAAAGATAGTATGGTTTCATATTTCCAAAAGCACTCATGGTCAGTATATTTATGACTGCATTGGTTTATGTTTTAAATAATTTTTGTTTCCCTGATAACACAGCATTTCAAAATTCAGCATTTTTTTTTTTTATAAAACATATTCAAAATTACTTCTGACTTCAGTGAAATTCATTCAGTTTTAGGGTGAATATAGAAATGTAATCTTGCCAAAACTGATTAAAGGGCACAACAGAAAAGCTAATCCATCCCATCCAAATCTTTAGGAAAATATTACATGCATGGAATAGCATGTTCCTTCAGCAACACTGCTATTATTATTTCATTTAATTATTCTAAGACTACTTTTTTTAAACTCAACTGGAAAAGAAGAACATCTTTTTAAATGAAATGGAAACTTATCTGGATATTTATTAAATTTAGGACAAAAATACAAGGGCTTCAAGCTTTTCTTACCAATACTGAAACAATTGATCTATTTATTTTTCTATTTTAAAATGTTACACTTTGCTTAAGTACAAACTTCATGTCCTTTTTCTGGTCATTATGTTATATATTCACAGGATTGTGATCCTGGCACTTTGAATCTCTTTTTGCTTCTGTAGATCTCATCTAAAGAGCACATTAGGGCTGGATAGATGGCTTAGCAATTAAGGTGCTGGCCTGCGAATCTTAAAGGACCCCCATTCGATTCCCCAAGATCCACATAAGCCAGATGCATCTAAATTCATTTACAGCAGCTGAAGGACCTGGCATGCCCATTCCCTCTCTCTCTCTCTCTCTCTCTCTCTCTCTCTCTCTCTCTCTCTCTTTCTCATAAATAAAAAAAAATGAAAAAGGAAAAAAAAATAAAGAGCTAATTAAGAAATTAGTCATATTTATTTGCACACACCTATAATCCCAAGATTCTAGAACTGCAAGCACAAAACTTTCAAGATCAAGCCCATCCTGGGCTATAAAATAGGACTCTGTGCCAATAAAGCAAAAAATTAATTATCACCAAATATCTAATTAAGCTTATTTTGAAATATGAGTCACTGCAAATACTGCACTCTGTTTCAATTTGTGTTGCCTTGTGGGACAGCACTGATAAATTAGTTTAGCTTCTACTGCGTTATTTTTAATGCCCCGTTAAATCTACATGTTAGTCCAGAATATTCTGATAAGGCATCAAATAGCCTCTTTTAAAGAAACAGAAGACATACAGAGACTGTGATCTAGGTGAAAAGAATGAACATAACATATAATAATATGTAAAATGATATATATAATATCATACAAATAATATATGATAAATAATATATGATACAAACTACTAAAGGGGTTTCTGAGAAAGGAAAAGTCTGAGAACAAAAGTCATAATTCAATATTGCAGAAGGAGAGAGGATGTATTGAAAACATCTTACAGATAGTTAGAAACACATAAGCAACTTCTTAAATGTTATTTATTTATTTGAAAGAGAGCATATATGCCAGTGCTTCTTGCCACTCTGAATGATCTCTAGTTGCAGATGCCACATGTGTACTGGGGTATCAGTACTGGACAGCTGACTTTGAGAGAAACCACCTTTGACCACCGAGTCATCTCAATCTAAGTGAACTATAACTTTTACCATCTATAATATAAAAATAATACTTCCATCTGGGTGTGGTGGCACATGTGCTTAATCACAGTACTCAGTAGTCAAAGGTAGGAGACTGCTGTGCATTTGAGGCCACCCTGAAACTACACAGTTAATTCCAGGTCATCCTGGGCTGAATTGGGACACTATCCTGAGAAACAAAAGGAAAAAAAAATAATAATAATGATATTTTCAACCTTGAGGTACTTTGTTTAGATTAAAGAACATTAATATAAATACATGATTTTAAATATTTTTTAAGATTTACTTTTATTTATTCAAGATAGAGAGAGAGAGGAAGAATGGGTGTTCCAGAGCTTCTACCCACTGCAAATGAACTCCAGACACATGGCATCTGGCTTATGTGGGACCTAGAGAATCAAACCTGGGTCCTTAGGCATTGCAGGCACAAGCACCTTAACTGCTAAGCTGTCTCTCTAGCCATGAATACATTATTTTAAATAGTGGAATGAATGCATGTACACCCTTTCAGTATTGCATGCAGCTGTGAGTCTTGCGTGAACAGCATGCCACAGAGATATGAACGTCCATGTCTATTGCTATACTATTCACAATCTCTAAAAAATAGAGTCAGCCCAGATTTCCCATCTGTTGATGAGTGGAAAAAAGAAAAGGTAGTACATATGCACAATGGAATTGTAGTTATCCATAAAGAATAGTAGAATCACATTTATAGAGATGGATGGAACTAGAGATCATGTTAAAAGAACTCAGCTAGATTCACAAAGACAAATACTGGACATCTTCTTTCATGATGTAAATGTTTCTCTCTAACAGTCTACAATGATACAGAATCTAGATTTAAATTTGTGAGGGGCTGCTGAGATGGTGTGGTCGTTAAAGCACTTGGCTGCAAAGCCAGAGGACCCAGGTTCGATTCCCCAGGACCCACGTAAGCCAGATGTACAAGGTAGCAGGTATGTATGGAGTTTTTCTGCAGTGACTGGATGCGCTGACTTGCCCATTCTCTTTATTTCCCTCTCTCTTCCTCTTTCTATCTCTGTCTCTCTTTCAAATAAATAAATAAATAAATAAAAATATGTTGTTAAAAATTGTGAATAAATGTATGTATTTGTGTGTAGGACAAGATATTAGAAAGAAGGTCATAAGAAGGGGAGAAGGGATTTGATAGAAAGGAGATGGAGGATAGACAGGAAAGTAACAGAAGTCATGTGGCATGAGAGCAGAGGGGGAAGGAAGGGACTAGCCAAAGAGCATGCAGAGTCGTGTACGGGGGAAGGGGTCAAGTAGGAACAAAGCACACTGACATGTACTCATGGCAATGCCATACCAAAGCTCCTTACTTTGATTGCTAGCCTAAACATTAATAAAACCATAAAGTGCATATTTAGAACAAATAATGTTTCACAAGATCATGCATAAAGTAGAATAATTTTAATTTAATAAAAATCCATGTGCAAATTTAATTTCCTAAATATTCAGGAAATTATAAACATTCCTATAATATTTATTCTTAGAACAAGGGGAATTTCTGAGAAGATTCACTTTATTTTATCACTATTATTACTATTAGCATTATTATTAATTTTGGTTCTTTTGAAGTAGGGTCTCACTCTAGTCCAGGCTGTGATGAAACTCAGTCTGTACTTTCAGCATGGCCTTGAACTCACAGTGATAATGTGGGAAAAAACCCCCCCAGGGGGTCCCCACGCTCTGCCCGAATAAGGCGACACCCCAAATCACTCACTCACGAGAAGCGGTCTTGATGCAAACTGCAAGAGGATTTTATTCCAAGCGCGCTGGGGCCCACAGTCGTACACCGCACAGGGGTAGAGGACTGCAGAGCCCCGAATGCAGGAACAGGACAGTTTTTATAGGGTTTCTAACAAAGCCTGTGTATTAGACCAATCATTATTTAATATCAGGAGCCCCTGCAGGGTGTTAGCCAGTCAGTTTGTGCCACCCCACAGTTTCTAAGCCAATTAGTTTACTTTGCTCAAGCCCCTCATGGACCAATCACTCTCTTATGACTATGACCTTGGTGGTCAGCGTTTGCGCAGGTCCTTGGGTGGGAGTAGCAGAGTGTGGTATCAGTCTCCTGTGACCATGGAGGTCAGCACTTGTGCAATTCCTTAGGTGGGGGTAACAGAGTATGGTATCAGCCTCCTATGACCTTGGTGGTCTGAGGCAGGCTGCTACAGCCTATGGTGCGAGTTACTAAGGCTTACAGTGTAAGCTACTAAGGCTTACAGTGTGGGCTATTAAGGCTTATGGTGCAGGCTATTTACAGAAACCAAATAAGTGGTTTACTTTATTATTTATTTCCCATCCCTGAGGGCTATCTCATGCCCTTTTTACCTAGTTTTATATTAGGAGTGGGCTCTGATACAATGAGAAGAGGGATTCTTTACTTGCTTCTGACAGAGAATAAAACCTGGAGTTTGAGGTATGCAGGTGGCCCGCTTAAGCTCCCTTTGGAGCGTGATAGTATTTCTGAGCTTCTGAATTCTTGGGCCTTTCAATAACTCTACCTCTACCACCTCAGTAGTGGGATTAAAGGTGTGTGTCACCATGCCCAACAAGACAAACTTTTAAACTATATATATATTTTATTTATTTGCAAGCAAAGAGAGACAGAGACAGACTGTGAGAGATAGAATGGGCATGCCAGGGCCTCTAGCCACTGCAAATAAACTCCAGATGCATGCAACATTTTGTGCATTTGGCTTTACATGGGTACTAGGAATTGAACCTGGGTCATCATGCACTGTGTACAAGTGCCTTAATCACTGAGTCATCTCTTCAGCCAAGTTCCACTTGAAATAACATCACCCTTGAGAGTTATGGATCCATTCCAGAGCCTTTTTTGTTCAGGGCCAGTGTGCTAAAACAGAGCTTGGGCCCCAGCCATTAGGTATAAATTTTAAATTGGTTAGCATTTATAGAATAGTATGCATTTTTTCACTATGAAGTACTGAAAACAATGGTTCTACTTTGATACATATATAAATATCACTAATTCAGATCTTCAAAATACCCTGAAATATAATCTCGCCATTTTTTATTATAAAATATTTGCTTAAATATTACTTTCACAATGGTTTTAACTGACCTGTTTGATCTTATACTTATTTGCCAGGGTGTTTCATGTTATATAAAGCTGATTTTTATATTATAATTTCTGTATTCAATATCAAACATGGCTTTGAATGAGATGCATTGTGACTTATGTAGACATTTTATATTTCAAACATTATTTGTTAAAAGCAGAACTTGGGTAAATATGTGATTTTTTGCTATATCTAACTGGTGATCAGATAATTAAAACTAATATTGTGATTCTATTTACCGCTATTTATGGACACATAAACAGTATTGGTAGAATCATTCTTGTTTGATAAAGAATGAAGCAATGGTAAATTTTTCATGTGGTTTTTACCATTTGATATTTTACCTATAAATTACAAACTTGTTTAGGAGATTGTTATAAGATCAAGAAAATGAGTAAGTTATATTTAAAGTTTATGCTGAGTTATATAGCATGATCTTTTAAATTTTTTCAAATAGGCAATATAAATTGTAAATATGATTGATTTTGGACTGAACTGTTCCACTTATATATATTTTTAAAAATAAAAAAATTCCCATGGAATATATGCAGTATCTTTTGAGCAAGTTAGTCCTCTTCAATAGAGCACATAGCTAGAGGAGGGATGCACGTTGCACAGTGAGAGGAAGGGGACAATCACATAGCCAGCCAGATCAGTGGAATCTAGGTGACAGAAGTGACAGCCAGATCACCATCACATCTGACACCTGTAATATAATAAATACTCATAAAAGATTGACAGGAAAAGTAATCATACATGTGTTCATTAAAGATGAGATGCAAGGAATACATGTTAGTGTTGAAAATCCTAAATACTCACTGTGGCAAGGGTTTAGAAGAAGCCAGTTGCCTTAGGGAACCCAAGTTCTGGTTTTTGAGGAGAGACCTCACTAGCTGTTGTTCAGGGCATTTGGATAGGCTGTGTGGGTGAATATAGTTAAAGTAGATGTCAGGTGCTTAGAATATCTACAAAAGAAAATAAGAATTGTATGTAAGTAGTTATTTAACATAATTCCAAATAGGTCAGTGGGGAAAGGACAAAGGTCATCATGTGATTTTCGGAACCTTATCCTAGCATTTAAGATGGGAAATGATTTGACCTTGGGCCTCAATAAACATAAAATAGAGCAGTGGAGTAACTCAAGCAGTGTAAAATGAGCAATTTAATTGGTTTGTAGTTGGGAGCTAAATAAAACAGAGACTTTGCAGCACAAAATAAGATTAGATAAGATTAGAAAAGTTGGCTTGGGGAAACATGATTTTGAGCTGCACATTTAAAAAGTAAGGTAATTTTATTTGGTATGTAATGAAGACTCTTCAGGAGATTTTATGCAAGATGTAACATGATTTTGGTAGCTTTAAGAAAATGAATCTGGCAACATTGTGCTGTCTGATTTGGAACAGAGGATAAGAAGTCTATTGAAGTATAATTCAACAGCCTAGGGAAGAAACAATGAGTTTGACAGTTGCAATGGAGTGATACCTATAGAGTTGGAGAGAGAAGAAAAGGGCAGCAAATATCAGGTGTTACTGAAAAACACAAGAAAACAAGACAAAGAAGCTAGGCATACTTTAATTTCAGCACCTTAGAAAGAGACTGTGGATGGAGATTCACCATGACTTTGAGGACAGTCTAGGCTACAAAGTAAGTGCCAGGTTAGCCTGGACTACAGTAATACCCCGAGAGAGAGGGAGAAACAGAGAAAGAGTGAATGCTTAGGAACACATTCTGGAAATCATACCAGTACATGTATCAGAAATTATTTGACACTACTGAATGATAACCAGGGAAAGATTCTGAGGTCTATACATAATTGTTTCCTCTACATTGCAAGTCAGAATTTGGAAAGCAAGAATTTTGACCTCATGCATATAAAAATTCCTTAAGATTGTTATTAAAGTGTAGATTTCAAAGGCATTTCTTAAGCAGTTAAATCAAATTATGAATTCAAATTCACTAACTAAATAACTTTACCGTATTTCTTCTAACTTGTCCTATTGTTGGATCAAAAATATTAATTTTGATGTAAATTGCAGTGCAAAGAAGTCTTAAATTGAAATGAGTCATAAATTAAGAAAGGAATACATACCTATAAGTAATTTTAACCGATATGTTTCTACAGCACTTCATTTCAGGTTCAAGAGTAATCTTTAAGGTTGTTTTACTTATGTTGGGCTTGAGCGATGGATCAGTGGGTAAGGTAGAACAATTGCTATGCCATAAGGAAACCTGAGTTCATTCTGTAGCATCCAAACAAAAATCTGGGCATAGCTGCCCATGCTGCAGTCCCAGTGGGGAGGGACGAGGGGTAAGGAAACTACTGGGACTTGCTGGCTCCAGTTTTAAAAAGATACTCCTACCCCGTCTTAGGGAAATAAGACAGAGAGAATGAAAGAGAAGAGCGCTTGATGTCCACCTCTGGCCTCTGCACATGTGCATAAGACACACATGTATCTGCACACACAAATACACCATACATACAAATACACATATATACACACATTAAATATGTGACATTATATATAAAGTATATAGAATATATACACATATCTGTGTGTATGTATGTATAATACACACACACAGCATATTTAATTCCTCATATGCCAGTAAATCATTTCATATATTATATAATAATACATGAAAAAATAATTGCTTTTAAAAGTGGACTAATGAAATATGGATAAATTCCATTTTTGAAGGAAGTGTCCAAGTGTCTCTTGGTTAAGTTCTACCTTTCTTGGTAAGAAGGCCTACAAACTTACAAAACTAGACTACAAATTACAGAAAATATACAATATAATAAATTGGAAGAATATAAGTTTAGGCTGATGAAAAAGAATTAAGGAAAAGCCAAACATTTAGCTGGAACACATAACCAGGCTCAAAGGAAACATTCAGCTCTTACACCCTTGCTGATCTGATGCCTCAGCCCACACTCCTGCGTTTTTCTACCAGGAGCAGCATTGCTTCTCCTGCCTTCTTTCCAAGGAAAAGGACACCTCAGAGTGAATTCACACTGTGAGTTAAGGTTGCATATGCCAATGGATATTTGAAGTTTTAGTTTCATCGGAACTTTATAATAATAAGTGTTTTAGTTGAAGATGTGAAATTCACTTGAAAAAGAACCTATGCTTTGGGGGAATGAATTTTGTACACTCTGTACCTGTCTATGCATTTATCCAAATTCTTCCCAACAACACATCTAAAAGAAGAGTTTGCTTATGCAAATTAATGTAAAATGAACTAGATATCTTTTTGCATGTTTTTTAGTTAAAAACAGAGAATATTTAGATTTCATTCTGTCAAAAGATTAAAAATTAAAAAAAAATCTTAAAAAATAGTAAAATTAAGCCAGGTGTGGTGGTGCACACCTTTAATCCCAGCACTTGGGAGGCAGAGGTAGGAGGATCACCCTGAGTTGAAGGCCACTCTGAGACTACACAGTGAATTCCAGGTTAGCCTGAGCTAAAGTAAGACCTTTCCTCAAAAACTGGAAAAAAAAAAGTAAAATTTATGAAAAAATATTGAACATTATAACGACTACTTAGGAAATATTTTTAAAAATAAAATTGTAGAAAGTGGAGTTGGGTGAGATGTTAAGATCATACTAAATGATCTTTATTAAATAAAAATCATTTTTTTCTTAAAACATTGAAAATGCAGCTATAAAACGCTTATTAAGATAAATACAAGAAAATATAGCTGCACAACTCTTTGAAAAAATATCAATACCAATTTTTAAAACAATATAAAATCTATCTTAAATTTCAGAAAATCATGGAAACCCAGTTAAAACAATTTTAGAAAAGGAAAAAATTGGACAACTCATGTGTCAAAATTTAAACACTATGACAAATCTATAGTAGTTAAAGCTGTGTGTTCCTATCATGAAAACATACACGTAGACTAGAAACAAATGGAACAAAGATAAACCACAACATACACAGTAAAATAAATAGCATTACAATCTCTCTTCATGGAGAGGATAATCTCTTCAATGCATAGTGCTGAGAGAGATAGATACTCATGCACAGAGTAATAAGGTTATTGAATGGATATCCCAGTATAACTGAATCCAACAGAAATCAAAGGTTCAAATGTAAGACAGCAAACTATAAAATTCCTAGAAGAATACAGAGAAAACTAAGGTGATAAAGCTTGATTTGGTGGTAACTTCTTGGTTGTAACATGAACACAGGATTAAAAAAAAATAGACAAATGGACTACTATCAAGTTGAAAGTGTTTTGCACGAAGTGAAAAAGCAACCTGCAGAATATAAAACATACCTGCAAACCATAAACCTGGTAAAGACTTGATATCTGGAACACATGAAGAACTCCTAGAAGTTCACATCAGGTATTCAGATAACCGATTTGGGGCTAGAGAGACTGCTTAGTGGTTAGGGCTCTTACCTGTAAAGCCAAAGGACCCAGGTTCTATTCCCCAGAGAATGAAAAAAAAGTGATTGTTAAATGCTTACATAAGAATTTATTTCCACAACACTACATCTTTGGTACAATACCCATATAGTTAATATCATGATTTTAAAAATGTTTATTGTAGCTGGGTGTGGTGGAGCATGCCTTTAATCCCAGCATTCAGGAGGCAGAGGTAGGAGGATCACCGTGAGTTCAAGACCATCTTGAAACTACATACTGAGTTCCAGGTCAGCCTGGGCTAATGTTAAAACCTACTTTGAAAAACCAAAAAAATAAAATTGTTTATTGTAATGTACTTTGTGCCACAATAAGAAAATTATGCCTCATTGGAGAGAAAAAAGCCATTAAGGCCCAATGCTTTAAAATATATGTACAATAACTCAAGGTTAATGAAAACCTTGGATATAAGGAATGCTTTATAGAAACTTAAAGATATAAAAATTTTAAAGAAACCTCCACTTGAGTAATGAATGCAGATTTTTTCTGGTATAAAATTGAATCCAATGTAGAAGATGAAAAGGAACGAGATCAAGGGAGTACTTGCAAGAAAACCGATAGAAGGTCAGATATTTTCTAGACAAAAACATGGCATGATGGGAGATAGTATTGCTGACCTTACAGTATTTCATATTAATAAGGGGTAATAAGTAATGGGAATCAAAGAAGAATATTGAATGAAATCCTACTGTGTTGTAATAAATGCAATATGTGCAAACTGAAGAAAAAATCACTGTAGGACAACAAGTGAGGCAATAAACCCAGTGGTAAAAGTGACACAAGTATCTGACCTTTGTTTTCAGCATCAGTAGGACCAGGTGTGTACCATGCCGCAAAAACCTGTGCAAACAAGTAAAAGATTCCAAAGAATAAAGAAAACTATGTTGGAAAGCATCACAGCTTAGGCATAATTATAATTTCTTCTGACAATAGAAAAATTATAAGTGCTGCAGTAAACTTTAAAAAAAAGTAGAAATTTAGAACTTCAACATATGCTTTCAAATACTACTTGGAGTATATAACAGAAAGAAAAGAGAAACATTTCAAAATTATACCTGTTTAGGCAGAGTCCTATATGAAGGTCTGCACAGAAAGTGTATTCACAGGACTCTTCTTTTTAAAAAAAAAAATATGGATTGTGCAATAACCCTTCAATCACAGCACTAAACTACGGATGTTTTTCCAGATATGATCCAGGCCATAATTTAAAATTTGTTGCTCTTTTCCAGGTTAAACTCAGTTGACGTCTAAGAGCCTTGTTAGCTGAATTCTTTCTGGCTTCTCACATTATCAACTCCAAGGTCGGGAAATGTACAGATCTTGCCTTTCTTGTTTTAAGTCCTCTTCCAAAAGGTAGAATTATTCAGTCATTTAATAGTCTTTATCCAAAGAATTGGTCTTGCTTACACAGAAAAAAAGATTCCAGCATGCAAAATGGTTTGTCTAGAGGCTACAGCTGAGGCCTGGAGTGCATATTAACATTTCATTTCCATATACTTACCACAGTAGGATAGAAAGGGGAGGGAATATGACTGGGCATACACATTGTGGTGGTTTGATTCAGGTGCTCTCCATAAACTTAGGTGTTCTGGATGCTAGGTTCCCTAGCTGATGGCAATTAGAAATTAATGCCTCCTGGAAGTGGTGCATTGTTGGGGGTGATGTTACAGCCAGTTTCTCCATGTCAGTGTTTGGCATACTCTCCTGTTGCTATGATCCACTTTATGTAGGCCAGAGGGTGATGTCCACCCTCTTCTCGTGCCATCGTTTTCCCGTGCCATTTTAAAGCTTCCTGTTGACCCTGTAAGCCAAAATAAACCTCTTTTTCCCATAGGAAAAATATACTATGTGTGTGTGTGTGAGAGAGAGAGAGAGACAGAAAGAGAGAGAAAGAGAGAGAGTATGTATGTATACTTATATATTTGAGAGAGAAAGAGGCAGAGAGAGAGGGAGAGAGAGAAAACGGGCACGCCAGGGTATCTAGCCACTGCAAGCGAACTCTGGATGCATGTGCCCCCTTATGCATCTGGCTCACGTGGGTTCTGGAGAATCAAACCAAGATCCTTTGGAATTGCAGGCAAAGGCCTTAACTGCTATGCCATCTCTCCAGCTCATCCTTCTGTTCTTTATACAGATATTAGAAAGCTAAACGAGGGCTGGAGAGATGGCTTATCAGTTAAGGCACTTGCCTGTGAAACCTGAGGACTCATGTTGGACTCTCCAGATCCCACATAAGGCAGATACAGAAAGGTGAGGCAAGCACAAGGTTGTACATGTTCACAAGGCCACACACACATCTGGACTGCTACTGCAGTGGCTGGAGGCCCTGCTACACCCATTCTGCATCTCTCTCTTTCATAAAAAAAAAAAAAGTTTTAAAAAATTGCTAAAGAAGCAAAAGGATAGTATGATTTTAATTTAAAAAAAAAAGAATTATAAAAAGAGATTCATAGTTTTATTCTCATTAGAGAACAGAGGCTTATATTTTGATAAGAGCTCAAAGATCATTTATATTTGGCTTAAGATGAATAGAATATGAGGTAATCTGTTTCTTTATTCTGCTGTATGATAAAAATAAAAATGATAAATTTTTGTGCTATTAAAAATCTGAGCATCAGTTGAGAATTTTTTTTTTCCCTTCTGTTGGTCCCTAGAAACTGCCAGACACCAGACATATTAAAAATTCACCAATGAAAAAGCAGTGAACAGAGAAGCCACTGCTTGAGCAGAGTCTAAAACTAAGCTATTTGAATTCATTTATATTAAGGTGTCATACCAACTAAAAAATGTATTTACAGAATTGAGAGAATTTTAATAAATTTCCAGTTGCTTAATCATCCTGGGAAAATGGGCTGCGAACAGTTCATCAATCTGGAAACATCCGTTATGTTGATCTGCAAAGCGTGCCCACACGTAAACCTTGAGAGCCCTCTGGGAATGAACGGCCTGTGTCCAGGTTCCAGATCCATCCTTTAGCCTTCTTTTCCCATGGTGCCATGAACTCAGATCCGTGGGTTCTAACTCATCCAAGTTACAGCAAAGAATTGTATTTGCACTTAGAATGAGGCAACACAAATAATCTGCACCTTCTCCGTGTTTATTCAACTTTAATAAACAAGTTGAAAGAGACATTAGAGTGATTTAAAAATCTACCTGCTAGAGACCTGGTGCCTCAACAACAACAACAACAACAAAAATCATAGCAGTTTTCAAGAATGAGAAAGATTATGCCAAAAAAAAAAAAAAAAAAAAAAAGGCTCTTCCCATTTGTAGGCATGCAGCGGAAGACAAACTTTTATGCAAATGAACTCAGTGTTAGCTGAGACTCCATCAGTGCCACGGTGACCATCAGAAAGGGATTTACGTAAAACTGTCTGTCTTTCTTCTCCCTCTCCCTGTTGCTCTCTTTCCTTCCCCAAATCTCTGCCTCATCTCGATTCCTCTCCCTTGCTAGGTCCTTTTTTAATTTTTTTAAAGAAACTTTCTTCCCCCTTCTTTTAACTAAATTGCAAGTCATCAGATCCTGATCTTTCATGAAATAAATATCAACTGGTAAATCAAAATTGCTTTGGAGAACATCTGGCACTGGCAAGATAAGTTGTTTTGAGGCCATTGAGAGTTCAAATGAATTAAAATTTGAAATATTTTCTCCCTCATCCAGGCTTCAAAAAAAGAGTCAAGCTGAAAGTAATTAACAATAGTTCATATTTTCTCATCAGGCTTCTTAATATACCATTCTACAATAATTTCCTCACATTGTTGTAGCATAGAACACTTCCTTGAGAAGAAAAAAAAATCACAGTAGGAAAAATGCAGAAACATCTTGGGGGAAACTGTGGGCTTTAGAACTAGAAATAAATTTGACAACTAACTTTGAGATTAGTAGAAATTTGAACTTTTAAATAAATGTGAACAAATAAAAAATTGCAGCAATTACCTAATTATATGTTATATGCCATGGCGATTTCATTCACAGGTCTTAATCTTTAAAACAATTTTATAATGGCGTACCGAGCTTTATACCTGAAGCCCCAAAGCAACTTTGATTAAATATTGGACCTGTAGTTAACCTAAATCTATATGATTCAAAGATATTTTTTACTTTAGTTTTTAGAAATTTCTGGTTACGGCTAAGGGGATTGATCAGTGGATAAATGCACTTGCATGCAAGCATGTCTGCCCATGTCCAATCTTCTCTATGACACATGCAAAGCCAGCTCAATCCCAGCATGCCTATAGCAATGTAAGGCAAAGAAGGAACCAGTAGATTTTTGGACCCACTTATGTGACACAGACAGTAGCAAAACCGCAACTAGAGAGGAGCTGGGTGAGAGAAGATGGAAGGCGAGGACCAGCACCTTCAACTGGTTCCGCCTCAAGTGCTGCCTTTCCATCTATTGTGTGGTCTGGACTTAGTCCTACACCTTGCTCAAGGCTTTACTCAACCCTGAGGCTCAGCCCTGCTCCTACGCTGGCTCTGGTCACCTTGAGCTCCTCTCCGCTGGGTTCAGTTCCCTAAGCACTGCAGTGACTTTGGATGCTTCAGTGTCAGCTCCTTGCCTCTGCCTCCAGTAGGGCCTTGGTACCCCTTATACGCTGACTAAGCATCCTCGGCTCTGTTCCAGCCATTCTGTAGCCTACATTTGTCCATACATAGAGATATAATTAGTGTGC
Organism: Jaculus jaculus; assembly: GCF_020740685.1. NCBI lineage: Eukaryota > Metazoa > Chordata > Mammalia > Rodentia > Dipodidae > Jaculus > Jaculus jaculus. The sequence goes on from NC_059114.1 coordinate 80,344,911, forward strand.
AATGTGTAAAATATGATCTGAGAGTCAATAACACTCCTTTACATTGGAATAAAAGAACTTGTGCTTCTCACTAGCCAACTATAGAAGAGAAATTGGAAGTACTTGAAAAACTGTAGACCCATGAAGCCAATGTAGATATTGAATTTACTAATAATGAATACGTTCAGACATTAGGGGTAGCCAAAGTGTGCCTGCTGTGTTTCTAATATACTCTGCTCAGTACAACTTTGTGCATCAATTTTGGTGGGTATCATCACCCAAGTCAGTTGACTATAAACGTAGGAATAGAATTGAAATCTAGAAAGTGTACAGATATCCAAATATAGTAGATAATATCCTGCTAATAAGTTTCCCATATGTCTTTAGTGGCCTTTGTAGTTTTAGCTTTTTATGCTCCTATATCCTGGAGTCCTTATGTCAAGATATTTTACTAATCTGAATATTAAGTTTCACAACTAAAAATAAGCATAACCCTTTGAGAACTGAAAGAGGATTAAGTACTATGGCCCAATGGAATTATTCCAGCAACATTAGTAACTTACTATTTAGATCTTCTTCTTGTCATTGGACATTGTCGGTTATTTCAAGTGAGCCATCTGTCATTATTAGTGCTAATATCTCAAGAAGTTACATACTTGTGATGTACTGTGGGTTTTTCCTCCAAGTACACCACCATGATCTTCCCATCATCATCCCATTTTGGAGTCGAAATAGCCTTCCCTTGGCAAAGAACAAATGATAGTGGAGCTATTAGCATTCCCTAATAAAATGGAGAGAGGTAGGTCACAAGACTCTCTCCTGGGCTCTGCCACTACTACTTCCTGTCCCTCTCCTAGTTGCAAGTGGTCTTGGGAAACTATAAAGTATAAAATAAGTGGAAAATACCTAATACCAATACCATGTTGTTATCATTTGTGGTGATACAATTGTTTTGAGATCATGAGAGCCCTGTAAGTAACCCTTCACATGCTGACATAAGCCCAGTAAACTAACTCATAGGTTCACCAATATGGACTTGGGTAGAATGTTTACTTTGGTGTGCCTTTAATGCCCCAACTGGGTTTAACAGATGTTTGCTCACATCTCCCCATGAAAAGTTAACACATAACTTAATAAGTCCAAAGAGGAAAGCATTCTTGAATAAAATTATAAACATAAAATATGTATGAAATTATCTTAAATCAGTTCTATTTTGCTATTTTTTTAAATTTTTTGTTCATTTTTATTTATTTACTTGAGAGTGTCAGAGAGAGAAAGAAGCAGATACAGAGAGAGAGAGAGAGAGAGAGAGAGAGAAAGGGCACGCCAGGGCTTCCAGCCACTGCAAATGAACTCCAGACGTGTGTGCCCTCTTGTGCATCTGGCTAACATTGGTCCTGGAGAATCGAGCCTCGAACTGGGGTCCTTAAACTTCACAGGCAAGTGCTTAACCACTAAGCCATCTCTCCAGCCCAAATCAGTCCTATTTTGGAGATATAAATGTGATACTAAAATATTAAACACATTTTGTAAGCTCTAGGGAGCCATTTTCATTACAGCTACTGGTTTAGAGTGGTATTCCAAATACCTTTTTTTTTATACTAGGTTTACAATCTGGCCTTCATATTATCAGGTCACTTCTTTTTTTTTTTTTTTTTCCTAAAAATTTGTTCCAGGATAATAATCAGTGCAACAAGTGTCCATTGAATTAATATGAATCTGCTATCTCAGAATTTTAAGAAGATATATTTTGGTATAGAGATAAACTCAATGAGTATTTTAAAGTTTGAATTTGTATGTGTGTATGTATGCTCATATGTATATGTACATATGCATGTGCTTGTGAATATGTCTGTACAATGGTATGGTGTCTAGAGGCTGATGTCACATTTATTTCCTTGTTCGTACAATAGACAATAAGACCTAGGGTGCTTTCTTATCTCTGCCTTCCCAGTGCTGGAATTACAGACACTGGCCACCACACTCAACTTTATGTAGGCATTGGTAGTACAAACTCAAGTCTTCATGCTTACACAAAAAGCTCTTTTCTCTATAAGTCATCACTGTCACCCTAAACTCAGTAAATTCTAAAAATTTAGGGCACTACTTAGTTCAATAAAAATGTATGGAGCAACTGAGTTTCCTTTTTTAGCAAGAGAGGAAATTAAAGAGAGAGAGAAAAAAATTGACACACAAGGGCCTCAGCTACTACAATTGAACTCCAGATGCTTGTGCCACCTAGTGAACATGTGTGACCTTATACTTTCCTTACCTTTGTGCATCTGGCTTATATGGATCTGGAGAGAGATCTAACATGGGTCCTTAGGCTTTGTAGGCAAGTGCCTTAACCACTAAGCAATCTTTCCAGCCTGAGAAACCAAATTTTTTGACTAATTATGAAAAAATATTTTTAAATTGGCATTTTCACCAGTAAATTTAAAAAAATGAATTAAAGAAGGTACACAACAAAGTGTGTTTGAGATAAAGATTAAAAAGCTATATACCTAGTGCTGAATGACACCTTAATAACTCCTAAAGCACTGAAACAAATCATATTTTCAGTTTTCAGAAAGCATAACATTATGTTAAACACAAAAGTGACATCATATGGCATTTTCTGTAAATTTTTAAAAAATGCCTATTGATACAGAAGCTATAACATTACCTCAGTCTCAAACAAAAAGATTTTTAAAGTAAAACATAAACTAAGAAGTTAACCAGAAGGCTAAACTTTCCTTGACAGTTACAGAAATCAACACAATGTCCATTAGTGCAAAATAAAAGGCATAAAACCATTTAGTGTAAAAAAAAATCCTGCATTAATGGAGCATTAAAGTTATGATTTAAACCCACAAAAGTCAGGAAATTCAGATTAGAACTCTCAAGGCAACCTTAGCTGTGACCTCTTATATGTGAACACTGTTTAGAAAATTGAGATTTGTTCCCTCCTGATCATATATAACTAAAATGAACATTTTTTTTAAGGTAGGGTCTCACTCTATCCCAGAAGAACAATTTTGAAAGGAAAAATGACACTATATTTCCTTAGAATCACTGTATATGCTTAAAATTTTATAGCTACTTAGAAAATCCAACCATAAATCTCATATGACCATATCAGCTAATCATAAACTAAGAAGGAATTTTTTAAGTGTACTACAGAAAACTGAAGAAGATCAAGCATGAAGCACACATACACAAACACTGAATCACAGTCTCTTTTAAGGCAACATATGGTCTTGCCATCAAATACAGTAGGTTGGGGAAGAACATTGGGATTAATGTTGGAAAAGACGACCATGGATTGGAGAGACAGCTGAACTAAGAAACAACAACCACCACAAATCCTACTTCATATCTATGGAACTCCAGTTTCCAAGGGAAGATATTTTGTCTGTGCCTCATGACCTCTTCATTGGTAAAAAGAAAAAAAAAAAAAAGTTGAGGAAGGTGATATCTTAGGTCTTTCCAACTTGCAAGTGTCCATGACTTCATTATATTCTAGAAGATAATCATAGAAGTGATTTCTTTTTATTCTTTGAAAAAGTAATGAGATGTAGTTGAACACTAAAGATGAAAAGTGATTTCAAATCAACATGTTTCACTTAGATCTGGTCACATGGCTTCTCTGATCCTCTGAATATCATTTGAATGAATCAAATAACTGTCGTTACTGAAATGGAGTTCCCAACACTATGGCATTGAAAATAGCAAATGTTTGCTTGAAAAAAGGACAAGTAGATGGTATCCCCAAGCTGGAAGTGGGGGTTACAGGCCAGTGCCCACTAATAAATTGGGGAAAAACATAACTAATATACAAGAGTTAGAGTGGAGAGAGATAGAGGGGAGAGGGGGAGAGGGAAGGAGAGAAGATGTAGAAGATTTAGGTTAGTCTTGATCCTACCCTCTCCAGTGTCTTGTGGTTCAGGTGTTTCCTGTAAGGGTCTAGTGAAGGTTCAGCCATTTGGTCTGACTTTTAGGAAGTAGAATTTTATGTTACCAATGCCGTTTGGGTCCAGATTACTGTTTTCCACCCTTCGATGCCCTCCCCGCCCTCCCATCCATCTTATTGTCTAGTCCATGAGGTGCTTGCTGAGTAAGGTATCTTGGGTAGATTCCGGTTAGGTTTTGTAGATGAGTGAGACTATGTGTCGATTTTTTTCTGTGATTGGGTAAGTTCGCTGAGAATGATCTGTTCCAGGTTCAACCATTTTTCCTCAAATTTCTTTGTGTCATTTTTTTCTTACTGCTATATAGAATTCCATTGTGTAGATATACCACATCTTTGTTATCCATTCTTCTAATGATGGACATCTGGGTTGATTCCAGCTTTTAGCTATTACGAATTGAGCCGCTACAAACATGGTTGAGCAAATCTCTCTGGCCTTTGGTTTGAAGGTTTTAGGGTAGATGCCCAGTAAGGGTATAACTGGGTCTGTTGGTATTTCTATAGTCAGCTTTTTTAGGAGTCTCCATATTGCTTTCCAGAGTGGTTGTACCATCCTGCATTCCCACCAACAGTGAATGAGTGTCCCTGCTTCTCTACATCCTCACCAGCATTTATTTTCATTTGACTTTTTGATGTTGGCTATCCTTATTGGGGTAAGTGGAATCTCATAGTTGTTTTAATTTGCATTTCTCTGATGATTAGGGATGATGAACATTTTCTTAAGTGTGTGTTTGCCATTTGTAGTTCTTCCTCTGTGAATTGCCTGTTCAACTCTGCACCCCATTTTGTGAGTGGGATATTTGAGCTTTTGATCAGAGAAACCTACACGGTTTCCCAAAACAATGACAGACTTCTGTCAGAGTACTTGATGACCCACCAAAGGCCAGTGGTAAGACCCTATTGCTGAAGACTCCATATGCAGCTGATACATAAAATCGAACGGCATGGCTGGAAGCCAGGAGAGAGTCAGTCCCCAGACAGTCAGCATGTCTAGTGCCAGAAGGCGCTACATGAGCGACTGGAGGAAACGACCAATATCTGTCCAAGCAACTCATTGTCTAATCTAATTAGCAACAAATAACCTGACATGATGCCCACACAAGTGCAATAGTGGCACACAGCCATGGTGAGGAACCAACTACTCTTGCTTTGGTTAACTGATCCACTCAGTGGTACTAGACCCATAGCTGGAGCTGGGAAACAAGTCAGAACCATACCCAAAGACAAGCCCACTCTACAATATCAAGCTATCATCAATCGTGGGGTACAAGAGGGCCTACACCTATCAATCTGTCTACCAAAAATATAAGTTTTATTTCAATTTTCTGGGTGCTAACTTACTCTCCATTGGAGAATCTGCTTCTCTTTTTCAGATAGATGCAGATCCTAAGGAGAGAGCTGCCCCAACATACCTCAAAAGGGGCCCAACTGAAACTAAGGACAATTGGTGAAACAAGCAAGGGTGATGTTTTCCTGTGAACCGGATACCAGCACAAAGGGGAAGGAGACTAACGCAGAGAAAAATCAACTCCTACCAAATCAGAGAGCCAGAGCCACAGAGGCCCCCAACACCTCAGCATTGAAGCAGACCAAAAATGAACCCAACATGGCTCAGGGAAATTTTGCCGAAGAGGGGGTGGAAAGAATGTCAGAGTCACATGTTGGGTCATGATTTGCAGAGACAGTTAGCATACCAATAACTGGGGACTAACTCCACAATGCACGACCCATTTACATCAACAACACAATGCACGACCCATTTACATCAACAAGGAGGGTCTAATGGGAGGGGGTAGATCATAGATGAGCCTAAACAATGGTACCAAACTGCCTGTATTTGATGAAAAGAAAACTAATAAATCAAATTTAAAAAAAAAAAAAAGGACAAGTATAGGAAGGTCATATCATCATGGGGGAGTCAGCCTTTCTTCCTACAAGACAGTTTCCAGACCACTCAAATTCACTATGCTGCCATAGGTAGATCCAGATCAACCAAAGGCCTGTTAGCTAAACAACACATTTTAAAAGCTAGGAGGAACAAGAGACTCAGGACATTCAGTTTTGTTTAGATCAAAGGAAATACATGTGCTTTGCTTATAATTAGACTTATTTGAACTTTTTGTTGGGGTGAAATGAATTTAATTTCAAGTAAGACAGAATCACGCAAAGCTATCCAAGGATTCTGTCTCAAGGGAACTCAAGTCCAACAACCAACTGTGAAATGAGAATTTTTGTGCTGGACAATTGTAGTCACACCGAAGCATAATTTGACCTTCCAGAAAACCATAAGGCCTGTGAATTTTTTGAGATTTTTCGGAAATCACTGGGACCATTCTTGAAATCCTAGAGAAAGTGGCTTCTAAATTCATTTTACACAAATAAATTTGATTAACTCATTGTTTAATATACTATAATGAAAATTACATCAATATAAAATAACATCATATCTTAATATTATGTTAAAGTATGCAAAATGTATTCCTTAGAAATGCCATACATTCTGACCACTAATTTGTCACTTCCCTGGATATAGTTAGATCAGTTAAGAGGAGAGCAGCAGTGCCTAGGACACTGTCTGTCCTTAATACAAAGAAAAGTAAATACTGAAGAAAACAAATATGCTGTAACTCTAGAAAATAAGCCTTGGCCTACTTTTGCAGCATGGAAACATTAATATTCACATTTTCTTATTGTCTTGTAAATATTTTCTGTGGCATTGTACTTTTCATAGTATAAATTATAATGTCCAAGACATTCTATAATCTGCTCTTTAATAGAACTTTAAATCATCATATTTAAATGTCACAATTTTTTCACCATTAGGTTAAAGGTAGTATAATATGCTACCACATTAATCCAGTATTATTTAATTTCCTTATTGTAGGACACTTTAGCTATTAGAAAATACACCTCAGGGAATAACCATGTACATATTGCTTTTTTTTTTTTTTTTGGTCTTGACAAATTTCCAACATGAAATATTTATGACTTAATACATAGAGTGACATTGTAACTAGTTGAAGGTGAGGAAAGGAGTGTTTAAAAATTACACTCCCTTCTTAACAAAAGTGACTGCCAATGATTAATTGTCTACTGAGGCCTGAGGACTAAAATCCTGTCTCCTGATGTTATAAAGAATCTGAAAAGTAGTCTTTAACAGAGTTGTAGATCTGTTCTGCAGCTCAACCCAGTAGTTGCTGTAAGAATAATAGATGTGCTTTATACGTGAATATCCATTTAGAGTCACAGAGTACTTTTAAGTGCTTATTGAGGCACTTTTATCACCTTAACTTTCTGTTTAAAACATTAGGGCACAAACGCTGGTGTACTCAGGATGAAACAAAAATCTTAATGCTGCAAATTTTGGCAGGAAAAGTATGGATATTTTTAGAGTGAACACTTTGCATTGAGTAGGTAATAGAATTATTTAGGGGTTATTGTTTCATTATGTAAAACAAGTATTCTAGCTCTGAAATATCACTGCATTTTAATCCTACTTTAGCAAATACCCTTTCACTTGCAGGAATGCTTATAGCCCTTTCCTTCTTCTTCTTTGTTTAAACACATCTATATTTCTCTGGAATTTGTCACCCCCTGTCACCCCTCAACCTTTATGATCTGCTTACTGACCTGACCACATGACTAAAGCCTGCCCAGTAATGCAGGGGTGGGGAGAGGAATAATTTCTTCATAGGAAAATCTTATGGACTCTTTTTAGTTTCTATATTACTCAGCCTCCTACATTTGATAACTGTGGTCACTTGCTACAGATTTTATTTTTTCTAAGCTTTAATGTGGAAATTCCCTTTACATTGTCCTATAACTTTACTGTGCTTTAGACATAGGTAGGTAAACAAATGTTTAAGTAGATAGAGAGATAGAAAGTAGATATATAAATGAGATGATAAATAATAGATTGAAAGGTGATAGGTTGATAGATGATAGAGAATGGACAGATGGGTAGATGATAGATAAACAGATGATGTGTGATGACAGATATATTTAACCATCTTTTAAGTATAAGATTGTCAAAGGTAATGTCCTATCCCTTCTCATTATATATACTTTTTTCATTTTTCAAAGTTTTTAGCATTTTCAGATACAATTTGTTTTTGCTGATTCCCATCCTTACTTCTATCCCCTGCCGTCTTCCCCTAAGTTCCCTCGAACCCTGTATTTTTCCTCTTTCTGTTTCCACGTCACATGTATTCTTTTGCCCATATCTCTTCCCCCTTTGGGATCATGCCTTTGTATTTACTTTGGTTTTATCTGAATTTGTTACCGTATGTTCATATTTATAGGTATTCTAAAGCCAAGGCCTACATATCAGAAAGAACATGTGGTTTTGGTCTTTCTAAGTTTAGGTCACTTAATTAGCATGACTCTTTCCACTCATTTTCCTGAAATTTTCATAGTTTTATTTTTCTATATGACTGTATATAATTCCATGGTTTATATGTAAAGAATTTGCATTATCCATTCACCTGTCAATGGGAATCTAGGCTGTTTCCAAGTCATAGCTGCTATAAATAGAGCTGCACTTAAAAGGATATATGAGTATCTCTGTGGTAGAAAGTGAAGTGAGTGGTATAGATGGAACATAGGAGAGTCTAGATCGAATCTTTTGAGAAACCTCCATACTTATTTCCATAGTGGCTGCCCTAGTTTGCACTCCCACCAACAATGGATCAGAATTTCTCTGTCCCCACTTCTTCACCAGCGATTTCTGTTTTCTTGATGAAATTTCTGACTGGGATGAGGTATTAACTTAAATTGGTGGAGATTTTCATTTCTCTGGTGGCTAGGAATGTTGAACATTTTCTTAAGTACATGTGGCCATTGGTTTTCCTCTTTGGTTAATAGTCTGTTCATTTCATTAGCCCATTTGGTGATTGGCAAACTGATTGGAAAAATGACTATTAGGCTACTTCACCCTGTGAAGTACTGGTGGCAAATAACCTAGAAATTTGTTTTGGTTTCTTTATCTGTGCAGAGAATTTTTGTTGTTGTTGTTTTGTTTTTTGAGGTAGGGTCTCGCTCTAGCTCAGGCTGACCTGGAATTCACTGTGTGGCCTCAGGGTGGCCTTGAACTCACAGCTACCCTCTTACCTCTGCCTCCCGAGTGCTGGGATTAAGGGGGTGCACCACCACACCCGGCTGTGCAGAGATTTTTTAATTCCATGTAGTTCTACTTGTTGATTTTTGGAGCTATTTCCTGGGCTATTGGTGTCTTGTTCAGAAACTTATTGCACAGGCCTCTATCTTAGAGCTAGAGCAATGTCCCTTTTTTTTTCTTTTTTTTTTTTTCCCTGCAGTACATTCTTTGTTTCTGATTTTCAACTGAGGTCCTTGATTTACTTTGATTTGATGTTTGTTCAGGGAGAGGGGTAAGGATCGAATTTCATTTTTTCTGCAGGTGGATAATTCAGTTTTCCCAGCACCATCTGTTGAATAAGTTATCTTTGTTTCACTAAATATTCTTGGCCTGTTTGTCAAAGAGTAGGTGGTCAAAGATTTTTGGATAAATTTCTGGATCTTATATGCTTTTCCACTGTAATATATAACACTGTTTTTGTGCCAGTACCATGCTGTCTTTACTAATGTTGCATATACGAAGGTTTGTTGTTTGATACAGTTATACCTGCAGTTGAGTACATGTTATCGATTTGGCTTTCTTACCTGTTGAAACCCAATTTATTTTAATTGTTCAGAAATCATCATTGGCCTAGATAGATGGCTTATTAGTTAAGGCATTTGCCTCCAAAGCCAAATTGCCCAAGTTCAATTCCCAAGTAACCACAAAATGCCAGATGTACAAAGTGGTGCATGCTTCTGAAGTTCATTTGCAGTAACTGGAGGCCCTAACATGACTGTTCTCTCTGTGTCTCTTCTCTCTAACTCTGTGCTTGCAAATAAATATATACATATATATATTTATTTATGAATATATGTGTGTGTGTGTGCGCGCGCAAGTGTGTGTATACACATATATATATATACATAAATATACACACACATATATACATATATATGTATATATGTATATATATGTATGTGTGTATATATATGTATGTATGTGTGTATGTGTGTGTATATATGTATGTGTATATATATATATATATATATATATATATATATATATACACATACATACACACACATACACACATATATGTGTGTGTGTGTTTTGAGGGAGGGTCTCACTATGGTCCAGGTTGACCTGGAATTAACTATGTCATCTCAGGGTGGCTTTGAACTCTCAGCGATCCTCTCACTTCTGCCTCCCAAGTTAAAGGGATTAAAGGCATGCACCACCACACCCAGCTTAAATAAACATGTTTTTAAAAGTAAATAAAAAGAACAATTATCTCCTAGGTACTAATCCAGTTAATTAAATCTCATATCAAGATACATAAAGAAAGTAGCTTTCTCTTTACATTTCTTTTCAACTTGGAACTAGTATATTTATTCAAGGACCTGATACCTACACATTAATAATTGTTCCAAATAAAAGACAGTTTGGATCCGTCATGTGCCCCTCGCCAGAACCAGCCTCAGTCACTATCACCTTCCTTTCTCACATTAGGCATGCTCCTGGTTATTGCACACTAGGCAAATATCCCTGGAGCTTCATGAGCTCTAATATTCCTCCATTATTACCTCTTTCCTAGTTTGCTAAAATACTTTCCTAAGTTTAAATACTGATAATTATATCCTAATCATATTTTTCAATGTTTCATTCCTAGGTTCAAAATGAAGATCTTCATTTTCATATCCCACCCGCCCCCAGGAGATAAGAACTTAGGCTCTCCTCTGTGTAAGAAGCAGGAGAGCCAGTTATAGTACATCCTAAATTGTGCCACTGAGAGATTTCCCAGGAGCCGGTGTTACTTCTGCTTTTTAACTTACTGCCTCTCTGCTTTTACATCCTTCCATCTCCACCTGTCAAAATCCTTTTTAACTTCCACAGCCTTAGCTCAGATTTTGCCACCTTCAAAGATCTTGTCCTGCCACTCTGCAGGTGATATCTTTCTTCACTCTTCCAAAGGCTGGGGCCCACTTGTTGATCGTCTACTGCACTGTGGACTCTCAGCACAGAGTCTCAGCGTGCCCTTTATTCCTGTCGTACAGACAGAGATGCTGGAACTGCAGAAGAGTGGCCTAGTTTGTTATAATTAGAACTAATAGCAACAATATTAATTGTCAAACATAGCTAGCAGAGACAAAGATGCTTGGATTATTTTTATGTGAGTGTGTCTGTATGTGCATCTTTGTGTCTGGAGTGGAGGAATACAGGGATGTGGAGGCTGGAAGACAACCTCAGGTGTTGTTCTCAGGAACGCCATCAAACTCGTTTTGAACAGGGGCTCTCTGGCATGGAGCTCAGCAATTTCTCTAGGCTGGCTAGCTGAGTCTCCAGGATTCTCTTGGCTTTTCTTCCCCAGTCTGTGCATATGGGCATTCGCCACCACGGTGAGCAGTTTTACATGAGTATTGTGAATTTGAATCCAGTCCTCATGATTATGAGTTAAGTACTTTACCCATTGCGCTGTCACCCCAGCCTTTGCCTGAGTACAATTTTCGCTTATTTGCAGTGCTGTGGTTTGGACCTAGGGCTTTAGGGATGATAAGCATGCGGTCTGCTACGGAGCTATGGCCGCAGCCCACAATTCCATCATGCCCTGGTGTTATCCATTCAATTTCAGTCAGTTGAAGGAAGGAATTCACACAGTCTATCTCTCATGCACATGTTAAGCACACTCATCTTTCACCCTTCAACTATGTCTCGGCAGTGAAGACACAGGGGATGGCTGGTCAGGGAGCTTGCAAAGGTAGACAGTTCTTGTTACTGATCAGTCACGCTGGGAAGAAACTCCAAAACACAGGACCAACAATACATCTGAGTCAGCCAAACTATGAATTAATGTTGCATATACATTCCCCAAAATGAAGGACAAGTAGAAGGAGACAGTGAGTCATGAAGAGGTAGGTGCTGGGTGAGGTGATGGAGCAAAATATAAATAAGTTACAGCTTTATCAAAAGAGAGCAGAGCTAGGTGTGGTGGCTCACGCCTTTAATCCCAGTACTTGGGAGGCAGAGGTAAGAGGATCGCTGTGAGTTTGAGACCACCCTGAGACTACATAGTGAATTCCAGGCCAGCCTGGGCTAGAGCAAGACATTCCCTCAAAAACAAAACAAACAAACAAACAAACAAAGAGAGCAGAAAGATGGAAATTGAGTTTATAAGGACCGTGGTAGAGCTTAATGTCACACTTACCTCACATGTTAATAAGCACTGGGAAAACTAAGTACATAAATAAAGTCTCCAGTCCATGACTGCAATGTGTATGTCAAAAAACCTCAATAAACAAACTCTTACAATGTCCTTCTCCTCTTCCCCTCAGTCCACTAGCTCCACTCCCTCCTCATACATGGAAAGCTCCTGCCCAAAAGATCATTTGGAATCTTCTAAGTCTGTTCTTGTGCCTCCAAATCTATGTAAATGCTTTGCCTAGTTACTAAAGTATGTTTTCCCTTTTTGCAACACCATCAAAATCCTCTTCCTAGTGGTGCCAATTCTACCATTTTCTCCTTTGTGAAGCTGTCTTTGTGTCTTTCTCTCTGCTTCCATGCACCTGTGACCATATTCATTGAAAGTTATGCATATCCAGCCTTTGAGTTCCTAAGTCTATGCACTGAAATTATAGCACCTAAAAATCACTGAATGCCTTCACAATTTTTTAGTCACTGCAAGGAACATGAGCCTGACGCTCAATGAAAGGAATGAAAGCAGGAAAGGAATAAAGAAGGAGAAGCTGCAGAGAAGTGGAGGGAGGGAAAAGGAAAGCAAAGAAGTCAGGAAAGGGAGTGAAAAAGAGAAAGAACAGTTCATTTAACTAATACATGAAATTTTTCTATTTCTTCTACAAGACTGATAGAGTGGAAAGGGGAAAAAAGAAAAACAAAAACAAAAAAAAACAACAACTTACTTCCAAGACATCAAAACTCTCCCCGACTGCCCTTGACAGATGATCATGTGGCCTTTACTTGACCATTCAGTTACATGTAGCCCTTTTCTTTTTTTAAAGAGGAGATCAGTATTTAAAGTTTTGAATATTTTGAGCTGATATTTGCTTTCTAACATAGATCCATTGTATTTAGTTTTTCTCCCCACAGATAGGTGAATTTAATCTTTAAAATAAAATGTGGTTATATATGACACACATGATACAGCTCTCACCTAAAAGACAGTAAAAAGTAGTTAATTCTGTAGAAAAATGTTAGTGACTATAGCTCTGAAACACAGATTCAGTACTGCAACAGTAATGTTGAGACTGAGAGTGACATTGCTGCTGGACACCTGATGGTGTAGCTTTGGCCTTTTGGAGCTGATTTTCAAGAGGAATGTGGAAGAATTTGAGACCTTGGCCTAAGAGACTCCTTGCAGTGCTGTAAGTACAGCTTGATGGACTATTCTGGTCAGAGTTGAAAGGCCTGAATACAGTAAGAACTATGGACTGTGAGGATTTGCTTAGGAGGATGAGAAGGAGCTTTGTCTGGATGGAGCTAGAAGTAGTTTGTATGAAAGCCTTGCTGTTATGCCCGTGTCCAGAGAAGTTGTGCAGGGCTGCTTTGCACAGAAATAGTCTGGTGTGAGCAGAGGGCTAGGGCACAGAAAAAAACTAAATCTTTGGGTGAACTTTTGCCTGTTCAACTGGAATTGAGAGATTACAACCTTTAATATTGGGCCAGATGACCTGCGCAGGGGCAACAGGAAGAATGTAGACTCTTTTGAAGGGGTCTGAGTGCTCAAGGAGTGTCCTGTTCTTCAAAGTCTGCTTTATTCCCCCCTGGATTAACAAATTGGCACCCTACCTGGTATTGTGGAGTATAACAAATGCAGGAAAGAGAGGGTCATTGAGTTTGCAACAAGGTCTTGTGTTTTGAAAATGGCCATAGGTAATGTGAAGCAGCATTGCCTGCATTGGGACGTGATGGAGCTGTGAGGATGTACCATGGATTGCAGTGGAGACCCAGTGAAGATGTCAGGACCACCAAGGAGCTGCTGGCCCCAGATGAAGTTTTTCAGGACTGTAAATAGCTTAGCTAGAGGGGCAGCATTAGAACTCTGGAGAATTATTGCTGGTTAAGATTATCAGATTTAGAGATATGTCACTGGCTAGAGTTGTTGGTCTTAGAGCTAGAGTTTGATGTGTTCCCTGTCTATTTTAAATCTTGTATTAGTTGAATATATTTCGTGATGCGTAATGCCATCTTTTATAGTGTGCATGTTAATTCTGTGCCATTATGGGTTTTGGAGGGACATTTTGGTATTATAGTTCAGTTAAAAGTCCTTGGATTATGGGGATGTTTGAACATCATTAGGTTTCATAAAACTACGGGACCTTTGAAAGTTGAAATGACTGCATTACATTTTACATCATGTATGGTTATCAGTTTATGGGGGCCAGGTATGGAATGTGGTGGTTTGATTCAGGTGTCCCCCATAAATTTAAGTATTCTGAATGATAGGTTCCCAGTTGATGGGCATTTGGGAATTAATGCCTCCTGGAGGCAGTATATTTTGGAAGGCAGGCTTATGGATATTATAGCCAGTTTCCCCTTGCTGGTGTTTGACACACTCTCCTGTTTCTGTTGTTCACCTGCTGTTGGCCAGGGGGTGATGTCCACCCTCTGCTCATGCCATCATTTTCCCCTGGCATCATGGAGCTTCCCCCTTGAGCCTGTAAGCAAAATAAAACTCTTTTTCCCACAAGCTGGTCTTGGTTGGTTGATTTCTACCAGCACTGTGAACCTGACTGCAACACCATTTTCCTACATGTGAATAGATCCATGATTTTATTGTAAGAGAACAAAGGAAGTCATAAATCATGACAATTTTCAAAGACAGTGCAGGTAGGTGTGTTACTGCGAAGTGTGGAAATCTCTGTCATAGGCCGCAGATGCTTTCTGGTGACATCATAGCTTTCAAGTCGATAGAAACTAGGGTTCTGTTGATACACTCTTAAGGATTTACATATAAGGATGTCACATTATGCACAGATGTAGGTAATAAATGGCTATTTACGAAGCTATGATAGCCCCAGAAAATTTAGATATGGGACCCTTATCACTACAACTCCCCACAATAACTAGTTAATATGCTGTGTAGGATCTCCAACAGAGATGTGGTTTCTATCCTGGAGATTTCTTCCTCAATCATTTGCTTAGCATAAACTATAAAGTTGATTATATTATGGGTATTGTATGACTTTACCTTGAAAAAAATGTTGATGTTCCCCAGAAAGAAGTCACCAACAGAGCAAAGGCAGGGTTCAGTACAAGTCTGACTTGGTGAAACAGTGATATTACTGGGGAACCTACAGTCATTCCATTGAGAAGACCCAGCCGCAGAAACAATGAGAAAGAGAACTGTGCTATACGACCATCACGGGACATCACTGGTCATGGATTTACACATCCAGCTGTCCTCCCCCACCAGCTGTGCCATTGAGGAGCCCAGCCCTGTGGATCGTTTACCTCTTATATGATTTCAGGGAGGGAGGGCAGTCTGTGATTCCTGTGAACCTACTCTCTTCCTCCTCAAGGGAAAGTCACTAAGTCCTATTGCAAGTGGATTCCATGAGGGTGATCACAGCTGCTCTGCTTCAAGATGGCAGTGGATATTTCCAGCCTAGAAGAACCAGCTACACGATGATCATATTTGTGAAGCCTAAAATCAAAGTCACATTTGAAACAGATACTATCAAGTTATTCCTTTCATTGCTCGATCTTGTTGGAATCATCTATTTGTCCTTTTATCTAGAAGACTCAGGCCCTTAGTTCACTGATTAGTTCTCTAATATACTCAGACCCTAAACAGTAGTGCATTTAATAATCCCCAAAGCAATCTTCCTAATGCTATGGATTAATATTCTCTAATTTAATAATTTATAACCTAGCTTTCTCTGTCATGATCACAATTCATGTGCACATCACTTACTCTACCAACAATTTAAATTATCTACGGCCTTGAATTCAAGAATATTTTTGGGCTGGAGAGATTGCCTAGTGGTTAAGTCTCTTGTCTGCAAAGCCAAAGACCCAACTCTGATTCCCCAGTGCCCACGTAAAAGCAATATACACAAGGTAGAGCATGTGTCTGGAGTTCATTTGAAGGGGCTAGAAGCCCTGGTATGCCCATTGTCTCTATCTGACTCTCTCTCTCTCTCTCTCAAATAAATGAAATAAAATAAATTTAAAAGGAAGAAAAAGAATATTTTCACAGCTAGCTTCCCCACTGAATTCAACGATAATGACACTAGAGGTTATTTGACTTGACAGGTGTGAAACCTCCACTGAACCTGACACATTTCTCCCTTACTCACCTTAATTGTGTCCTTAATTCTCTCAGTGCCAAATTAGTTTCCTTGTTTATCATGAACATCAATCCCTAATGTGTTTGTCAGCCAATATCCTGTTTTCATGGCCTTCAGGGACAACAACTCCAAACATGGGAAAATGCTTTACTTTTATATTTATAATTATTGCTATTAATTATTATTGTATTACTTTATACTGCTTCCTGTGTGGATGAATGTATAATTCCATGCTTATAAAATTAAAAAAAACTGTAAAATTCAGTTTCATATATATTGACAAAGGCTGAATTTATAAATTTGGCATGTACAGTTTTGGAATTTTTTCATGGGGCTCTAATTAGAATATCTACTCTGGTTCAACATTCTGTATAAATTAAAAATTCTTATGACATACCCTTAATATTTTGAATGTATAGCATACATTTACACAAGATTTATAATCATGGAAAATGTTAATAAAAATTGAGAAGATAAAAGAATTAACAGATAGTGCCGGAAGCTAGTAAACTTTATGAGCTCAATGAACTCTACAACAGACTTAAGTGTAATTCTTCAAAATATGCATTTATATCTAAACAAATCAGTAATTCAGCAAGCTTTTAAGTTTATCTATAATGACAGGTGGATAGATCTTATTTGATCATTAAAAAGATGAGAGTCATTGTAGCATAAAGAGTCAATATATTTTAAAATGCAGCGTAAGATGGTGCTGTACACTGTGAGAAGGGATAAAGGAAATTTGTGACATTGAATAATATGTATATTTCTTTATTATGACACATTTCATCAAACTAATATGTTTAAATTTGTTTTCTTATATATTCATACCTGGTTTTTTTTCTGTCATGCCCTACTTCCTTAAAGATTTTCTCTACTCTATCTGAAAAGCTAAATTTCTTTCTCAGAAACTAGAGCATATGGTTATTTATTTTAAGACCTTACTTTTTCTTATCTGTCTGTGTGATCATTCTCTTTTTATTGCTCACAATATTTTTGACAGAATCAGTCAGGAAAACAAAGATAGGGTTGATTGAAGGTCATTTTATTGGTTGCATCAGAATCTGTGTTTCCTGGATCTTAAATTGAACAATATTTTTCTCCAAGTTACTTCTGAAAAGAGAACTTGTAAATTGGTACTTCAACTCATCTATACTTCAGATATAGATCAAAGGCTATAGCATAGAAGATAAGTGGGATGAACCAGTTAGACCAATGTGAGATATGATGACCAAACTTAATAAAATTATTTTTTATTAAGGTTTCATTTTGTTAAAATTCTAGCTGCACTTTTCACAAAGATGTAACGATCAGAGGATATATCAATATGCTTCACTACATTAATAGTTTTATTAACTATCTTATAGCACTATGTGGTCACCTCAAATATACACAATCAAGTTATTTTTTTAATTACCTGCATTTCATGTATGCCTTACAAGAAATTTAGATTGGACAAGAATTCTAATTAGAATTCATGTGCATTAATATATTATCTGATGGGTTCAACAAAATACCAAAGTATAATTATCTATATCTAGCTAAATGAAAGTAATTATCGTTTTTGGATAGCAATGTGTTTGCTCACAAAGTTCAATAATTCACTAATCATCCTCTTAGTTTCATGCATTAAGCATAAACATTCAGGAATATGCTCTGTATGGCTAAAAGAGATAGGCTATTTCATCATACCAGTAAACCTTTCTTTCAATAAAGTTCACCATAATGTTAACTTTAATTTCATGTTTTCTTTTCTTTCTTTCTTTTTTTTTTTTTTTTTTTTTTTTTTTTGGTTTTGTTTTTCGAGGTAGGGTTTTGCTCTAGCTTAAGCTGACCTAGAACGCTATGTACAACTCAAAGTGAATCTCCTACTTCTGCCTTCCAAGTACTGGGATTAAAGGCATGCACCACAGTGTCTAGCCAAGTATCACTTTTCATTATTTTATTAAACTATTTCACTGTATTATTGAAGGTGAATGATTTTATTTTATTTTTACCATATATAATCTAAATGTATTTACTTGCATTCTATGAAATATCTGCAAAATTAAGATACTTTATTTTATTTTGGGGGGGGGGTGTGTGTTTGTGTCCATACATGTGGGCAACTTAAAGGTGTCAACCCTCGCTTCCACTTCATTTGAGAAACTGTTTCTCAGTATTCAATTCTTCATTCATGAGGCCCACAAGCTTCTGGTAGATTCTCCTATCTCTACTTCCCTTTTATCATAGACATACTAGAACTGCTGATGGTCACTGAATAGTATGATGCTATTCATATTGTCTTCATGTAGCTTAAAATTTAATGAGTGAAGAACACTTATTAAATGAGCATTTAAGGTAGGAACATTCTACTGAGATTAAGTGATAGAGGATAAATGCCATTTTAACACAAGGAAACTGCGAGGCTTCAGGGATTACTACCAATGCTCAAATATACTAGTTGTATAAGAACGGGATAAGTTAGAGAGGAGTAAAGACGCACGATGTTGAACAAGGAGGCCTTTTTCCATAATAATCGCTACTGTTATATCACATAATATTACAAACATTAAGTAATGACTGAAGGTTTGTTTAACATGGCATAGCATAATAATATACACTTTTTTGTTTATTTATTTATTTATTTTTTTGAGCTAGGGTCTTGTTCTAGCCCAGGCTGACCTGGAATTCACTATGGAGTCTCAGGTTGGCCTTGAGCTCACGGTGATCCTCCTACCTCTGCCTCCCGAGTGCTGTGATTAAAGGCGTCTGCCACCACGCCTGGCTTCATATACACATTTTTAAACAGTCACTGGAACTGTAGGATGTGGGAGCTATGGTAGGGAGCATTGATATAGAAAGTATTAAACAAGCTATTTTTAAATTGACTTAGTTAAATACTAGTTTATGTAAACCAGGGCATATCTATTATATTTATGCTTAGGGTTCTAACAAAAGTAAGTCAGGAAATATACATGGATATTTTATGTAATTATCAGATTTGAAAGACAAATTTTAAAACAATTACAAGAATCAATTATATTTTTAATTTCAGCTTTCTTTAAGGTTACATTAAGTGCTCAAATGATATTAATCAAGATGTATAACAAAAGCAAAAATTTACTTCTGGAAACAATACACTAATTTGTGTCATCCTTCTTTCAAATGAAAAAAAGTTCTTGTCCAGAATAGGCCAGAAGACTATGATTCTTATTGGAAAAGAGATGTTCACACTAAAGTGCAATATATCTGCTTGGTAGTACTTCACAGAACAGGACACAAGAAAAACGAGTCAGACCTGAGTGCTACATTCGAAGAAATACTCAAGACAGAACTACAAATGAAGCAGTGCTTATGGTTCAAGACGTCTGTGAGTTTTTCTTGAATTTGCATTGGTTTATGGGTTCAAACCTTTTAAGATTAGGAGAAGGACACTGTTATGGCCTACAAACTGATAGGTCACATAAATTTAGAGGAGTATGGAATGCTGAACAGGTAGACATTAATATGTACCAAATAAATTATTTCCTTAGCATTGTATACTATTGACTCAAAGCCAGAACTCCAGAGATAAGAACAAACAGAAATAATATTTTCAAACAAATTAATTAAAGTTTGCTTGTGTGCAACAATTGAAGAGCAAGTTTATTAGCAAAATAAAACAGATTCTTTAAAGGTTATGCCTTTAAATGAGTAAAATATGCTTTTTGACTGAATTTAGAAATGACTGCGATATAATTTGAAAAATAATTAATCTAAAAAATTTGATCATAGCGGGGCATGGTGGCACATGCCTTTAATCCCAGCACTCGGGAGGCAGAGGTAGGAGGATCGCCGTGAGTTCAAGGCCACCCTGAGATTCCATAGTGAATTCCAGGTCAGCCTGGGCTAGAGTGAGACCCTACCTCAAAAACCAAAAAACAAAACAACAACAACAAAAAAAAAATTGATCATGATAAGCACTAGAGGTTTGAAGTAAAACACACAAAAAATAAAAAGTTATTGTAGATGTGTTCAATTATATGGATGAAATGATTTAATTGATGACCAAAGAGATGTGATAGACATCTGTATGAATATGCCAAAAATATAAGTACCATAAAGAACAAATCAAAAAGTAGAAAATGAAGACTGTGGAAGGTTAGAAAAAGAGAAAATTTTCAGTTACAAAGTAACAAGTAACTAAATTTAAAGCCATACTAAAATGACAAAATGCAAAAAATAATTAGGAAATAAGGTAAATATAACATCTCATTTTGGACAGTATCAACTGTCAACAACATTAAATACAATTAAAAGAAATAGACTTGTACAGAATAAACATTTGAAAAATGGAGCAGAAATTTTCATAATATTTACAAAAACTAGTCAATGTATTTAACTATTAACTACTTTGACATGTTATAATTAGCATATTGGAAAACAACTGATTACAAAAAGCAGCAAATGAATAAGCCATATAAAATGGAAGAGAATAGCAATATTAATAATCACTCTAATAATCTTCATGAAATCAGTCCCGAAAGACAGAATAAAAGGAAATGCTATTTTTAAAATATAAGAAGCCAGAAAAAATATCAAGAGAATTCTGTTACATTCCAAAGCCACGTTTAAAACTTTTCACATTTCTGGGCTGGAGGGATGACATATTGGCTAAGGCGTTTGCCTGCAAAGCCAAAGGACCAGGTTCAATTCTCCAGGACCCAGGTTAGTCAGATGCACAAGGAGGCGCGCGCACCTGAAGTTCCTTTGCAGCGGCTGGAGGCCTTGGCGTGCTCATTCTCTCTCTCTATCTCTTCCTCCCTCCCTCTTTCTCTGGGAAATAAACAAATAAATAAAAATAAAAATGCTTTTAAAAACTTTCCAGATGAGTTAAAATTCAGTTGGATTTTGAGAAACTGAAATATACAACAAGAAATACATTAAAGAACTCAGATCAAGCTCAAATATGTAGAAACAAATAGAAAATGAAAACAATACACAGGAAGGAAAGCATAAGGAAATACAAAATAATAAATAAAATGATATGTTAAATATTTGAAATTACTAAAACAGTAATTTTATAGGTACATCAAGAACAATAAGAAAAATGCATCTAAATGTAAGGAATGTTTTATATCAATATCAAAGTGAAAATTGTAAAAAAAGTTCTATAAACTAAGCAGAGTAAATTTTATGCATCTCTTCATTATAGCAATCAAATTTGACTCCAAAAATGGACTTAATATGGTAAACAATTGATAGCACTGTATTACAATGAAAAAAAATGTCTATTTTTTTAATTTTTATTTTTATGAGAGAGAGTGAGAGGAAGAAAGAAAGCAAGAGATAATTGGCCTTCCTGGGCCTCTACACACTACAGTGAAACTCCTGATGTGTGCCCCACCTTGTGCACATGTGTGACCTTGTGCCTCTGGGTTAGTGGGTTCTTGAGAGTCAAACTTGGGTCCTGAGACTTTGCAAACAAGCACGTTAACCCTAAGCCATCTCATCAGCTGCCCACGTTTTTTGTTGTTGTTGGTTTTTGTTTACAGACAACAAACCATGGTATTTCCCTCCCTTCCCTTCTCCTCCCCTCCCCCACTTTCCCCTTTATAACTCTGCTCTCCATCATATCCCCTCCCTCTGTCCATTAGTCTCTCTTTTAAATTGATGTCATCATCTTTTTCTTCTATTATGAGGGTCTTGTGTGGGTATTGCTAGGCACTGTGAGGTGTTGGATGTCGAGGCCAAATTCTGCCTGGACAATTGTATGTAGGGAGTGGTACCCTTCCTTTGTCTCTTACATTCTTCCCTCCACCTCTTTCACAATGGGTTTGAGATGTTTCAATTCTGGACACTACTCTGTCCCTTCTTCTCAGCACTATGTTGCCTTTTGGGTCATCCCAGTGGTCATCATCATCTGAAAAGAGAAGCTTCTCTAACCAAAAGTGAGAAGAGCATTAATATAGGAGTATGAACATTAAGTGTAGTGCTTTCAGGGCAATTTGGTGAGAGTAATATTTGCATTTATCCAGACAAGAGCAGGCTTTATACCCCTATGGTGCATAACCTCTCCTGCCATAGGCTTTTGATTAGGTTTTCACTACCAGGCATGTATTCCCTCCCATAGAGTGGGCTTTCAGTCCAATTAGAGAGCAGTTGGTTTCCCCCAGAGCAGACTTTCCACTATTGAACACAATTAGACAGTTGGCCTGTCTGGCCAAACCTGAGGTTTCCAGTGTTCACTGTTTTCACCGCTGATGACTTCTGTCTTCCATAAGACTACATACAGCTTTTTGCAGATTTCAGTTTGCTGGGCTACAGGGAGAAGGTTTCTTCTCAGTACCACCTTGATTTCTCAGTGACTTTGCCACTCAGGCATGTGATGTCTTCATCAATAGCATCTTACCATCTCTTTCTCACAGGGAAACAAGGACATTGTCAATAGCCTATAATGTTTTGGAGGCAACGTAGACCTCCCTGGCCAATGACTCACTGGGAGGTAGCCCAGGCACTGAAAAATTTGTAGTAACAATCTATGGCTTCTGGATGTGCCATTATTTTAAAATGTAGATTTTCATATGTCTTATTCAGAATATCTTGAATTTTGATTGATCAACCCCCCCATCATTCCTTTATACAGTCTTTTCCCCTGACCTAGCTTAAGCCCTTCCTCTCCCTGCAGTCTGTTCTTCTACTTACATATACACAATACAATCCTCTTAAGACCTTCCCTCTCCTCCCTCCCGTATAGTCTTTTTCTAGCTTATGGGCCTCTGCTACTGATTATAGGTTCCAGATCACACATAAGTCTATATAATTGTAGTTAGGATCCACATATAAGAGAGAACATGCAATTTTTGGCTTTCTGGGCCTGGGTTACCTCACTTCACATAATCCTCCTGCAAATTTCATTTTTCTTTACCACTGAATAGAAGTCCATTGTGTAGATGTACCACATCTTTATTATACATTCATCTGTGGATTGGCATCTAGGCTGGTTCCATTTCCTAGCCATTGGGAATAGAGCAGCAGTAACATGGTTGTGCAAGTATCTCTAAGGTAGTGAGAATAGTCATTAGGATATACGCCTAGAAGTGCTGTAGCTGGATCATATGGCAAATCTGTTTTTAGCTGTCTCAAGAACCTCCACACTGATTTCCACAATGGCTGTACCAGCTTACGTTCCCACCAAGAGTGCAGAAAGGTTCCCCTTTTACCACAACCTCGCCAACATTTATTGTCATTTGTTTTCTTGATGGTAGCCATTCTGACAGAAGAGAGATGGAATTTCAAGGTAGTTTTAATTTGCATTTCTCTGATGGCTAAGGATGCAGAACACTTTTTTAGATGTTTATATGCCATCTGTATTTCTTCTGGTGAGAGCTCTCTATTTAGTTTCATGGCCCATTTTTTTAATTGGGTTGTTTGATTTCTTATTGTTCTTTTTTTTTTTTAATTCTTTGTATATTCTGGATATTATTCCTCTGTCGGATGTGTAACTGGCAAAAGTTTTCTCCCATTCTGTAGGTTGTCTCTTTGCTCTATTCACAGTGACCTCTGCTGTACAAAAGCTTTACAATTTCATGAGATCCCAGCATTTGATTAGCGGTTTTATTTTCTGAGCAATTGGGGTTATGTTCAAAAAGTCATTACCTATGCCAATATGTTGAAGGGTTTCCCTTACCTTTTCCTCTAGCAATTCCAGTTTCAGGTCCGATATGAATCTCCCTGATCCACTTGGAATTGATTCTTGTTCATGGGGAAAGACAAGGATCTGTTTTCATCTTCCTACATGTAGATATCCAGTTTTCCCAGCACCACTTGATGAAGAGGCTGTCTTTTCTCCAATGAATATTTTTGGCATTTTTGTCAAAAATCAGATGGCTGCAGCTGCCTGGATTAACATCTGGGTCTGCTATTCTGTTCCATTTATCTACATGTCTGTCTTTGTGCCAATACCATGTTGGTTTTGTTACTATGGCTTTGTAATATAGCTTAAAATCAGGTATGGTGATACCACCAGCCTTGCTTTTGTTGCTTGAAATCATTTTGGCTATTTGACGTCTTTTGTGCTTCCAAATGAAATTTTGGATTTTTTTTTTTATTCCTGTGAAGAATGCCATTGGATTTTTAATGTGGGTTGGATTAAATGTGTAGATTGCTTTTAGTAAGATTGATATTTTCACAATATTGATTTTTCCAATCCAAAATCATGGGATGTCTTTCTATTTCCTTGTGACTTCTACAATATCTTGCTTTAGTGTTTTAAAGTTCTCACTGTAGAGCTCTTTCACTTCCTTAGTTAAGTTTATTACAAGGTACTTTATTGTTTTGAGGCAATTGTGAACGGGAGAGATTCCCTGATTTCATTCTCCACATCTTTGTTGTTAGTATATAAGAAAGGTACTGATTTCTATATATTTATTTTGTATTCTGCTACATTGCTAAAAGTGTTAATCAGCTCTACCAGTTTGCTGGTAGAGTTTTCAGGGTCTTTTATGCACAGAATCATATCATCTGCAAATAGTGATAATTTGATCTCTTCCTTTCCAATTTGTATACCTTTTATGAGTGTCCCTTGCCTTATTGCTGTAGCTAAGACTTCCAGTACTATATTAAATAAAAGTGGGGACAGTGGACATACTTTTTTTGTTTCTGAGTTTAGTGGAATATCTTTGAGTTTTTTACCATTTAGTATTATGTTGGCTGGAGGTTTGTCAACATAAATTATTATGTTGAGATATGTTCCTTCTAGTCCCAGTGTCTGTAAATACTTTTACCATGAAAGGATGTTGGATTTTGTCAAATGCCTTTTCTTCATCTATTGAAATGATCATGTGATTTTTTTTCCATCAGACCATTTATATGATGCATTACATTATTAATTAGCATATGTTGAACCATCCTTGCATCTCTGGGATAAAGTCAACTTGGTCAGGGTGAAAAAAAATATTTTTGTATATTCTTGTATTCTGTTTGCTAATATTTTGTTCAGAATTTATGCATCTATGTTCATGAGGGAGATTGATCTGTAATTTTCTTTTTTTGTTCTGTCTTTGCCTGGTTTTCATATGAAGGTGATGCTGGCTTCATTGAAGCAGTTGGGTAGAATTCCTTCCTTTTCTATTTTATAGAAAAGTTTGAGAAGCATTGGTGTTAGTTCTTCCATGAAAATCTGGTAAAATCCTCCAGTGAATTCATCTGGACCTGGGCGTTTTTAAGTTGGGAGACTTTTTATAACTGCTTGGATCTCTGTACTTGTTATAGGTCTATTTAAATGGTTTATCTCATCTTGATTTAATTTTGGTAGGTCATATGAATCAAGGAAATCATCCATTTCATTCAGATTTTCAAACTTAGAGGCATATATATTCTTAAAGTATGTCCTTATAATTGTCTGAATTTCTTTAGTATCTGTTGCAATGGTGCTTTTATTCATCTCTAATTTTATTAATTTTTGTTTCTTCTCTCTTTTTTCCTAGCAGATTTGCTAAGGGTTTATCAGTCTTGCTTATCCTTCAAAAAGCCAACTCTGTTTTGTTGCTTCTTTGGATTTTTTTTTTTTTTTTTTTTGGTTTCTATTTCATTAATTTCTTCCCTAATCTTTATGATTTCTTCTCATCTACTGCTTTTTGGTTTGCCTTGTTCTTCTTTTTCCAAGGCCTTAAGGAGGAGCATTAATTTTTTTTTTTTTTTTTTGTGAACTCTCTAATTCCTTAATATGGGCACTTAGAGCTCTAAATTTCCCTCTTAGGATTGCCTTCATTGTTTCCCAAAGGTTTTGGTATGTTGTTTTATCATCATCATTTGATTCTATGAATTTATTGATTTTCTTTATGTCATCAATGACCCACTGATTATTCAATAGTGTACTGTTTAGACTCCAAGAATTTCTGTATGCTCTGTAGCTTTTCTTGTAAATGATTCAACACTTAAAGAACAGAATTCACATAATAGCTATTCCTTAAATTTTTTAATCATGTGCACCACTTTACCACTTACCTTCATTTAACTGAGGAGTCACTTGTTTACATATTACATCTTCTGAGGTAGGTGCCACATCATCTTTCACTGGTGAAGCTTGAGTTTATGCTGGTGTCTGAATGTGAACTATTTCTATTGTAGTAAACTCAGAGAGGGCTTGCAAATACCAACTCTTCCTCAGAGGTGTACTTTACTTTCTATTCTGCTTTCTCTTGCTACTCTAATTATTGCTGGTTTTCTTCAGTTCTCTCTCTCTCTTTTTTCTTTTTTTTCTTTTTTGGAGGTAGGGTCTCACTCTGGTCCAGGCTGACCTGGAACTATGTAGTCTCAGGGTGGCCTCGAACTCATGCTGATCCTCCTACCTCTGCCTCCCAAGTGCTGGGATTAAAGGCGTGCGCCACCACGCCGGGCTCAGTTCTCTTTTTATTTAAATTTTGTCAGGATATTGATCTTCTTGTCTTTTTTTTCTTCCAAAGGACAAATGTTTTGCATTGGTACCATGATAAAGATGCCCTGAGGATGGAAGACTCAAGCTAGTAAGAATGCAAATTCTTTTAAAGGAGGGTGCTTGAAGGAAGATTGCAAAGCAGTATCCTGCTCTTCAAAGTCAAGCTTTATTTCTCCCTGGATTTATAAATCTGGTTATGTTTCCCACCTGGTCCTAGTTTTAAAAGCATGAAAAATGAATAGAAGAGGGTCATGAAAGTGCACATAGTTCCAGGAGCCACTGAGATACAGAATTGTGAAACAGGGTTGAAATTTTTGTACGGAAGCCCAGTAAGGACATTCTATGGAGCTATAAAGATGAACCATGGGTTGCAATAGAGATCCAGGGTGTTTTGATTTGGAAGGACTGTGAGATGACTGTCATGGAAATCTGTAGCCTCAGGATGTATTTTTCCCCAGGCTGTGAGCAGCCCAGCAGCAGGGATGGAATTTGAACCCCAGAGATTTCATCAATGGTTACACATGTCAGACTTGCAACTGCAGATGTCTGATGTCTGCTTGCTGAGTTATTTATATTGTGTTGGTATAGTTTTTCCTTGTCATGCTTTCTTTTTGCAGTGAGAATGTTTACTGTTTGCCATCATGTGTTGGAAGTACATAACTTGTGTTTTGATTTTGCAGAGCTTGCAGTTAAGAGACAGTCTTGAAACTCAGACCACACTTTGGGCTTTTAAACAGCTTTAAAACTGGTAAAGACAATGGGGAGTTCTGAAGTTGGATTCAGAGCATTTCACACTGTGAGATGACAGTGAGTCTATGGGGGACAAAAGTGGAGTGAGATGGCTTGAATGTCAGTGTTGGAGGAGGTATATCATGGGCAATGGATCTTGAATACAGAACTTAGGTGGATTCTGAGCCAGCCTATGACATGACTGTCCTTGATCTCTGCTATGAATGTATGTGTGATAAAGTAACGCAGCTTCTTTCACCATTATAAATTTCCCCTTACATTTATAAGCAGAAACCCTTTCTCCCAATCAGCTGCTCAGATGTTTGTCCAGCAACAAGAAGGTAACTGCAACAAGTCTTCATCTCCTGTGCAAAAGGGCAGTCCAGATTTTATCTTTCCATTGTGGTTCATTTTGGTATCCAGTATAGTATAAGATATATGAGTCATCACTTGTAGTGATAGACTGCAAACTTCTTCCACTCTGAATGGTACAGTAATAATTATGGTTTTTGTAATTTAAATTAAATTATTTACACCTAAAGAAAAAATACTGAAGATCTGAAAAACAACTTCTACATATGGCACACTTCACAAATTTGCACATCATTCTTCAGCAGGGGTCATGAAAATCTTCTCTGTATCATTCAAATTTTAGTATATGTGCTGCCAAAGCAAGCACAATTTTCATTTTTTTTAAATGTGCTTGATGTACTTGATACTAACTTTATGTAGCCATTTGTGTTATCAATCAGGAAATAATTGCTACAAAGGTAACAAAAAGTACAAATCTCTTTCACCTCTCGAGCTCAACAGAAGCCTGCTTTGTAAACAGTACTTCAGTGAATTCTCTTCAATTTCTCATCAACAGGCGCAGGGGAGCCCAGGTAAGCCCAATTCAGCACAGTTCTATTGCAACATACAATGCCATTTCTGAGCATTGAGGCTTGCATGCTCTTGAGAAATCTCCAACTGCCCAATATGTTTTACATTTATCCATTTGTTAGTAGTTATTTAATCTATAAGAGAAACACATAATCCAAACAAACTCTGTTCATAACACTGGAAGCATCTGAAAACACAGTGGTGCTGTCCTAGTATACTTGCAGGGATATTCATAGGGCTCTTGTGGAAATTAAGTGTATTTATATCATCAGCAACCTCACTGGCCATCTCAGCACTCACAGCAGTCCCAGGTACAAAATTTTGCTTTTCTTTTAAAAACAAATAGAAATGGGTTTATTTTCCAGATATCTTTTTAAGCATTATTTATTGAAATAAAAATTTCTGGTTTTTTATGTCAAATATGTTTCCAGATTACAAATTGTCTGAAGAATCCTTATAGAATTTTATCATCTTCTTACTCCCCTTTTTGTATCTCCTTTCCATTTCTTATTTTTCCAGCTAAGAGGAATTGGAAGTGTGAGTAGTAATACAGTCAAGGGTGCAGTGTATAGACGATTATACACAATGTCCATTACATACCAGCATAAAAGACACCGCAATATACAAGTAACACTCATGAAAGTAAAAATGTCAAGTAATAATGTCTAAAATAAATGTCAAGTGAGTAAACTAACACATATCAGAATTTCAAACAAACTATTGAGTATATTTGCACACTAGGGCATTTGTGCCTTTCAAGAGACAGAAATTGTAATTGCTTTTCCTTGATTTCAAAGTGTGTATGCTACTTTATAATTAGACAAAAGAGTAAACCATGTTTCTTATAAGACAGAAAAAATCCTAGATGATATTGTAACAAGGAGATAGAGCGTCAATCCTATTAATTAATCATTAAATTAGCATCTGTCCTTCATTTTAGAGATTCCGTATTAAAAGTAAATGAGCAGGGCTGGAGAGATGGCTTAGTGGTTAAGCGCTTACCTATGCAACCTAAGGACCCCCGTTCGAGGCTCGATTCCCCAGGTGCACAAGGGGGCGCACATGCCCGGAGTTCATTTACAGCAGCTGGAGGCCCTGGCATCCTCATTCTCTCTCTCTCTCTCTATCTATCTGCCACTTTTTCTCTCTGTTGCTCTCAAATAAGTGAATAAAAATGAGCAAGAAAAAAATTTTTAAAAGTAAATGAGCATATAAAAATGGGTTGAAGGATTATTTATTGAGAAACATGCAGTACAACCCAGCAGTACATAAGCTCACACATAATCATATCTCCAGCAAGTATATGCAAGGGGTTGCTACTTTCTAAAAATCTAAAAATATATTATCTACAGAGTAATCAGGTGTGTCATAATAGCTAATGGCAATACTCCTCTCATTGCAGAGAATAAGATCCAAAAAGGGTTTTTATTATCTTTAATAATATATCATACCACAGTTTACATCTCTAATATTTGTAAAGAAAAATAAGGTGTGCTATACATGCTGATTTCTAAATAGAGAACAACTTTCTTCAGTTTTTTCAGATCATAAAATGAAATATATTTGATGATGTAACTTCCTAGGCATCTTCACTGAAACCTATCAATAAATAGAGCCACAGTCCCAGTTTGCCAGAAAATTTTGCCCTTTTTGGTCAGACTAACGTTCTCAGGATTTAATTTTTTTTTTTGAAGGCAGCCTTTTCAGTTATGATCTCAGCAGATGCCCTGCAAGTCTCAAGGAACCACCCACTCCCTAGGACTGCTTTCAAAGGAGATTCTTACAAAAGTGAAAAAGCAACCAAACCAAAACAAAGACTAATACAGCCTATGCTGGCCAAAGCAGAAATCAAATACAAAATTAAAGACTGTTATGTCTCCTTATTTGAAAAAATTCAATGGGTCTTCTAAATCTATTACATTGTGTTTAAACACCTTCCCTGGATGTTATTGTTTTGGTATAATTAAAATGCAATGTGTGTAAATAATTTTTCTGTCTGTTTTCATATTACTATATCTGTCTAGCATCATAGGTGGCTGGGGAGGCCTAGAGACTGAGTTTTCAGTTACATTCAGATCAAGAATCTCTTGCTATTCACAACTGATCCATTGTATTCAAGGTCATATATTAATATGGTTAAAGCTATAAACAGACACACACACTTCCTCACTCGTCCACAATTCTACATCTTTTTTTTTTTTTTTTCAGTGAAAACTACAGACCAATCCTTCATCTTTTATCTTTCACAATCCTATTGTTCCTTGTTACTTTGATGTGTCCTGGTTTGTTGTTGTTGTTTTTGTTTTTAAATTCACATTTGAGAGAAGATATAAGATACTAGTCCTTATGTGTCTGATTTGTTTCAGTTAAGATGAAGGTTTCCTTCTGGATATCTTGTCTGAATTTGAAGCACTTTCTTGCCAATGGCTGGCCTTTAATATTCTTTTTCCTCCATTCACTAAAACTGTCATTCTCCCCATCCCTAATCTCATAACACTTTTTTTTCCCTTATGACATTAGCCAAACTCCCAATCTAGTCTGGATGAAACATTGATGTGGGTATTGGCTCAGCATCAAGCTGAAATTGCCATCCATGTGTTTAACAATATCTACTCAACCAGATGCCCAATTTGTGTGTGTGTGTGGGGGGAGGACACCAGGATGCATAACAGGAAAATAGAATCCTGGGCTCCTTTGCTTCTAAAGACCTGCAGGTAGGCAATACTTAAAGAAATTCAAGAAACTAGAGAGAAGAATGGATTTTGCTCTAGGAAGCATAGAAGATTTTTATAGAATTCATTGAAATACATTTATTTCATACAAAGAAAACTTGTAAACAGTTCCTAAACAGCTGCAATTCAGTAAGCATTGTAATAATTCATTGGCTAGCTACCAACTTTCTTTATCATACTATAAACTTCATGATCAGGTGACAAGAATGTCTCTTGTGCTACCTAGGCACTTAGCATTAGCAGTCACTCAACAAACCTTTTTCTTCAGATATCAAATAGTTCTTTGTGTGCCTACTATGTATCAAGTTGCTATTGGAGAATGAAGACACAGCAAGACAGACAGTACCTTGGTGACCTCCTATCTTCCATGGTTATTAAGTCCTGAACAGTTTCCCTGGCAATTACAACTGACTGTCTATGAGCATGAATTAAAAAAAATAAATAAATAAAAGCAGGTTTCTCATCTGCAATGTTGGACAAAAACGACAGTGGAAGAACACACAGAGACTGTGGAGAAACTAAAGACTAATCCAGCTTCCCACCTCCAAGCCAAGCACTAAAAGTGTTAAAAGAAAGGATTTTTTGAACTAAACCAAAATAAAAAAAAGAAAGAAAGAAAGAAAGAAAGAAAGAAAGAAAGAAAGAAAGAAAGAAAGAAAGAAAGAAAGAAAGAAAGGAAGGAAGGAAGGAAGAATAGAAGAAGAAGAAGAAGAAGAAGAAGAAGAAGAAGAAGAAGAAGAAGAAGAAGAAGAAGAAGAAGAAGAAGAAAAGACCTTTTGCAACTCTTTGAAGCAAACCTTCAATTCACAACCCAGAACAAATAATAACATAGGCATGTAAAGAAAACATTGGTGGCCCATGTATGTGGAAATCAGCCTAGTTAATTCTCAGTGGGTAAGTATGCAAGATTAATAAAAGGCAACATTCTTTAAACACAAAGAGCACTGAGCACACAGGAAGGAAAACCTAGCAATATTCTAAAATGAACATAAAATAAATGGTTCCAGCCCAAACCAAGAACTTCTAGATGGCGGCTAGCAGGGTACAAGTTCTGTATCAGTAGGGGCATTTTCTTTTCCCACAACTATGCTCACATTGCTTTCGGTCCATTTGCCCATGCCTTCCCTTCATTTCGCAGTTCATGAGCATCATATTCTACACTGTCACACAGAATGTTCCCTTGCCCACTTTTTCATGTTGTATGGTTTCAGTGAACCATGCTCAACTAAGTCTGGAAAATCTCTGCTGGACCACATGTCACTCTGAGCAGCATGAATAAACTACACATCACCACACCCTCTGTCTCCTGACTCACCATCACCACCTGACTAATGAATCATGCCTTTGCCCACTGCAAACATACTGAAAAGAAATAGTCTCTTAGGTCTCCATCTTGGTTACTGGATTGTCATCTCCTAAGCTGCCATCTTGGTTACTGGATTGTCATTTCCCAAGTCGCCATCTTGGTTACTGGATTGTCATCTCCTAAGTCGCCATCTTGGTTACTGGATTGGATGTCACAGGGTTACTTGGCTTGTGTGCAATTAACCTTTCTTGTAGTCACCCACCACTATATCATAATGCCCACATAATTCATGTACCTTCATCTCCTACTAAAGAACAAACATGGCCTAAGTCATGTTAGTTTCCAGGATCAAATGAGTTTAGTCAATGCAGGAAGATGCGGTTGCAGAACTCCCTTCATATCATGCAGGTCTTGGTCTTGTTTCACCTCACATCATCACAAAACAAAGGAGAGAAATAGCATAATCAGATATTATGTATGAAATAGGAGGAGGGAGAGAGAGAAAGAACACAGTCACATAACTTTTATTACAGTATATGGCTATCATGTCCTATTTTATTATTCAAGTTGATAATCTCTTACCTTGTATAATTTGTGTGATTTAAACTTGCAATAGGTATGCATATTTATAAAAGACAAAGTAATTATAGTACAAGGCATGCATGGTTTAATATTCTTCCACTGGGGGGGGGGGTCTTGGACCATAACCTCCATGGATAAGGAAAGACCACTGAAATACATAGTAGGAAATAGTTCTATATCAGAGAGTTTGCCAGGTGATTGTGTGAAAAACATGTTTCTAAATAAAGAATAGAAAAATACTCAGGAAACTGATAACTTTCCAACTGAGTTTGTGCATGCAAAATGGAGACCCAAAAGACAGATGCGCTCTGGGGAGGAATGGGAGAGAGTGGGGAGAAGGGGCAGCAATGTGTTAATAGGATTGGGTTGATTGTTTTAGGTTAAGTTTGAGCTGTGCTGTTTCCTGGAAGCGTGGCAGTCAGACCACTACCAGCTGCTGCCACAGACTCCTGAAGGGACTGTGGAATAGCAAATAGCTAGACTGTCCCTGAAAAAATGCCAGTCGGCTTCCCTCTCCCAAGTTGTCAGAGAGAGAAAGAGAGAGAGAGAGAGAGAACTTTCGCTTTCTTCTTAGATTGAAGGATATAATGAGGTATTTTCTTGCTATATGAAAGTCAAATAAATCTATGTAACCAAAAATAACCTCCTGCTTCTAAGGTAGATAAACTAAAGCCATCTCCGTGTCTGAGGAAGGACTTAGATTACAGATCCCTGCTGCAAGCATAGTCTTTTTGAAATATGAGGAGAGAGCTAAGCAAGTTCCAAGCCCAATGGGAGAGAGTGGGAGCAAATGTACCCCCAGCTGGCATGGGCAACTGGGAACGGGCATCTGTGGCTTATAATTCCACCCTTATGGCATAAAGGAAACGCACACGCTCTATTTGGGACTATTTTCAATTGTTCTTTGTCTCTTTTCAGTTGCTTCATTTAGGAACCTTGTAATTAACCTTCACCCAGAGGTTTCATTTGCTGAAATGGATTGCATATTTTTGGCTGTGTTGTTTGGTGAGTAGAATGAGATCAATATAGTCAATAAGATTGAAATAGAATGTATTCAAGTTGTTCAATTCAATTGGACACATTTGACATATCTTAGCATATTAAATATGTGATTTGAGGAAATAAATTAATTTCAATTTATAATAATTGTGAAAGAGCAAATTAAATGAAAAACAAGCAACCTAAGGGGAAAAAAATCCTGCAGAGCATTCATTTTGTTCTCACTAAATTAAAGTGACAGCTAGGCTGGGAATTTTCATCTACTTATTATCACTATCATCACTATCACTGGGTCACCTTGTCATACATCACATTAGTCACACGGATTTCTGTAGAAACTGCAATAATCAGGATACATCCAGACAGGTTTCAATGTCATTTCTCCAAAATTCCTATTGATAAAATGCAAGTAATTCAAAGTATGAGCCAAGATCAGAACCTTCCATGGTCAATCAGCAGAGAGCCAGGGACCATCCTTGAGGCTACTAAACAAAGTTTAGACACAAGAAGCAGCCATAAGAGTGTCTAATAACTGATGAAATTAAATTAATTAACATCTGTGCATCTTGACCATCTAGGTAATGGAAAGGAACTCCAAAGAGGCTGTTTAATGACTTCCCTCACCTATGAACAAGTAAGGATGCCTGTGGACTCTTTCCATATCGGCACACTTTCTTGCGTTGGGCCAGGTTATATCCACTCACATCACAAATTCAGAAAGAGAGACAAAATTGAACAACAAACCTGAGAAAACAATGCATTCATGGATGTCACAAGATATTCTTTCATTTATCATTTGAATGATAGCACTGAGTGTGCTGCAAAGCAGAAAAAAAAAGAAGCTATAAGAATGAGAAAGCAAGGTAATGCATAAATAAAATCACTCTAGATATAGTGCAAATAACTTTCTCCAAAGGAAATTAAAACTTCCAAACAGTGTTTTTGTTGTTGTTGTTGTTTGTTTGTTTGTTTGTTTGTTTTGAGGTAGAGTCTCACTCTAGCTTAGGCTGACCTGGAATATACTCTGTAGTCTCAGGATGGCCTTGAACTCATGGTGATCCTCCTACCTCTGACTCTGGATTGCTGGGATTAAAGGTGTGTGCCACCATGCCTGGCTGCATGGTATCTTTTAATAACTAGGTGTGCTTATAATATAATGTCAGAATCAAGAAGGAAGGAAGGGAAGGACAGAGGGAGAGAGGCAGGAAACCGAAGAACTCATTCTTATTTTTCTGCTATTAGAATGAACTGGTTGTGTGTATTAATAGCCCCAAACAGCTTTTGCTAGTATCACTCCCATGTCACAATGGGTTGGCACATTATGTGTTTCCTAACACATTTGGAATGCTAGGTTTCCCTAGTGAATCTCAGATTCTCAGAGGATGAAAACAAAATGTGAGCACTGTCAGAAGCATCCAAATGTGTTCTAATTTAGGGACTCCATGGACTAACCCATTGCCTTGAAATGCCCATTATATGACAAGAAATAAAATCCTAAGGGTTTTTTTTTTTTTGTTACACTTATTATCCAACCTTTTCTTTCTGAATATTGGTATTAGATGTGTAATACCTCATGCTTTGTAAGTCACATAATCAAACAGTTTAGTTAGAAAAAAAAGCTTTATAACAGTGAACTAAATTTAGATGAAGTTTTATTCTCTTATACATGTTCTATAATAATGTATTAAAGTATTGATGTTACATTATTGTTAAATGTTTCTCTTAATCATTATCTCTTTGTATGGACACACATATAAGGGTACAAAATGAGAAATACTCATGTCATTAGGTGTTCTTTGAACATCTAATTTTCAGTAATTAAATTTGAGTTAATGATATTTCTGTTTTTCTTTTCTCCATTGAGTAAACATAGTAACAAAGTACATTTATGAACTTATATTGTAGTCTATATTTCTTCTTATTTCTTTTGTGGAATTTCCAAATAATGAAATGACACAACTTAAAGGGCTGTTTTTTCTAAGTTATTAATTCAGTGTTTTTTATATTTTTTACAGGAATACATTCTAAGATTGTAATTGAAAGTGCATGGGATTCCATCTATATCATTTCTTCTTATATTTATATACCTGTAATGAGGATAATTTATAAATTTATGACAGGAAGTGTATTAAATTTAATAAAAATTGGAATAATTATAAGTGAATGAACCAGCTCTTTAATCTTAACTCTCAAGCTACTAGGACTGTGAGAAACAAATGTAGCCTGATACTCCTGCCTAAACTGCCTAAGACACTGGATAGGGCTTAATACAAAGCTTATTGCACACACAGTTATTTAAACATATACCAACCCTTTTTATTTTTCTGCTTAATTTATGATGCTTCCAAACTCTGCTAACCAATCTGCCTATTTATGTTGATGTCTTTTTGTTAAGTTTGTGCCACAGATCAGGTAATTTACACAGAAGAGGAATATGTTTATTTACAGTTCTGTCAACTGGGAAGCCCAAGATTAGGATGCTAACAGGTTTGATGTTGGTTAAAGCCCCACTGTAGGCTACTGGAATGACACCTACATGATTCCTCACAAGAGTGGAAGTGAGAGATATCACCTCGATATGTCTTGCATGTATAGTGAC
Organism: Jaculus jaculus; assembly: GCF_020740685.1. Lineage (NCBI taxonomy): Eukaryota > Metazoa > Chordata > Mammalia > Rodentia > Dipodidae > Jaculus > Jaculus jaculus. The sequence continues at coordinate 80,381,448 of NC_059114.1, forward strand.
AAAATGACTTCAGTCAGAGGGAAGATACTTCATGACCAAAATCCTTCCCCAAAGCCTCACATATCCAAAACTGATTTGTAAGAAGTTATGCTGCCAATGCATCAATTTTGAAAAGAGAAATTCAAAACAATAACAGTTAATAATTCCTCTTGGTATTGTCATACCATGTAGTTTGTGAAGGGTCCAACTGATGCCATGACCAGCTTCAGTAAGGCACCACTCTAACTAGGCCTAAGCTTCAGTTTCCCAGAGAGTCAAGCAGGACTTCTGGAAAGGGCCTGCCCTGACATGTGGCCAGGAAGATAGCCACCCAGAGGCTGACTCAGTTCCTGGACACACCCAGACTTGTCTTTTTGTTGCCTTCTGCCCCAACCAATCAGAGATGCACAACTCTGTGACTACTGCTTGCCTAGCCAATCATTTTAAAGATTACTTAACCTGCCTAGAATTCCCCTAGATCTAGCCTGCCAAAACCTTAGGACCAATCAAAAGAATAAAGTACAGTTACTGTTCACATTAGCCAAACATGTTAGAAAAGACTAAGCCTGCCAAAATTCCTCTAGCTGTGCTTAAAAGGAGCCTGAGAGCTCTTCTCAGGGTGGCCATTTTGTATGAATGTTTGAGCCTGCATACTGGCTGATTCTGAAGAATAAACACTCTTTGTTTTTGCATACTATTTTAGCCTGGGTTCTTCTTCAGTGATTCTTGGACCCTTACAGTTTGAATGTGTGATTTCCATGTTTTCTCTTAAACTAAATTTATCTTAGAATTCATTCTCTTTTGAAACAACTTTATTACTAAAATTCATTTATTTCTTTCCACACAGATTCTGAACTACATAAAATATATAGATAAGTATATATACATATATATGGTGAATATTCAATGTGTATATATCTATATATGTATATATCTGTTCTTTCCATGAATTGATATTTGTACTCATTTTGGTCATTTTGTAGGAGAGAAATTTTAAGTTTTTAGATAGTAAATTGAAATAGTTACTAAATGCTTATAAATCATAATATAGAGGGTAAGAAAGAAAGAAATATATGAAAAAATTTTCAAAGGGGAAAGTGGGGGAAGGGAGGGTATTACCATGGGATATTTTTGATAATCATGGAAAATGTTAATAAAAATTGAGAAAAAAAAAAGAAAGACAGAAATATATATGAACAGACAAGTTCCCTTTTTATCTATTATGCCTAAAGTTACTGATTGGTGGCTATCTGGTTAGCATATAATTCTCAACATACCTAACATTCTATAACTTATTATAGAATTTAGCTACAGGGAACAAGCTGAGTAATTTGTACCTTTCATCTAACACTGTAGATGATTTTATTGGGTGATATTTGTAGCATAAGTGGGTTTATGTCCTATGTGCCTGACATATGACTATGAAGACCAGGAAGTTTCTGAATTGAAGTTAGCAGAATAGAAGTGAGAGGTAGAAAACTTCAAATTTTGTTATTGCAAATAAAAAGATATTCATGAGTTTTAGAAAAAAAATATAAATACTTATGACTGCTTTTGGGAAAAGTTCCAGAGCTTTCTACTTGCCAGGCTCCTCCCTGGGCAGGTAGTGCTGCAGAAGGACCAGGCCTGCTGGTTCCTCCCAAGGGGTTAAGGAGGAAGATGAGCATATGGGTGACCCAGAACCTCTCCTGGCCACCGGAGAAAAACCACACTGAGTCGGGAGCCTTGTGGAAGCAGGAACTCACAGAAACTTACTTTATTGCTATGAGTAATTGCCTATATAATGTTGGGGATGAAGGTGGGGAATTTAGGATGAAGTGGGGAGGTAAGGGCCAATAGTAAACTGTAACTATTAAAATGGTAAATTCAACTGCCACCCAGAGGTGACTGGCAAGAAGCCATTAGGCATCTTGCTGAGTCTTAGCTGGCCAGAGACAGGTTGCCAAACTTTAGCTAGGCTCAGGAAGTTCCACTAGGCCTCACATCTGGGCCTTTCAGGGCCCAACATCTCCCCCTTTTGTTTTTGTAAAAGCATTAGTCACCATGGCCCCTGTCTTAGGTTGTCCCCCTCTGGGGATCTTACCCATCATTGGGTACCAGGTGTTTAGCTTGCTGAGAACCCACTCCATGGCCTGTCTTAGGTTGTCCCCCTCTGGGGATATTACCCGTATTTGGTTACATGTAGGGCAGAGGAGGTGACAGTGAGTCATTCGCGGAACTTAATTCCTGAGTTGCCAGTCTGTGATATCTCAACCTGATAAAGTTTTATTGCCTCTAGCTGCTGGCGAATAAATTGTGTAATCTTATCACTTACACAAGGCCTGACAGTGAAGATAAGGAGAAGGAGAAGAAGGGGAGGGACCTAAATAGAGGGAGAAGGTACGGTAAGAAGTCATGTAAGCCCATCTGCAGCGGGTTGTCCTGGAGGTCCCACTGCCTCCTCTCCAAGTCTTCTTGGAGCCTCTTAATCTTGTCCTGGACAATTCCCAATTTATTGGTGTAAAAGCAGCATTTTTCCTGTAAAAAAAATATACACCTCCCTTTTTGGCCATTAGTAGGTCTAGTCCTCTCCTGTTTTGTGGGACTACCTCAGCCAGGGAATCTAGCTGTTGTTGGAGATAGATCTCCCTCCAATATAAGCAAAGTAGGCATATGGAGGGCCTCATTTCCAGGGAGGATATCTACATCTGGGATTAAGGTGTCTGGGTCACAAAGGCCTGGGCAGAAAGTCATAGGCCATCCTGCCTCCACAAACATAAGCCATTCCAGAAGGCAGGCAGCGTTGAGCACTGGGCTCAGTTGTGTTAAAAGCACAGAAGGAAGGATGAATGTATCCCAAATCTATACTGGAATTATTAGGGGAAGGCGGGGCCCAAATGTAAGTTCCAGAGCAAACCTTGGGGAAAGCTGGAAGGAGATGGGGAAGGTTGCTGAGCAATTGTATTGCAAGCAGCTTGGGAGGCCCAGTTATTTTAGGTCTCTCGCTGGTACCCAAATGGGTCTTTTTCTTTTTACAAAGTTTTTCCATGGACAAAAATTTTATGAGCTTCACATAAGTTTTTATCAAAAAACTCCTTTCTGTTACAGAGTTTTTGCACTTTAATCACTTTTCAGTACAAAAGATTATCCCAAGGTTGGGAAACAAACAAACCCTTTGATCTCAGCAATACAAACATAAATATTAAGGAATGGCCAGCTCTTACCAGTAACACTGAATGTGTATAATCTTGCTTACATGTAGGTGCTAAAGTCTTGCTGTCAAATGGCCCAGAGCTATGGATACTAGGCCAGCCAAATGGCTCCAGACAATTCCTTCTCTCTTTTTTATTTTTATTTTATTTATTTATTTATTTTTCTTTTTATGAACCAAATCCTTCTGAGCCTCGGTGCAGAAACACTGTGTCTGTCTTAGGTATGATATTTAGGCCTTACCCGTCATCAGTACATGAATTCTATCCTTCATGCCCTGTCTTAGGTTGACCTAACTCGAGATAATTTTACCCGTCTTTGATTACCAGCCTCTGCAGGGGCTTTAAGATAATGTCTCAGGTAGCTGGGGTTGGGTCCGTAGCTGCATTCCATGTACTTCTGCATGGATATCCATAAAGGATCTTAAAAGGCATTTAATGAGTATGGGCAGCAGACACAGAATGAGTAAACGACAAACACTTGTATTAGCAAAGCTTTCTAAACAAGAAGTGAGAGAATTCCATCTAGGCAAGGCATACTTAAAAGCAGATATTAAGTCACCAGAAGCTTTAGCTGCATCAAAAGTAAAATGATTATTTTGTAAAGACAAAATCTTTGAATGTAAGTGAATCAGATCCAAGGAAATATTATCATTATGTCAAATATTTCTTAAATGTATTTTCCCAATGCTGTTAGTTGTTATTATATTTTTTTAGAAGTAACACAAATCCATTGAAAATCTACATGACACTCCAAACGAGTTCTAACTTTCAACCTAGTACATAGAGTGTCTAACAGGTGAAGTTGTATCTAGGGTAAGGATCGAGCCCAAGATCTTAAAGGGAGGTACAGTTTGAATTTTCTCAGGAGCTACTTTAAAGTTGTGAGTATGAAGGATAGTTAGACATTAAAAGTACAAGTCTAAAGCCAAAAGCCACAGAACACTTTAGGAACTCTTGCTAGGCACACTTTGTATATCTTTAGATAGAAATCTGAAACCCACTATCACACCTTAAGATAAACAATTGAATATATTTGGGACCATTTATTTAAATTACCACATTTCGCCCATGGAGCCCAATAGATTTATAACTATCACACATTATAAATTGCTAGAAAAATCTAGAATATTTAGGGTAAATAATGCCTTTTTTAATTGGTCATGTGGGGGTAAGGATTCCCCCTTTTTTGTTTTTGTAATTGAGACTTGAAAGTTTGATTATATCTTTTAACAATAGCCTGGTCCCTAGGGTTGTATGGGATGTCAGAGGAATGTGAGATTTTCCAGGTCTGGAGAAAATCTACAAAGGCCTTGCTTACGAAGCAGGGGCCATTATTTGTTTTAATTTGATTAGGCAGCCCGAGAGTGGCAAAACATTGAAGCATATGACTAATGGCATGTTTAGCTTTTTCCCTGGCATGTGCCGATGCCCAGTAGGCATGGGAAAAGGTTAATGAGCCCAGTCACCATGAGAGGGCAGACTTCTCCCCTGTTCCTACCTGGGTCAGTCCAAGGGGGCCACGTGGCAGTCTCCCAGGAGGTGGATTGCCCACCAATTCCCAGTAGGGGAGGGTCAGGCACAAGCTGCCAGGAGGTGGGCTATCTATTTATATTACCAAATTCCACACCTAGCTCCCAATAGATTTATAACTATCATATAGTATATATTGAGCTCAGTTCAATTTTAAAGGTCCCCACAGTCTTGACCAATTTAAGATATTAAGACTTATAAAATTAAACAAGTTAAACACTTTTAACATATAAAGGCACAGAGTAAACATTTGTAACTGGTATAAGGCATAGCAAGGAGAGACAAAAACAATGTATATTGAACCACCATAACCTAAAATTAGTTTCAGTGTCTGTGATTTTAACTTGCTTGAGGTTTTCTAGCTTAAAATCTTAAGTCTCAGCCGGACGTGGTGGTGTACGCCTTTAATCCCAGCACTCAGGAGGTGGAGGTAGAAGGATTACCATGAGTTTTAGGCCACCCTGAGGCTCCATAGGGAATTCCAGGTAAGCCTGGGCTCTGGTAAAACCCTACCTCAAGAAACCAAAACAACAACAACAACAACAAAAATCTTAAATCTCTTAATCTAATATCTTTAGCTAAGCATATCAGTCTATTACAAATTTAACCTTGATTAAACTCTTTGGGCCTGGGCAACAGGACCCAGCCAGCCCTTAATGCCAGTAGCCCATTTCCAACAAAGGCTCCTGCAGTCTTTCCTTTCCTTAGAAAGCTTATAAGCCAAGCCTTGAAGTTTAATGCTGTCTGCACTTAGTATTTTTAAACTTTCATCTGAATAGTCGATAAAATTTGGCTTACCACTCCAGAAGACACCTTCAGTTGTAAGCACCAAGTCCATGTCTATTTCTCCAAAGCAAAGGTTCCAAAAGATTAACATTCACATGGTCAGGTTCATTTTAGTTCATTCCTCAGTAAATATGAAGACTGCCTTATAACTTATGAGGGTACGCTCACCTGCACATGTACACCAATTACCTCCTCTACGAATGCCTCTCATGGAGCACTAGTCTGCCGGACTCCAAGATCTGCACGTTAGGTGCCAGATGCCGGGCTCCCCCCTGGGCAGGTAGTGCTGAGGGAAGGACCAGGCCTGCTGGTTCCTCCCAAGGGATTAAGGAGGAAGATGAGCATACAACGACTCAGAAACCTCTCCTGGCCACCAGAGAACAACCACACTTGTGGAAGCAGGAACTCATAGGAACTTGCTTTATTGCTATGAGCAGTTGCCTATATAATGTTGGGGATGAAGGCGGGGATTTTAGGACTGAGAGGGGAGAGGTAAAGGCCAATAGTAAACTGTAACTATTGAAATGGTAATTTCAATTGCCACTCGGAGGTGGCAGGTAAGAAGGCATTAGACATCTTGCTGAGTCCTAGCTGGCCAGAGACAGGTCGACAAACTTTAGCTAGGCTCAGGAAGTTCCACCAGGCCTCACGCCTGGGCCTTTCAGGGCCCAACACTACCTACCTTAGTTAATCTTATCAATTTGATGTGATGTACAATCTCAATGGAAACAAACCTCTGCGTTTGTCTTTAAGGGAGTTTCTAAATTATGTTCATTAAGGCCAGAAGACCACTCTTACTCTTGGTGGCACCATCCCATTGGACTGGACAAGAAGGAGAAAGTAAGTTCATCACTAACATTCATCTTTCTTGCTGTGTTTCCTGGACCCTGGACAAAGTGTGACCAATTGCCTGGAGCTCCAGCCACCATACCTGCCCCGTCATGATGGGCTTCCTCCTCAAACCCAGAGCAAAATAAAGCCCCTGAGGCGTAAGCTGATCATATCAGACATGTACTTTCAGTAATGAGACAACTATGTAATTATTTATTCAATTGTCTTAAAATGGCACACATATAAGTACTACATAGAACAAATCTGTATTTAGGTTTTCCTTGGATTTTGTTATCTGCAAGATTTTAAAAAGCACAAGTAATATCTAAGGCTGTGCATTAATTAGGGTTAATTTTTAGCTTATAACATATTTCAAAATATGCATGTCACTTGTTTAATATTTTATGATGTTTGATAAGATAATTTGCATAGCATTCCTGAATCACTAATTTAATATAAGAAAATATTCAAAACACTAAGTAATTAACATATTCAAAATTATTTTTGTCTTATCTTAAAATACATTTTCAAATACATAATTTCACCAAAATCAGTGATATCACTATTATAAACAAGGTGTTTCCTTCCAGCAAAAGTATATGTGTTATTATATTTACACAATGAAAATTTAACATTTTTACTTAATATTTCCATTTCTTAATTAAAACTTAAACTCTTACATAAAATTTTATTTCAGTTAACCAATTATCCCTCTGCTGAAAAAGTAAATTAAAAAATAAATATGCTATGGAAACATGATTAAACTTTCTCTAAAATTTCATGTACCCAATTTTGGATTATAAACCTGAATTTTTTATATAATATTTAAGTTCCTGTATAACAGGATCATCAATCTTTATGAATTTTAATATTAAGGAACTTGACTCCAATAAGCAAGAAAACAACAGTTCACTGCATGACTAAGGTTGTTGTTTATGGAATCAACTTATGTTTGATGCTGTATTAACACAAGAACACCTACATTATTTTGCATAATGCGATTTAATGATTTAATGTCTGTCATGAAAGAATTTGAATGAATTATGTATTTCAATGGATAATGGCAATTCCTGTGATTGTCAGGTAAGATGATATTCTAAGACCCCATTTTCAGTACAATTCCTAAATACACATATGTGCTGTGTACACATGTACACATACACACACACAATCTCTGATTCTCAGTAGATAGTGACTTAAAAGTGAACTCACTAAATTGAACAATTAAGGAAGCATTCCATGATACATGGTACAGATTTTTGCATAAATCACAGAATGAAGCAGAGGTTTCAAGCTTTCCAACTCTCAACTAACAGACAGTAGAGATCTGAAGAAAGCTTACAAATATAAAGTATTTTCATTTAAAGCAAACATGACTACCCACTTCTAAACTTCATACAGGGTAGGTAGCCCTTGCTGAGATTAAAAACACATGTGTGCATCTATAGGCTCATCTCTCTCCAAGGCTCTGGCTTATTTGGGGATCTTGGGAGAACTAAGACAACACCCATGAAACCTTCCTTGGTGACCATATAGCCAAATATCTACTAAAAGAACATCACCAGGTGAAAAGGCTATGGACCTGTGGGACTGCTTTTAGATTGGTAAGCACTCAGGTTGGCCACATTTCTAGAAATAGAGTATAACACCAAGAATTAGAGATATAGGGTTGAACAGTTAAGCCACTTGCCTGCAAAGCCTAAGGATCAGAGTTCAATACCCTGGTGCCCATGTAAAGCCAGATGCACTAACTGGAACATGCATCTGGAGTTCATTTGCAGTAGCAGGAAACCCAGTAGAGTCCATGCTCACTCTCTCCATGTCTGCCTTTTTCTCTCTTTCTCTCTGTGTTTCTCTCAAACAAGGAAATAATGAAAAAACTTTTAAAAATCATTAGAGATATAAATGAGAAAGTTATATCTAGAATAAACCACAGCCATGTGCTCTTACAAACATGAAATCATGTGCTACACAAGGGAAAATTGTGTACACAGTTTACTCACAATTATGTGAAAGTGGAATGATGCAGAGCTTTAGCTGTCATAGTTCTAGAAGCACTGTGCAGGCTGCTGTGGGGGGAAAGCCATCAATAGTCTGAGCCAGCAATGGACCCTGTGAACTATGCAACATAGCTGTCCAGGCAAGATGAGCACACCAGTTCAATACTGGTTGAATGCTATAGGGGTAACCAACTGCTTTTTGATGGATTTGAGGCCCACTCTACAGGGTGGAATTCATGCCTGATACTGAAACCCAACCCAAAAGCCTATGGCAAGGAAAGCTATAGGTCCTGGGAAGAGGGAGGAAGCTACTATTGTTTAACTAAACAAATATGTTATGCCCATGAAATAGCTCTCTGAATACTTATATTTATGTTCACATAGCAGGGCTTCTTTTAGCAGATGCCGGTGGCTACTGGGGATACTCAACCCTTGTCAAAATGCTGAGAGCTTGCAGCTAAATGCTGAGCATTGAAGGAGGCATCTCTGTCCAGCTGCTGAACTGTGTATCATTACAGAAGGCAGAAAGAATGTCAGAGCAAGAGGGTGAGGAGGAGTGCTTCACAGCATTGTTTTCCAAACATTAGGTGACTTTTGTGTTCATGACCTCACAGCAGCTATCATTGCCTGCAATAATGGGCCCATCAACATGTCACCATGGAGCATAAAAGAAGACAAAAAAAAAAAAAATAAGAAAGAAAAAAAAGACATCAAAATAGAAGGAAGACTGGTTGAAGAGAAGGAGTTCAGTAAAAGGAGCATAAGAGAAGACGATAAGAGATAGTGATGGGGGACTGGAGAGATGGGTTAGTGGTTAAGGCATTTGCCTGCAAAGCCAAAGAACACAGGTTCAATTCCCCAGGACTCACGTTAGCCAGACGCACAAAGGGGTGCATGCATCTGGAGTTCGTTTGTAGTGGCTGGAGGCCCTGGTGATCCCATTTTCTCTTCTTCTTTCTCTTTCAAATAAATAAATAAATAAAAATAATTAAAAAAAACATTATAAAAAGAGATAGTGGTGGGAGAAGATTATGGAGAAAATGACCTATGCACACAAATAAAAATTATAAATGAGAGTTATAAAATTTGTTTTATTAAAGGATCATTTATGTTTCAAAAATAAGTGAATAAATAAAACCATGGAACACAGTACTGACAAAATAAATACACAAACAAGAAGAAATTCAAGATTTATGTATAGAATCAATAGAATGTACAGTAAATGAGTTTGCCAATCTAGGATGTAGATATTATGGGGAGTGTTTCTGTTTAAAAGAAAATTAAGAAATTAAGGATTTTAAGACAAACCTAAGGATTTAGAAGACTAATCAGGAAGAATTGTAATATTCTACTAGAAATGTCACAAAAATTCAGAAAATGACCCCTAAAACTGTAGAATGTTTATTTTCTAGATTATGCCAAAATTCTATATTGCTCAATAAAATCAATGAGGAAGCTTTAACACTATTATTGGAGAAATATTAAAATCAAACATATGCCCCCAAGCATGAAAATTTTAATACAGAAGTATATCTGCATCATAAGTAATTCTAGTGGTCAGCACCTCACTGCATCCCTCTCTGTTTCTAGTGTGGTGTGTCCTCTTTCCACATTGCGTTAGAATTCAGTTTGTCAGAGACCATTGCATCTGAATGCAGTTATCATTAGCTACTGAAACGGAGGCTGTTAGTGGCCCTGCCAGTGGAAATTTATCCTGTTCAGGGAAGAGGAAAATGTCATTGAGAGGCAAAGTAAAGTTCAATGTGAAAGAAAATAAATGCTTATTGAAATTTGTCAAGCTACACATTTTAACTGTCTAAATTACTTTTTCTAAATACTTTAGTGATTTAGGAATATTTCATAATCTGAACCACGGTTTAAGAGAATTGGAAGTCTATATATAGAAAGAGTAACAGACTATGTATGAGTAATGCCCATGGAGTTTAAAGAAGTTAATATGACTTACTGAGGAAATTAAGATTGTAGACCACAATGCTAAAGGCTTTAAAAAATTCTGACTTTCTTTTTTCTTACAGTGCAGAGGATCAGAAAAATCCCCATCAACATTGCCATTTTCCTCACATTCTAGCCAGTTCATATTATGCTATATTGGCCAAGAGGACATAGATGAGTATAAATAATATAAATAAATAAATAATATAGGGATTATTTAAAAGCATTTATGCCTCAGATATTTAGCACGCTATTTCTCTCCCTTCTTTTCAAGGATATATCCCCTGTGAAGATAAGCAATTTAGATGCTAAAATTTCATTGAAAGAAAATTCTAAGGTATTCATAATCTTAATTTCCATATTAGACAAAATCATCAATTATTCTGAAACATAGAATGAGAAGCTCAGTAGGGAAAGGCTGGAAGAGTTTTGAGAAACACACAGCAATGTGCTCTCTGATACTTAAACTGCTGACAGAACCAAAAAAAAAAAGTATACCTGGGAACATTACTTGGTACAGCTGGCAAAAGGCAAAGGAAAAGATATTTAAGTGGCAAACAGTAGAAGGTCACACACTTGTAATTGCGCACACATATGCTGTGAACCACCAGGGTGTCAGGGGGAACGTAAAGTTCAGCCAAGCTGAGACAACAGAGGCCACATCCAGGAGCTCCTTGGGCTTGGATTATCAAGGCAGCGTGATTTACCAGTTGCAGCTTTTAATTGGTCTGTTTTCACTAGCAATGAAACTGAATTCACAACTATTTTTCTCTTGGTGTGATGTTACTTGCAATGCACATGGATCACATTAGATTCAAACTATGTATTACTAACTCAGTCTGTCATAGAGGGTTTTTCATGTATTCTCCTTATTCACATAATAACAGTGTTGTTTTAAATGTGTACGCCTTTAGCTATTTCGAAGTGTGGAGGCAGGCTCTTCCCTTAAAGTGACTGAAGTCACAAACGAAAGGAGGCTGACCACCGACCAGCATGAGAAGCAGAAAGAGACAGAATGACAGGGTGAAAAAGCGGAAAGGTGACTTCAGAGTAGAAGGCTACTGTACATCCTGGAGGAAAAAGTACACTCAACAATCCATGTCGCAGGAAGTGGCATTTTAATAAACACATTAAGAACGTGAGTTACTTTATCTTTGGATAACCACATATGTCAAACTTTTTTTGTTTGTTTTGTGACATAGCATCTAGTTACTTGTCCTATTTTGTAGAACGTACAACACAGCAGAATTATTCCAAGTTGGTGCACATGGATATCTCAGCTTACCAAGGGTAGCACTATGGTCGTCTGAGATCTAATTTGGATTGACATTTTATCTTTGAGAAAAACATTATATTTGATAACGTATAGTAAATGAAAAGATCCCTCAGCCACTGGGAGAAGCTCCTGATGGATGTCAGCACTTTCTGAGCAGAACACGTGGGCTTCCATGAGAGACCCGATCTGCAAGACTCTCACCCCTCCCGCCCTGTGCTGCTTGATGCCACAGGTGGCTGGCTGGCTATGTAGAACATCTGAGACAGATGTGTCCATCAAGCTCTGGTTATTGTTACCACTCTACTTGAAATATACATGCTCCACTGGCAATCCAGGAAGACCCAGAATGATGACCACAAAGTATATTTACTTCTACATTAAATGCATTATTATCTACAGCACTTTTGACAAAAAAAGACATAATTTGGTCAGTGAGCCCAAACCCCTTGCATTGTGGCATTTACAATCCACTGAAGATACAAAGCGTGGGAGAAAAGAAAAGCCAGATGACACAAATCACAAACTCGGTACAATGCAGCAGCTCCAGTATTCCTGACTCAGATAGATAAATGTTAATCCAAATAGTTCAAAATCCCTTTTTAGCATGAACTTGCAGAGAAATCCTACTTTGAGGGCTAGTCCATAAAATTGACCAGGTTGCTTGAAATTACCTTTCCTCCTTTGCTTTGTACATATGATAAACTGAAATCCACAGTCCCATCCAACTCTTACATACCCACCCATCTTAGGTTTAATTTCTCTAGGACATCACAGAAACTTAAATGTCCTCAATCAGTACCTACAGAACATCACAGGCCCTGCCTCAACTACCACCACTGATGCCCATCTATGAAGAATTCTGGGACTAACAACAAAAAAGACCCCAAGTACGTACTTGTATACTCTGCAGTCAGGCAGGAATTCTTTCTGGGAAAGAAATCACTAATGGCAAATTATCTACCGGTTCCTTAGAGCAGATACCAGGCAAACATGTTCCCCACTTGTATATTTTAATTCCAATCATTTTAATTATAATTTTCAAACGTGCACATGATCTATTTTGCTAGCACTAGCCTCTCATTACCTTCTGCCTTCCTTCTGTTGTCACCTCCCCTCCAACTCCACTTCACTGAACCCCTCTTTCTCATTAGTTCCTTTTCAAATTTGATGTCGTCTTTAAAAGAAAAATGAAGCTATCCCAACAGACATGCTTTTTATGTGAAAGAGCGAGAGTGAGACTGAGAATGAGATAGAGAGGAGAGAAAGAGAGAGAGAGAGAGAGAGAGAGAGAGAGAGAGAGAGAGAGAGAGAGAGAAAGAGAGAGGAGAGAGGAGAGAGAGAGAAAGAGAGAGAACTGGTGCTCTAGGGCTTCCAGACACTGCAATTGAACTCTAGATGAGTGGGTGTCCTTTTGTTCATGTGTGACCTTGCGCTTGCCTCACCTTGCGTGTCTGGCTTAAGTGGGATCTGGCTAGTGGAACATGAGTCCTTAGGCTTCACAGGCAAGCACCTTAGCCTCTATGCTATCTCTTCAGGCCCATTTTAATGCCCTTTAAATTTTTTGTCCCTGCTCCATCATCCACAGCAAAAAGTTGACAAGCCAAATATTGTGCAAGTCAGGCACAGGTAACAAGTGTAGAGGCTTCATGACGGCAACAGTCACTTCCTATCCCAAAAATGTCTTTCCAAAACACCACCCACTCCCTGCCATACTCTGAGCTCAGGCATCCTGTCTGCTCCCTTTCCCATGATGCTTGTTGAGCAATGGAAATTGTATTACAGATGTCTTGTTTAGCACTGAACACTCAAAAACTATTTGTTCCTAGGACTCTGACTAGCTTTGACTCTCCCCCCATAGTCACCACTATATGAGGAAAGAAGCCTCTCTGTTCAAATGGGAGAATAAGCACACATGAATATTGAGAGGGCGAGCTGGTGGGCACAACATGTCCGTTTAGCCCAACAACAACAGAAGTTTCAACCCACAAGGGTATGACCTTCCCAGCCATGGGTTGTTGGTATCAGGCATGGGTTCTCTCCTTGTGGAGACCATCAGAGCAAGATACCTACATAGTGGACTATTTTACAGATTACAGGAGCTCTAAGTTTACAAAATCTTAAGCAGAACAGTGAGCAAAACAAGCACTTCAGAGCTCATGTCTTGAAAAGGTACTGTCAGGAACTAGCACACGTCACTTTTGGCTCATTTCCTTGTAGAACCAGGTCAAAGATATTGGAAATGAATCTGGTGAAGCTGGTAAATCACATTTTTCTGTACAATTCTTGAAGAGCAATAGCGTTATCTTTCATTTGTTTTGCATTTTAAATTAAGATGTTCTCGATAATTTAAATTGATTTCACACAATTGTGTTCCCTTGAAGGTAGAATTTATTTTTGTTTTATTCCCTTTATATTTTTAGCACCTAAAAGTGCTTCAGACACATAATGGGGCCACATAAATATACATAGTGAAAAAAAAATATCAACCGAAGTATCCTGTATGCCTTTGCTTCTGTGAGATAAAATGTAGCATAGGAACAAAGGGGACTTTTTTCCTATTGACTTCTGCTTTCTTTCAATTCTTTCCATGTATGTCAAAAATTAGAAAATTGCAAAGAGTGCTTGAGGAAACATAGTGGGGCATCACCAACTTTCTGAGCTAAATATCTAGAATTCTTTCATCAGTCAGGACAAAAATCTAACTCAAAGATGCGTTGTTATAGTCAGGTTCATATTGCTGGCAGAAATCACCCCAGCAAGAGCAGCTTTGGGGATAAAAGGGTTTATATTGCCTTACTGGCTTAGGGGACACTCCACAATGGCAGGGAAAACAATTGCATGAGCAGAGGGTGGTCATCACCCCCTGGCCAACATAAGGCAGACAATAGCAACAAGAGAGTGTGCCAAACACTGGCAAGGGGAAACTGGCTATAACACCCATAAGCCCGCCCCCAACCATACACTCCTTACACTCCTTACAGGAGACATTAATTCCCACATCCCCATCAGCCGGGAACCCAGTGTTCAGAACACTTAAGTTCATGGGGGGCGCCTGAATCAGACCACCACCTGTGTTAAGCCTGGTGTAGCTCAGTGGCAACATAAATGCGTAGCATACTCCACGTTTTACAATACTGATGGGGGGGGGGCAGGAAATAGATGCTCAGTGATAAAGAGCTCTTGTTGCCCAAGCATGTGGGCCCAAGAGAGCTGAGAAAATCCAAGACCACTCAAGTGTAATTCCCCAGCACCCACATAAATTGCTGAGCATGGACATAACCATCTGTAAGCCCAGTTCTATTGGAGAGGGGAAATCTGAGAATCTTTGGGATGAAAATGGGAAAAAAAAAAAAACAATGGCTCTGAGTTGAGTGAAATATTCATATCAGCTGCACGTAGTGGCACACGCCTTTAATACCAGCACATGGAAAGATGAAGTAGAAGGATTTCAGCCCGAAACTACATAGTGAATTCCAGGTCAGCCTATGCTATGTACTAAGAGCTGACTTCAAAACTTAAAAAAAAGAAAAATAAAAAATAAGCCGGGCATGGTGGCACATGCCTTTAATCCCAGCACTCGAGAGGCAGAAGTAGGAGGATCGCCAAGAGTTCAAGGCCACCCTGAGACTCCATAGTGAATTCCAGGTCAGCCTGAGCTAGAGTGAGAACCTACCTTGAAAAACCAAAATAATAATAATGATAATAAACAATTTAAAAGAATAAAATAAACCGCACATCAAGGAAACATGTTATTGTGTGAAAAGAGGACGGTTCATATGGCCTCTGGCTTCCACACTTGTGGAAGATACATGCATCTGCACACACACACACACACACACACACACACACATGCATACACTACACACACATAATAAACCCTACATTCTCTATACAAACACACAACCAAAAAATAAAGAAATAAACCCAATGATACATTTTCAGTCATGGCTAGGTAGGTACTCTTATTTATGTCCTCAAGGATCTTAGACATATTATTTTATTTTGTTTTCCTTCTCAGTTCTCCGTTTCTTTTCACTGACATTATTCTCAGACAGACTTTAGCATAGGGACTCAAGATGCCCAGTGGGCATTTCCAAATTTACATACCACTGCAGTTTGAGTTTCTAGAGAAAAAGATGATATGGTTCTTGATATATCACTCCAATCAAGGTTACAAGGCAAAAGAAAATAGTCTCATGGTCTCAACATAGAATATATATATATATATATATATATATATATATATATATATATATATATATATATATATATATATATATATATGCTGAGCTCCTGAATCTTACTGGTTAGAGCTGAAGACCAAAAGTTGATATAAAGCTTGCCTTACTTGGGGCTAGGTATAAAACTCATGTCCAGTACATGTAGCCTGAAAAGAAACACTAAGATCTTAGTCCTGTTTTCTTCTGAGGCACAAAGCACATTCCACTCTCATTTTCAAATAGATTTGCCAGACATTATTCATTCTTCAGAGCTGTTAAATACATCATTTCCTCTTTCTAGACTATTTTTTGTTTTTCTCCTTATCTGGTCTATGTGACCTAGGTGCTAGCCTTCCATTTAGTGATTTCTTTCTAGGTTAGGAAAAAGGAATTGTTTTCTGTTTGAAAAAAATTACCAAGAATTTCCACCTACTTATCCTTACAGAGACACTTATGTTTAAACCATTTATTGATTTTTGATCACTTTACCTGAAGGAGGACGGTGTTCTAGAACATTGTCTTCTTCATTAGGGTTCTAGTCTGTGATGCACTGCATCTGGCATAAGGTCGGCACTAAAAATATGGGCTAATGATTCATAGAATAGGAGCCAACTAAATATTCAACAACCAACTCATCTTGTAGGAAGACAAACTTGAGTAAAGAGCTGGATGGTTCATATTTCAGGATTCACAAGCACGGTTTCTGACGCCCAGTCTTCTTTGGACTTGTTTGTTTGCTTTACCTTATTTTGTCTGTGTGTCTGCCTATCTGTTTGCATTTCTACCATTCTCCACCCATCTGTCTATTCTGTCCAGAGTCCCATGTGGCTGACCTCTAGAAATATACTAGTAGTTACGATGCTGTCTATAATTGCTTAGTGCATTGGTCAGGGCTCTCTACAGGAAAAGACGTGGTAGAATGCATAGATATTACAAGGGGAGGTGACCAGAAAGACTTCCAACTGATAGGAGCTGGAAAGCCAACAGTGGTTGTTTGCACTCTGGAGACTCTGAGACCCCAACAGCTGATCAGTCATGAAGTTGGGTGCTTCCCCAGTCCCAATCTGGGGCTGAAGGCAAGTTGCTGGTCTT
Organism: Jaculus jaculus; assembly: GCF_020740685.1. Taxonomy (NCBI): domain Eukaryota; kingdom Metazoa; phylum Chordata; class Mammalia; order Rodentia; family Dipodidae; genus Jaculus; species Jaculus jaculus. The sequence continues at coordinate 80,398,306 of NC_059114.1, forward strand.
CGGTCCACATCGGGTGGCTGAAGAAGATAGGTTCTGACTTCAGAGAAGGATGGTGGCAGTAGGAGAAACAACGACTGCAGTGGGGAGCAATGTCACCAGCAAGACACGGAGGCAGGACAAGAAGCTTGACCTCTGGGAGAGGACCTCTTAATTTCTGGTGCCCCTGCCAGAAAGCACTCCCCACTCTGGAGAAGGCTTGTTTTTCTTCAGTTCATCTTTCCTGGAACTCCCCCTCCGGAGTCACCCAGAGTCATTTTAATTCCATATCTTAGCGGAACCCAGATCCTATCAAGTAGAAAGCTTGAAAATCAAGATTAACGCTCACACATAGCACAGTAAGGTTACCCCAGCCTGTCTGCCTCAGGCTCTACTTTTGTTTCTGGGAACATACCTTTCTATGTAAGTACTATTTCTTTCCTTAGCATGTATTCACTCCAGACTCATAGTTGGCATGTATTTCTCAAATCTGCGTGGTTCCGACTTTCCCTCTTTCTCAATTGCATGCGCATTGCTTCTCATCCCCTGCTGTGCGCACCGCATGCCTTCCCGGGCTTCAGCCAGCTGCACCTGCCGCCCTGGCTGCTTATCCCTGTCTCACATCTCTGCGCCGCATCATCGCCCCTCTGCCTTCTGCGGTGCATGGTGTCATATTTCAATACAGGAAGAAATTGTATTTAAAATAAACTGAGTAAAACAGACATTCCTAGATTCTGACACAGGGGAAATTGCATGCCATCTGCCCTCCATACGGAGCCCTTTGCCTGAGGGCCACGGCTACATTACCCAGGTAAGCTCTTATGATTGTGGAAATTGCACTGCAAACTACAAATCGTGGCTGTCATTCTAGACCCGCTGTCCTTTTGCCGCCCTCCATTCTGCCATGCATTGTTAATTCCCCCACCCCCTTCACTGCATACAGGTTGACAACTCTTCCCTGGAATACAACTGCTATTCTTTGCATGGGACATAGAACATGTTACCCATTGTTTCCTTGTGCCTGCAGTTTCCCAGTGTAAAATACAGGATTATTTCTAAGGAAAACTACACATTTTACATACTTAGGGGATAATAAGTCATCTTAAATCCCATCCTCTGAAAAAGTAATTTACAAAAGCAAGTTAGAATACTAAACCTTTAAAACTTGAAAAAATAAAGGGACTATGACATCACAGCAGCCAAAAAGAAAAATATCAAAGTATGGTTAAAAAAAAAACGATTTTCCAGTATTTACCACAGCCATTTGTAAATAATACAGGATAATAGTTATTTGCCAAGTAGGGCAAGTATTATATTGAAATAAATCATACATATATCAAAATGTGGAGATCTGAATTCAACAGGGCTCAACGTGCAACTCTTGTAAGAACCAACCTATTATCTATCCCTCCAGAAATGTCTCTCATGTTCACTTCAACTCAACCTCATTTTAAATATTTTATTTATTTATTTGTAAGGAGAGGGGGAGAAAGAGAGAGAGAATAGAGAGAAATGAGTGCACCAGTGCCTGTAGCCACTGCAAATTAACTCCAGATGCATGCACTACTTTGTGCACCTGGCTTACGTGGGTCCTGAGGGCTTGAACCCCAGGCCATTGGATATCGCAGGCAAAAACTTTAACTGCTGGGCCACCTCTCTAGCTTCCCTCAACTTCTAAAGTAAATATTATTCTTAAGAGTATGAGATTAGCTTTCATTGCTTTTGAATTTCATACAAATGGAATGACAGATTACATATTCCTTTGATTCTTGCTTTCCCTATGCTTCATGTTTTGATGTTCATTTGTTACTGGCAGTTTTCAAAACTACGCTTATTTTTGTTGGCAAGCATTATCTCATTGTGTAAATACTACCCTAACTAGTTCATTCATGACCATGTTGATTGAATTGGGTTTTGAAAATTTTGTCTATTTTAAATAAGGTTGCTGTGAGAATTCATATGCAAGACTTTTGACACATCATTTTAGTTGTTTATTTTATTTATTTATTTATTTATTTATTTATTTAGGTAGGCCTCACTTTACCTCAGCCTGACCTGGAATTCACTATGTAGTTTCAGGGTGGCCTTGAACTCATGGTGATCCTCCTACCTCTGCCTCCCGAGTGCTGGGATTAAAGGCCTGCGCCACCACACCCGGCTTCACTGTTTTGACGTCTCTTGATTAAATTCCTTTTTGTTTATTTATTATTAAATTTTATTTTTAATTGGCATGCAGAGATTTGGGTATCAGTTTTCATGGCACATGATTTGTTTTAGTTGAGTCTAACTCTCCTCTCCTTCCCTTCCACCCTTCCCCCAATTACCCTCTGCATACCCCAATATTCTCCCCTGCTCCCTTTCTGTCATGTGTATCTTCTCGCACTTCTCTCACCCCTTGTGGTGGTTTGAATAGATGGCCCCCAAAATATTCAGTTTTTTATTTGTTTGTAGTTTGCCACCTGGCTGGAGGCAATGCCACCGGTGTATCTTGAGGTGTGGTGGTGGGTTTCAGATTTCAATCTAAAGATATGCAAAGTGCTCCTAGCTGGAGTTCCGGAAGTGTGTTCCTAAAGCTTTTGGCTGTAGGCTTGTGCTTCTCTCTCTCTGCTTGGGCCTTTGAAGGCAGGCCAGCTTCTTCTGCCATTATGGAACTTCCCCTGGATCTATAAGCTTCAATAAATATCCCTTCCTCCATAACTGTGCCTGGTCTGGAAGTTCATCTCAGTGAACCTGAAGCTGTCTGCTACACCCCTCTTCCTGGTCATCTCATTACACCAGCTCTTGGTTACTGTTCTATCTTTCTATGTTTTACCCACATTTACCCCCTTATATTTCCATAGCCATATTTATTACAAGCTAGGGTCCACATATCAGAGAGAACATGCAGTTTTGTTCTTTCAGTTTGGGTCACTTCACTGAGAATAATTTTTTCCAGATCCATCCATTTTCCTAATGTCCTTTTTTCTTTCCATATTGCTGAGTAGCATTCCATATGCATTCATCTGCTGATGGACACCCAGGCTGATTCCAAGTCTTCGCTGTTGTAAATGGAGCAGCAGTAAATGTGGGTGTGCAAGTGTATCTGCAGTGAGATGTGGAGTGTTTAGGGCCTATGCCCAGGAGTGATTTTATCCTTTCTTCATTATAGGGCAGACTTACATTTAACTTTACAGGTAGAGTCACACTTTTCTTAAGTCATTGCTGCACTATGTTTTTCCTTCACCAAATTATGAGACTCTAGGCCTCATAAAAGTTGGTGCTTCCTGAATATTTTATTTTACTTTCTTTATTGAGTGTGAGATAGGTTAATTATCTGAAATCTAATTACTTCTGATTCTCATGCCATTGCATATTGGCTTTTCATATATATTTTATTCATTCATTTTGACCAGCATTATTGTTTTTCTTATTACCTTATAGAAAAATCCTATCCTTGAACATCTAGGGTATAAATATCTTGTATTTAAAATCTTGGTGTGTTTATTCATTTACTTAGTGGAATCATTTGAAAAGCAATGCATATTTCTAAATAATGAGATTTTTATATTACAAAAATTTATCAATTTTTACATTAAAATAGCATCCTACCTTGTTATCAATGTTCCTTGTTATTAATCATTTTTATAAAGGTTTAGACATCAGTATAGTGTTATTATATCATGTCCTTTTGTTTGGGCTTCCTTATGCCCCATCTAACATCCTTTTCCTGTCTTAAGAGCTTACCAATGAAATCATATTGCCTTTATAGGTCGCTGTGTCTTCCTGGGTTCAAACATTCTGTTTGTGAGAGATTCCTAGGCATTTTTGATGACAGTGGATACTTTTGAGAGATCTTCATCAAGGATTGCATTAAGGAGCCCAGATGGTATTTTCTTAGTATATTCTTCACGAATACACTGGATGCATGTATATGCAATAAACAAAATTCAGTGTTTACCACATCATAAGGTACATATTGTCAACTTGATTTAGTACTATTGATGTTCACCTTAAAGGCCTGGTTGATGTGATAACTATCTACTTTCTCCACTATAATGTTATTCTCATGCACCTCCCTGATCCACTTAACCCACTACAGATTTTGGTAAAAGTCACTATGCATATTTATAACTTGAGAAATAAAGACTTAAGCATCACCCTGGGGTATCTATATAAATCATTTTAAATATCTTTTCAGTGGAGGCCCAGTAGTTGATTTTACATCAGGATGGACTCAGAACTGACAAAGTATACATTTGAGTTGTAATATCATGATATTTAGACCATTTTATTGCTCAAAATATGTGTGTTCCTTCTATTGAGAAATATTTCAGATGATCCATGTGTTCATAAAGGATACCGCAGCATTTAGTTTGTGTATGTGATTTATTTAATTATTAAGAGAAGGCTGGGCTGGAGAGAAGGCTTGGCAGCTAAGATCTTTGCCTTCGAAGCCTAAGGACTCATTTTTGACTCACCAGGTCCCGCATAACCCAGACTCACAGTGATGTAAGCATGCAAGGCTGAGCATGTGCACAAGGGGGCATATGTGTCTGGAGTTTGGTTGCAGTGGCTGTACACCCTGACATGCCAATTCATTCTCTCTCTTTCTCATTAGAAAACAAACAAAAAAAGCAGTCTATTAGACTTGTCTCAAAAAAGGAAACTTTTCCATTGAGCAGTTTTAATCTTGCTGAAAGATGTGAAGAAAGAACCAAGTTCCCGTATTTTCTCTTTACTTTCCCACAAAATCCTTCATACTATTATCATTTTGCATTAATTTTTTGTATTTGTTATATTTACTGAGCCATGATTAATTCATTGCTATTAATAAGCTCATCACCTGCATTAGGTTATACTTAAATTATTGATTCTAAAGTTTTTGATAAATACATAATGTGTAATCACATTATCGTGCAGAATAGTGTTACTCTCCTACTTCCTGTACTGCATTCATATGTCCCTCACACTATTAACTCAAAATATTTGAAAATCACTTACCATTCTGTCTATATAGTTTTGTGTTTTCCAGAAAGATCTAATTTTGGAATAAGTTATGCTACCTTTTTCAGATTTTTAAAATATTTATCAATATGTATTTTCATATCCTCTGTAATACTTAATGGTAATTGTCAACTTGGCAGGATCTAGAATCATTTAAGAATCAAAGATCTGGGTCTGTCTACATTGAGGATTCAAGAATGTACTAGCTGAGATGGGAAGACTGGTATTTAATAGCAGTGGCTCCCTGCCATGTCTGGGACACAAAATGATCAACTGAGCTTCATGCTTGTGCCACCATAGTTTGCCCACTGTGATTCACTATACCTTCAAATTATAAGTGAAAATACACTCTTTGTTAAGTTGCTTTTGTCATGTATTTTTCTTACAGAACTAAGAAATGCTACTAATAACCCCTCCTTGTCTGTTTATGGCTTGAAAGCTCAATTCTCACCACTAAATAACACTGAAGTGTGTGGGTATACTCCAATTTGCTTATTCATACACCTATTGAAAGACATTTGAGTTGCTTCTAATTTTTTGGCAATTATACTTGCTGTATATGTTGTTGTGAATGTCTTCTTTCGTAGACCTTTGTACTGATACACATTTTCAAAACATCTCAGTGAATATCAAGAACAATGTCATATGTTAAGCTTGTATTTAATTTTGTATGAATTTATAAACTGTCTTTTGGAGGGGTACATCATTTTTTTTTCATTCCAACTAGCAGTGAATGAGAATAATTGCTGTTCTACATGTTTAAAAGCATTTGATGTTAGTGTCTGAGGTTAGAAATCCTCCATATTTTAATCATATTTCATTTGTACTTTAATTTCCAATTCTGTAATGGTATGTGTGGTAGTTTGATTCAGGTGTCTACCATAAACTTAGGTGCTTTGAATGCTAGGTTCCCCAGCTGATGGCATTTGGAAATTAAAGCCTCCTGGAGTCAGAGTATTTTGGGGCTGAGCTTCTTGGTGTTATAGCTGGTCTCCCCTTACCAGTTTCGGCACACTCTCTTACTGCTGTTGTCCACCTGATATTGGTGAGCAGGTGATTCCTTCTGTCTGCTCCTGTCCTCATTTCCCTGCCATCATGGAGCTTCCCCTTGAATCTGTAAGCCAAAAAAAAAAAAACAAATTTTTTCCCTACAAGCCGATATGGTTGGGTAATTTCTGCCTGCAATGCCAAACTGACTGCAATGTTATGAGAGTATATTTACATATTTATTCATTAATTTGCTTATTTAGGAGAGGGAACAAGGCAGATAGAAAGTGAATGGGTGTTCCAGGGCCTCTAGCCACTGCAAACAAACTCCTGACACATGCACCACCTTATGCATATGGCTTTATATGTTTGCATAGGTACTGGGGAATTGAACCTTGGTCTTTTGGCTTTGCCTGCAAGCTCCTTAACTGCTAAGCTATCCACCCATGCCAAGAGCATATTTTATTTGCGCTGCAGTATCCTTGTACCCTCAGGTGTATGTGATTCAGTTTTCTACTTAGTTCCCACCTAGAAGAATGTTCATGAGATTAAGCCCTATGGGAGGAGTAGCTGAGTCTCCATGGGTGGGCCTCGAGGCTGAGGGCAGCCCTGTCTATTCAGAGCAAGCTCTTGCTTGTTTTGTTCACTCTCTGTTCTGGTTGTATGACAAAGTGGGCCAGCTTCATCTGTCATGACAAGGCTTCCCCTGTAAATTGTAAGTCTGAAATAATCAATTTCCTCCCCTAAATTGCTTCTGGTTGCATGTTTTCTCCCATAAATGAGAAGGTAACTACAAAAGCATATTTTTGCCTCTTCTTTCTAGACATATCCCTTCATAATATACATATGAATATAGTTACAAATGTGCATATGTTTCCTAACAATGGGGCACAATTAGATGCATCAGGCTCATTTTAAATGTTGCTTGTGCCAATTCAAGGATCAAGATATTTCTCAACAAAGTCTCAGTGCCTTGATTTGTAGTATATTGTTACAAAACAAAATTGGCATTAGACTTTCTTGCTGAGAACAAGAGGGCCGTTGCTTCTGTGCCGTCTTACCTGACAGTGTGAGGTAGGTTACATATGTTGGCTGACACATGTAGATGGCATTCTTTAATCCATTTTTTTTTCCCAGAACATCAGAATAACAGTGACTTGCTTAATGCATAAACAGTGGAATTTTATTTGCCTTACAGCTGCAGGCTAGGAAATAGATATGTTATAAGTTGGTGGAAAGACAAGAGAGCGTTTATGAGACAGAGAGAGTTGGGCAACCCTATCTTTTATTATGACTTCTTTCTGGTGAATACTAACCTAATCCCATGACTTATGTAAACCTTTTAAATGTGGCCTCCTGTAACATAAAAGTTGCCATTACAAAAGGGAGGAAAGGGCTCAGCACAAGAAAATACTGGACCAAGACAAGACCAGAACTAGCAGGATAAACGCCAACTGCCAGTGTCTGATAGCTGGAACTCAGGAGGGACTTGATTGGGTCTTTCAACCTCTCCAGCTCTGTTGCCTGGGAGCATGTGGGGTCTCCTCCTCCTTTGGGCCATATCCATGATATCCATTCTGAGCCTATCCTTTTCTTGGTGGATGTCTCATGCTTCTGGAAGTCCAACATCTTGGGGTCTCCATTTCTACTTAGGTTGCACCTTCACAGATTCATGCATTGGAATGCAGGGCCTGCTGCAGAGAAGCTGACACTGCCATGCACTGCCGACCCGCAAAGGCTCTCTGCAGCCAAGAGAAAAGACTCCATGACCCCTTCATTCCAGGGCCATATGGGTGATACTGTCAAGTTCTGCTCCAGTTCAGGAAGGAGTCTGCCTGTTAGACCATAGGCATTGCAGCCTGTGTGTGTGTGTGTGTGTGTGTGTGTGTGTGTGTGTATAGTGCGGGGAGCAGGGAACTCTTCTAGTATTCTCCCTTCAGGCCTCCTCCTTTCAAAATAATTTGCAATTTTATAAGCGAGGGGCCTAAGTGGGTGTGCTATTACCTCAGGGGACTTTTCCTGGTGTCCTATTGCATAGCAGTAGGCTTCATGTTGATAGTGGTACTCTCCTTACCAATTATAGCCTTCTCAGCATAGTTTGTGGGGATTTTCAGCTTGCTCCTTTCCCAACCAAAGGGCACATTTTTTGTGTATCTTTGCTCTGTTTGCAGCTCTCTCTCACTATAGACTTCAGTTTGAGTAGTCAACCAAAGGCATGCCACAGACTCAGTGCTACTCAACCGTGAAATTTCTCCAGCCGAAATCGTCAGTCAATTATCTTTAAGTTGGGTGTTCATCAAGTTCGCAGGATGTGGACAGAGTGTAGCCAAATTCTTCCGCACAGTATCAACTGAGCTACCTGTAGGCCAGTTCCCAGTATACACCTGCATTCCATTGAACCTTTATGAAACAAGTCACTACCATCCTTGTGTCTCTCCGCCTTCCGGTCTTTCACACTCGTACCAGAATGGCTCCATAATCTGTGATGAGAGAGCTGGTTCTCTAGCTCAGAATTCCTAATGCAAACTACTTCAAATAACTGTCTTCTACATTCCTACTGCAAATTAGTGCTAAATGTTTACAAGCCAAATTGCCAGGTTGATCACAGCAATGGCTCCAGCCCAGGTGACAATTTTCTGTAGTGGTCATTTTCTTATTCCTGAAACAAAATATTTGATCAGAAGCAACGTAAAGCAGAAAAGGGTTTATTTTGGCTTATAGTTCTGAGGAAATACTTTCCATCATGATTGGAAAGTCTCAGCAGGCTGAGCAGGCTGGCGTATCACTTGGTATTTTCTGTTTTTCTAACTTTTCTAATTCTTTGATATGTAGCAATAAGTTGTTTATTAGCCATCTTTCTGCTTCTTAATACAGGTATGGATTTCCTCATAGTGACACACTTGCCATATCTCAGGTGTTTGGTATGTCATGACTCCACATTCACTAGTCTGAAGAACGTTTATTTATTTATTTATTTTTTTTTTCGAGGTAGGGTCTCACTCTGGCTCAGGCTGACCTGGAATTCACTATGTAGTCTCAGGGTGGCCTCGAACTCATGGTGATCCTCCTACCTCTGCCTCCCGAGTGCTGGGATTAAAGGCGTGCGCCATCACGCCCGGCTTCTGAAGAACATTTTTAAACATATTTCTTTGTGCTTTCTGAATCCATTGTTCAAAAGCAATTGTTTAATTTCCATGTTGAAAGTTTTACTTGCTATACTTCCTACTCCTATTTTCTACATTTCCCACCAGTCCCAGAGGCCCTCTTGTTTCAGGTCTGTTACCATGTACTCATTTCTCTGGATTAAAGATATTGGACACAGACCCATCCACACCTTTCCCACCCCACACTTACACAATATTATTTTTTTTAAATTTTTTATTTATTTGAGAGCGACAGACACAGAGAGAAAGACAGATAGAGGGAGAGAGAGAGAATGGGCGTGCCAGGGCTTCCAGCCTCTGCAAACGAACTCCAGACGCGTGCGCCCCCTTGTGCATCTGGCTAACGTGGGACCTGGGGAACCGAGCCTCGAACCGGGGTCCTTAGGCTTCCTTAGGCAAGCGCTTAACCACTAAGCCATCTCTCCAGCCCCACAATATTATTTATGAGAGAGAGAGAGTATGAGTAAGTCAGGGTCTCTTGCTGCTACAAACCAACTCCAGACACATTCTCCATAGTACGCATATGGCTTTATGTGAATACTTGGGACTCAAAACCAGGACTATAGGCTTGCAAGCAAGTGCAGTGAGCAACTGTGCCATCTCTCAAGCCCTATATTTTATAAGCTGTCATGTCCCCTTGCTAAGGTGACCCTTTTATCTTTACAGACAAGTGCCCTAACCTGTGAGCCATCTCTCCAGACCCCTTTATGTTTATATCAGCTACACAACAACCTTAATTGGAAAATTTATTGCATCCACATCTCAGATAAATAAGATATAAGAACATACTACAGACATTTTGTTATATTTTCTAGACTTATATTGTGTTTCCTTTGTTTCTTTCTCTTGCAATCTTACTTAATGTTTAAGTGATTTGCTCACGTAGTATATTTTGATATTTTTACCTAATACTTTTTAGTCTAATAAAGAGTTTTTCTTTGTTATTACTATGGAGTCTATAAAATAATTTATTATAATAAGATATTTTGAAATGATAGCAACAAAATTTTCATAAAATAGTAAAATGAATTTAAAGGAAGTAGAAAACATATTAGTATAAACTGTGTAAGCATTCCATTCCTCCCTACATTTTGACTTTTTGATGTTTCATTTATCTCAATATCATCTGTCTCTTAGCACAGGTTAGCTACAATTGTATAACTTGTATTCCACACTAAAGATGTGAGTGATTTATATACTATGCTTATAATATGCAGGCACTCTGAATTTATATGTATAGTTACATTTAACACTGAGTTTTATACCTTACCATATTTTCTTTATTAATGCCATTTAATTTCAGTTTGAAGAACTGCATTCACCATTTTGTGCCAAGACAGAGGTGGTGATATATATCACCAGATTTTGTTTGTTGATGAACATTTCAACTCTTCATTTCTAAAGAATAGTTTTGTGGGTTGGGGAGTCGGTGACGTGCTTGCCTTACCAGTATGAGGATCTGTGCTCCATTCCCAGCATCCATGTAAAGGCTAGACATGGTGGTCCTTGTAGTCTCAAATGTCTAATCCATAGTAGACTCGTGTTTGTGGGCACTGTGGATCCTGCCCAGCCATAATGGAATTTCTGTACCAGACCTAACCCCAGTGTCCTGTGTCACCCCTGTGGCCATGAACACTGTAGTGTTGTGTCATACCCTGAGTGCAGCACTTAGTAGGGCCAAGGACCACACTGCCATTATTGTTTATTTATTTATTTGCAAGCAGAGAGAGAGAGAAAGAGAGAGAGGAGACAGACAGAGAATGGGTACACCAGGGCCTGTAGCCACTGCAAACCAAGTCCAGATGCGTGTGCACCTTGTGCACCTGGCTTACATGGGTCCTGGGGAATTGAACTTGGGTCCTTTGGCTTTGCAGGCAAACGGCTTAAGAGCTAAGCCATCCCTCCAGCCCCCACACTGCTATCTATTAGCCTTCGCTGAGAAGCGCTTGTTGTTCAAGATATGTACAAATCCCCATAGGTGATGCTGATGAGAATAGCAGTCTGACAGAATGGCTCTCCGTACCGCTACTCAAATCCCTTGCTTTTCCAGAGGCCCTGTCCACACGCACATAGGGATTGGAAACTATATGAATCGGCACATTGTTCCAGTTCCCTGTGTGAAAAGCAGTCAATTCCTATGCTTGCTACCATGTCCTGATGCCCAGTGGATGGAATCTCCTTCCCCATTGTGTTGCCGGGGGTTGGAATGGTGTTGGTCAAAGTAGCCCCATTGTGTGCCATGGTCCTTTGAGCAAAACAATTTGCTATCTTTATCAGAACTAGCTGCAACTCTACCGAGAGATTCCAGATTGAACCTGCTAATGTCCCACAATAGTAGGTGGAAAAATATTCAGACCCTCACTTGAGATCCCAGATCCCTGTGCCAGAGGTATGCAACAAAGACAGAGGTCTCATGGCCTCAGAAGAAGACACAACGGTGGGTGGACCACCAAGGGATGGTGAGCATCACCTTTCAGTCATATGGAGGTTGTGATCCATGTTGAGCCGAGAGTTTTATATGTAGCTGCTTGCTGATGGCACACTCCTATAATCACCCTTTCCCCATGTTCTGAAAGAAAGCCCAATAAACTTGGGTCATTGGGATAAACTTCAGTGGACTCAGCCCTCAACTTGTCAGGGGTGACCTGCTTGAAAGGGTAAGTCTGTTCGGTTTTTCCCCAGGAAAGAGTTCACACAACAGGTCCTTTGGCCATGAAGGCTGATGCTGAACCAGTTCATAATTCAGTTACACAGTTTCAAGTACCCACACAGCGTCATGGTTCACATGGACTGTGCCGCGGCCAGGGATGATGGAGGTCAGAACACTGACCTCCCCCACTGGAGTGTAGGTCTCTGCCTGGTGTCACTGCTGGCCGAGAGCTCTGCCTGAAGCCCTGGACTTGGGACAGTTCTACCCCCACAAGTCCGGGGAAGGGACACTGTTCCTTGGCTACTAAGGCCAATACTGTGCTCTGTGGTGCCTGGGTGTCATGTGTGAAATCTCTAGGAAATGTACCATCCCACTTCTATACTATCAATATTCCATTTGATCCCACCATGACTTGTGTTCCGTTCAGGGCTAGGCGATTCTAGGAACTCCTTTTGAAAGCTATGGCCTGGTTGCAGGGGTCTGTAATAGCTGCATGGTGCTGGGTCTCATGCTGGTGGACCCAGGACTAGTAGATTTTCAGTGCTGAATACCAGCATGGACATTCCTTGTCCACCTTCTGCTACCTAAGGCTCGAAGAAGCGTGGCAGTAAAGGTCACTTCCCTAGTGGCTGATGCAGTATTAGCAGCTGAGGGCTATCAAGCAGAGAGTGTTTCTTATCTCTGCAGAAAAGTGAAGGAACCAGTGAACGAGCCGCACAAGTGAGACCTCAGGGTTGGACGACATCTGCCAAGAAGGAGTGGTCCAAAAACAGGTCACAAAGTGGGAGAACCCACAGCAACGTGCTGTCCTTGGAAGCTTCGTAAATGGAAGCAGTCTTATCAGCACCTGACTTGGTCCCCAGGAAACCTACACAGGATGAGAATGTCTATCCCACAGGTGTACAAGTGATAATTTGTGTTGTTTAAAATGACATTGTAAACTTTTTCTTTCCATTTTTTTATGAGAGAGGGAGAGAGAGAGAGAAAGGGGAGGGATGGGTGCGCTGGAGCCTCCCACCACTGGAAACGAGCTCCACATGCATGCGTCAGCTTGTACACCTGTCGTACGTGGGTTACAGGGAATCAAACCTGGGTTCTTAGGCTTTTCAAGCAAGCACCTTCAGGGCTATGCCATCTCTCCAGCCCTAAAAGTGGCATATGTTTGAGTCGTGTTGTGACTGCAGGGACAGAAAATGAATACAGGAGAACAAGAGTGACTGGAAAGTGCATACCATTTTACAAAGCGTGTAAGTGCTGCTTGATGAGAAGCTGCGTGAGCAGAAGTGAAGTTCAGTGCACAGCCATACAGCTGGACTCAAGGAAATGCTACTCCAGGAAGAGGGAGGGTGAGCGGAATTGTCTGGAGGCAGAAACACACTTTTCTGAAGAACATGACTTATGAAAAGCAGCACAACAGGAAGAGTGGACAACCAAATGAGTGGTGGCCCTGAGAAGGCAGACGAGGACCTGATGTACCGTGGTGCTTAATTTCCACTGAGCTGGCTTTGGAGTTAGAGAGGAGGAACATCTCACATTTACTGAAGCAGCATCACTGGGTGGCCCAACGAAGACAGGAGAAAGGACAGGAGTAGGTGTCATGCCACATGCCAGTGACAGCGTTAATCATACAGAAATGGAATAAAGCATAAAAATGCCATTTCTGTCGGAGGCTCCCTGCTGAGTTGACAACTAAAGAAGCACTAGCTGTATAATAACCAAAATGTCTGAAAATCTTTGCTTCTGAGTGTGAGCAATTCTTACATTTCCACAGCTCACAGATGTCGATGTGATATTTCGCCTTCTCTTCCACATCACACATCGCTTATTATTTGCATTAATTACAAGATTTTATTTATTTTTGTTTTTATTTTTTTAATTTTTTTGTTGTTATTTTATTTATTTTAGAGCGACATAGAGAAAGAGGCAGAGATAGAGAAAGTGGGCACGCCAGGGCCTCCAGCCCCTGCAAACGAACTCCAGACACATGCGCCCCCTTGTGCATCTGGCTAACATGGGTCCTGGGGAATTGAGCCTCAAACCGGGGTCCTTAGGCTTCATGTGCAAAGCTTAACCGCTAAGCCATCTCTCCAGCCCCAATTACAAGATTTCAGATGAACACTTTCCAAGACAGCGTCAGGGTGTGCATGCTTGGACCATCACTGTGGGACTGCACTCACCAGTTCAGGACATCAGCGTCTTCTCCACTGCCGTCTTCGTCACCAGCTTGCAGAGCACATACATTTTCCCCTTGAATAGCTTCTGGTCATTGCATTTTTAGCTAAGGTCCAATTTAAAACTCTGAATAAGAATGATATGAGAAGGCCTATGCAAATTCACTGAGATGAGAAATTTCTGTTCTTTGATTTTCTTAAATGCCTCGCTCGGTTCTGACATTACAGGAATGAGTAATTTTGTCCTGTTAAGTGATCAGTTCCAAACTTTACGTAAAGTACTGCTATTTTCATTAATACAAAATGTTAGTATTATATGCTACAAAAACACTATAATAGGATTGAAGAGGCATATATTTGTGTACTTAATAGTAAATTAAAAGGTATATTAGAGTAAAAAGGAAAGGTAGTCTGTATTTAACTAAAGCATTTAATGGAACTGCAATCTATTTAAAACATAAATCTTAGTAATAAACTATAATGTCATAGCCGATTTCTAAAATAAGTATTAAAATATATCTAAGACATAACTAATGGAAGACAAATGTATAGAACTCATTTTGTTATGGCAAATTAGTATTTATATCAACCTCCATTAAATCATCTACTGAAAACATAGATCTTTAAAAATATTTTTATTTATTTTTTTGCAAGGAGAGAGAGAGAATGGGTGTGCTAGGGACTCTTGCCACTGGAAATGAACATCAGACACAGGCTGCATTTTGTGAATCTGGCTTTACATAGGCACTGGGGAATTGAACTCAGGCTATCAGGTTGTGCAAGGAAGCACTGTAACAACTGACCCATCTCTCTATCCCTGTAAAAATACTTTTATTGACAAGCAATAACATTATAATGCAATTTGATCATAATATTTATATAATTTTATAATCATAATATTTTGTTCTAATTCGGAAAAATAACCAAAAATGTAGAAATTCTTTGAAAATAAAAACAAGTGCTCCTCCCTGTCTGGGCATGTGAACGTTCTACAAACTAATTTGTGTTTCTAGAATCCTCATGGTTATAATACTGACCATTGAAGCTGTCTAACCACTGCACATATCTAGGTGAATTCTTCTAAGTTCATATTCTGTGTAACCACACAGTTTAAAAAATAATGTTCTTTTAAATATCAAATATTTAATAGAATATATTAGTAACAGCTAAACCATATTCTAGTTTTTGAATTAATAACAATAACATATGCTTACTTATTGTCAAAACATAATATATTTATACCAAAATTTACCTCACTAGGCTTCACAGTAAGTGGATTATTCTATTAAATTTAGAATTTATTAAAAGTATTAAATTATTATTCTGTTAATTTATGAAATATTCAAGCATGTTATTATGCAGAATAACTTCTCCTAACATCATTAGTTTATATTACTGTTCAGGTATGATGTGCTGTGATGTAAGACAGGCCACAATCATGTCTGTACTAAGTTCATCATTAATCAACAGTGTTTTTTTTTTTTTTTTATTTCTCTCACATGACACTTAAAGGGATTAAAAATTAAAATGTTCCATCCTGCCTACCAAGTATTTAGTTAATGTTATAATTTAATTCTGTAAAAAATAGTTCTCAATTTTTTACTAAAATAATTTAGAATATTAATTATTTTAATTCATTCCATATATTTGTTTCAAGGTATTTCAGCTATAGATCAAATAACAGGTCCTTGTATCTGAGTATTTAACTGTCATTTCATATTTTGGCCTTTTTTTTTTTAAGGTAGTGTTTTGTTTGAGTCCAGGCTGACCTGAAATTCTCTATGTAGTCTCAGTGTGGCCTTGAACTCTCAAAGCAATCCTCCTATCTCTGCATCCTGAGTGCTTGGATTAAAGACATGCACCAGCACCACTGAACCTGTAATCTTTAACTCAAAAATATTTTTGTGAAGTATGATACCAAGCATTAGAGTGTGACTAATTGTGCCATGCAATAGTGTTCTCTATCATTTGATTATGTTTGCTTCTAACTGTTATTTTGTGAATAGAGATATAACCATTTGAACTTCTTTCTTTTTACATAACTCATTAAGTCATAATATCTTATTCTGGTTGGAAAAAGTAAACATTTTTAAATCAGTGCTTAAGTTTGTCTAAACTGAGTCAGAAAAAGATATTCCAGTATGTATTCAGTTTAAAATGCTTATTTTTTTCAGAAAACTTGAACTCTGTCAAATAACTGAATTCTCAAGCATTTGTTTATTCTTGTCCATGCTATCAATCACAAATATATTCAATTCCATGTACTTTGTGCCTAATGCACGTTGCATGAGAGGGTGTACATTGAAAGTAGGAAACATTCATGTACATATAATGTATATTTTTGTGGGTTTCTTTGGGTGAAACCAATATGATTTTATAGAGAGCAGGTACTCTGAACATTTCTTCTACTTGCACACATATGTGTGTATGATGTGTCTGCAGAGAGAGGGTCTGCACATATTGTGCATTTGTGGAGGGCAGAGGGACAACCTGACAGCGTCCATACTTTCCTTCTACTGGGTCTGAACCACGGGGTCTCTTGTTATTTGCTGCGGGCAAGGCCATACTGGCTGGCCTGCCCAATTCCAGATTTCCATGAATTTTCATCCTACTGCCATTCAGGCATTGGACAGATTTGCTGGCATCCTGGACTCTGGTGGGCAGACTTTCAAGAGAAGTACCTTCAGCCACTGAGCCATATCTTTAGCCACTTTTCTTGCTTTTATATGAAGAACTAAAGATGTATTTTCCCATTTCTATTTATACCCATTTTAAAAAGGAGGGAAACAAATGCGTATGTGTTCAAGGTCACTTTCTGAAGGACCAAGCCATATGTGATGGGTAGAATTAAGAGTGCATTGTAAAATGATCCAGCGACCCCAACTCTTTTTTTCTCTCTTGATTTAGTGTGGCCCTGATGATTGCGGTACCAGTTCATACGTACAAGGCAGAATTTGTGTGGATGTGTGGGCTATAATTTATATGACAACGGTTAAGGCATATGGGTCAATGCCAGATCGAAAAAAAAAATGCTTTTGTCATGATTCCCCCCCCCCTTAAATAGAGTCCTTAGGCAATATTTTTGATTCAAGTATATGTTTCAATTCCCCAAAGAAATTTTTCATCTCGTTATTTACCAAAAGCACAGTAAGGCACAGAATAACAAGACCATAAGGAAGCCAAATAGTACAGAGCTTAAGCTTAAGCTAGTATGTATTCTTCAAAGCGAATACAAACACAACACCAAGAGGATGAAGTCTTTAAGAGGCCAGTGCCTTTGGTTTTCATCTGTACGCTGGAGAACAGCAGAGGTGTTTTCATTACAGTTCCTTCCCTCTCATGGCATCCCAGGAAACAGTAAAACAATCCCTCTCCTCCAACTTTCTATTCTGGAAGCTTCTAATGTGTGCTACTGAATGAAAATAGGAACTATAATGAAGGCCTATGGGAGATTATTAGCCCAGCTTTAAGGGATAGGAGATGCTTGTGTTTGTGTGTTGTTTGTTTGTTTGTTTGTTTGTTTGTTTGTTGTTTGTTTTGCCTGTGTCTCCTCTCAAAAAATCCACACAGAGTTATGAATTAAAGAAAATTACATCACAAATTTTATTCAATATTTTTTTCTTATAGCAGAATGATATCCAAGCATAAAGTTGCTAACATATACTTGGCCTTCTCCTTATTATCATAATAAAACTCGCATTGCTCTGAAGGGCTGACGTCAGTAAAATCTTTACAATAATTTATCTCTGGTAAAATTCTAACAGTTTGGCTTGAGCACCATATGCATGCCTGGAGGAAGGATGTTATCTAAGATAATTTCTTCCAAATATTGTTTGAATTATACCACATTACATGGAAAATTTCTACAATAAATTGATCACCATCTGACAATATGTTGTCTTTTTTCTCATTTACATTTTAATTATAGGTCAATTATAAATGTAAAACTGCCAAACTATCACTCATTCTCTCAAGGACACTTAGGGAAATGAAAAAGAACATGTACCATGGCAAAATATGTATAAAATGTTATGCAAAATAATGTTTCTTCTGCTTTAAGATATAGAAACTTGATAAGTTGTAATTGCATCAACAAAGCAACTACTTAAAATTTGAAGAAGAAAAAAATGCCCCTCAGTCAACATGTTTTCAAAATGCTAAATAATTTTTGACATCATTTGGGTAAGTTTGACTGATTCTTTAATCTAAAATGAAGCATATTTTGATTTAATTTATATACTGACAGGTCATCCAACAAAACAAATATCACTTCCTGTAGAGAGGAGAACTTGAGGGGCTAGGGAGACTGCTCAGTGTTTAAGGAGGCTTGCTTGCAAAGCCTGTTCACCTAGATTTAGTTCCCCAGTCACCCACGTAAAGCTGGACAGACATTCCTTTGCACTGACAACAGACCCTGGCAAGCTCATGAACTCAGATCTCTCTCTCTCTCTCTCTCTCTCTCTCTCTCTCACACACACACACACACACACACACTCAATAAACTAGTAAAAAATTGAGGGCTAGATGAATGGCTTAGCACTTAAGGAACTTGCCTGCAAGCCAAAGTATCCAGGTTCACTTTCCCAGGCCCCACTTAAGCCAAATGCACAAGGTGGTGCATGCATCTGTAGTTCGTTTGCAGCAACTAGAAGCCCTGGCACACTCATTCTTATTCTCTCTCTCTCTCTCTCTCTCCTCTCTGACTGCCTTTTTCTCTCTTACTCTTAAATAAATAAATAATAATGATGATGGTTAATATTTTTAAACAATTGAAAAGAAAGATGTATTGTTTTTTAAATATATATATTTTTTATTTATTTGTTTGAAAGAGGGGGAAAGAGGCAGGAAGAGAGAGAAAGACAGAGAGAGAGGGAGAGGGAATGGGCATCCAGCCACTGCAAATGAACTCCAGACACATGTGCCACCTTGCACATCTGGCTTTTATGGGTCCTGGGGAATCAACCTGGGTCATTTGGCTTCGCAGGCAAGAGGCTCAATCACTAACTAAGCCCTCTCTTGGGCCCAGAAAGATGTATTCTGAATGAAATATTTGGGGTGTCTTTGGTGGTTAGATCTTATAAATGGAGATATATCGGTTTTCAAGGTACTATATTCATTCTGTATTTGCTATGTTAAAACAGTTCAGCACCAAATGTTATATTTTTCCTATTTCCTTTCATCTCTCTCAACTTGAGGTCCGTGGTAGTGGTATCATGGTGGTGGTTAGAACATGTTTCACCAAAGGGAAAGCATGAAGAATTTTGTCACGGTAGGAAACATGTTTAGCAGTTCTCGCCTCAGCGTGTGGCTCTGTTACTCTCGTTTAGTATTTAGCAAGTGACAAACTCTCTGTACTGCTTTCTTGCATATCATATGGAGAGAAGGAAAAACAAACGATATTTCAGTAATACTATCAACATTTTAAATATCACAACCTGATAAAACACTTAAAATCTTTAAAAAGTGGTCATAGGAATGACCCAGTTTATCTTTTTTATTCATGCAAAACAATGTGGCATGACTGGCGTGCTTGCTAGTCCAGAAGAGTCTCCTAGAAATTCACTAGTTCAGTGGGATATGGTTAAACTTTTCATTATTTGGGCTTCCTTTGAGTGTAGATATTTTCGATTCAAAAGCCTTGGAAATAAAAGCTAGTAATTAGCACTTTGAAAACATACACACATTCCTTCATTTCTGATTCACAATGATCATTGAATATTTTTATATCAGTGAAATAAATAGCTTCAATCTATTAAAAATGAGTTGCCATTAGTACTTAAAAAAAAAGCATTTCAGGTTTGCTTCATCTTAGGACAGAAGACATGGAGCTGTTTGAAGTGTTATATTTTGTTTCAATAAAAATCAAAGACCAAGTCCCCGGGAAGCCACTGTCCACCATGTTCAGTTAGAGCGCCCAGCCCCCCTGAGGCAAGATGGACAGGTAGGCGTGACTGGGTTTGGCTCCACTGGCTACCTGGTCACCACAGCTGCCCTCACTCCTGGCGAAGTGGACAGAGTCGCCACGAATGACCTTTTCACTGATCTTAAGCACAGGGGTTACATGTTTCAGCGCAACTCCAGCAATTTCAGGGTACACACAGTCAAGCCCCTGTCCTTAGTAGGACCTCCACCTCCACCACCCTGTGGCCAAATATGACAAAGGGAGCTTCCGCAGCGCTGGTCCTGAATGTCGTGATGTCCACAGGGGACCACCTGAGGGGTATTGTCATAGGGCCATCATCTCTGCCCCTTCTGGGGAGGCTGACATGTTCGTACTGGGTGGGAAAATGAGAAGAGCGACAACTCCTTCAAGGTCCTCAGCAATGCCCACCGTGCCACCAACGGTCATGACAATTTTGGCATCGAGGAGGGATGCAGGCCCACAGTCCACTTCTGGAGGCGCCATGGCCTCGGGTCTCGCCAGACCATCCTCCTTGCCCGCACTGGGCTGTCGCGGCTGTGGGCGCCCCGCATGACAGCTGTGAAGCTCACTCATGGTTCCTCTGCATGCTGCCCCAACGTTTCAGGCGTGCACTTGACCTGGAGACATCTGCCAAAATGACATCGAGGCAGTGGTTGTGGTGGTGCGAATGTGTGGTCCCACAGGCTCAGGCATTTTTATTAAGGTTGATCTTCCTACTAAATTCTCCAGCGACCTGATGCATGTAGGAGGCACGTGGCTGGGGGTTGGAGGGAGGAGGGTGATCTTTAGTCCAGCCCTACTAAGGTCTGCTGAGAGCCAATACTGGCCAAGCAAAGGGCACAGTTGTCACTAGAAAGAACTTCTAATCCAGGTTTCAGCCGAGGCCTTAGACTGAGACGTTTGAGTAGAGGCTAAACTGCTGTGAGGTGGGCTCAGCAGTTACGGTGCTTGCCTGCAAAGCCTAAGGGCCCAGGTTTGATTCCCCAAGACCCACATGAGCCGGGTACACAGGTGGAGCCAGCATCTGGGGTTGGTTTGCAGTGGTTAGAGGCCCTGGCAGAGCCTTTCTCCCGCTCTCTCTCTGTCTGCCTCTCTCTCTCTCAACTAAATAAAATATTAAAAATACTTTTAAAATGTGGGGAAATGGGATCATGGAAAAGCCTCTTTGTCGCCTGTAGTCCCACCATTCAGTAGGCGGGAGGATCGCAGTGAGCACCATCTCCTGCCAGCCAGGGCTGCACGGCAAGACCCTGCCTCCAAACAACAAGGATCAAATACCACTTTGGGGGAAGACTTGCTGCACCGAGTGTGTGACGAAAATGCCTAATAACATTTTGAAACGGCTTTTCTTCCTGTCCCTTAATCAACGTCCCTCGTTTGTGGGTAAGCCGTGTATCTTGCCCTTCTATACAAGGGTACCTTCTAAATCCTCTTCTGGATGGATGGATACTATACTATTGTTTCTTTTTCATCTCTTTCTGCATTATACTGCACGCTTTTGTTTTTCCTCTTAACCCGGGTCACTGTTTCTTTTCTTTCTTTATTTAAATTTTATTTATTTATCTATTTATTATTTCAGAGAGTGCAAGAGGGTAAAAGGGAGAGAGAGAGGTGGATTGCCAGGGCTTCCAGCCACTGCCAATGAACTCCAGACCCCTGTGCCCCTTTGTGCATCTGCCTTACGTGGGTCCCTGGGAATTGAACCAAGGTCCTTTTGTTTTGCAGGCAAACACCTAAACTGCTTAACCATCTCTCCAGCCCCTCCTTATTATTATTTTTTTTAATCCCATATATTGCTCTACACAAATCTACACAAGTGGTTATCAATGTCACCAATTTGGAGCAAGGTTCCACCCTGAGAAAGAAAGTGATGTCTGTGGTGATTTTCCTGCGTTCACTTCAGCGGCTCAGAAGTCCCCCACAGCCCCCGGGAACAGGAAAGGACATTAGTGAACAACACCGTCACAGACGTCAGTGTTGAGTTCTCTGCTCCCCTTGCTTAGCAACCTATACATTTTTGGCTTTTTTTTTTTTTTTTTTTTTAAGTCCATTACCTGTTGGGAAGCATCGTGAACTGCATAAAGGGATAGGATTCCAGAAGGCAAGTACTACCCCAGCCTTAACTATGCACGAGAGCCTAGGAGAGACACTAACCTCTCTGCTCCTCATTTTGCCATCTACAAAATAGGAGGACGCCACTCCCTGGGTCACAGCTATGTTTTGAGAGTTCTCAGGAGTGAGACGATTAAAAGAGGGAACGTTTGACTTCATTTTTATTATGCATAAAATTCGACAGCCATTTGCATTGCAGAAACAGGTATTAAAATTCCAAATAAGTAGCGGGGCGTGGTGGCACACACCTTTAATTCCTGCACTCAGGAGGCAGAGGTAGGAGAATCACCATGAGTTCGAGACCACCCTGAGACTACATAATGAATTCCAGGTCAGCCTGGAGAAACCCTTGAAAAATAAGAAAACAAACAAATCCAATAATGAAATTTAAATTATTGTAATAGTCTTCTAAGTATTATAAAGACTTAGGTCAGCATCAATTACATTTCCTTCTTTCACAAATGTCCATGGGATAGTAAATAAAGGGAGAATGATATGTAGACTGATTTCATGCCAAGATTTTGTAGCAGTCTTTAAGTAGCCTAGCTGATCAATATCAGGTTTATAATCCTCTTCCTCTTGGCCCTTTCCTGAGGTAAACAGTGGGACATGAACATAGATGAAAGAAAAATGGAATAAAATGTAAAGAGCTAAGCAAAATCCAGTCACTATTTTATATTCATTAACAAAATATACTTTTTGATCCTTAGAATTAAAAATTAAAAAATAGCAAGTTTCTATATTTAACATCTTCATATTATAATTTGTCCTAGCCCTTTCAGCTATACCCCTACATATTTTTCAGCAATTAAAAAATGCATTGATCAAAACCTCATGTATCTCTCTGAAGTTTTCATTTAGTGATATCCGGAATCCTTGCAAATCCCATGTTTGATTAAAATTCCTTAGAATTAAATATGTACTAATCTGAGAAAAAATGTAATATTATGGTCCCAGCATAACAAGAACAAACATGCCAAGGAGGAATAAAAACGGTTTATTTTCTTCACATCGTCAAAGTAAGGCCTGTAACTTTTTTCTAGATTAGTTTTCAGTTAATAAAGACTGAGTAATGACTGCAGTGAATGGAGAGCCAGGGATGGCATGATGATGATGGCAAAATTCTTTACATAATCCAGTCATGGGCTGAATTTTATATAAGTCTTGTACAAAAAGTTCATGCTTTTAAATTTTTATTTTTTGATTTCCAAGGAGAGAGAGACAAAAATGAATGAATGAATGAATGAGAATGAGTGGCTCATGGCTTCTAGCATCTGAAAACTCCAGATACATGTGCCACTTTGTGCATCTGGCTTTATGTTGGCACTGGGGAATCAAACCCAGGCAGTTAGATTTTGCAGGCAAGCACCATAATTGTTGCACCATCTCCCCGGGTCCTATTTTATTCTTATACACATTCTGGGAAAGTCCATGTCTGGAGACAAAATTTATGACATACAAGCTTATTTAGTATAAAAGAACAAGTTATAGCAGTATGTTTTTTTTTTTTTTTATCTGAAATGTTACTGCATTTCTTTTGCTGCACAAAATCCCACAACCTGAAATGATTAGATAATAACTTTGAGGAAAATTGAGAAAGCCTGATTTTCCCCCACCATAGGAAAAAGAACTCTGAAAATTTCAGCAAATATTTCTGTTTATTAATTTTTATAATCTAGATAATGAAGTAAAAGTGTTTGATGTCCTTTCAGATCAAACTGAAAGTTTTAAAACTTTTTTTTTTCTTACCTGCCTATTTATTCCTTTCGTCTAAATTTTTCTTTTCAACCACAGTGATACAACCAATAAGTTATATTATGCTTGTACTAAAATAATCAGTGCAATCATTATACCAGAATTTAGAATAATCAAAAATGCTAACATTTGATTGTTGAAGGTGTTGCAACAAACAGAACCACACAAAACTAATTAATTTCTAGCACATGTAGCACATTAGGAAAAATGAGAGATTACAGTTATCCTCTAATTCTTAATGATTCCTGAAAACCTATTAAGTATTTACAACATTAAGGTATGATCTTATTGAAACCAATAACATAAATAGGATCCATGACTATCCACAGAAATTGCTCAAGTACATCTTCCTTACAGGGGGAATTAAGGACAGAATATTTAGGGAATATGTCAGTGCCATAGAGACAAGCATTAAGCCAGGAAAATATCTATTTGAGTATACATCCTAAGCTTTCTCAGTTCCACTTGAACTATTTAAAAAATAGCCTCTCACTTTGTAGTTATCTTAAAGCATTTTGTTCTCATGATGGGGTGGCATGAGTAATGTACATGACTCAAAATGTGAGGAAATAAATTCAGTATGAAAACCAGTGCTAAGTCATGTTTTAAATATCAGTGAGTGTTAACAGTCATTGAAGAATTCTTTAGTTGGAAGATGCAAATTGAATTAGCTCTTAAAGGAATAAAAAATACGGATAATTCAGTCTGCACTATTTGGCAAAGTTTTCAAATAGTGAGAACTAAAAGGAACTTAATGCCTTGTGTACTAGTAACTTTTCTCATTGCTAGGGCAAAATACCTGACAGAAGCAATTTAAGGGAGGATTTATTTTGGGTGATGGTTTTAGAAGATCAGAGTCCATCATGCAGGGGAGGGGTAGAGCAGATATGCTCAGGCTTTGTGCCAGGAGTGAGTGGCAGAGATCCTCATATGGTGCAGCCCAGGAGGCAGAGACAATAGCTGGTACCTAGGGCAGGTACAGCCTGCTAAGCCTAACCCCTTCCAGTGACCTACTTCTGTTATGGAGGCCTCCACGGCCTGAAAACTTTACAGTCTTCAAAACTGTCTCATAGGCAAAGGCAGGAGTGCTCAAAGAATGCACATTTGGGCATCATATTCTGCTCCCAGTCTCCAAAGGCTTTGACCATCTCACGATGCCAAATTTATTCTTTCCTACTTCAAGTGGCCCCTTGCTCTTGATAACGTCAAACTCAAGTTCAAACTTCCAAAGGCTCTGAGACTCTGGAGACATCTTAGTTTTGAGCACCTATGAAATAAAATAAAGCAAAAGTACAGACATACCATGCCATATAGCAAACATTCCTAATCCAAAATTGGAGAAACAGAAGACCAGCAGGGGAGGATCCAGACAAAAGCAAACAAATGCAAAAAAAAAAAAAAAAAAAAAAAGATTCAGATCAGTCATCAAAGGCGTGGAATGTCACGTTAGCACCAATGGACTTGAGCATCCTTGTCTCCAGGCCCTTGACCCTTGCATACTTCTTGGCCGGTCTCCTGGGATATCTGCAAGGGTTGACTATGGCTTTCCTCAGGAGGTGCTCCACACTCTCGGCATCTCCAACCACCTTGGGTCTCTGTTGTCACTAAGGTTTTATTCTCAAATTTATATATGGCCCTCTCAGGGGTTTCCTGTAGTAAATGTTACTGTTATACTTTCCTGGATCCCAAGCCCTTCTTTAAAATATATGTGGAAGCACCTAGGAACTGGTGACGTTTGAACCTGCATCCATGCAAAAATCTTACCACACTGATGACCCTGGACGTGTAAGCAGTATCTAGTGGCTCTTAGTCATGAGCTCATCATGCCTGTTTATCTAAACAAAGTAAAACATGTGCCTAAGCATGCCTGCACAAGCTGGCCTCCCTGTCAGCTCTATTTTCTAAAGGGAAAATAAGTCAAAATAAGTTTTGGTATTAGATATTGGATCCAGTGATGGAAGAGGTCTCATCAATACCTAAATGTTCAAAGCACTTTTACTGGTGTTGAAAAAATGCTTGCATTCGCTTTTATGGTGCTAATCACTTTAACAGATGTAGATGCAATATTGTTTGTGGTCAAACTGTATATTTTTCCACATCTTTTAGTTTGAACTTTTGCTCCTAGAAGACATAGTGTGTATTCTTTGCTATTTTTAAATTTCCTTTACCAAATTGATTACTCCATTGACTGCTTTGAACGTCACAGTTTCAGGATATGGCTACATAGGCTTTTTTTTTTTTTTTTTTTTTTTTTTTTTTTTTTTTTTTTGTCAGAATGTAACATGACTTTCCTTTAGTCCACTTGTAAACAGAGTCCTTATACCCATGTGGTACCTCAGGAACACAGTCTTCACTACTGCCATGACTGCCAACATCTGCACTTCCAAGCTCCCACCCAAATCAGTAGTGAAGCTCAGCTCATGGTGTTTTAGGGTTTCTCTGGACACATGTTAAGTTTCTCAGATTCACCCCTTAGAGCATGTTAAAGGCCTAAGCACTACCTGGCCAGGTTTGCCACAGCAACATCACATCTCTGGTACCAATTTTCTTCTTCTCCTCCTCCTCCTCCTTCTCAGTCTTCTTCTTCTTCCTCTTCTTTTGTTCCTGTGACAGAAAGCTTGCCATAGACAATATAAGGGAGGATGGGCTTTGGGGGGTTTATTTT
This sequence comes from Jaculus jaculus, assembly GCF_020740685.1. Lineage (NCBI taxonomy): Eukaryota > Metazoa > Chordata > Mammalia > Rodentia > Dipodidae > Jaculus > Jaculus jaculus. Next base: position 80,424,692 of record NC_059114.1, read on the forward strand.
CATAGTGTCACAGACCATCTTAGCAGGAAGGCAAAGAGGCTCAGTTTATCCATGGTGGTGAGAGCAGAATGGCAGATCTTCACATAGAACAGACCAGGAAACAGAAGCCTCAGCAAAAGTAGAGATAGACACGACCTTCAAAACAATGCCCCTCTGGCATACTTCTGCCAGGCAGATCCAGGACCTACAGACTCTACAGCCAGGACCTACAGACTCTACAGCCTACCAAGGAAGGCCAGAGACTGGAGAACATGTGCTCCAAGCAAGAAGGGTTTTTCAGATTCAAACCATAACAATTACACATGCAGTTAGAAGAACTTCCAATTAAACTAAAAAGGCGTTTATGTTCATAAACATACTTGTGTTTAAAATACAGGAATGCAGGCTAGAGAGATGGCTTAATGGTTAAGTGCTTGTCTGTGCAGCCTAAGGACCTCTGTTCAAGGCTTGATTCCCCAGGACCCATGTAAGCCAGATGCACAGGGTGGTGCATGCATCTGGAGTTCATTTGCAGTGGCTGGAGGCTCTGGTGCACCCATTCTCTCTCTCTCTATCTGCCTGTTTCTGTCTCAAATAAATAAATAAAATAATAATAAATAAAAATGAACAAAAAGTATTTTAAAAATACAGGACTTTGTTGGGCGTGGTGGCGCATGCCTTTAATCCCAGCACTCGGGAGGCAGAGGTAGGAGGATCACTGTGAGTTCAAGGCCACCCTGAGAAGACAGAGTAAATTCCAGGTCAGCCTAGACTATGGTGAGACCCTACCTTGAAAAAAAAAAAATACAGGAATTTATGTGCATAAGTTTTCTATAAAATTCAATAAGGTTCCATAGAAGTTTCTGATTTGATTATAGACACAGTCAACTATTAGCTGGTATCAGAAAAAAAACTTATTTTAAACAGAAATTATAGTTGCTGAACATAATGTGAATGTCCAAAATATTTAAGAAAACAATTAAATTTAAATATTTGAAGGAGGACATTGAAATCATTGGAAAGAAAGAAGTTGAAGGAAATGAACCTCAGTAATAAATTTGAATAAAAAGAAGCCTTAGGTTAGATTCATTCATGAAATGTTGTGTTGTGTAGTACGTGGTATATCGTCTACGCACACATGCAGAAATGGTCATGCTGCATGCACACTCAGGTGGAAGTCAAAGAAGGGTGCTGGATGTCCTCTATTTCTTTAGTGCCTCATTTCCTTCAGATGGGGTCTGCCACAGAAGTTCTGTCTCCTCAATCCCTATGCAAGATGTAAGGAATGCAAGTGAAGCCTTTAATTTAACTAATATTAAAGAGAGCACATCTTGGGCTGGAGAGATGGCTTAGCGGTTAAGTGCTTGCCTGTGAAGCCAAAGGACCCTGGTTCAAGGCTCAATTCCCCAGGACCCACCTTAGCCAGATGCACAAGGGGGCGCATGCGTCTGGAGTTTGTTTGCAGTGGCTGGAGGCCCTGGCGTGCCCATTATCTCTCTGTCTCTCTCTCTCTCTCTCTCTCTCTCTCTCTCTTTCTGCCTCTTTGTCTGCCGCTCTCAAATAAATAAATAAAAATAACAACAAAATTTAAAAAAAAAAAGAGAGAGCACATCTTTAAAAAAAATGAAAAGTAGGGCATGAGAGATGATTTAAAGGTTAAGGTGCTTGCCTGTGAAGCCTAAGGACCCATGTTCAACTCTCCCGATCCCACATAAGCCAGACACGAAAAGGTGAGGCAAGCACAAGGTCTCACATGCCCACTAGGTGGTGCAAGCATCTGGAGTTCAATTGTGGTGGCTGAGGTCCTGGCAAGCCAATTATCTCTTTCTCTCTCTTGCTTTCTCTGTCTCTCTTTAAAATAAAACAAAGCCTGACAAGTAAATCTGGAAGGCTTCAGAAGGGAGGACTAAGCCAGCCAAAAGGGTAGCCTGGGAAGGAGATGGAAAAGGAAGGCCCCAGCAGCAATATTTACATATGCTCTGGTAACCACAGTATTCTGAACCTGGATCTACACACACTGGTGTAAAATTTTCATGCTTTCAGTGTCCTCTGAGATTAATTCACCAGGAATAAACCTGAATTATTCTCACTATCTGGAATTCTCTTTGTCATTGCTTATTCCATTCAAACATGCTGTGTTATTATTTTTCTTAAACTCTAGTCATAATCTTTTTTTTTTTTTTACTAAAGTAATGACATGTGACAAAAATAACACTGATAAACAGGCTTACAACAGTTCCATTACTGAGACAGTATTTCTAAAAACACACTCAGCATGTTCAGGAATGATCTCTCCTCACGCGTTGGTGTATGTTGTTTGTGAATTTTCATTTCATATTTTAAACAAGGCAGTAATTAAACTGATAATGATCTTAACAAATCACCTAAATGCTGCTTTTGATTGTACATTTTTTGCAAAGACTTGTAATCCATTTGCTTTAATTGAGTTAGGATGAGAAATGCAGAATGTTAAGCAACTATTTTTAGCTTGAGAGCTTGAATATAGTGGAACACTATATCAATTCAATAAGGAAATTTATAAAATACAAATATGTATCTAAAAATAAAGCACCCATAAATCAGAGTGTAATTATTTGGTTTGTTGTTTGACTGTGCATAGAATCAGATGATTTTTTTTTAACTTAAATCAGAGTACTTGTAATATCTTGGCTTTTCTTTAGCATAAGAGATGAGAGTAGGGATCATACTGAGAAATTAAATAAAAAAGAAGAAAAGATATCCATATAAATATTACATAAGAATTTTCATAGTTCATTATAAAAAATGAATTGTTTCAACACAATTATTCCTGTCTTTCCTATAGCAGGATCTGATCTCAAAGAACTAACAAATGGTTAAAAAGTTGTTTAGCTTCTGTTTTAATTCATGTTGTTGGTGCTGATGACTGGTTGAAAAGCCAGCAGCCATTGGATAGTTTCTCAAGAGCTGGAAAGATGTCACATTTGACACATCTTAGCCGTTGAAGTCAGCTGTACTTTATTCCATTGTCATGGAGCAGGAGTAAGATGTATTTACAGTAACTAGAAGTAACCACATAGGCAGTGTGTGTTGTGATTTAGCACTCTATGCCTTGTGGTAGTGGTTACTATAACTGCAGTAATATATGTCCTTAGCAAATTATGAAGTAGAAGGGTAGTGTGTGTGTGTGTGTGTGTGTGTGTGTGTGTGTGTGTGTGTGTGTTTGTGTGTATTTCCAGGAAATATCCACATTATTTTCTTCTATAACTTGTTGGAGTGTCATTCCAGTATGGTTCTGATTTTACTCTAAGCCCTACTTTACCCCAGAGTGTTCTCTCATCTCTTCTCATACCTTCACCCACATCTTTCCATAGCTGGAACAAGCCCCTTTCTTACTGTTTTAAGTAGAATAATGACCCTATGCTCCCAGGACTTACCTCAATATATAACAGATTATCCATTGTGTAATTAAAGACTATTCCTTTCCCTGCTAGAGCATGCCTTCTGTGAAATGGGGGAATGGATGATCTAGTGATGATCACTTTTTTATTTCATTGGTAGTAGATAAAATCTCTGGTGCATTGACACTGCTCCAAGCATATCTTCAGAATGAACTTATTAGGAATTGAAATTTGGCTGTCTTATGCAGTGTCTTGACATTAGAATTCAAATGTCATGGGGAGCCAGGCCCTGCTTCCCAAGAGTCAAGTACACTTTATTGTCCTTGTTTACTGATGACTAACTGATGTGTTAGTTCGTTAAATGTCAACATTGATTACTGTTCAAACAATCTCCTGTGAAGGGACCCTTCTAACCCATGGGTGCTTTTGTATTATAGAAGTATTATGTAGCAGTCAATAGACGATGGGCTACAAGACTGTGTGGGTCACAACGCAAAATCAAATCTAAAGAACCTTGCTCAAAACCATCGAGAGATTTTAAAAAGTGAGAAGACTGCATTAAACGAGGGCCCTGTGGACCTATATCGGATGGATATCCATGAGGGCAGCCCTGACACTAAGAAGACTGACTTTGGCTTCTTTTAGTTTCAGAATCTGATTTTACGATTCCTTTTTTCCCTGTTGGTTCCTCTTGTGGTTGCATTCTCTCCCCATTTTCCCTTCCATGGTAAGAAATAGACAGGAGTCAAGGATTGCCACAAGAGGGCCTGGAGAAAGGATGGATATTTGTATGCAAAGCAAGCTGTCTTCATTAGTGGAGGCTATAGGAAAGGAGTCAAGAGTCATTCCCCTTGGTCTGTTCTCTTAGCAACTCTAGAAGGACAGTACATTAGCAGTTTCCCTGCCTGGGTAGCACATCCCAGGCAAGGCTCTCTTTCTCTCTCTCAGTCTGACATCCTTCTTCTAGCTTGCCGACTACTGAAAAGAAAACACGGAGCCGATAGACATTCATCAGAGTTGAAATACTCTATTTTGAAACCTCGAGAGTAAGAGTAACTACTGCTACATTCATCACACACTTGGCAAAATTCCTTCCTTTCTTCCCCTTCATTTACTTGTGGGTGTCATTTGTCTTAATTTCTGTCTCCCTCATTAGATAGCTAAGCCCTTATTTAGCCAGGACTATGATTACAGCTCTCCCCCACAATCTCATAAATAGCAGGATGTTTTGAAATGATCCTACATATTATGTATAGGTGTTAAAAAATAAGTGATGCATAAACAGATCTCTCATTTATAAAGCCTGAGTGTTAACTTGGAGGTTTTCTTTTTGGATTTGCCTTAAAGCAATAGTTATGGGAGCATGGCTCTCAAATGTTAGTTCTCAGAACCAACTCGGTACTTTTGAAAACAGCATGGTGATCATGCCCCTGGTTTGGCGAGGAGGCCTGTGAGTTTTCCTTTATAAGTTGTCACATAAAGCTTTCGGGACATCGCCTGCTTCTAAAGGAAAAATGTCTATTCATCTTCAGTGTGTCCTGAGGAGTAGGTGACCCTTGTTCAGTGTAGCTCAGGGCTCACTGGGCACTTTAAGGACACTGGAGATTGAGTTCTAGTTGGCTTGCAAATATTTGATGGTTCATTTCTACTTGGACTCAGAATAAGGGTAAAGGGTTGCCGCAGGTACCTGGTATACATGTGTATTGTGAGAAGGTGTGTGTGTGTGAAGCAATGCAAAGCAAACATGAGATCAGACTTTGGGGAAAATTCTATCTCACTGTTTTTTTGTTTGTTTGTTTTTTCTTCTCACCACTTCAACTCCAAATAAAGCAAAGAACATACTGTAGGGAAGCAATCCATTCCTATGTTTGATTGCTTTGGGGCTAACATAAGATGATGAATTACATGAGCCTGTTCAGTACTTTTCTATGACATTGAGGTGAAATAAGGAAATGAAGCCACCAGCATGGTTAGATTATACTAGTTTCATTAAGTGTACTGTCTAGTATGTTATGACACACTGAATTAAGAGATGGTCTGAAATCCCTTCTTCATGTTCCCATTGCCTCCCGGAGCCAGCAGCTTGTCTGTCCACACCGAGCTTCTGCGGTCCATGTGGTACTCATACTTTACAACAAACCATGCTGTTTTGTCTTTTAGTAAACACATAGTCTTCGATTGTTACTTTTAACATTTGTGGAGTACAGTGTTACATGTGATCCATGCATCTATGTTTCTGCTGTTGAAAAAGTCAACCAAACCAAAATACTTACCACCTCATAAACTTATCTTTTTATCTTTTGCTGTGAAAATATTAGTAAATCTGACCCTTTACAGAGTAAAAAGTAGAAAATATGTCATGATGAACTGTTAATGCCATGAAATACATAGGCAACTACACATGACATCCCTTGCCTGTGGTTTTTCTGGTCTTTTGTCACCATCTTCCCTGTCCCCCATCTCCTCCCCCATTCCTGCCCAGACTATGGCACTTAACATTTTTCTCTTTGTTTCCATGGTATTGACTTTTTGGATTCCATATGCAAATGGGAACATACATGACGAGTGCAACCAGTTTGGTAAATAGTATGGATGTTCTTCAGAACACTAAAATTATTATATGATCTATCATTCCTACCTTTCGATATGTATTCGAAGGAATAGAAATCAGTGTACTGGAGAGAAAGCTGTACTCTCAAGGTCATGTTGGGATTATTCACAGTAGTCAACATTTGATATTACCTTATAGGCCCACCAATGGTGAATGGATGAGTGAAATGGGCAAAGAACTATAAGGCTTTGAAAGTGAAGGAAGTTGCCTATTTGTGGCAAGAAGGATGGAACTAGTGTGCACAGAACTGAGAGATGTCAGCCACACAGCATTTGCTCAGCTGCCTGTGGTCAATCTTGGGCAAGAGAAAGTGTCAAATACACATAGTCTCAGTATCCTGCACACAGTCAGAAGAGGAGAGGGAGACAGACATGTTAATGAGGCTGGCATAACCTGCTCTTTGTGGGAGAGTAGGGAACAGTTTCCTCTGAAACTGAAGATTATGGTCCAGTTGGATTACATCTCTAAAAAAAAAATAATAATCATCATCATTGTCTATACTTGTGGAGTGTTATGGCAAATGGGATGGATCATCACACCAGCCACTACTGTCTTACATTTCAATGAAGTCTATTTGCATAGTAACCAGTGAAACTATAATTTTCAATCTTAAGAACAATTTTCTGGTTATCTCTTGTATTTCCGTACTATACTTTTATTTTTTTCTGAACTATTCCAAGGACATTTGGTTAGGATCAGTCTTCGTATTACAGTATTCCCATTGGAGTAGATGATAGATAATATCATATGGTAAAATAAATAATTAAATATTTCCATTTAAACTAAAATTCAGACCTATTTCCTTACAGAGCAGTCAAACAAAGCAGCAGTGCCCCTAAACTTAGGGAATTTCAGCTAAGTTTAAATCTATGAAAAATGCAATATCTGTTTTCTCATCTTAAGTATTATGTTAGTGGGGTAATGGCAGGCACAGAAAACTGACATAAATATGTAGGATTTTTTTTTATTTTTATTTTTTATTTTTTGTTTCTAGTGCTTCTATAAGCAACCCCTCAACCTGCTCTATAAGTAACTTGATAAACTTGTTGGTAATCTAGTTTGCTTGATTATAAGTAATGAAAATTGTCTTATTATTGAGTAATAATGAAAGAAGGGAACAAGGAATGAATGAAATGTCTTTTTAAGGTAAGAAGAAATAAAAGTAATAGTAGCATTATGTCCGGTATTTTGCAATAAATAGTAAAGTTAAATAATAATATAATAAAATACAATATAATATAATAATATAATATAATTAAATAATAAATATAATATAATAATATAATAAAATAATGTAATAATAGTAAAGTTTCTAAGAATTCTTAGAATAGCCTATCAGAAAGACAATATTGATTAAAATGCTGCTTTTGGTACTCAGGAAGTTCCTATAAACAAAATGTACAATTTAAACTTTACAAATAAAAGACATTTATGCTCATTAAATGCAATTATATACAAACTAGATTTATAATTTATAAGTTTATACAAGTTTATTTTTAATTTTTTTTTAATTTTAATTTTAATTACCGAGAGAGAGACAGAGAGAATAAATGTGCATCCAGATCTCCAGTTCCTGCACACCAACTCCAGATGCATGTGCCACATGTGCATCTGGCTTATATGGGTCCTTAGGCTTGGCCGGCAAGGGCATTAATTGCTAAGCCATTTCCAGCCCTTCCTATGAGTTTCTATTCCAAAGATTTCTCTTTCATTCACTTCCACAGGCTTAGTTATATGCCATAAGAAGAAAACTTAAAATTCATTACTGATTATTTTTCCTTCACCACTGTTTCACAATTTTAAATAGGTCTCTAACTTTACTCAGGTGAGAATGGAAGGATTCAGCATGAGTGAGAATTCAGTTTTGCAATCAATATGAAAATTATTCAATCTTTTTTTCTGTGAGTTTTAGTATGAAGAGAGGATTCAATTTACTTGCAAATCTTTTCATATGCAGCCAGTGTTTTTTTTCATATTAAAAATTGTAAAAATAAAGATTAGTAGCATAATCCAGGTTTGATCTGAGAAACTTAAGAAACTAAGTGGTACCCTTTTACCTACAGTACAGGGAACAGTGGCTTAACTCATGAAAGAAACAAAAGGAAGACAATACACTATGATCTCACTTTATTTAATCTTAATTATTATTTTTTGTGGGGGGAGTACTTTAAAATATCACTCACTGGGGTTGGAGAGATGGCTTAGCAGTTAAGTGCTTGCCTGTGAAGCCTAAGAATCCCAGTTCTAGGCTCAATTCCCCAGGACCCATGTTAGCCAGATGCACAAGGGGGCACACGTGTCTGGAGTTTGTTTGCAGGGGCTGGAGGCCCTGGTGCACCCATTCTCTCTCTCTCTCTATCTACATGCCTTTCTTTCTGTGTCTGTTGCCCTCAAATAAATAAATAAATAATGAAAAAAAATTAAAAAAAAATCACTCACTGTTTAATGTTTGATTTTTCCTCTAAGTAAGAAATTTCTACATTTCTAGCTAAGAAATGTTGAAAGATGGGTAAAATGGAGAGTCATCAGAAACAGCCTTGAACCTAACAGAAATCTCTCTTACTACTTCAGTCATGTCATAACTTAATTTTGAGTAGAAAGATAGCTTATGGAATACATAGAGAATAATTATACAATGAAAAGAGCACATACATCAAACTCCAACTATCACCCAAATAGCTTCTAATAGTGCTTCAGGTAATGGTGACCTCAGACTCTTGGTTGCTCTGCTGGCTGTTCATGGACCCAATCTTATTCTTCTCCCCAATCAACTCAGTTTCTACAGGATAATGACAGCAGCTGAAGAAAAACAAAACTAAACAAAACAAAAAAACAAAATTACAGACACTCACCCTAATTTCTAACCTAAAACACTACCCATAAAGGGTATATAATATTTAACTTTACAAAAACATCATTATTAACATCATTATCATTCTACAAATCACATTGGAAAAGACTTAGAAAAAAATCTTGTTTAAATAAACTTTGAAAAATAAAATTTTGTGCCAAATTTTGTGGAAAGTGAATTAGTGTAGACATTTTTCTACATAGAGAGAATTAGATTAAACCTAATTTTGTTAACAAAGTCAAAATTGACAACTCTTATTCAAAAACCAGGAAAGCTTGGAAAATGGCATCATAAAGAATTAAGATTAGCTTTAGTGTGGAAGCTTTTTGATATACAGTAATTCCATTTAGAATGAAACTTTTACAATATTGTTTTACATTGGCAAGGTCTGCCTCTATAAGGTATATTTATTAATGAAAAGGCTATCTATGGTGGTTTGAATAGATGGCCACCAATATATTCTTTTTTTTTAATTTAATTTTTATTTATTTATTTGAGAGTGACAGACAGAGAGAGAAAGAGGCAGAGAGAGAGAGAGAATGAGCACCAGGGCCTCCAGCCACTGCAAACGAACTCCAGAAGCAGGCGCCCCCTTGTGCATCTGGCTAATGTGGGTCCTGGGGAATCAAGCCTCGAACCGGGGTCCTTAGACTTCATAGGCAAGCGCTTAACCACTAAGCCATCTCCCCAGCCCTATTCTTTTATTTTTTTTGTTTGTAGTTTGTATCTGCAGCCACTTGGCTGGAGGCAGTTTCACTGGGTGTATCTTAAGGTGTGATGGGTGGTTTGAAATTTCAATCTAAAGACATGCAAAGTGTGCTAGCTGGAGTTCCTGAAGTGTGCTGTGTGGTTTTAGGCTTGTGCTTCTTTCTCTCTGCTTGGGCCTGTGAAGGCAGGCCAGCTTCTTCTGCCATTTATGGAACTTCCCCTGGAACTGTGAGCATCAATAACTACCCCTTCCTCTGTAACTGTGCCTGGTCTGGACGTTCACCTCAGCGAACCCGAAGCTGTCTGCTCTAATACCCTTTAATAGCTTTAGTGTCTTTTTTTTTTTTATGATGGTAAGATATTTTCTGTGTCATTTACATTTAGACTTAAAGGTTGTATATGGTATTATATATTTTTTCAAGTTTTCATCAGCTTTTATATGCTATTACCAGATATGGTTCCTTTTCGTCTCATGGAAGACTCGTGAGACCCTTTCCTAGAGAGCTGAGCTGTCACGTATTTCCCTTTTTAGACACTGTCTTTTCGTTGTGTGGGTGACTACTGTGAAGCTTTACCTAATTTACAGGTCTACTTTAAATAAGGTTCATAAGGAAAACTTAAGAGAAATAGAGAAAGTTGCAGAATTTCAACTTAACTCATTTGTAGAATGAAATAACAAATTAAAAAATGATAGTATTTAATATAAAAAAGATTTTAATTTTTAGCCAATATTTTGTTTATTCTTTAATTTTTACTACTAAGGAACTCAGCAGGAGGAGTATGATAACATATTCAGAGTCTGAAGGAAGGAAGATGAGTTTTAGTTTTTAATACATTAATTGTTTTTTTCTAGGTAGAGTTTCACTCTAGGCCAGTTTGACCTGGAATTTGCTATGTAGTCTCAGGGTGGCCTCGAACTCACAGTGATTCTCCTACCTTTGCCTCCTGAGTGCTGAGATTAAAGACATGCACCACCATGCCCTGCTTTAATACATTAATTTTTAATAATTTAAAAATCCCTGTCTTGTCTCCCTCCTTCCTACTCTTCCTCTCACCACACCCTCTCTTTTATGTCTTCTGAATTTTGAAACACATGAATGTTTTACTTGTAATTTACTAGATATTTCATCTAGTCACTTATTATTATATATGATATATTTAGCAGTATTACTTATGCCAATATTTTAATATGTACCTAGAACAAAAATATTTTAAAATGCAGGAATTTAAAATTCATGGATAAACAAATACTTTTGCTGTGGTATCCAACTCAGTCACTACTTCTTTTAATTATGCCAATGACTTCAGTCAGGTAAATATTTTTTCAGAGTAAATACCATTTCACCAATACTCTTTTACAACAGATTGTGAGTCTGTCTCTCTTCCAGCCAATGAGGTTGCGGAAGTGATGTGCGTGCCTGGGCTTCATCTTTCAATGTATATTCTCATCTTTGTTTTGATTCTGCTCACAGCAAGAAAGTGTGTGGTTATCTCTGTCTTGTAGCATAAAATGAGTTCAGCTCCTTAAAAATTGCTGAGCTTTAAGGCCCAGAACCAAAATTCCAAAGGCCACAGGAGGCAAAGCAATCACACCATTTCAGATGTTTATATAACAGTAAGAAATATTTCCATCATGTCAAGAAACTTATTCGTGAAAAAGTAAACTACAGTATTATAATTATTAAATTAGTATTATACTTTAGATCCTCTATATTTAGTTATTTTCTTATATAAACCCAATTAAATATCATTCAAAAATTATTCACTGTATGGAGCAATCTATGCTAATATTATGAACCATTATACAAGGATAGTTCACAAGAGAACAACATTAATGTTGGAGTGCCCGCACCTATCCACTGAATTTAATTACTCTATAATTGACCTGCGGAGTATGAGATTTTGAAATGTCTCTTGGAGGCCAACTTTAATGTATCAATAATAGTATCATAAAAGTACAGACATGTAAGTATACTCTATTCACATAAATATACATATCACAGGAAATACACAATATTGTTTTGTTTATGCTAATTGAAGATGCAAACAAGGGACTCTATGGGTCTATGTAAAGAGCACTGTCGAAACTCTTGTTATAGTTTTCTACAGTTTAATGCGCTCATCTGTAATACCAGAAGAAAATTATTCCTTTTTTCTGCTATATATATCATTTAGCTGGGTTGAACTGTTTGGTATGTTAGAATATACAATGGAGGGTACATGGGCCCGGTAATAACTTGGGGTAAAGCACATTCTTTACCTTGAATCCGACTGTCTCTTGTCCTGCTTTTCTAACCGCTGGATAGTGGGTCTCCTTCCTTTCTCATCAAGCTGCCTATGTGAAGAGTTGCCGATGTCTACAGCATCCGGGAAACTGTACTATGTTGGAAGTAAAAAAAAAAAAAAAAAAAAATCTAAAAGTGTTAATTCTGCCATTAGATAGTTCAGTAGCCTTAAGTAATATTTCACATTTGAGCAATACATTAAGAAAAATAAATCATAGCTATCCTAGATGATCTTAATTTGTACTCTAGCTTAGTTTCTTTTATACCTCACATATATACAATTTGTTTCCAGATCTGTACATGTAGCCAGACAGATGTTAAGGCGTTCACTGGTTTGAGGAGCTCTGCTGACATCCTTTGGTTAGGTTTTGGTTAGTTGTAGTTTAATGTAGACGTGGGCGAGGAGGAAGAGGGGTGATTACATGCATGAGAAGTTGACAGAGCTTTTCAGATGCATTTTTTTTCTGCCCACAGATTGTTTTGAACATGAACATATTAATGAAATAAAAACTTTAAAGAAAGAAAAAAAAAACCTAGAGACTGTGTCAAGTACAAAATCTACATATTTTAATAATACTAATAATATATTACATAGCTAATTAAATCATTTATCAATAAAACAGAGAAGTACAAAGGTGGTAAGATGACGGATACAAAACGGCTCAGGGACGTTCCCAAATGATGAGCAAAGTGGTTTTCCTTATGACTGTAAGCAGCGCCAACAACAAAGGTATCTGGAGAAACAATTAAAAAAAAAAAAGTTCACAAAAAAAACCCCCAAAATATAAACATTTAAGACAGCAAAAAAAAAAAAAAAAAAAGAAAAAAAAAATCCCTCTGGTGTTCAGACATCAGCTCTGATTGCAATTTGACTTGATGCTCTGTCCATCGTGTGTCTGGGATACGGATGGTGCATGCACTGTGTATGCCAGGGAAGGCAAAGAAGTGTTTTACTGGATGTATACATTTTTGTAAATTGCACGAAGCGGTTGCAGAAACCCAGGTGCCCGGGGTGGCCCTGCGGCGGCGGGAGCGCGGGCCGGCCCCTTCCCCGAACAGAGGGGCTTTCTGCGCGCGGGGGAGGGGCCGCCGGGCATCCGCCGCCGCGCCGCCCTCGCTCGCTTTCACTTGCAAATCGCGGGCGCTGGCAGCAGCCCGCACTTCCCGGCTCCGGCTTCCCAGGGCGACTGCTGCAGCCCACAGCGGAACCTTTCTGTCCGAGTGAGCCAGGGCTTTCCCCCTTCCCTTTTTTTTTTTTTTTTTTTCTCCTTCTTCTTCTTTCCTTTTCTCCTTAATCAGAAGCCCTGAATGAAAGCCAATCAGAGAGAGAGCGTTCGCCCTGGTTTTCCTCGGTTCCCTGCCGTCCAGAGTTAAAAGTGATGCCGAGAGAGAGAGCTTGAGTTAGACCCAAGTAGAAGCAGAGGTAGAAAATAACAGCAGAAAACAAACAGAAAGGGCACCTGGCACAATTTCTCCAGGGTTACACTGGCCGGAACCAACTTCCGTTACCCAGAAGCTGATAAAACAGCAAGGTAGGAGGAATTCACCTCTTTTAACTCCTTTAGGGTCTTTTATTTTCTTCCCGTGTTGGGGGGGGGGGGTGGGGGAGATGAGGTTTGGTTCGGAAGTTAAATGAGCAGTGTTTATAAAAATCATTATCTTTTTAATAAATATAAGCATGCAACTTATTATCAGTTTCCAGGTATAGCTGCCTTGGGTAGCCGTGGAAGGCTGGATAAATAATGCATTATGTTCAACAGCGGGTCGTGGTATTTGGAGTTTCAGAATTCTTTCATTCTGAGCAATCGCTAGAATGATTCCGGAGTGAGAGCAATCCGTCAAGCTCGTTCTTGTTTACCTTTGTTTGGAAATCAGTTTCGGAGATCACATTGTTGCTCTGAACTCTAACATCGTCTAGCATTACTTTGCATTCCATATGAATGGATTCGCTCTGTACTTATTCAGTCGCAGTTCATTGTACCATCAACGTAAAGAGAAATGACAGGCAGAAGACACATTCCTTGAAGCTGTCAGTGGTCACTAAGTATCTGCATAAATACAGGAGATTGACATTCATCGGAGGTAGGGTAGGTCTAATTCCTATATTCACATTTTATATCTGAGTCAGAAATACAAGGGGGGGGGTGGTAAACCGTAGGAGATTAAATGCCTGAAGTCATGAGTTGCAGCATTTATTGTCTGCTGCAATAAAATCCATATTTTATGTGGTGTTAAATTAATGCAGCATGTTGTGAGTCTAAATGAACATCCCAAACAAGTACCTGTGCATAACATTGGATGGGGAAAGGCAATAGTCTGGAAGTGTTTTCAAACCACCACAATAAAACCCTGCTATCTCTTGGTCATTAAAAGGGGGGATTGGTCTATGGGTACAGTCAAAGAAAAAGCATCATTTTGAAACTGACCTATCATCTTTTGCTTAAAAAGAAAAAAAAAAAAAAAAAGATCTATTTCCTATAATTGTGGCCCTTCATTCCAGTAAAAGGTTTTATTATCCAAAACTGCACATCCATTACTTCTCAGCTTTTGGAGATGATTTTTTTTTCTCTCTCTTGGAAGATCTATTTTAAAAATAATCTGCCCCTGTGACAACTGTCATACTTCAATGCATATGTTAGTAGACTTTCTCCCTCTACACCACCCCCCTCTCCCTTTCTTTAGAGCGTAGCTACAAGAGCTTCTCTGTGGTGAATAACACTTGGCAAGAGTGAGTGCGCTGATTTTTTTTTTTTTTTTTTTTTAGGGCTGGTATGGTGAGGATTTTTAATTAGTAGAACTTGCATGAAAACATGTCATTGAGAGAGCTGCATGTTCATTTTTAGTTAAAATGAGGAAAGGGAAGGAGAAGGTTGTATCCTAGAGAAATAGGTAAAGGCTAAGTTACACAGATAATGCACGTCACCCCTCATCCTCAGGGCAGTAAATGCGGCTCATATGTATTCACTGTACAATGCTTGGAGGTTGCACTGGCTTTTTTGGGGGGGAGGGGGAGTAGTGAATGGATTGGAAAGTGACAAATGTAAACAGCCCTGTCTGCGGCTGGGGGCACATCAATCCCCCCCCCCCCAAAGAAAAACACATTCTAAGAATGAAAATATAAAGAAAGGCTTCTTTCATCTGCCTTTACCTCTCTATCTCTGTCTTTTGGCTGTGCTTTTAAACTATGAGTCACTGTCTGCCTTCATTAAATCAGATACTTCTTTGGTTTCAAATACTTGCTGTTAACTAATTGACTTCCTTGGTGAATGCATATGCTTTCTTGACTCTGAAGAATAGAATTGTGCATAGACTCTGATGTTGGAGGATGGGAGCAGGGAAACAGGAAACAGCATGTAAACTGTCTGAGAACCTAGCTACTTACACATGTGGGAGGCTCGTGGTTATATTACCTGGTACCTGATGAAGGCTCCAGGTGGTGTACTTGGTCTTCATAAAAACCAGCTGTTTATTAATGAGCACAACTCTGTTCAGGCATCTGTTTAATCTTCCTGTTAGATTTTTTTTTCTTACATTAGGATATTCTTTGTATATCTTGTCTAGAACTATGACCATTTCTGGAATGTTACTAAGAGCGTTCATGTAATTTGAATTGGGTATCATTATTTTTTCCTGTTGAAGTTAGAATCTTTGAAACTGAAAATTATTAACTGCTGACATATGTGAGTCTTGATCAAAATACAAGGTGAAGTTTGTGACTTTTATTTCAATTCTCATTATTAAAAACACATATTGCTAAGATCAACTGTATGTTGTCTGGCAGATTTCTTGTTACATTACATGTTTCCTGTGTCTCTTAACCTACTTTGCAGCAAGGGAAGCTCTGTCCTCTTGGACTTTGTCATTTTATTCCAAATTGCTCCACGAGGCGGCAGCACAGGACTAGCCGTGTCTGGATGGTGCTGACTCAGCAGCAAACTGAGCCACATTTTTGTTAAATGTTGTTAAGAATCTTATTGATGCACAGTAAGCAATTCATACAAATCAGGGATGTAACTAAACTCCCTTTATTCTAGCCCTGGAGCTTCAAGGACATCAGTTTCTAGGTATTCTCATTCCTACTGTGAAAAATCACATCCTAACAAAATTGTCGCACTAAAAGTCTTTATAAAATAACTGAAAGTCTAAATAGAAAAATATGAAGAGTATTTATGACAATTATAAGTAATTGAATGTTAGTATTTTATCTCTTAGTTACAACTTGTGTTAACAACTCAATTTTTGATTAACCCATTGCTTAGGACAAGGGCTCATAGGAGTCAGTGTATTCACTACATTATATATCATAGCAATGACAAAAGTAGATGGAAGTGAAAAAACAGAAGTAGCACGAACGATCCTTTATATTAGATTTATACTCAGCAGTGTTGAAGTAACGCGTTGCTTTGACTAGCAGATACAGTAACTTAATGTAGTTTGGGGCAACAGACTTACAAGTTATTATGACTGTCATCGAAACTGAGAGTTAGAGTAGAAAACTCTTGTTTTTCTTTTAATGACACTTATTTAAGCCAATGAGTAGATATAGACAATTTCATTTTATCATATTTATAATGCACTGAAATATAAACAAAGACTGAGTCCTGAATTTATTTATTTATTTTCAATATGTCCTTTTGGTGTTTCCTTAAAGCATTTCTAGCATGTCCACAGGAAATTCTTAAATGCATATTTTGCTTTTACATCACTATATTCAATGTTGGAAACTATATTTTTTTTCATGATCACTAAGACATATTGTTATCTAAGACAACAATATCAGCTCCTTGTCACCTCTCTTTCCTTCCTTCTGACCCAATAATAGACACACCTCACTTGACATTTTCCCATGAGCCCTTGGGTCCGCCGGAGTGCGGCTGTGTTGTGGTCCCTCCCTGGAAGGGAGCCTAGAGCGCAGCCCATTCTGCTTTTGCTACCCCCTCTTGTCACCCCCATCCAGCCAGACCTGAAAGACACTCAATCAGAAGATTACATCGCTCACATCAAACTTGCAGATTTCTGGGAATTTGATATAGTTAACATGTCAGCATAGATCTGTTAAAATTAAGTGACAGGCTTAAAACATGAGCTCTTTGAAGAAAAAAAAAAAAACAACAACAAAAAAAAACTTTTGCTTCTCTATTATTATCAATGTAACTTCTCCCAGGAAGTAACTATGATTTATTTTAAGGTACTGATATTTTGTATTTGTTTTCTCTTTGTTGCAATGTTTGTGATGCATTGTTCTGTGTATTACTAAGGAAAATAATGTTAAGCATTAACTATGCTGGAAATAGACTTTTGAAAAAGGCAGTACTTAAAATTGAGTATGAGTGGGTAAAATAAAATCAAACCCTGCATCATTTAGGATGCAGCATGTCTTAGAAATAATGCCTGCCTGTGGGAGGTTCTTGGAATAATCACTGGCAGTAAAGATATTCATATCCTTAAAGAGTTTGTCAGTAACACTAAAGCGTTTTACCAAATCATGTGATTTCAATTTTCAATCTTTTTATTTATGCTTTTTAGAAAGCTGTCTTGCTTCCACACACTCTATATGCTGCAGCTATATAAATTAAAGTTAAATGACATTTCAGGCTTTGGGACAGAATTCAACAGTAGGCCCTAAGATATAATATAACATTGTCTCTCAACAGGAAATTCAACATTAAATGACATGTTTAAACACTTCAAAGTCTTGCTGATCCTTATAAACTTAGCAGAACATTCTCTCTCTCTCTCTCTCTCTCTCTCTCTCTCTCTCTCTCTCTCTCCCTCCCTCTTACCTCATTCCCTCCTCTTTCTTCTTTCCTTCTTTCACTTCCTCTCATTTATGATAATTAACAAAAGTTCATGTGCTTTCAGACATCATGATATGTGAAAGAATATTTCTGTAAATCTTGTGATTTTTATGGCTATATTCCAATATTTGCTATATTAGAGTCACTGCTCATCCTTTGCATGTTGGCATAAAGCGTACGACAGTTTGTTGACTTCAGCAAGCCCTTTAAAATGAAGCAGTGCTTGAAACCTGGGAGCTTCTGAGGCCTTGGATTTCGCCCCAGTGCAGATTCCTGCATGGGCAAGGAAAGCATGACGACTCAGCATTCGTTAAGGGATGCCTGCTGCAGATAATCAGAACCTTGACTGCATGGACATGAATTATTATACTCAGGGCATCAGTTATTGATTGTGAAGCTGTGCTGATTTACTGTAAGAGAAAATATTGAAGTGACTTGACAGAATTCTGATTTTAAAAATAAATCAAACACAAATTGCACACTTCCAGAAAGCAGTGTTCCATCAGACGTGTTGACTCTTCTCTGCTGAAGGAAACAAACGTGTCAGTTTATGACCTAAGAATGAAGCCTGCTGGGTGGAGAGAGAACTTCCCTCCGCCCCAGCATGGACTGAAGAACAACCATGAACCTCGGGTTCCAGTTGGGAAACTGGGGAAGGAACTTGAGTAACCACCTGGCCGTGTTGGCAAACTGAAAGAATGAGTAAGTCAATGTTTTAACTTGAGGGCTTCTGGTAATTTCCTCTAATGTTAAGCACAATGTGCATAAATATAAGAACCAAAATTAGAATTTGGTATAGTTATCTGAACAGATCAAAGGCAATCAACATATTTTCTTGGTTAATTGCAAAATTCTAGCTAAAATGTTCAAGCATAAAACTAGCACAAGCTATTACAATGAAACAAATTACTTTCCACTTGCTCCAGTAAAATCAAATAAAATGTTGGTTCTCATTATAGTTCTGGGATTCTGAAAAAGTAATTTAATGTATGCGTCTATGTTTAATTAATTACTTTAAAAATTTTTTTTGGTTTATTATTTATTTATTTGAGAGTGACAGACAGAGAAAGAGGGAGGGTGGGAGAGAGAGAGAGAGAGAGAGAGAGAGAGAGAGAGAGAGAGAGAGAGAGAGAGAGAGAATGGGCACACCAGGGCTTTCAGCCATTGAAAACGAACTCCAGATGCATGCACCCCCTTGTGCATCTGGCTAACATGGGTCCTGGGGAATCAAGCCTTGAACTGGGGTCCTTAGGCTTCACAGGCAAGCACTTAACTGCTAAGCCATCTCTACAGCCCAATTAATTACTTTTTCATTTTTAGTGAATCTGGTTCATGTGTGTGTGTTTATGGTATATGCATGCCTGTGGTCACGGGTGTGAGTAGAGGTGTGCACGTGCCATGGCTTGTTTGGCACTCAAGGGAAGCTTTTCTAGTGTTTGTCTTCATTGTCCATCTCATTTGAAGCAGGTTACTCATCGTTCAGTGTTGTCTACGCCAGGCTAGCTGGCCCATGAGCTTCCAGGAAATTCTCTTATCTCTGCCTCCTCTGCTCTCACTGACGCACTGAGATCACAGAACACACCACATATTCCAACCTTTGCCTGGGTTCTGGGATAGAAACTCATGCATGACACTTGTTCCCCAAGCACCTTATCCACTAAAGCATCTCTTCTTTATACATGAGCCATCTTCCCAGCCTGTTTCTATCAATCGTGAAGCACATCTTTAATTTAAATGAAGTACCATAAACTATTTCCAGGTACCTTGACTTCTAAAGATAAACAGTAATACGCTCATCATTGGATGGACTTGGAAATATTAGAACTAAGAAAGTTGAAGAGTTGTGTCTTTTATATAAATATTCAACCAAAATATTATTCCATTCATTATTTTACCTAAGGAACTTTCTTTGATGAATGGAAATATTGAAATTTTACTACCTATAACTCCATTGGTTTAAGACAATTGATAATAAAATTCAGAATATGAGTTCAATAGCTTTAGGGTTGCAGAGATGGCTTAGCAGTTAAGGCACTTGCTTACAAAGCCTAAGGGCCTAGGTTTGATTCCCCAGGACCTACATAAGCCAGATGCACAAGGTGGCACATGCATCTGGAGTTTCGTTTGCAATGACTGGAGGCCTTGGTGTGCCCATTCACTCTCCATCTCTCTCTCTTTCTCTCTCCTTCTCTTGCTCAAATAAATAAATAAGTATTTAAAAGTTTAATAGTTTTAAACCAACAGCATGGCCCTTATTTACCTTAGAAATGACATAGAGAAGAAACCATGGGTGAAATGAAGTGTAGGCCATCTTCTTTCATCCAAGTAGTAAACTCAGTGCACAGAAATTAAATATTAATTTAGATAAGTATAAAAAATCTTTTTTGCTTACGTTCTTTTTTGAAGTTCAGGTTTAAGATTACTCTTGTCCTATGGTTTTGAACTATAGTGAATCAAAGGAGTGAATTTTCAATTTGTGTAGTTTCCTGAGGAAAAACCACCACCAGCTTCCTAAATTCAAAACCTTTTTTCATCCACAGAGACACTTCCATGAGGGTTTCTTTTCTATTCCCACACCATCATGACTTCAGTCCTGAGTTAACAGATCGATTGAAAATTGAATCTTAAGCATAAACATCACCTCTGTTTCTTGGCTGTACATATCTTTCTGGGGAAGACAAACTGAGGCAGTTAACTGGCTGATTCACTGAGCAGCTCAGGTTGGCCTTGAACTTCAGAACTTCCTGTTTCTGCCTCCTGAATGCTGAGAATATAGGCCTACAGAGCATGCCTCATCAATTTTCTTTCTTTTTTTTTTTTAACTGCTCAATGATTAGTTAGGAATTTCTAGAGAAGTACTACACAATTATTTTTTTAAATTTATTGGCATGAAGTTCTCAAAGAAATATTTTTTTCAGGAAAAAAAAAAAAGAAAAAGAAAACTCCACTTTCTTCCATCAAGTCTTAGGAAAAGTCACAGGTAAAGGTACTTGGAAAAAGGAAGAGCGATCACATATGCATGTGTTTGGTATTGAGAACATAATTAAACACTCATAGGTACATGTGAAGAGCCCCTAAAATCTAAGTAAAATAACTTAATGATAGTGTTTGAAATTAAATACTGTCATAGCATTGCAATCTGAAATCTAGCCCAGTGGGTGTATGAAACCAGAGAACTTCAAGCCGTACTGTTGCTTTAGAACATTGATGTCCCTCCACTTCACAGGCCGAGGGTGCATCAAGCCTGTTTGTAAGTCCAAATAGGAAAAATAAACGAATGAGACAGGTCTCTTTCACTGAAGTGAATTACGGTTTTATATAAAAACCACTGCCGCTCCCAAACCTTTATGTGTATTTTTAGTTTTATAGAAAGCCTAACTACTAGAAGGCAAAGTGCACAGTCATTGATATACCTGCCATTCAATCTTTGCGCTCTTGTTTATTGCTGTTTTTTTTTTACTTCATTTTCTATTATAAATGTGTGTGTGTGTATGTATGTATATATATATATAAAATAACACTAAATTTTTCCTTACTTTCTCAGTTATTTAATTCATTCTTTGGGAGTGTAACTATGAGTCATTTTCTATCTCTCCTACCTGAACATATAATGATGACTCCATTATATGTTCTTTTGTCTCATTTAAGATAAGCATTTTCTAATTGATATTTATAGTGGAATATCTTATGGCATTTAATAGAAATGTTAGTAACTCTTTTTCTAAATGTAACATTTTTATGAAACAGTAGTAACATACGATAGCAAGACATTGACCCTCGTTCTTCATCTTATCCAGTTGTGTTCTCCTTTTCTTCCTTCTCTTCTCCCTCCAGAGAAGTCCAGGCTACAGGAGTGCTCCACTATTCCTGCCCCACCCCGTCTCCACTGCTGCCTACGTATACTACTAATTAAACTGCAACTTCTCCTCCTATCTCATTCACTCACCGAGCATTACTTAATCGCGCACCAAATGCCAGTGGTAGAGATACAAGAGTTGAGTAGAGAAAGCGATGGACAAATCCACTGGCAACTATGCCACCATGAGTTGTAGAATGAGCTGTCATGAGTTTCCCTCTTCCAGGTTTGGTCAGTGTGAGAAGGATAAGGACTAGTTACCACTAACATGCATAAGAGGGGGCTTCTAACTGTTCCCTTATAACTAAAGCTCATGATTGCATCCAAAACCATGTCACATCTTTCAAGAAAATGTCAGCCTGAGATGGCTGTTTGGCTGTTTGGGTGGCCTTGAATCCTGTGATGGAGCCCTCAGCGTGCGTTGTGGATTGGCGCTTCAGTAGGAGCAGGCCTCGGTCAGTGACCTGGGCCACACTTTAGATATACAGTAACCAACTTTTATAGCATGGACTTAAGGCATTGCATGGAATAAAACAAGGCTCTAATTTTAAGACTAATAGCACCCCTCGATCCCAAGGAAATGAACAGAAAAGGATGTCTTTGAAAGCAAAGTAGTCTCCAAATTTCCATCACTTCAGCTTGTTAGGAATAAGATCTTCCAACACACCCTGATATGAAAATTTACACTCCTCATTAAGCACCTGAGTGTCAAATGTAGTCACTGTGTAAAGAAATTTTCTCACAGAAGATTATAGAAAGTTTTTTTTTTTTTTTTTTTTTTTTTTTTAAGTAAGGAGACTACACAGTGGAAAGGCTGCAAGTCAAAAACATTAAGATTTTCTTTGTTAGACAGTGTAATGACCTTAACCTGAGTCCTCTCTTATGGAACTTTAATGGACGAAAGCCTGAGTCATGGCACCAGCCTGTCTGGGCTAAAATTCTAGCCACGCCACTTACCATATGTTCAATATTTAATGTCACTGGTAGTTTTGGGGTAATAAATGGGATTAATAATTGTTCTTTCATAATTGGACAATTTTCATTATTAGTAGAAAAAATTGCTATAAAATTTAAAAATCTCCAAAACATTACCTCACATAATCCATGTTGTAGTACTGACCCTTAATTGTGATTATTTTTTATATTGTTATATGTTAATATTATTAATAGTAATGGTGCAATTATTTTATATACAAGTGACATAAGGTTTTCATTGACTTTTACTTTGTTACCGTAGCAGATTATGTAGTGTGTTATGACTTTCATTTAAACTTATTTTAATTTACATCAGGAAATAATTTTATTATACTTGATCTGAACCTAGAATTTTTTTTGGGGGGGTATGTACGTATAAATGTGTGTGTTTGTGTATGATAGGTGTGTGTGTGTGTGTGTGTGTGTGTGTGTGTGTGTGTGTGTATGTGTCTTCACTGAGCACATTTGCAGGTCAATGGACAAAATCCAGGTACTCCTGTTCTCCTCCCATCTTATTTTGAGACGGGTCTCTCTTCTTTTGCTATGGTTGCTTGTAAGCTTCTGTAGTCTCCTTGCTCTCCCTCCCATTTTCTCTAGACATGTTGGCATTACAGATGTTACGTGGGTGTTGAGAAGGGTTGAACTTGGGTTGGTAGGCTTGCAACCATGTGCTTTTTTTTATATAATATATTTTATTTATTTATTTGAGAGAGAGAGGGAGAAAGAGGGAGAGAGGGAGAGAATGCAAATGAACCCCAGACACACGCACCCCCTTGTGCATCTGGCTTATGTGTGTCCTGGAAAATCGAACTGGGATCCTTTGGCTTTTCAGGCAAATGCCTTAACCACTAAGCCATCTTCCCCCCCCCCCCCAAGTGCCTTTTAATGGTTAAACCATCTCCCAAGTCCTAATTCTTTTTTTTTTTAATTTTTCGTTCATTTTTATTTATTTATTTGAGAGTGACAAACAGAGAGAGAAAGACAGATAGATAGATAGAGAGATAATGGGCAAGCCAGGGCCTCCAGCCACTGCAAATGAACTCCAGACGCGTGCGCCCCCTTGTGCATCTGGCTAACGTGCGTCCTGGGGAAATCGAGCCTTGAACTGGGGTCCTTAGGCTTCGCAGGCAAGTGCTTAACTGCTAAGCCATCTCTCCAGCCCATAACCTCTTTTAAAAAAAAATTAAGTGTTTTTATTTCTTTATTTGAGAGAGGAAGGAAACATGAGTGCATCAGGGCTTCTGTTCTTGCAAACAGATTCCAGACACATGTGCCACTTTGTGCATTTGGCTTTACATGGGTACTTGGGAATCAAACATGAGCCATCGGTCTTTGCAAGCAAGTGCCTTTAACCACTGAGAAATCTCTTCGGCCCATGTTTAATTCTTAACAGACTCTTTTTGTCTCTGAGAAGATAACACTAAGCAATCTGTCCAGCCCCCAAGTCCCAATTCTTGATATTTTAAACCAGTTACTCTTACAACATCAACATCAAATTTGTCATTCTAATTTTATTTCTGGAAAAAAAAATGAGTTTGAACTGTAAAATTTCCAAGGACATAGTCTATTAATCTGTTATTGCCTTTGGAAAGATACCATGTAATATTTTATTATACCTGGAAATTACTTCTATATTTAAGTGATAAATATATTCATTCCCTAATGATTGTAAAATGTCAGACACATAAAGAGTCGAATGTAACCCGAAAGCTTAAATTGCATTCTTACTTGGTCATCGCATCATCCAGGACATTGACAGGTATGAGTTTTGAAAATGCTGTGAAGGACTTGAAACAGGCCTGGAGGAGGGAGGATGCTTAGGAAAGAAGGACACGAACAGTTGTGAGCTGGGTAAGCCACATAAACTCAGCCAGGTGAAACAGGAGCCGTTTCTGAATGTGCCCCAGCAAAGCCTTCTCTCCTGCGTTCTCCTTGAGGTCAGAGGAATGAGAATTACAACCAGTGATGAGTGAAGGGGGTGCTCTACAGGAATAATCCCATTAAAGTTTTGATAGGTATAAATCTCCAGAATAATTGTGCAGACTAGCTTACAGGCTGAAAGGTCAGCAGGCTACCGATTCCCTAGACTAGGTATCTGAAGCTGTCTAATGGAGACACAGAACCTGCTAAAAAATGTGAGAAATTTAACAGGCTTTATTTAGATAAGTCACTCTTTTCACTCTTCACATTCAAGGTGATGTGAAGTTCAGTTTAAAACCATTGTTGCTGGCTTTTTCATTTATTGAATCTATATGATAGCTTAAAAAAGCACATAGGATTTCTGTGGCTTCACAAACAGGCAAAAGCAATGAAATTGAAAACATACATTCTTATGGGAGTATAAGTCACTGAAAATTCATTTTCCTAATCAGAATTCTGTCAGTTTTACCTAAGTCTCAGAGAAAAAGTACTTTATTATTATTATTATTATTATTACAAGCTCTGTTATTTTGAGCTGGATGTGATAGCCTGTACCTCAAGTCTCAGGACTCAAGAGGCTGAGTCAGGGGCAGTGATAATTAATTTCAAGACTGCTCTGGGATATGAAGTTCCAGTCCAGCTTGGGTTTCTTGTATAAAAAAAACAAACAAAAAACCAAACTACAACAAGAAGAAATTTCATACAATTAATTGTGACATTTTATTTTACTTACAAATCTGTAATGACGAGGAAGGCCTTAGACATGCCTCACCTAGCTGGTAGTTGAAATTTAGTGAGGATCCTAAAGATGAATCTCAACTTGTTGTTACAGCTGTTTTTACATTTATTATCTAATTTTATATTTTCTCTTTAATCAAGGTCAGTCTGTTTTATCATCTTTATTTAATTCTGTGCCTGTTTAGTGGCATTTTCTCCCACAACTTTACTATACTTGGCAAATGATGCAGTGTTATAGTTGATTAATCAAGAAGGCCACTTTAAAGTATTATATGCATTTTAACTTTAATGCACTAGATTATCTAAGTATACTTAATTACTAAGGTCTCCTAAAGGCTAAAGAATTCGGCATGCTTTCTCATTAGTTCCAAAACATTTTAATCATGCTAGAGACCAAGTTCATTAACTTGCATTTATTTTCCTTTTATTTAATTGGAAATAAAATAAGAATAAAATTCTGAAATAATAATGGAGAAATTGAACTCTAGAAAACAAATGTAATTGAATTATCAATTATGCAAAATCCTAAAATTCCTTAAAATTTTTTCAAGGTAGGATCTCCCTCTAGCCTAGGATCTGGAATTTACTACGTAGTCTCAGAGTGACCCGAAGTCACAGTGATCCTCCTACCTCTGCCTCCCAAGTGCTGGGACTAAAGTCATGTGCCTGGCTTGCAATTTTTTTTAAAGGTTTTTCAACCATTTGCTGTGTTGCTTTGAGCGACTGGAGTTAAAAAAAAAGACATAAATTAGTCATCACAAATTTATAAGAAGTTTGACCTGAATTTATTTACATTTTTTGAAGTATTGGCCCATTTATAAGATAAATTGCTATTAATACTGCTGGCAAATTTCCACTGACTGCCCCAGTATAAATAACATATTTTGGTGTTTGGAGCCACCTAGTGGAAATTTCTTGGTCATTAGAGCATGTTCCCAGGTTTGTTTTCCCAGTCAAAGTTACTTAAACTTCTAAAAAAGATGGATATTTATTTACATTGAGAGACAGAAAAAGTCATTACACATGAGTCATAGGTAAGTTTCACTTTTATGTCTATATAATTTAACAAATGTTCTACAAAAATATGAAGCATTTTAAATAAACTTTAGTTGCAATATTTTTAAATTAATTTTACTGTGCAGCTAGAATGAAACATATATGGACTCCTTAAATATTTACATTTTTTAGGCAAATGTTTGGTCCAAAAATCCACAGATTTTCAGCCCAAAGAAAGCAGAGGCTACATTATGATTATTACTGTGTTTTGGAAAACTTTACGGCAAAAAAAAAAAAAAAAATCCCTGATGTTAATAAACCTTGGCTCCCTGCTATGTCAAAGAGAGAAATATGTGTCATTTTGTATCTAGCAAATACTTAAAGCAATTTACATTTACTAAGCATTATGTCTATAGTAACTAAATAACAACTTTTACTATCCTCCCTTAACGGGACTACGACTGTAGTTCTTGCTTTGGGAAGTTTCAAGGATCTATTTTATTTAAAACGATAAAATTGCATTCTAAAAGCGTTTCAGATTGTTTTCCAAGTCAAAGTGGCTATTTAAACTTCTAAAACAGATGGATATTTATTTACATTGAGAGACAGATAACGTCATTAAATATGAGTCATAGGTACATTTAGAACAATCATTGGTTGTTTCCAAGGCACTTTATTATCTGAGAGTGGGATACACTGGGCTTTCTGTTCACGTTGCTCATAGCGGTACATGGGCAACGCAGGTCACTCATCCGCACGTCCGCCCATAGTTACCGTGATGCCTATAGTGACCTCAGTCTAGACACTCTTTTCTGACACCCTGAGCATCATCAACATCAGCAAAGCCCCAGGGCAGCTGAGCTTCCAGGACCTGCACGGGCTAACTGAGTCACGCTCAGCTCTGGGTCGCCCCCTCTTGGCTGCACCAGAATAACTTGATGAAATTGGTTTAACTAAGGGAATAGTGCTCAATGGGAAGGAAAGATGGTTGCCTAGCATTCTAGAAACTTCTTACGGCCACCTCTTCGTGTTGTATGCATGCATTTTCCATTGCTGTGTAAGGTATGTTCTCTCTCCACAGACATAGGCAGGTGGCCAGAGCATTTCATGGCACATGATCGGCCTAGCCAGGAGAAGAAAACACAGGTTACTGCGTTCCCCGTGAAGCCACAAGCTTTCTATCAGCAAAACCGTGTCTCTTCTAAATGATTTTACTACTGATTTGCCTTTAGTTTCAAGACTGCTAGGAATTTTCAATGCAATGGCTTAGTTCATGTATATTTTCAAATGAATATATAAAGTATTTATTTGAACTCCAAAACCATCACAAAAATAAAATGCTGCATTTACGGGTGCAGAGATGTTAAAAATTCAGTTGCAATCTTTTGGCAAAGTCATACTTACTAACGCCATATTTTTTTTTTTCTGAATGAATAATTGGGTAATTACAAATCATACAGGAAAGACATTCATTTCTTTGAATAAGCAAACATTAAAAACCCTTAAAGAACTCGACAGATATTTCTACCTTTAGCTTTTTATTGTTCTAAAATGCTACATAATTAGTTATTCTAGTTAATTACTCTCGGTAGTAAAGGAAATTTTCCTTTTTAGTCACATTTCTGGGAATATTACTTAAACTCTTACCTTTTGCTAGCAGTGCATTGATCATCATGCTGAACTCCACTGTGTGTGTGTGTGTGTGTGTGTGTGTGTGTGTGTGTGTGAACATGTATGCCACTCAGCAGAGGATAGCATCAGACGTGAGACCTTGCCTCCCACCACTTTTGAAAAGGACTTCTTGTTTGCCCTCTTTTTCGTCCCTGTTTTCCTGTATAGCTGGCCCAGAGCTTCTCGGAAGTTCTCCTGCCTCCACTTCGATTCTCGCTGTAGGCACACAGAGATTACAAATGCCCAACCCAGCACCTAGTGTTGATGAGGCGCCTGGGTGACTAAGCTCAGGTACTTGCCCCTGTGCAGTGCACGCCTTATCCACTGGGATACATCCCCAGCACTCGAACTCCTTTTCACTATAATCATTTAACACATCGTTTAAAATCCACTTCTACTAGAAAGAATGCTATTTTTCTCTTGAATCCAAGTCCACACTATATATGATGCTCTGATTATATCCTTCCTTTACAATTTAGGCAACTTTAGAGTTTTCATATATTACGCATTATAAAGTTCACTAGGGGCATGGGAAATGGATATTGGTGAGATAGTATTCCTTCCTGGTGCCATGGAAAGATGGGAGAGAGTAATGTGTTTTAAAGGAACCGCAGTGTAAGGTACTTAGACATGAGTGTGAAGATACGAAGGAAGCTCCAGAGGAATGTGGAGGCGGTAATGAGACATAGCAGAGCAGAATCACAGAAAGTGGAAACGTCCTGCACAGGACGCTAAATGAAATAGCAGTGAGACAAAAGCCATGGCATCCTGTAAACTTCATGAAATCCTGGCCGGCTTTCCTCTTTCTCCCTCCAAGCCTACTAAAATAAGTTTTACTCAATTTATTTATTTCTGTAATATTTTCACATACACAGAGAGTTTAATTTTTTTTCATTTTATCTATTTGAAAGAGATAAGAGGGAGGGAATTATTGGGGTCACCAGGGCCTCCTGCCTCTACAAATAAAGTACAGATGCATGTGCCACTTTGTGCATTTGGCTTTATTGTGGGTACTGGTGCATCAAACTCAGACTGTCAAGCTTTGCAAGCAAGTGCCTTTAACCGCTGAACCTTGTCATGAGCCCTCAAACGTATTACTATGTAACAGACAAGATGTTAGAGATACCATGTTCGTACTTTCTGACCCCAAATGATTTATGGCATTACCCAGGAGATAATGGAAATATAAGTTAAAACACGAACTGAACTTAAAACAACTTGATACACACAGGGTTTTAGAACAGTTAGTGGTAAAACCCTATGTTGAGACCTACGGAAGCGTCCTTGAGCGATGGAGACAAGCAAGTCTTGAGTGTGTAGGGATGCTCCTCACGTGCACCAGGAATCCTTCCTCCTTCTCCACCCACTTTGACCTCGAGTCACCCCACAGAGGCCTGAACTGCTCACAGTGCAGAGGCATGGATGGATATCCAGTGTCCTCAGTGCGTGGGAATCTTGGCAAGTGCATTGAAGTTAGCCAAACCACAGTCCAAGAGATGGGGTAGATGTATGGCTACATTCTAACCATTCCATGGCGATTATGGGAAGCTCTTCTTGTACGAGAAGCAGCAAAGGATTTGGTGATTATAAGTGCCTAGTGTAAAATGCTAGCGTTTTGCTGTTTAGTGGGTAAAAGTCAAGTACCTTCAAATAATCTGATGTAATTCTTTCTTTCAAATCATTGTAGGCTTTTTAGTCATTTTGTAATACAGAATACAGGAAGATAGTTCAGTTTTTAGTTCTTGGAGAATTTTTCTTTTATTTATTTCATTTTATCTGTTCATTTGTTCATTTATTTATTTATGCCTCATGTCATCCAGGCCGGTCTCAAAATCGACAGGTGCTGGTGGCTGACACTGAACTTGAGATTCCTCTGTCTCAGTGTTCATGGCATAAGCCAGCAAGCTTCTTTCTTCAGTGCGGTGCTGGGAAGAGACCCAGGGGCTTCGCTCATGCTAGGCAAGTGCTCTACCAACATTTTCCCTCCACTTTTAATTTCTTCACGTTGCTGATTTTGGCGGCTCTGTCTGTTCTAACGTGTACCTGATTTCAGTAGGCCTTGAATGCTACCTCCTCCCTACGACTTTCTTCCAGTCTCCAGCTAAAGTGACTCTCTAGCTTTAGAAAATTCCTGTTAATCCATTCCTCCTTACCATGAGTCATTATGTGTCTCTTGGATGTTTTTGTCTAGTACTTCTCCTTTATGAATGCTACTTCTCCATTAATACCAGGGCCATTCTGGTTTTCACCTACAACTCTCTCCCTCAGTTCACTCTGTCCACACGTCAGCGAATCGGGGATAAGAAGACACGTATGGGTATGTCACAGTCCACAGGTAGATATGCTGCCACGGAGGAGCTGAAGGAGTAAGTGACTCTGGGAGGACACAAAAGGTATCTCTTTGTGACTGTTGCTCCGCTGGACAGTTTCTTTTTCTGTTTTTGGAACCTCAAGCATTTTAAAATAACAGACACTCTTAAGCTTGTCTTTGGTATTTCTTTTCTCAACCTGATGACTTTGCTTTTTATTTATTTCTTGAGATCTTCTTTGCTCAGCCGGCCACAGCCTAGAACTCTAGCTTTTGGTATATGGTTTGCCTGTACATGTTTCAACATTCATAGTGGGAAATCTGAATGTACATAATAGATAACAGTTAGACCCAGAAGATCCTGAGATTTTTTTTTTTTAATGTGTGAATCCAAAACCAAAAAAATAAAAATTAAAGGAAATATATTTTTTTAATTTAAAAAGGGAAAATTTCCACAATATATTTAAAATGGCCATGTTCATTTGTTGAAGCCGATTCGTTGTACATGACTCATTTCTGATACAGCTTGAGTTTTGTTATATATAGCCACTTACTGTTCTTCCCTGCCCATTCTATCCTCTGATTTACAAAGATGAATGGTGTACAAAAAGTAAGAGAAATGTCTTGAGGAATTAAAATAGTGCACAGAATTTTCAGTGCTTTATAAATACAATAACTATAACAAGCTAACTAGTCACTTGTCCAAAATAAAGCAAGAGGAAGTAAAAATTTAGGAAAGGGTTTTAATTCACTTGGTATTTTGGGAAGACAAAGGAGAGTAAAATATTGCAGCCCATCTGCCCAGCGCTGACGTGAACCGTAGGTTTGAACGGAAGGACTGAGAGTTAAGGGTAACAACATTTGTGGCAAGGTTTGTTCTGGTTGCCCATGGTCTCAGCTCTGGTTTTGCATGGTTGTGAGAAGTCCTTATGGCTTGAGGGGACAAGTGAATTCCCAAGAGATGTTTGTTTCTTTTTAGGGGTGATCTTCTCATGGAGTGATCTGTTTGTGAGTGAGTCTTTATTGGCCCTGAAATTCAGCATGATTGCAGGTTTAATGAGGTTCTAGAAGATGCTTCATCTACCCTTACCTGTGTGCTTTAAGCTTTGTAAGGGATGAGAGAGCTTAGCTTTCACAACTGTTTAGACAGTCAGCCCCTGCCAATGTGCAGAGTTAAGGAGGAGTGTGACACACAGTTTTAAGATGAATGAGATGGAAAGTGGAAGCAGGCCTATCAAATGTTTAGCATACTTTCCAGTACCTTGTACCCACAAGTGAAGCATCAGTGACCCCCCTTTTTTGTATAAACAATTGCCAAGAACTTGTTATAAAGTAAGAACTATGGTCATTTTTATGTCAGAAGACTGAGGTAATGAAATGAATAGTGTTTTTAGTAGATCTCACTGTGGAAGGTGTTTACATGTTATGCAAGAGACAAGTATTTGAGAATTTGTATAACTGCCAGGAAAGGAATAGATGTGGGGATTTGTTTATTTCTTAAGAAACCCAGCTGGATTCATGTTGCATGAACTACATTTGTGAAGATACTTTCATTCCAGGTTAAAGAATTCCGATAGTGTTGGGAGAATTTCCTTATAGAGATGTGAATAAATCAAAGACATACTAGTGAAACAATTTTATCTGCGTCCAGCTCGGTGAACCAATGAGTCTATTGGGGTTTCTTATAGGAGCATGCCTCTGAGGGGAGGAAGTCTCAAATGCACCAGAATGCCTGAGAAAACAATCCTCACATCGGTAAGGACTCTTGAAAGCTACATCCCCGGAGCTCCCCCCTCAACTTACAAGCAGCTCTAGCTGGGGTCTCTTGTCTCCAAAAGTTGTTTCCTGATTTTTCATGTCCTTGGGGAGACCTTGCTTATTTTATAACTTTCTAACCTGTGTTTGTCTTTTAAGTTTCTTTGGCTTTATGAGTGATGTAAACTTCTTTCCTCAGTTAGGGAGGAAATGTTTCAATTCAGAGGAGATAGGTACGTAGCAGACATGATGAAAATTTTCATAGCACAGGTACCATTTTATTATTTATTTATTTATTTGCAAGCATAAAGGGAGAAATAGAAGAGAGAGAGAAAGAGAGAGACAGAGAGAGAATGGGCACGCCAGGGCCTCTAGCCATTGCAAATGAACTCCAGATGTATATATGCCCTTTGTACGTCTGGCTTACCTGGGTCCTTGGCTTCACAGGCAAATCCGTTAACCACTAAGTCATTCCCACCCCCCACCCCATAGGCACCATTTTAAAAGAATTTAAGGAAAAAAAGGAAAGAGCAGTCAAAGGAAGCTAGGCCCAGGAGCAGACAACTATGGTCTCAGAACTCGGGAGACAGAAACAGAAGAGCCCGAGTTTGAGATCGGGTGGGACACTATAGTGAGGGCCCATTTAAAATAAAAAAAATGAAGCTGGGCATGGTGGCGCACACCTTTAATCCCAGCCCTGGGGAGGGAGAGGTAGGAGGATCACCATGACTTCGAGGCCACCCTGAGAATCCATAGTGAATTCCAGGTCAGCCAGAACTAGAGTGAGACCCTACCTCAAAAACAAACAAACACACAAAAATAATAGTAATAATAATAATAAAATGAAACAAAGGATCCCTCCCTCCAAATAACAGTCTGAACAAGAAAGAGCGTCTCAAAGGGAAAGCTAAGGTAATAAAAAAAAAATAAATAAACCATTAATATTTGGTATTTTGTATGCATGGATTAGTAATGCATTTTCCTGTTCAATCAAAAGCCAGTATTTTTCTGCAGTAATTCACATGCGGCAAAAAGGAAGGTGTAGTAATGAATGATATAAGTCTGCTTCTCTTCCTACTGTCTACCCTAGTATCTTCTCATCCACTTGGAACCCAGTTCCTCTTGGTTTGGTTACTATCACCCTCCTTCACTGAGAACCACAGTTCTGTAGTCTGCATACTTGGGTGATGTTCTAGCTTTCCAATCCTGTAAAAATACTTATGGTCCCACACTTGAATTAGCACCTCTGGTGCATCATTATGTGTTGTTAAGTCTTACTTCACTTACAGGCTTATGTTTGAACATGGCCTATTTATTTCATGATATTTCTTTTTTTTTTAAATCTTCTTTTAAATACATTTCTAATCACTGGCCAAATGTTAAATAGAACTTATGTATAAAATTGTTCTTCCTTTGTTTTTTATTCCTTTCTTTTCTATACCATGTTATGCCAGTCAAACTTTTCCACATTTCGCAATGAAAGCTTGGACAATATCAACATTTTAAATTGGAGTGTGTGTGCATGTGCATGCCTATCATGGTACACGTGTGGCAGTCAGAGGACAGGATTTGAACCTATCTTCCTACCTCATTTTAGTAGACTCTCAATAGTTGACCCCACGCACAAGCTTCCTGAAAATTCTCTTGTCTGTCTCCCCTCACTACATGAGCTTTGGGATCATAGAAGCCTGCCACGACTTTTGATTTAATGTGGTATATTAGTCTGCGTTCTGTAGAGAAGTGGAACTGATGGAACAATTATGTGTTATGCAGGACAGTCATGTTACATGACATGCACTGGGAAGTACATCAATAGCTGTCCCCAGGCTGGATACTCAGAGCTCTAAGGCTGGATGCCCCACAGTCCCAATCTGGCACTGCAGGCTTCAAGCATTCCTGGTGAGCTGCTGATCGTCAGTCCATGTTGACGATACTGGGTTCTGATGTTCATAGAGAATGGCAGCTACAGCCCACACCAGCAAGTAGTAAAAGGCCCGGTCCTGGTGTTTATTTATAGATAGGCTGCCACTAGAAGGAAGGACTGACAACCCTGGAAGGAGGTCTTCCTTCCTCTGCTAACCCTTCTTGGAAATACCCTTACAGAACTGCCCCAGAGGTGTGTCTCTTACCTGACTCGTAATCTGATCAAGTTGATGACAGGTTTTAGTGGTTGCCCAGGGATTGGGGAGTGAAGCTCCAGTACTTAGAGTTAAAAATCACATGCTTTGTTCACGGAGATCCAATTCAATATTGGCTTTTAAAATGAACTTTACTGTGAATGGAGATGATACATGTGCATATAATTTGCAAATGTGTGCCATACATTCCATACCCAATATAATTAAAGCTCCCATGCTTTTATTAGTATAAATTATATGCAGGTGTTAATTCGGTTACTGAGAAGACTTAAGCAATGATTATTTATTGATAATATAATGATAGCTATCACTTGAAAACTTTCTTTATGCTAGAATTTGTGTTGAGAGGAATGTCTTTTCATCCCCATAGAGGAGGAGAGTGATATCATTATCCCTGTGTTTTAAATGGGGGAGCTGAGGAGCAGAGAAGTTAGATCACATTCACAAATCAGAAAGCTATTATTGTGTGGCAAACCCAGATAGAACTCTCATATTGTGATCCATGCTTCCGCCTTCTTAATCTCATTTCTATATCTAATGTTCATGTTAGTATTGCTGAAAGGAAAAATAATTGATCAAGTTTTTCCCACCCTTTCTTTCTTTACCTTTCTTTCTTTTATTTGTGTGTAAAATTTTAGTTATTTGGGGACTTAGTTGACTTTTTTTTCAGTAAGAGAAAATTAGCCTAAAATTAAGCAGAATTTAAAGGTACAGGAAACGTAGCATGCTTTAAAAAATTTTGCACTGGGCAGTCAGAATGTATGAACAATAAAAAAATGAGAGGACAAGTACTGTAAGGTAACAAAGATTCATAACATCATCAGATTAAACAGTGGCCATGCAACCCTTGGTAAACTTCATGTCATTCTCCTAGCATTGCAGAGAAGCTTTTATTTCTTTATGTACTCAAGTGAACAAATGACACATATACTAACTTTTACTTTTTTTGAAAGAATATAGAATATTTTTAAGTTATAAAAAGCAAAATAATTATTATGACATTGTAAAAGGGCAACAAATACATGTGTCTACAGGTGGAATTATCATCAAAGTGTGATCAATCTTTTAGGTAATCTATATGCAGAGCTTGGGAGTACACTATGCCTCAAAATCATGTTCATTGGGTCCTGATCTAAACTGTACATGTAGCAAGAATTTAGCTGTTGACTCACTCTTGCTTGTGAATTTGTGCATGCCTGTGCATTTGTGAACATACCACAGACACAGAAGTACTTTATATGAATATGGTTGAAATTTCTATAACTGCCTTTTTCTAACCTAATTAAATATTTTAAACTGTTGTACATGGAAATAACCTAAATCATTCCGAAACTGTGTTTACTTTTGAAACATCACTTCACCCTCACATTGTTCACATATATGTATGCACATACACACCAACACTCTCAGGCATGCAGATGAATATAACTGTTCTGGCCAACTGAATATTTACTACCAGGAAATTTAGTAATATTTATTTCTCATGTAGTTGAAGGCATAAAAGGACAATATATATAAAAGTTTATTTTTTGATAACCACATTAAAGTGGTGATGCAAATGCATGCTTTTCAAACCTTACTTTGGTTGAAAAAATTAGAAAGTCATGAGCTTTCTTGTGATATAATAATAATAAACATATTTTCATAGTTGAGGACTACTTCATAACAGTTTACTCTGATGCTATTTCAAGACATATTTGCTTGTTGTGGTCAGTGTCTCTTTCAGACTTCCTGGTTGGTTCTACACAATGAACAGTTGGACATTGTATTTTCTTTTCCAGATGAACATCAAATGATGTCATTGGTGAGTTACATCAATTATGTGATAGTGTTTCTATATGGAGAAGTGGATCATGACTTCTCAGATCAAAGATAACCCCTCTTAATCTCCTGTGCCATCCATACTCATAATCTCAAATTATTTTATTTTCATGAGAATGTGCTCCACCATACTAATTTTAACATGAGTGGCTATGGCTTTGTGATTGTGTTTATAATTTTTACCTTTTGTAATGAGAAATATTTGCCATCTTATCAAGAACTTCCTGTCATTGTCATTTATAGTTTATAAATTGTAGTATTACTATTATAGAAGCAATAGATCAATTAATTAATCCAACCTACACCTAAAAGTATCACTCAAGCTTTCGTGAAAATTCTACAAGTCATGATCAGTGGGAGGGTAATACTGAAAGAACATCATCTACCACAAAGAATTACCATCAAAGTGTGGTAAATCTTCTAGCTAGTCTATATAGTTTACAGAGTTAGGGAGGATACAATGCCTCAAAATCATGTCTCTTGGGTCCTAATCTAATTTGCACATGTAGCAAACATTTAGCTCTTGCTTCTCTTTATTTGTATGCATTTGTGAACATATCACAAATTTTCAATCATCACATAGATTTAATTTACAAATTTGAGAATGTACCTTTAGAGAGGGTCACATATATCTCATCATATTTTCCTAATATCCGTTTGGAACTGTTACTTTGGCTACAGAAAATTTATTGAATGGTTAGCAATTGTGTGCTACACAATACAAGCTATTTCTGTTTACTCTGTATTTCTTTTCTTTTTAATTTTTTAAAGGAATTTATGTATTTGAGAAAGCGAGAGAAAGGGGGAGAGGGAGAACGAGAGAATGAATGGACATGCCAGGGCCTCCAGCCACTGCAAATGAACACCAGATACATGCACCATTGTGTGTATGTGGCTTATGTGGGTCCTGGAGAATAAAACCAAGGTCCTTTGGCCTTGCAGGCAAACACCTTAGCCACTATGCCATCTTTCCAGCTCCTTAGTCTGTATTTCTGAGACACCTCCATTTCTCATTTTTATTTCTTTTTTTTTGTTGTTGTTTAATATGAGTACAAAGATGCCCAAGACTGTATCTAAGAGAATAACCAACTACAGAACCAAAAGTTCTCTGTGCTTTGACATAGATAAAAGCAATATTCATAGTATATTGGACCAACTTCCTTTAATAGTATAGAATTGATTTATTGTGTGCTTTTTTATCTAAACCTTTTATGAACCTATTATATTTTCATCCCATTACTTCCATGAGCACTCTGTCCAATAAACAAAGTTCTATGACACTTCCTGTGACTTGTCTTAAATTTATCTCTTTTAAACTTCAAAGGGTGCCCTTCGACCTTGGGTAATTGAAGTTTACAGATAGTTTGGCTTAACACAATCCAACTTCTTCATGATTTAATGGATGTCAAAGTAACTAGATTGAAGATTCTAATCTTTTAAGTCTTCCCATACATAGCTATTCCACCTCTGAGAGCAAGTGCAGTTGTCTTTCTTGGAGCATTTTCTAGCTTATTGTATTTAATTGAACTGATGTTTTTAGCCTGTATGCAAACATTCAGACCCATAGTCATGGACATTAGTAATAGAAAGGATGGGTTTTCTGCACACAGCTTCCATTTTTGCCTTTCACACCAATCAGGAAGCCTTAAATTTGTGTTATAACAAAAAAAGGACATTCTAAAAAAAATTGTGAGTTTGACATTGCAGTTTGAATCAGGAATGTAAAGATTAAACTGAAAAAAGTTATTGTTTTTTGCAAAACAGGAAGGTATTTGAAGGATGGTTAATGCAAAAAAAAAAAAGTAACAATATAAAATGACTTACAATTCATCCATTTGCTGGCTAATAGGGAGGCAGACGCAGATCCCTGCTGCGACCTGGAAACTGTACAGTCATGTGCGGTAACCACCACACCCAGGCTCTGCCACTGCCATCTTGGACATTCTCCGGCGTGGGTTCTCCTTCCTGTCTGTGGATGCTCTCTAAAACCACAAGTTGATTGTAGAATTTATACATTCTTGGGTATTGTGCGTGTGTGTGTGTGTGTGTGTGTGTGTGTGTGTTTTCTCAGTTATAAGGTACTGGGGGAAATCCATATATGAGACTAAAAATGCCCCTTAGATTACATACCTAGGTGGAGATGAGAAGGCATAACTTTAAATCTCAAAGTTATTTATCAAGCATAACTGTAGTAAACACTCCGCAGCACACAGAGAACTGGGACATTGTTCATTGGCGAGTTGATTCTCCCAAACAGGACACTATTCCTGTTGATTTCTTCTTCGTTCACGACACCTGGGAATACCTGGTGAGACTAGAAAAGCCTTGT
Source organism: Jaculus jaculus (assembly GCF_020740685.1). Classification (NCBI taxonomy): domain Eukaryota; kingdom Metazoa; phylum Chordata; class Mammalia; order Rodentia; family Dipodidae; genus Jaculus; species Jaculus jaculus. The sequence goes on from NC_059114.1 coordinate 80,462,811, forward strand.
GTGGATATCTGACCTGTACTGTTTTTCTTCTTCAACCTTGTGTTATTCTTTCATAGTGTAGCAAAGCTACAGAAATGTGTATTTTTTTTTTTTTATGAAAGAAGGAAGAAAAACAGAGAGATCTTTCATTTCTCACGAGAAAGATACAGGTCGGAAGATGCAAAAAAAAAAAAAAAAACAACGTGAGCGACACATTTTTCATTTTCATCGCTGATATAGTTGACAGTTACGTATTGAAAAACAAACCTGCTTCTAGGCCAAATCCCTAAAAGCACACATGTGGTTATTTAAAGCACAACTCACCACGCAGCCACACTTAGAAGTCAGCATTGCTTTCTACTTCCTTCGATCCGATAACTTTCCTTTTCTACAAGGTAAGAAATACTCTGATCAGGGGGTTATTTTAATTCATACATAACTTTGCTCACATGATACTTAAACACCATGGAAAGGTTCCTGCCAGATCTTCCATCTTTCCGTTTGAAATTTCCTTCTGCTTTTCAGACTGACTTTGTCTCATTGTCCATGCATGTATGCCGAGGTGATTGAAAACAGGGAATTTCTCTGATTATTTAAATGCTTTCTGATTGGCAAGATGCAGTTTGCTATCAGAGAGCCCATCACCATGTCAGCTCTCCTTTACCATGTGCCACACTGCCCACCGTGCCGGCCTGGCACTGCACATCCCTCCTGCTGCCCATAGTTATTTCCTCTGTGCCTCACCACATGCCATATTTTATTTGCACTCATCACTTATATGCCCAAGTGGTTGTCAGCTGTGTGCTCTCCAGCTGTTCAAGCCTGTTAAATAAAGCCGGTCCCCCTCCAAGGGGTGCACCCCAGCAGCCTCCCACGTCTGCAGGGCTGTTGGCTTGGATGGCTGAGAATGAACGAGGTGAGATGTGGGATCCAGCGGCTCTGCTTCTCAGTTCTTTATCTTCCTGTGAGGCAGCACGGACAGATGAAATAATTCCCGCACAGGCTCAGCATTCCCCCCCTGCCCTTTTCCACAGGCTCAGCATCGTAAACACAAAGCTCTCTAAAGCCGCTTCAGGTTTTTATGTGTCCTAGAATGTGCCAAAAACCATGGTTAAACATGGCAGTCACACACACTTTGTTCTCAGAATTCCCTTTTGGAAATTAAAGCATTGAACTAGAGAAGTCCTAACATTTTTTCTGTGCAGTTCCCAAACTGGATTGATCATAAGCCATGATCATTTTAAAAATAGATGGATAAAACCTGGGTGGTGGTGCACGCCTTTAATCTCAGCACTTGGAAGGCAGAGGTAGGAGGATCGGCATGAGTTCAAGGCCACTCTGAGACAACTTACTGAGTTCCAGGTCAGCCTGGGCTAGAATAAGACCCTACCTCAAAAAACAAAACAAAACAAAACAAAACAAAAAAGATGGATAACTATACACTTGGCATTGATATTAGAGGCTTGTGTCCCCCCTTCCTGAATGTCTTTATTACTTTGTAACTATGATACAGGAAATAATGTTGGCATTGTCTGCTGAGACCTGCCACCTATCAGTGCATTCTTTTCCAAGAAATTTTATGAAATCCTGGTACCAGGTGAAGATTTGGACATGCTGTCAAGTGAAAATTCTTCATTCACAGGATTAAAATGCATCAGGATGATCACTGATAAGTGGACAGTGCTTGAGTAGAGTCCCATTCTATCCTCAGATGTGGCTAGAGCACACTACTAGATATATATAAATTACAAGAGAGAGAGAGAGAATATGAATGAGCACACCAGGGCCTCCAACCACTGCAAACAAACTCCTAATGCATGTGCCACCTTCTGCATCTCGCTTACGTGGGTTCTGGAGAATCAATCCTGGCTCCTTAGGCTTTGCAAGCAAGGGCCTTAAGTGCCAAGCCATCTCTCCAGCCCTAGAGCACACTTTTGATTCTGTAAATCCTCATCCATCTCAATGCCTGACAAGTTCTGCAGCCTCCCAGAGCAGAGGATGTCTTAGCTGCAGAGCTGGAGACCTCTTATTCCATCAGAGCTCTTCCCTCCGCCCATGCAGGTTCTCACGGCCTACTTATTAAATATGCTCCTTTCTAACCCTATAATTATTCACTTGCTTTGCTTTTACAGATTCACTGTGACATTTTCGTACATGTAGACATTGTACCTTAATCATATCCAATGTCTCTGTCATCCTCTCTTGTCCTTCTTTCTTCTCCCTCCTACTGATATCCTGCCCTTTCCTCAGTAGTTCATCTTCTATTTCAAATGTTTCAAATGTTTATCTTAGCCTATGTGATAAAATATTATGAAACTTTTTTGAGTAATTCTGTCAATATTATCTATTGTCCTACAAATAACATCTTATTCATTATTTTTGTTAACATAGAGACTGTTAGGTCTCACTGTGGTATTTTCATGCATATATATCATTAGACTCTATTATTATCTCCTCCAGGGACCACCTCCTCTAGTTTCATTCTTTTTGTTGTTGTTGTTATTTAATTATTTGAGAGAGAGAGGAGAGGGAGGAGGAGAGAGAGAGAGACAATGGGTGCACCAGGGCCTCCAGCCACTGCAGGTGAACTCCAGACACAGGTGCCACTTTATGCATCTGCATTTACATAGGCACTGAGGACTAGAACCTTGGTCCTTAGGTGTCACAGGCAAATGCTTAACCACCAAGCCATCTCTCTAGCCCTTTACTTTCATTCTTTATGGCTAAATAATGCTCCAGTATGCTTTCACACCATATTCTCTCTCTCCGTCTCTCTCTGTGTGTAGTGTATGTGCGACAGTGTACATGTGGAAATCAGAGGATATGTTCAGATATGGGTCCTTACTTTCCAACTTGTTTGAGGCAGAATCGCTTTGGTGTTTGCTACTGCATTTGCAAACGGAGCTGGCCCACTAGCTTCTGATTCCAATGTTTCCTTCTCACATTTCAGTGCAGGAGTGCTGGGATTACAGACTTGCACTATGGCAAATGACTTTTATGTAGGTGTGGGGGCTCAGAAGTCCGGTTCCCTTGCTTGCACAGTGAGTGCTTGATCCACTGAAATATCTCCTCAGCCTCCATATCTTCTTTATCTGTTCATCTGTTGACAGGCACATAGCTAGGTCGATAAATTAATATGGGCATGCCACAACAACTCACGGATGCTAATCTAATGTTTTCTGAGTTTGTATCATTTATGTGTATATAGCAGAGTGCAATGCCTGATATATGGAGTCATTCTAGCTTGAGTTTTCTGAGGAGACCCATGCCAGTTCTCATTGTGATTACTTAAATTCCCACAGTATGTAAATGTTCCTTTTCTTAACTTCTTAGCCTCCATTTTATTTTTTTAACAACTTTTTGCTCATTTTTATTTATTCATTTGAGAGTGACAGAGAGAGAAAGAGGCAGAGAAAGAGAGAGAGGGAATGGGCGTGCCAGGGCTTCCAGCCACTGCACACGAACTCCAGACGTGTGCACCCCCTTGTGCCTCTGGCTAATATGGGTCCTGAAGAATCTAGCCTTGGACTGGGGTCCTTAGGCTTCACAGGCAAGCACTTAACCACTAAGCCATCTCTCCAGCCCTCCATTTCATTTTTTTAATGATAAAAATTCTAACAGGTGAGATAAATTATGGCTTTTCTTTGCATCAGCCTAGCCAAGAACTGATGAGCAATTTTCTCTTTATTTACTGACATCTGTACATTTGAGAAGTGTCTGCTCAGATAATTTGCCCATTTATTGATTAGTTTACTTGCTTTTTGTTAATGCATCATGCATTTTCTTTCCCACCACTGTTACAAACTAAAAGCAAATAGCAACCGTCCATCATTATATTAATTATTTTAAGCTCCATTATGACTAGTATATTTGACTTTGTGGTGATATTTTTTGCAGTCTTCCTCTGAATGAAGGAGCTTACAGATAGGTGGCTTTGTTTCTGTACTTGATTCATCTCAATCGTATCCATCCAAGTGAGTGTAAGAACGTCAGTGTAATGCCACAGATGCTGCAGGGGCTGGACAGGCGCCTGCGCCGTGGGGTCTGTGGGGCTTCCCTCACCTCAGCTCCGTCTGCTCTGAGGACCTGGTCACTTCAAAGTAGAATTTGCTCTGGTCATGGGTGGACCTTTTGCATTTTTCTGGACCTTATTCTTGGAAACATGTATATATGTAAGTATATGCACATGTGTAAGCATGCCATGTTTACACTATGAACTGGTTTTGACAGAGAATTTTCCCCTTCAGGAAAAAAAAAAAAATATATATATATATATATATATATATATATATATATATATATATATAATTTAAAAAACAAAATTGGAATTTACTAACATTACCTATGCCACTTTTCTGTTTTGGCATTTTTCCAAAAGCCACATGCAGAATCTAGTATTGTGTATTTAATACTTTTCTGTTGCTATTGCTCATATCCTCACAATGAAATCAAGCTTCTTGTTGACACTAGTTGTCTTAACTGTGTGAATCTTTCCATCAAAATTTAAATTCAGTGTTGGTTTTGAAGATCATTTGATCTGCGTACCCTTGAGCTATAGCAGTAGATCTCAGTAGATGGGCAGTGATTATACACATAAAGAAACAATAAGGGAATATAATGCCATTGGTTTGTAGATGGTGTCCAACTGCAAAGATATCTGGGAAGCTACATTTGATTTTTTAAAAATATTTTCATTTATTTATTTATGTGAGAGAGAGAGGAAGAGAGAGAGAGATTATGCCAGGGCCTCCAGCCACTGCAAATGAACTCCAGATGCATGCGCCCCCTTGTGCACTAGCTGATGTGGGTCCTGGAGAATGAAACCAGGATCCTTTGGCTTTCCAGGCAAACACTTTAACCACTGAGCAATCTCTCCAGCTTGCATTTGATTTTTATTTTTAATTTTTGGTGCTGTTATGACACGTGCCAGTATTGTTTATGAGGGGTGGGGGCTGCATGCACTTGTAGACACTGCAAGGGCTCCCATGACCTACTGGTCCTCTCTATCCTTGAAGAGACAGCTTGTGGAAGCTTCTCTTTCAATTACATTGTATTTTCTGGATGCTGACAGATATAGCTGAGATTCTACCTCAAAACATTAAGTCAAATGCTGGTAGATCTAAGTGTCTTGTATATTAAGTTGACAGTTAGACCTTGATGATAAGATGGAACTAAAAAGAGTTTTCCATAAACCTTCAGAAGTTGAAACAAACTCCAGAGCCAGTCAGTCAGATGAATTGATGGCTGTTTCTTGAGACTGGTATACCTGCCTGAGCCTTGTCTGTCAGCATTCTTTATGTCTAGTACGAATATGACTGGTGCACGCATCACTAACAGTCCTGTGGCAGTGAGAGACGGTGCCTACTCTGCCCCATTGCTACAGCGCATGTAGACGACACCTTCAGAGAGGGTTCCCTAGCTCAGTTCTAAAAAAATATACACAGGTCAAAAAGCACAGTGTCTTCTGTCTTTACTGTCTACCCGGGGATGTGATTAGATTTGAATAATTTTAAGGCAAATACAGTGTTTTGGATGGATGACTTCATTTCTACCATGTTTGTAAATTTCCAGGCTTAAAATGGAAGGAAATATATTTTATACAACATACGAATAATTAATAATGACATTAGAAATGAAGAACTTTGCCTTATTTAAATTTATTAACCTTTTTTTTTTAATTGTGAGACTGGGATATTGTGCATGCTAGGTAAGAACACTTTTAGTGCTCTTTTTACTTTTTGTACATTTTGACAGGGCTTAAGAGTTACCCATGCTACGCTGGAACTTACTCTGTTGCTCAGGTGGGTCTTGTACGTGCAGTTCTCCTGTGTCCGTCTCTTGCGTGGCTAGGGTTACAGTTGTGCACTAGCGCTTCCAGAAAGAGCAGTTCATGTAAATACGATTATTTCTTCGTCTATTTACAGACATAATGTGTGAAGATTATGTGCATCTTTAAGAGTATATGGACTCTTTCAGTATATATCAATTTGCAAAGCTATATAAGTGTATAATTCCTTCATTTAGATGTCCAAGAGTGACACAACTGACTTTTAAGTAAGAATAAAATTACAAATCATGACATTTGTGTATAAGAAATGGAATATTATGTTACAGCCATGTCTACTGTGCTTAAATGAACATTAAATCTATTGTTGTATATGATAGTCTTTGTGATCTGAAGTCACTGTGGAAATATTAAAAAGGAAAAAAACAAATTAACCGGGTGTGGTGGCACACACCTTTAATCAAAGCACTTGAGAGGCAGAGGTAGGAGGATCAAGGTGAGTTCGAGGCCACCCTGAGACTCCATAGTGAATTCCCGGTCAGCCTGGACTAGAGTGAGACCCTACCTCAAAAAACAAACCAACCAAACAAACAAAAAACAACAAAAAAGGAAACTCATTAGAGTATTTGAGAAATATCAAAGTTTAAAAAATCATACATCTTACAACAAGACTCATTTATGAATAAACTTCTATAATGGGTATTATAGTCTGTTTTAGCAGGTATAATAAAACACTTTAAAATGAATAGCTTGCGGATTATAAGAAGTCTATTAAAGAAAAGTAACAGCAGAAGGAATGTCCGAGATTAAGGTGGCAGCAGATTGAGCGTTTGGCATGCATTTTCTGATTTATTTACTTAATATTCACTTATTTTGCTCTGTTCTTTCCAGGGTGTGGGAGAGAGAGGGATTAGCTATTTTTCAGGATCTCTTTAATAAGGACATTAATCTTCAATCGTGGCTTAATCAGGACTCAAAAGTTTCATCCTGATTTTGGAGTTAGAATTCCAACATAAGGTTTTTAGAGAAATAAAAAGTCAGATGATGGCATTCTACCTATGGCCATCAGGAATTAATGACTCTAATTGAAAAATATTAATCTACTCTGATAGCTCAAATATCCTTAATTAATTCCAGGACTTTATTCAGAATATAAATTCAAGGTCTCATCTAAATAGCTTTTAATCATGTGCAGCAGTCACTCAAAGTTTTTTCCAGTGAACATCCTCCTTAGTTATGAACTTACGAAATGCACACCATATGTGCTTTTAAGTACGTTTTGAAATAGGCATCCGATAGATATGCAATACTTGAAGAAAGGAAAGAAGAAAGGATTGGCAGGTACCAAGTATGTTCAAAATCTTCAAGGGCTCACATTCCGGTTTTTGGTTTCATGTCTTGTCTTCCAACATCATGGGATAGTAGCTGCACCTTCCAGGTTTGCTGGGGTGGTGGGTGTGCCCCCTGGCTTTGAGCAGCTCTGCTGTCAGGTAGAATTCTGCAGGGGGCTGCCTCTGGTGTGACTGTGAGTGACATGTATTCATCATTGGCTCTGATGGGCAGGCTGTGAGAGGCTATCTGGGTTAGGGTTTATGATGAGACTTTGCTAAGTGGTTGTGGATTGGGACCTTTGCACCATATTGTGTATATTGGATCTGGCTAATTCTTACATAAACTGATACTTTAAGCTGGTGAGTGTTTGACTGCTTTAACATATTATTATGTAACCCCCTTGAGCACCTTACAGCAATAAAAACAGCAACTGTGAGCAATACATATTGTAGTGTGAGAGTTTGAAGGTTGCAAGTAATCAAGGAAGTGTTTTGTCAAATATATGTTAGAAAGATAAATACCAATAAAAAAACACAAAGTCTCTTGATGCTTCCCTGTGTGTCAATCAAGTCCCATGTAAAATAATCCCCACAAGGGAACAAGAAGTCAAGCGAAAGAAAGAGAATTGCCCCTGTTGATACTGAGCTTAGAGAAAATTTTACTGGAGGTAATTTAATTTACTAATCATGAATAAACATTTGCTTTGATAACTCAAGCATTATTTTGGGTAATTATACAATAAAACTTTTTTTCTCTCTCCATAATTCTGTAAAGTGGCCAACTCTAGTTAATAGAGCACTTATTTAATCAGGTAGATTATTATAAGTTGAATGGAACCAGTAATTGTCTGAAATCACCATGTACAATAAAATTAAGGAGCTAGAATTGAAATGAAATTATCAATTCAGTTTAGAACTATGACAAAACATGAGTCATAGTGAGGGGCTTTATGTTTTCCCACAGGAAACTAGTGAAGAAAGGCAGGACAGGAGGTGGCAGGGAGAGAGATTCATTCTGCTGGGAAAGTGAGCCATCAGCTGCTGGTGAGGCACACACATATCGGACACCTTTACTGAGGGCACAGTGCTCAAAGTGCAGCTGTCTGGTCTCTCTACTTCAGCCCTGTAACCCAACAGACTTCAGTCACACTAGTGGATGCAGTTTCCAGAGGCCCAGCATTACTTTCTCCACACACATGATAAATCTTATTTCTATCTAATGGAAATTTACCTGTATTTACGGGAAGAATTGTGCCCGCTGCTCATATGGACTCGTGTACGAATAAGAGGTGAAGCATAAATGCTGTGTCCTATCTGTAATGGGGACACCCACTTCAGAAAAGGAAATACGGAGTAAACATATCATGTGCTGGTGAGTCAAGGATTGTAAGCTACTGTTTACCAGTTGCACTTGATATGGGTAGAACTGCATACTATTTTTGTCATTGGCATGTAAAATAGGGGAAGGGGAATGATTACATAGATGCATTATAATTCTGAAACTATATAACTCTATAGCTCTAAAAATAACAACACCTTTATAAAATGTCCAACTGGGTTCATAGGCTCATTGTTGATGATGAAATAATATAATATCATAATAAATATCAATAAATATTTTTAATCCCCTGTGGACTGAGTGCAATTTTTAAAGATTTATTTTATTTATTTTTTATTTATTTATGAGGGAGAGAGTGGGGGAGAGAAAGAATGGAGTTCCAGGGCCTCCTAGCCACTGTAGATAAGCCCCAGAAGCATGCACTGCCTTGTGCTTCTGGCTTATGTGGGACCTGGAGAATTATGACTGGATCCTTAAGCTTTGCAGGCAAGCATCTATTCAGCCCCATTTTGTGTGTGTGTGTGTGTGTGTGTGTGTGTGTGTGTGTGAGAGAGAGAGAGAGAGAGAGAGAGAGAGAGAGAGAGAGAAAGAGAGGCAGATAGAGAGAGAGAGAGAGAGAGAGAGAGAGAGAGGAGAGAGAGATGGAGTCTCTGTAGCCCAGACTGTGATCTAGCTTGCTTTGAAGCCAAGTGTGATCTTCAATTTCTGATCCTCCTGCCTTCCGCTATTGAGTTCTGGGATTACAGGTACCATGCCTAGTTTTATGTGGTGCTGGGGATAGAACCCAGGATTGCATGCATTCTAGGCTAGCACTTTACCAACTGAGCCTCATCCTGAGCTCTCAAATGTGCAGGTATACACATACAGAGAGGCTTATACCTTTCCTAGGCTGAGGATCAAAGCCAGGGCCTCACACATGCAAGACAAATGCTCAGCCACTGACTGCACCACACCTTGACCCTCTTCATATGCTTTTTAAAATTCACATCTATATTAGAAACTTGCTGCTTCTTCTTATTTATTATTTTATTTATATTTACATGAAACAGATTATAAAATTTATAGCTAATATAGATCGAGTGGCTCATCTGGCTGAACATTATAATTGCTGTATTTAAAATAAAATAGAAAGGGGCTGGAGAGATGGCTTAGCGGTTAAGCGCTTGCCTGTGAAGCCTGAGGACCCCGGTTTGAGGCTCAGTTCCCCAGGTCCCACGTTAGCCAGATGCACAAGGGGGCGCATGCATCTGGAGTTCATTTGCAGAGGCTGGAAGCCCTGGTGTGCCCATTCTCACTCTCTCCCTCTATCTGTCTTTCTCTCTGTGTCTGTCACTCTCAAATAAATTAAAAAAAAAATTAAAAAAATAAAATAAAAAATAAAATAAAATAGAAAGGACTGTGACATGTCATATCTGTCTCAGTATCACCGAAGGTCAGGACAATATTCACATACCTTAAGAACAGCTTTGATGTCTTACTTCCAGAAGCAAATAAATTTGAACACATAGAAGGGCTTCACCTTCTACATTTGGTGATTCTTCAGCATTGTCCACCCCAAATATTCATTAGGATAATTTAATTTTTAAAACATTGAGAAATATTAAATAAAAAGTCTTCGATAGCTTGGAATATTTTGGCTCCCTGCATGTCTTTAAAAGAAACAAAATCGTGTGGCTGTTATAATATGATAAGACTATGAAATGTGTCTGGTAAATTTAGGATAATACTGAATGTATATGATCTATAAAGAGAATTAGTTTTCATACTTAAATACAACTTCCTAATACAGTAGTAGAATATACAGTCATAAGTACTTTGGGTATAGAAGCCATTTGCCTTCTGTCAGTATTGCTAATGGAGAGAAAGTTAAACATGGCTATGACAGAGTATTATTAAATAAGTACGTTGATAAGTTGAAAATCCCTCAGAAAGTATCTGGGGACTAAATCTTAATACTAGTGATTCTCATGAACAAGATAATCCTTGTGTTGAACAAAGCCATAGGGATTCGATGGCAGATTCTAAGTAAGAAAAAAAAAAGATCTCAGAATGTTCTATGGAAACTTATTTCAAAAAGATCTTGTGCTTTCCATGTAGGGTTAGTCATGGCATTGAGGGCTGGAGAGATGGACACACAGAGGGGAGGCAAGCACAAAGTCGCACATACCTGCTAGTTGGTACAAGCACCTGGAGTTCAATTGTACTGACTGAGGCCTTAGCATGCCAATTCTCTATCTATCCTCTCTCTATCTCTGAAATAAAAAATAAATAAATAAAAAGTAATGACATTGAGATGTAGTTCACACTCAGCATATTACTGTAGAATGACAAATATAAAAAAAAACAGATTGTGAAAAGAAAATTTTCATATGCAAAATAATGTGCTATGCAGAGTTAAAGTAACAAGTCCACAGGTTGTCTTAGGAAATTAAGATGATTATGATTGAAAGTTTAATGAGCCTCTAGTAGTGAAACTAGAAAGAATGTTAAAATCCAAAAATAAATAAATACAAATAAATAAATAAATAAATAAATAAATAAATAAATCCATTGCCTGTGTTAACTGACAGCCAGAGATGGCAGAACAGGCAGCTGCCTGAAATACCAAATCAGTGACATTCACAGACTCAAGGCACTATGGCTTTCTTCTCTTCATTTCACAGGTCTGTCTTTTCATGGTGATGGGAACCATCATAATTATAAAGGTAGCCAAGGATATCTAGGTTAAATAATTTGTTTATGAATAACTCTCTCTCTCTCTCCCTCTCTCTCTCTCTCTCTCTCTCTCTCTCTCTCTCTGTGTGTGTGTGTGTGTGTGTGTGTGTGTGTGTGTGTGTGTGTGTGTGAAGAGAGAGGGGGAGGAAGACAGAAAGAGAAAACATATATAACAAGAAAACTCACCTTGAATCAATTACTAATAACAGGAATTCAATGAATACTTTACAAAACTGGATATAAATAATTAAGGCTCTCATGAGCATTACAAACTGGCAAGGTGGAGGGTGGGGCGCAAGTATGAGACTTTTAGAAATATGAAAGAAAGGGCTGGAGAGATGGCTAAGTGGTTAAGCGCTTGACTCTGAAGCCTAAGGACCCCAGTTCATGGCTTGATTCCCCAGGGTCCACATTAGCCAGATACACAAGGGGGTGCATGTGTTTGGATTTTGTTTGCAGTGACTGGAAGCCCTGTTGTGCCCATTCTCTCTGTCTGCCTCTTTCTCTCTCTCTGTTGCTCTCAACTAAATACATAAAAATTAACAAAAAATAAACATGAAAAAGTAAAAGATGAAAGAATTCATGCTAGGTGGTGAGTGGAGGTATTCATCCACCTTCCACATCTGATGACTTTACTCATGCAGGTAAAAAACTCCAAATTTGACTTGGACAGATCTGTAGTTTCTCTGACTTAATAGAGTACATTTCATAGCACACTTCCCCCACTGATCCGAATACAGAATTAAGTTTTCAAAGTCCCAACATATTTAAACTAACATGAAACGTTTTATAAATAGTTTTCAAAATATCTGAGTATTTTGTCCCTACAGTTTAGTGAGCTCCACCACCAACAAATGTTCTGAGTTCTGTTGGGAAGATATATTAATGCTTCGATTACTGTCAGCTCTCAGGCATACCCAAACACGTCATCATTCTTTAGACTACAAATTCTTGAACTGAATCATGTACGAATCTGTTTAACCTGAGAGTCTTCCCACACGGGGAGTCTTTGCAGGCTGCAGCATGATGCTCCCACCATCTCGTAGATGGCAGGGTCATTTAGACCTTGGAAAATTCCCCCTTACATCATCACTATTGGTTACGGAAATTGCACTTTGCATCTTATGGCTCATTGATATTATTTGGTCTCTGAACTCGGGGATGCCCTCAAGCCTGGGGAGAGAATGGTGTCCTGTTTCAAGTGCAGTTTCTCCAGTAGCGCTCCTCAGAGCACACTTTTCAAAGATGCTGATACGGCCCCGCGTCCATATGGTCTTCAAATCATGAAATCTCATTTCACCATTTCACCCCATGTTAAAAGATGTGTAGAGAAAGGTGAGTGGATTGTACATAATAGGGCCACTCTGGCAGTGTTCCTTACTTAATCAATTGAAACTCTTAACAGGTAACGTACCAAAGAGTCCCGTTAAGTTCATATCTCACTTAGCTAACCAAACAGTGAAGTAAAATCTCACTGCCATGCGTTCAGGCCAGAATAATGATTCCAAACTCTTGGGAAGGCAACAGTAATGCATGTGCTATAAAATTATTCCCTGTGACTCTTAGCTCCAAACCTGCAGTATTTATTCCTATACATGATTTCTAGATCTTTACTGATCCCGTCTGTAAATTTTTAGCAACACTTTCATGCTTCATGTCTTCTGGAGTTTGCGTTTGTAATTGTCTCCTTAGGGCATGTCGGATTACATTTCTGATGTAGATCTACAGATAATTAGAATGCTGGGGGATGGTTTTTCCCTTGTAAGGTAAATATCTCAGATGGTGTTATTAATGGATTTTTGAGCAATAGGAGGAAAAAAAAATACATTACAGGATGTGGAGGAGAGGCGGCTTTTCTCTGGTGACAAGGTGGAACTAACATTTGAGAGATTAGGGCATGTTGAACTATGAGGATTAAGTCATATTTCCATCTAAACTTATTAGAACCTTACATTTTCGCAGTGAATTCGTTGCTTTTGCATTGGTGTTGTGAATGAACTGTGGCACTTTGGGACCAGACAGCCCATGCTTGGGCTTTTAATCTTTTGCCTTTATGTCTACAGCTGCAGATGGTACCACAGTTATATAATTCTCCTGGTTCCTATCTCTCTTGAAGCCAAGATTTCCCATTTATTTGCATCATTCATTTTCTTCAATACACCTTTTCAGTTTGAAACATGCAGTTCACCCTCAGAGCACACAGGCGCTGCTTGTTTTGTGTGCGGAGCAGCCACCTGGTCCCTTAAAGTCTTGCACTCAGTGGGCCTTGTAGGCCAGGTCACGACTGCTCATAACTTGTGCTGTTTTTACTATTGAAAACCAAAGAGTGACTTCTTGTTTATAATTTCAGCTGGATGTTTTTCTGAGAGCAATAGATCTCTCAGGACTGATCAAAAACCAACATTTCTACTGTTTATCTGTGACTTTTATTGACTGCAATATCTTCACTTACCATCACGTGTATAATTTAGAATTCTGATGTATCAAATTGTGGGAACAATGATGCATGTGGATTTGCTCAGTGAAAAGGACTAATAGGTTGTACTTTGGACTTACTCCTTCAGGAATTTGGGATATAAAGCAAGCAAGCTACCAATCATTAGGCAGATACTTGATACAACTGTGTGTGTGTGTGTGTGTGTGTGTGTTGTGTGTTGTGTGTGTTGTGTGTATGTGTGTGTGTGTGTGTGTGTGTGTGTGTGTGTGTGTGTGTAGTTCAAGAGAAAAACCTCATGATTTTGGTCCTCTCCTTCTGCCTTGTTTTGAAACAGGGTTTCTCTTGTTTGTTGCTGGGAAGACCAGATTTCCTGGCCTGGGAATTTTGGCATTCTCCCATGAATCTACATTTTTGTAGATGTACTGGGATTACAGATATATGTGCCATTTTTTTGCATATACCTTTACTTGGGTTCTGGAGGTCCAGATTCAAACTAGTCAGGCTTGCAGAGCAAACATCTTTAACCACTGTTAACCACTGTTTTTTTTTTTTCAATTTTAATTTTAATTTTTTTTTTCTTTTCACATTTTTATTAGCATTTTCCATGATTATAAAAAATATCCCATAGTAATACCCTCCCTCCCTCGCACCCCACACTTTCCCCTTTGAAATTCCATTCTCCATCATATTACTTCCACATCTCAATCATTGTACTTACATATATATAAAATACCAACCTATTGAGTACCCTCCTCCCTTCCTTTCTCTTCCCTTTATATCTCCTTTTTAACTTACTGGCCTCTGCTACTAAGTATTTTCCTTCTCATGCAGAAGCCCAATCATCTGTAGCTAGGATCTGCATATGAGGGAGAACAAGTGGTGCTTTGCTTTCTGGGCCTGGGTTACCTCACTTAGTATAATCCTTTCCAGATCCATCCATTTTTCTGCAAACTTAATAACTTCATTTTTCTTTACCGCTGAGTAGAACTCCATTGTATAAATGTGCCACATCTTCATTATCCACTCATCTGTTGAGGGACATCTAGGCTGGTTCCAATTCCCAGCTATTATAAATTGAGCAGCAATAAACATGGTTGAGCACGTACTTCTAAGGAAATGAGATGATTCCTTCGGATATATGCCTAGGAGTGCTATAGCTGGGTCATATGGTAGATCAATGTTTAGCTGTTTTAGGAACCTCCACACTGATTTCCACAATGGCTGGACCAGATTGCATTCCCACCAGCAGTGTAGAAGGGTTCCTCTTTTTCCACATCCCCGCCAACATTTATGATCATTTGTTTTCGTGATGGTGGCCAATCTGACAGGAGTGAGATGGAATCTCAATGTAGTTTTAATCTGCATTTCCCTGATAACTAGTGACGTAAAACATTTTTATAGATGCTTATATGCCATTCGTATTTCTTCCTTTGAGAACTCTCTATTTAGCTCCATAGCCCATTTTTTGATTGGCTTGTTTGATTCCTTGTTATTTAACTTTTTGAGTTATTTGTATATCCTCGATATTAATCCTCTATCAGATATATAGCTGGCAAAGATTTTTTTCCCATTCTGTAGGATGCTTCTTTGCTTTTTTCACTGTGTCATTTGCAGTGAAGTATCTTTGTAATTTCATGAGGTCCCAGTGATTAATCTGTGGTTTTATTACCTGAGCAATTGGGGTTGTATTCAGAAAGTCTTTGCCAAGACCAGTATGTTGAAGGGTTTCCCCTACTTTTTCCTCTAGCAGTTTCAGAGTTTCCGGTCTGATGTTAAGGGCCTTAATCCATTTGGACTTAATTCTTGTACATGGAGAGAGAGAGAGGAATCTATTTTCATCCTTCTACAGATATATATCCAGTTTTCCTAACACCACTTTCTGAAGAGGCTGTCTTTTCTCCAATGAGTATTTTTGGCATTTTTATCGAGTATCAGGTGGCTATAGCTACCTGGACTTACATCTGGGTCCTCTATTCTGTTCCATTGATCTACATGTCTGTTTTTGTGCCAGTACCATGCTGTTTTTGTTACTATTGCTCTGTAGTATAGGTTAAAAGCAGGTATGGTGATACTACCAGCCTCATTTTTGTTGCTGAGTATTATTTTAGAATTCGATGTTTTTTTGTGATTACAAATGAATTTTGGATTGTTTTTTCTATTTCCATGAAGAATGCCTTTGGAATTTTGATAGGGATTGCATTAAATGTGTAGATTGCTTTTGGTAAGATTGCCATTTTCACAATATTGATTCTTCCAATCCAAGAACAAGGGATATTTCCCCACTTTCTAGTGTCTTCTGCAATTTCTCGCTTGAGTGTTTTAAAGTTCTCATTGTAGAGATTCTTTACTTCTTTGGTTAGGTTTATTCCAAGGTACTTTTTTTTTTTTTGATGCAATTGTGATGGGAGTGATTCTCTGATTTCATCCTCTGTGTGTTTGTTGTTAGCATATATAAAGGCTACTGATTGCTATGTATTTATTTTGTATCCTGCTACATGGACATGCCTAGGTTTATAGCATTTGTTATCTTCTTAGTAACATGTATTGAAAATTCTGAAGATTTAAAATTTCCATGACTAAAATTATTGCTATTACATATTTCTTTAATCTTTTTAATTTTATTTAATTATTTATTTGAGGGAGAGAAAGAGGGAGAGAGAAAGAATGAAGAATGAGTATGCCAGAGTCTCCAAGCACTGCAGCAAACTCCAGACATGTGTACCCTCTTGTGCATCTGGCTTATGTGGGTCCTGGAGAGTTGAACCGGGATCCTTTGGTTTTGCAGGCAAATACCTTACCCACTAATCTACCTCTCCAGCCTGACTATTATATTTTAAGTTACCTTTTAGTTCTTTTTATTTGATTTTGTTGTACTTTGGTTTGGTTTCATTTTATTCCTCATATTTCCAATATTACTATAATTATGTTTTGCATTGGTATGAACTGATTTTTTTATTTGGTAATAAGTCATTAAAGCTTTTATCAGTGCTGTCATATTGATGTATGATTAAAACAAAACAGCAACAAAATCCACATCAGAATCAAATTTTAGTAATTCATGAGCTTGTCCATCAGTTCCCAGCAGGAGACATGACAATGGCACAGTTCCAGGAGTTGGGAATCCGGGTGATGTCCATTCTAAAAAAGCTTCTAGAAGCACATGACAAATGGTTTATAGATGTGAATTCCTAACAAACGGAGCCAACGAGTTTAACACGTGTTTAATAATTTGTGGATTTCTTTATTCGTTCCTCTGTCTTTATAAGATCTAAATACATTAAATACTGAAAAATGATTTTTAAACTGTGCTTGAGATTTTTTAAAAAGATATCTTATTTATTTATTTGAGAGAGAATAGGAGAGACCGAGGAAGATAAAGGTAGAGAATGGTCATGCCAGGGCCTCCAGCCAATCCAAACTCGAGATGCATGTGTCATTCTGTACATTTGGCTTATGTGGGAATTGGGAAATGGAACCTGGGCCCTTAGGCTTCACAGGCAAGCTATTTAACTGCTAAGCCATCTCTCCAGCTCATTTGTTTTGAATGTGTGTTGCCATGACTGCATAACAGGATTTCAAATTTTGTCAGAATTATACATCGCAAATTGACTTTTCACATTGTAAATTATTAGCAACTATTTCCTCTTCAGTATGTAAATATGATTGGCAACACTGGACAAATTATCACACTATAGAAAACAGTTGAGGTGTTAAAACATCAGACTTGATGTTGTACTTCTACTTTTTACAATGATAGAAAATGAAATTTTTCAAGGTAAAAATTAATGTAATTATTCCAGTGAAAATATTTGAGATAGGTGGACATCTTGTTCATATAAAATTTCTTACAGTCACGAGTGTCTATATTGGATATTGCTGTTTTTATTCATTTATTTTTGGAAGTGAGGTTTTGAGCTCCTCAGAACCTGAGAAATTTTACTTCTGTCCTCCCATTGCCTCATGTGCTAATTATTCCAGATACTCTCTTTATTTTTAAATTTTATTTATTTATTTATTGGAGATAGTGAGAGAGGCAGACACAAAGAGAGAGGGGGAGAGGGAAAGAAAGAAAGAAAGAAAGAAAGAAAGAAAGAAAGAAAGAAAGAAAGAAAGAAAGAAAGAAAGAAGTAGAGTGGGTATGCCAGGGCTTCCAGCCATTTTGAGTGAACTGCAGACTCATGGGCCACCTTGTGCACCTGGTTTGTGTGGGTCTTGGAAAATTGAACCAAGGTTCTTTGGCTTTCCAGGCAAACACCTTAACTGCTAAGCCATCTCTCCAGTTCCAGATACACTCTGTCTATCATTGCTGAATAAAATTTTCTAAGCTTTATGATATCTCTAATCTATCTATCTATCTATCTATCTATCTATCTATCTATCTATCTATCAATATGTATATACCAATAAATAAACTTTTCCATCTTTTCCAGAGTTTGAGTTCACTGCAGTGGGAGAAAGGCTGTACTGTGCTTAAGAGCATGCCTCAGGTTTTAGGAAAGTTGGTATGAAGCTTGGGTCTGTACTTTTGGTCCAGGGTCAGCTAAGTTAGTAAAAATCCTCAGAGAAATAACCTACTATCACAGGGACTCAGCTTTTGCAATGATAAAACTACTAATTTCAGTTAGATTTACTCTGAGGACAATTTAAACTTTAACATTGAAGATTTTTTTTTTTATAAGAATATCTTAGAAGTAGGAAAACAGAAAAGTAGTCTATGAAAACATGGCTTGCATTTTAATCTTGCAAACACATTAAATTAAATATATATTTAATGCCCATATCTGAGGCTTTTAGACAAGTCTCAAGGTCAGTCTTATTCCTCTTCTTCAGAGTATTTTTGCCCAAATGATGAATAATATTATTCATTTGAATATTCTAGGTGAGGTCCAAATTTTCTCAATTAAAGGCAATTTGTTCTTTTTCCTCAGGCAATAATTGACATTGCCTGGAGACACTTTTTGTTCATGGCACTCTGTGCTAGGCATTGGTCTTAGATTAGCTAAACATAGAACAGGACATTGCTGTAATCCTATAATGAGTAGTGTTGCAGTCAAGTTCACATTGCTGGTACAAATCACACAACTAAGAGCAGCTTGTGGGAAAAAAAAAGAGGTTTATTTAGCATGAGCAGAGGGTGGACATCACCCCCTGGTAAGGTGGACAATAACAACAGGAGGGTGTGCCAAACACTGGCATGGGGAAACCGGCTATAACATCAATAAGCTCACCCCTAACAATATACTCCCTTCAAGGGGCATTAATTCCAAAATCTCCATCAGCTGGGAATGTAGCATTCATGACACCTAAGTTTATGGGCAACACCTGAATCAAACCACCACATTCCATCCCTGGCCCCCATAAACTGATAACCATATGTGATATAAAATACAATACATTAATGCAACTTTAAATGTCCCCATAGGTTTTAATCAATCCCAATGATGTTCAAACATCCCCATAGTCCAAGATCTTTTAACTGAGCCATAATAGCAAAAAATCCCCCCAAAACCCATAATGACACAGAATAAACACACTGCAAAAGATGGCACTGGGCATTGCAAAGAAATTGTCAACCAATACCTGATTTAACCAGGGCAAACATCAAACTCTGTAGCTCCAAGTCCAACAACTCTAGTCAGTAAAAAGTCTCGAAGTCCAATAATTCTAACCACTGAAAGTCCCTGGAGTTCCAATTCTGCTCTTCCACCTAGGCTACTCACAGTCCTGGAAAACTTCATCGGGGCCAGCAGCTCTTCTTAGCAGTCATCTTGTGGTCCCAGCATCTCCAAGGGGTCACCAATGCAACCCACGGTTCCTCTTTATGGCCCCATGGGGTGGTGGACAGTGGTCACAATGATCGGTAACAGGCGTTTGTTGCCCACATTTACAGCTGGCATGGAGACTGAGACCCTGACATTGTCATCTACTGTTCTGAGAAGTAGGCATGCAGGGAAAATGACATAAAAGTGTAAATTGGTCTCCTAAATTTTCACACAAGTAGGTGGAAAAGGGGGACTGAGAACCAAGGTAAACAACCTCCAGGTTAAACAGGTGCCTGGTATTCAGTGGTGAATTCTCAATGTAGTAAGAATGTTGGAATATATAGGACCCTAGCACTTCTCCCTACCTCCCTCCATGGACTGCAAACTGAACTGAACTGGAGTTCATTGGAGATGGCACTAATAATAGGTAAACTGTGTAAGTTAGTGACAGAGGAAATATGGTGTGAATAACCCCGACCTGTTTTCTTAGCTTCTGCTAAGTCATGCCTCTTATTAGTTTCAATTTAAAACATTGCTGTATATATTTACAACTACAGTGATATGGTGAGAAAAGCTAACACATTTTCACTATTTTTTTTTTTATTCTTTGTAATTCCCAATTATTCTTGTCCAAATTCAGCATTATTGGAACTGGAGGAAGTTTGGCTGCTATTAAAGATTTGAAGCTCAGGAATTATTTTCTGTGGTCATAAAAAATGTATTTTTTCTATTTACCTATGGATCTAGAAGTAATAAGAGAAATTCATTACATGTGGTGATATGCCAGGTCCTATTTTCCAAATATGCTTTTCATCTATGTTTGCAGTCTTGTCTCCTGTAAATATACATTGCAAGGATACTACCATTGATCCTGAGATCGCACAGTTTAAGCAATCATTAGAGGGTAACTAGTTTGACTCTTTTGAATCAATAATTCTTATTTTATTTATATGTAACAACCCAGGCCAGACAGTAAGACCAGAATAAACACTTGTGGGCTTAGCCATCAGGAGTCTGGTGCCCAGACTTATGGGTTCTTATACACTTGGCAAATATAGGGTTTAGAATAAAAATCTTAAAGTAGCAAAGTGAGAGAACATGTGGAAGCAAAATACATGTGAGAGACAAGAAGGGACACAGCCAGGGAAGTGATAAGAGCTTCGACTCCATCTACCTCCTCCTCTCCCAGCAGGGAGTGGGGGAGAAACTTACACTCCATTATCAGGTGAAAAACCACTGGACAAAGAGCCTAAATGGGGGGTGGGGTGGGTAAAGCCAAGAGAGCTCATACACATGGCAGACCCCCTTTTATGACCCAGGTACCGAACTGATGGGCCTATGTATCCAACCGTGTAGTCAATGGAATGTATAGACTCAGGTGTGTAAGGGAGAGACCTAACTGGTTTGTGGACTCAAAGGCTGTCTCATGCAGGTGTGCTAGATAGGGGAAGAAATAAGGGATGCTGTTGCTGAGGAATTGATTGTAGCCATCACGGATGAGACGGGATCAGATGCCAAATTCTCATTTTGCCAGGGTAGACCAGGTGGCAGCCCTTTGTTCATTCTCTCTTTGGGCCTTGTGACTAGCTGATTGCCTATATACCAAAACTAAACTGCCTTTAGCCTGTTCCTCCTTTGGTATATGCTGTGTGTGTTCACCTCTACGTGTACACGTGGTGTATATATGGGTGAGTGCAGATGCACATCCTCTGTGAACCTGTTCAGAGGCCAGAAGAAGCAGTTGGATGTCCTTCTCTTTAACTCCTCTGCCTTATTACCCTGGGACAGAAGCTCTCAATGCTTCCATGTTTTCTGTCAGACTTATTGACCAGGGAGAGGGAGATCCAGCAATTCTCCTTCCTCTGACCCCTCAGAACCGGGGTTAGCAGTACATGCAGCCCTGCTGAGCTTCCTATACAGATGCTGGGGATCAAACCCTGGTTCTCCTGCTTGCATAGGAAGCACTCATACCTGCTGAAGCATGTCTCTGGAGACCTGATGCATCTTCTCTTTGGACTGATTCTCTGATCACGGCTGCATGATGTGCTCAGAAAGAAGGTGTTTATTTAAACCTTAGTGCCGTTACTGGAATGGGCTATAGGTAAGGACAGTCTCCATGCATACACAATGACATTGGTGTCAACAGATTCTTGAAAATTCTGAAGGTAGTCTTGCATCTTTATGTTAATTGAAAATGTTCATTCTCCCTCTGTTTCTTCTTCCTCCCCCCCCACTCCATGTCTATCTGTCTGTCTTTCTGTCTCCCTTTTTATTGGTGAAGAGGTTGCTTGGAATCTCAACAATCTAACAGAGAATACTAGTGAAACAAACCATACTCTCAGAAAAGAGAAAATGCTTCAAAATAAAGGTTTAATCTTTTTTTCTAAGAAGCCTATGAAAGTTAGTCATACTGACCCTAGGCGCTTTTGCAGCAGAGAACAGAACTACACTGTTTTTTTTTCTTTTTCTTTTTTCTTTTTTTCTCCTGTGGGCTTGATTTGCTCACAGTATCTAGAGCCACTCCGAACATGGAAATGTCACTGCTCAGCTCTGATTCCTGATCCACTTCACACAACCTCGACTGCTGATTTGTGCATCAGTTGTCTATTTGCAGTTTCAAGAAACAGGCTCCTTCTGCAAGAGTGGAATGGGCATCATTTGCTGAGGTTTCTGTATTCACAGAGAGAAAAATATGGAAATATAATATTTTATGAAGTTGTAGGATGGATAAGATATGCTTACAAACAGTGGAGTTTTCATCTTTATGAAACTGAAAACATTCCAAAAACTTATTTTGGGAAATATTATTGCTGTTGAAGTAAAAATTATCCCATTATTATAGTTATATTTGAAGGTCTATGGGACACTTTATCACTTTCCTAGTAATGTTTACTTGATGTAACTTACAAAAATATGGTAACATTTTTTTAAATCTTATTTATCTGAGAGAGATAAAGAGGAAAGGTAGGAAGGAGGAAGAGAGATGGAGGGAGGGAGGGTAGGAAGGATAGAAAAGAGTGGGAAAAAGAAAAGGAAAGAGGGAGAGAATGGGCATGCCAAGATAACTGCAAATGTACTCCAGATGCCTTCACTACCTGGCTTTACATGGGTACTGGGGAATTGAACCCAGATACTTAGGCTGTGCTATCTCTGCTGCTCATTAATATGTTCAATATTCACTCGATTATATTGTACTGTTTACTACTGTTTAACATTAGTTCAGCTTGAAACAACATAGACTATCTCAGTTTCTGTGGTAAGACATCTGGGTAGAGGTGGCTTATCTGGATCTATGGCCGTGACACCTCAGACAGGTCACTTTATCCAGGTGACATCTGAAAGGGACCGTGTTCATGGGTATTGGTGGAGCTCATGTCTTTCATGTCACGTGTTTGCCTGAGATCCTCATTTCCTAGCTGGCTGTTGTGCTCTGACAATAATCAGATCTTTGTCACAGTACCTGTCCAATATGGTGGCTTTTTCTCTCAGTCTGTCTGCCAAGAAGGCAGTAGAGGGTGTAGGTTAGCAAGACGTAATGACATCTTAATCATGACATCGTGTTGCATGCCAAAGATTAGAAGCAAGTCACTAGGTCAGCCTACACTAAAGAAGACAAGATTAAATAAGAATGCATTACTCTGACAGTGTCTTTGGGGACTTGTTTAAAAGTCAGCTACTAATAAAGATCTCTTTTTATAACTGTATTTCTTGGTGCTTTAAGTCATGAATTCCCTAACATTGGGAGAAAGTGTAATAAAAAGAAAAGATGCCTTCTAAATTCCCACCACAGCTAGTTACCAGCCATGTCATATTATCTTGTTACTTAATCCCCTGCTTCATTTGATGTATTGGTTAAATGAGATTTTCACTTAATGTAGGCTGGACTTGGGCTGTCTATAAGAGAAAATTAGAAAATACATCATTATCTAGGCACTTATTGTGCAACTGTGTATCTAGATTAGGAATCCATACAAGGTTAGAGGGTTAAAAATAAAAATTGCTCTTCCCCAAAGTAGTAATGATTAGTCTAGGATGAGAGACAATGTAGAAATGATATAGGAATATGTCTGGTCCAGGGCAGCCCCTCAGCAAAGGATGACTCCCCCAAGAAGCTTTTGTTCTTTTCTTTTTGTTACTGTTATTTTAACATTTTCTAAATGGAAACACTAAGCTTCACAATACCTTGGGTTTTTTAACACTATTTTTAATTTTTTTTTAATTAGTAGATAATGGACATATTTTGTAGGTAAACATCACATGTTAGTGCCATCCTTTTACTCCTTCCTGCCCTTTTCTGAAGAGGCCTTCCTCATTGGGCATGAAGGTCAACCCCATGGGGATTGTGGGTCATGCATTAAGAGGGGGCTATGTCTGTGCAACATGTCTCAGCTTTTGGCTCTAACAATCTTTCTGCCCCCTGCACTGCAAAATCCCCTGAGCCGTGCTGGGAGAACTTTAAGTCTACTTCAGTGATGGGCACTTAGGAGCCTCTGAATCGCTGGTTTGGTAGGTGTTGATTGTCCTCAGTATTTTTCTCCATCACCCTTGTGCTGATATCGGCTTAACTAAGAAAGCAGCACTCTTTCTCATTTCCCCAATTCCTTTGTGGTTTCGGCTGGAGCTGGGGTGGAGTGCACTGGGTAGTTTATCTGCTCAGGCTCATCTCACATCTGAAAAAGAGAAGTTGATTTTCCAACAGAGAATGAAGTTAGCACTGGTTAAATGGGATAACTATTATTAATTTACAGAGAATTGAAAGGGTTTAGCCCATTTTATAGTCTAAGATGAGTGGGAGCTTAACAATGGAAAGCAGAATCATTATCTGGATATGATTCTGACTTGTTTCACAGTTCCAGATATCCAGTTTCCTTTCCACTGAGCAGATCTGTTAGCCAATCCAAAAGCAGTTGGTTCCCCACCATGGCTGTGTGCCGCTATTGTACTTGTGTGAGCATCATGTCAGGTCGTTTGCTTCTGAGTCACTTAGGCTTTGAGTTTCTTGGACAGATGTTGGCCACTTTCCCCCAGTAGCTCATGTAGAACCTTCCAGCACTAGATGGACTAATTGTTTGAGGATTGGCTCTCCTCTGGATTCCAACCAGGTCTCTCCATGGTCCATGCCAATAGTGTTTGGTGTCTTTAGCAGTAGGGTCTTACCATTAACCTCTGGTGGGTAAGCAAGTGCTTTGACAGAAGTCTGTCTTGTTTGTTTTGGGAGATCTAGTAGATCTCTCTGATCAACATCTCATTGTGGATGTAGACCACACAATCTGATTTCTCTCTTTCTCTCTCTCTCTCTCTCTCTCTCTCTTCCTCTGTCTGTCTTTTTAACCCAATTCAGTGACTGGCATGTGATTTCTTCAGAGTGAGTGAGGGAAGAGCCATTGAAGGAAAGGCTTCCCTTACCTGTCTAGCACACCAGCCTGTTCCTTTATGTGTTTTTCCCTCCTTCCATTTCTAAATACCTCCTCAGTATACCTAAGTACAAACACTTGAAATCTTTTTTAAAAAATAATTTACTTGCTTGAGAGAGAGAGAGTGAGAGGGAGAGAATATGGGTTCACCAGGGCCTTCAACTGTCGCAAATGAACTCCGTAGGCATGTGCCACTTTGTGCATCTGGCCTAAGTGGGTCCTGTGGAACTGAACCTGGGACCTTTGGCTTTGCAGGCAAGCCATCTCTTCAGCCCAACAGTTAAAATCTCCTTGGCAGTTTGGACTGGGGAGAATAAAACTGAGTATAGGAATATTGCCAGGAAATATTTATCGATGTTATTAAGAAGATTTCACTGGAAATATATTAAATCAGTGAATAATCTCTGTATTCAGGGATAATAATTCCATTTGGTAGAGCTGTTTAACATTGCCATTCAGAGATAACCTAATGTTTTATTCATGTGTTTTTTGAAATACAGGCCAAACATTCATATTTATAACACAAAAATTCCACATTAATATTTAAATATCTATCTCTAAATTTAATCAAATACAATTAGCATAATGGAAGTAAAACTATATATGATCCTAGTCAATGCAGTTTTTAAATGGACTCTCAAACTACTGTTTATTGGAATTATGATTTTAAAATTCCATTTATATTTAAAAAGCTATTTAATGCAGCCTTTTGTATAGCTTAACACATATATCTTAAAGTTTTATTTTGCCTTTCTTTATACATATATATGATTAGAAATCTCCTTCACATTATTTTAAGAACCAATTTAGCATTTGTGAAAGTACCTTGATCAATGATTAATGAATTATAAATACTCATATATTAAAGTTTATATTCCAGAGCTGCTTCAAGATTAAAAAAAAAAAAAAAGTAAGTCCTCTAAACAAGGATAGATTCGTTGAAGTCTCCTGTGTGTGTATGATAATGTGGGACATTTCTGGGATCAGAGCCTCCTTTGAACATTCTGCCAAGGGACTTTTTAGGTTCTCTCCTTTGTTTGGTTGCTTAGTTCCATGCCTTGTATTACAATGGTTAACAGATGTCCAGCCAGAACTTGCAAGAGCAAGGGAAGAATTAATGGGACATTGCACATGGCGTGGCTGGTCTCATCAGTAATTCCACAGAGGCAAAGCCGGCTATGGCACTGGGACACTGAGCCAATGCGAACATGACATAAACCAGGGAAAGGTCTACTCCAGGAGAGGAAAATTAAACCAGGAGTGGGAAACTAGTGAAACTTTGCAATGGTGGCATATGGCCTCTTCAGTGTTCAGTGCCTGCTTTTTTTTTTTTTTTTTTTTTTTTTTCCTGCTTCACAGTAAGGAGTCCTTTAACCCATTTAAAGTGGACTTGCTTCAGGGTTGTCTTGCACTGGGATGACCTGTGGCTATCTTAAGTATTTCCTATGATTCTGCATCTGAGGTCATCTGTTCTTTTGAACTTATCTTTCTTTTATTATTGTGGTGAGGAGTTCCTTCTTCAGCACACTTTGGACTGCACGGGGTTTTTGAGGCTTCCTTCCAACACGTTGACACTTCCCTCAAGCATTTATTATCTGTTACTCATTTTTGAACGTTTGATTTTCCCTTCGTGACTTTCCAGCAAGGTTCGGCAATGCTGACTAGATGCACAGGAGAGAAAAAGAGATCCAGCACCCAGGGGTCTGATCGCAGTGGATGGTCAGCGTTCTCTTTCTTTCCCCTATAGTCAGTCAACACCACCTACAGTGGCTTCACTTTCTAAGTAGGAGGAGCTGCCTTATGCCTTATTGTCAGTAATGAAATCTTTAGTGAAACTTTTTAAGAATTGACAATTATTGAGTTGTCAGCCATTTTGTCTTCAGATAAACCTATGAAAGTACAATTTTAAAGTCACTCTCTTGCTGCACACTGGTGAGCGCATCTACCCCGTTGTTCCTGCTGTTCACTGGCACTGGAACCCTGCATTATCAGCCTTCCTTTGCTGATGAAAGAGGAGAAGCTGTCCAGGAAGTCTGCAGGACTTCTGGGTCACGTTGGGACTGTTGAGCCATCCAGTCTCATGCAGTTGAACAGCTTCTGGGTCCTCTCACTCTGTAGAGGACCAATGGGCATCAACTCATTGTATCAGTTCTGTCCCAGAGAACCCTGTCTAATATAGTTGGTGAAGGTGCTGCAAACATAGAGTGAACAATGGATGTTCTCAATACACATTTATACAAAAACAACAGCTATCTACATGGTAAGAATTAAAGTGACTTGTCTGCCCTAAAATTATAATATGAAAACATAGAAACACACTTGAAGATGTTGGTACAGGCCTAAGACTCCAAAAGCCCAGGAAGCAATGCAAAATTAGACAGGTGGCACTATATGAAACTCAAAAAGCTCAAAACAAAGGAACCAATCAAACAGGGAATTGATAACCCAGGCTAGGTGACAATATTGGTTTGACCTTGATCTCACAGAATATCCAGAGTCTATAAAGACCTCAAAAAAATTAACAAAGACTAACCCAATTAAAAACAAATATTCTGAATAGATTTACGTTTGAAAGGAAGAAATAGCTGGTCAGTGAAACACATGAAAATGTAAATCAAACTATAGTGAGATAGGTTTTCATTCAATTCAGAATGTCTGTTATTTAAAAAATAATACTGATGAAGCCAGGCATGGTGGTACACGTCTTTAATCCCACCATTAGGGAGGTAGAGGTAGGAGGATCGGCACGAGTTCGAGGCCACCCTGAGACTACATAGTGGGCTAGAGTGAGACCCTACATCGAAAACAAACCAAAAGAAAAGAATGCTGATGATATGAGAATTTAATAGATAAGAGATCCTTCACAGCAATTTTGTTATGAATATAAGTTGAGATAGAAACTACTGAAACCACTATGGAAATTCTTTATAAAACTGAAAATACAAATATCATTTGATCTAGTTGTCTCAAGAGAATTGAAATCAGCAAGCAAAAGAGAGCAGTGCATGCATGCTATGGTTATTACAGCAACCTTCCCCATGATAAGACATGGAATTAGCCTATTTGCCTGTAAGTAGGTTAATGGATAAAGAAAACATGGTGTGCATTCACAATTGAATGATGTTCAGTCCTAACAAGAATGACCTCCTATCAGCTACAGCAAAATTCAAGGGCCCGAGGGATATTATGTTACATGAAATAAATGGGTTAGTCCCAGAATGAAAATATCATAAAATATTCTCTTTGCTATGTAAGAAATCAAACTAAAAACAAACAAATAAATAAATAGGAAGTAGATCTCAAAGCCAACTGTAGTTGCTAGAATTGTAAAGGGTGCAACATGTGAATGTGTGGCTAGATGATCAGGAGATGTTGGGCAAAATAAAAATAGTGTGAATGGATACAGTTTATCACTTATGTGTTTATAAACATATTATAGTACCTCTCACTAATGTATGCTGTTTACATATATAGTAGATTTTTTCATATATGTAGTACATATATTTATTACATCTGCATGCATGTATGTATATATCATATATATGTACTATATGTCGTATGCTTTTTCACCCTGTGTTACTAATTTATCTATTTTAACTGCATTGAATTTTAATCATGTAAAATAATACTACTGTGCTATTAAATCTGCATTATATAGGATGATACTTATTTACCTAAAACATTAAATATTTCCTGAGTAAACTAAGTTGTAATATGATGATTTTCATTTACAATTTTTTTTTCTTATCCATGGGGGTAATATAAATTTTACCACCAAGTCATACCTTCAGGTTAAAAAATTTTTTTTTGATGGGCTGCAGCTCAGTTACTTGGTGTTGCACGTGTAAGTCTATGATTTTACCAGTGACCTACAGTCTTGCCAGTGTTTTCAAATGCTGTGCTAAAAGCTTCATGGCATAAGTAAAGCCAGCTCCTGAGAATTAGCACACCTGTGTTGAAAAATTAAGAAAAGTCATGGAAGAGAGCACAGTTTGCTAACAGAAACAATTTTTGTTCCATCTTCTTTTTCATGGCAACTGGTATAAAATTGGGTAATTTGTGAATAATTTCCTTTCTTATAATGTTGACATTCCGTACTAAAGGTACTTTTAGGAAAAAAAAATATTTTACTTATTAAAGAGAGAGAGAGAGAACAGGCACGCCAGAGCCTCTAGTCACTGCAAATGAACACTAGACACATGTGTCATCTTGTGCATGTGGTTTATGTGGGTCCTGGCGAATTGAACCTATGTCCTTAGGCTTTGCAGGCAAGCACCATAACCACTACGCCATTTCTCCAGCCCACCAAAAGTATTTTGACACATGAATGACTATTCAAAGGTATTCAGGAATGTAGAGTATCTAGGTTGATTTTACCAAATAAAAAATAACATGTGTACTATACATATAAAATTATCTTAATAACATTGAGTTGAAGCCTTTTGATCACCAGGTAATCTTTTATTTAAATTAGGTTAGAAATTAATGAAACACTTAGGAAAATCATACAATATTTTCTTTTTGTAAATCTGAACAAAAATTTTATTGATATGATCTCAAATTAGACTTAAATCAGTTTCTTTGGGCCTTTAAAATCTCAATTTCAGAAGGCAAAATATGCAGCAAGGTGTGAGGTATAATATTAGGAATTATATCACTTGAATGTCTTTTGCATTTTTGAAAGATTCTTCGAAAACTTAGCAAACAATTCACAAAGTATTATCCATTATTTATAATATATGTTGTGAATTTATATGTGAATAAAATAGGAACAATAGAAGCCTGATGTTAGCTTTCATAACTTTCTCATAAATAATGCAGTCCTGTCAAGCTCCTTTTCTTACTTGGCTTTACCTAACATTTGTCTTTTCATATACTTGTGAATCTAAATCCCTTGGAGAGTAACTCCCACCCTGGTGTCTGTCTCCAAGGGAAAATCTTCTTTTAGCCATCTAATTAGGAGTTGGAGTCTGTCTGCTGTAGGCGTCAGCGTCCACACAAGTCTGGGAAGAAAGTGTGCTGACATCAGTGGACACTTTATTAAATTATTTCACCCCGCCCCAAGCACACATAAGCTTTCAAAATGCTGATTTTTCATGCACTATTGCTCAGACTTCCTGTTTTCTGCAGATGAAGGAGTCCAGGATAAATCCAGAAATATAGGGTTTTGGTGAAGTTATGGAGATTTTTAAAAATAAATTTAATAACATGATACTTGGCATGTTGTAAGGTGTTAACTCTAGTCTGCTGTTTTGACAAGCGAGAACTAGCTAGAATCAAAGAATAACATGAAACAAGACAGCAAGCCACCAAGTGCAGTTTATGGTACCTTTTTGTAACTGTCTCAGAATAGAATATAATAACAATTGATTGAAATTAAATTTTTAAATATTTTTTAGAAACTATATATAATTAATATGCAATAGCTTTTATTCCCTCTATAATCAATAAATAATACATACTCATGAAAGTTTTTAATTATTTAACTATTCAATGTTTGATCAAGGAAATGCAATAAAGATAAATATCCTTTTTAAAACTTCACAATGTTTTATAGACCAGCCATTGTAACAGGTGTTAGATGGTGCTTCATTGTGGCTTTTGTTTAAATTTGCCTTCTGATTACTGACATTGAGAGTGTTTCATAGACTTGTTGGAGGTAGAATTTGCCTACAGTAAAATGTATCCTTTGTATGTAAAGTTCTGTGACTTCTGAGGAATCTCTCGGGCAATGACTCCTGTGATAGTCAAGATGGAGAATGTTTTCATCCCTCCCCATGACAGTTTTGTGTTACTATTCTTTGCCAGGCTGTCTTGTATTGCTCTACTTTTGCTGTATTTGAAATGAAATATTAAGTGGAACCCAACATTATATGTGATGCTAAGTCTGATTTGTCACTTTTCTCATAATGGACTTGATGCTCATCCATGTAATGACATGCATCCCTACTTCATTACATGAGTATATCACAGTTTATCTGTTCACCGTTTGAGAACATTTTGGTAGTTTCCAGTTTGGGGTGATTATCAATAAATCAGGTACTATATCAGCACAGGATCATAGCTGAACATTTTATTTTTTCTCTAAGATCCAGGGTCAGAATGCGGTATAAGTTTAGTGCACGTGAACCTTCTTAGGAAGTAGCAAATTGGTTTTCTGAAGTTGCTATGAGCAGAGTGCAGCTCACTGCACTCTCCCTGAGACTTAAGATAGCATGTTTTACACATTTTTCTATAGTTACATGCATTGTCGTTTTAGTTTTTAAAATTCATTTTGTAATGACAAATAGTACTGAGTTCTCCAGATGCACATTTGTCATATGTTATCTTATTCAGTGTAATGTCTTTGGGAATTTTTAATTGGATTTTTGTTGTCTGAGAAAGTGTTTTAGTCTGTGAACCAGGCTGGCCTTGAACTCATGGCAGTCCTCCTGAACCAGCTTTTAAAGTTTTGGGAATCCAGACATATGATACCAGGAGTAGATGATTGCTTTTATTGATTGTATTTTCATGTTTCCTCAGGTTGCATGAAATATATAATGAATTTAGGATAACGGTTTATCATTTTTCTCCTACTTTATGAACCCTCCATTTCATTCATGTCTTAGAAGAGAGTTTTCACCTAATTTTGACCATCACTTTTGTCATTTTTTTTCTCTTTCATGAATCCTAGATTAGTGCCATCTCTGAGAAATTTTTACCAATTAAAACCACAGAATATTCTTCCTAATATATATATTTTTGGTAGTTTTAGAGTTTAGACTTTTATTGTTGACCTGTATTCCACCTCAACTGATTTTTAAAATGATTTCTGTTCCTTCTCATATCACAGATGTTTTATTTATTTCCTCAAATTTTCCTTCCTTTCTTTCAGAAAAGAAAATCTTCTCTACTCTAGGGTTTACTTATCACATAAAACTGTTACAATATAACAAGGGTTCTGAGAATGAACCACAGAATATGCTATAAAGGTAATAGGCAAGTATACAAGAGAAATCAGGACATGTTGTTATTGGTGTATTATAATGGTACATACTGATATATTTCATATTTTTTTATATTTCATGTATTTGAGAAAGAAAGAGAGAGAGAGAGAGAGAGAGGTAGATAGAGAGAGAGAGAGAGAAAGAGAGAGAATGGGCATGCCAGGGCTTGTAGGCACTGCAAATGAACTCAAGACACATGTGCCACCCTGTGCAGCTGGGTTACATGGGCACTAGGGAATCAAACCTGGGTCCTTAGGCTTTGCCGGCAAATTTCTTAACTGGTAAGATATCTCTCTAGCCCAATATTGATATATTTCATAAAGACTATATTTCAAGTGTAAAGTGGATATTGGCCAGATTCATTTTCCATCTTCTGACTGTTTTGTCTGGTTTCATTCATTTCCCTGGTTCCCCATATCCCTTGTTTTCATGCCTTTTATAATAATATGGTTAGATTATTTTACACACACACACACACACACACACACACACACGTAGGCTGGTTCAATAACTTGACTTGTGAATATTGCTGCAGTTACATCAATGTCACAAATATTTCTGTCATCATTCACTTAGAGTTCTTCACCTAAATACCTGGAAGTAGGATAGCTAGGTATTTCTTGTTCCATTACTGTTGGAAAGAGCTTGTTCCAGGAATCACAAGGTTCTTCTTCAGTCCAACAAAGATTTAGAAGACAGAAAACACAGAAAAGCAGGCAAACTTTATTCAAGCAAAAGTGAGGGAAAGCAACATTTCTCACCTGTACGGGAGGCCCCAGAGCTGGGAGGTTGCATGGTCGGCTTGGGTTTAAAGAGGGAGCTATTTTCCCTCTGGTTAGCTTGCCTGTTTTGGAGCTTTCATTTGGTCCACCACCGTAGCTGGCTCCCCTGTTTTCACTCAGAGGCCTGGTGATGTGAATCGTAGGAGCACGCCAGGAAGGACCGAGAGCCCAGGTTTGCTCTGTGTTGCTTGGTTCTGTGGACTAACTCTGGTCATTTTACTGTCCCCCACTGCCTTTGCTTCTGTGTCATTCATTCTCCCCCTCTCAGGAAGGCTTGCCAGCTGCTGTCGTGAAAGGGAGGGGTTGATTACCACCCTGGTTTCTTCTGGCTGCTGGAATGTTCATCGGGGACCTCTCAGGGGGTGGCATGATTCAGATAGGACTGTCATCATTGGGGCAGATCAGAGTACTACGGACTTGGAGAACTCTGGAGGACACGCTGTGAGGGCTGCATCTGAAACCAACATCTAGAGCTCGATGGCTTCCAGCTGTGGGAGAAGACTGGGATACAGTTGATGAGTCAAGGCACCGAGATTAGTAAAAAAAAAAAAAAAAAAAAAAAAAAAAGCAAACAAACAATAACAACAAACAACAAAACAATGAAAATTAGAGGCCCCAGGAGTGGCACCAGCCAGCTCAGGCTGGCAGTCAGGATTTAGTTTGGACCCACAGTTGAGCTCCAGTCACAGGTTTGAGGGTGTGTACCCATATAGCTTTTTGGTTTTGTATAGTTCTTTTTTAACAATTTTTTTTTCTTTATTTGCAAGGAACAAGAGAGAGAATGAGAATGGGTATGTCAGAGCTTGGGTTGGAAGCCATTGTTTTTAGACTTTGTAGCATTCCATTCCAGGCCCTTCTGGCTCAGGGTTTCCATTGAGAAATCTGATGTAATTCTTTAGGATTGCCTTTGTATGTTGTGAATTGTTTCTGTCTTGCTGCTTTTACCACTCTCTCTTCGCTTTTGTTGTTAAGAGTTTTAGCTATGATATGTCTTGGAGAGTTTTTTTTTTCCTTGTTTCTATGTGTTTGGTGTTCTGTGGGCTTCTTATATTTGAATGGGCCTTTCTTTTGCATGATTCAGAAAATTTTCCTCAATAGTTTTGTTGACTATGTTCTCAGTCCCCTTTTGATCGGTGCCGTTCTTGCTTGGGGAAATGAGTAGTGTCTTTTAGATGGGCAAGGGCTAGCATTGTCATTATTGCTCAATTTTCAGCAGTCTGCCCATGTAGAGGGAGCCATACTAACTTCTACCTAAGGGAGAGAAGTAGGTCGCACCCTTGGAGGCAGAACTAATTTTGCCAGACATTGGAAGAGATATCTCTGCCCACTAAATGGGCTGGGGTCTCTGGACTATGAGAAATCATTGTGGGAAGAACAGGTTTCTCTACTAACAGGCAAGAGGCTCTTTGATAAGAAATTCCCCAGGGGCTGACCCAGTATGCCCTGAAGATTGCAGCCTTTGAGGACCTGATGCCTGGAGAAAAGGGCACACAGAAAAATCAAGTTTTTTGTGTCTACTAGCAGGCTTACGGTACTCTGTACAACCAAGGCTTCTCAAGTTGGACTAGTGATATAGTTACCTTAGCAAGAAGTGGGTGGGGCCGTCCCTGGAAGCTGCCAATGCTCTGTTGGGGAATATGGTCACAGGCCGTTGGGGACCAGGGGACATCTATATCTTCAGTGATTTTCTTGGCAATTAGGACAGGGTCCATTTAAGTGGAGGTGGAGACATATCCCTTATGGCTCTCTTATCTCTTGAGGCATTCCTTCTGAAAGTGTCCCTGCTGTCCAGGGAGAAAGTATGTCCTGGTGGAACCATGCAGGATGGCTCCTTCCTCGGTGTTGCTGTCCTTTTTCTTTTCTAGGACCTACCTGTAATACAAAGAGGTAGAAGCTTGGGCCAATTGGTTCAGGCTTCTTGCCTCATTCAGTCCCTCATTTTTGGAGTTTCCTATGAATATATGGTGCTGACTGCATCAAGAATTTGTCTTTTATAAGGACCTCCTTCTCTAAGAACACTGGGGTTACACTGGTTTGTTTTCTAACTGTATCTTTTAATCTCTGGAAGAGCATAGGAGGGTCTTATTTCTTTCTTGGCAGACAGTAGCAAGTTGGGAATAATTAAGCTGTTTAATCCTTGCCCTCTTCAAACCTTCTCCAGTGCAGTAGACAAAATGTCTCATAATCCATTTCTGCATGGGGCTGGAATATGTCCCAAGAGTGGTCATTTAAGAGTATCACTTGACCTCTAGTAGGATTTATGATGTTGTGGCCCTGTGCATGAGATATATGGTGATCATCACCTGACTGTACAACATTCCCTAATACCCTTTGCTTTTCTTCTGAGATTAGAGTTTGATCAAAGACCAACACAACATCTCTGCAAGCCAGCACATAAAGAGCAGTTACTTATAGAAAGGTCTTTATATATTGATTAAGGTTGTGAAAAGAGACCAGGTCATTTTTAGTCTTTGAATCTGTTAAGGGAACACCTGAAAGACTTAATGTGTAATGGCCCCGCCCTGAATTTACTTCCTCAATAGTAAGGTCCTGGTAACCTCTGGATGGGGTAGTTTGATCTCGGTTTTTGACTTGCACTCTCCTGTGTAGGTATTGCAGCACAGGGAGGCAAGGGTAGAAAGGATTAAGAGGTCCTGGCGGAGAAGTGGGGTGTCAGGGATGGTGGGTGTGGATGTCTGGGAATAAAACCTCTCAACTGGAAGAGGTGTGAAATTAGTGGCCTCAGGGTCTAATTTGCATTTGCTAACCAGCTCAGTGTGTTCCTTGAGATAAAAAGTAGGAGAGATTCCTTCTAGAAAATTAGACCTTGAGATGCAATCTTCACTTTCAACTAATCTCATTCCATAATTCATAGGGCAAAGAAGTCCAGGAAATAGTCTACATGAACTCAACATTTTTCTTTAGCTTCCTCCCCCTTCCATGACTCCATTTGTCTATGACCACATCTTCCTAAGTTATGGTAGGAGGCAAAGAAACAAATTAAAAAGGCACATAAAGGAGATATTTCCTTTGCTTATGTGTGTATAGAAGGTTGTTAAGGATGCCTATGCCTGCGTACACACACAATGCCACAGGATGATAGCTTCCTCGACACGTAGCTGCACAGTTACTTGGAGAAGCTGGTGAAAGCTGAAGGAATCATTACCATGGCCAAGTTTGAGAGACGGCATTGGAAGACAGGGGACAGAAGGTACAGCAGCTCTCTAATGGGAAGCGATGCTGTGCAGAACTACTTGAAATAGAAATTTACAATTAAATATAAGAATGATACTTTATAGACTGTGGCTGAATGATCCAGAATTTAGATGCCCTCTTTCCACTCTGGCACTGTTCTTACGGTGCTAAGTTCTCACTGTAATGATGAATCTCTGTGCTTCCCACAGTAATCGTGGCTGAAGAGAGGTCAAGTATATTATTGGCATACAGGCCAATGCATAACCATTTTTAGCATCTGTGGGCATCCGTATCTCACTTCCTTTTATCAGTGTAGAGCGTTGCCGTGATTACCATTATGCTGGATTCTGCACCAAATAAATCACAGTCATAATTATAAACACAAATACTTTTTTTAATGTTTCAAGGTAATTTGAGTGATTTAGTCCACTGGTGTTCATGATTAAGAAAGAAAAAAAAACAGCATACATATATGAAAAGTAAATTGTTAAATTTCACACTCATGAAGTTTATCATCTGAAAGACTGTACTGTGCATTTCATTTGGAATTCAAAGAAGGGGAGCCATGAATTGGTGATAATAGACTGGGGATTAGTGTGAGAAAGGAAAGAGGTCAGAAAGAGGAGGGAAACATTACATGTGTTCATATATTGAAAGGGGAAATTTTAAATCTCTTTTTATTCAATATGTTTCACCTTAACTCCTTTAAACTTTGCTTCCCGTGACAAAGTTGTTTTAAACAGCTATGGATCTGTGTTCTAGGGTCTTATACATCAAGCTTCTTCTTATAAGCCATTGTTTCAGTGATACATTTCAAATAAAATCAATCTGTGGAATTTAGATACACATCCTATGCTTTTTTATGTTCAGAGAAAACATTCTTGACCTTGTACCTTAGTATGTGCATTCTACACTTTTACTCATCTACTTCCCATCAGAGCAGAAATCGCCCACTCACAATTGGTATATTATATTTGTGTTCAGATAATTGAGCTATAGGTAGAATTTATCCTAGTTAAATGCATTGATATGTAACTTTGAACGAAGGTACAACTATGTGTTACTGAGGTGTGCAGAAAATCTGAAAAGGTCAAGACGTTTTGAGTAGCCTGTTCCCTCTTCAGGTTGTAATGGGAGGATGCACACGTCTTGACATCCCCCTGGAACTTCTCCAGACTTGTCAGATTCACATCCTGTACCGAGCCACAGTCACATGTCTGCTGCGATGGTGAGGGACAACTTCCTCATGACATGCATGGACATCGAGCTGAGAGCACCTATACATTCAGGGGTCCCTGAACATGATTTACTTTCCTTTAAAATGAGAGAAAATAATTAACTGTCAAGCAAGAGGGTCATATATGTTATTAATGCATCTGCCTAAATGTAATTTAAAATTTTCCATGTGCGGATTTTTGTGTGTACATGTATGTGTGTTTTGGTGTATGTGGGCAGGCAGGTATGGATGCGCATGCATCTGGGTGTGTCTGCTTGGGGAGGATCAGAGGTTGATGTCAGATGTCTCCTCCAGTCACTTTCCAACTCCTTTACTGAGACAGGATCTCCAGTTGAACTCAGAGCTCATCAAATCAGCTAGTGCATTTATCACCTTTTCCCCTGGAATCTGTCTGTCGCCACCGTAGCATCTGGGTTTTAGGTGGGCTTCACTATACCCAGAATTTATGTGGATGCTGGAGATTCAACAAACTCAGACCTTTCCTATGTCTGTGTAAAGTGGTTTACCAAGTGAGTCATCTATCCAGCTCCAAAAGTACGACTTGTCTAGGGTCCTTAATTGTCCTCACAGAATCCTAGTTAACAAAGAAGAGTATAGTTGAAGGCTATTCTAGTTTGGACTTCAGTTTGTAACAGAAAGGGACTTTTTTTTTTTTTTTTTGGTTTTTCGAGGTAGGGTCTCACTCTGGTCCAGGCTGACCTGGAATTAAAGGACATAAATTTTTATCTGAGTTTAGTTGTCTTAGAAAAGTAAAATGAGGGGCTGGAGGGATGGCTTAGGGGTTGAGGCATTTACCTGCAAAGCCAAAGGACCCAGGTTTAATTCCCCTGGACCCATATTATGCCCTGGTGCATCCATTCTCTCTCTTTTTCTGTCTCTTTCTCTCTATCTCCCTCTTTCTCTGTCAAATAAATTCTTTAGGATGTCTCCAGCTGGGTACTTTTGCATTTTCTCACCCATTATTCTTTACTTATTCATGATTTTTTTTCAATGTATGAAACACAAGTCCAACCCATGGTGTCCCAGCACAGTAGTAAATCTTGCAGTTGTTGACAAGAATGCACATGCGCTCAGCATACATGAACAGTCAATCCGCCCTTTCCTGTGCATCACCGTGAGCCTGATATCCTCCTCCGTGTTCAACAGCAGTGCTGTTTTATACTTTCTCAATCTGTACCATGAGAACCATTTCCTTTTGTTTTCAGTGGACATCTTCCACGTAAAGCTGGCTGCTTGGACCAGGGATCATGCTCTGCAGACATTGCTGAATATCTCTGAGTATCAATTGTACCATGTGCAGCATGGAAATTTAAACATATATTCCACTCAGGAGCAAAAGAACAACAACATAAATAAGTTTTTTCCCCCCAAAACTGGATCACTGAGGTGCTTGCTGAATTATAATATTTCAAGTATTTATAAAAACTGCATTCCAGAGGGTCCCATCTATACTTACTCTCAGGTTTTGAAATTTTTAAGAATTAAATAGCCTGGAAAGATGGTTTAGTGGTTAAGATACTTGCTTGTGAACACTAAGAATCCAGGTTTGATTCCCCAGATCCCACGTAAGCCAGATACACATGGTGATGCATGCATCTGGAGTTTATTTGCAGTAGCTAGAAACCCTAGTGTGCCCATTTCTGCTCTTTCTCTATCTGTATCTCTAATAAATAAATAAAAATAAAAAGTTTAAAAAACTAAGTCAGGCATGGTAGTGCACACCTTTAATTCCAGTGCTCAGGAGGCAGAGGTAGGAGGATCGCCTTGAGTTTGAGGCTACCCTGAGGCTACATTGTGAATTCCAGGTCAGCCTGGGCTACAGAGAGACCCTACCTCGGAGAAATGGTGGGGGGCGGGAGTTAAAAATAATTAAAGAAAATAAATGATAAAAAAGAAAAAGAAGAAGGGGGGCTGAAAAGATGGCTTAGAAGTTAAGGTCCGTGCCTGTGAAGCCTAAGGACTCAGGTTTGACTCACCAGAATCCACACAAGCCAGATACATATGGTGCCACATGAATTTGGTGTTTGTTTACAGTGGCTAGAGACCCTGGCATGCCTATTCTCTCTCCTCCTCTCTCTCTTTCTCTCTTTCCCTTTCTCTGTCCCACTAATAAATAAAGTTACTAAAAATTTAAAAAGGAAACAAGCTTTCCATTTTTTGTTAACTTGAAAATTATGATAAAGGTACAGTTTAGCATTGAGCCAAGCAATGTAATAAACTTTTAAAAAATCTTATATTATAATCTGGAACTTTTCTGCTTTCAAGAAGATAAAATTTAACTTACCTAGTACTGTTTCCATAATATATTTTTTTTAATTTTTTTTTTATTTATTTATTTGAGAGTGACAGACATAGAGAGAAAGACAGATAGAGGGAGAGAGAGAGAATGGGCATGCCAGGGCTTCCAGCCTCTGCAAACGAACTCCAGACGCGTGCACCCCCTTGTGCATCTGGCTAACGTGGGACCTGGGGAACCGAGCCTCGAACCGGAGTCCTTAGGCTTCACAGGCAAGCGCTTAACTGCTAAGCCATCTCTCCAGCCCTCCATATTATATTTTGACCATGAGTAAACAGTTTAGGAAATGAAATTTCAGTGGATGAATCTCCATCCAGATAAAATTTCTACAAATGGGCTTTTTAGTATGGTGCAAATACTGAATCATAAGTAGAGAGCAAAATTGGGGTTAATATTTCTGCTTCTTTTGAAACTATATCACACATATATGATGAAACATATGCTATATCTATACATCTATATCTATGTATCCATTTGTATATGTTCTAGAGGAATATAGAATTTCTGATGGTCTGTCTAAGGTTCCCGTGCTTTATCATATACATGATTATTTTTATGACTTTAACTAGAATGTTTTAATTTTATTTTAATATTTTTTGTGGTTTTTCTTGCTCTAGCCCAGGCTGACCTGGAATTCACTATGTAGTCTCATACTGGCTTCAGACTTCCAGCAATCCTCCTACCTCTGCCTCCCAAGTGCTGGCATTAAAGCTATGCATCACCATGTCTGGATAACTTGGGTAGTTATAATGGCGAAATGGTGTATCTTCCTCGTGACTGTGACTTTATTTCCATGCGTTAGTGTCAGGTTATTTTCTCATTTCAAAATACAGCAATTTACTCTGCGGAGTCCACCTTCAGAGAGTGATGTGGTGGTTTACTTTATGCCCTGTCTTTTGGTGCTTCCATACGAGGTCTTTGAAGAAGTGACAGTTGCAGTTACCTTCTTGTTGCTGGCACAAAACACCGGGCCAGAAACAACTAATGGGAGGAAAGTTTTCATTTCAGCCTACAGCGTCCAGGGAAAGTTCATGATGGCCCACGATGTTAGAGCAGAGGCTGGACACCGCCTTCTTGCCAGCAGCAGGTGGAAAACCAGCGACCGAAGACTGAACTGAGTTCTGGCAAATGAGGACTGTGACACCAGTTACATTTACCTGCATGTTGCTGGCACAAAGCACCCAACCGAAAGCAGCTGCTGGGAGGAAGCTTGTT
The DNA here is from genome assembly GCF_020740685.1 of Jaculus jaculus. Taxonomy (NCBI): domain Eukaryota; kingdom Metazoa; phylum Chordata; class Mammalia; order Rodentia; family Dipodidae; genus Jaculus; species Jaculus jaculus. Next base: position 80,503,284 of record NC_059114.1, read on the forward strand.
TATTTGGGCTCATAGACTAGAGGGGGAGCAGTATGGTGGCACGAAAAAGGACGACATTAGCAGCAAGTGGAATACTGCAGTAAGCTGAACTCACGCTGGGAAGCTAGGAATAATACGCCGTCAAGCCCACCCCAGCGACACGCAGCTTCCAGCAAGGCTCTGCCTCCCAAACTGCCTTCAGCAGGGAACCAAGCATTGAGAACACAAGAGTTTACGGAGGACGTGGGATTCACACCACCACACTCTGCCCCTTCTTCTGACACAACAATCTGTGTTAGTCAGGGTTTTGTAGAGGGACATGACCCATAGAGTAAAATTGGTATTAAAAAGGGAATTTATTGCATTAGTTTGCTGCAGCCTAACAATAGTTGTCTGCAGTTGAGAGTCAAGGAAACCAGTAGCTTGTGGCTGGGTGCTTCAGTGGTTCCAATCCAGCACCGAAGGCCCTAAGGCATTCGGGAGAACTGCTGGTTTCAGTCTGTGTTGGAAGGCTGTGGAAACTGCGTTCCAGTGATAGCAAAGGTACAAGCGAAAGCATTAACTAGCAGGTAGCATATGAAGAGAGGAGGGGGACAACAGACTGCCTCCTCATAAAGCTTCCCTACATAAAGCCCCCCACCAGCCCACTCTGGAGGAAGAGCTCATCCTGGAGGGGCAACTGCCACTGTCAATGAATACTTCCTAGAGGCAACCTGACAAATCCACCCTGGAGGAATGTCTATAGCTCCCAAATGTGATTAAGCTGACCATAGAACTTGATCATTACAGGACCTTTATATAGACCCCAGGAAGATATCTCCTCCAGCACGGCTTCACCTCCCAAGTTGCCACCAACAGGGGACCAAACACTCAGAACATATAAGGGACATCTGATTGAAACCACCACAGTGATTTAGAAATATGAGCTGCAAGGATATTTTTCCAGCTTTGTGTTTTTCTACTCTGTGTTTCATGCTCTGTGTTAAGGAGGAATGATACATCTTCAGCAAGAATGTAAATAAGACTCCCAAGTTCTCACGTTTATACCTTCACTCATGCTTTGCAGAGTCAGTCCAAGTCCTGGATACCACATGGCTTTCATCTGAGCATCTTTCAGCTTACCTTCGAGTATTGTTATCAGTTTCCACATAATGATATAAATCCCAGTTACAGTAAAGTGAGAATCCAGGAAGGAGCAGGTGCAATTTCACAGCTGTATCTGTATTGCTAACAGCGTTGTGGACCAGGTTACATCTGTGACGGTCACATTTGCTGCTCATTTGAAAAGATTCTGAAAAGAGTAGCAGAAAGTCTTGGATAAAGCTGGGCATGGTGGTGCACGCCTTCACTCCCCGCACTCAGGAGGCAGACATAGGAGGATCACTGTGAGTTTGAGGCTACCTGGAGACTACATAGTGAATTCCAGGTCAGCCTGGAGTAGAATGAGACCCCACTTTGAAAACACACACACACACACACATACACATACACACACACCAAACAAACAAAACTCTTGGATACTCTTCTTTGTAAATTATCAGGAGTCTTATTGCGACCATGACTCTCTACCCATGTCATATGCTTTTTCTACTCACTCTGTAAAATTTATGCAAAGTGTTGGGCTTTGCAAATGATTGTGTGAAGATATATTAGTATCTCATGTAGCAGGAGAAACACATGACCCAGGCTGTGTTCTGGTCACATTGCTGACCTGAGAATAAAACTAATTTCAAATAATTTTGCTGAAAAAGATTAGCAAGAGCCAACACTTTTTGATATTCCATATAAAGTGGAAACAATCCTATCAATCAGTATATGAGAACCTATCAAGACCAGCATAACTTGTAGTTCATACTTTGTTCAATAAAAATGTATTAATTACTTATTGAAATGACATATAAATTTTGCTGAAGTTCACAAATAAGATTCAGCAAAAATGGTAGAAATTTGGTTTTGATTTATGGAAAATGCACCAAATTTCCTTAATACCAAAGTATTTTAGAAATAATACTGCTATTACATCCAGTTACATAGTATTGGACACTTTGCATGTATGCACATATTAGAATCTTTTCATGCAAGGCCTGGAGATATGGCTTAGCAGTTAAGATGTTTGCCTGAAAAGCCAAAGGATCCCTGTTCGACTTTTCAGGACATGCATAAGCCAGATGCACAAGGGGGGTGCGTGCATCTGGAATTTGTTTGCAGTGGGTGGATGCCCTGGTAAGCCCATTCTCTGTCTCTCTCTCTCTCTCTCTCTTTCTCTTTCTCAAATAAATAAACAATATATACTTAAAAAAGATTTTTTTCATGCAAATATGTAGGAATCTTAAATTTCATCAAATTTGACAGACCCAAGAAATATAATTTAGTAATATATATTTAATTTAGAATTACATATTTTCTAAGATGGTATGGCACAGTAGGAAATGGACACCTGTGGAATATGATCACATATATGGTCTCAGTTTGTTTGCTTCCTTAGTGTTTCACTTTGATTAAATTATATTACATAGTTCATTCTACTTGATGTAAAAATTGGCATGAGTTGAATAAAAAGGATGTACTTAGCATGCAATGAGTCATTTTCTGTATATAAATTTACCTGGCAAATGTTCTTTCTTTTTCTAAATATTAAAATTTCATTAGACTGTATTTATTATATGAAATTATAGAAAGGTTGTGTATCCATCCATGCCAGCTTGTGTTTAGCCTTAAAAATCATTAACATTTTCTATTACTCTTCTATGACTACATCAAGGTCTTAAAGAACATAATCAATTGACTGAAAAATGATGTATTCTTTGTTAGCCAAGGATACTAATGAGCTGTGGTACGTGCAGACTTAATGAGCCACTGAGATTCAACAATGTGCCTATTGTATGTGTCTGTGGTCTATTCTCTGTGGGTACTTAAGAAATAAAATTTATCAGTTTCACAGGAACTAATGTTTGTAAGAAGCATTTTAGTGGAATAATGAAGGCTCATTGGTTATTAAACCAAATGAAGATCAGTGAGACAATTACATCCAAATGTACATATAAAGGAATGCCGTCTGTAGCATGTAAGTTGTTGAATGTTGGGAGGCAGTGAAGAAAATGGTTTTGCGACTTAAAATAATTCAGAGAAAGATTTGGGATATTTAGAAATAAGGCTCTGCTCTTCCCACTGTTTTCACTTCATATCACTTGGTGATCATTATAAATATGCATCTGGGCTCTAAATCACTAAATACAGTCACAAATACATTCTGCCAGTGATTTTACAGTTGAGGTAACTCCATAGTTTTGATACTGAAAGCACGAGTCTAGGTGCATCAACCTATAAGGAAGCTTTTGGAAGTACAGGATATTATATGTTTGTAATCCCCAAGTGTGAAGGCTGAAGGAGGAGATCCACTGCAAGTCTGAGGCCAGCCTCAGCCACATAGAGAGAACTTGTCTCAAAAATACAATAAATAAATAAATAAATAAATAAATAAATAAATAAATAAATAAATAAATAAATATAGCCTGCCTACCAAGGCTCAGGGAACATTGCCGAAGAGGGGGCAGAAGGATTGTAAGAACCAGGGGGTGGGAAGGAGTATCCTGAGGCTCTGTCTCCTCCCTTACCCCCACAGAGACTGACTGTGCATTCATAATCCCACTGTGAATACTAGCAATCCCACTGTAGGGAACCCTCAGTGTTGTGGAGGTGACAGAAAGGGCATATAAGAGTGTAAACACATGACAATAGACTATTATGCAATATGATCATACAGTGATACTCATAATTGTTTTAAAGATTATGTATAAATATACACACACACACACATATATATATGTATGTATGTATATATATGTATATATATATATATATATACATACATACATACACACACACACACACACACACACACACACACACACACACACACATATATATATATATATATATATATATATATATATATATATATATACATACACACACACACACACACACACATATACATGTATAAAGGTTGGGCCAGGCATGGTGGTACACGCCTGCAATTCCAGAACCCAGGAAGCATAGGCAGGAGGATTTCACGTTCAAGGCAAAACTGGCCAACATAAGGGACCTTATCTCAGCAAATCAAAATATTCTAAATTTGGTGGCATTTGCATTTAATCTCCACACTGAGGAGACAGGCCAAGAAGAATAAGAAGAATTTAAGGTCATCCTTAGTCATGCCAGCCTGAGGTAATGAGACTGTCTCAGAACATAATGACAATAGTTTCTTATTAAGAACATATTTTGTATGGATACCTCATGTGTTGATACCATCATTTTCTTCCTCCCTGCCCCATTCCTCTGGGGTTGCTGGTATTCCCCATGGCACTGTGGGTTATTCGTTGTGGGAGCAGTGGTCAGTTATTAGGGGAGGCAGTGTCTCTGGGCATGGCATTCCAACCTGTGACTCTTCCAGTCTTTCTGCCTCCTCTTCCACAAAATTCCCTGAGCCTCAGTGTGTGTGTTTCACGTTTAATTCAGTGATGAGCTCTCAGGAGCCTCTGGGTCTCTGCTTTGGTAAGTGTTGAGTATCCTCAACATCTGTCCTCTTCACCCTAGTGCTGATTGTCAGGTTTACCCAGGAAGCATCATACTTGCTCACCTCCCCAATTCCTCTATGGTTTCGCCTGGGCCTTGACTGAGAAGCGAGGGGTGGTTTATCTCCTCAGGTCTTGCTACCTTCTGATAAAGAAGATTCTCCAACAGAGAGTAAAGTCAGCATCGGTTCAGTTGGATAAGCATTATTAATTTGGAGAGAAATAGATGGGTGTAGCCCCTCTCTTAGCCAAAGACTAGTGGGGGATTGACACTGGAGAGCATAATCTTTGTCTCCATAGGATTCAGACCTGGTTCCCAGTTCCAGATATGGGTTCCTTTACACCTAGCAGAACTTTTAGCCAATCAGAAATCCATTGGTTACCCACCAAGGCTGTGCACGCCTTTGCACTGGTGTGTACTTCTTGTCGGGCTGGGGGCTTCTTAGACCTTTGGTTGCTCACGCTGTTATTGACCACTTTCTCTCAGCAGCTCATGTAGTGCTTCCTAGCTCTACACATCCTAACCGTGTGGAGAGTAGCTTTCTTCTGGATTCCAGCCACGTCTTTCTGTGTTCTGTGTCTTCAGCAATAGGGTCTTTTTATTTCATTTGTTTTGTTTTTATTTTACCTCAGGTGAGTAATCCTCTGGAGTTAGAACTCCTAATATTTATATCTTAATATTGAAGAGCCCATGGGAATGGGATAAGAAGCAGATATTCTGACACATGATAAGTGGTTTTATTTTTATATCCACTTTCTTAACAAATCAGGAAGAGAACACAAAAATATTTTACTACATATTCTGGGTCAACCACCTTGTCTTAGAGAAATTAAACCATCGCTTTTTCAGTTTATTAAAAAAAAAAAATGTCAGGCTGGAGAGATGGCTTTGTGGCCTGCAATGTCTAAGGAAGCTAAGTTCAATTACCCAGGAACTATGTAAGCCAGATGTACAAGGTGGCACGTTCATCTGGAATTCACTTGCAGTTGCTAGAGGCCCTGGTGCACGTATTCTCTCTCTCTCTCTCTCTCTCTCTCTCTCTCTCTCTCTCTCTCTCTCTCTCTGCCTTTGTTTCTCAAATCACTAAATAAATGCAATATTTTTTTAAGTCAAAGAACTGGAGGTGACTGCCCTCTTCTCTAGCCCAGCCCTGCTGAATGTGCACATAGGCAACCGCATGACTCAGTAATCTGCATTTTCAATAAGATTTGAGATAATAGGGTCCAAGGGAATCTGAGAATACAGAATAATGGAAGGTCATTTAATGATTTTTAAGATAGTTGGGATAGTTATGCTACTTCAATAATTAAATTAAGGAGTCATCAGTTTGAATTGATTTCTTCAAAATTAAGTTATTAACTGGAACTCCTGTTGTACAATTTCATTATTTTTTTTAATACTCACCTTTTATCTCTAATAATTTTATTGTTTTGAACTATAACCTTGTTTATTATTTCAAGCTAGCACAACAGTGTTTGTGAATTTTTTATTCTAAAATTTGAAATTTCATCTTAATGAGTAAAACCTATTCCTGAAGACTTAAAAACACATAAACTAGTCCACACATATCTCTATCATCTATCTATGTGTATGGAAAAATATTTGTTAATATCATATCATGTGTGCATGTGTGTACACATACAAGGGTCTTGTGACACAAGTGAATACCTGGCTTCACACAGGAGTTAAACCACGGCCAACAGTCATTGCCAGCAACTACCTTTTGCCACCAAGCTATCTCTCCAGCCCTCAGATTTATGTTTTAATGGAAAAAATGGTTTATCAAATTAAGAAGTTGCATATTAGAGTTTTACAAAAGATGATTGTATATAATGTGAAATATTCTTTAATATCTTATTCTAAATGCTGAAATGTAGTTCAGATAGTATCTTCACAGTGGAAGACACATGCAAAAATTTTAAATCATTTTATTTTTGGTGAAATGGATTTTGAAAAATCAATTTAGTTAACATCCTGTACTGTATATTTTAAATAAGCAAAGTGAAAGTTAATAAACCTACTAGTTAATACATTTTGTCAGCTGTTGTACTTGAAAGAAAATGATGGCACAGTGCATGGAGTGGGCAAAACTGAGAGTAATGTAGTAAATCCCCCCCCCCCAAAAAAAATGAAAAGAAAATATTGACTGACAATGTATAAGTAGAAATGTCACAGAGATTATGTAATGTACTGAGACATTAATTCCATCAGTATTAAATGATGAATGATGAATTTTACCAGGACTCTTTAGGAATTTTCTTTAACTATTGAAAACAGAACAATAATGTAGAAGTAAAGTCATTCATCATGTGGATAATTGATTAATTATTAACAATCTTTAGAGAAAGAAATTTTAACACTCTCATCAGTGTATAGTCACTAATATCAGATATAGTTGAAAAACAGCAAAAAGAGATTAAATGATCATCATTGTGGTCTCAATTAGTGATAACACTTTTTTATTTTTTTTGTTCATTTTTATTTATTTATTTGAAAGTGACAGAGAGAGAGAGTGGGCATGCCAGGGCTTCCAGTCACTGCAAACTTACTCCAGACATGTGAGCCCCCTTGTGCATCTGGCTAACGTGGGTCCTGTGGAATCAAGCCTCGAACCATGGTTCTTAGGCTTCACAGGCAAGTGCTTAACCACTAAGCCCAGTGGTAATACTTTTAATAAGACACCAGAAACCTATAGGTAAGCACTTTCCTGCCCTGTGGAACAGTGTTACTTTCTGGTAAAGGCCATCTCTCACATCCTGATGCATAGAAAGACAAACACCTTTTTGGTCAGTGTTCCTTATTGCTTAAATGTAACCAATTTGTGTGTAAAGTCTTGGATATGAAATGCTTATGCTTCAGATAGATGCTAATCTAAGAAGAGTATTGCATGACATGTTAAGAGAATTTCCATTTCTCATGTTGTATGACTTCACAAGCTATAGAGGGCTCCACTGTGATTTAATACACTCAAGGGAAAGAAATCTCATTTCTAAAGTCCATTTGTATTGACCTTTCTACCTTTTTAATAACAAAGCAAAAAAAAAAAAAAAAGCTAGATAGATTTCTATCAAATAATTGTGGGAGAAAGCATAAATGCAAATGCATTCCCCATTGAGGATGTGGAATCTAATCCCATTGGTCTCCAAACCACTCAGTATGTCCTGAAATAAAATATGTTATCTGTATGAGAGTTCTCTAGAGTAAGAGAACCAACAGAATGAATATGTAAAAAATGGAATTTATTAAATTAGCTCCAAAGATTAGCTCATTGACTGGACAGTCCAACCATGCTGCCCGTAAACCAGCAAGTTGAAAACTCTTGCAGCTGCTCAACCTGCAAGGTGCCATGCAGGCTGAAGAGTTGTAGGACCCAGCTGATGCTCAGTCCACGAGACAGGAGGCAGGCTGGGAAGTGGGGGAGCTGGGCGATCCCTCAATCCATGAGGCTGGAACCAAGCTGAAGAGCCATCAGGACTGGTACCTGCTTAGTCCACAAGGATGAGTTGATGGTAGAAGCTTCCACAAGCCAGCAAGGAAGTAGCAAGGAGAGACAAGCAAGTGTATGTCAGGAGTAGTGGAGGCATTCTGCTCAAAGACAAGACGTTCCACACTTCCCAAAGCTTTGCTATGTACTGTCCTGAGTGAAAGGGCCACCCCTTCTGGAGGAAGGACTACTTGGCATTCAGTTAAGTGTGCCTGGAAACTCACAAATGAGCCCATGAGCCTTTTTTCTCACTCCACTCCTAATATAGTAGTGTTAACAAAAGAATATACTTCTGAAAGAAAACTATATCCTAAAGATAATAAAACACAAATAGTTATTATTAAAAGATATGCTTCCATACACAATTGCTTGAGAATAAGAACCTAGACCAGATAATGATAAATAGTTTTTTTAATTATTTTTTAAATATTTTTTTGTCCATTTTTTATTTATTTATTATTTGAGAGTGACAGACACAGAGAGAAAGACAGATAGAGGGAGAGAGAGAGAATGGGTGCGCCAGGGTCTCCAGCCACTGCAAACAAATTCCAGAGGCATGCACCCCCTTGTACATCTGGCTAACGTGGGACCTGGGGAACCGAGCCTCGAACCGGGGTCCTTAGGCTTCACAGGCAAGCGCTTAACCACTAAGCAATCTCTGCAGCCCAGTTTTTTTTTTTTATTAGATATGGGCATATTTAGTATGTAAACAACACATGTTGGTACCATCTTTTCCCTCCTCCTTTCCCCTTTTCTGAAGAGGCCTTCCTCCTTGGGGATGCAGGTCAACCCCATGGGGATTGTGGGTCATGCATTATGGGTGCAGCAGTCATTTATGGGGGAGGGGCAATGTCTATGTGTCAAATGTCCCAAATTGTGGCTCTAACAATTTTTCCATCCCCTCTTCCATAAAATTCCCTGAGCCATGCTGAGAGCATTTTAAGTCTACTTCAGTGATGGGCACTTAGGAACCTCTGGATCTCTGGCTTGGTAGGTGTTGAGTGTTCTCAGTATCTGTCTCCATCACCCTTGTGCTGATATCTGGTTCACTGAGAAAGCAGTACTTTTGCTCATTTCCTTAGTTCCTCTATGGTTTCAGCTGGAGACAGGGTGGAGTGAAGTGAGTCATTTATCTCCTCAGGTCCAGCTCCCATCTAAAAAAGAGAAGATTCTCCAATGGAGAGTGAAGTCAGCACTGATTAAGTGGGATGACCATTCTTAATTTAGAAAGAATTTAAAGGGTATAGACCCTCTTATAGTCTAAGGTTAGTGGAAGCTTGACAATGAAAAGCAGAATCATTATCTGAATATAATTATGACTTATTTCCCAGTTCCAGATATTGTTTCCTTCCCACTGAATGGATCTGTTAGGCAATCCAAGAGCAGTTGGTTATCCACCATGACTGTGTGCCACTATTGCACTTGTGTGAGCATCATGTCATGCTGTTTGCTTCTGAGTCACGTAGACTTTGAGTTGCTTGGACAGATGTTGGCCACTTTACTCTGGTACCTCATGTAGAGCCTTCCAGCACTAGATGAGCTACTTTTTTGGGAACTGGCTCTCCTCTGTATTCCAACCAGGTCTCTCCATGGTCCATACCAACAGCATATGGTGTCTTCATCAGTAGGATCTTACTACTAACCTCTGGTCGGTATTCAAGTGTTCTGACAAAAGTCGATCTTGTTTAAAATGTTTTGGGAGATCTAGTAGGTCTCTCTGATCAACAGCTCATTGTGGATGTTGACCACATTGTGGTACAGGGAATTATAGGCAAGGGCCAAGGGAAAAGAAAAAAAAAAAAGAGAGAAGAAAGAGAAACTGGAAAAATTTGAGGTTAGGTTTTGTCTCATTCTTTCCAGGGCTCTTCGATTCAGGTGCTCCCCCTAAGGTCCTCTTAAGGGTTCCACTTTTTGTCTCACTTCCAAGGTATTAGATTCTATCATACCAGTTCAAGTTAGGTATAGTTTGTGTTTCCTGCCACCCTTTCCCTTTTCCCTTCCCCATGACTCACCCTACCTATTGTACGCTGCTCAATTCAGCTATGTCAGCAAGGGCAGATCCAGGTCAGGAGCTTCAGATGCAGGAGATCATGAGATAGTTGTTTTTCTGTGATTGTGTGAGTTCACTTAGAATGATCTGTTCCAAGTTCAACCATTTTTCTAAAAATTACAATGTGTCATTTTTTCTTACTGCCAAGTAGAATCCCATCATGTAGATATACCACATCTTAATTATCCATTCATCCAATATTGGGCATCTAGGTTGATTCCAGTTTTTAGCTATTATGAATTGAGCAGCAATAAACATGGTTGAGCAAATATCTCTGCACTGAGACATGGATCTTTTACGGTAAATGCCCAGTAAGGGAGTAACAGGGTGTGTTGGTAATTCTATATTCATTCTTTGCAGGGGTCTCCATATTAATTCTACAGTGATTGTGCCAGCTTACATTCCCACCAACAGTGATTGAGTGTTCCTATTGCTCCACAGCCTCACCAACATTTCTTTTCATTTGATTTTTTAATGTTTGCTATCCTTACTGGGGTAAGGTGGAATCTCATAGTTGTTTGAATTTGAAATTTCCCAAAGGCTAGGGATGTTTAACCTTTTCTTAAGTCCTTTAGACATTTATAATTTTAGATCTCTGTCCCACTTTTGGAGTGGGTCATGTGATTTATTTTTTATTGTTTAGTTTTTTGAATTCTCTGTAGATATTAGGCTTCTGTCATGGGTAGAGCAGGCAAAGAATCTTTCCCATTCAGTGGGTAATTTGTTGGATCTGCTTATGGTAGGTTTGTGCAGAAGCTTTTTAGCTTCATGAGATCCCATTGGTTGAGTGCTTGTTTAATTTCCTGTGCTATTGGGGTTTTGTTCAGGAAGTTTTTTACAGTCCTATATCTTCGAGAGTACCTTCTATTTTTTTCTTCCAGTAGTTGAGAGTTTCAGGTCTTATGTTGAGTTCCTTAATGCATTTGGAATTGAGTTTTATGTATGGCCAGATGAGTGAGTCTAGTTTTATTTTTAACATATGGTCATCCAATTTATGCAACACCATTTGTTGAAGATGCTATCTTTTCTCCAGTCTATTTTATTGGTACCTTTGTCAATGATCAGGTAGCTGTTGTTACTTGACCTAAGTTCTGGGTCTTCAATTCTGTTCCTTTTGTCTATGTTTCTATTTTTATCCCAATACCATTCTGTTTATGTTATTATGGCTTTGTAATATAGCTTTATATTGGCCATGGTGATACCACCAAAGGTGTTTTATTTTTTTTATTTTTTCTGAGTATATGTTTGGATATCAAAGGCCTTTTGACATTCTGTATGAATTTGAGATTATTGATTTTCAATATCTGTGAAGAATGATGCTGAGATTTTTATTGGTATTGTGTTAAATCTGTATATTGCTTTTGGTAGAACTGCCATTTTAACAATACCAATTCTACCTATCCAAGAGCATCTGAGGTCTTTTCATCATCTCAAGTCCTCCTCTATTTCTTTCTTTAGTGTTTTTACATTTTTATTATATAGGTTTTTGACATCTTTGGTTATTGTTATTACAAGGTATTTAATAATTTTTGTTGCTATTGCAAATGGGACAGCCTCACTGGTTTCTTTGTCTATGCATTTATCCTTTGCATATAGAGAAGTTACTGATTTTTTTGCATTGATTTCATATCCTGCCACTTTGCTGAAGGAAGTTATCACCTTTAGATTTTTGAGATGGAGACATTTGGGTAACATATATAGGGTCATGTCATGTGCAAACAGGGCTAATTTGACTTCTTCCTTTCCAATTTGGATCCCTTTTATTTCTTTCTCCTGTCTTATTGCTTGGCTAGTACTTCTAGTACTATCTTGAAAAGTAGTGGTGAGAGTGGACTCCAATGTCTTGTTCCCAATCTCTTTGGGAACTCCTTGAGTTTTTCCCCATTAAGTATTATTTGGTCTTTAGGAGCTTTATATATAGCCTTAATTATATTGATTTATAAACCCTCCATGTCTATTCTTTCCAATGTTTTGATCATGAAGTCAGGTGTATTTTGTCACAAGCCTTCTCTGCATCAAATGAGATGATCATGCAGTTCTTATGGGTCAGTTTATTTATGTGGTATAATACATTGACTGATTTCCATATGTTAATCCATCCCTGCTTCCCTGGGATGAAACCTACTTGATCAAGGTGGATAATGTTTTTGATGTGTTGTTGAATTCAGTTTGCAAGGATTTGTTCAGGATCTTTGCATTTAAGTTCATTAGGGATATAGGGCTATAGTTATATTTCCTTTTTGCATTTCTGTCTGGTTTTGATATTAGGGTGATGCTGGCTTTATAAAAGGAGTCAGGGAGGATTCCCTTGTCTTCGATTATGCAGAACAATTGGAAAAGATTAGTTTGAGTTCTTCAGTTAAGATTTGATAGATTGCAGTTAAGAAGCCTGAGGTCCTGAACTTTTCATTTTGGGAGGTCTGATTACCTATTCTAATCTCTATGGATGTGATAGATTTGTGTAGGAGACTAATATGGTCTAAGTTCAGTTTTAGTACATGCTACATGTCTAGAAATTCATCCATTTCTTCCAGATTATTTCATTTTGTGGAGTAGAGGTTTGGAAGTAAGCTCTGATGATTCTTTCAATTTTATTGATGTCTCTCCTTTTTCATTTCTGATTTTATTAACTTGAGAATTCTCATTTTGCTTGATCAGTTTGGCCATGGGATTGTCAATCTTGGTTATTGTTTTCAAAGGACCAGCTTTTCCTTTTATTGATTTTTTTTAATTGCCTTTTCCTAATTTCCAATTCATTGATTTCTGCCCTAATCTTGGTTATTTTTTTTGCAGTCTGGAGCTCTTTGGATTGGATTCTTCTTGTTTTTCCAGCACCTTTAGGTGGACAGGCAGGTTACTGATTTGTGATCTCTCTTCCTTTTTAATGAGAACATTTATGAATTTAAGAATTTTCCCCTTATGACTGCATACACTGAGTCCCATAAGTTTTGATAGGTTGTGTTTTCATTATCATTCAATTCTAGGAATTTTACAATTTCTTTTTTGATTTCTTCCATGACCCATTCATTGCTTAAGTGTGTGTTGTTTCATTTACAGGAGCTGATGGAGTTCTTGGTGTGTCTCCTAGTTAATTTCTAGCTTTAAAGCATTGTGATCTGACATGATACAAGAAGTTACTTCAATTTTCCTAACTTTATGAAGGCACACTTTATGGCCTAACATATGGTCAATTTTGGAGAAGGTTCCATGGGCTGCTGAGAAGAATTTGTAATCTGTAGAGTGGGGTGGAATGTTCTGTAGATATCTGTCAGATCTAGTTGAACTATGATGTTGTTGAGCTCTATTATTTCCCTGTTGATTTTCTACTGATGATCTGTCCATTGATGATACTGGAGTATTGAAGTCTCTGATTATGTTGGTGCTGGTGTTTATTTCTTTTTTATTGTCAAATAGGTTTTTGTTTTTGTTTTTGTTTTTTTTTATAAACTGTGGTACCCTGTGTTTAGTGAATAGATATTTATGATGATTGTGATGTGCTTATGTTGGATCATTTCCTTGCTGAGTAAGAAGAAGCCTTCTCTGTCCTTTTTAATTACTTTTGGTTTGAAGCATACTTTATGAGATATTATATGCTTTTATGATATATATATATATATGCTTGTTTTTAATTTCTATTTGTTTGAGGTTTGAATTAATCCATACCATGATGCGATGTTTTATGGGGTTTGATGCTTTCTTGTGTTCTGTACTGTTTTGGGCCTGGTTTATTTTGGTTATTGTGATCTTCTTGTTTGTTCTTCTTTAACTGTTCTGTGTGGAGTATCCCCTCAAGTATTTTCTGTAGGTTTGGCTTTGTGTTCATATAATCATAGAGTTGACTTTGTACATGGAAAGTTTTTCTTTCACTATCTGTATTATGAAGGATACTTTTGTCGGGTAGGGTAAATTAGGTTGGAAGCCTTGGTTTTTCAGCATTTGAAATGTTCCTTTCCAGGCCCTTCTGGCTTTCAGTGTTTCCATTGAGAAATATGATGTAATTGTGATCAGTTTGCCTTTTTATGTTGTAAAATCTCTTTTGTTGCTTTTGACAGTATCTCTTTGTTTTTGTTGTTAAGAGTTAGCTATTTTTTGTCTTAGATAATTTCTTCTTTGGTCTTGTCTGTTTGGTGTTCTGTGGGATTCATGTATCTGGATGGACCTCTCTTTTGCAGGATTTGGAAAATTTTCTTAAATAATTTTGTTGATTATGGTCTATATACCTCTGGCCTGGATTTCTTATCCTTCTGGTATACCCATGATTCTGATGTTTGGTCATTTTAGGGCATCCCACAGTTCCCTTGTATTCTGTTCACTAGATTTTTTGAATTCAGCATGGTTTTTGGCCTCCTGATGTATTTCTTCTGTCTTATCTTCCAGGTCAGAGGTTCTGTCTTCCACATGAGTAACTGTGTTGGTGAGGGGTTCTCAAGCGGTTTTTATAATTTCTGTTTGATTTTTGTTTTCTGTTATGTTATTTTGCATCATTTCCATCACTGTTTGGGGTATTATTTCAATTTGATTTCTGGTTTTCTTGATGCTTCTTAGAGTTCATTTTTGCATTTGATGAAGACTTCATTAAGCTTAATCAGGTAGTTGTTGAGATCTTCCATTTATTGACTTACTTTCAATTTATTCATATCTCTTTGGAAGGTTATAAGATTTTTTTTCAATCAAGTTAAGCCTATTGTCAAAAGCCAGTTGCTCTAGGAGATGATTCTGTTCAATTTCATTGATACAATTGCTGGTTCTTTGATGGTTTGCTTCTAGTTCAGCAGTTTTTTTTGCTTATGGTCTCATTGGTTGTTGTGTTTTCATTTTGGGAATTAATTTCTGTTGTTTTTCTGTATGATTTCATTGGAGGCTTCCATTGTAGGACTAGATATCCTTGGTGGATGTCTCTCAGTCTTCTGACTTTTGTTGGCTTTGTTGAGTTGTTGTCTCCCCATTTTTGGAAGACTCTTTATTTTATTGAAGAGGAAGCAAGTTTTTGTCCTTTGGCCCATTCACCCTCTGTCTCAGGTGAACAGGGATATTGTTACCCAGTGGCCCGTCAGGAACCAGAGCAAAAGGGCTGATTCCACAGTTCACACAGGGGCCAGGCCTCCCTAAGCAAGGTACAGTGCAACCAACCAGGGACAGGGGACTGGGAGGAGCAAGGGAACAGAGATCTGGCCTACTTTGTTCAGCACCCTCCAGCACAGAGATCAGTGCAAGGAACCCAGACCAGTGAGGTTGGAGGAGTTCCGAAACCGGGGTCTGCTATATTCACTCCAGACCATCATGCCCACCTGAACACTGTCAGTGCAGGCAAGCCAGACTAAGAGGTGGGAGGAGCCCAAAAACAGGGGTCTGACCTACTTACTTCAGACTACCTCACTAACCCACACACTTTCTGAGCCAGGAAGTCAGACTGGGGAGGTGGGAGGAACCCAGAAACGAGTGTGGCTTACTCACTGCAGACCTCCATGCCAGCCCGTCTGCTCATTGTTCACACCGGCCATGGTAGACTTTTGAGTCAACATATATTCACACATTCATTGAAAGTGTTTATTGAGTATCTGTAAAAAGCAACATCCTGTTCGAGGCACAGTGAAAGCAATAAAAGTACAGAACCACAGCATCTCCCTCTTCTATAGAGATGGCTGTAATATGATAGGATGTGCACAGGATAATTCAACAAAACCTTTACAGCACTGGGATAGTGAAGTATCAGAGAGCTGGTTAAGTAGATACTGCATGTAGAGCAGTGCAGAAAGAGGTCTGCACAAAAGGTGAGCTCGAGGAAAGAGCACACGCACTGCAAATCAGTGAAGAAGATAGGGTTGTGATGGGGAACCGAAGTGAAATAGGTCAGAGGAGTCACAGGTAGGCATGAAATTGACTATCATAATTTTGGGTAGCCTTTGGATTTTATTCAAAAAAGTATGAGAAGTCCAGAGTATTCTACACCTAGGAATGGCATGCTGAGTTACATCCGTTCAATGGGATGACCTTGAGATTTAGTGGAGAGAAAAGCTACAGAGAAAAGGTTAGAGAACAGTGAGTAGTGGGCAAATGCACCAGTTAACGTGGGGCATCATGGAGTTCTTGACCATGGTGACAGTCGTTGGGTGATTAGCGGTGTCTACACTGGGCAAGTATTTCACAGGCATAGCTGACATGGCTGATACTCCTACCCACTGGTGTTAATTATATTATGAACAAATTGATTATATGAGTGAATTTTCTACTCTAGAAAACCCTAGGTGCTCATGGAGTAACCCAATAAGCGATGAGAGTTCTTCAACAGAAGGCATAGGTGCTTTTGTTTTTTTTGTTCTGGTTTTGAGTTTTCTTTAACCTTTGAATAGGATTAAACTTGATGAAACTGTGCCACTAATTATAAACCACATTAATTCCATTGCATTGACAAATAACACAGAGTCCTTATAGTTGATTAGGGTCATTTTATTCCCAAAGTTTAAATTACTAAATTGCCCTGGATTGCTGTGGAAAGCTTGCTATGCAAACTGGCTTCAGTCTTCATTCTATATAGTTACAGAATTATAATTCCTGAAAGCTGTTAAAGCAGCCTCAGGAAAAAACAGTGTGGTAATGTTTCTTTTATTTACCAATTTGTTTGGAAGGAATCATTTACAATAATCTGTTTATTAGATGGTAGACTTTCTCTAGACAAGGAATTCTTCTTAGGTGTTGAATATTACCATTAGTTTCTTTGTGAGCATATGTGTGCATGAGTGCTCATACCTGTGCATGTGGACATTTTTAAACCACATGGCATGTGTGGCCATCAGAGGACAAGGTTTTGGGGATCATCCTTGCTTTCCACATCATTTTTAGATAGAGTTCCCTGTCTTGCTTGTTCTTTACCAGAGTACTGGCCATGCTGCTATTCTGAAAGCTTCTGAGAAATTCTCCTGTCTCCTCCTATCTTCTTGCTGTTAGTATACAGGAATTGTACAGAACATCCATGGCTTTTGGTAGCATCTGGGAATACACACTGTGGTACCAGGTTTTGTAATATCTGCTTTTAACAATGAGCCATCTTTCAATCCCTTCAGTATATAGTATTAACCAATTATTGTTTCTTTAAACTTGTAGTGACTGTTACCAGGTATAATTCTGTCAAATGACTATATATATATATTTTTCCCCCTTCTTTGAAGCCTTTGGAAATGTTGGAAACCAGCTGAAACACAGTGAGGTCTGCTCCAGTAAATGAAGATTGCTTTCTCTTAACTCACAGTGGGACGTGAGAATTGAAGCATGGCACTATACCAGTTATTGAGACTATTTTTGCTCTGGGCATGCCTGCCACACTTCTGCTGTCCAGAGATAATGTTCAGAAGGACTCCTGTGCCACAGCAAAGGATTTCAGATGCACATGTGCCAAGGAGTGATGGCAAAATCCTTCACCGCCAGAAACGTGGTTGGATGTGGAATCAGTTCTTCCTGCTTGAGGAATACACAGGATCTGATTATCAATATGTAGGGAAGGTAAGTCTGTACTGATATGGCCAGTCTTTGCATTTTTATTTTATATGTCTATCTGGATAGCACTGAAATCTTTGAGATTGTGATTTTGACAAATTTAATTCTTTCAATACCTATTCCCAAATCATTTTTATTTATAGAGTACAAATTCTATTTTGAAAAACTATGGAATGAATTTAACATACTGAATGTAAATATTTTTTTACATGAACTAATTCTTCTCAAAAAGCAGGTTATGAAGACACTGAAACTGAAGTTGAAAAGTTTATACTTAGGAAACAATGAAAACTGAAGGTTAGAACAGTAATATAAATAACAATGTGTATATGTTTGTGTTTAATTCTCTACAGAATGAGAGAACAAATGTTATTAAACTATATCCCAGTGGCAAAAGTATTTTATAAGTACTGTTTATATGAAAACATAGTTGATATATTTTTGTCCTTTACATTTCTTGTCATGTGTAGGAGTATGTGTTAGGTTTTCATTTTATAAGAAAAGAGCTATTTTTGAGATATACTTCCACTGAGTTCAAAATCATATATTTTTCATATTCTAAGCATTTTACACCTTTTACAGTATTGGTAATAGGGGAAAGATGATATTCAAAATGAAATGCCATGTTGATTCAAAGGAGAAAGTAGGAAACAACAACCGAAAGCAAATGCTGACAGAAGGCAGGAAGAGTCTGCTTGCTCACAGGGCTCTTCGATTGAACTCCTGAGAAGAGAAAGAGAAGATAAATTTTATGGATGCTAGGATGGGAAACTTTCAAGTTATGAATCCTAAGATGTAAAAAGACAGTAATAAAAATCAATCTGTAAAATCCATGAATAGATTTGCTTGGCTCTTCCCAGGCATAGCAGGTATTTGATATTCATCTGTTTCTCTTCATCTCAGGTTTAATGAGGATCTAACAAATGTTTGCAAATTGAGTTATCATTACATTATATACTTTCTCATAATAGCCGACCTATCTTTCTGCTTGTGTCTCACAGAATATCAATACCTTGAAAGCAATAACTGTACTTTACATTACTACTTGTCCATAGTTCTTAAAGTAGAACCTAATATACAGATCACTGATTGAATTAGCTTGAATCATTAAATGACATTTTCTCAACCATCTGTTATGACTTGGCTCTTAGTCAGAGAAAGCTAGTACCAAATTTTAAGTCACAGCGGACAATTAAATTTAGTAACTACTTAAGGTATGGGTGTCTTGATAGACAACCCCACTCTAATTATTCTTACTTTAAAAAAAAAAGTTGATCAGTTATGGAGGAAAAGCTTAAACAATAGGGTACATTAACCAGGGTTCTCTGGAGAAACAGAACTAATAAAATGAACATAGATGCTACAGGGGTTTATTTGATTTGGTTAGATGGTATAGTCTGAGATATCCAACAATGGCTGTCTGCAAGCAGGAGAGACTGAGAAGCCAGTGGATCATCAGTGTATGAGACTGAATGCCTTGGCACCTCCAATCTGATTCTGAAGGCCTGGATGATTTCTGGAGAGCCATAGTTCTTTAGTCCAACTGGGAAGGCTGAGGAAGCTGGGATCTGATGTCCACCAAGGATGACGGGGCAAAGTTGATGCACTTACCAGCGAAGAGCAGGCACACTGTTTTCCTGGAAGGCCTTTATGTACAGGCTGCCACCAGAGAGGCTGCTCTTTTGAGGAAGGTTCTCTTCCCTTAATCCATCCTTCCTAAAAATGCTCTTGAGACCTACCCAGGATCCATGTATCTCACTTGGTTTCAGATGGAAACAAATTGATAATATAGTTAAATGTGAAACAGGAAGACAGAAAGCCAGTAGAAGTTTCAGCTCTGTCTAAAATAAATAAATAAATAAAATATATTAAAAAAATATACATATATAGGCCAAAAGGAAATGTCAAAAATACAATAGTCTAATATGTATAAATTTTAATAATGCTTAGATATATTTTTTATGAAGTATACAACTCTCTCAAAACTCTTAAGTAGTCCTACTGATATTTTTTAGAGTGAACTTATTACATAGGCACATTTTCTTTCAGGAATTCATCTTGCTCTTTTTACTTCTTTGAAGACAGGCGTGTGACATTGATGCTGAGTGCTTCCCAGGATTGTTTATATGTGGGTGTGTTATGTGTGGTAACTGTGAGTGTATGTGAAGACGGTGGAAGACATCCCTCTGTAGGGAGAATAGCGTGCACACTCAGCACAGGAAGAGCTGGAGGCACAGGCGGATACTAGTGGGATGAAGACAAGGGATTAAAGTACATGTTCAGACACAGATTTTAAAAATAAAAGTGCAATTTCCCAGATACGATTTTTTTTTTTTCTACTTAAAGCTGAGAACAACTTGGAGAAAGCATATAGTTAATGACAAAGTTCCAAGATGTGATGTTTTATCTCTCATAGCTTCTTT
Source organism: Jaculus jaculus (assembly GCF_020740685.1). NCBI lineage: Eukaryota > Metazoa > Chordata > Mammalia > Rodentia > Dipodidae > Jaculus > Jaculus jaculus. Next base: position 80,523,286 of record NC_059114.1, read on the forward strand.
TACAATGGGTAATAAATTACCTTGATTTTCTCTTGTGTGGAAACAGACTGATCATGCCAACGAATATATGTTTGTGAATATATATTCTTTGTAAGCATATGTATATACTAATATACTATTGAGATATTAGTTTAGTATATAGCATATCACATGTATATACCATTATATTATTAATTAGTTATAGTTTACAGGTTACTATTTTAGTATAGATCTGTACTATATATCATCATAAGCACTTATTATTAATGTAAAGAGCATATCTTCAAAATAAGTAATGAAATTAAAGCATATGGGCTTTCACTTACTAATGTTATTATTTTGAGACAAGTTCTCAGAATGTAGCCCTGGCTTTGAACATATGATCCTTCCCCCTCAGCCTCTGGCAGGTTGGAACTCCTCTTGCACAACCACATCCAGCTTAATTCAATATGCTTATCATTCTTAAAAACAAAACAAAAAAAATCATCCCAAGAAAACCACTGAGTTTCAACTTATGTCATTATTTTTGCATGAGTATCATAATGATTGTCAAGTGGTTAAAAAGCATGTTAAATAGATTTTAATCAAAGTCAGATATTAAGAAAAAAAAATCCCAAGGTTTAAAAATAAAACATAAACTGGCTAGTGAAAACATGACTGTGAGTCAGTGTAGTAAACCAGCTTCCCTAAGGAAGAAAGACATGATTCCACATACACGACCGAGTAACGGGAGTTCCTGCTCATTGCAGTGTCCAGGTAATACGAAACCATGCACCAAAGCAGAGACTCAAGGCCACTCGGAACTTCTAGTAGCTTCATTAGTGTTTTTCTTTTTAAATGTATGCAACATTTTTTTGTGAGTCTTCTTGAGTTATCAGTTATTTCATGCTTTTGACAACCAGAAAACATCTTAAAGTATTTCTTAAATCTATAATCTCTTTCATAAAAAAAGACACCTTTTGAGGTCCATACAGTTACATAATTGCTTCCAAATTCAGGTGCCCATACTTTAGTCCTGATAATTCCATCCAGTATTCCTCACCATTGGCCATTGCTCTGTCCTGCAATTTTCCATATGCAATCCAAGATGCTTTTTGCCAACCAGAAGATATTTGTGTGTGTGTGTGTGTGTGTGTGTGTGTGTGTGTGTGTGTGTGTAGGCATTATTGTTTGCTACAACTTAATTTGCTCTGCACATAACTCATTCCAGACCAAGATCTTGCTAAGCATCCTAAATGTACCAGAAAGAACCCCACCACATTTGCTGGTTTGCAGAGTCAATAGTGTTCAGATGGTGACATGTTTCCCAGGCCCTTCTTTTCCTAGATTGTTTATAGTGTACTAAATAATTAAGTCTTAATTTTATTTCCTTGTGAGTTCTTACATCTAAAATTTCCCTCAATTATCACCATGCTTATTCTCTTGGGTAATGATTAGGGTGGTACTTTGCATATGATAGTTTGAATGTATGGCTCCATAGACTCAAGACTTTTATGTAAATTGATTTGTAACTTGAACCCAGCAGGCAGATCTCTGGTACAGGGGGTGTGTCTCTGTGGTCTGATCTTAGATCCTGGAGTGCAGCCCAAAGCTGTGTTTGGGTGTGGATCTTGAGTCCCTCCATAAGGTGGGTGGAGAGCAGCTTGGGGCTCCGACTGAGGTTTTTGGCCTTTGCTGTGTGTTTGACGGCATCTCTCCACATGGAACCATGGAAACCAGCCAGCTTCTGTCACTGATGGAGCTTCCATGGAATTTGTAAGTCTGAAATAAATCCTTTCCTCCTATAAGCTGCTTTGTGCCAGAATTGAAGGGGTATCTACACAATTAGTATTTGTATACCCCAGTTTAGACTTATCCCCCCTGCACCTCCATGTTTAGGTTATAGTTAGGTCCAATTTTACCATCCTTCTTGGGAGACTTCTGTTCTCTTGTTACTGTGAATGAGACAAGTCACAATCCTTCCAGAATAGGTCTACGGGAATTCTCGGTACTACTTTGTTATTGTGGTGAACAATTAATTTGTACTGTCTTCAAAAACTGCCTCCCTTTCAGAGAATAAACAAATAATATAGGAAGTTATGAAGCTCTTTTTGTTTCTGATACACTAAATGCACAAAGTCAAGTCCAGATTAATATTCCCATGTTCCACTTCTGCAGTGACTGGAAATAAAGAGTAGATAAAGCAGTTCTAAAATTTGTGTCACATGCATCAATTCCTTTAAACATAATATTGAAGACTGGAGAAAGGGATAGTGGTTAAGACACCTGCCAACAAAGCCAAGGGACCCCAGCTCAGTTTCTCAGGACCGATATAAGCCAGATGCACAAGGTGGCACATGTCTCTGCAGCTTGTTTGTAGTGGCTGGAGGTCCTGCTGCACCCATTTTCTATCTGTCTCTTTGTCTTTCTTAAATAAACAAATAAATAAATAATATTTAAAAAATAATATTGAACATCGAGCATTCTATATTTCTGTATATATTTTTTTTTCCTTTTGGAGATTTTTTGATGGGCAATGTTTATAAAGAAATGATCATGAGAATTTGCTAGAGGAAAAAATCTCCAATAAATATTAAAAAGTAATTTAAGAGAGAAAACTCCAATTTGAACATGAGGAAATCCTTTTAACGTAAATATTTCCACTATATTAGACTTTTTTCCTTTTATCCTTAATTATATGGTCACAATCAACTAAAATCTGGCTATATCTCTGAAGGGTTAGAGTTAAGACAGAAAAAAGACTGCATTTCTTTCTACATAAAACAGGTTTTTACAATTGTAGATGAAAAAACTTATTAAACAAGAGTTCAGAGAGGAGAAAATAATAATCTTCAAAAGTTTACTGAAATGACTCCTTCTGAATAAAGTCTTTGTTATTGTTTGATTATATATGATCACAAAGACCCATTAATAAAACAACACGTTGTAGTCAACAAATATGCAACTGTAGTTATGACAGGAATTAAAAAATGAGTTGTGTTGAACACAAACTAGGTGGACACCAGGAAATGTGTGCTTGAACCAACACAATAAGTGAAGCAAAAAAGAAAATTAAGACAGCAGGAAACTTTATTTTTCAACAAGGTGTGGAAAGAAATAAATTAGGATGATGTTGTAGTCATTGAGGTAAACTCCTCTAGATGAAATCATTGCAAATATCTTCCTGAGGAGCAGGTGTTTATAGGAACAGAGACATTTCCCTGATATATGAGGGTTGCACAAAAAATTGAACTTGCATTAGTCTACAATGACTTTTTAATATTTTATTTTCATTTTTATTTATTTGAGAGAGCTAGAGAAAGAGGCAGATGGATATAGAGAGAGTGAGAGAGAATGAAAGAGAGAAAATGGGTGTGCCAGGGCCTCTAGGCACTACAAATGAACTCCAGATTCATGTGTCATCTTGTTCATCTGGCTTACATGTGTTCTGGGTCCTTAGGTTTTGCAAGCAAGCACCTTAACCACCAAACCATCTCTCCAGCTCTATAATGACTTTTGGGCTTAAAGTCAAGCAAGAATTAATAAAATATTCTAAAATTAAATTTTTCTCCGTATAAATGTGATGATTTTTTTTTCTAGCAAATCTTTAAATAAAATCTTTCAGTACATACAATGTCTACAGCTATTACTGCAATGGCACGCTATTCAGATATTCTTTTTGGAAAATATACTTACATTCCTAATTATGGCTTTAACATTTTAATACAATAATTTTGAATTTGAGAGATGCTGAGTGATCCAGACTCACTAGGCAGAATTTGAAAACCTACATAATCTTAAAATTATAAAAAAATAAAATTATATAGGCTATGAAAATGCATATGTTTTGTAGTAGATTCCTCTCAGTTGAAGGGGAGGAAAGAGGTTATAACTTAGGAAGTCAAGTCTGGAAATCCTGTAACTTAAAGTTCACTCAACTATTTTCCAATGTTAATTAGAAATTGAAACATTCCTTTCTGGGAGGGGAAGGGAGTTCCAGAGACTCCGGAAGTCAAGTCTGGGGAAGGGTTTCAAGATTCCACTGTAAAGCCATATAAACAGGAAACAGCTCAAGGAAGAGACTGCCCATTTGAGCTGTCTGCCAGTGATGCGGTGGGCTCAAGACTCTGCCAGTGAGGTGCCTAGAGTGATCAGTGTGCTCTGGGGAGCAGTGTCTCTGAGCTGTCACCTGTGCTGAGGTGGCTTTCCGTGCTGCAGCTGCCAAGCCATCATCTGGGTGGGATGAGACTTCTCATGGCTCAGCTGCCTTTTAGTCATCTGTTGCTACTCTGAGCAATGCCTCCTCCTGCTCCATAAGTAACCCCAATACACTGATTGGCTCACCAATCCTAGTATCGGTGTACTTGTGCTTCGGGCTGACTGTCACCTGAACCCTACTTGGAAAGAAGACGTGCTTTCAAGTAATCCCAGGAAGAAGGTTTCCCATGACATAGTGCATATGAACTTTTGTAGTCATGACATACATTGGTTTGTATTCAGCCTTCAGTGATCTGGGAACTGTAGATTTATTATTTGATATACTAATAGTATAGCATTTTCTGGATATTTTTATTGTATTTTGATATGTTAGGAAATATTTTAAGTTTTGAATTTTAGTTTGAAGCATAGCATTATACTTGTCCCCAGGTAATCTAGTAAGAAATAGACTATCAGAATTTTGAAGTGAAGTATTAAGGGTCATGTGTTAGGTGCAAGAAGGACAAAAATCATCCAGACATGCAAATATTAGGGAAAATGTGGACATGTAACAATATTTTAGACTAAATTGACCTAACTGGGATTTGTAGAACATTTTATACAATAGCAGCATTCATCTAAAGTAAAATGGCATATTCTCCAGAAGAAAAATATGTGTAACCTATATATTTTCTGACTATAATTCACTGTAACTAGAAATCATTAACAAAAGAAGTTTTGGAAAACTCATAGAACACAAAAGTTATGAATGCTTTCCAAAGCATAGGTCATAACCAAAATTTGAAGGAAATTAAAAAAAAATAAACTGAGATAAATGAGAATATAAACATAATATTTCAAAACTCAATATGGAAAATGCAATTCAGAGAAGTGAAATCATAGGAATAAATTCCTATAATAAAGGGATTTCAAATACATCATCCCTCAGGAACTAAAAAGAGAACATACCAAATTCATTGGAAGAAGGAAGTAATGATTGGAACATAAATAAAAGTAGGGAAGGAAATAATATTGAAACCAAGAGTTATCTCAGGAAAAAAGATGACTAAAATTGACAACTTCTTAAACTATGAAAAAAGGCACATGAGAATACTCAAGCAAATAAGAACAAAAATAAAAATTGATGATATTGCAGCAAATGTCACAGTGACTCAAAAATCAAAAGAAATTACTGTGAAAATATATGCTCCAATAAAATGCACCACTTAAGAGAGATGCAAAGTTTCCCAGAAATTCACAGCCTGCTAGGCCTGAGTCAGGAATAAACAATCCTAACAGACCAATAATGAGTAAAAAGATAGAATAAAAAATTCTCATATGTCTAGGGTACAGAATCACACTAAAATTCTTCAGATATTTAATGAAAAAGTAATAATCATTTTTTCTAAATTTAATTTATTAGTTTTCTTTTCAGCAAATACAGGCAGTTTTGGTACCTTTGTTTAGGTTCATCCATGATCTACCCCCTCCCAATGGACCCTCCTTGTTGATGTAAATGGGTCCGGGCATTGTGGAGTTAGCCCACAGTTATTGGTATGGTAAAAGTCTCTGCAAATAATGACTCAACATGTGACTCTGACATTCTTTCCGCCCCCTGTTCCGCAAAATTTCCCTGAGCCATGTTGGGTTCATTTTTGGTCTGCTTCAGTGCTGAGGTGTTGTGGGCCTCTAAATTCTCCTAAATTCTTGAAGTGAAATTGATATCCCCAATTCATCTTATTCTGGTAAAACTAATACAATGAAAATTTATGGTACATGGTAGATGAAGGGTGAGGGAAACTTGTTATTAAAGATGAAAAGAATGTGACCTGAATAACTGGATAGAGGAATTTGGTTTCATTTGGAATAGTAAACAATAGAGGAAAGTGTCAGATTTCACCTTTGGATATTGTAGTAAAAATGCACTACTTTGTTGTAAACTTGGACTTCTAATGCTATGGAACTAGATTACAATAACATGAGTATAGTGAAGAAAGAAGGAGGTCTGTTTTCATTGGTAATTTCTCATTAAGAAATGTTTGTGTATGGACTGGAGAGATGGTTTAGCAGTTAAGGAATTTGCCTGCAAAGCCAAAGGAACCTGGTTCGATTCCCCAGGACCCAGGTAAGTCAGATACACAAGGGGGCACATGCGTCTGGAGTTCCTTTGCAGTGGCTGGAGGCCCTGTTGTACCCATTCTCTCCCTCTCTCTCTCTCTCTCTCTCTCTCTCTCTCTCTCTCTCTCTCTCTGCCTTTTTCACTCTCATGTGAATTAAATAAATAAAATAAATGTTTGTATAGTGTGTGATAGAGAAAATAGAAAGAAAATAAAGAGCAAACTTCATTTATGAAAGAGTTCAAGAATGTTGGGTGTTTTGTAAGACAGATACAGAAACCATGCGACCTGTTAGCTTTGTCAAACATTTAATGCTAAATCAAATACTGTAAGAATTTTGAGTCAAATGGTTTTATGAAGGTGGTAGACAAGTTTTAAAGGGAACGCAGGGACAGATTGCAGAAAGCACAGGTGAACTTGGGTTTTTGCTGAAGATGAGCAAATATAGAGGCAGACAGCATTTGCGGTCAAGGAAACCCTGTGATTTTACCTCTTTCTCATGGGTAAGTCTCCAGCAATGAATGTGGGAGAAGCTTGATTCTTATGTTTTCTTGATTTAAGTGAAAAATTTTAAGCATTCCATCTTTTGTATGTGGGGTGCATGTGTGATTGTGTGTGTGTGTGTGTTCATATGTGTGGGGGAGCACGTGTGTGCACGGGTTCAACTGCATTTATGTATGCAAGTGTGTGGAGGCCAGAAGTCAATGTAGTGGCCTCAGCAGTTGTTCTTCACCTCATTTTTTGAGAGTTTCTCAACGTAAAACTAGAGCTCTCAGATTCAGTTAGTATTGCTAGGTAGCATGCCCCAAGAACCCTGTATCTCCCAAGACCTAATTCTAAGGTTTTTAAGTGTTGCAGGTACCTTTTCCTGTTGATAGAATAAAGCACCTGACCAAAAGTAGCGGACGGAAGAGAGTTGAGTATTCTGGCTTCCCATTCTTGATGGGAAGCTCCGTGATGGCAGGGGCAAGCATGGCATGAGCAGAGGCTGAACATCACCTCTGCTGTAACACGTGCAAATAGCAACCATAGAACAAGCCAACCACCACTGCCAAGCTGCGGGATAATAAGCTTCTAGGCCCACCTCTGGCAACACACCTCCTCCAGCAAGGCTCCACCTCAAAAACTGTCATCATTTGGGGGCTATGTATTCAAAATACACGAGTTTATGTAGGCCACCTACTTAAAACCCCCACAGTAAAGTTCCTGTGAGACAGATGTATCAGAATAAGAAAATAATTTTATTTATTCATTTATTTATTGTTTTTGTTTTTCAAGATAGGTCTCACCTTAGCACAGGCTGTCCTGGAACTCACTTTGTAGTTCCAGGTTGGCCTCAAAATCACATCGGTCTTCCTTCCTACTTTTGCCTCCCAAGTGCTGGTATTAAAATGTGCATCCCTTTATCCAGCCTAAAAAATTCCTTTTTAATTCCATTGTTTTAGGTCGTTTACTAAGAAATCACCCTGACAAGTTTCTGAATATGCTCAACTTCTGTTGAGCTGGATGTTTCTCTGCTAGTAAATCAATTTAAGATTAATTAAGTACTATTTCTTATTTGAAACAAGCATTAAGTTCTGGAAAATATACACATCAGAGAAATTTTAAAATATTTTTGTTGTACTTGTTCATATCTATTCACAATTGCGACTGAAAAATCATCTTTTATGTGTAAGACATGATCCAGTACAAGTACTTTTTTTATTTTAATTGTTCTTGTACGATTCAGAAACCTGCTTATATTGGTCACATAAAGTGAGTTGGATGGTATAAGCTCCTCTTTTATTATCTTACATAATGTGTGTGGGATGGGATTATTGTTTTCAGGAGTATTGGGCAGAATCACTAAAGATACTCTATTGCAGCACACTTTTGTTGTAAGGACATTAATCTGTTGACTTATATTATTTTATGGTCATAGAGACACTTGAATTCTCTTTCTATGTTTGGTTACACTAAATTGCATTTTCAGGTTTTATTCAGTTTCATTTATAAAAACGCAGCAAACACAGAAAAGGATCCTAGACTTCTAAAGGATACTCATATTATTTATAATAGGTATAGTTTTGTCTAAAAGCTATAAGGATATAAATATCAAAAGATCTGTTATATTTTGCATCTCACTTTCCCTATTGTTTACTTTCCAGTTAATTTAAGGCATTTGTCACAAGTAATGAACCAGTATGTATATGCATTAAAACTAAACCATGTGGGGGAGAGGGAAAAACATGGTAGGAAGGGATTATGTGAATGTGTAAATTTTAAAAAAAGGTTTCGTCAGCTATACCTTGAACATATTTCAGATTACACTTTCTTTACTTTTCTGTTTCCTATGATCACAGGAGGAGACCGCTTTGTGTATGGCCTGTGTTCTTAGTTCTTTTGGAGTATAAGACTTCCACACATTTCATGTTTTGATAGATAGATAGATAGATAGATAGATAGATAGATATAGATATATAGATATCTATCTATCTATCTGTGTGTGTGTGTGTGTGTGTGTGTGTGTGTGTGTGTGTGTGTGTGTGTATATATATATATATATATATATATATATATATATTTTTTTTTTTTTTTTTGCGGTAGGGTTCCACTGTAACCCAGGATGACCTGGAATTTACTATGTAGTCTCAGGGTGGCCTTGAACTCCTTGAACTAACTGCAATCCTCTTACCCCTGTCTCTCAAGTACTGGGATTAAAGGCACGTGCCACCATGTCTGGCGATTTCTTTGATATTGTTGAGAGGCTCCCATCAGATAATTCATGAAAAGCCTGACAGCTGTGCTTTTCAGATATTTTTCTCAAGGGGAGACTGTGGCTGTGAGTCCAAGATATGGAGAAGAAGGGCCATTTTAGTCACATCATATCATGGCATAGGCAGATGGTTTCAACATTCAACATTACTTATTGTGAACATAACGACTTTGAAAATGGCTTTGATTTTCAGTATTGGTGTACCCCCCCCCCCCAGAAATCATCAACCATACCTAGCAAACTGAAATGCTGCCAAGTAACCATAGTGGTCGCCATCTCTTCTACATTAAGATGGTTTTGTCAACACTTTGAAATGTCCCATTGGTCACTATGAATGCTTAGGAAATACAAAGTACAGAAAAGTAATATGTTGTACAATTTAACACTAGAAACAATTGAATATTAAAGTGTAACTTGCTTACAGGAAAAATTAAAAAACAAAACTTGAGAGCAGGGTGGGTGGGCTGAGCCTCACCCTACACCCTGATGCAGAGCAGCATGCATGCCCATTATTCTTTGGCATAGTGCCAGCCTCTTTCCCAAGCGCATCTCTGTGAAATACCTCAGTTCTCCCTTAACAGGATGCATGTGAGGCTGTCACCTCCTCTGAGACATCCTGTTCTTTTCTTCTCAACCACTTTTCTCAGTATGACATTAAGATTTTTGTCTCTTCATTTGTGCCGGGCTAAAATCCCAAGAGTTCATTTAAAAAAAAAAAAATCCTGCTCTTATTTTGTTTATTCTGGCTCACTCCAATTTCATTTCTTTTGCTGCTTAATATTCTTTTCCAGTCACTTAATTTATCATGAAATGGATGTGTTTTCTCCCTGTGATCCAAAGCAAAATTATTTCACATTTTGTTATTTGTATATGAACTAAATTACTCTGTGTATACCCAGTAATAAATTACCAATGCATTTTTAAAGGAAGGCAATAATTTTTACCTTGTCAAAATTATTTTTACTCATAAGGTGATTTGTGGCTTTTAGAATAGGCAATATAGTTCATATTTTATAAAGTCTCTCAAGATAATATACAGTGATAATCAATATTTTAAATATGTATTTGGGTGACTAGTGTTATTTAACTATGACAACTTAAATCCATTCACAAAAATAACTTCTTCACAAAATAAAAAATCTAGGTTCACCTCTTCAGCTCATAAATTTTTGTTACATTTTATCATAGCATGCAACAGGTAAAAGCCTATTCTCTTGTAACATTTTTTTATAATGACAGCAATGTTTCCAAGGGACAGGAAACAAAGATATTAAAACTATGTGTCTGTCCAGCATATTGCCTTGAGATAATTGGATCAAAGGACAAGTTATTGAGATTCTTGGAAACAGGGGTGGCATGTGTTCATATACTGTCATAATCTACCACAGGAAACTAGGAACTATAAAGCTATGTATAGACGATCCACTAAGTTTTCCTACTTTTCCTCTCAAGTTGCTGTCAAGCACCAGTGGCTGCATAGGAAATCGGGTCCTCCTCTCACAGGTACACGGGACAGTGTTGGAGTCATCACTGGGCAGAAATGAAAACAAGACTTCTGGTTACTGATGTCAGTCACTTTGGTCCTGTGACTACAGGTGTTAGGTGGCAACTAATCTAGCAGCTAGTACTAAAATTCAACATGACAAAAGTGCTATATTCTTAAAAAAGAACCCTACACATTATACTTCCTGAAGAAACCTTCGTGCTATTAATAATAATTTAAAATATTCACACTACAAAAATAAATCCTGTGCATATGTCTAACAGAGAAAATAAAAATCACCCAAGGAAGCAGGAAAAAAGAAATTAAAATGAAGAGATGATTCAAGTAATTGAAATCTGCCTAGAAATTAAGCATGTTACAATAAGCAGATAAGGATATGAAAAGTAATTTCATTCGGCATGACAAAAACATTAAGCAGGATTACCGATTATATAAAAGACTTATAAATCAAATTTCTCCCATCGGAAGCTATAACGTGTAATAAAAGGTATGGAAGATATAATTGTTGGTTGATTATATATTAGGAAATAAAAGAGTAAGTAGCTTATAGCAAAAGAAGTTATCCTTAATGAAACATAATAAAATTGCTCTAATTTAGCTCTTAAATGGAAATTTTCATCAGTTATGTTTTCACTCCATGCACTTACTAATTTATTTTAGCTATTACATTTTAGGTGTTGCTTGCTTCTTTGTTTATGATTTGTATTGCCACGGACACTATAAACTACAAAGTGGACGAAAATCAGGCTTCCGTTCACACTTGTATGCGCCTGCTGTGCTGTGCCCTAAGTCAACGCAGGAGACGTCAGTGCTGTTCGACTGAATGGGAACCCTCACTGCATGTGCATTCCAGGTTTATTCCTGCACGCATTTACAGTTTCTTTCTCGATGCTCCTGATGGGGCCCATGCCATTGGGAATCATTTATTTACTGTTGTCATGGAAGGATATATTACTTTATTTATGTTGCTGATGATATATTTGAACATTGTTATCTGAGAAAATTATTGGCCTGTGTGAAAAAGTTATTTTATTTATTTATTTATTGGTGGGCACCAAACTTAAGGATCATAGCTATATCAGGTGGTGTTTCCCTGTCCTGTATTATTCATGAATAGATTTGGTGACATTAGATGATGATTTCCCAGCCAGTGAAGACAGAGTGCTTTTTTGTTGTTGTGGGGCTGCTTTCACATTTGCATCTTTGATCCCCTGGTTTTCTTACACATTGCATTTATTTACCGGATGTGTGTGTGTGTGTGTATGTGTGTACGCACATACACACCTATGGGCACATGTGCATATGTGTTTGTATATGTAGGCTAGGAGGCAATATTCGATGTCTTTCTTCAGTAATGACAGAGTTTCTTGCTCACTGGCCTGGGAATACTTCCAATAAGCTGGAAGTGCTGACTCGTGAGCCCAGGGGATCTCCCTGTCTGCGCCTCCCCAGTGCTGCGACGATGAGTCTCTGTCACCACTGCTGACTTTGTAAATGTGACTTCTGGAGATAGAACTCAGGAAGGCTTCTTGCTTGAAAAAGTCAAACAAGCACTTGGCTGCTTGAGCTATTTCCACAGCCCTCACTTACTTCACACATTTTAAATCTGGGTCAAAATGCTGACGAGAGCCAGTCTGTGGCCCTTATTTCCCAGCATCAGTTCTTTGTTTTACTTTTGTGACTGCAGTTGTATATGTGCTTTGCCTGTTAGCTTCACGGATGAGGTGACTTGCCCTCCAGTTGCATGGGTGGGAGGCATGTCCTCACTGTTTCACCGTCACAAGCTGAATCTGCTTTTAGTTTTCATGTGTGTTTCGTGCCTTCTGAGTGCCACGGGGCTGAAGAGCGCAGTCCCCCCGTGAGCAGGCCTCCCTAGAAAAGACGAGCTTGGGCTGGAGAGATGGCTTAGTGGTTAAATGCTTGCCTATGTGAAACCTAAGGACCCCAGTTCAAGACTCGATTCCCCAGGACGCACGTTAGCCAGATGCACAAGGAGGCGTGCGTCTGGAGTTCGTTTGCAGTGGCTGGAGGCCCTGTCATGCCTGTTCTCTTTCTCTCTCTCTCTCTCTTTCCCTATTTATCTGTCACTCTCAAATAAATAAATAAAAAATAAACAAAAAAAATTTAAAAAAAAGAAAAATCTTATCAATGGTTGTTCTTCCTACTACTATGTGTTTTACTTGCCCCTAAGTTGTAACTGCTTCACAACTATTTAAAAAATATTTTTAAAGTTTTTTTTTTGTTGTTTTGTTTTGTTTTGTTTATTGAGGTAGGGTCTCACTCTGGCTCAGGCTGACCTGGAATTCACTATGTAGTCTCAGAGTAGCCTTGAACTCTCGGAGATCCTCCTACCTCTGCCTCCCGAGTGCTGGGATTAAAGGCATGCACCACTACGCCCGGCTATTTTTCAAGTTTTTATATTTTTATTTACTTACAGATATGAAAGAGAGAGAAAAAGGAGGGGGGCAGTGGAGAATGGGAATAAATGGGTAAGAAAATCCGAGCCTCTAGCTGTTGCAAACAAACTCCAGACACACAAGGCCCTTTGTGCATCTGGCTTTACATGGGTATTGAGGAATCAAACCTGGGCATTTTGCTATGCAAACAAGAGTCTAACTGTTGAGCCATCTCTCCAGCCCCTCTGTTATTTTTAGCTGTTCTTAATATAATTGTTCAAACAACTTCTCAAGCATGGCTTAAAATGTTAGTCACTCTTGAAGAGGTTTAATATGTGTTATGAACACATTTTCACTATCCATCATATTTATTTGAATATATATATATACCAAAACATATTGTTCATTGGGTTCTCTATTAAGTTGAATTATTTATTTGTATCTGGCCCTATATATTACCTCCCCTATATTCTAACTCTTCTCAGAGAAAGCTTCCATCATTCTTTTCTCTAGAAATCCTCATGACTTCCTAAATTTCTGATTAGTTTTCTTGGACTTTTATTCTGTTCTTATGTTCATAATAAATTTTACTGTTATTTTCATTTATTTCCAGTACTGTATTCACTGTAAGTTTCATTTATTTCTGTACATTTTTTTTCTGAGTACTGTGATTTCAACTTTATTGAAATGTCTGCTCATATGTAGGGACACACTTTTCTTCATAATTTCTGATAAATTTTAGTTGCTTGTATATTTTGTCCTAATTTTTTATACTTCCTTCATCTTCTAGTAAGTGTTATAGATTTAGAACTGGCCTTTTTAAACCCCTAGTTGCTGAATTATGTACAAGAGTTAATAGGGAAAACAAGAGTGAAAGGCTTCGCTGTTTCTGTGAATGGTCTGGGAATAAGAAATACTATTTATAGGTGTTTGCTTTTACTTGGTCATGACCAACAAATGCAGTGGCTTTACAGCTACTGAAAATGTACAATTTATGCTTTCAGCTTCATAAGTGCATAGTTTCCTGTAAGTAGATTCTTCTTTGTAACTTTTTTAATCTACCATTTTTACCCAAGCACCTTTTGTTCCTTCACTCACTCTGCAGAATCTTCTTTTATTCTGAAATGATTTTGATTTGTTCTTCTTTCCATAAAATATTAATTATGGGTAACCATTGTCATCTATCTATGGAGGGAAAAAATCAGTTTTAAGGTTTGATTCCTCTCAAACCTAATGAATAATAGCTTGCCATCGATAGGATCCCTTATTGGTAACATAAAGACAATTAATGTACTTCATTTGCAGTGAAAAGAGGGCAAGAAACAAGAGTAATCACCTTCTCCTTTGGCACAGTTTACTGGAATGAAAATAGTATTCTCTCAGAGATGATTGGAGTCAGATTGGTATGATAGGGTTTGTATTCAGGTCCTGTCAATATGATCTCACCACCACAGCACAGGATGCTGCTCTGATATAATCTCAGTGATGCAGTATTACTGCAATTATTTTTTTCTTCAGTTATGGTTTAATATACCGTGTTTACAGTTCACACTCTCTTAACTCTGAATGACCCTATGCAAGGTGTGTATGTATGCATATGGATGTGGTTCAATAAGTCTTAACTTGTTATAAAAAAGTTTTGTATACATTATGGTAGAAGATGATAGATGAAACTGTTATCTAGCTACATCTTATGGATGCCTGGACTTCCTAATATTTTCCCATTTCTTTGGAGGCTACCATATTTGGGAGCTTGTACAGTTTGTTGCCAATCTCCAAAAGAACAAAGAAACATACTTAGTGAACTCGCACAGCACCAAGTTTACTCCCTCATTTGCTTTTCTTCCTGATAATTAAAACATTCATATCAAGTGTGATATCAAGTGTGTTGCATTGGAGTGTCACTGTTTTTTTGGGTTTTTTTTTTTTTAAAGAGTACTGATCTTCACCTTAATCTTTCACTATCCTGTGTGGGTGTTTTGAAGAAAATGAATTAGCGATGTACATCGTCATTTAACTTTTTATATGGTATTTTAATTTTGGTTAATACACTTCAGCCATGCATATGAATGACTTCATTGTGATTAAAAAATAAAAGCTTGCAACACATTCAGCCATCAAATGTAGCCTTCCTGCACACCCCTAAACCAAAATAACCACTATGAATCACTCTATATTTGTGTCAGTTTTCATTAGCTTCCACATATAGGAGGATTTGCAGCATTTTTATTTTTTTTTTGTTATTTTTATTTATTTATTTGAGAGTGACAGATAGAGAAAGAGGCAGAGAGAGAGAATGGGCGTGCCAGGGCTTTCAGCCACTATAAATGAACTCCAGACGCGTGCGCACCCTTGTGCATCTGGCTAACGTGGGTCTTGGGGAACCGAGCCTCAAACTGGGGTCCTTAGGCTTCACAGGCAAGCGTTTAACCTCTAAGCCATCTCTCCAGCCCTCTAATTTGCAGCATTTTTTCCATCTGATTCTGGCTTATTTCACTTCATAGAGTGTTCTCCATTTCCATGTATCTTTGTGTCATAATACAATACCATGCTTTCCAAGATGAGTAATATTCAACTTTCTATGTCACCACGGGTTCTTCTTCCATTCACCTGTTGTGGGAGCCTCAACCGATTTCATATCACCTGTTATGAAAAATGCTGTAGTCTATGACTAGAGGTAGGTTGGCTGGATTACAGAGTAGTTATATCTTCATTCTTTTAGAAAAGCTTCCATACAATTCTTCATTATGTGAGGTACAAGGCATCTTTCAACAGGATCTTTCTGGTAGCCTATGGAAGGTTTGAATCCATTTTTGTAGTTCTATTCATTTAGGGTCTCGGGCTTTTTAAAATTCCAGTTTAACTTTGATTTCTTGTCTAGCTGAGATGCTAATATTGGCTTTGGCATAGCCATCCACATACAGCAATTGTCTATTTCTCAAAGATTAATTTCAAAAAAGTAAGAAATAAGAAATAATTAAAATGTCCTACTCTGCTTCCTGCTCTACCACCCTTCATTTCTTCATAAAAATTATTATTATTGTCACCAGAAGCAGCAGTCTCATCCTTTGTGGTGTGTGTGTGTGTGTGTGTGTGTGTGTGTGTGTGTGTGTGTGTTGTGACCATGTGTCAGAGTGCGGGCACACAGATGTCAGTGTGAAGGTCACCATAGAATGCTGAGTGTCAGTCCTTGCCTTCTACTATGCTTGAGGCAGAATATCTTCTTGTTCACCACTGAAAACTCCAGGGTTGCTGGCTCCCAGGATTTTGTTGTCCCTGTCACCCATCTCACTGCAAGAGGGCTGGGATCACAGATGTCTCCACTCTGTTCAAGTTTACATGGGTGCTGAGGATAGGAAATGCTGGCATGCTTACACAGCAAGAACTCTGCCCACTGAGCAGGCTGCCCATCCCACTTCTTTTCTTTAACACATAGGCCTTCATCAGGTAGGCTAGGGTGACCTTGCCTTCTTATATCAGGCTTTCAAGAACTTATTTACTGGCATGACCATCGCATTCGCAGCAAACGTTTTACATGAGATTGTATTAAACCTTTTGTAGATTTTAGTGTCTTCTTTTGTGCAATATAAATAGCATTGCTCTAAAGATGGCTCATGCCTATTTATAAGACACTTGTTATTTATCTATGCCATGGAGTAGTTTGACGTTGAATGTGATGTGGGATATTTTTTTATACCACAAAATTTGGACAGCACTCTAAGTCTTATATCCTGCAACAAAACATTTATCTGACAAAGATGTTCCAACTCACCAAGCTGAACTAGACTGAGTATACTGATTCGGAGCTACATCTGGTTCATTTTCTGCCATGTTGTTTGTGCCCAGTAAACCTCCATCTCGTGCCTTCCTTGCTGCTGCGGCTCTGCTCACCTTGCTCTTCGCTGAGCTCCTGCAGCCAAGGGGACATTTCTTTGGAGTTGTTTCATTGTTCCTATACTGACCTTGACTCAAAACTGGTAATAATGCTTCCCTGGCTTCTGACTTAAATTAATTTATTTTCCTGTCACACAGCTCCTCAGTTATTCCTTTCTCTGAGGCATTTTCTTACTGCTGACCTCTGTGGCTTGTAGCATTCATCAATCTCTTCTTGGTGTAATTGAACTTCTCCTAGCATTTTTTTTTATATCCTCTGCTTTTTTCCAACTTTTATAAAGCTCTTTCTCTTTATCCATGTAATCTTCAGTACTCATCATGAGTCTAAAAATTAAAATGCATTGAAGCACATTAATTATGAATATCTGTACCTTCCATTTACTATTTAACACTTCCAAAGCATATGTGATGATGGGTTTCCTAATCAAGTGAGGGAATTTTCTCCCTAATACACATCAATTGGAATTTTACTGATAATAAATTCTATTTTTCATTTGTGACTTCAGAGCAAGAATGTGTTAATAAACGGTGCTTCTTCTTACATTGTCACATAGGCCATTGGAAGAAAATTGTATTAAAATAGACAGTGTGGTAAGAGGGTTTCCAATCCAGAGGCTGTAGTAGAGTGTATAGCTGCATAATACATTTCTTTGGAAAATGCAAAACTTATTTCAAATTATTCCCAATTTGAGCTTAATTGTTTTTTTGGGGGGGGAAGAAGGGGTGCATTTTGAGGTGTATCCCTCTAGTCTAGGCTGGCCTAGAATTCACCATGTAGTCTCAGAGTGGTCTCGAACTCTCCTCGAACTCAATCCTCCTACCTCTGCTTCCTGAGTGCTGGGATTTAAGTAAGGTGTGCGCCACCACACCCGGCTTGAGCTTAATTCTCGGTGCAAACCAGAGTAAACTATGTTAAAATGTTCAAAGACAGAACTTTCACAGACATTTCTTATGGATCATTTAGAGGTGCATGTTGTTTTGAATGGTGAATGCAGTACTTGGTTGTCTAGTTAGTTGTGCAGGCAAGGACTCCCACAGTAGCCAGGGCTGACCTAGGACTCACTGTGTATCCCATACTGGCATCAAATTTATGGTGTACAGCCTGGCCTAATCTCTTGGATGCTGGATTATATTAGTTAGCTATCATGGCTGGCTTGAAGTATGTTTTTAAATATTAGCATTTGATTAGCTAAAGTTTACTACTATATATTCTCTTAATTTTCTGTATGTTTAGATGTATGTGACATGCATGCATTCATAGATGCCTGGATGCACATATGTGTGGGTACATGTGCCTATATGTGGTGGACTCACGCCAGCCGAATGTGTCCTCCTCACTTGTTTTCCACTACATTATATTCAAAAATTAATTACTTAATTTTCATGCGGAAGGCTGTGTGTGTATGTGTACATGTGCATCTATGCATGCATGCATGTGCCAAAGCCTCAGATTGTTACAAAAAAATGCCAGACATGTTCCACGTTTTGTGTCTCGCCTTCTGAGTGGGTTAGGGACGGAATCTGGGCCAGGCGGCTTTGCAGGCAACCATCTGTAACCAGCGAACCATCTTCCCAGCCCTGCACTGCAGTTTCCGAGACAGCATTTCTCAATGCAACTAGAGCTCATTGCTTCTGCTAGGTTCGCTGTCCACCAGGGCCCCCTACTTTTTCTTGACTCTGCGTCCCCAGTGCTGAGACATGCAGATGCTCACCAATACACCAGACTTCAGGAGAGTCACGGGAATCTAAGCTCAGGTCCTCGTGGCTGCATGGCAAACCTTCCCTTCATAAATCAGACATCTCCCTCACTGCACTGCTATAAATTATTCACAGTCAAACACCAAGCAAATCATGTTTATTTTGTGTCTCACAATATAACCTTGTAAAATATTAGTGGGAAATCCTCGTGGGATCAACACCTGGGCATAGGAAGAGAAAGAGAACAGGACTGAGGAGAGTGAGCAAGTGGCAAATAGTGCCCCCTGTCAGCCCACCTCCTGGGCTCTCTGGGTCTTGACTAACTCATTGGAAATGGGAGCGGGTGGGTCTTCACACCTCCACTTTCATCCATTGCCTGGTAGTGTCGTCCTGTAAGATGTGGACCAGTGGCTAGGCAGCACTTGTGAGGCTGAGGCTGTTCTTAAGAGGGATTTCACAGACCTGAAAGCAAAGTTTCAATCCTCCAAGGGGGACTGGGGCTATTGATTCTTTGAACAAGCTCCCTGTGAATATTTTAACCTTATGATGTTAAAAAAAAAAAAAAGTTCAATAGAAATACTTCGTCAGGATTAAAACCCTATGTAACAGTGTTACAAAATTAATACCGCTGAGAGAATAACAAGTTCAAAATAACAGAAAATTAGAGCAATTTCAGACAAAAATGCATCTCACAGAAAAGGCACACATGCTCAGAAAACTGTACTCACTAAATACAATATGTTTAATTAAAAAGATTTGATATATACATATATGCATATATATGTTATATAATTATATAAAAATATAAATATATATATTTATATATATATAATTTGAAATAAGTTTGCTGACTTACACTTTTAAGAAATCATTTTATTTATGTGAAAGCAGAGAGAAAAAGAGAGAGAGAATGAGAGCTAGGGCATCTTGCTCTTGCAGAAAAATTCCAGATGCATGCACTTGGGCATCTGGCTTTACTGGTGCTGAGGGAATAGAACTCAGGCTGGCAGACTTTGCAGATGAGCTCCTTACCTGCTGAGCCATCTCTCCAAGCCTTGACACTAGTTTCAGTAATGAATAAATGAGTAGCACTATTAGATATTGTAATTTATTAGTGGCTCTCAGGAAAACCTAGGCATTGTTCTGCTTTCATTGCTGATATTTTGGGTTTGTGACATAAGGTCTTATGATGTAGTCTAAGCCAGCCTCAAACTCATCACCCTCCTGCATTAGCTTATCTGTGCTAGGATGACAAATACTGGCTACCATATGAGGAAACAGACTGATTACACACACACACACACACACACACACACATATATATATATATATATATATACATACACACACACACACACACACACACACACACACACACACACACACACATATATATATATATTTTATTTTCAAGGTAGGGTCTCACTCTAGCCCAGGCTGACCTGGAATTAACTATGTAGTCTCAGAGTGGCCTTGAACTCACTGCGATCCTCCTACCTCTGCCTCCCGAGTGCTGGGATTAAAGGCGTGCACCACCACGCCCAGTTTACACCAATATTTTTAACAAATTTAAAAAAATTCTTCAAAGAGCTGTATGTTTGATATTGATTTTAATGTTCATGTGGGGCTCATTACATATCAGTTTAATTAATATCAGGTTTTATTTTATGGTAAAAGATACATAGAGTAGTATTTACCACTTTAGATTTATTTTTAAATGAGCATGAGGTAGAATTTGGCACTTTATTTTCATGTCTGTACTCAGTGACATTAAGTTCATAGCTTTGTGTAAACACCACCATTATTTCTTGTCAGGATCTTTGCTTTATCCCAGATACAGTATCCATTAAAATTACAAAGTGTTGTTGCCTTTTTTACTTAATTAATTTATTTTTAAGGGGAGAGGAAGAAAAGAAAGAGAATAGAATGGCCATGCCAGGGCCTCTAGTGGCTGCAAAAGAGCTCCAGATGTATGTACCATTTTGTGCATCTGGCATTATATTGGTACTGGGAAATTGAACATGGGTCACTAGGCTTTGAAAGTGGCAGGTGCTTAACCACTAAGCCATCTCTCCAGCCCCCAAATGCTATTTTCTGTCATTATGAACTTTTGTATTCTCAGTGCCTCATGTAAGTGATTATTTGTTATGTTTGTGCCTTTACTTAGAATAATGTTTTCTGGATTTGCACCTTTTATATAATTTCTCAGGATTCCATTATTGTTTTGATTTGAGACAGAGAGAGAGAGAGAGAGAGAGAGAGAGAGAGAGAGAGAGAGAATTGGCACACCTGGGCCTTAGCCACTGTCATTGAACTCCAGATGTTTGTGCAACTTACTGGGCATGCATAACCTTGCATTTCTCTCACTTTTGTGCATCCAGCTTATATGGGTTCTGAGGAGTCAAACATGGATCTTTAGGCTTTGCAGGCAAGTGCCTTCTCCACTAAGCCATGTCGCTAGCTCTCCATTTTTATCTTTTTGTGTTTTTTGATACATGGCCTCATTAGGTAGATCACATAATTATTGAACTCATGATCTTCATGCTTTTTTTTTTGTTTTTTTGTTTTTTTGAGGTAGGGTCTCACTCTAGCCCATGCTGACCTGGAATTCACTATGGAGTCTCAGGGTGGCTTCGTACTCACAGTGATCCCCCTACCTCTGCCTCCCGAGTGCTGGGATTAAAGGCGTGTACCACCACGCCCGGCTTGATCTTCATGCTTTAATGTCCAAGTGCTTAAATTACAGGGTATTCCCCCAGGTCTGGCTTTCCATTCCTTTTAAAGACTGTATAATATACTATTTGATGCATGCAGAGTATTTTGCTTATCCATTCATCTCTTGATTAACCTATGAGTCAGGTCCATACTTTGGCTGTACTAAATGTCGCTATGCTCATGGTCTCCAAGTGTGCGCTCTAGTTCCTGCTTTTCACTTTTCATGCACACCTCTATAAGTGGAATTACCGCATTAAAAATCAATTCTGTACTTACCTTTCTGTAGAGTAGCCACATTCCTTATTCCAGTGTCCACATCTTTTCTCATGCTCTCCAGCAGTGTCCTTGCATTTCCATTTCCCAGGCTCTCGCCAACATTAGCTGTTTTTGTTTTTCTTCTGTTGTGAAAGTTGAGGCCTCTTTGTGGTTTGATTTGCATTTTCCTGATGCGCAGTGATGCTCTGTGCTCTCTTGTGCTTGTCTGCTATTTGTTTGTCAATTGAAATTCCTCCTGAAGGTGTTTACTTAAAACTCTTACATTGTTAATGCTCCCAGTTTTCTCATGTGAATTGAGAATATGTTTTCCCTGTGCTTCCTATTCCTTTATTGAGGTAAAATACTTGTTAGAATGTCATTTTCCCTCTGGTCCCACCTTAAGAATGTATTTCCAAGGTTCTTCTGCTTAAAAATGAAAGTAAAAAAAAAAAAAAAAAACAGTTACAGCAAATACTTTTGTTGATATTTTTCTACACATAGATGAGACCTCACACTGCTAACTCTCCAAATGTTTATGGAAAAGTAATTGGATTTTTATGGCTTCTGATTTGAACATGATTAAAATGGGTATTTAGGTCAGATTACATTCGAGACACTATCTTTTCCCTGTTGACCAAAAAGAAAGAAAAAATGAAGTTTTTGAAAAGACTACTTTTTGGCTTCTTTAAATATTTTCTATAAGCCTTGTAAGAAGCATTTTTAACTATTTTGTTGGACACAGCAAATTTAGTGATCTTGAATGTTTTGATGGAGTTTTATTTTTTTGTTGTTTGTTTATTTTAGTTTTGTGTTTTGAAGGTAGGTTCTCACTGTTGCCCAGGCTGACCTTGAATTCACTTTGTGGTCTCAGGGTGGCCTTGACCTCTTCACCTTTTACCTCTGCATCCCAAATGCTGGCATGTGCCATCATGCCAGGCTTTGATGGATTTTTACCAAAGGCATATTCCTTTCTTTAGAATATTTCCAATACCTAGAAATTCATCTCTCGCTCGGCCCAGTGAGTCTTTATAACAGACAAAGCTTCTGATTTCTCTCCTCCAGAAGTCAATCATAGAAATGCAGAATGCCTACTGTCCTGTATATGGCTTCTTTTCTCAGCATCATATTTTGGGGGATGTTGCACAGTGCTTCATTTGTGCGTATTGACTAGTTCTCTTTTTTCATTGTGTTGATTTATTAGAGTTGGTTTATTTCAATTCCTGCTAATGGGTATTTTATGTTCCTTTGCTCATATATGTGTATAGGTTTTTCAAGCAAATAAAATTCAATTTTGTGGTTGTGAATGGGATATGTCCTTATCATAATAATTTTAATATTCTGAACTTAATATATGTAAATTTCACCATGATCACTCTTTGTGTATGAGAACTACAAATGATCAATACCCTTAATTGCATGGGTATTGCCAGTGACTTTAAATTGGTTAGGCTAAAAGATGTATACTGTTGTTTCTGTGTGGTCTGTTAGTGCTTGCCTGCTTGCTTGATGTTAGCTGAGAGAGAGAGAGGGGTAGGGGGTGGCAAGGTCAAGAGGGAGGTCAGAGCTCTTAATGTTTCTGGTTATATCCTTGTAGACTCAGGGCCATTCTTGGACGTTATTTGGCCTCCTTTACTTACCTAGAGTGCTCCTATCTACTGTTTCAGCCTTGTTAAGATTTAGGAATTAAGTCTGTGAATTTGTGGAATAGACAAAAACAAAAGTACAGGTTTGTGGCATATCTTTATATTGAGTTCTCTGATCTATGAACATATCTTTATGTTTTTTGAGTTTTAAGTTCATTAAACTATTTAATATTTGTCATAATTGAGGACTGGTAAAATCTGTTTATGCAAATACCAAAACTCAACTCATTCATATTATGAAGGGATGTTTCCACTGTTTCACACAAATATATAAAATTTGCTATACTAAACCATAATTCATGCTTTCATCTCTCTCTCTCTCTCTCTCTCTCTTTTTTTTTTTTCCTTTTTTTGGGGATAGGGTCTTACCTTAGTCTAGGTTTACCTGGAATTCACTCTGTAGTCTCCAGGTAGTTTCAAACTCAAGGAAATCCTCCCATCTCAGCCTCCCAAGTGCTGGGATTAAAGGCATACACCATCATGTCCAGATAATGATGTGTTATATCTTTGCAATTATTTATCTCAACAAGGTTTTACAGATATAGTAAAGGTGTTTTACACATATGACAGACATCATACTTTTCCCTATATTTTATGTTTTTCATGCTGGCTACCATAAATATTTCAGTATACTACAATCCTTTTTCAACAGGTATGGTGTTAGGTACAGTGTTATCATGTTGTATTTGACAGCCCACACGGTAGCCTTGATTAATTTATTTAGAAACTCTACAGGGTTTGTTTGTATATGTTGGTATTGTGTAATGGTGTAAATATTTTATCTAAATGAAGATTTTGTGCACTTTTCTTCCCCTTCCTTCTCTTTCCACTTCACACCACACATCTCTCCTTGGCCAATCTTTTTTTATATATAATTTATTTATATTTATATTTATTTACTTATTTGCAAGGAGGAGAGAGAGAGAGAGAGAGAGAGAGAGAGAGAGGAGAGAAGAGAAGAGAGAGACAATGGGCACATCACAGCCTATAGTCACTGCAGACGAACTCTAGACGCATGTGCCTCTTGTGCATCTGTCTTACATGGGTCCTGAAGAATTGAACCTGTGTCCCAGGCTTTGCAGGCATATGCCTTAACCACTAAGCCACCTCTCCAATCCTCCTTGGCCAATCTTAACCAATTTTGTTCTAAGATTTTAAACTTGTAATGGGAAGATTGAACTTGAGATCCCACTTTTAGGGTTCAAAGAACCTTTCTTTCACAGAGTACTATTTCAGACCCAAAAATATGGAGATGTGGAGTTTCAGTGTTTGTGCAAAAGAGAAGTCACAGTACAGGAGTAGAGCTACTGTGGAATGACTTAGAGCTGGAGAAATAGATATATACCCAGCACAGCGGTCCAGTGAGAGAGCTACAGGAAAGCAGAATGAAGAGTGTCTCCAAGCACATCTGAGCTGAGTATGAGATTCTAGATGAAGAACATATGTGTGAAGTATACTGAAAGAGGGGTTTATGCTTTAAATTTTATTTATGTATTTAACAGAGAAAGAGGGGGAGAGAGAGAAGATGGAAAATAAGAAGAGAGAGAGAAAGAGACAGAGAGAGAGAGAACGGGCATGCCAGGGTCTCCAGCCACTGTAAATGAACTCCAGATACATATGCTCCCTTGTGCGTCTGGCTAACATAGGTCCTAGGGAATTGAACCAGGGGGGTCCTTTGGCTTTGCAGGCAAATGCCCTTAAGTGCTAAACTATCCCTCCAGCCCTGAAAATTTTATATAATTGGGAATAGATCCAATGAATATGCAGATCAAGAATCATTTTTCTTCTATCATGAAAGGTATTAGAGTCAGCAAAGGAGAAACATTTATTTATTTATTTATTTACTTATTTATTTATTTTGCTATAGGTACAAGTTGGAGACACAAGCGTGGATTTTGTATTTTAACATTTTTACATTTAGTATATGCAATTAATCTTTGACTATTAGGAAACCTAAAATTCATATACTTATGATTATTCCTTGTAGCCTTGATTTTGGTTTCTGTTTAAAATTTTTGATAAAATGATCCAGAGGTTTTCCATATTGTTTGTTTGTGGTTGTTTTGTAATACAGTGTATATCTTTCTTTGTGGTGTTTGTTGGGTTGTATTATGTGTGTATGACATCATGCATGGATGGTGTAGTGCTTGCTCTGTCAGGAGACACTTAACTACAGTGGTTAGAGCAAAATATGTCCTATTCCATCTCCCTTCTGCTGTTCTTGCTTTGAGCCAGAGTGACTTCACTAATTACTAAACTTGTGGGGCTCAAAGGTTTTTCAGGTGTCTGCTCACTTGAAAGAGTGGAGCTACAGGCAAACACGGACAAGCATGGCTGTGTACATGGGATATGGAGGTGCAACATCTGGCCATGTTAGTGGGCTCCAGAGGCTATTGCCCTTGTGCATGGAGTACCCTTCATCTCTCACGCCCCCAGAGGTCTTTTTAAATGGAAGATACTACAACAGAACCAAAGGATTCATAGGATTTACTGTCAAAGTAGAGAGCATTGGTGATGAGTTGGAATCCACTGAAGAAGCTTTCTATTCATTCACAAAACCTTACTATTAACTCATTAGTGGATTAGAGGATTCCTAAGGGAAATGAGATGTTATACAGATTTAATCTGTATGAAAATATGTGCTACCTATACATGGAAAGTATAAAGTTTCCAGTGTGGATATATTATCCCAGTGAATAAAATGAATATAGGAGATAAAGACGGAAACTGAGATGTAGGGTTTACTTTTACGTTAGAACTAGAAAATGTGCTTGTAATTTAATTGAAGTTGGACACCAGGATTCTAATAATATAACAATATTGCATTATTTGTTTTGTTTGATGAATTGAGATTGTGGACATATCACAAACTCAGGAATATGAAAAATGTAAGATTATTACTTGCTGTTAAGTGGTCAAAGAAAAACCTTCTTACACTTTACACCACTTTCTATAAGTGTGTGTTCCAAGATTCATACAGGATGATGATCCCTTTCTAGCCAGCACACTTATAACTGTAGATGTATTTACATGTTGCAGTGCTGTACTCCTCAGGAAATGGAGAATGGGTGATTTTGGTTGCTAAAAATAAAGGAGGAAGTCATTTTGTCTTTCTAAATCCTTTAGAGTGTTAAAACAGAAAGTTTTGCATAAGAAATAGAAAGTAAGTTTTCTTAAATTGCTTATGCTGAAACAAATATGTTTAAAGTCATGACCATGTGAATATATTATCCATATGATAATAGAAAATAATTTAGTTCCCTGTTTTAATTAATGCTTTTATCATGATCAAAAATAGAAAAGTTAGATGAGATTAAACTAAAATATCATTTGTGTCTCCAACTTCATATTAGTGACTCACCTGCTGTTGCAGTTAGGTTCACGTTGCTAGTAGAAATCACCCCACTCTTGGTACCACTTTACTGTTGCAGACAGGTTCACATTGCTGATAGAAATCACCCAACCAAGGGCAGCTTGTGGGAAAATAAGGTTTACTTTGGTTTGCAGGCTCAAAGGGAAGCTCCATGATGGCAGGGGAAAACAATGGTATGAGCAGAGGGTGGACATCCCCCGCTGGCCAACATCAGGTGGGCAACAGCCACAGGAGAGTGTGCCAAACACTGGCTTGGGGAAACTGCTATAACATCAATAAGCTTGCCCCCAACAATGCACTCCCTTCAGGAGGCATTAATTCCCAAATCGCTATCAGCTAGGAACCTATCATTCTGAACACCTAAGTTTATGGGGGACACCTGAATAAAACCACTACATTCTGCCCCTGGCCCCCATAAACTGATAACCATACATGATGTAAAATGTGATGCATTCATCTAACTTTAAAAGTGTCCATAGTCTTTATCAATTCCAATGATGTTCATACATCCCATTAGTTCATGATCTTTTAACTGAGCCATAATACCAAATAATAACATCAAAAAACCCATAATGGGACAGAATAAACATTCACATTACAGAAGATGGCATTGGGCATAGCAAAGAACCATTCAGTTAATACAAGATTTAAAACAGCCAGGGCAAACATCAAACTGTAGTTTCACGTCCAACAACTCTAGCCAGTGACAAATTTCCAAGTCCCATACTTCTAACCAGCAACAAGTCTCTGGTATTACAGTTGCGTCCCTCCAGCTAGGCTACTCACAGTCCTGGAAAACTTCATCAGGGGCAGCAGCTTCCCTTATCAGGCATTTCGTGGTCCTGGCATCTCCATTGCAATCCACAGTTCATCCTCATGGCTCCACTGGGTCTCCATGCAGGCATCCAACAAACCTGCTTCACACTGCCCATGGCTAATTCCAAAATACAAGACTGTATTGCAAACTCTATGACCCTCTCTCTTGCATTTCTTTTTTTCTTTAAAAAATAGAAGCACTTTCTTTTGAAATCAACCACAGTGGTGAGACGTGTTTTTCTTTTCTGGTGTCACGTGATGGCACACAGCTTTACCTGGCAGATGCTGCCAGCCTGAGTCCCGGGACACTGACCTGCACCAGCACGAGGGGCAGCATTATCTCCCGACTGTGTGGAGAAGAGCACATGTCACCACTGGGCCACGAGCGTTGACAGAGACACTTGGCTTCTCCACGCCAGACATGGTTGGAGAGCTTTCCTTGTTCTATTAGAAAAGTTCATGAGGAAGCTGTGAATAGGATCAGTCCAGAGAAGTAAAACTTTATTCTCACTGTCCAAGCATCAGTCGATGTACTGGGAGAGCCAGCGGAAGCCCTCTCCCTAGCCTTGCCTCTTGAGCACTCTGCACATGAACACTTCCATGGGGCGGGCGTTCAGCTCCTTCAGAGTCACAGTCCCCTTTCCTGTGGTCTGTCCATAAAGCCCAAATATCTCACGGAGTTTTTCTTCACTGATTGCATCTGTTCTGTCAATTTTGTTTCCCAAGATAAGGATTGGCACATTGGATATTGTTTCATCAGTCATTAATGCCTTCATTGAGCTCAATTTTGGATTCCATGAGGCAAGGATGATCTGCACAGTCCACCAAGAAGACAATCCCATTAATGGCTAGGAGATAATTTTTCCAAACCCGCCGTGCTTGCTCATGCCCACCAAGATCAAAAGTGGTAAAAGTCATTCCAGCAATTGTCAACTCTTCTGATGTGGGGTGTAGTGGGGGAACATGCTGGCCCAGTCTGTCGTCTTTGAGCATGTGAAGCAGAGTGGTTTTGCCTGCATTGTCCAAGCCCAAGAATACAAGTTTTCCAGATTTCTTGTAGAGTCCTAAGAACTGGAGCACACTGCTGAACCCGTTGTAGATCCACTCAAAGATGAAGGACATTATGGACGCTTCACCTCGAGTATAATCACGAAGAAAGCCATCTATGCCCAAAGTCCAGAGGGGAATTTTCCCATGTATATAACACCAGGGAGAAGGCGAGGAGGCGGGCGCGGAAGGGATGGCACGGGGGGCCCCTGGGGGCTCCTCCAGCGGCGGCGGGCAGCTCCGATCCTCCCTCAGCGAACCTCTCTTGCATTTCTTATACTCCATAATACCAGGTAGGGTGACAATTTGTTAATCCAGGGGGGAATAAAGCAGACTTTGAAGAACAGGACACTCCCTGAGCACTCAGGCCCCTTCAAAAGAGTCTACATTCTTCCTGTTGCCCCAGTGCAGGTCAGCTAGCCCAGTCTCAAAGGTTGTAGTCTCCCAATTGCAGCTGAAGGGG
The DNA here is from genome assembly GCF_020740685.1 of Jaculus jaculus. NCBI lineage: Eukaryota > Metazoa > Chordata > Mammalia > Rodentia > Dipodidae > Jaculus > Jaculus jaculus. The sequence goes on from NC_059114.1 coordinate 80,552,117, forward strand.
CAGAAGTTCACCCAAAGATTTTTCTTTCTGTGACATATCCCTCTGCTCATACCAGTTCATTTTTATGCAAAGCAATCCTGCACAACTTCTCAGGACATGGGCATAACAGCAAGCTTCCCACACAAACAGCTATCCCAGTCCAGGCAAAGCTCTTTCTCACCCTTATAAGCCAAACCTCAAAGTCCATGGTTCTTACTGCATTCAGACCTTTCAACTCTGACGAGAATAGTCCATCAAGCTGTATTCACAGCACTGCAAGGCATCTCTTAGGCCAAGGTTTCAAATCCTTCCACATTCCTCTGGAAAATCAGCTCCAAAAGGCCAAAGCCAGCCAATCAGGTATCTAGCGGCAATCCCACTCCTCTCTACCACTTTACTGTTGCAATCAGGATTTCATTACTAGTAGACATCACCCAACCAAGAGCAGCTGTGGGAAAAAGAGGTTTATTTTGGCTTACAGGCTCTAGTGGAAGCTCCACGATGGCAGGGAAGAACGCTACCATGAGCAGAGGGTGGACATCACCCCCTGACCAATGTAAATTGTAAAATAGCAACAGGAGAGTGTACCAAACACTGGCTTGGGAAACTGGCTATAACACCTCTAAGCCTGCCCCAACAATACACTCCATTCAGGAAGCATTAATTTCCAATTCCCATCAGCTGGGAAATCTAGCATCCAGAACACCAAAGTTTATGGTTGACACCTGACTCGAACCACCACACTTGCCAAATTAAAAATAGAGGAAAAGATACTAGTATGTAGAAGAATGGTATACAATATATACTAAATATTTCAATGTAGTTTATATATCTCTTAAAGAAATGTTTTAAAATTATTCATTTAAAATTCACACATATCATGCACACATGAAATTATAATTATGGTTTTTTAAGCAGATTTTTAGACTTACTTGATCAGATATTTTATTTTCTCTAATTTTCATTGCTCTTGTTTCAGCATAATATTCTTTAAATTATAGAATTACATTATATATATTTTTTTTTTCTTTTTTTTTTTTTGAGGTAGGGTCTCACTGTAGCCCAGGCTGACTTGGAATTCACTATAGAGTCTCAGAGTGGCCTCAAACTCACAGCAATCCTCCTACCTCTGCCTCCTGAGTGCTGGGATTAAAGGCATGCACCACCACACCCGGCCTATATTATAATTTTACATCTCTATTGTCACATATTATATGTGTTGCTACAACTGTGTGTACATGTGTGTGCACACGTGAACATGAGTGGAGGTAAAAGGGCAACCTTTCTTCACCTTTTTTTGTGACCTGGTCTCTCGGTGGCTTGGATTTCACCAAGTAAGCTAGACTGACTGGCCAGTGATTCCAGCTACCGCTGTGCCCTCCCTCTCCATCCCAGCTCTGGGATTACAAGAGCACACAGCACAGCTGACTTTACTCCATTCGTTCTGTTGTTCAAACTCAGGTCCACATTCTTGCTTTGTGAGCAGTTTAGTTTCTGAACTATCTACCACACCACTCCTGCATTTAAATGAACAATATTTTGTTTTACACCTAACAAGCACAAGTGACATGCCAGTCCAATTTAGGATTGTTTTGCAATGGAGGCTGGGTCAGGTAGACACTACATATGTTTACTTGTGTTTCTTTTATTTTTCATTTGTGGGCACGACCTACAGTATAATAAAAATGTGAATGCAACCGTCCACTAACCTGAGTCCTATCTCCTTTTAGTTACCGTGACCACTTCTCCTTATATCGTCATGATTTGTTGCTGTAAGTTTCAGCTTTCCCAGACTGTCTCCTGGGTGAATTGTTCTTTCTGTTGTTTCATGCTGTGGTTTGATTTTATTTTAATTTCTTACATTGTAAACAGCCTTCATTTCATGCTAAAATAATGATGTTCCCTGATATTTCATGAATTCTTCTTTTATATGCCATATGGGCTTATTTATTACAAACACTGGTGCAGTCTTTCATTTTATCTTGTGTCAGGCAAACACAGATAACTATAAGTGAAGATTAGTCTTGTAGAATGACCAAAGGGAAGAAGGCTATAGATGAATGCAAAGGTTTCATTTTGAACTGAATACCAGGCAAATTGTGCTGAGATGAAATTCAGAGTAAATTTATAAGCAACATCCTTCAGATGAAATGGAAACTATTATGAAAATATGATAACCACTGACTGCTTGGCTTTCAAGATCCTGCTGTTTAATCTACTCAGCACTTTCACAGGGCAAGTGTTATCACTTCTCCTATAGGATGAGTAAATTATAACTTTGGAAAGTTTCTATTGTATCTAACTATTTAGCTGATAAATTTCACAACTGTCATTCAAGTCTAAATTGCATAACAAAAACATATGGATTCTTTCTCTACGTTATATCAGCATATTAGTTAATAGATATAAGATTATCAGATAACTACAGCGCTATTTTGCTTTGTAGTCTGGGATCTGATATGTTTCTTCAGCAATAATTTTTCAGTCTTAGTTTGTTTCAGACTGAAGTATAATAGTTTTTAGAGGAAGTACCTCTGGAGTTCTAACTTGGGCATAGATTCGTAGCCTAGATTCTTTGAAGGCGTACACTAATTCCCCGAGTCTCACTTGCCATACTTGTAAATGAAACAGTCATGTCTATTCATGTAAGGTGTACATTTGGAATCAAAATTAGGGATGAATATGAAAACTCTTTTAAGTATGTCTCTCCCCATTCAAAGTCTCAGCATTATTAAAACTTGTGACAAACATTTCTGACAAAAAAAATCGTCACTTTCATTGAAGACCATACTTAACTCATAGCTGCTTTAATTATATGAATGGAAAGTAGAATAAAAATTGGAAATGGAACATAAGTAATGATTTCATGTTTGACACATGCTGAGCTAGTATCGTACATAGTATATTTTCTCCTTATGCCCAGTCAATATTTCTGACATATATCAACCAGAGGAAATACGTAGATTTGCAGAAACACATACAAGATTGAAAATGTTTTCAGAAGAAACACCAGTATCTTATTTTAGGCAACCAATTGAAAAAAAATTAAATTTTGACTAGTCAACCAGGTGGGATAATAGATTGCTGAAGAAAATAACCTGAAATTTTAAATCAAAAGAGACAGCAATAGTGAGATGCTCACAGACTCAGAGATGCTAGAAGAAACTCACAAGTGACCAAAAAGCAGTATAAAAATAGCAAATATGTTAAAATTCACACTTCAAATCACAGAGGCATGGCCACTCATTCAATTTGTTTTCTACACAGAAGCAACATAGGAGCAAATACACATCAGCCCATTAAGCAAAGAAATAAAGGATTTTTCTAATAATATTTCAGTCAGTTAAGCAATTACAAATGAAAACTATTTTCAGGTTTTTTGTTTTTGTTTTTTGAGGTAAGGTCTCACTCTGGCCCAGGATGACCTGGAATTCACTATGTAGTCTCAGGGTGGCCTCGAACTCACGGCTATACTCTTACTTCTTCCTCCCGAGTGCTGGGGTTAAAGACATGCCACCACGCCCGGCCCTATTATCAGTTCTGAACAGGAATTTTACTGAGACTGTACATTTTGTTGGTGGTGAGATTCTGGACCTTGCTTTCAGTGCAACAACTTTGACAATAGTCAAACAGTTCTTAAACCCCACAAACTTTACTTCTCACATGTCCCTTTATTGAGACAATAAAAGGTCTACCTCAGGGAAGATTTAAATCCTGGCCTCACTGCATCAGAACCACTGCTTTTCTCTTATGTCCTTCTGAAAGCTGCTGAGATTTTTGACATCCAGGAAATGTGTTTCTCAAGCTACGGTTTTGCAGTATGAAGCATTCTGATGGTAAAATACTGAACAAATTTCTATGGATTGGATATTGACAAAAGATCCTTTTATGGATATGGTCAGAGTCAGTGACTAAATTTCAGGAGATGCCTGTTGTCTCAAAAGTGGGAGGAAAAATCAGGATGACCATCTTGCAGTGTGAAATGCTCTCCAATTCTACTTATGTGTCCATTTCTGCAAAGCATAACAATAACATTTATTATCAACATTTATTATCAAATACCCCAGTTATTTGTGTTCACAGATAAAGCAAACTGTGGATTAAAATTTTTGCAAAGAATTTAATTTTATGTATTTTAGGGAAGAATTATCTGACTGAAAGATACATTAATGGAAATAATACAAACTCAAAAAACACCCCACCCTTGTTACTTAGCACCAAGCATAATGATTGCTTTTAATCAAATTGATGAATTTAAATCACAACGCATGCTTGAATGTTCACAAGTATGTGAACACAAAGATATGTAGCTGACTGAACTCACCCCATCAGGAAATAACCAATACACTGAAAAGTTACGTGAGTTAAAGCTCCTATTAGTAGTCACCACAGTGGAAATTATGAAATTTTATGACTTTGGACACCTAGATTCTAATACACTTTTGTTAGTTAAGAGAAGGAAATACGTATTTTAGTGAGCCCAAATGAGACATGCTTACCCATCTATCCACACCCGTGTGTGATACTGACCTCTTTTCTCATTCTGCTTCATATTTTGAATTGTGCCATGAATTTTCCTGTATTCTTAACTATGTGAGTGGACCATTTAGTGAGTGAAAATTTTATATAAAGTATCTAAAATAAATCATTTTATGTAAAATTAGCTTCTAAGATAACTGTTTGTAAAATTTCCTATTCTCACAGAAAGTGTTACATTTCTTAAAGTATAACAGGTTTTTGTCGTTTTCTTTTTTAAAATGCTTTATTTTTAATTTAATTAATTTATTTATTTGAGAAAGAGAGAGAGAGAGAGAAAGGGAGCTCCTGGGTTTTCAGTTACTGTAGACGAGCTCCAAATGCATACATCACCTTGTGCATCTGGCTTACGTGAGTCCTGGGGTATCAAACCTGGGTCCTTTGGCTTTGCAGGCAAGTGTCCTAACCACTAAACCATATCTCCAGCACGATGTTTTTGTTGTTGTTGTTGTTTGTTTGTTTGGCAAGCATAAGTAATACAGTTAGAAAATATTTGATGTCATGTAAAATTTAGAATAGGAGCTATACATACAATCATTTAATATTAAATATTCAACTTCTTTAAACCAAATATTATCAAATGATATATGAACCTTGCTAAGTACAATTGGTTACATAATGTTAGCTTAAAAATACAAATAATTTCAAGGTCACCTACTAACCATTCTGAAAATTGTGATACTCGAAAAATTTTGATACACATTCTATGTATTTTTATTATACTTAACTTGAAAATTATAGTCTTTCTCCCTCATTTTATCTAAGTTTAGTTTGCTCAACAAAATTGTAATATGCAAAAAGTGTCTTATTCTCATATGAGGTCTCATTAAAAAACTTGAATTATGAAGGAGGTTAAACAAATTGCAGTATGTTTGTCTCAAAGGGGTTAAAACAATTACATTTGGTTCCTGCTTGAGAGAATTGATGTGCATCATTACTTGCCTTTTTAATCCAGTCCATTCATCTTATTTTGTTTAGTGACTATGTCAATTTTTAAGTAATTGTTCTATTCAACAGGGAAGATAATATTGAATCAAAAATCAGTTTCATATTCTGAAGGAATTATTTGTTCTATTAGACATAGATGCTTATTGTTAACCTTGGGCGTTTTTATTTTAACAAACCAGAAATTAGCACTATGAACTCATCTCATTTTCTTTTCCCTTGACTAATGTGTGAAGGATGCAAGTAAACCATGTGGAGGAAAAATGAAATTAAGCTATGGAATTTTATGCTGTGTTGTCTTTATATTTGTGTGAAAAGGGCTTGGGACTACAAATGCAATTAAGCATGAAATTATGTGGAATTATTTTGAGCACTTATTTTCCAGCTAGCAATTGGTCCTTGTGTACTACAAAACAGATGGATACAGTTGGAAATGGATAAGAATAAGGTAGTTAAGCTTAAAGTTCAGAAAAACAATAAAAATGACCATGTCTTTCTTTATTGACTATAAAATAATATTAATTGTAATACCAAAAAGAAATAGCAGAACAAAGTAGAGTGTTTGTCATGGTGGGGCATGCTTACGATTTCACTGCCTCAGAACCAATGGTAGAAGGAAAAGTGAGAGTTTGAGGCTGGACTGGGCAACATCGTGATGAGTTCAATACTAACCTGGGTTAAAGCAGTGAGAATGTGTCTCTATCTCAAACAAAAAAGCTCCAGAGAAACAATAAAATCATAAATAAATAAAATACTGTGTAAAGCATTAGAGGTGAATACAAAAAATGCCAAAGTTGAAGTAGAGGAAATAAATACAAAATATTAAAAACAATTGAGACATAGTATCATGTAGCCCAGGCTGTTCTTGAGCTCACTATATAGCTGACATAGCATGCCTGATTTACGCTGTGTTAGAGATTGATCTCAGGGCTATATACTTGCTAGGCAAGCACTTTGCCAACGGAGCTATAACTCAACCAAGAATTGAATTTCAGTAAATTATTTTTTTTTTTACATTTGTCGATAGTCGTAGAGTATAATCCTTAAAAAGAGGCAATAACTCCCCCCCCACACACAGAAATATCTTTTGTATTCCCTGACTTGATACCATAAAATGGACTAAGAAGTCCAGTGGTAGACAATACCTGAAAGTATATTTTCTTATAATTGTTTTGTTTTTGTTTTTCAAGGTAGAGTCTCACTGTAGCCCAGGCTGACCTGGAATTCATTATGTAGTCTCAGGCTGGCCTTGAACTCACAGTGATCCTTCTTCCTCTACCTCCCAAGAGCTGGGATTAAAGGAATATGCCACAATTCCTGGTTTCTTATGACTTTTTAAAGAAAAAATGAAAACAATATCATCACCTTGTTTTATATTCACAATTTAATCATTTTCATGAATTGTTAATGGATACAACATTATATTTTGGTAAACAACACTAGAGACCAAGAGAATACATGATAGTTAGCATATTGTTAGGAAGAAAAATTATGCGCAATTAATGACTTCTCTTATAGAAAGACAGAGAAAAGAAATGGGTGGGCTAAATCATAATAGATATATTGAATATTTTATAAAATTTCATGAATATTTTAATTATATTACTTTTAATTTTCTAGCTACTAAATTATTTTTAAATATTTCAAGTGATTTTTATATAAAGATTCATTCAGATAATTTGTTTAATCATTAGTGGTAGGAAGATGCTATATTTTCATAAGAAAGGAACTTAGGTTATAGCTTTGTTTTTAATTAAATCTCATAAAGAAATCTTTGAGCTAATATGTAAAATAAGCATAGTTTATATCATTTTGAAAGCTTAAAATCCTGGGTTGCTATAGTAAACCGTATATATTACTAAAACCTTTAGAGCTGCATTTCATTTCATAAAGTACATCAAGCCACCATTGTCCTGTGTATATTCATTATGGTAGCCTAATTAACCTTAATTGTTTTCTTTCCTCCCTAAAAGAAGAAAACAATCAAATGCACAGGTATTAGTACCAGAAGGGAATACCTGCTGATATATTTGTGAGAAACAAAATATGAGGGAAAGTTTAGAAATAAAAGTGGATAATGTCTTCATGCCTGCTTACCAAATACATTAACAAGATTAGTGTTGAAGAAAGCTGAGGTGAAAGTATTATTTTTACCCTTAGTGTGAACTCAGTATTTAGTCAGTTCACTTTCATGCTATTGAGTTTCCCACCAGTATCTCTCCAACTCCCAACTCCACTATTAACATAGGAAATACATCCAATGATTTATCTTCTTAAAATTGAGCCAGGCCTCCAAATTGGATGTGAGCGCAGAGTGTTAAGTCGAATAGCTGTGGTGGGTGGTGGCTATGGAAGCCCTCACTTTCACATCTCCCATTTATGCAGTTCATATCGATTTCTCCACTCCCAATAGACACATGCTAACCTTGCGAGAAGGCAGTTCTTCATAAATCTCTTGAATTCCTTCATTTCTAAGTATTAGCAACCAATTCACTTAGATTAATCTGTATCCAGAGTAATATAAATATGAAATGACTTACTCTCCTCTGATATACAATAAAAGAAGCTAAAAATCTCTTTCTCCCATTCACAGAGAAATTCTGTTTTTATTCAGGAGGTATATGGAATGTTAGAAGTTTGCTTGATGGTTTCCTGGGCTCATTGTGTGTGTAAAATGTGACTTGAACCCACTGTATGTCTGGTGGATTTGAGTTTCTGTATCACAGCCAAGACATTGGGCCCACCTGTACAAATAAATAAGGCTAAGCTACCCACGATGGGAATAGTGAGATAACCTGAATTTTTTGGAGCCCATTTTCTCTTGAGTGATCAAGTGGGCTAAGGTGTGGCCCACCATAGCAGCAGCATCCACTGTGCCACGTGACGGTGTGGACAGCTATAGTGTGGTGCTCATTCCCCTCCAGTCCTCTAGTGGAGGGAAAGCCAGAGAAAGCCTACATTGAACCTCTTTTTTTTTTTTTTAATTTTTATTTATTTATTTATTTGAGAGCGACAGACACAGAGAGAAAGACAGATAGAGGGAGAGAGAGAGAATGGGCGCGCCAGGGCTTCCAGCCTCTGCAAACGAACTCCAGACGCGTGCGCCCCCTTGTGCATCTGGCTAACGTGGGACCTGGGGAACCGAGCCTCGAACCGGGGTCCTTAGGCTTCACAGGCAAGTGCTTAACCGCTAAGCCATCTCTCCAGCCCTACATTGAACCTCTTACAAAGGCATGCGAGAGTGACGAACCGTCTCTGGTGCTGTAGGAATTCAGTCACATGAAGGAATCGGACCCTCCTTTATAAGTGGAGCATCCACCCTTACGGATGCCAGAAATTAGTTGAAATGTGTGAAGAACTTCAGTACAATTACAGCGTATTGTCAGAGAGAGAGTGTAAGAATACAAGAAATATAGGAAAACCATGTTCAATAGAACAATTCACAACACACGAAAATCTACCTGAGGGCTGGAGAGATGGTTCAGTGGTTAAGGTGGTTGTCTACAAAGCATGAGCACCCAAGTTTGATTCCACAGTACCAACATAAAGCTCGAGGCAAGTGGTGACACATGCATCTGGAGTTTGCAGTGGTTGGGGCCCTAGTGCACCAATTCTCTTTCTCTATCTGCCCCCCCCCTCAAGTAATTATTTAAAAACCCTACTTTAAATATAATAACAATAATATAATAACATATAATAATGACCAAAGAAAATATTTTCCTATGTGAAAAAAAAAGAAAATTTGATGTCTAAATCAAACTCCAATAGCAAGCAGATGAACATAGAAAGAGAGGAAAAAGAAAACAGATTGTGAATACAGGATAATAAAATATTAATGTAGGAGTGTTTAAACATCTTGGGAAAGATATCAGTAACCAGGTATAGAGCACTTCTAAATGAAAAACATAATATTTAGAATGGTTATCATGATAAAATAAAAACACAGTGACAGAGCCCTCATTAAAAATATTTTCAAGGGCTGGAGAGATGGCTTAGCGGTTAAGCGCTTGCCTGTGAAGCCTAAGGACCCTGGTTCGAGGCTCGGTTCCCCAGGTCCCACGTTAGCCAGATGCACAAGGGAGCGCACGCGTCTGGAGTTCGTTTGCAGAGTCTGGAAGCCCTGGCGCACCCTCTCTCTCTCTCCCTCTATCTGTCTTTGTGTGTCTGCCGCTCTCAAATAAATAAATAAATAAAAATACTTAAATAAAATAAAAAAATATTTTCAAAATGGCTTTACAATTAAATAAAAATCTTATTTTGAACAGACTTTTTGAAAGAACTTTTGGTTACTGGCAGAAAATACTACAATTTTTTCAATTTTCTCTAATGAAAGTTGGATAATAACATTATACAAATGAATTGTCAAACAAGTCATTTGGGAAAAAAAAACATTTGTAAAAATAACAGAAATCAAAACAAATGTGTTAAAGGAGTTAGAAAATAATTTTTTAAAAACTAAAATGCAGGTATATAGCAAATAAAATATTATATGGTACAAATCACCTTAACAAATAAAAACTTACTTTTCTAGTTAGCCCTGGCTACCTCACACAACTCTATCGAATGATTTTATTATACATTTTCATTTTTACGGTTTAATATACTGAGAAATTGGAGCTAGCTGATTCTAGCTGAGCATTTCTCAGGACAGTAAAACATTTCCAGAGAGAAATAAATCCATAAATCTTATGCAAAAACCAGAGATCAAAATGACTAAAGATTTATTTGCAGAAATATGAAGACTGTGAGTATAAGGGAATATTGCATTCTGTATTCTCAAGAAAACTAATAACCAGTTTTGACTTCTTCCTCCATCAGAAACAGAGATACATATAGTACCATATGGTGCAATGTCAAAATCAAGGAACAAACAAGCAAACAAAATAATAAAACATGCTGGGATTAGAGATGTCACGGTACCCACGAAGAAGGATGATTGGCACTTTCAATCTCCAGAGTCACTGGGCAGCTCAGGAGGAGGCCTTTTAGCCTTACTGTTTTGAGAAGAAATAAGGCAATTATGGAACAATTTAGGGTTGAATCCCAAAAATAAGGGAAAGTAGTGCAGAAAGAAGGTTTGTAGTTGTGAAGAAAGGAGAATTTAATGTTGGTGGCAAGGACCTGTTTCAGAAAGGAAATTAATCATTGTGGAGACAGAGGAACAGAACCAAAAACAATTATGCATTTGAATGAACCATAATTCTATTAAGAAAAAGTTTACATAAATTCAAGAGAAAAAGGCACACTAATTAAAAACAGATAAGCAAGATTAATGATATAATGGAACTATACAAAAGAGTTACCTAAGCCTTAATGAGATATTTCTGTGAGATATGATTTTCAAGAAAATTATAAAGTTGTGATTTACAGAAACCTTATTTATTTTGTGGACTATATCGATTTTATGTAAATAATATGTGTTCTTAAAATTAGTAGAGAAACAGTTTTGTATTCTAAAGTAGCTGCAACTAGTAAGAAAAAAAAGATGTTATAATTATATAAAAGAAGACTTTTCCAATAGCTCACAGTTTGTATAGTTCCAACAGTGTCTCACAATTTCTCTCAGTAAAAGTGAGCTAAGTGTTAGCGATAACAATGTAAGATTCTGCTATGTAATGTTCCATGGAATTTTATTTCTAATTGAGGTCAGTGATAAAACAATGAAACAGTTCTCTCGAAGTCCTGCTTGGTGAGGCATTGAGTTCAATTGGGATTACTTAAAAGGGACATAGGTTGAGAATTACAAGATCATTGAGAACTTGCTGGTAGCTATTCTTCCCAGTAGTCTCCTTTCCCTCCTTGTCTATTAGAAGCTGACGTATCATATAGTGGGGATCACTCATGCTTTTTGTGAGACCTTTGCTGCTTCCCAGAGGGAACTTTGAGGCCCATTTTCTGAAGGTCAGATGTGGATCATGATTTCACATTAAAATTAAACATTTCATTATGCCTAGAGAACAGTTACTTAAAGAATGTCAGATGCTCTGATGTCCTAAGTAAATGGAGATTATATGTTATTTACACACATATATTCAAATTTAATTTGTAAATCCAGTGTGATATTGATGAATACTTTCTCAAGCTTTTGCTCTTTATTGATTTGGTTTTTCAACAGAAAGTGATATGTTAATCAAAAAATCCAAAGGGATACCAGGCGTCCCCCTGAGGATGGCCCCCAATGGTATGGGGGCAGGGCGGAGGGAAATGGTGGTACTAAACACATGATGGCTCTACAAAAAGTTCCTACTTAGTTAAAGAAAAATCCATGTGGCAGCCGAGAAAGATTCCAAGACAGACAGATTGACAGGTGAATAAGGAAAGAAACGTTCATGAAAGATATCAAATATTATAAAGTGTAGGGGTTGAGGGTGTTTATAAGTAACAATTGTTTCTTATTTTATTATGTGCGAACCTGATACAAAAGCTTACACAGAGGCTTTTTTTCTCACAATTTTGTACAATGGTATGTCTAAGTATAAGCAGCTGACAAGCCCCCCCCCCAACCCTTTTTTCTTTGATTTTTAGAGGTAGGGTCTCACTCTAGCTCAGGCTGACCTGGAATTCACTGTGTAGTCTCAGGGTGGTCTGAAACTCATGGAGATCTCATATCTCTGCATCCCGAGTGCTGGGATTAAAAGTGTGTGCCACCATGCCCAGCTCAAGACCCATTTTTGATGTTCTGTCCCTTGGTGAAAGGAGGAATGGAGAGATATCCAAATGTGCCTCAGTATTAAAATACTATTCCCATGATACAAAAATGCATGAAAACAGCATCAATTTGTTTTTGGCAGCAGCATGCTCATGGCCTAATCACTTCCTGTAAGACCTCACCTCCCATAACTGCTGGACTGGGGGCTGGATTTCCAGCACATGCTCTTTTGTGGTAGGCATTCAAGCAGTTGCCGCGCTGAGAGACAAATGGGATGAAATAGGAGGCTCTGAAAGACACCTGCGGCCGCACAGAAAGTACTATGATGTAGTTCCAATTAAAATTTAATGACTTGCTGAATACCTCTTGTATATAAATCTTGATAAGCAAAACTTTTTCTAATGTTTGTAATATCATACACATGCAGAGACATATTCAGATGAAAAAAAGTGAATTAAATGTCAAAACAGAGTATTACAAATGAGGAGACTATCATATAACATATATGACATTAGGTTTGGGAAATATTTCTATAATGATATTCAAAGTGGAATAATCGCAGAGTGAATGATTGATATACTTGTCTTTATTAAAATAGGACAAAAGAAACACTTGCTATATGAAAAATCTCAAACTCAAAAAGTTATTCATAATGACATAATTACAAATACTTAAGTCAGAATATATCAAGCATCTCTTGAAAATTGAGAGTAATATGACAAACAGATCAAAGCAACTGAAGGGAATAGGAAAGTTATGAATACATATGAGTAAAACTGAATCGTTTAAAAAATTAAGTGAAGAAGGGCCTCATTCATAGCAAAGTGCAGCATGTGTGTGCAGGTACGGCTAGTCTAAGAGGCTTAATGCACTTACGGAAGATGATGGAAACCTTTGACAGCTTTGGCCTACATGAGTGGCAGGCACTCACTCTGCATTTAAAAATGACCTCTCTGGATAAAAATCTAGAGAAACCCCAAAAGGCTCTGTTTTGCAGCTGAGAGGATAGTGAGGAACTTAGATCGCAGACTTTGAGCACTTGGATTTGCTAGAGTTTTGAAGAAGTCATAGGAGATACATCTGGAAATAGACTGAAATATATATAAAATCAAATGGGTAGAATAAGGACTGATACTTCCAGACTCCACTGTAGAAAGCTAGCCTGTTGTGCTATTTTCTGGACTGACAAGTTTTCTGTAACACCAACTCCCACCAGAATTTTAATGTTGTTTCTCCTGCACATCGCAGGCTTGCCAGTTCCCACAACTACAGTCAGTTCTTTATTCTGTCTTCCCCTCTCTCTTTCCACCTCCTTCCTTCACGCCCAGTTCCCTGTCTTGTCACACTCACTGTTTCAACATTTGACAGAAGTCTCCAGGAGGAGATTGGCTGTAAATTTTGACAGTTCATCCCGGCACAGAAATATCTTTCTTTTCTTCTCCCACCAGAGTGTGTTTTGTCAAAGGATTAAGCTTGTGATTTTACACTATAAGCATTGACAACTATGGATGACCTTGGATAAAAATCCAGCCAGGTGTGGGGGCGCACGCTTTTAATCCCAGCACTTGAGAGGCAGAGGTAGGAGGATTGCTATAAGTTCGAGGCCACCGTGAGACTACATAGTGAATTCCAGGTCAGCCTGAGATAGAGTGAGACCCTACCTCGAAAAGCCAAAAAAAAAAAAAAAAAAAAAAAAAAATTAATAAAATAAACATAAATCCTAAATTCAATTTGATGTTTCTTGGAGGACATTCAAAATTCATCTGTTGTCATCATTTTTATTTTTATTCTCTTCTGGTGATTGCATTTTAAATCTAAAAACCACATGTGTCTGGTAAAGTGGACAGTTGTACTCTTGCTTTGTGAACTTCAGCTTTACTCTCCCTATAGATCTATATTTCAAGGCTTGCTAAGGTTGGGTCTGTATTTGACATACTCCACATTACTGTTTTTCTGTTTATTTGCTATTGTTTTCCTTGTCTATTTCATGGGTTTTGGTTTGATCCAGAAGCATTCCTCTGTGGTCCCCTATAGATATTTACCTTTAAGCCCATAACTAGAAATAGCCAGTATCTGTAGGTAAATATCAGTTGTCAATCACCACTTATGGCTGTCCAGTTCTCCATCTTAAACTTCTTGTTTGAACAATGATTTAGCCATAAAAATGTGACATTCTTTTTCTTTTGATTTATTGGAATATTCTTCTCAATGTAAGGGATGTTGGCATGTTATTACTTGCCTATCAAATGACACTCCTAAGATAAATTGAAGAAATATACAATGATATAACTTATACCACAGAATTTACATGTGTATATCTGTTCCTAAGTTTGATTCCCCTCCCCCCAGGTAATACATGTATATATCACTTCCAACCCATCCAAATTCATTATTGATTGGAGTTACTATCTTAAATCTTCAAATATCTTTATATGTGAAAATGCAAATTTCTTTTCATTTCTTTTTTTTTCTTGTTTATTATTTTTATTTATTTGAGAGCAACAGAGAGAGAGAGAGAGAGAGAGAGAGAGAGAGAGAATGGGCGTGCCAGGGCCTCCAGTCACTGCAAACGAACTCCAGATGCGTGCGCCCTCTTATGCATCTGGCTAACGTGGGTCCTGGGGAATTCAGCCTCGAACCAGGGTCCTTAGGCTCCACAGGCAAGTGCTTAACCACTAAGCAATCTCTCCAGCCCCTTCTTTTCATTTCTTGCCATACCTCTTTTCTATCTTTCCATAGTTTTTGATTTATACTTCTCTTTCTTCACATATGTTATATTATACATATATTTGGTACATTCTCTAAAACATTCCCACAGTTACTCTTTTATGAAGGGCAATCTAATACATTTGGAATAATATCCTCACCAAGTATGTCACTCAATTTCTCTAAACCTATGCTTTTCAACTGACAAATGGATAATGAAGGTGTGGTACATTTACACAATGGAATACTATTAAACAGTTTAAAAAATAAAATTGTGATATGTTCATAGAAATGGATGAATCTAGAAAGGATTATACTAAATGAGATAACCCAGAAAGTCAAGTGTAACATTTTTCTCGCATATGTGGATCTTAGCTACAAATGTTTGGTTTTGTATATGACAGTGAGGAAAAGCCAGTAATAGTGGCCATAAAACTAGAAAGGGTCTATAAAGGAGGGAAGAGAGGAGAGAACTTAAGGGAAGAGGATTGCATATCTGTAAGTAGAGAAACAGATTACTGGGGGCAGAATGGCCCTTTAAATACGGTCAGGAGAAGGATTGAGTAAATAAAGGGGAGAAGAAAGATTAATAATGTTTTTGTTTTGTTTTTTACAAAGTATGGTCTCACTCTAGCTCAGGCTGACCTGGACTTCACTAGGTAGTCTCAGAGTGGCCTTGAACTCACGGCTATCCTCCTACACACTCTGCCTCCCGAGTGTTGGGACTAAAGGTGTAAGCCACCACATCTGGCAGGTTAATAAATTTTTAAGATGCTGAATAAGCCATAATGAAACCTACTGCTTTGGATACTCATACACCCAGAAGCTGTAGACTGTTACTAGAAATACTTCAGAACCAAGAGTAGGATAACTTGCAGTTAGTTCCTATGCACTGATACCCCCAATATTACAAGTCATTTGATCTTTTTGATGATAGCTATTCTGACTAAGATGAAATCTCTAAATATTTTTATCTTTATTTTTATTTATTTATTTGAGAGAGAGAGAAAGAGGCAGATGGGATAGAGAGAGAGAGACAGAGAGAGAGAGAATGGGCATACCAGTGCACCAGCCACTGAAAACAAATTTCCAGACACATGTGCCCCCTTGTGCATCTAGCTTATGTGGATTCCAGGGAACTGGACCTGGGTCCTTTGGCTTTGCAGTCAAGCACCTTAACTGCTAAGCCATCTCTCCAGCCCTCACAAAGTAATTTTAATTTTAATTTCATAGTTGTGTAAAGGTATTTAGCATATTTTGAGGTGTTTATTGACCACCTATGTTTCTAGCTTTGAGAACTCTATAAAGTTACCTGCCCCATTTTTGAGTGATATGTTTGAGGTTTTTTATTTTATTTTTTAATTTTCTGTATATTAAACCTCAGTCACATGTATAGCTGGTGGAGCTTTTCTCCCATTCTGTAGATCATTTCTCTTTTGAAGTTGTGTCGTTGTAAATGTACAATTATCTGTATAATCTTCTCACATGAATATGAAAAAGTGCCCCTGGAAGGGATAGCTACACATGAATTATTTTCCCAATTTTATTTTGCAAACTTCTCATACTGAAACTTATGGGTTTCCAATGAAGGCTTACTTTCAAGCTCCATGAAAATAAGTAAGTAGTTAATGATTCCTAACCAAATGTTGCTGATTGATCATGTTCTTTCCTAGCTGTGTTCTTCAGTATGTTCACTAGCACATTTTATTGGATGAAAATGTGGTTATTGATTCACTGCTTTGTTTTCTACTTGATAGTGTGCTCCTTATTGAAGTAATTAGAGAAGTGTGCCAATATTGGTGCCTATAGAATAACACGTTCTCCACAGTCCCCATGTTTTAAAACAAATGCAAAATATCTGAGGTGAAAAGTGTCACTCTAAGTTGGAAAATATGCTAACAGTTCTCTTATTTTCTGAGTGTTTTAGATTACACCATATAAATTAGACATAGATTGTTAAGCTCAGATAGTGGATAATATAGCACTCCGAATTCAGTCATCAGTATTCTTTTCAGAGAATTAGTTTAACCTACCTATAATTCTGATTAAGTCTACCCTTGATTGTTTCTTGAATTGGGCCCCAAACGGAATGATCAGTATCCAAAATGTATAAAATATTCTGAATAAGAAAGGATTTTATGAGTTGTACAGATGTTTGAGCAGTTCAGTGTGCTTCCTTTCAAGCATGAGGACTTGTGAGGGCCCAAGACTGCCCAAGTTCAAATCTTTAGATTCTACATAAAGCAGATGGGTGTTGCCATTTACACCTGTAAGTATAATCCTCCTGGAAAGTAGATACTGGAGAATCAATTAATTCCCACAAGCTCCAGAAACAGTAAAATGGGATGAGGTCTCAAAATATGACCAACTTGAAGAATGAGGGAATGGGGGCGCCTATGTTCTACCCTGGCCACAGGAAAGGAGTTGCCCCTCTGTAGGTGAGCCTACATGCCACAAAGGCACAGACACATATGCACACAACATAAACTCTACATTATGCACACACACACATACAAAGTTTTAAAAACAGACTTTCACAATAGAAACAATATACTATGTTCCCATATACTACTAATATTTTACTGGAAATATTTACCAATCCATTTCTTTATATGTGTGTGTTTGTGCATGTGTGTGTGTGTGTTTGCATGTATGTGTGTGTGTGTTGTATTTATGTTTGGTCATATTTCAAGTCATACGTTTATACATCCTTGCATGTGTATATGTGGAGGCCAGAGGTTGATATCTCCCCCATCTTACTTTTTGAGACAAGGTCTGTCATTGAACCTTTAATTCACTAACTTGGTGAAAGTAGCCCCAGGGATCTTCCTTTCTCTGCATTTCCAGTGCTCAGAGTATGAGCATGTTCCACCTTGTTCAGCTTTTACATGGATGTTAGGGATCCAAACTCAGTTCCTCATGTTTGTATGGCAAGCACTCTGCAATGTGAATCATCTTCTCAACTCTTTAGCTTTTCACTTTATAAAACTTTTTAAAAAATGCTTTTCTATTCATGACCTCATAGTGCCTGACACTACCTACACAAGGCCATCATAAGAGAAGGAAAAGACCATGACATTAAAATAAAAGAGAGACTGATTGAGATGGGGAGGGGATATCATGGAGAATGGAATTTTAAACGGGAAGGTGGGGGGGAGGAATGGTATTACCATGGGATACTTTTTATAATCATGGAAAATATTAATAACAATTGAGAAAAAAATGCTTTTCTATTCAAGTGTTAAGAAAAGGTCTTTTATCTGATATCCCCTTGGTAGCAAATTATGTACCCTACCCTTGTGTAGATAAGTCTTTTGGCATTTTATGTTTTCTTTCTGCCTTTAGTTAATTTCTACAAAATAAATATGAAGAGATTTTAAAAGTTAAATAATGTACAGTAATTCCTAAAATTCATAGAATTGAATATCTACAATCCAGAGTGATGGTCCTATGAAACAGGTCTTTGACATATATGGGATTCCTGTGATCTTTTTGAAATGAAAAGAACTGTTATGTGTCTTTAAAAATGTTTACAGAGACAATTAGATAATTAGGGAATTAAGAAAAGGAGTGGTTCAAATTACTGACAGACATCAAATTTGGATGTACTGTGTGGAGGTAGCAGAATGTGCAAGGTGTGGTGTAGTTAAGGGAAATAGTTCACTAGATTCACCTCGTTGAAAATCATGTCTTCTTTTTGGCTCCTACATACTTTTACTCTACTTCCCAGGTGTCAAGATTTGAATAGTGCTGAAACCTGTTTTACTATGAGCAAAATAAGTAACTCTTTATGCTACCTGTTTTTGATTATATTTTGTGGATGGAATTTCAAAATTCTGGCTAATTCAGAAACTGATGCTGTGAGTTAGATCATGGCTGTGGCCGCCTGACCACGTGTGCTGGATTCAACTTGAACTTTTAACTCACTTTACACCTTCCTTGTTGGCATGGTACTATACACAGCTGTAAATACATTTCATTAATTTTATATATACGGTCTTCATATATTCTCTGGTGACCTGTTCTTTAAAAAAATCTGACACATTGGCCATATATTCTGTACTCCCTCTACCTGAAAATTTAGCAACTCCAACTGTAACTTCTCTCTGCTTTTTCCATAGATAGGCTAATCCATAATCTCATTCACATGTAAACTCCTTTGTTGTCTGACTCTTCAAAATAGTCCCCAAATGTAGTCTCATTTCCTAATTAGTTACCCACTACTTAAACCTTTTACCTATAATTTTGATAATAAATTGATCTACCTTTCCTGAAATGTCCTAACTTTATTTTCCTTAATTAATCACCTGCTACTTGAACTTTTAAAACTATAACCTTGAAAATAAGCAAATATACTTTATCTGTTTAAAATTAAAAAAAAAAAACAACCAAACTGTCAGGACTTTGCATTTATACCCTAGGAGGCATCTAAAAAAGACAATTTTATTTAAGAGATATCCTTTGGTTCAGAAGCTTTTGCATTTTGTTAATGGGTGGAATTTAGAAAATAAATTGAGCAGGCTAGTTAGTAAAACTATAAATACCATAAGCAGTTCTTGGGTAATTCTAGTAGGAATTTAGAATATCAGAATATCAGCAGTGGTGGCTGGAGAGATGGCTTAGTAGTTAAGGCACATGCCTATGAAGCCTAAGGACCCAGGATCGATTCTCCATGTCCCACATAAGCCAGATGCACATGGTGGCGCATGCATCTGAGATTTGTTTGCAGTGGCTGGAAGGCCTGGCACACCCATTCTCACTCTCTCTGTGTCTATCTCTCCCTTTATCTCTGTCTCTAATACATGAAATAAAATAAATCTAAAAAAAGAATATCAGTAGTAATACAGAGTAATACCTGTGCACATGGAGTTCCAGATGGGATTAAGGGTCCTCCTGGAAATGGTCTGAGATTTACTTTTATTAAAATTTAGGTAATAAACTTGCCTACGATTTTTTCTTGTACTTGAACTTAATAGAAAGCTGAGATAGACATATATGCCCCTCATACATTTGGGGGCACTAATTTAAAAGCAGTTCAATGTTTACATCAATTAACATGATTAATGCCATGAGTTTTAGTCAGTTGGCATTGGGGGCTGTGAGAAAATGCAGAGTGGACATGATTGAAATACATGTTGTAGCTTACCCATAATGGGGCACATGTGAAGTTGGTGGGAAGGAACATGTGGCTGCTGAAGAAGAGGTGTTCACAACCCGATGGAAGTCAACTTGTTTGTTTCAAGAAAACAGGAATAATTCCTGGAAATTTCTCTTAAATTCACATGCTTCAATGATCCAAAGTTTAACAATATGAAAGGCTAAGAAAATGTAAAAGACTTTCACTTGGGAAGAGAGCACTGCTACCCTGCCCACACAGAGAAGTTTGGGACATGATTTCTCAGGATTCCTTTTACCATTTTCAACTGTCCAGGCTCTGAGATGATGGCTGCCCACATACTCCAGGGGAAGCCACATACACATCGAGCTGTCAGCAGGTATTGGCATGATCTGGTCATCACTAACACAACAGGCAGAAACAGCAGCAGGAGATTGAGGCTAGAAAGGGAGAGTGGGGCTAGCTATATAAATAAGCCCACCTCCAGAAACACTTCTTCTATCAAGGCTCGACCTCTCAAATTACCATCAGCTTCAGAGTAAGCACTATAGTCACTTGAGATTTTGTGGGATATCTGATTCACATTTCACCCTTGTCACCATAAACCAATGAACATCCTGACTTAAACTGCAACCTACTCAGTCTAACTATAAATGTCTCTCCCTTATTTTTGTTCAGTTTTACCACTGTTCAAACATTCTAATAGCCCACAGTCTTTAAATTGAGAGCCTACAAAGGCCAAAACGCAACAACAAAGAATAACCTTTCATACTGCAAATGGTGGCATTGGGCACAGCAAGGGAAGATTGAAGCAATACAAGATCTCAAACAAACATGGCACATATCAAATCCTGTACCTCCAAGTCCAGCTTCTGTGACCAGTTATGTAGTCTCTGAGGTTCTAATTATCTCCATCCAGCTGGGCTGCTCAAGCCTGGGGAAAGGGCCATCCAGACCCAGCTGCTCTTTTAGGCCCTGAAACGCACAGTTCCTCCTCATGGCTTCCTTGGTCCTCCAAAGAAGGTATCCAACATTCTTGCCTCACAACATGCAATGGCCTTTTCCAAAACGTAAAGCACATTGCCAGTCTAATGATCCTGTCTTTCCTGTATTTTTTATACTTCCATAGTACCAGATGAATTAACAGTTTGTTGGTCCAATGTGTAATAAAGATGACTATGAAGAGCAGGACATTCCTTCAGCATACAGGCTTCTTTCAAAAGAGTGAATTCTCTCTAATGTCCCAGGTACAGTACAGCTGACCCAAACTGAATGGTGGTAATCTCTCAAACAATTTCATTTGAACAAAGTTATTGTTTCCATCCCAAAACTTTCTTTTCTTTCTTTTTTTTTTTTTTTTTTTGCCATATCCTTCTGTTCACACCAGTTCATTTCTTCTAAATTCACTTGAGCTTAAAAGTCCTCACAACATGGGAAAAGTACATCTAGCCTCTCACCCAAACTGTTTCTAGGCCAGTTCAGTCAAAGCTCTCCCTTCCCATCATGAACGGTATCTCTCAGTTCATAGTTCTCACTGCATTTAGATCTTTCATCTCTGACCAGAATGGCTCATCACCCTCTTTCTTTAGCCCTGTAATACATCTCATAGACAAAGGTCTATCATCCTTCCACATTCTGGCCACAGATCAGTTCCAGAATGGCAAAAGGTACACAGTCAGTTTTCTAGCACCAATGACAACACTCCTCTGGTATGAATATTGTGTTGGAGTTACCCTCTTATTGCTGGAAGACCAGACAGAGTTCTAGGGAGTAAAGGGCTTGTGTCAAGTTTACAGTCTTGAGACAAAGCTTCATGACTAGGAGAAGGAGCAGCATGAACAGAAGCTGAGAATCATATCTGTCCCAGCAGGAGAGTGAACCACATTCTGGCAAGGGGGAGTTGCTTGCTATAACACCCACAGTCCCACCTCCAGAAATACTTCCCCCAGCAAGACTCTACCTCCGAAACTGCCACCAGATGAGGGCCAAGTATTCAAAATCCATGATTATAGGAGGGGGTCTCTGATTCAAACTAACACATACAACAAGGTGGAAATGTTAGGAACCTGGAAGGTTTGCCAAGGCAAGTTTTAATTGAGTGGATCCATTTCAAGCCCATTTGTTTTAGACATGCCACCATGTGTTCCTGATGTGCTGATGGATTTAGTTTGCCTTTGGGTTTCAGCCTTGTTTAGTTCTATACTTTCTGTTATCTCATTTGTCATTTTTTTTTAATGGGATTGTTTCATTCATATAAACGTCTTATGGTGGTGGTATATAAATTATTTTTTAATGATAGCTTTTAGATAATCGGTACTTTGAATATCAGAAAACCTTGAACTTAGGCTTTTGGACAGTGTTTGCAACAGTGAGATTATAGTTATTTTGTCAGAGACAAAGCAAAATTACTAATATAAGCTCACCTAAATGATATCAGAGCTGCTACAAAAAAGGCACAAGAGAATATTCTCTCTTCTGTTATGCGTGGAGTTAGCTGTGAGGCACCCTCACATCCCAGAATGCAAGCGATCAGCAGCCTGAATAGATGGGCCTAGTGTTCTTGGGCTTCTCGGCCTCTACAGCTCAAGGTTACGCAACTGTTTTGGTGAGAAGCCACTTTTTCTTTGGAGCTTGATCTCAGAAGACTGAACAAACTTGAACAAGGTTTCACCACCAACAGACCCATCCTGAAAGGAGCACTCAATTGAATATCTCCAAGATAAATAAATGTCTCTTCAATAAACATTTGTCCCCCTGCTTCCTATTTGAACAAATTTTTTAAATTGATTTTATACTTGGTCTGCCACAAAATCCCTTTTAGCTTCCAAATGTTCTTTTGTAGTAATATCATGATGATTACATGCATATTATTAAGAGCAGTCTACATTTCAGAATACAAAGCATTCATTAAGAAATTCATATTTGGGCTGGAGAGATGGCATAGCGGTTAAGCGCTTGCCTGTGAAGCCTATGGACCCCGGTTTGAGGCTCGGTTCCCCAAGTCCCAGGTTAGCCAGATGCACAAGGGGGCGCTCGCATCTGGAGTTTGTTTGCAGTGGCTGGAAGCCCTGGCTCGCCCATTCTCTCTCTCTCCCTCCATCTGCCTTTTTCTGTCTCTGTCACTCTCAAATAATCAAATAAATAAATAAAAATCTTTAAAAAAAAAAAGAAATTCATATTTATAAAATTTATTTTTTCAACCTATGGATATTAAAATTATTCAAAATAACCAAGGTCAATAATGGATTATAATTAAGTGTACCTGAACTAAGAAGTTAAGCAACTGGAAAGTGATTTTTAAATGTACAGTGCAGGACCACTTGTTCTATTTTCATTCGTTGTCATGTGTCTTGCCGTGTCCTTTATCTGCCTGGGAATTTACAAGGAACACAGCAGGTTGTGAATTTTTAATAGTCTTTCCTCAAGGAAAGGAAAGGTCAGTATTAACATAAAGTTCTTCTTAAAGATTTGTGGCACAAATGTTTCTCACTGGAAAACAGGTGTTACTGGAGAACTTAAGCCACAATAATCTAATATTTTTTCTATGTTTAAAGAAAACTTAATGTCACACATACTAAATAGCAAATGCATATAAACTATATTTCCTCTAAAATTAGATGCTATAATTACTTTGACATACGATCAATTTTATCTTATTCCTTTGCATCACAGGTATGTGACTTTATTCAATTAAATGTTTAATCTGTGGAAATATTAGTGTCCAGTAATCAAACAGGAAAGGAAATAGTAATGATAAAGGTAGATATAAGGAATCACTCTTGTCTGACATTTCACATGTAAGAAATAGAAGAAAGAGGAGATAATATCCGGGGAAGTGTTTAAATGTTACACATAAGAAGAGAGAGTTGAAGCAATACAGAGACATGTAAAATGGACAGTGTAAGCCCAGTCACGAGTCTGTGGCTAATGAGCCTTCAGCAGCCTCTGAGTCTGAGGAAGTCATGACCACTAGTACAGCTGTTAGAAGTTGGCTATCATAACCCATTGACTTTGTCTATGAAAAGAGACAGTTACCTAGATCTCAGGAGATGTGTAAATTAATGTGAATCAACACATCAGTATTGCAAGTATGTGTTGCAGTTCTTATCATTTTCTTCAAATGTTTTTGAAGAATATTCTTTCATTCCCATATCATTCCCATAAAACTCATATCAAGGCCCTGGTGATGATTGTGTGTAATCCCCTAACGCTAGTATTAGCATTCAGTTATGATTAGCTTTTTCATCTATTGGGAACACACTTTAAAATGTAATTTATCACTAATATAAGACTGATTGGTAGAAAAAAAATAAATATTATAAGAAAACCTCTTAACATGAAAAATTACCTATACATAGGTGTCTGCTTTTCTTAATCATATTTCTGTTGGACAAGGTAGACAACCTTTCGTTTTCTGTCTCTTAAACTAATCCCACTGATAGACCTTATCCCTTTGATTCTCTGTTACCATGATCAGTCTTCTAATCCAACAGAAACTCCCTCTGTATGTGGTCCAATTATAAAATTAAATTTTAACTCTCTAGCCTAAGTGAAGGTAAGAATCCCACTGTGATTTATGTTCCAAAATTGAGCTTAAAAATTAAAATCTCACTGTGTAATGGTATGAAGAAATTGTCTTTTTACCTGTCAAACTGATTAGGGCAACAACACTTGTTTTAGTCATCCTCGCCCCGCCTTCTGCGTTGCTGCATCCAGACCCGGGCTCTCGATTCATCCAGAGCTCTCAGGTGTACAGTTTCTAACCTGTAAATTTTGTTCAGATTCAAAACTCTACCTTTACTTCACTTTTGGCTTTTGCATGTTTAACAAGTGCACTCTCATTACCAAGGGCTAGAAAGGAGCTAGTCTGTAAACGTCCATTGCATGACTACTACAAGTATTCTGATTGAACTAAGTTGCATTTTTTTTTTTTTTTACTTATAGAGCTACCAGATTATTGTGAGAATAAGCAAATATTCCTCAACTAAATTTACTCAGTAAATCAGCAATAATATCAGAGCTGTCTCCTGTTAACCATGTCACTAACTGCATTGAGGATTGATGATATTTTATAGAATTGTTTTGATTCTAGACAAAGTAAGACATAAGCAGTGCTTATATCTTCCACCTGAAAATTGTCCATGCATGTAATTAGAAAATTTTCCAGTGACGGTGCATTTTCAATTACTATTATTTATCTATAGTGTGACTAAATGATCTTATGTGACTTCTGAGAACTTTTTTTTTTGTTTTAAATGTATGTATTTCTTCAGTTTACCACTCTTTGCTATTTCTAAATAGCTAAAGTGCAATAAAAACATTTTCTTCTTAATTTCTTTCTTTGCTTCTAATATAGATATTCATTTTAGATATATCTAATAAAGTGAATTGCCATTCTCAAATGTGAAAATGTATGTCATGGATAAATGCTAATTAGCATCAACCACTATAACAGTGAACTACTTCTGTAAACCTAGCAGAAACTAACAATATAGAGTATATAAGATTTGCATATTTTGATATACAGTTAAACATATTTTAGCATTTAGACTCATTAACATAAGTTCTCATAAAGAATGAAATAGCATTTAATTAAAGGCCAAAATTCTGCTTGAAATGGGTAATAATCAATTAAATCTGTTTATTTTATTAAATTATATGATAAAATTTAATCTACTAATATCTAATAGTTAATAACAAAAATGGCAGAGGAAAACAAATCAAATTTATATAAGTATCTAACTTTTTATTAGTTACTAATTTCATTCAATATTTATGTAATTGAAAACCATTTCCCTAATCTTCCCCCTTATATCTACAGTTTTTACTGTTAAAGAATAAAACAAGGCTCTTAAGGTGATAATAGTTCCTTCAGTTCATGTTTGAGATAACTCAAGAACACAGTTAAAGGCCAAAGGGGTCATTGGGAAATCCTTTTCATTTTCCAATGTAAAAGTATTCTGAATGTTTTAAAGATGTAAGTCTTTGTCTTTTCATATCTGGCAGTGGTGTTGATGATGAGAATAAAGCCTTTCTGGCCAACAAAAAATAATAAAACATTTGTTGCTCTGTCTAAATTATAACAGATACTTTGTAGGAATTATGAAAGGGACTTATTTTTGCTTATATTGTCATATAACTACTGAAAAATTTAAAAGTATTATTTTCTCACAAATAACAAAACAACAATTCTAATGTACACCGTGTGTACTGGTGTACTGGCAAAACTAAAGAATATGTAATTGGTTTCCCATGAATAACTTCTGTGCTAATTGTGGTCCAGGTCCTCACTATAAGTTAAGAAATCCACAGCATGTACCCATCTGTAGCTTATGTCCATAGCCAATATATATGCAAGGAACATGGAACACTGCACTATTTTTTTAACTACCCAGAGTTTGATACTTTGTCCTAGATGGGTCTCTTTTCAACCTCCCGCAGTTCAACTCACTTTCTGAGGCATCCTTAAGTTTAACTGGCTTTATGGGAAACAATGAAATACAGTAGTGATAGGTTCTGTCCACGAGACGTGGACTACTGGTTCCACTCTCAAACAGCAAGAACATCTATCCTGAGCTTAAGTGTCCACGTGAGAGAACACATAACTTTTCAGGGTGATGAACAAAATCTAAAGGTTCTGTGTGATACTGTCAGAGGAAACAGGCCAGGAACAGGACCACTAGGCACTTTCTTTCCTTTACGGATTATGGGAAGATAGATTTGGTAAGGTTCAGGATTAAAACACATTTTATTTTATAGTTTATTTATTTATTGTTTATTATTTGTTAATGTGAGTTACATAGACATTTCTGTACCTTTGTACTGTGATCTACAAATATTTTCATTGTAGTCATATTTTATAGGAACCAAAACATGAAGAGTGGCATTTCCTTTTTAAAGTTTTTTTTAATTTTTTTTTTTTTTTTATTTGAGAGCGACAGACACAGAGAGAAATACAGATAGAGGGAGAGAGAGAGAATGGGTGCGCCAGGGCTTCCAGCCTCTGCAAACGAACTTCAGACGCGTGCGCCCCCTTGTGCATCTGGCTAACGTGGGACCTGGGGAACTGAGCCTCGAACCGGAGTCCTTAGGCTTCACAGGCAAGCGCTTAACCGCTAAGCCATCTCTCCAGCCCTTTTAAAGTTTTATTTGTTTGAGACAAAATGAGAGAAAGAGAGAGAGAGAGAGAGAGAGGGAGAGAGAGAGAGAGAGAATGCATGTCAGGGCCCTCAGCCACTGCAAATGAACTCCAGACATATGTGTCACCTTGTGCATCTGGCTTTCATGGGTCCTGGGGAATTGAATCTGGGTCCTTTGGCTTTGCAGGCAGACTCCTTAACCTCTAAGCCATCTCTCCAGCCTGAAATGTATCATTTCTAAAATAGTAGCTTTATCTCATGTATGTTTGATATCTAACAGATATTACTAATATCTAATAGGTTTGATGTCTATCAGATAGTACTATGTCAGATAGAAATATAATAACTGGGCTGGAGAGATGGCTTAGCGGTTAAGCGCTTGCCTGTGAAGCCTAAGGACCCCGGTTCGAGGCTCGGTTCCCCAGGTCCCACGTTAGCCAGATACACAAGGGGGCGCACGTGTCTGGAGTTCGTTTGCAGAGGCTGGAAGCCCTGGCGCGCCCATTCTCTATCTCCCTCTTATCTGTCTTTCTCTCTGTGTCTGTCACTCTCAAATAAATAAAATTATATAAAAAAAAGAAATATAATAACTAATAAATTTATTGAAACTGAATTTATTATATAATATAAGAATAAAATACATTTTTAATTATGGGAGGGAGCATTCAATATTTTCATCAATGCTGTTGCATTTGTAAAGATTTATTTCCTCATGAAAATTTTTATATATCAAGGCAAAAGAGAGCTTATCTTAACTTTGTTATTTTTTTCTATTTAGAATTTATTATGTTATCAAAATGGTACATAAAACCTTCTTGCTGGTGTACAAATGTGTGTGATCAGAGTTACTCAACTCTCATTTCTAGAGCTAGGATTATTACTGAGCCTCATTATTCAGTGATAGGATTTGAAGGCCCTTCATTGAATTCTTTCAGCATTATGCACCTTTAGACATTATCAGTAACATAATCATTTTTATTTCCCCTAGCTTCATTCAGACCAAGATAAAGGAGATGGATCACTCAAATATATTTTATCTGGAGATGGAGCTGGCACACTTTTTATTATTGACGAAAAAACAGGTGATATTCATGCCACACGAAGAATTGACAGGGAGGAAAAAGCCTTTTATACTCTGCGTGCTCAAGCTATTAACAGAAGAACTCTGAGGCCAGTAGAACCAGAGTCTGAATTTGTGATCAAAATCCACGATATCAATGACAATGAGCCAACATTTCCCGAAGAAATTTACACTGCCAGTGTTCCTGAGATGTCCGTTGTAGGTGAGTGTGTTTACAAAATTTATGTAAACATTGAAATAATATAATAATATATATAATAATAATAATAATCTGAACAAATTCTTCCTGTATTGTGATTTCTATTAGACATAATATACAATGGATATTACATCATAAGCAAAGAGTAAGAAGGGAGATTAATGTGTTTTACATTTCCCATAGATTTTCAAATATTCACTGTACATATAGGTAAGCTTCAAAAATCAGGAAAATAACCACTGAACCTCAGTAAAAAACAAAACAAAAAAGAAATTGGAAAGATATATTTTTGGCACATGGATTTTTATGATAGTTGTGTACAATCCTTACATTATATATATTATAAATGTGTTTCTAGCTATTCATAAGGGTCCCCTCACAGATACTGGAATTCTTAAATGCTTAATTTGTGTGAAAAATGGTATAGCATTTACATATGTCCCATAAATAATTGCCATGCATATTAATTAATCTCTAAGTTGCTTACAATACATAGGACAATAAAATATTGTCAATATTTATGTAATATTGTTTAGGGACTTTAATAAAAATGTTCAGAAAATTAATATTTTAACGATATTTTACATCTCAAAAGATTTGGCACCTCCAATGGAGAGGCTGCTGACATAGAAGGCCTGAGGCACATGGAAAACACTTATCATAGAATAAAGTGTTGGTAATATGTACTAGAAAGCTTAGAACCCCTGAACAACAGCCAAATGAAGTGTCACTCCTTTATATTCGAAGGCTAGTGGCACATGAACAAAACCTGGGATAGAATGCAGTGTTGATCTGCGCACTGGAAGGCTGGGGACACATGAACACTACCTGGGATAGAAGGCAGTGTTGCTCTGGCACACTGGTCACATTTTCTTTTATTAGTTGTATACACAATGGGTATACAACCATGTTGGTCCCACAGTTTTTAACAGAAGAAATTTTCTAGATTTTATGTAAGTCTTAAATGAATGAAATGACTAGCTTCCTTTTCCCAGACTAAATATTGAGACATCTTTGCATTATAATCTTTACATAAGAAAATGTTCAGTAACAAATCTCATACTGATATAAACCCCTCACTAAGTCATCATTAATCACATAATGATGTAGAATTACACATTTAGAGTATAGAACTGCGGAACATTGGAAGTAGAACTATGCTTTTCAAGAAAATCAAATTTTTCAATGTAAATAGATGCATTTATTAAAATTTACTTTAATTTTTTATTAATTACATATTTGAAGTAAATGAAATACATCAGGAAATATTAAATTTTTACAGAGAAGTCTCTTTGGGTACACTAGAATATACAAACTTCTAAAATGTATATGGATTTATTTAAGCTGATAGAACTATTCTATTGTGTTTTTTGTTAATTATAGTTTTAGTAGCATCTCTTTAACCTCCACATTTCTCAATCATATGGGTTTGTTAGTTAATATTTATTTTGTAAATCCCAAGGACTTTTGGCAGTTACCTGTTATAAAGCCCTTACAAATGCCATGAACTTCACTAGACTGATTTTAGGAGCTCATAGAACATGCCATTATCTTGGATTGTTTCTAAATTTGGAATTCAATCTACTTATAAAATTGTATTCTAGAGCAAATGTTAATTATTTTTAGAGTTAATTAGTACAGAAATGGGAAAAGGAACATGCTGAGCCCTTTGTGATTTAGATGTGCCCTTTATATAAAACAAGACTACCATGTGAAAAGGAATTGAAATTTCAAACTTCCACGTTTTTAATGTGGGCAAGTTTATGATTATTTTGTATTTTTTTTTGAGGTAGCTTTATGATATTTTGGATTATTGTAGCATGATTATTTATTTCATGCATTTGAACACACCGGTTAGCTAATATAATGTTTTTACAAATCACAGTTTCTTAATAAAGTGGTCATTTTTTGAAGCCCCAAGTCATGAAAACCAGTGCTTTTTCCACTCCTCCTGGTGCTGTGCTGAACTAAGCTGGGTTTGGAATTTTCAGGAACTTCTGTGGTACAAGTTGCAGCTACCGACGCGGATGACCCTTCCTACGGGAACAGTGCCCGAGTCATTTACAGCATCCTTCAAGGGCAGCCCTACTTCTCGGTGGAGCCTGAAACAGGTCAGGACTATCACTTCAGTATCTGCCGCTATACAAATCTGCATGGTGTTGCAAGTATTAAGGTCCTAGGAGAACAAAAACCAATCCAGAATATTTGGCATCAGAAGCACTTTTGTATTCCCAGTACTTGGAAGGCAGAAGTAAGGAAACACTTGGGCAAGCTGGCTAGATGGACTAGCCAATAGGAAAGCTCTGGGTTCCAGTAAGATGTCCTCTCACAATAAATAAAATGGTGAATGATAGAGGAAGACAGCCAAAGTCAAATTCTCTCTCTCTCTCTCTCTCTCTCTCTCTCTCTCTCTCTCTCTCTCTCTCTCTCTGTCTCTCTGTCTCTGTCTCTCACACACACACACGTCAAACACTGACACATATGCCTACATACTTATGAACACATGCATACATGCAAACACAGCACATACATACACAAAAAGAAAGAATTGAAAAAAACTGAACCATAACCCTTAGAAATGTGACTATTTTTTACAAAACTCAAAGCAAAATTAATTAAACTAGCTAATGGAAATATAATGTTTTAGTTTATATATACAGGTCATGCTCCACAGCAGTACGGTGTCATTAAATAGCAAACAACATAAAATTTAAAATATATATGGATTTGCTTATATAGATTTAAAACAAAATAAATCATAGTGCATGCATAAATGGATATATATGTATTCATATAGAATGATCACTTAAAATGTGTTATTTATCTATTTGAGAGATAGATAAAGAGGGATAGAGAGCAAAGAAGGGGCACTAGGGCCTCCAGGCACTGCAAACAAACTCCAGACGCATGTGCTACCTTGTGCATCTAGTTTGGGGATTTGAACCTGGATCCTTAGGCTTTTCCAGCAAGAACCTTAACCGCTAAGCAATCCATACAGCCCTAATGTTCTTTTAAAATCACTGAAAATCATACATGTGAGCTAAGCATATTCAAATAAAAATTGACAATCCAATGGTCGAATTTTCTCCAAGGTATCATCAGGACAGCTTTGCCAAACATGAACAGAGAAAACAGAGAACAATACCAGGTGGTCATCCAAGCCAAAGATATGGGTGGTCAGATGGGAGGCTTATCAGGAACCACCACAGTGAACATCACGTTGACAGATGTGAATGACAACCCGCCTCGCTTCCCTCAGAGTAAGTGCCCTTCCATGGTGTTTTCATAGCAAAGGATTTGGTGGGAAAAAAAAAAAAAAAAGATATTGTGAGCATTGTAACTTTAAATGCAAAGTGAGAGACAGGAGGCATGCATGCGAGTGTTCTCACTGCTAAACAGCCAAATCTTCACAGTGACATTTCATAGAGAAATGGGAGCCATGATGCTAAAACACCTTCATATGGGCACCTTGCCTCTGTAATCTGCTTAATTCAGCAAAAAGAAATATTTTATTTAAAAATAGTTGAAATTCATCATGAAAAAGAACATCTATGTTTGCAATTTAATAAAGCGGGTCCTAATTTGAAGGTGAAATTTAATAAAACATCTAATTTAACGAATTATAAAGGTTCTACCAAAAAGGGCTACATTGTAGAGCCTTATAGTTCACGTGACTTCCATTTTCTATTACTGTGTGTTAGCTCAGCCATCCTGGAACATTTTACACCCCTGGTTCACACCGAGATATATTTTGAAGTTTCACCATGCTGATTCCTAAAGTGGGATAATAAGAATTGGTTAAGTACCATTAACTCCTGACCAGTTGTTCATGTATACAACCTTTTTCCTTACCTCAGCTTTGTAGAATTCATGTATATTACATAGGATGGCATTGAGTTTCTGCACACAGCTAAGAGCCAACCAAGTTCCTTCTGCATTAAGTGATTCTGCATGTTACAATAGAACAAAGAGGATTTCAGGAGTCAGCCATAGAAACATGCTTGCATCACCTCTGATCTTAATTTTCATTAATTCCAGAACATTACCTTTGACATTGATTACCAACTTTAATTTTTAATTGGCTTAAATATCTTTATGATAAAGTAAAATGTAAACTGTCAGAGATTGTAACTGTCTGGTGCCAAAGACCACTACTCAGAGTGACTTTTAGTCTTTCACTGTATTACTGAATTTATCTTGTTTGTTTGTGTGTGTAGTTGTGTCTGGGTGTGTGTGGGCGTGGAATGTGTGAGGTATGCACGTAGGCGTGCCCCTGTGTTGTCTCACACTCTTGCCTCCTCAGTGACATGAGGGTCTTTTGCCTGCAGTGGCTGGAGTGGAAGGTAGCTTCTCTGCTCTGTCTTGTATTTGACCCAGAGGCTCATTTTACTGATTCCAGAACTAGAGAGGCTCTCGTGAGTTCCTACCCCCCTGTGAAACTGGGATAACAGGCATGACTAGCCATGCTCAGCTCTTCTACCTGGGTCTAGAGATGTAAACTCAGGTACGCTCAGGCCTCTTTAAGCACTCCAGCTTGTGCAGGAAACAAACTGAACTGCTGAGCCATCTCTCCAGTCCTGTGTCCTCTAATTTTAACAATACTTTACTTGTCTTCAGTCTAAATCTGCTTATTAGTGGGGCATGATGTGGATTAATTTGCTTAGAATTGTGTATGTGTAATAATTATAAAATTTTGAGCGAACTGTACCTGTGTATATACAACAAATTAATTTTAGATGTGTCCATGTCAAGTAGTCCTGCTGTTTATCTGCCCTTTAACACATGAACAAAGACACCCGTATGTATGTATGTATGTGTGTGTATATATATATATATATATATATATATATATATATATATATATATATATATATATATATATTTAAAATAATCATCTTTCAAGTTCAAGTTATCTGTGTCATTTGACAAGGAAAAGAAAGCTAATGGTAGCCATATGTAAAAATAAAAATGGGGACACAGTTTAATACAATTCATTATTAGAACTCATTAATACAACTCATGACATCAGGGTTATGATCTCCATTCAGCAAATGATCTAGGGTTAAAAACACCAGTGTCAAATTGTTAATAGTGATAGAAATGTGGTGGCATCAATATCTAACTCTAGATTTATGACACAATAGATTTCAAGAATTTTTAACCTATATCTCATCTTGTTACTTGAAATTATAGATGAAAACTAATGTACAGATTATTTCCTAACTTTTATTCTATGTTATGAATATTTGAAATCCCAACTGACTATAGGGAATACTCAGTCAGCACAACATAAGTCATCTAGTATTTGGCAACCTACTGTTTTATTTAATTAATTTAGTTATTTACATGCAGAGAAAGAGACAGGAGAGAGACAGAGAATGGGTGTGAGAGGGCCTATAGCTGCATCAAATGGACTCCATATGCATGTGCTACTTTATGCATCTGGCTTTAAGTGGGTACTGGGGAATCAAACTCTGGTCGTTAGGCTTTGTAGGCAAACACCTTAACCACTGAGCAATCTCTCCACACCTATTTTTTAAAATATTTTATTTATTTGTTTATTTGAAAGCGAGAGGAAGAGAAAGAGGCTGATAGGATGGGTGATCCAGGGTCTCCAGCCACTGAAAATGAACTCCGGATGCATATGGTGCCTTCTGCACCTGGCTTATGTGCATACTGGAGAATTGCACCTGGATCCTTAGGGTGCACAGGCAAATGCCTAGAATGCTATGCCATCTTTTCAGCCCTTGGCAACCCAGTTTTAGGGTCTAAAATCATTATATTAGACATCTGTTGCTTAGAGGAAGTTCTCTTCATGAGTGTTTTCATATTTAGCATGTTACTGAAACTTCACGACTAACTTATGTAGACCTGGGATGATGGTGGTGATGATGATGATGATGGTTGAGATACTTAATACAAAAAAGAAACAGAGAGTTAATATTGCCTGATAGAAATATCATGTAAGCTGAACTTTGTGACTTAGGAGGACACTTAAATTTTCTGTCAGGCATATTAACTATTAATAAGACTATTTAAATATACATATTTAATTAAATATTAATTTTTTTAAAGTAAACAATGAAAAACCTACTTAAATAGTTTAAATTATCTTCAGTCTGAGTCTTACATCAGGTATGTTTGGCTTTCATTAAATCTCATGTTAGATTAACTGCATTTCCAGGTGGCTTCTCGAGAGTTAGAGGCTTGCATCATGGTTTCTGTGTTGGATAGCTCAGAAGGGGACCCAACACAAGTCTCAGTGATCTAATTTACCTGGTTACTTAACTGACCTCTTTGTTTTTCACTGTCACCAGTGACTCTAGTAGATGGTGTATACTTCACGGAATGATAGAGTAAACCTACATAATTTCATGTTTGAAGCATGGACTAAATAGATTACATATATATATATATATATATATATATATATATATATATATATATATATATATATATATATATATGTTGGTTTGTGATAGTCCTGTTCTGTCATTATTAATTATAAAAGCAAGGTCAGAGTTTAAACTTCCTGGTTGACTGACCCCGAGTCAGTGTTTCTCAAGAGGCTGCACAAAAGTCTTTGTCATTTAGAGGGGAGGAGTCTTGTTTGTCATTTATTTTATTCTGAGGTTTTATCACAGTGCTCTGACTTAGTGATAATTCCATTGATGATGTGTCAAGACCTCTTCGCTGGGGTTAATTGGTGGAAACTGCCAGCCTCCAGTGGAGGGAGTAAGGAAGCCTCTGGGCATGCTCAGTTCAAATGATGAGGAGTTGCTGGGTGACCTTTGCAAGAGTTTCCAGGTTGAGAATTTTAGTTTTAGTATATGAAGAACTTTTCACAGGAAATTACAAATTCGTGTATGCAGAACTATTACTTTATGAATTCTTGAATAACTTCAGAAACTAAAAATGTCCGAAATTGGGCATTGTAACTTCTCCAGGCCTCAGTTCCATCACATATATTAGTTACTTCTCATGATGTCATGTAGGTATCTTCAGTAGACACTGTAACACAAAACAGATTCTCAGTGCACAGAAATGTTTCCCCCCCCTTTTTTTTCATGTAGTGAGTTATGTCACATGCTCCTATTTTAAGTTTTTTTCTATGTTCTGATGCCAAACTGCGATTCTTTTGTGTAAATTGGAGATGGAATTCAAAAACCTGAAGCCTAAAAAGCTTCTTAACCATGAGAACAGCAATAGCCCGTGCAGATGGCTCTTGTAGCAATTCATCCTACCATCAGTGAGGCCAGCAGGGCAGATTTTTTTTGTTGTTTCTTTTTTTCTCCTACAAGTGAGAAAGCACTCAATGGCCCTTGAATGTTAAGTTGTGCCTCACTGTGCTAAAGTTACAAAACTGTTGGACATCCACACCTGCATCCTTCAACTTGTCATTCACATTTGAGCATGTTAGGTCTGTTTATCTCATGTCCTTCATTCTTTCCCTAAAATCTTAAATTTCAAGGAAGGTTTACATTAAATGGTAAAATCCTTATATCTGTAGGAGGCAGATAAAATCATATGGAGCAATGACAATGACTTTATACATGAAATGCACATATTTGTAAAGTGTTACAATGCTCAGTAAGTCCAGAATCAGTAAGTAGGGACTGAACTCTGCGCAAGGCAGGCGGTTCTTGTGCCAGTATAGCATCCTCACTTTAACGCCACCAGCAAGGCTGGGTGCTATGCTTCTCTCGTCCACTTAAATGGGCATCAGAATGCAAAATTCAGTCCTAAAGAATAAGTTTACCTAGCAATTGGCAGGTGTTCAGGTTTCAACCCAACTGTTTAGTGCCTAGAGCCCAGCTCTCCTATTTTGAAAGGAACTGTATGTGTCAGGGCAGCCACAGGGTTCCAGAAGAAAAAGGAAACAGCATCTCAGACTGAGATGAAAAGTACGAGCTGTCTCACAGCAGACTGTGAAAGCTGCCAAATAATTCAAAAAGACCACCACTCTCCATTTTTACAGGGACCATAGAGACAGAAACAAAATGGAACAGATGATTCTCACTCTATTTAAAGATGGATACTGGGTCCTAGGAGGGTCAGCCGTCACACAACCAGGCTCATGTTTACTCAGAACTGGATGACAGAGACACTTTGCACACATATTACATTGCCAAGTCCAATAGCATATATATGGATGCAATACCAGCTTAGGATTTTATAAGGCAGTCTATGAATTTTACACAAAAGATCTCTCACTGTATGATTGAGAAATTACTTTGTTTTGGGAATACCATATCAAATTCATGAGAGTTTGATGTTTATCATGTAAATGTTTATATCTAACCACAGAGGGAATTACTTGCACTCTGCTCCATTTTCCTGCAAATTATTGAGAACAGTAATAAAATCGGGTTTTTTTTTCACCATTTTATTGTTAGTTTAGGTTTGAAAGATAATGTAAAATGTCTCATTTATAGTGGCTTTAATTTAGATCACCCATCAATGACAGAAGATCTTTGGGTGCTGAAATTAACATATCAAACCTCTTATTCCTGAAGTCTTTCAAATACACACACACACACACACACACACACACACACACACACACACACACACACACATCCTTCACATTATACGTAAAGATAATAAGCCAATTCTCATTCTAGTGTCATTCAAACCTAAGCCAGGTATAACCCTCACGAATTGCTTGTGTGCTTGTTCTGTTTGAATATTATTGACTGACCTTAAACTATTATTTAGGAAACTAGTTTTCAATGTTTTATTTTCTCAAATTAAAAAAGAATAGCAGTATAAAATAATAGTACTGGGTATAGGGGCTGGAGAGATGGCTTACCGGTTAAGGCACTTGCCTGCAAAGCCAAAGGATCCAAGTTTGACTCCCCAGGACCCACGTAAAACAGATGCACAAGGTGGCACATGCATGTGGAGTTCGTTTGCAGTGGCTGGAGGCCCTGGTGCACCCATTTTCTCTCTCTCTCTCTATCTCTCAATTTAATAAATAAAAATAAAATATAAAAAATAGTACTATGCATTACTGTAGCATGTACTAAGTACTGTAAATTTCATTTATAATGTACAACATCAATATGAGCAGATGCCATAATTAACCAGCCCTTTAATGTGTCATACACTGGATTCTGTAAAACATTGTCACATCTTTCAATTATTCATTTTGCTTTTAAGTTGCAGGTGGAAGGCCTATGAAATTTGGCTTTAAATTCTATGCTTCTAAACAGTACACCAAAACAATTGATATATGAAAAAATAATAATTTTTACACTTTTTTTTATCCCACCTTGTGTTAAATCCAAGACTTCACGACTTTGATGATGCATGGGGTCAGTCTCATACAGAGCATTCTGGGTTGTTAAAATGTCCATAAATTTTCATATAAAACCAGCAAATCATGTTTTGGTGTTGGTGCTTTTGTGTTACTTGGAGAGGAAGAACACTGACATTGTCCCCGAGTTCCACAGATTGCTTGGGCAGATAAGTAAGTTTGCACGAGACAAGGTCTTTCAAGGAGAGTCCACAGAGTAAACATAGGGATTTGAAGCACGCAGACTTGTGAGCTGTGAGACCAACACAATCCCCGCCTAGGACAAGAGAGATTTGATTTAATAAATGCTGATTTTCACTTTGTAAATAGAGTCAACCTCTCCTCTACTGGGGATGACAAGGTAATGTGAGCCCCAGGCTGATCTGCATATTTTAAAGTTATCAAGCTTTTTTAGCTTGAGCAACTGGCAGGTGTGTCCCAAGGAAGATGCTTCAACATGAGAAATAAAGAAATTAAATTCAATATGTCTTCTATTTTCTTCCCAGTTTTATATGGAATATATATGCCACTTGTTTTTATTTTTTCTAATTTGCATTGACCACATTCAGTATATTTTTTACTATGAACACAAAAAAATCCTTTAATATTTGTTGCAATTTTCCTCTTTGTCCCAGTGCCTATATATTGTAAGCATTAAAAGGCAACAATTCAGGGGATGGAGAAATGGCTTAGCAGTTAAGGTGTTTGCCTGTGAAGTCAAAGGACCCAGGTTTGATGATTCCGCAGTACCCATGTAAGCCAGATGCACAAGGGGGTGCATGCATCTGGAGTTTATTTGCAGCCTATAGAGGCCCTGGCTCTCTCTCTCTCCTTGCAAATAATAAAATTAAAAAAAAATAAAAGCAACAGTTCTACTTCATTTGTTTATTTCATAAATAATTTTTAAAATCTTACTATGCAACAAGATTTGTGTTAGGAAATTTTAACAAATTATTATAACCCTAAATTAGAAAATAAGATATAGGATACATCCAGTAACAATTTGCCCTCTGATAGTGTATTCAAACAATCTCCTCTCTCTTTTTTTTTTATTTTTTTTAAATTTTTTTTTTTTTGTTCATTATTTATTTATTTATTTGAGAGCGACAGACATTGAGAGAAAGACAGATAGAGGGAGAGAGAGAATGGGCGCGCCAGGGCTTCCAGCCTCTGCAAACGAACTCCAGACGCATGCGCCCCCTTGTGCATCTGGCTAACGTGGGACCTGGGGAACCGAGCCTTGAACCGGGGTCCTTAGGCTTCACAGGCAAGCGCTTAACCACTAAGCCATCTCTCCAGCCCTCCTCTCTCTTTTTCTCCGTCCTTCTCTGTCCCTCTTTTTCTCTGCCTCCCCCCTTCTATCCTCTCATATGTGTGCATAAGCATACACAGATGCTTATTTCTTTAATAGTTTCTGCTCCAAACACTCCCTCACTGTTTTCTTGCTACTTTTTCAAAAGAAGATATTTATTTATTTATTTGCAAGTAGGGAAGGATAGAAGAAAGACGGACAGTGAGAATGGGGGTGCCAGAGCCTCTAGCCACTGTAAACTAACTCTAGAAACCTACATCATGTTGTTCATCTGGCTTTACATGGTTACTGGGGAGTTGAGGCCAGGTTGTTATGTTTTGCAGACAAGTGCCTTAACTGCTTAGCCATTTCTCCAGCCATCTTTCTGCTTTTTGATATGTAGTGTTTGTATACATAAAAGTAAATAATTTTAGCCACACCTAAACCTGCGTGAAAGAACATGTGCAGATTCTTAAGTAGAGGTTAATGAAATAAGATAAATGCTAATTGTCCATTAGAATCTATATTACAAAGTATTCTTTTCAGATACAAGGGGATAATAGAAGATGATATTAGTTGAAATTCCTAACATAAATCCAGCAAGAAATGCAAGATATATTGATGCATATTTGGTCTAGAATGACTGTGGTAGTTTGAATAGATGGCCCCCAATATATTAGTGTTTATTCCCTTGCAGTTTGCATATGCAGCCACCTGGCTGGAGGAACTCTCACTGGGCAGATCTTAAGGTGTGGTGGTTGCTTTGAGATTCCAAGGTAAAGATATAGATATGCAAAGTGCCTAGCAGAAGTTCCTGAAGTGTGCTGTGTGGCTTTTGGCTCCTGCTCCTTTCTCTCTCTCTCTCTCTCCCTCCCCCCCCCCTCCCTCTCTCTCCCTCTCTCTCTCTCTCTCTCTCTCTCTCTCTCTCTCTCTCTCTCTCTCTCTCTCTCTCTCTCTCTTTCTTCTTGGACCTGTCAAGACAGGCCAGCTTCTTATACCATTATGGAACTTCCCCTGGATCTGTAAGCTTCAATAAATCCCTTCCTCCATAACTGTGCCTTGTCTGGAAGTTTATCTCAGCAAACCTGAAGCTGCCTGCTACAATGACATCACAACAAATAAGGGTGTTTTTCAGTTTTAGGGTTCTAACTTGGCATGACTGGACCTCGTAGTACCAGTCGATATTATGAAAAAATAATATGGTGGTGTAGGTTGTGTTAGATTCATGGAGAGGAACAGGTATGAAGACAAAATCATATATATGTTTTCCAGGATAGATTTCAAAATTTGTTTCAGACACAGGTTTTTTTTTTGTTGTTGTTGTTTTGGTTTTTTTGTTTGCTTGTTTGTTTTTTAGTTTGAGGAAATTTTTATGGTAACAATGGCATACATTTCTTGGAAAGTGCAAGCATTGATGAGTCTGAGGTGATGCTGAGGGGAAGAGGAGATCCAAGTAGATGATTCACAGATATTGGATTTGAGAGATAAAAGGTAAATATAGCAATGACAAGATAACTAGTAGCCTTCTACACGAAAGTATTATTTTGGAAGAGAGGTGAAAAAAGGCGGGGGGGGGGGGGGAAGAAAGGAGGGGGAGATAGAGAAAGTAGAGGAAAGGAAAGAAAGCTCAACTTGTGCTGATTTTCTTATTTTTATCAAGATAATTTTAGAAGCTAGTGTAGAGTAAATACCTAATGGCTAGTGAAATACATGAATTTCAGCAGGTGCATAAATTGATATTTAAATGAACACCCATGTCAGAAATTAGCTGAAGTGTATAGGGTGACAGAAGCTGTGGGATAAAATGTTATAATTAGCCAAAATCATACAAAATCTACGTGTACAAATCATATAGATAAACTTCTTTAGAATGCCTCAGTCACTCCAGTGGAAAATTTGCCTTAGAAAACTGTATTAGCATTTTGCATTACAGGATTCAAAGTCACACTCTTTTGTGGCATCTTCTAAAATAAAATTGAGCAATACCCCTAGGCAGGTATTGATATAGAAATATGGATAAAAGCTTGGTATGCAACTATATTTAGGCTATGAGTTTTTTAATACTCTTAGAATTTAATGTGAATCACACTATAAAGAGACTTCATAGTAAGTTCATTGTATTAATATATTTATGAATAATGCATCTAAGGCTTATCTTAACCTCCTCCAATTTTATGTTCCTTTTATGTTTCTACTCATTAGTATTCTCTGTATTGATACCAATATACTTGCAGAAAATTTCAAAGAAATGTTATCAAAATAGATGCCTTGTACTCTGTGGATCAATGGTAGCTTATCTAAATGCTTCCTTACATTGCTTTCTCAAGGGCATAAACAGGAAACTTAGATATCCTGTGGCATTGCTTTTTGCTCTAATTTAACTTAAATGCCCAAAACAAGTTGGTGATCATGTCTCCAGTGCTTACAAATTTAGCTTCCTGTCTTTCCTCCCGTGAGGTCTTCAATTCCAAAGTTGGAGTCATTTGTCAGTCTCTAGTGTGACTTTCGATTCTCCTCTGCTGTCTCCTAAACACCCATTTAGCATTGTATAATTTCCTTAACTACTCTGCAGTTGCCCCTAAGGAGCTTTATCTTGTTTTTAATTTCTTCCTGTTAAGCTCATTAAAAAACATCTTTTCAACATTATACAATGGAATGGTTTATAAACGTGCATAATTGTGTCGTTTTTCTTAAAGCAAGTATTGTTTGGGATTATTTTGCAGTGCAGAGATGTTACAATAAGATTACACACAAAGCAAATAAAAAATTAAACTAATGTTAACTTATTTTATTGATTCATATATGTGGAGTATTTTTATATATCTTAACTGTGGAGAAGTTCTCTTATGCAAATGTGCATAGCAACAGAGGCAAAGAACAATGGGTAAAGGGAAATTATCTCTTTGAACCCCATCAATTTTTGTCAAAAAAAAACAAAACAAAACAAAACAGCAGCTATGAGTTGTTAAGCTCAAAAGGTGAATGCAAGGAATTTGCTAGTGTTCATCTCCAGGTTGATTTCTGGCATGGATTTGGCTGTCCTTAGTGGATTCTCCCACTCACATCTCTTGCTTTCCACCTCCTGGGTGTTTCCTCCCACGACTCACATTTGAATGGAGATGCCAATTAGTTCTAATTCTGGAACACAAGTCTGCAGTATGTTTAATGCTGTAATGCAAAGGCCCTATTCATCAAATGCATGGTAGAACAATTGACCTGGAATATCAATTTCAGATACTGAAAACCCTGAACTGCACAAAAATTGTTTGCCAACTTTGACAATGACAAATCAGGTGTGTGTGAGGGTGTCAGTAGCCGTCCGAAATGCACACACATAAACGTGCATGTTGCCGTCTAGGTTGCTTTGTTCTTAGGAAGCTGTCTTGGGAATATCCCCTCAGTTGGTACTTGCCTTGACACACTTATGCCTAGGTATTTAAGTGGATAACCAAATGACGAGCATGCTTACTGGGAAGCAATATTTATCTGCCCAACACATTAAAAGAGAAACATGATTCAACCTGACACCTGGGAATGAATTCAAAACAGCAATAAATTGAAATGATAGGAAATCCTGCCACATAATTAAAGCTCTCATCAACTGTAAGATAAAAAAAAAAAATCGCATGCAAGTAGCTGTCGTCAAAGGAAAATGAAACTGGAGTGGTGACAGTGTTCCGCACCCTTGCTTCCTCGGTGTGCTCTGGAAACCCCTGCCT
Source organism: Jaculus jaculus (assembly GCF_020740685.1). NCBI lineage: Eukaryota > Metazoa > Chordata > Mammalia > Rodentia > Dipodidae > Jaculus > Jaculus jaculus. The sequence goes on from NC_059114.1 coordinate 80,594,775, forward strand.
CCTGTCCTGTACCCCTGCTGTCTGTCCCACATGGTAAATGCCCTAGAACAGAGAACAGGCTGGCTCTCAGTGGAAACAACTGTGGTCTGCTTGACGCACTGGAGACCTGTATTCAGCATGCAATACCGAGAAAGAAATAGCAAAGTGTAAATGAATTACCCTTTCAGAGATTCAAAACATAAAAATGAGCCCTTTAACTTTAAAATCGACGAGATATATCTTTGTCCTAAAAATATGATTCCTGAGCATAAACGTAATTCTAAAGTAAGCTTAGCAGATTATCTGGATAATTCACTGTATAAACATGTCTTGGGGGGCTATAGGTAAGATGGTGGAGGGCCTGCCTAACATGCGCAAAGGTCCTGGAGTCTGTCATTAGCAGCACATTAAGTATGTTAAAGTGGGCATGGTTTTGCTCATCTGTGGCCTCAACACTAAGGAGGTGGTGACAGGTGCTAGACTGTGTCGTGAGTTCAAGGTTGTCATCAGGTACACAGCCTATGCAGTGAGTTCAAGGCCAGTCTGGGTTCCTACTGAAATGGTCATCGAATGTTATTTCATGAAAGTAGTGCTACCTTGTGAGCCCAGCATGTGTATGTTTTTATAAAACTATTTGTATTAGTGGTCAGAACTAAATCTATACTACTGTGATGAAAAAATTCAATCATCATACTTTTTTATGAAAAATAGACAACACTCTGGTTTGGAAATGTACATGAAAATAGAAAACACATGAATCTGCAGTTATCCATATATATATAGTGTTCAAAAAATCCCAGGGAGAAGAATTAATAATCAATGTAATTGTATCAATAGGCTTTTTAGAAAGTCAAGGTCTAAATGTGAACCAATGAAACATTCAATATCCTATCCATGTCTCAGAAGACCATGAAAATTAGCATGAGTAATATTACTGTTCTCAAATTAAAATCATCATTAATTGATATTGTCTGCACTAATCAAGAAATTGAATGAGTTGAAAACAATTTTTAATCCTTGGCCAGAGATAAAATGGCAAATTAAATAACAAACATACTTTTAGATTTCAGAATCTAAGCATATGTCTAAGAATACAGATCAAGCAATTGCCAAAAAAAAAAAAAAAAAAAAAAAAAGTCCAAGCTAAAAATAAAAAGTAGAACAAATTCCCAGAGATAATACTGCTAGTGAAATCTATATGACAGGAAAATTAATGGAACAAAGAAGTCTGTCTCCATCTACCCAATGAATTTTTTTTTTCCCAAAACCTAACACCATAAGAAAATGTTGAAGTTTTACAATCATTGTTTTGCAATAATTATTCCTTAAATATTAAATGAAAAAAAAAATATATACCAGGCTTTTAGATTTCCTCATTCAAAACTCAAATCTTCACATAAGACAGCCTTAAACTCTGTATGTCTCCGTTGGGGAGGTCGTCAGTGGCAGTTCTCCGCAGCTTGCACCTTTGTCACGTGTCCCGCTCTTGCGCTGAACCGCGGGCACAGCTGCTCACGCTGCATTTCTGAGCAGCGTGGCTGCTTGTTGCTTCAGTCTGGCATGTCCCAGATTTCAGTTTTCGTGTCATCCGTCTTACCTCTGCAGCACAGCCTGACACGGTTCCAGCCAGGAAAACTCGTTGTTAAATTTTCTCTTCTTTAGGTAATTTGCATCTCCAACATTCTTGCTTTGTAGACAAGGCGTCATGCCCAGTGTTGTGCGCCACTATCTCTTGACTGAACCCTTCGTCTTCCTGAGATGACTTCTGCCCAAGGTTCCTTTCAAAGACCAAGAGGAATTGGCTGATTACGAAACTATCTTCCAGGGGGATCCAAATTTAATTAATGTGGTGAATAGTGTAAGCATTCAAAATAATTTCATCACCCAATATCCCTGACATGGCAAGGTCATTTTTTAAGTTTTTGTTAGAAAGTCTACTGGCATGTTAATCAACTCCCTTGTGTTGAATACTCAAAATTGTATGTCAGTTTTATTTATCATCTAGCTGATAAATCTACAATAAACTTAGTTATCATCTAACTGATCTTACTAGCTGATGTTAATTTTCCATTTAATCCTTGCATTAGTTCTACCTTCAGTGGTTTTATTTTTAATACTGTTACTATTGTGGACATATATCAATAAGTCTTCCATACACAATTATCTTATCATGTGAGTGTTTATGGCAGTCTTCACTTCTTGTTTCTATCTTTGTTTATGGTTTATAAGGATATCATTATATTATATATTGTATATATATTTATAATTTTCACAAATTTAGTTATGCCATATAATCATATATGCCTATTATTCACTTGCTAACTGTAGCTCACACTTTCCATTTTATATTATGCTAATATGTGTGAATATATACTGGTTTATTTATTCCTGACTTGGTTTCACAGGTGCATCCAGTAGCTTTGTTTTCCTCTTACAAGCAATAATTTTATGTTACATTTCTGCACTTGAATCTTTACAAACGTTGATGCTCTCTTAATCTAGTATTTCTTCACAATAGCTTGCCTTATTTTTTTTTCTCTTTCTTACTTTCTTAGGTTGAATTGTATCTTTTTACTGCCCAAAATATGACCTTATTGTTAATATATAACATAGAGAGAAGCTAGTTAAAACAGTATCTAGTTAAGGCCTTAGTTTATCCGGTTGTTTTTAACACAGGCACTTAGAGGCAGAGACGAGACACTTGCAGAGTACAAGTGATAGAAAGAAATTTTTTTTTTTTCACATCAGCCTCAGGAAATCCATAGTGTTCTTAAATCATTGTGCCAAATTTAATTTCTATAAGTTTGCATAGAACTTTCTATTTTATAATATATTTTTAATGTTTGGTATTCTCAGACTAAATTTTCATTCATCAATAGTATAAAAAAGGATCATGGTCTTATTTTGTATTTTCTTGGTTCGGATACAGTGTATTTTTCTCTATCTTTCTGGTTTCTGCCAGTATAAGTAGTGATTTTCTATGATTAACCTAATGTTTCTATTGGGTTATCTATTTTTTTGTTAATCCTTACAGATAAACAAATAATACAGGTACTAAAGCTAATTTTTTTTAATTTATAACAGGTTTTTCTTTCTGTAGATTCTCTTTTGCTCATAGAAATTTTTGAATAAAGATTATTTACTAACTTTGTTAATGAATTTGATATTGTTGTGAACAAATATCTAAGCAGAAACAATGTAAGGCTTTCCTTTTGCCTGTAATTTGAAGGGGAATTTTCAAGACAGGGACAGCAGGGAGACTGGAGCAGAAGAGCTGGTCACATTCCAGTGAGGCCAGGAAGCGGTTCAAGAACAGGAAATGGGGCCAGGCTATGACCCTCACAGCCTGCCCCAGGGAACCCATTTCCACCACCAAGGTTCCACCTCCTAATGGTTCCACAGCCCTCCCATTCCACACCAGCAGCTGGGGTGTAAGTGCTCAAACCCATGAGTCTATTGGGAGGATTTGGCACTAAAACAAAATATCAACCTTTCATTTCATCAAGTTTTATTTATTTATTTTTTTGTTTGTTTTTTCGACGTAGGGTCTCACTCTAGTCCAGGCTGACCTGGAACTCACTCTGTATTCTCAGGGTGGCCTCAAACTCACAGTGATCCTCCTACCTCTGTCTTCCCAGTGCTGGGATTAAAGGTGTGCGCCTCTAAGCCAGGCTCATTTCATCAAGTTTGAACCACTTCTTTGGTTGGATAAGATTTTCATGACTGTAAATCAGTAGTTTATGGCCTGCAATTGTTTTTAAGTAACAAGGTTTTGGAAACGCATTTGTTTAGAGCTGGTATTAAAAAAATGTTATTGTAACCAAAATGATATAGACTCAGGATTTTTTAACTAAAATTGTACATATGTGTACCTGTATATTTATAGACATGTATTCATATATGTATGTATATATGTGTGTATGTACTTATATAGGTGTGTGTATTTTAATATGTGTGTATTGAATATGTACAGGTATATATTTAAATGTACACATTTATATATATACACATCTACATATCTCTAATGCTTTTGACATCAACTATATCTTAAAATTTTTGGCTTGATCATTTTTCCCATTTTTATCATTTTACACATTTACAGCCGTATTTTCAAAGGGCTATGATGCATTTCTCCAGAGATGTTAATGCCCCTTAATGTTTGAAAGGCTCTTGAGGGAGAGAGATATGAGAGGCTGCAGAGAGGGGTTCTGCCAAGCGGTTTAAGTGCAGTTGTTTTCTTGTCAGACACAGATTCTATCTGAGGTAATTTTAGAATGTGCTTTAAAACTCTCTTATGATCTTTTGTGGGTGTGAAACTTGACATTTCTTTCTTTTTTATTTTTTTTTTTGTTTATTTGAGAGAAAGAAAGAGGGAGAGAGAGAGAGAGTGAGAGAGAGAGAGAGAGAGAATGGGCCACCAGGGCTTCTAGTCACTGCAGACAAACTCCAGATCCATGTGCCCCATGTATATCTGGCTTATGTGGCTCTTGGAGAATCGAACCGGGATCCTTTCACTTTACATGCAAATGCCTTAACCACTTAGCCATCCCTCCAGCCCTCTTTCTTTCTTTTTTAGTAAAAGCGTTCTATATCTGTTAAAAATATAGATGACCAAGTTTACCTGAGATCAGAGTATGAATTGAAATTTCTTCCAGAGGTAGTGCGTGTGGAGATTATTCCTTAAAACTCTTGTCATGCTTATTAGATTGTTTTGAGGAAGTATCTTAATCTGTAGCCGAGGCCAGGTGGCGAAACCCTAGGTAGCCCATCCTAAAATGTCCTCAATCTCATGACAATCTTCCTACTTCAGCTCAGTGAACGAATGCTTAGATGACAGGAATTAATCACAATATCTAAGTAGTCCTATTTTATTATGAAGATTTCCTGCAATTTGAAAAAAAAACTCTGAGATTTACCTTTTGGAACTATATCTTCATTGCTTAAAAAAGACATAAAAGGACTCATCATTTGTTTTATATAATGGCACATAACCTCAGGCAAATGGTAATCCAGTTGTCAGCATTTCAAGGTTCTCATCTGTCTTCAATTGGATGACTGTATTTTATACCTTCATATGTACATCTTTGTATAAGTCTAAGGCATTCATTATTTTTTTTCAGTTAAAATATTTGGCTAATGTAACAAGCCAGCATTTTGAAAAAAAAAAGTCTAATATGCTATATTCCATTTAACTTTTAGTTTGTCATTTATCAAATTCTGTACATATAAACTAGTAGAAGCAAGTTGATTTGTTTTAATTTTTTATCATTCCATTAATCTTTGATATTTCATTTAACTTCTGTTTCATGAAGACATTCTTGTCTCACTTTCACTGTAAGCACTCATATTCTACAAACCTCTAAGAAGTCTTAGACCAAATGAGTGTACTGCATGAGCTCAGTATTTGGTCAGCAGGAATGAGTTTCATATTAACGTCATCGAATTCCAGCCCATTTTCCACAACAGTTAAAACAAAATTGCACAACTGTTTTTCAGGCACAACTGTCCAAATAAAGATTTGTACTTATCTCTAATGTCACAGTGTTCCTATGCAAGTTTTTGTTCTGTTATCGTGTAAAATAAACCTGTCATTGAAAAATTCTTAAATATTGTGAGAAAAGTCATAGCAAGTGATAAAAATCTTTTGATGGATAGAGATATTGGACTTCTTAAAGATTGGTTAGCATGTTAAAAACAGCATGCATCTATTGAATTTAATTTATGTTAAAGACATCAAATTTATTGTTTCAAATATTATTATTTAACTTTCTTTTGTCCTGTTTTTGTACGTGTGTGTATCTATGATGTATATAAGTAATGTGTATGTTTGAGCATGTGTGGAGGGCAGAGGATAGCATTCCCGTATTAGCCCTTGCCTCCCCCTCGCTTTGAGACACGTCTTGTTTTCCTTGTTCAGTGGGTCACTGGTCAGGCTAAGGTGTCCATGGCGAACAATAGGAAGAGAGGCTCCAAGTGCTGTTTTATTTGGATGAGGGTATTTTCACGTATTTGGATAAGGTTGTCTTCAGTTAGTTGACTGCTGATTTCCTAATAAGGTGGCACTTGAGCAGTCAATTAAGTGCCATGAGCAAGGAAGACATCAAGATCCACAGGGCTAAGCAATTTCAAGGGGAAAAGGTGAGCAAAGGAAAAGAGAGGTGAAAGACAGTGACCAGGGCAGGACTCACGCACAGCTCCAGCGCCTCTGAGCCATGTTTTCAGATGAGTCACCTCTTCTGAGGCCTCTTTGTCATGGGAAAGCTTCTGGTCATTAAGACATAGCAATAACTTCTCATATTTAGTAAACCTCATGATAACTGTATGTGTGTAGTGGGGAAATAAGTCTGGATGAGAGGGACAGTGTCAGAAAAAGTATATAGAATGAGGAGGAAGTTCTATTTAAGGAAAAATATGAAAAGTTCAGTCTATTTAAAGAAAAAAAAAACATAAAAGGTCTTTTCCTAGAGATGACTGAAGGAAAATTTGGTAATAGAAATATTCACAGTCAATATCATGACAACATATGAAGTTGGAGCTTTGCTTTGTATGTATTAAGGAGAATTCCTTAAGGTTTCTGGGCAAGAAGGTGCTATAAAGAGATGTGAGCTTCCACTTAATTAATCCATCAGAAATCTGCACTTTGCAACCAGGTACTAAGCCATAAATCTCATTATGAGTGTAGGCAGCTCATGCTGGAAGCACAGTTTTGTATGGCAACATCTTAGATAAACTCTTGTTTAGCTCTGAAATAAAACAAAGTTGGTCATAATTCCATGTATTTGAATATGATTATTTTTTTTTGCTTTGGCACTGTGAAGGGCATCTTTATATTTTTCCATAGTCTATCCTGCTGATATGTTGTCACAAGCACAGATAGGACCCTTATACTTGATGGGTGAAATTATGGTGTTTTGAAATGTTTTTTTCTGAAGCTAAAATTAGAGCCATGATGAAATGTAATGTAGTAAAATACTGCATAGAAATACTCACTTCATAACAAGATTTGTGGTTATTGAATACACACATAGGTATCCATCTACACTCAAATCAGATCTGTGTAAATGAAAAAAGAAATGTAGCTAATTTGCCAAACCAGAATCTCTGATATTGTTAAAAGTTGATAATATTCATAATTACATACAGATCCAGATCTGTACTCTCGAAGTTCAGCATTTTCCTCTGAGATTTTAATGTTCTTTTTAATAAGTTTATTCAAAAATCTTGATAAGTCAATATATATCACAGTTTATATATATATATATATATATATTATATATATATAATATATATATAATTATATATATAATATATATATATATAATTCTTTGATGGTCATTGTACTTTTGAATGTTGTACTCATTCTATTGAAGTTTCTATCCATCTGTCCACCCATAAATAAGTATTCCCATCTGTCTGTCTGTCTATCTATATATCTATCTGCATATTCAGATATGTCTTTGTTCTTTACAGACACTATCCATCTCCGGGTTCTCGAATCCTCCCCCGTGGGCACAGCTGTTGGAAGTGTAAAAGCGAATGATGCTGACATTGGGAAAAATGCTGAAGTCGAATACCGAATTATTGATGGTGATGGGACAGATATGTTTGACATAATAACTGAGAAAGACACGCAGGAAGGCATCATCACTGTGAAAAAGGTGCACAGTGTCACCATAAATCAGCATCTAAATGTTTAGAAAATACACATTCCATTACTTACCATGGCTCTTCCTAATCCACATTTGTAACATAGAATATATATGACTGTGAAGTCAAAAAGCTCCTTAGACATTGTGGCTCCATGTTCCTCTGGTTTGCATGTGAAACCTGAGGGTTTTTTTTTTTTTTAAAGCTAGTTAATTTATGTTTAATTATGTTTTTGATCTGTGTTAATAAATATCTGCCCAAAAACATTTTTCTAAAGAACAGTTGATAACTATGATTAGAATATTCCAGCACAGTCGGATGCATAAAAATAGCATGCTATCCAGATGTAAGAACCAGTCATTAAAGTTGCTAATAAAACAGACAGGATGGATTGGGACATAACTTAATCACTCACATTTTCCCTTCTGCTACATAAATTAAACTTTTCTGCTAACATATGTTCAGTGACAGAATTTAAAGGTAACCATTTTTATTGTAGTCAATGGAATTGTTATCTGAAAAAAATAAAATATTTATATATAGGTCTTAATGAAATGTCATGCATAATGCAACCATTGAGGCACTGGTTAACAATAGAACTGTCATGAGATGCCAGTGCGCGTGTTCAGTACATGAACATAGTTGGGAAATGTAGAGCGACCCACAAAGGGAAAGGCAGATTTCTCGTTATAATCAGGAAGTAGCAGGAGAGATAATGAGCCTTTTGATACTCAGACTAAGGAAGAAGATCGAGAAAATCTGAACCCACACTGTGTAATACTTTTCTTTTCTTATTACATAGGTATTTCCTCACTTTATATGTTTTATATTTTCTAATAAATATTAGAAGTTTTATATTATTATTCAAAAAATTATAAAACTTAGATAGTGTCATGAGCCCATTACATTGATGAAAATGCAACATAAACATTTAATGACTAAAGTAAAATAAATGAATTTTTGGCTAGAAAAATTGAACTGTAGCCCAAATCTCACATATACATGCCCACACAAGTATACAACTTACCAGGCCATTTTTCATTAGAAGGCATCACCCTTATGATAGAGGCATTTAGTATTCACCTGAATTTTGCAACAATTAAAATCTTATTTTTATATGCCAAAATAATATTAAAAAGGCACTTAAAACATAAATGGTACTTAGTACATTAAAATACCTTATTTTGAGCCAGGCCTGGTGGCACATGCCTTTATTCCCAGCACTCAGGAGGCAGAGGTAGGAGGAATGCCAGGAGTTCGAGTCCACCCTGTGACTACATAGTGAATTCCAGGTCATCCTGAGATAGAGTGAGACCCTACCTCGAAAAACCAAAAAGAATATATATATAAAAATTAGTGAACAACTTGATAAAGCTCAATCAAGATGCTAAAGTCCAGTATAAATTGGAGGGAAAAATCTTCTGGTTTTCCTCTAATCTGATGCTTGATGTCTGTATTCAGCCCCTTGACTATGAAAGCAGAAGGCTTTACACACTGAAGGTGGAGGCAGAGAACACACATGTGGATCCACGTTTCTATTACCTGGGGCCATTCAAAGACACAACGGTTGTGAAAATCTCCATAGAAGATGTGGATGAACCTCCTGTTTTCAGCAGATCTTCCTATCTCTTCGAGGTGCATGAAGATATTGAAGTGGGCACAATCATTGGCACTGTCATGGCAAGGGACCCAGATTCCACTGCCAGCCCCATAAGGTAACTATGTCCGTGTTTAACATTGATAAGAAAGAGAGATGTGATTCATGCAGAGAGCTGAGATTGTAATACAGCTGCTACAGTGGAGGACGCAAGAGTCTCTGTAAGTTCTGCAGAATTAGACGTGGATTGTCTGTGAATATTTTAGAGCAAGGAATGCACAAACTTTATGGTTTTCATGTTATCACCATGTTTTAGGTTAAAACATAGCTAATTCCATCTGTTTGCCTCTGATGTGTTTGTTATTCTAAGTACTTATGCAGATCCCAGATATGTTGTTGACTGTATTTAGAGTGCAATCAAATTGTTCTATATGCATCTTTGAATTACTGAATGATATGTGAGGTAGAGAAGTGTAAGCAGAAGAATAATTATAATGTTGCCATGCAGATAAATTATGATTTTAGAACCTCTGATTATACTTCAGCCATCACAGATATGAACTTTTTCTGTTTCATTCTTGACACTTGTCTCTATGGCTGGTTTTAAAAGTATTTCCAAAACATATTGCAGTACTGGAGAAAGACAAGAACACTTCAGTGCTGCTTTGCTTGTGTTTCCAGTGGAAATCCTCAAACAGACAAATGTGAAAGGCACACAAAAATGAGAAAGGCTCAACATTTTCAATGGCATTTGCCGTAATAGATTAAGGAAACCTGGTATCTACATTCAGTGCTAATCATTGAAATGAATATTTAATATGTTAGCTTATCACGTGGGTTTGAATTTCATTTGTCTACTTGCTTCTCAGGAAGCTGATTTTGCTTTCATGTGAATGAGTCATATGTGAGTTCCGAGGTTTGTGGTGGAGTTTCTGAGTGAAAATATGTGGCTCGATCCAACTTCGTGTTACTCAGAACCTTTAGTTTCTTATGTCCTGGGGCTCAAGATAGACTCAAGTTAAAAATTCTATAGGTGTAGTTTAATCACCTAATTTTATATAAATACACTTTGTTAATGTCCATGAACAGCCTTCTAGGTTACATACATACAGAGCTCCCATCTGCCAGCAGGGTTTCCAAATAAATGTCTCTTCTCTAATCATTCATCTTCACCTTAATTGCTTCATGCTACCAATTTCCTCTACCTCTCAATTTTTTAGTAACCTATGTGTGTGTTTAATTTTCTCCACAAAATTTTCTTGGCAGAGACCCTAACTGAAGCAGGTTATGTGTTGGGTTCTTGATTGGAAATGGTATTTTAGAAATTATGCATAAATGATTGATGTAATAAATGTAAGTCATATAGTATGGTTATAAAACAAATATATTTCTCAACAAAATGAAACAGATTGCTATTACACATAAAATCTGTGAAAATTTAAAAATTAATTAAAGCTTTCAATAAAGGTTCCAGCATACGGAATAGGATGATAGGATCCATTTGTATCTCCCATATGAAATAAAAGTTATGACAACAGAGTTCATGACGTGCTGGTGGAGATATGTTCTGGGTTTGAACTACTGGGATGCAGAAACACAAATAAATAGTCTTAGATGTTATCATTTGGATAGAATATGTAGGTGCATGTCTTATTTAGTTAATGAAATAAAATAGGAATATTTGTATAAGAAAAATAAGTAATAATATAAAGTCTGCCTTTTGTATTTCTGGATTTTTTTCATCTACTCACATCAATGGAAAATATTTGGGAAAAGATACTTTACTGAAAAGACATAGAACTTTCATGCTATTATTCCTTAAAAAGAAAACTATTTTCATGCCATATTATATAAGGTATAATAAGCAAAGTAAAAATAACTTAAAGTGTGCAAAAGGTTTTATGTACAATGAAAGTAAATGCTAAGTCAAGTTTATAAGGATTTTAAGCATCTGAGAAGTCTACAGAACCATTCCTTCAGTAGATGTCAAGAAAAAAATTATATATTCAAAGTGCTATAATTATTACTGCATTGTATTACAAGATGGCTTACATTAAATATGCCACATTTTTGTCATTTTTTAATTTTTTTGCAAAAATCAGTGTTTACTTAAGTATAATCTCAAAATGTTTTTGAAAAGGAAAATCAAATTTAATACATGATTTTCCAATAGGCAGTTGGAACAAATGCAATGAATCATATTTGAAACTGTTCTTTCTTTAAGGCATTGCCACACAATTTTCACAGTTTCTCTTGACTTCATTAAATTTGAAGACAAGATAGCACTGAGGAAAAAACCAAAAACATATAAAATGGATTTGGAAAAAAAATCAGTAATGCACAAGTGCAGGTATTTTGTGCTAATGTACACACTTGACCTGCATGGCATAGCTCTGCAGAAATGAGGCTCCTTTCCACTTGTTGACATACCAAGAAGTTCAGTGTGATTTTCTTTCATTTAGTAATACTTGCTTATCAGAGTCAGGTAGGGTTCTATTTTCCAAGGCATTCACAGTCTGCTACAGGAGAAGTTTCAACATGAGGGAATCATGTGAAGTTCATTGAGTGGCAGCTAGGGTAGAGTAATGGGTAGAGTGTGAAAGTGCTGAAGGCTAAGCAATTTTATATTTTACTTCTTGTTTTGCATGTATGATTAAGAAAATTTAAATATGATGTCATAAATGACAAGCAGGAGAAGCACAACGTGCTTTAGGTCAATAGAGGCAAACAGCTTCAACTGTAGGAAAATGTGGAAGTCTGTAAAAGTTACGTTAGGTTATCTTTCAATAGGAACTTGCCTTTTAATTAGCAGCTATTTCCAGTGTATGAGTTATAATAGATTACAATGATCTATTTTACTTGTTATAGTAAAACATATTTTGATAAAAAAAAAAAACAACTCAGATTCATTCCACTGGAATAAATGATTGATAAACCTTGGTACTGTGCCTTAAAGTGGCATGCAACAACTTATCTATCGATAACCATTCTATTGCAGAATACTTTATTTTCATACTTTGTTTAATTTTGTCATCTAAAAACCGTTTTCAAAAATTAATTGGAACAAGATAAGGTGAAAGACTTGTATATATTTCCTATTCCTAATCTAGTCCATACTGAGTGTCCTAAAAAATGTTTGCTATCAGATGGGATAATACATATCAAATTAGTAATTACATAGATCATTACTTAATCATACTGTATTAACTACTATGAAGGAAATGTAGGATATTAAGGCTATATAATAGGAGAGCTGGCCTAATTTTGACCATCAAGTCAGTTGTGCTGAGAAAAATATATTTTTTTAAATTTGTTTTCTTGATGTTTTGATGCATATGTGTTACATTTTGATCATATTTACCCCATACGACTCCCCTTTTCCTTCCCTCAATTTCATTGCACTCATTCGACTCATCATTTACCCACCCATGGCTATGCCACAGAAAAGAATGCCAGAATGCCTGTAGTTTAGGTCATTCACAAGGGAGACTGGCCTCTCAATCCCCCTCCCCGTCTATAACAGAATGTTTCCTGGCCCCATCACAGGCAGGGTGTTTGATGTTACCTGCCTCTGCTATGAGTTTATGGTGCAGTGGCCTTCATGTCTGGATACTGGAGTTCAATTGTACTCTATCCCATGCTCCATCTCTTGCATTTGATTTTCTCACTGCCCATCTTCAGTGTTGTTCCGCAAGTATTCAAGAGCATGACCTGTGTATCTTATTCAGGACTGAACACTCATCAACTATTTACTTTCAGCACCTCTGACTGGTTATGACTTTCTGTATTAATCTCCTCCCACTGAAACAAAGATTAGAAACATAAAGCTTTTCTGAACAGGGTTGAGTGTATGAGTAAACTACTCTGTAGATTTAAACATAAATATTTGGGGGATAATTTGACAACATATTGTTTTAGCAATATAGTAATAATAGGCTCTTCCCCAGGATACCTTCTCCCCAGTTGTGGGGTTTAGACCTGGATTACATTATCAGACATTTTGTTACACATATAATATGTTTTATATTGACCAATTCTAATTTTAAAAGGTTTTAAGGTGTATGTTTCATAATGATATAGTTAAGAATATAAAGATACATGGCTATCATGTATGAAGGTACAAAACTCTGTATATTGATGAAAGTAATATTGTCTCCAATATTCAAATTAAGAAAAAGACTGATCTACAAATATTGATCTTGTGTAATACACACCTTGTAGCAGTTTGATTATAACCCTTAATTACCAAGTAAATTTACATGATAATCCAAGTGCATCTAATACATACTTTCTGTTGGTGAAATAGATCAGTTTTTTGACTGCAATAAGAATTAGGCAATGTAATAAATAACAGACATTTGAAAGATTATCATGTGAATGCAAAACAAAGTACCAATTCATGATTTGAGTAAGAAGCATGTATCTGTGACAAACTATAAAGAAGTTTATTGTCTATATCAGGACTGTGTTTTTTCAGTAATTACTAATACTGTGTGCTCTTTGAATTTTGCCAGTTATTCCTGTAATCTATCAACGTCATTGCCTTGTATTTATCTTTACTGTTTTCAGATTTTCTTTGGATCGGCATACTGACCTTGACAGAATCTTTAACATACATTCTGGGAATGGATCACTTTACACATCAAAGCCACTAGACCGTGAACTATCTCAGTGGCACAATCTTACTGTTATAGCTGCTGAAATCAGTAAGATATGAATCATGCTTAATATTTATATATTATGTATATTTTTGCCTAATATGTTTTAACGTATTTGTAGGTTTTTAATTTGCATTAATATATGTCTTACTGCCAGCACAGATTTATTTCAATTTAATTTTAAATGGTTTCTCAAGTGTCAATAGCTTTATTCTATCATTTCTTTTATTTCCACACTAAGGTATTTCCAGAGAAGTAAAAAGGTTACCTCTATTCTCTTAGCTTTACAGAGTCTGAAAATTGGATTAACATTAAGACAAATTGGAGAACGGCATACACATTTATTATGTTTATGTAGCAGGGGAAACTTCACAAGTGAGTGAAGCCCTCACAATTGGCATCACCTAAATGTCCTTATGCTATGATGAGTAAAGAGAGGTAACAGAAAAAATAACTGTTTTCACATATATAAATACATACATACATAATACTTACATACAACTTCATACATATTATATGATGTACATGCATATGTGTATGTATTTGTTCACAATTTTCTTGGCTTCAGTGTCCTGGCCAGGAATATGAATAATGCTATTCTACCATGTTTTGGGAATCTATCAGGGTATGAGAAGGTATCCTCCATATAAGGGTCCTGTTTCCTGATTGATGAAGAAAGAAAGGTCAGATTGCCCCTATTGCACTTGTTTTTTTTTTTTTTTTTTTTTAAGTAACTTTGCAAAAAATAACCCTCATGGAGGATTGCATAACTTGGGGTGATATCTTCTGTCACCCACCTCTTAATGTTGGTCTCTGTCTAGCAGTTTCCTAGGACTTGTCATATTATTCATAGAATTGAACAAAGGTATGCAAGCACTAAAAGTGAAAATAACTTTATCATGAGCAAAGTGATAGTAAAGTTTGTAATACACTGTCAAAGGGAAAACAGGCCACATGAGTAGAACATTTGCAATGGTGCCAAAAAGTTGTTGGTGACTTCTCTTTACAGAAATAGTATGGGATGGATTAATTGCTAAGGTGTAGTTTGGATGGTGCTCTGTGTTGACTGAAAATTTGGGGTTATATAACATCTTCTCTCCTGCATATGCTCCTCCCCAGGATGCATCTAATTTAAACCATGCGCACTCACATCTTCCTATGCATGTGATGATAAATGTGATTTTTCCCTAAAAGTTCTTCTAAACAACTGATCTTACTTCCCTTAGTGTAAATGCACCCCATGTCAGCCCAAGCTAGGGGGTCCTGTGCCACTCTGTTATCAGTTATATTTAAGGACATATTTGCGTAGAAACTGATCACAAATGATGGTGGCAAGGGAGGCCAGACCCATTTCGTTGTTAGGAGTGGGGTATTCTTTATATATGCTATATATGCACATGTGGGTTGAAGGCGGCCAATGAGATGCTAAGAGCATTGTTGGGAAAGGGTGTGTTTGCTGCCAAAGTTGACCAGTGTCAAGAATTGCTAAGCTACTTATATATGCTTTAATTCCTCACTTCAGTATCTAAAAACCTGCATTTCTTATGGACTAATGAAAGTAAGTTAGAACTGGGAAATAAATATATTCTTATTTAATTAATATATTGAAGCATTCAGTGAATTAGGAACTATGGCACGGGTTAAATAATATAATTTAATTCTAGCAATCATATCGGTATTATTTCTCTTTTACAGATGAGAAATATCAAGAGATATGTTGATATAAGTAGGTAACATCAGACAGGATTTTCACCATCGTTTGTGACTTCCATTTATTAAAATGATTACTAAGGAGCCAGGGGTGATTAATAACATAAATCTTTAATCTTAGTACTTGGGAAGCTGAGGCAGGGCAATTTCAAATTCCAGACGAGTCTGAAGTATATAACCTGCTTCATAGTGACAGCATTACCAAAATTCCACAAAGCAAAGGAAAAAAGTTAAGAAATTTCACTTGGGAGGCTGGAGAAATGGCTTAGCAGTTAAACACTTGCCTGTGAAGCCTAAGGACCCCGGTTTGAGGATCAATTCTCTAGGACCCACGTAAGCCAGATGCACAAGGGGGCGCACACATCTGAAGTTCGTTTGCAGGGGCTGGAAGCCCTGGCACGCCCATTCTCTCTCTCTCTCACTCTCTATCTGCCTCTTTCTCTCTCTGTCTGTCACTCTCAAATAAATAAATAAAACAAAAATTTAAAAAAAAAAAAAGAAATTTCACTTGGTAATGGTAGAGCCTTCAACCAGTTGGTTCGAGTGAGCTAGTCAATTCCCAAGTGCAGGGGCATGCATGCACGTTCCAGTCTCTGAGCCCTCAGTGAGCCATCTGTGGAGCAGAGCAGCCGAAGCTCTTCTGACCAGAAATGTTTGTGTGGAAGAACAAAGCCATGGTTAAAGAAAAAAAAAAAAAAAAATTACCCCACAGACTCTACGTCTGAAATACTGTGTCTATGCACAGGTATCAAAGCCAAATTATTTGAAGTACCATCGTGCATTAAAAAGACAAAGACTTGACTAACACAGTGTCTCAGAAGCATGGAACTATTGCATGCAGATCAGTTATTGGAAGCTACAAGTTAAATAATAGATTAAAGGGGTTGGAAACATGGCCCAGCAGCTAATGGCACTTTCTTGCAAGCCTGATAGCCCAGGTTTGATTTGTCAGTAACCATATAAATCCAACAGCATAAAGAGGCATGTGCATCTGGGTTTATTTGCAGTGGTAGTCGGCCCTAGCCTAGCCTGCTAATACTCTCTCTCTCTTCACCCTACCTTATCTTTTTCTCTCTTACATATACATTATCTCTCTCTCTCTCAAATAAAAAAGTAAAATATACTTAAAATTAAAATTTTAAATATATTTTAAATTTAAAATAAGAAATATTTGAAATATATTTAAAAAGTAATAGATTGAGATTTCACAATCACTTTGGCTTTGACCTATAGATTAACCCCTAAAAGACCCAGCTATATACAGACCAATATAAATGGCAATGCCTTTTAAGTCTACCTGCTGATTTGTGAACTTTTTTTTTTTTTTTAAGGACAGCTTACATTTCTTTGTCTCCCTATCCAATAATTTGGACATTGCAAAATCTGATTGTGCACCCTGCTTAGTTCACGATGCTTATTCAGGCCCACTGAGCTTGGAATTGCATTTTCTATTTCAGATACTTTGAGAAACTTAACTTCTAAAGCTAGTTGAAATAATTGTGATTCTGTAAAAGCTAAGCCAATTACTTCTTCTTAAGCACTGAGCCTATTTTTGCCCTTAAGTGGAATCAGTATGAGAAGGAACTGCTGGAAACGATGCCCCCACCTTGCCATCCTCGAACAGTCATGGTCCCATTACGCTGTTCTGCACATTAAGTGCAATGAAGGAGGATGGGGAAGAGCAGATAGGGAATCATTTTACTAGACCATAAACACTGGTTTTATCGTGTGTCACGCACCAAGACTGAGCAGGACAGAAGGAAGTATGATTTTGATTCTTACCAATGTGTTTCCAGGACCTGACGCTAACAGTTTAATTCTACACTGCACAGCAATATATTACACCATGTGGCAAGTACTCTCTGCTGCAGGTAATTATTTAGTGCATCATACCATGACATAATTCTTTTTTTTTTTTTTTCTTCTTAAAAATATTTTAAAGCACCAGATGGAAAAAAAAATCTAAATTTAAAGTCGCAATCGCTGAATTAATAATAAACTTGGGATTTTAGAACAGTTACCTGCAGAAGCCAGAAGTCCATTAATTCCATCTGAGAACTCATCATCATTGCAATACACTGGAAATACAGTAGAAAAATGAGTGAAGGAGTACATTAACTGTGCCTCCTAGTTCAGTAGCTACAATTCTTCCCTGAAGCAAACATCTTTTGAAAGCCTAGAGTTTCAAGAGCACAATGACTGTGTTCCTCTTTTTGGAGGCATGGAAAAGCTTTCACGGCAGAGGAATGCCCTGTCCTTACCAAGTCCATTCTGAGATCCTTTATTGGTGAGGCCTTCTTCTATTGTATGGTTTCCCCAAAGGACACTAAGGGAGACTTGTGTGTAAATAGAAGCCAGTCTGCTAGGTATAACTCTTCCTTGGAATGCATTGTATTCTTATTTATACATAAGCTGTAGCATCTGCCAGCCGAGAAAGATTAGTGTAAGCAGTGTTTCTGAATAGACCACTCCAGGCCCGCCTCTTTATAAAGCACATTCATCCCTGTGGATTTAGCTTTTGATTCAAAGAGCCTTGACTTATTTGGAAAGAGACTGAAGAGCCTTCCTATTGTGTTCAAGAAGGCTCTGACAAGGCAACTTTTTATGTCAGAAACTTTCTGTCCCTCTGGCTTCTCTGGCATAATTTGTCAGTGGAAGACTGACAAAAAGGGGGTATTTTTCATGTCAAGGCTTAATATTGAAAATAAATAAATATTATGGCTGTGTCCACTCACACTCAGCAGGCAACAAAGCAGATTATAGAAATGGTTTCATTACATCCCCTCACCTCTCAGCAGTCAAGGGTCCACTCGTACTGGGATACACTGCTGGATGTTAGCAAATGAGCTACGAATGATGGAGGTGGGGACATGATACAATTTCTTTTCTTTTTTGTTTCTTCCCCTCTACTTCTTCACAGTACACTCCTCTTCAGACCGATGTAAGCCACAAAAAACTCGTTATCACCCTTTATTATGGGGAAAATAGCATAAGCTCTTATGCAATATAAGGAGTGAAGAGGGTACCCTAGTGATACTCATGATGATGGTAACTCTATATTTAATGAATATAGAGTCCTAGTCTTTAAACAGATGATTTGAGAATACATTTTTTTTGTCTAATTTTACAAATAACTCTCATGAGATTGGAAGGTCTCCTTTGAAACATTTTGAGTAAATTGAGGCATTGGAGAGGTTGAGCACATTTACCAAGATCAAGATACCTGAGTGGTGGACTGGGAAGCCTCACACCTGAGTTGGACTTCAGAGGGAGAACTGGCACACCAATAGATGCATATGACGTAGTAAGATACTGGCGCACATGAACTTAAATTGTGTAGACTAGATGCACATAGGAGAAAAGGAGATTCAATTAAGATAGAGGGTTGAACAGGGAATACATTTTACATTTTCTCTTGGAAATATAAGGGGAAGATAAGTGTATTTTTAATAGATGTATATCCTTCTTAGTCTTACTTTTTAGTATTTTAGCCTTGTACACATGCCTGTATTTAAAATAGCAGCCTTGGGCTGGAGAGATGTCTTAGCGGCTAAGGCACATGCTTGTGAAGCCTTAAGGACCCACGTTTGATTCTCCAGGTCCCACATAATCCAGATGCACGTGGTGGCACATGCATCTGGACATCATTTGCTGTGGCTAGAGGTCCTGGCATACCCATTCTCTCCCTCTCTCAGTCTCTAATAAATAAAAATAAATTCTTTAAGAAATAAAAATTTTAAAAAACAGCCCTATATATTACTTTGAAGAAGTATAGGTTTATTGATTTATTAAAATGCAATGATGATTTTTATTAGAAATACACAGCATATTTATAAAGGACATTATCTTTTGTGATTTTTTGAATTTTTAAGAAAAACTAATTTCCTAAGGGTTAATAATGATAACAATACTATGATGAGCCTTGTTGGGTGAGTTTTAAGTCTATTTCTGTGATGAGCTCTCAGGAGCCTCTGGATCTCTGCTTTGATAGGTGTGGAGTATCCTCAGCGTCAGTGTCCTTCACCCTGGAGCTGACTGTCACATCACCATGGAAGCAGTACTCTTGTTCATCTCCCGAATTCCTCTATGGTTTCACCAGGGCCTTGGCTGAGAAGCAAGGGGTGGTTTATCTTCTCTGCTCAGAGTAGGTTAAATGGGATAAGCATTATTAATTCAGGAGGGAGATTTTGATACATCAACTAGTGGGAGCCTTCATTGGAGAACATAATCTTTGTCTTCATAGGATTTTGACCTGGTGACCAGTTCCAGATATGGGTTCCTTTCCACTGAGTGGATGTCTTAGCCAGTCAGAAAGCTATGGGTTACCACCAATGCTGTGTGCCACCATTGTACTGGTGTGTACGTCTTGTCAGGCTGGTTGTTTCTGAGTAGCTTAGACCCCTGACTGCTCACACACTTGTTGGCCTCTTTCCCCCAGTAGTTCATGTAGTGCTTTCCAGCACTATTCAGGCTGCCTTGGGACTGACTCTCTTCTGGATTCCAGCCAGGTGTCTCTGTGTTCTGTGCTAACAGCAACAGGGTCTTACCTTTTACCTCAGTTGGGCAATTAAGTACTTTGACAGAAGCCTGTCTTGTTTCGGGGTCCTCTTAGGTGTCTGTGATCAGTTTTGGCCTGTAACTCCCAGTACCCGAAATGGGTGCTACTCCTGTTGAGCTGTTGATTAGAAATTCATTTTAACTTACCTATAAGAACGTGAATATTGCATCTATTGATGAGGCACCATCAAATGTCTTGTATGTACATGTGTTGGCAAATATATGTGTATCCTCAAGCACAATTACCTTGATTGCAAACACTTTTAAAATCTTTTCTTCTTGATTTTTGAAATATAGAGTATATTATTATCTGGAGTGGCTCTACTGTGATTTTACCTGTTTCTTAGCATTTATTAATCAAATTCTGATCCTTCTACCAGCTCCTCTTCATTGGAGCCACTAGAAATTGCCATGTTGCTTCCAACTTACATGGGAACTGATGTTTTATTTCTTATATTACTTAGGTTATATGGTTCCTGTCTCCTGTGCCTGCCTTACTCCACCTATCATAATGATTTACCTTTCCATCCATTTTGTCTCACATGATTTTATTCATTGTTTTGATAGATGTATATTATTTTGTTGCATGTAGCCATCACATTTTTCTCTATTCAATCCTATCTTGGTGGACAGGCTGCATTTCTTGCCTATTGTGACTAGTTTTTCCAAGAACATGGGAGTGCATATGTCATTTGAAGTGCCTTTGTTCTCTTGTGGAGCTTTCTACCTTGACTCTGGCAAAGTTCATATGGAGTTCCTCTTTATACTCAGGTTGAGGAGTTGGCATTATGAAGTTTGAGTGACTAACTCAGTTGAGTTGTTAATGTCAAAATTGCCAAATGTCATTACAACTGTTTTAAATATCTTTAAAAGTAATAATACATTATGAAAAACACAAGGATTTTACTAAAGGTAATCTACATGTGCACTGATACTTTTAAGTGTCATTTCCCAAACAGTGTATTAAAATATTCCATGTAGATATTTTGATTCTTTTAATTTTACCATTGTAGCAAAAGAAATCATGACCAATATGGTATTCAGTGTAGTGGAATGAACACTGGAATACTAAATGGATATATAAAATTAAGCTTGGGATACTTAAAATGGTATCAGCAACGAATATATTAAAATACTTCAACTAGATATTTCATAATTAATTTTCCAGTCTATTTATAAAATTATTATCCATATAGTAGCATTTTCAAAAGGATATTTAAAGCTGGAGAGAGAGATGGCTTAGCAGTTTAGGCACTTGCCTATAAATACAAAGGGCCCAGGTTTGATTCCTCAGGACCCACATAAGCCAGATGCACAAGGTGGCGCACAAGGTGGTGTCTAGAGTTCATTTGCAGTGGCTGAAGACCCTTTCTTTAATTAATTAAAATAAATATTTTTAGAAAGAGAGATGTAAAATGAGCTATTGGAATACATTTTCACTTGTAAGATAATCTAAGTAATAGGTTAAAATATAGCAAGTGCCAGTTAGGTGCTAGTGACCTTGGGGAAGTGATTAATCTATTTTTTAGCTGATTCTTCATCTAAAAATAGTTAAAAAAATGAAATGGCAATCATATACAGCAAGAATTTAATAACACTTCCTCTCATGGAATTGGACAGTTGGGACACAAATATAATATGAGCTCAATTATACTGGGTTGTATTTTAAAAAGATTTTACAAAATAATAATAGTACCCCTGTGCCTAATAAAAAGGGAATTCATGACTATTTAATTAGAGTCTTCAATGATTTTCTTTATTGCGTTTACTCATTATGATGGGACAATGAATGTAATGCTTACTTGTATGTGAGCTCTTAATGTCTACAAAATGCCCATATAAATTAAATCTAGTGCACAAATGTGTTTTCCTAAACAATTTTTTCCTTCCCTTTTCCAGATAATCCCAAAGAGACAACTCGTGTAGCTGTTTTTGTGAGGATTTTGGATGTTAATGACAATGCCCCACAATTTGCTGTTTTTTATGACACTTTTGTATGTGAAAATGCCAGACCAGGACAGGTGAGCAACCAGAAAACTGAAAATTGGAGTTGATTATAGATGTCAGTTAAATGTGTTTTGGGGAGTAATGAATAAGCATGGAAAGGAACATGCATTTTTTTCTCCCTATAATATTGCAAAAAGTGACTGATGTGTAGAGAATTGCAGTTATTTTACATGGAAGTGTACCAGTTTTCATAGTTTACTTGTAAAGTTCTAATGCAAAGATCAGATACTGTCATTTCCACAAAAGTTGGGAATTGGAAAATAACTTTAATATTTAAACTTGTGCCATTTATCAGTATTTAAGCTGATAAATGTTAATGACATGAGAGGAGATGTCACAGCACTATTAGGGTCAGAGACCAGGCCCTTATATACTGACAACACCTTGTTCTCAATTTGCCAATAAAACAGACAGAGATAGTGAAAAGCAGAAAATGGAGATTTAATCAACATCGCTTCATTGGGAAGATAAGTGAATAAAGAGGTCTAGTGATTACCACCACCCCATAGTCCGTCTTTGGTTCTGCCATGAGGGGTTAGATTTAAGGAGAGGACGAGAGGTGTACATAAGCAAGCAGTCTTGGCCAAGGTGTAGTCCTGCCTATCACTGACCCATCTCAGTCTAGCCGACAGTCATTTTCAGTAAGGTGATCTGACACATTGTCAAAACAGTAATTTTGGTGGGAAGACAAGGCTTCAGGCTTTGCTACCTCCCAACATGAGACTCCAATGGGAATTGCAGCTTCTTGGGATTCTTCATTCTAATTGTCTGAGAGCTAAAGTAAAAGACATAGTGCTTTCATTGCTTCCCTGATGGTTACAGTGAAAATTGGGAAAATCCCGAGAAAAAAGAAGTGTGGGATCGATGAAAATTCAATCAACATTTGCTCATATGGAAATACATTTTGAAGTAAGGCAGCTGACCGCCATGTCTATGAGCTCTTGCTTTTCATAGTTGCAGCAGTTAATGACTTCACTTTAGTCCTTTATAACATTCTCCGTCAGCTATGTTGATAATCATTTAAATCTTTTCCTAGGCAGACTCATTTTGTCATTTGAACAGTGCCAGCATATATGGCTGAAAGAAATGCTCTTAATTGGTTTGAGTGCTATCCTCACAGAAGGAAACTACATGTTATAAATAATAATTGGAAATCGAAATGTGTTTTATTAAAGAAAGAGAAGCCATTGAGAAACTGTATTGTGTTTTGACATCATTTAATGCTTTTATAAACATCAATGTCATTGTTACATTTTTATGCAAATTGTATTCTGGAATAACTCAAATTCTTTCTTTTGAAGATTATAACAGGAATTCAATAGCCTGTCTATTGTTTGAAATGGTAAAATTGCTGCAATTGGAGTCTTTTTTATTTGAAATGTTATGGAAATGTTTATTTCTGAATATTGAAACGGCTTAGCTGCTTCCAACTTTGTTCTTAATGAAGCAGTGTCTGCCCTAAAAATACCACTCCAAGTAGTCCTCTGCCTGGCAGGCGCAGCATGATATAAGTTAAAAATCTTTTCTGTAAGAGATAAATTATCCACTTTACTGCTGCAGCGTGTATTGCTCCCTCTATGATTATTCTATTTCATTTTCAAGAGACAACTGTTCAGACCATTTGAGTCATAAATGCTGATCTGCCCATGTATTCACAATGTATTGATTGTGCTTACTTCCTCTCTCTTTAATGATAGCTTATCCAATAATGTCTCCAGACTTTCTGGACATCTCAGAGGTAGAATATTGTTGACAAATGATCAACTGAAAGATGGATTTAATATCCTAAAATGTAGCCAAAAAGATCAACTTGAACAAAGAACATGATGATTTTTTTTTTTTACCCTGCTACATGTAGATCTGTTTTCCATATAAGTTTTATTATTTCTAGTTAGTTGTATGTCACTTTGGTTGGATGCCCTAAATAATACCTCCACATAAGCAAAAGTGTTGCATATGAAATGATATGGTCAGGTGGCACACATCCACAATCCTTGCACTTCGGAGGTGAAGCTAGGAGGATCATAAATTCAAGTCTGCATCTATTACATTTGATTCTGTCTCCAAAAAAAAAGTGTGGGAAATAGAATTTGGGGTTACAGAGTTTGTTATCCTGCTTTTCTCTAGGAAAATTGGAGCATGTGAGTATAGCAGAGGTTTGGGTATTCCGGAAAAGGCCTTAAACTCCAAACCTGGAATTATTATTTTTGTTGTTCTTTTGTTTTTGTTTTTTTGAGGTAGGGGCTCACTCTGGTCCAGACTGGGCTGGAATTAGCTATGTAGTTTCAGGGTGTCCTTGAATGCTCAGCGATCCTCCTACCTCTGCCTCCCAAGTGCTGGGATTAAAGGCGTGCACCACCACCCCAGGCAAACCTTGAATTCTTATGTGTTTTAACAAAGAATCAGAATAAACCGACTGAGAAGGATAGTATTTATTGTATTACCTTTACTCAGGGAAGTCAAGGACAGAGTATGAAATAGGAATGCATGCACCCACGTTCATGTGGGAGTTGAATGTGAGCCTGGGGAGAATGTCAATAGGGATTTTATAAAAAGTTCTGTGCTTTAAAAGCAAATTAAAAGGGTGAAAAAAAAAAAACCAACGGCATTACCATGGGATATTGTTTATAATCATGGAAGTTGTTAATAAAATAATAACAAATTTAAAAAAATTTAAAAAAAACAGTATCCTTTTCCACTTTGGCATCCAGGCCACCAGAGTAGAAAGGGCATGGTCTCACCTGTGTTGTGGCCGCTGAGACTCAGGCATAAAGAGATGAACTCCCAAGAAGCTATTGGGGTTAGCGGACTGTCTCTGGAAGAGGGTGGCACACCTAGGTACAGCTGTAGAGCATATTGACCTGGGCTCAGAAGAGGGGTCCAGACACACACACCTGGGTAAGGAGAGAGAGAGAGAGAGAGAGAGAGAGAGAGAGAGAGAGAGAGAGAGAGAGAGGGGGAGGGAGGGAGGGAGGGAGGAGGGAGGGAGGGAGGGAGGGAGGGAGGGAGGGAGGGAGGGAGGGAGGGAGGGAGGGAGGGAGGGAAGGAGATGACTGGATGAGACTGGAGCAGAAGTTTAATTTCAGAGTTTGGCTGCAGCAGGCCAATGACATCTGAAGATTTCTCTTGTGAGCCCTTCCCTAAGTGTACTTAATTTATAATAAAGCTATCTAACTCA
Organism: Jaculus jaculus; assembly: GCF_020740685.1. Lineage (NCBI taxonomy): Eukaryota > Metazoa > Chordata > Mammalia > Rodentia > Dipodidae > Jaculus > Jaculus jaculus. The sequence goes on from NC_059114.1 coordinate 80,620,108, forward strand.
TAGAACTTCTGAATATGCTTTAGTTATTAACAGAGTACTGTAGTCCAGATAATAGCTATAAAAATTGTGAGCACTAAATAGCACTGAAACCTATAGCATCACACACAATTCTGTTCCTTTGGTGTGTGCACAAATTGATTAGAGAGAAATAAAATACACCTCTTCCTCCTCCTTTGCCTTCCCTGGCCTCACCCATTCTTTGATATAAGTAAGGAGGTGTTTAACTGAGATGGATGTGGCTTTCTTGTGTCTAAACTGAACTCCTAAACTCCTCCTCACATTTTGCTTCTCAAGGAGACATACTGGAAGTGGAAAGATGCCTGCTCCTCTTCCCATTTCTCTCACTTTCACCTGCTCCTTCAGACAGTAAATGTGTGTGTGTGTGTGTGTGTGTGTGTGTGTGTGTGTGTATAATCCAGTGCAAAGAATTAGCATTTAAATTTCAAAAAACATTTCTTAAGAGATCTGTGTGGCATACCAATGCTTACATTTACTCTTCAGTAGTATCTAAGCAACTATCCAAGTCAAATACCCATTGATAACTCAAGTCAAGCCAAGTATGGGCTGCATTATAAAATTAAGATAACCAAAGCACAGTTTACACAGAGCAACTATGCTTAATCCGCTAGTGAAAATTCATGATTTTACCAGAAAGAAAAGGATATTTGTCACAACAAGACAAACTATTTTTCTCACAGAAAAGGTTAAACTATATTGAACATGTTTGTTTTTCTTGCTTTGAGCATAATAAAAAAATTCACACAACATTCCATAATATCATGACCACTGAACTACCCTAAAAATAATCAAAGACAGAAGAAAATTAAAAACATAGAAGTAATTACATTATGGCTATGGATGAAAACTAAACTACATGTTCTTCCTCATAGCTCATAATATTGGCCATCCAGGTGGTTTCCTTGTTTCTTCATTGTACCAAATTATCTTAGTGGGATTGGTTTAAATCAAATTTCTTTCCAATAAATGTAATGAGTGCTTATGTACAGAACCAGAGGAATCATTTTGTTTAATTCTTGTCTATTCCTGATGTCTGATGTTCATTGTAGCTATTTTATCAAGAGAACAGTATTGCAATTTTTATTGTAAAACTGAAAATGGAACAAATGGATTGACAGGAAAATTTGGGACATTAAGAAGCCCATTACTCGGTAGGCTAGAGAGATGACTAAACAGTTAAGGTGTTTACCTCTAAAGCCTAAAGACATAGTTTTGATTCCCCAATATGCATATAAGCCAGATGAACATGAACAAGGTGGCAGATGTGTCTGGAGTTTGTTTGCAGTGTCTAGAGGTCCTAGCATGCCCAATCTCTCTCTCTCTCTCTCTCTCTCTCTCTCTCTCTCTCTCTCTCTCTCTCTCTTTCTTTTCTCTCTCCCTCACATAAATAAATGTAAAGTAATTTTTTTAAAATTGAAAAAAAAGATTTCGATCTCAAGACTACAAGTTAGGTCCTAAAGAAAAATAAAATAAAATAATTTGTATAGCATGTATCTTTGTTCGTAACAGAGGCTACAGAAGCTATTGTCTTAATGTTATATTTTAATGTGATTGAGATGCTGCCATTAATATCAATTTAACTTAGTACTTTTATGACATTTAGTAATGTATCAATTAACCACTCATCTCTTCTGAATCAATGGTGCCATATCTTTGATTAAAAAAATACATTCTGAGGATTTTAAGTTAACTTTATAATTTCCTTTCCATTTATGTAAAGATATGGACATAGTCCTCATAAATTTATTATTTTAGTCTATGAAAATGAACTGTAAACTAGGTTTTAGTCACAGTGGTGTTATTTTGAGACATGTAGTTTCTCTTTTCAAAGACCATTAGCTCTATTTTTAAATTTCTACTATTTTGATCCTCTTAATGACTAAGAATTCCTAATTGTCTATCATAATTCTTGATGTGCTAATTCAATTCTGACATATATTTACTCTTAAAAGTATAAATTTCAAATAGTGTATACTTGGCAGTCTAAGGTTAGCCATGAAATATTTTGGGAATGAATTAATTATTCTTTACTACCATAATTTACCACTAGTTGTACATTTTTTCTTTCATTCATGCATTTGTACTACAATTTATTTTAGTAATTTTCATTTCACTTTATGTTATTACAATTTATAGTTAGTCAAGTGTATTTTAAAACCTTTTTTTAAAAATAATTCCAAAATTAAAGTGATTTTTTTTCATTTTTTATTTCTAATGAGTTTATAACTTTGTGGGACTTAATTAAGTTTCTTGGATTTCTTTGACCGAATAATTAGAATTGTAATAAACAGGTTAGTACCTCAAATTTATCACATCATAACCCATTCTCTGAAGAAAATATTTTAATAGAATAATTGTTATAATTTCTTCATTTTCCAATTAGTTACATAATGTTTTAAACTTGAAATTCTTTGTAAAAGCCACAAAATATTGACAACATATATTTCCACAAAATATGTATTGAATGCTAATATTTTAATCAAAAGTATGTTCCTTTGGCCAGGTGTGGTGGCACATACCTTTAATCCCAGCACTTGGGAGGCTTAGGTAAGAGGATTCCTGTGAGTCCAAGGCCAGCCTGAGACTACATAGTAAATTTCATGTCAACCTGGGCTAAAGTGAAGCCCTATCTTGAAAAACAAAACACAAAGAAAACTATATTTTATTTAGCTATATATAATTTTGAATATTTACACTATTATAAATATGTACCATTGTTTGAAAGACTTTTCAAAATAAAAATATGAAAACTTATTCAGTATACATGTTCAAATGTAATTAGACTATACTTCCAAACATCACATCTGTTACTTATTTAATGGTCATTTGTACAATGTTAATTTTTTTTTCAGTTTTTTAAGGTAAGGTCTCACTCTAGTCCAGGCTGACCTGGAATTCATTGTGTAGTCTTCTGAAGATGACCTCAAATTCACAGCTTTCCTCCTACCTGTACCTTCTGAGAGCTGGGATTAAAGGTGTATACTACCATGTCTGACTTAAAAAAAAAAAAAAATTATACAAAATATCCAAAGCAAGGACAACACATTAAAT